>NC_088830.1:11351089-12768589 GCF_904066995.2 Poecilia reticulata
TTTCTGCTGTTCCCACTCGCATCAGGTTGGGGGCAGACATCACTTTGCTACAGAAAGATCAAATTGTACATTGTTTATTTTGAAAGATATGATCTCTGGTTAGCACTTAGACGAAACAATAATTTACACTAAATGTGCTGCAGGCAGCAAAACATGCATTGTACAACTGAGACTTCTAGCTGAACCCTTTCTAGGTTTCCTTAAACGTAGAGTGCAAAACAGAATAATGAACAAAAAAAATAAAATAAAAAGTAAATTGCATGTACCCCTGGCATGCAACATTGTAAAGTATAATATTGGGCTTTCAGAAAAACTCTTGTGTTTTTGCAGAAAAGGACTGAATGATTATTATTATATTATTGCTCCACTTGAAACAGCAGAAACCTGCTTCAAGGCCTTTTAAATTGAAAATTGCTAAGAGTCCTTTGGTTACAGTTTTTGTGCAATCTTTTCATATTTGTTTGTTCTGTAGGGGACCTTTGATCTCCACTTTGGACTTCATACTTAATGAATGAGCCATTGATTATCTTGATTAAGATCCAGCAGAGGATCAATGAAGCTTATGATGGTGACGATCAACTCTGTTTGCCGTGTCTGGAGCGAGGCAAGGTCATGCAAACACTGCGCAAGAAAATTTAGGGCAGCTGTCTGGCACCACTTGAGGAGGCTTAATGGACAGCAGTTCATTATTAGAAAACTGAACTAGCAGTTTTCCACCACCCAGCGGAGGAAATCAACAGGGGGGGCAAAAATTTTAAAATTTTTGCCCCCCCTTCTAAAATATTCACCCAAGAAATGAAAAATTTAAGTGAAGACATTTGACAAAGTATACCAATTAATTAAAATCTTCAAGAAAACAAACTTGAGCATTTTTTTAAATGAATTCTTGTCATGCTTCAAACACTCAGATGTACTTACAGGTTAGCTCCATCAGCCAGGGAGGCAAAGGCCAGAGAGGCCAGCAGCAGCAGAAGAGCTCTCCTCATCCTCCGGTCCGGTTCTGATCTGCTGCCAGGGTAGACCGAGCCTTGGCCGAGCGCCCCTTTTATCCTCTGAGCCCAGGGGCTGGGGATCCCCTCCCACATTCACCCCCATCACCCTCCCGTCTGTCCAACTCTTGCCTGCATATACGGTAAACAAACAGATGAAACACACAGATTCCCAGCAGCAGTTGAGAAATTGTTCAGTTCTGAAAAAAAATTATCTCTATAAGTAAATAGTGAAAAAGAAATCAATATAGCCTTTGCGTGTCCCACTAACGTCTGAAGGCCAGTAAATTGCAAGATCCCAGGAACAAATACTTGCAATGTAGTTTTTTTTTTTTTTAAAGTACCTATGTGCTGTTTTTAATTTTCCTTAAACTCTCTTTTAGCTTTCGATTCTTCTCCGGTCGCTGGTGGTCAATCAATAAACACATGCAGGATTAAAGACACAAAACAAGCAAAAACACACAAAAAAACTGGTGTTGCAAAAGTTTTGTTATGCAATTTCAAGGTAAATTATTGGTGGGACTTTTTGGAGTTACAAAGGAGCATTTTCAGCAGTGAAAGAAAAACATGTTTAAACAAAAAAAGAAAAAGAAAAAAGAAAGTAGGATAAAGATAGCATATTGTATGGATTCAAACTTACATTGTCGTTATGTATATATGTATAATTGTAAAAAAAAAAACATAGTTAGAAAAAATTTCGTCATCACTAACAAATCTATAGGTCTGAAAACATCAGTCTGTACATGACTGATCTGTTTAACGTGTAAAGTGAAAAATGAATTAACTTTCAGTTCCTAGAGCTGGTTGTGACATGACTGAAAACCTGTGACTGGCAGGTTTTACAGAGAATTGACTCCTGGAACGCCGAATACAACCTCACATCAAATTTATAAAATTCATATGTATAAAAGACTTTATAAAACCTTTCATCAGTTCCTTTAGATTTCACAACTCTAAGCACTGACTTGCATTGGTCTGTTAAATACGATTTTAAGATAATTTGGTGTCACAAGTGAAACAGTTTAGGAGCTGCGAATAATTTGGCAGCACGTTTCTTTTGTTTGCTTCATAGCAGAAACTGTTTTAATCTATTTTTCTCTTGCCAACGTAAAACAAAAAGTCATTGTTAAATATTTTCACAAGACTGTAGATTTTGTTCTTTGCAAAACTGTTGATGACACTGGTGTTTCTTAACTCATTTGTTGATTTTATTTTTTGCGTTATAAAAAGTATTTAAGAGATATCTTCTTTCTGTTCCATACTATGTTGACGTGGATAAACTTTCTCTAACCTGCAAGCTTGCGCTCCAAACTGAGGGTTTGCTTGTCCTTAATTTCTTACTCTACACATATCAGTCAGGTGAGTTCAGGTCGTCCGTAATTATCTGGAAACCTTCACATTTATGGCTTCGTTAATATACTTTCTCTTTCATGTTAAGATTGTAAATGAAAGAAATCGGAATTGCCAGCATTTGTGTGCGGTAACTTTTGCAAAAGTTCAACTATCTCAGACTGAGGTAACAGACGTCATTTCACTTACTGCCGTCTAGCTCAAGGTGGCGTCCTTTGTCCCTGAGTGAGCCAACCAGCTTTGTAATGAAATGTGTAACATGGCAAAAAAAAGAAGAAAGAAATGGAGAACGAAGGAAATAAATGAAGTAAGTAAGAAAGAAAGAAACAAAGAAAGGAAGACAGAAAGAAGCTGTCACATGAGCGTCATTTTCCAGCAGTAACGTGATGATTGTCTCCTCATTTCTTCTCTCCTTCAACAGTTTCTGTTTTGCTTCTAAGCTGGGAAGTTTTTCGTTTGCCCTTGTTCTGCATGTTTTCCAGGGCATGTGAGGATTTTCTCCTGTTTAAAAAACACATTACTACGGTTATGCGGACAAGTTTGTTTGAGCAGTGAGGAAGGCATGTCGGAAGGCAAACAAGGCGTTGTGAACTCAGGGACTTCTGCCTCTAATTATTAAACCCAGCTCCTCGCAAAAAGCAGGGTGACTGATGCCTGGAGCATTTCTCGAATACAGACACATCTCAACAAATTAGAATATTTATTAAACTTTTATTTACTTTCATACAATTTTAAAAATAAAATGATTTTAATATGTAGATACATTGGAAACAAAATGACATTTATTTT
Organism: Poecilia reticulata; assembly: GCF_904066995.2. Taxonomy (NCBI): domain Eukaryota; kingdom Metazoa; phylum Chordata; class Actinopteri; order Cyprinodontiformes; family Poeciliidae; genus Poecilia; species Poecilia reticulata. The sequence continues at coordinate 11,354,218 of NC_088830.1, forward strand.
GTTAAAGCATTTGTTTCTTAGTAATTACTGTTTTACTTTTTGCCTAAAACAATAGAAACTGTTGAATTGTGATCTTAAGATCATTTTTTCCTACACAATTGAGGGGAAAAGCCTTGTCTGTCTTGGTGCTCTCCACAAGGAGAGCAAGCCATAAAATATCTTCCCAAAGCAGATTGAGCACATCGTTACCTTTGAAACCTTTTGGTGTCACACTAAACAAATGTCACAGAATATATTAAAAGCACGGTAGGCCTGATTCCGTAATGATAAAACAGTCAATTAGGACAATTTGCAGTTCTTTGCAGTATGTGTATGGAAGTCAGTGAAACTGTGATGGTGAATAATTTGCAATAGCACGTCCCTAGCAGAATCCAAACTGACTGATGATTTTGGGAGCCATGTTATCTTCCAGATTTGCTCCACTTTGTTTCATCTAGTCCAGAGTCAGTGTAGAGGTCTACCAGAAAACTCTAGAGCACCTCGTGCTTCCCATACTGACGAACGTTACAGCTGATTTTATTTTCGACATGGCAGCTGCCCACCATGTCAACATTACCACCGTTTGGTTAATTACTCTGCTGTGTTACTGTGGACGCATTGGCCACCAAACTCACAAAACCTACACGTCATAGAGAAGCTAAGGGTATTGACAAGAGAAAGACAAAAAAGAAAAAAAAAGAGCTATACCGAAGTTATTTCTGTATTTAAAAAAAATGAACTGAATGAAATGCTTGCCAATTTAACAGAGCTGTTTTATTCAAAATGTAGTCAATAAATAAGTGCTGTATCAACAAATTAATAATAAATATTCCATGAAATAAATAGTTTTGTTTTCTTCTGTCATGAAATAAAACAAAAATATCTTTTCACAATAATGTTTTCCTTGATTCTTTTTTTATTTATTTCAGTATTTGTTTAATTATTAATTTCTTTACTTCAATATTTTAAAAATCCATTTTGTTCAATTTCATGAGTACAATTCATTCATTTTAATAATTTAATAACAGCATTTATTTATTCAGTTTCGAATGAAACGGGTTTCCATACAAAATACTTCACTCTATATGTAGCAAATTTATTTACACGACAGTGAAATAAATGATAACTCAAATAATATTTTGTGGGTTGCGTTAAAACAACACACGCCATCACAAATTCACAAAAAGGAGAGAAAAAAAGGCATACAAACCCAAGATTTGAAAAAAAGGCAAGCTGACTCTGATTGGCTGGGAGGGGACACGTGATCGTTCTAATTTACATCCGGCAGACAGGTGAGCGAGAGAGGGAAGGAGAAACCAGTATCGCTTCCACACCTGGCTAATGGACAATGAGTCCTGTCGGAGTTGCGGACCTCCTCGCTTTAACCCAGGAGTCTCCACTTCGACTGCGGTCTCTCCTGGACTCTCTCGCTGGCCTGCAGGTAACTGCCGTCGCTTTGCAGCTAAACCTGGCGCTTGATAGAGGAACTCCGTGGTGTCTGTTGTCCGTGAGCGGTTTCACGTGTCGGCAGCAGCAGCAGTCTCACCTGCGCAGGAAACAGCAGGTAGTCAGACAGGCGGAGCAGGATCCGCGGCATTCCTCCCACCCTCAGCGGAGACATGCGTCCGCCTGTGGGAGTTTAAAACCTTTGCAGGAGGGTCATTAATTTTACGAGAGGATCTTTGTGAGAGAGAACACGGCATATCTACTTCTGTTTTCTGTTGAAACAAACCAGTGCTTTATGAAAGTGACTTATTGTATCTCCTGCTTGTCACAACATTAATGGTGAGTGTTGACTTTTACTTACCCACGCAAACCTGTTGGTATCATTAATACCGTTGAGCGGTGTGATATCCTTCCGCTGCTTCAAGGAATTGGGTCTTTTTTTTTTCTTTTCTTTTCTTTTCTTTTCTTTTCTTTTCTTTTCTTTTATCAAGGATGCGGACGGTGCTGGTTTTTAGCTAATATCTTCCACAGACTTTTCCCCAGCGTTTTAAAGTCAGACTGATTAATTTGTGGACAATGTGCTGAAGTATGACATGACTATTGATGGATTTTATAGAAATTTCAAATTCAGAATGTCTAAAAACAGTCTTTTTGTAGAAGCCGATTTGGCACTTGTCAATCTTACTGAAATACATTTTATATGAAAATCTTTCAAACGGTTAAAAGTTATAGTGCAAATGTTAAAAAACAGAAATGTCAAGACATTATGAGACTAAATACACAACTTTCTGTATACAAGTATCCTGCATTTAACGTTGTGCCACACCTTTTGGCACCTTTGGCAAAGGTTTGTGAAACGCTTTAAATGAGCTTGTTTCTTCCTCTTTTGCTTAATTCATCATCAGCACTGATGCGTTAAGGAAAATTCGATCTTTAAGTTTAGTTCATTTTTCTTCCCAATATATGCGTAAGAGGCAGTGTAACTGCTAGTATTAAGAGAATCCCTGGTATGACAATTGTTGGTACCAAATAAGATGATATCCTATGAAATATTGCTTCCAATTCAACCAGCCTTTGCAAATGCAATTTTGCACACTCAATGGAATTGAATCCAATGCAATGCAGCTTTACTGGGAATCGATGCTCATGGAGGGTGGTGAAAATTTCTTTACTTTATTCTGGAAAGACAGCAAATCTGAATGGGAACAAAGTTATAAAAGGTGGGCAGTAATTTAGTATTTTATATTTACTTATTATAGTGGAAAAACGTCCTCAGTTTTGTTTGTCTGGTTTATCTTCTCACGAAGATCTTAGTTCTGTCTTTCTGCTTCATCTGCTGGCTGTTTATCTTTGAGTCTGACTGCTGTTGTTTTTGGTGACGATACTGACCTAAAGGCTACAACAGCCAACACAAACGCATTAATGTGCAAAACACACTTTCTGTAGGTATTTTTCTTCAACGCAGAATTCAACATTATGTGTTAAGTCTTTTTTTTGTTTTTGTTTATGAGCACTGATTCTTTGATGATTTTTTTTCTAATCGGTTTCAAATTAAAGGATTATTATTTTTTTTTTTTTTTAAGACTTTATTGTATCCCTGTTTCCTACTGCATTAACCTGCAGGATGTGTTTTCTGACTGTTGCGTTTCTTAAACAACTGAACCGTTCCGCCGTCTTGGCGTTTGTTGAATGGTTGCTCTGTGACTTATCATCTGTTATGTCAAATTGCCATAACTTCAGTCTGAGTCACTTGGTATCTTGAGCGATTTCAATCTTCCTCCATGCTCACGCTTCCTCTTAAGTGATGTTTATATTTTCCTTTTGCATCTTCCAGATTTGCGTTTTGAAAATTGCAATGTTAGGCAGCTTTGTCTTTTTTGTGTCCTTTTCCTTTATTTAGCCACTTCACATATTCAGTCTTAAATTTTCTAAAGTATCTTAGATTATTTTAACCCTAACGTAAACAAGCAGATGATACACTTTGATAAATGTATTCTTTCATTGACTCACTTTTTTTGTTGTCGGGGAAAAGATCAGGTCACTTTTCTATCCTCTAGTTTACTGGAACCAATGTAATATCAGAAACTTGGCCTGGTTGTATTTAAAAAGAAACGAACGCTTGAGGACAGAAGGGGGGGAAAAAGACAAAACATGCAGTCCTATGTAAACTCTTGGTACCTATTCAGTTTAGGCCCACATTCTTACTCACTAGAGCACTGTTCATCTTTTCTAGCTAAACTTTCTTCACTAAACATGTTCATTATGGTGAACCTTTTTTTTTTCTTCCCAACCATTTGTATTAATCTTTTGTGTATTTGTACTTTCAGGTGCTCCACTGGTACACCATCTACTTGGTCCAGATGTAAGATTAAAGGCAGCACAGGCCTCACAAATGCATCGTATTCTCCATTAAGGTGAGGTGAATCTGTTTTTATCCCATTTAATCTAATCCTGCATAAGAAATCTGTTGGGAAAAATTGCTCAGTGAAAGACCAGATTGACTGGGTCCAGCAAACGGTCATCGGTTATTTATTATCAGGAATGTAGTCTTGTGTGGTGACAAGTTAAACATTATTGTATGCTCATGCAAACTGCAGAAGTATCTGATAAATTACCGTTTTGGTACTGTTCAGAGAAGTAAGGTGGTTCCTCACCTGAAACTACGTACAAATCGGTTAATGATCTGCATAAAAGCAGAGTTTTATTTTATTTGCACAAATCACAAACTGCATCTCATCATTTTTAAATCCCAAGACTTATCTTCTGACTTCACTTAAAGTTCTTCTATCCATGTTTTCCCTGGCGGTTTTACCGACTGTTGCAACAAAGTGTGTGTGTGTGTGTGTGTGTGTGTGTGTGTGTGTGTGTGTGTGTGTGTGTGTGTGTGTGTGTGTGTGTGTGTGTGTGTGTGTTTAAGGAACTGGTTAATGTGCACACCTACCAGCAGGTCCCTTTTGACGCTCTGACATTTTTGACCTACTGTTTTACCACCTTTTAAACCTGTGGCTTAATTGGTGCATGTCAAAGATGGATTCTGATGGTTCCTGCTACATTAAACAAAATTGACTTCTTTATATAAAACTCTTCCACATATGATACTGGAAACTTTGCACAGACTAGTGAAAAGTTCATGTAACCTACTGAAAAGCTCTCATTCAAAGAAGTGAGAACTGTTCACATATATAATTTTATGTGGTTTACAAATGAGTTAAAAACTAACCTTCACTATTCAGTGTAAGAGCTTTTGAAGAGGAAATAAACTTTTAAACTAGAAATGGGATGACTGAGGTCATCAAGCGGTGCCGGGAAAGTGGAAAGTTTTCATAACCTCATGGTGGACACAAGTAGTCCAATGGCAAACTGTTTCTTTTTGTACCAAAAGTTTAGCATTAAATGCCCTAAAGTCCAAACTGGTGAGGGGCCCAAATGACCAGCTCCTGTGTGTTTCTACATTAAAATTAAGGGCAACAAAAGTGTAAACACTTGTACAGGCTCAAAAACGCTGAGTACAGGATTGATTGCTGCTTGTTCTGTTTACCCCGGAGTGCTTCCACACATAAAACAAGGAACTGTGAAATTGAACACCGTTTTTAAATTGGAAAGTCTTCTCTTGTTTTGCCTGCATGTCCACTTGACCTTGGTGTGATTTTCTCTTCCCAGGCGTTGCACGACGGAGATGTCGATCCTACCTGCAATGTCGCCATCTGTTTTCAGTTTGTTGTCCCTGCTCACCTTAGTCCTGCTGCTCCTGTTGTGCGTCATACGGAAGAAAAGAAGGATGGAGGGGAAGTACAGACCCAGCGCAGAGGAGAAGAAGCAATCGAGAGCAACTGCGCCCGAGAGGCCCAGGCTGCCTTTACCGTTGCCCAAAGAAGAGCGGCTTATATAGACATGGGTTGAATACCCTTGATGTTACCGTGGTGTGTGTGTGTGTATCACAAATGGATGCTCTCTGCACCAAAATGTTTTCAGATCATGCAAACACTTTTTTTCATCCTGAGTGAAAACAAATGGACCGATTGAACAATCGAAGCGTTCTGTCACTCGTTTCACGGAGGGAAGAGAAGTGGAGAGTTTGCTAACAGTTTTTCTATTTAAACACTACTCACTTTTTCTACCACTAAAATATGAGCTGCAGTGTATTTTGTATTTGAAGGCAATTAAAATATTTTTTATGTTTTGCATATTAGTTTTCCTAAGATACTAACTGAAATGCACTTTTTCTATATCGTATTCAAAGACTTGATGTCGAACAAATGTGCACACATGGTGGGCAAGGCGTCTGATTTAAACCACAGTGCAAATGAAATGTTCCTTTTCATTTTTGCTTGGTAAAAAAAAACACTTTCAATGGACGCGTTTTGTTTATTAAAGCTATTTATTCAAATTGTGTGAGAACAGTCCACAAAACTGCAAAGGTCATTTTTCAAAATGTCAGTTTGTGCAGGAAAGAAACTAATGTTCTACAAATCTAAATAATACACTTTACGTGTTTATAATAAATGGCATTTTCACATTTAAGTTAAAAAAAAATAAACAGTGCTTTTAAAGGGATGGGTTCATTGCATTTTTTTTTGTTGTTTTTTTGACTTGCGGTTCTTGTGCCATTATCACCAATAGTTTCCTTACCTGTAATAAAACGATTAGATGGAATCGTGGATGCGTGTTAAAATGCAGCATTGGTGTTTGAGTCAACATTTGCACAAAAGAGACTAAGTTTAACTTTTCTCTGCTGAGTGATGTGGCAGTAACACCAATTCTCACAATGAGTTGACTTTCTAAAATCCAAATAAGACTTTCGCCAAACCACAAAATCCTCTGAAAGGCATCTTAAAGTTAGTTTATCCAATCAGGCTGATCATTCACTGGTGCAAGCGGTGGAAAAGGCTGGGAAAACCTCTTGAAAGCCATTTTCAGTTCCAATGTGTTTTTTTTCTTTGGTAGCCATATAATTTAAATGTAAAACTTTTTCGAAATGCTGCTTTAGAGCCGTGCAGACAGGTTAAATGGTGAGGCCATATCTGTCCTCTGACTCACTTAGAATAAGGATACGGCTGATTGGTTCTACTATTAATCTATTATGTCTTTTTACTGGTAAGGAAATGTTTGCTAAAAAGTTCACAGAACTTGACTCAAAAAATCCAAGCGATCCCTTCAGCCCAGTGGTTCTCAGTCCTGATCCACATTGTCCTTCCTGTCCTAGATGTGTCTTATTTGGCACATCTGATTACAGCATTACCTCCTCACCTCCCTGGTGAGATGTTCTGGGCACCAGGAGGAGACCCAGAGGAAGACCCAGGACTAAATGTTTCTCAGCTGACCATTTAGCACCTTGTGCTTCCCTGTTTAGGCTGCTGCCCACAGAAACCCAATCCCAGATTGAGCAGATTAGGATGGATGCGGGAACAGGGAATACTCAAATTCCTGGAGGACAATGAGTGCTGAGGAACAGGATGGAGAACCACTGCTTTAGCCTGTCTGGTTCATGACTTTGAAACATCAGTTAAGTTTCAATTTATGTTGCTTGGAAAGGATGAGGTGATGGAATTTTCTTTCCCCTAAATGTCAAAACAGTTCAAGCAATTTAAAAAAGAAATGGAAAACAGAAGCAATGGGGACGGAGATCCTAGCAACCACTGAAACCAGCAACTTCCAAGCTGAGAGTTTAACGGTTCGATGAATGCCATAAATAACTTTTTTTTTCTTTTTGAGTTAATGATGATGCTTTAGTTTGATCCTGAGCCATTTCTAAAACCAAAAATATTTACCTTTTCCTATTTCCTTCATCAATAAAGCTAATGGACCTGCCTCTTAGCTTAGCAAAGAGATACTTTGGGTATTTGTTTGCATGAAACCTGGCGTTATTGATATATATATATATATATAGATATCCCTTCTGCCTTTGGAGCATCTTGGAATCCCATTGAGCTGGAAAGTGTTGATGGGGATGTTTGGGTTTCCACCTAAACTAGTGAAAACAGATGTTACCATCAAGCTTCAAATCTCTTCTTCAGTTCAGACACTTTGACCGGAGGGCGGTCTTCCTCCTCGGACGCCTCTGCGTTTCTGTTTGCGTCCAAGTCACACGGAGTCTGTACTTTTTCCCTGCATCGCAACGCAGGCTCGGCAGAGTTCTTAGAAACGGACCTGAGCTGAAATCCCTGCTGGCCGTATGGCTGACACTGGAAGCGCGCTACGGCAGAAAGCACTTTGGGAGGAGGCGAGGTCACGCGGGCCCCCTGCTCCTCCTTCTTTGGGGTTTTATCTCTCTCTTTCTCCTCAGATGGAGGCGGTTTAGACTCGGCGGTAACGTCATTGGGCTCTGGTGGGACTGTAGCGTCATTCTGCAGCTCTCCCACCGAATTCAACGGCGGGTCTTCTCTGTTCACACACTTTAAGTTCAATGTTTCTGTAGAATCATTATTTGTATCCTTCTGTGTTTCTTTCATTTCTTCTTTTGTCTCATTTTCCTGCACGTTATTCGTTTTCCCTTCTTCCTCTTGTAACACAGCTACCTCCTCGCTCTGAGTTCCCTCATCTTTCCTGTCATCCTTCATTCTCTCATCTTCTTTTCCTTCAGTCGTTTCTTGCGAGTTTTCCCCAAAGCTTGCTATGTCTTCTTTACTCCGCTCCTCTTCCATCTTCACTTCCTTAAAGTTATCGCTGTTGGTTATTTCCTGCTTCTCATTTATTTCTCCATCAGGTTCTCTCTGTTTTTCTCTAACCTCCCTTTGTTTCACTTCGTGCTCGGCGACCTCACTTGCCACCAGGAGACATTCTGCTCCCTCCTCCTCCGGCAAGCTGCTGTCCAGGCCGTGCCAGTCCGAGTCCTCCGTCCGATCCGAAAGCTCCTCTGTGGTCTCCAGATTCCAGCTGTGCAAGCTGCCGCTGCCGCTGATGGACAGAGACAGGCTCTCCTGGCTGGGGTTGCCTGGAACACGCTACCACATAAAAGAGAATTAGAACTGATTTCCAAGCGGATGTTTGGGAGTGCTGATCGTTTCCTTAGTGATTTACCTTAATGATGTAGTCATGGCTGTCTGGTCCAAACAAATCCAGGCTGCGAGTGCCATACAACAGGCCTCGGTCGTGGGAGCTGCGCGAGCTAAGAGTGTCAAAGATTTCCCCCAGGAGATCCATCTCTTCTGAGTCGCATAACGGTGAATCGACTTCGTCTTCGTCTTCGTCTTCTTCTTCCTTCAGAATCTCGGAGTCAGGCTGTCCAGCGAGCCTCGAGTTCTCCTCACTGAGAATAACAAATAGCATCAATAAAACTAAATAGAAATTAGAAATAGTGATATTATAATATTAAATATGCATAGTGTCAAATGCTTCATCTAATGCATTGAGAAATTATTTAGTAAATGAATGAATCAGTTGGTTTTTTTTTACTCTTGATTTCCAGAGACAGTATTCTAGGTTATTTTACGTGTGGCTTCGTTTAACAGAGCAACAGACTGTCGTGTGTTGGAAACATAAAGTGGAAACAAAACCTTGAAAAAGGGAAGAGATAAAAAAACTAGTTTCCCTTTGCAAACGTCAGAGACGTCAGCAGTTTGGTCTTCATTTGGCCATGTCATGTTATTTTACTTTTGGCCCATTTTGTTGGATCTCTTTGATCAATGCATGTTCGCTACATCCGCATATGTTGTTTATTTGAAGAAAAGAAAAACCATCTCTTAAAAATATAACCTAAGGTTCTTCTAATGCCCTGACCTTTCTAAATAATATCACAAACACTGGTATTAAATTGTATTTATGTTCTACAGAGCAGGAACTTGATGAAAACCAGCAAAAATAATTATTTTAAAAATGTAATTTAAACATGGCTGCAACAGGCTTTCATATTCATTTTGCAATTGTTACGGCCCTGGGCCTTAAGGGCTGGGCTGCAGGTGTTGCTTTTGTCTGTCCTTGTGCTCCTCCCCTTTACAGGTGCTGCTGATCAGGTCGATTGGGAGTGCAGAGTACTTAAACCTGGCTGTCTCCATCTTCTGGGTCGCCTTCAGCGTCCACTCTGCCGCTTATGGTGTTCTGTTGCCAGGCCTCGGCTCCCCTCCTTTTTGCACATTTGAGTTTGTCTTTGTTTTGGCACTTCAACACTTCCATATGCACTCATACAACACATCCAAGCATTTGCATTACACCACTGATATCCACAATCCATTGTTGTTTTTGTTAAATATTCATTTTTCTACACTTTAACCCCTGCATGGTCTCCCGTTTTTGTTATGACATTGAGCCAGTCGTAACACAATAAAAAAAATAAATGAAACCTATCTTCCACTTTTGACAAAATAAAGCAGACCTTTTAGTTATAGGTTTGGCTCTTGGCTGGAGCCAAGTTTGAGGAGACTAATGGTGTATAAGTGGATTTCCCACCTGTCCCAGAGATCTTCTGCATCTTTTGTGATTTCCTTGTCTCTGATTTTCTGAGCAGGTCGGCGAGGTCGTGACTAATGGAGTAGAAGACCAAGACCAGAAAAAAGAAAATATAACAAAAACAGTTGGAAGACGGCACAAACGGGACAGTCCGTCTTACACATTTAACTTGATTCACATGTAGATTTGTTTGCTGGAAAAACAAAACCAAAACAAAAACTACAGTCTTACTTTTCCAAAGTGTTGTGTGATCGGCAGGCGGCTCTGTAAGCTGTCAGACTGGACACGGCGGTGCGACATCGACCCGCCCCTCTGGAGGCTGCGGTCCTCATGGTGGACCTGCATGACACACGGTGAAGTAAGTAAGAGAAGCCAGCAGCATTCGGGTGAATCAAAGCGTTTACCTACATGAACACGAGCCTACCTTGTGAATCAGCAGGTTTTTCAAACCGGATTTGGTGAGACCTTTAGTCTGTAAGAGACAACAATGAAAAGTTAGGCGGCACCTGCAAAACAGAGCTGTCCTCCATAAACCCCAGTCACATCTGGACTCACCTTCATGTTTGCTTTGGTCTTCATGTTTAGAATTAGAGCGCCGCCCCCTTTCTGTTAGAAGTACAAAGACATTAATGTTAGGACTTTCCAGGCCAATAAGGAAAACAGATGTAGTCAAATGAACTTACCTTTAAATTGCCAACTAACTGCTGATAAGATGTGCCTCTTCCTACAAAAAAGAAAAAAAAATCCAAAAGAAAGCGTTTTAATTCAACAATATGAAAAATATATATTCACATAAAAGGGAATTCCCAATCTGATGTCTAGTATTGACTTGTTGTCCCATTCGTGACTTCTTCTTTAAATTATAGGTTTTGGAGTCCCTGATTAATCTGTCTATAGCTCCTAATCCCTGTAGCTGCTGTTCTGTGTTTGGTTTTGCCATTTTAAACACCAGATAGTCCAAATATATTAAGTCATATCAGGCAGAGATGCTAGCGCCAACATTGCAATTCAGCAGAAGGAGCATAACTTAGGTTTACAAAAACTGTTGACTACATCAAGTCAAATGGTTAAAATAGCTGTCGAAAAATAGACAGTCCAGCATCCAGAGTGTCACTGATGAGTAATTTAAAAATTATAAAATGTAGTGTCCTATTTTACCGCAAAAGCAGACACATTGTATTGATTTTGTGAAAGGTGATCGTGATAGGATATTCCTAAAATGACAAAAAAAAAAAAGAAAAGAAAAAGTCTGTCCTGTGACATCCTCAAGACATACAGATACACACCTGCTGTTGTTTCACACTTTGCTATCTCTTCCTCAAAAAGGTCATCGAGTTCTTTCCCTTTGTTAAGAGCATCCAGGCGACCATCAATGAACTGAAACAAACAAGTGGAGAAACAGCTTTGAAACCAACATAAACATCAGTATATGAATCATTTTTAACAATTAACCTTGCTAGCTTGCATGGATTATGAAAATTTGCCTCAGTATTTATTTCTAACAGTTTAGTCCAAAATTATTCATTTAGACCCATTTAGGACTTTGGATTTAAAGCAATCGTTTAACTTGACCACCATGTTTCTTCAGATTGGAAGTAACATTAATGTCCTGGAATGGACCAAAGTGAGAATTTTTCAAGGAATCTAAAGATTAGGGTGATGACAAGAGGCATAAGTACTTGGTTGAATTAAATTATTTAACATCTAAATATGCTTTAGGCAGGACTAATGCTGAGTTTAACTATAAGTGAAAAGAAACATCAAATCCTTTTAAACAAGCACTTCAATGAGTTTTTCCATCATATTCACTCAGGTGCAAAATATGTGCCTAGACTTTGAAATAAGTATGTGACAAATTAATTTATAATTATCATATTTTATATTGATTAAAAGTATAAAATAATTCAAAGTGGAAATGTATCATACCCTTTTCTTTAAATTAAATGATTTCCATCTTCTTAGCCCTCTCTCCCTAGATTTATCCATTGAAGTAATCTTAATACTGTTTTGGTTACTAGAAGGTGCAGTCTAATAGTAAAAATAAGTTTTTTGTAAATTATCAAGCATAACATAGTCATACCAGTAAAGACATCGTTAAATGCAATTTCCTCTCAATTACATCATTCTTAAAACTTTTAATAATTATTGAGGACCTTAGTTGATAATGGGTAATTTAATTCTATAACTATTTTTATTTATTTATTTATTTTATTCTACAAGTCTGTCATGAATTGGGTTCCTGGGATGCTCTGCTACTTGTCAAATGAGTCTCCAGACATATTTTGTGAAATTCCACTGGATGTCCAGTAGGTGGCACTGTTTGGGATGACGCCATAGAGTTCACTTTTCTGCCTTATATGCGATCGAAATCCAAACAAGCACTCTTATTATCCACTGTAGTGAGCACGGTGCATACAGTATTTCTAAAACTTAATAGATTTTAGATTAGCTCACATTTAAAGGAACAAATTTCCATTAACTCCTGAATCAGAGACACACAGTCTCATCAATTAACCGACTGCGAAGTTTTTATTGTATTTTTCACTTTAAGCCTCAGGAAACATGCCCAGCAGAGGTCGCTGTGTACCTGCTTGAAGGATTGCAAATGAATGGCGCTTTGCAGGAATTGCTTCATGCTGGTAGACTTGTGATCCAAAAAAACCTCTTCACAGAAATAAATGTCACCTTCCTGTGAAGAGAGACGCATATAGAATGAGCAGCAAGCACAACAAATACATTCTGCAATTGCAAGGAGAACATTGGTGTTAACTAATCAAGTTACAGACCTTGTCGCCCTGCAGGGCGTCCCTGTAGCCTCCGAACAGCAGAGCTTGAGCCCTCAGGAAAGCTCGAGAAACACCACAGCCAGGAGACACTGCCTGTCGCTTTAAGCAGACTTTCAGGCCGGACATCTGAGCACATAAATGCAGGAAACCTGCTGATATCTGCCTGATGTTATCCATGGAACAGCTGGCATGCTCAACTAACACAAAGCAACTCGCTGAAATTACAAAGACCTGAATAAATGTGTTTTTACCACATCTGCAGGTATCTTCTTAAGGTCATCAAAGGGGGTTTCCAGAGTGTTTGTATCAACATTCAGAATAACCACTTCCTCCAGCCCTCGACTCCTCACCTGCTAATGGACGGAAATATGTTGTCGAGAAGACAGGCAGTAAGAATAAACTTGATCAACTTGCGAATAAAGCTGGTGGGGGGATGTGAGCGACTCGGTTACCTCCGAAAGACTGGTGTGGACTCCAATCAGATAAGGCATGGGCGCACTGGAACCGCAAAAAAGGAAATCACGTTATTCCATCATCAGGTAAATAGCCACACTGCAAAAACACAAAACCACGCCAAATATTTTCTGTTTAGCTTCTACAGCAAATATTTTAGGAAGATTGAAATAACACAAAACTAATTGCAAGAAGCTTTTTAGCAAGACGCAGGATCTTGTTTTAAACATATTAGATCCACTGGCAAATTCTGTCACTTAAGATTTTGTGTTTTCGCAGTTTACGTGTAGGCGGATTGGTGTGTTAGTGTTGGGGTTAGGGTGGATGGACGGACGGACAGACTGACTGGACTTCTCACCAGCAGTAGTCGAGTAGATGTGGTGGCAGGACAGGGATGAAGATGTGCTGCCAGTACATCGGGTACAAAACAGCACTCAGAGCGTGTACGCAAGACGTTAGCTGCACACACAAAATGGAGGAGAACTTCAACGTACACATGCATGCTTATCTACTTCACATGTGATCAACAAGTTCAGAGAGTTGTATTTGTCACAAAATGAAGCAAGGACATTTTAACTCAATGTTTAGAAATGGTAAAATCGCACTTCAAAAATAAGTGTTGTTTGAGGTATGAGTATGATCAGGCTGCTGTAGATGTGTTAATACCGTGCAACAAAAAGGGGAAATGAAAACGTGCGTCTTACGGTGCTGAGTTTGCTGGCGAAGATGAGGATCCGCCTCTCGAACAGCATGCTGGCATAGAGCTGAAGGAGATTCCCGACATCTACTGCTACTATCAGTTCAGTCAGGTTTCTCTAGCGAAGCCAAAGAGACAGGGTGTGTTTGTGTTTTGTTCTGGAATTTTATGCCCCTAGAAATTTCTGACATTTGGTCAAATTACAATCGCAAACTTTGATGGATTTCTTTGGGATTTTATGAGACAGCCCAACACAAAGTAGTGCAAAACCCTGAACTGGAAGAAACAGAAACAGTTCAAAACTGCTCATGAATGAGTGTCACAAAAGTGGGATATACATTAATATATTTATCTTTAGCCTCGCCGAGTTGAGACTTGCAGAAGCGCCAGGACTTTTGGAGTACGTCTCTATCAGATTTGCACATCTAAAATCCAAAAGGTTTTGCAAAACAGCTCAAGCTCTGTCATAGCTAATTAACTTAAGCTACCATACTCACATTTTCAGGAATAGAAGGAAGACTCTTTGGATCTGGAGCGATAAAATATGGAATCTGTCCAGAAAAAAACGACAACAAAAAACAACCGTAAAGCCACAGTAAGAAAAAGGGAAGAAAATAGAGAGGATGTACTTTTTTACAGCATCGTGGATGTAGTCTAACATCTTGGTGCATATGTGAATAAAAGGCTGCAACATTGTCCATTTTTATTCCAAAATTATCAGCCCAATGATTGTGCTTTTACATGTAGACTGCGCTGCTTTTGAGCAATTTTCTCTTTCACAGCTTCAAGTCAAATATCTGTTTTTGAACCATTAACCCCATCTGTTCCTGTCAAAGCCTAACAGTGCACCATATGCATCTTGTTAAACTTCCCATCATTGGATGCAAAGTCTGCATTCAGACTGAAGAAACCGTATTTATGCTGCAATCAAAACTACATCAACATTTCATTGCATGCCGTGACACAGATGCCAAACACAAGAGTTATTTAAAATCAGGGGGTTAATTTGTAGGTGAATTGAATTAGAAATGCGCAGCTGCTGGAGATGGCTTTGTCACTTTGGAATGAAACCCAAACACAAAAACAAAGATGATACAACAAGCTGTAGCTTGGAGCCAGATGAAGTAAATTCTCAGACAAACCATTTCCATGATGAGGCATTAGTCATGGGTTTTTAAACAGACTGTAGATTATAATGAAAGCTAGCTCGTGTTAACTGTGTTAGGATCAGCATAGACATGTCATCTCTCAGAGGGGTGAGTCAACAGAGTTTTAGTTCACACAAAAAAAAGCTGAAGTCATCAAGCACAGACAGCCAGCGTTAGTCTGAACAGGCCCGGCTGGATCTGCCTCTGGGCCACATGGACTCCTGTGGCACTCACTCACCCCCTCTGTGAGTCCGACAGAACGGGACACCTCAGTGCTCACCAAAAGCTGCTCTCCCTCAGGAAAGAAACACAACACGCAAACCACTGACAGAGCACGTTCAAACTCAAGTGTGACTCCCCGGGTTCTCGTTGGCTAGTTAAGAGATTTACCATCTGCAGGGTGACGGATCCGGGAGCCAGCGGGATGGTCTGCTTGTAGAGCGTGGCCAGGAGCGCTTTGATCTCGTTGATCTGTCGAAGAGGTGGGTCATGTTCACGCGATGCTCGTGCAACAGTGTGGAGAGAGTAGAGATTACAGGTTAGGAACTGGAAAACTCACCTGTCCTTTAGAGAGGTAGTCGGCCAGATTGTTGAGAAGTTTGTAGAACACCTCGAACCACGGGAGATAACTGTTTGAAATCAGTACGGGATGAAATCATTGTTTTTTTAAAGGAAAGAATCGATTCCCTTGTGAATGTATCTAGTAATTTGTAAAATATGTAATGAAATAATGACCTTTTTTCTTTAACACAACATTTTAATTGATCACAGTTATGCTTTCAGTTTTACCCCCACCTGTCTCTAACCGCAAGAAAGCCCCAACAAAAAATGACAAATTGCACTAAGACACTAAGATTTCAGCAATAAAAAAATCCTAATGATCTATGAATCTTAAAGACAATGACATCCATAAGAAATGTGTAATTTTAAGCCTCTTTGGTCAGTCCAATGGACCCAGGTGGAATAATTTATTTACTAAAACCTCTGCATAAAAAAAAAAAAAAAAAATCTCCCTGATTAAGGCAATACTTCCCCATTTAACTAGAATTTATAGGATCGGAAAAGACATAAACCTTTTAATGTTTTTTTTTTTCCTGAAGAACAAGAGAGAAATTTGAGTGGTTAAAATTCAGAAAATGTATTTATATTTGTTACTTACGGTGAGGTACAAAGTCAATAATGGAATACAAAGAAAATTTAATATTTCCATGGCAATCTTTCAAAGAACATGTTTTGTGTGTGTGTGTGTGTGTCCAACAGACACAGATGGAGCACAAAATGAAGGTTAAACATGCAGACAAAAGCATACCTGAGGATGCAAAGGCATGTCTGTGTGCTGTTGGTGAGGCGACAGAAACCAAAGCGCTGGCATCCCTCCAGATCAGTCAGAACAAAAGTAAAGTGCTGCACAGCCACCACATCCCTCTGTCTGAACAGACGAGCGAGGTAATTAGATCAAGTTAACCAGACAGGGAGGTGTGACCAGCAAAAACCCAGTTTATACTCACCTTTGGATGTCGTACGGGAAGCAGAACCTGGGCAAAGTTTGACTGGATTCCTGGAAAATAAGCAATTAATGAGCAAAATAAGGAGCGAGAGACACAAACAAAAACGGTTATGTTAAAGTACAAGAGCTTCATGCGCCTCACGTCGACTTTGGAAACTACTTCAGGTTTAAGGTGTTACACGCTGAGCAACGTAAGCATTATTGTCTCCACTGTAAACAGTTAGAGGATGTAATAAGAAAAGAAAGTGAAAGGTAAAAAAGAATGTTCACACATCAATAAAAGTCAGGATTTAAAAAGCCTGACTTTTGGTTTCTGTTTTAGCCTAAATTTGAACAAGAATTGTTTGTTAAAGTTCAATTTAAATAAGGTCAGTCCTTAAACAGCCACACAAAATATGTCCAGTGTTCGAAGAGTAAAGTCGAGCTACTGTGATCATTTCAAAAATATATTCCCAACAACGTATTCCCTGGAGCAGCAGAGGCTACCTCGTCCCTGAAGTCTTCTGGAAACTGAAACTTTACTCCAGGATCTGCAAAATTAAAGCAAAAAAAAAAAAAGTTATGAAAATGAATGAACAAACTACATCACACAAATGCATTTCAATAAGTTTAATTTTCAGCAAAAAAAACAAACTAATTCAGTTCAGACACAAACATTGCATAGATACAGTTATATATATTATTTTAGAACTTGTATTATTCTTTCAACTACAAAACATATGTGTGATGTACTGTAGAGAATATGCCCCCAGTATTTAGGAAGGGCTCCTTTTCCATTAATTACTGCATCAATGCAGAGTAGCATGGAGACAATTCCCCTACTGAGATGTTCCTGGGTTGCATCAACACTGGTCTTGTTTGCATTGTTAGGTCTGGTATCTCTCATCGCCTTCTTTTAAAAAGCGTGAGGTCAAAACCAAAACTGATCTAGATTCTGTGGAGCTACAGACCACAGAGAGTAAAAAAAATAAAAATAGTTGTTTTCATGCTGAATCTAGAAGAATTAACCAAGCCTAATAATAAATCAACCAACTATACCGCCTTAAAACATCACCAGAATAAGGGATGTCCTGTAAAAACAGGACCCAAAATAACTTCTGTACGCTGTTATTTTATGCTTGTTTTTACAACAAACAAAAAATTAGCAAGTTGGTGCACCTTATCCAAAATGCTGCTGCCAGAGTCCTGACCAACACCAGGAACACGGATCATACCACACCAGTCCTTCAGTGACTGCACTGTCTCCCTTATTGTAAAATAATAGAAATATTGTCGATGGTCTACAAGTCACTGAATGGTCTTGGTCATAAATGCACTTCAGAGTTGCTAGTCAGATATGAACGATATAAAAAACCCTTCAGGTTGTCAATGACCTGTTTACTCCTCGTTTCCAGGAACCAGAACCAAATGAGGTGAGGCAGCATTTAGTCAGATTTTTCCTTTGAATCAGGACTCAAACTATTACTGCAACCAAACACAACAGTTAAGAGATTTATTTTAATCATGTTTAATTAGCTTATCTATGGCTATTCAGATTTCCTTCCCGTTGTCAGAAAATTTCTGTCATCAGTTTATGTTTTAAACTCTGTCCCCTATATGTGAACGGTGCTACAAAATATATTGCCAATATTCCAGAGATCATCCATTGGGGTTTACGTCAGCCAGGTTTACAACCCAATAATCAGTGATGCTCATGAAAGAAATCATGCCAAGCACATTGATGACATACTAAGTCCTGCTGGAAAATAAAATGAGCATTTCTGTAAAGACTGTCAGCAAACAGAAGCACAAACTGCTCCAATATTTCTAGGTAAGCAGCTGTGAACCAACACAAACAAAAGGCAATAACTCCCTGAATCCTCACCGACTGTGGAAACGTCACAGTGGACCTCAAGAATTCTGGCTCTCCTTTTTTCTAATTGAAAAGCAAGATACGCTTTCATTTACTTTCATTAAAAAAAGGTTTTGGACCACTGAGCTACAGAGTTGTCTTTTTTCATTAGCCCTGGTTCAGGACTGACATCACATAAGAAAGGCATCTTCCTTCCCATGGATATGTGTGTCTGATGTGAAGCACTGTGGTCCAAACCTCGAGAAACTCCCCCAAAACTCTTGAATGGGCTTTTCCTCTGAACCCTGCTGATGCTGTTTTTAACCTTCTGCTTGTGCATCTGTTTCCACCGCGCTTTCCTCCTGCTTAACTCTACAGGGTGTCAAGGACTGTCAGCTGATCAACAGTCAGGTCTCCCCCCTGACTGCCATGATCCATCACTTCACATTTCCCAATTAAACATTTCTGTGTTTCTACCGGACTAACTTTGTCATTTTGGACTATCATTAGCTGTAAGTTATCGTGATTAGATTTATAACAAATAGACATTTGAAATATGTTATCTTGAGTCTAATGAATCATTATAAAAGTTTCAATTTTCTAATTTCTGAATTATTGAAATAATACTTAATCATATCAATAGTTAATTGTGGCCAAAAAAAACACATTAGTAATTTTACTAGACAAAAAAAAATGTTTAAAAATGATTAAATAATCTTGAATGTGAAATCTGATCGGGTCAGCTGTCAGCTCTCACAGAGAGTTAACAGGATGCTCTCCTTGGGTTTACTTGTGACTAAAAAGGCTTTGTGGTTTTCTTCTGATCACATGACAGGAAGAATGTGTGACTGTCAGAACAGCACAAACAGCTTCACACTTAAAAAGTTTAGATATTTCATTTTTTTCTCCAATTCACATGTACCAATATTAATTGATGTTCAAGTCCGCTGTCAAAACGCCGGTGTAATGACTGAGTCATGACTCACAGACTGTGCAATCCAGTTTGTGCAATCCATTGAGTCATGTCGAAATAAAACAAGTCCGAGATACAAAGAGTGACAGAAAAAAACATCTGATGAGTAACTTCATTGTAGTAGACAAAACATCAGTGTCAGTTTATATGTATATAAGTATTACAAAGGGAATTTTGTGAATGAAA
This sequence comes from Poecilia reticulata, assembly GCF_904066995.2. NCBI lineage: Eukaryota > Metazoa > Chordata > Actinopteri > Cyprinodontiformes > Poeciliidae > Poecilia > Poecilia reticulata. Next base: position 11,373,606 of record NC_088830.1, read on the forward strand.
TCACAATGTAGAGCCCGAAACAATAAAAGCAGACCAAATCAAATGGTCAAATTTTACCCATGCCTTCTACTAGTAAAACAAATCTGAGACTTTTTTATAAAGTTTGAAGCTTCACCAAATCGACGCAGATGTTACATGAGATTTAAAGTCACATATTTAGAAGCAGAGACCACAAACCCACAGTCTTCTTTGTTCTCAGCGTACTTTAACGATCTGATATGGAAGATGATGAACATAAGCAGTGCTTATTAGATTGGAGCCAAACATGTGTGAACCGTTCTGTCTGGGTGTGTGTGCCGATCCAGAAGCCACAGCTGTCCTCACCTTTGTCTCTGGCTACAGGGCATGTCGCTTCAAAGAACCAGTTGAAAGTTCGCTCGGGGTTTTGTCTGACAGGAAGCACATGAACACCAAGCATGTGAGATTTCTGTTAAGAGTTTGACGTGTGTGTTCACATTAATTCAGAAATTAATTGTAATAATACAAAAAAGTTGTTAAGACATTTACTCCAATTTGAATCTGACTGTGAGCAATATAAAATATCAGTGTTATTACATTCAAAGACAGGTTTTACTGCTGATGATAGGCTTCATATACAGATAAATGCATGTCAAATTTAGTAAATAAAATCTGCTTAATACAGGCATTAGAATAAGTCCACTGTTATGTCTGTGGCAGCAAATACAAGGGCAGAAGAGTTGCTGCATTAAACTTCCTGTGCAGTTTTGTGAGAGGAAGTTAATAGAAACCACAAGAACTGAGTGAGAGGCAGAGAGAAAATGATGGAGGTCGACAAAAATAAATCATAAGCCGACTAACTTACTTCAGTCTGGAGCCCATCCTGCCTGAATGCGACTGTTTCCATGTGTTTGTCCTGGAGGAGATGAAGGCCCTCGGGGCTCTGCTAGACGAGTGCCATTGCTCTGATGAGGCACCGTTACAGATGAGGGCAGACCGCCAGCAGAAGCAGCAGTCTGCTCAGTCAGCGCCAGAGTGACAAAACACTTCCTGATCTATCTGAATATGTTCTTGTCAATGTGTAAATGACGCGCGTTATGAGACAGCCTCTCAGATGTGGACTTCTCGTAATTTGTTATTTAGTGTTTAAATTTAAAAGTGCTCATAAGGTCAAAAGATGACATCTTCCTCAAAATTAAAATGACCTACTTAGCCAATACCTGCTGCTGTTTGTTTGGTGAATCTCTAAATAACAGAACAGCTCAGAGTATGCAGGCTTGATGCAGTTTTACAGCTCTGACATCAGTGGATCCGTCAGCGAGAATCCGGTTTTACTTGATTTGTGCAGTCATGCACCCTTATGTTAGTTAATGCGTCATTATTGAGAACAGTTGACTAGGTGTCAAATAAATGACACCTAGTCAAATAAATAAAAGTTAGATAAACACTGCATGTACACCGGCTGCAAAGAGCCAAAAGAAATCCACATCCTGATCAGAAAGGCACTTTACACACAGACCCGTTGCTGCCCCCTTGTGTCACTCAAAGGCATCTGAAAAGTATTGGTCTCCATTTTGACAAGTTTTTTTTGTCATCCGAGATGAAAACTGAAAGGGAATTTAAAAAAAGGCAATCTAACAATAAATGAAAAACATTTGATGAAGAATACCTTCAAGCTGAACCTCAAGCTACAGAAATGATCCCACAGACAAAGACTTGTTTAATAATATATTTATTTCAACCAATGCCAAATCAGACAAGTGATCAAACTGGGCTCAGTGTGAAAGATTATCTGGTGATGATGACAATGAACAAAATGCTACTGACAAAAAAAACACTTGCACACGTCTTTGGCTAAATTCACACAGCAGGCAAATGTGACCCAAATCCGCTGTTTTTCGCCCATGTGTGACCCGTGTCCGACTTTTTCGCAGCTGTCTGAACGGCCCAGTTCCGATCTTTTCAACCTCCAAAAAGCCAATCTGGGCCACCTCCACATGTATCCGATTGTTTCAAAGGATCTGCAGTCTGAACGGTCATGTCGAGTTTAATCCTACATTCACATCATTGAGACATACGTTGTAACTCTGCAGCAGATGCAGTCAATTTGGATGCAAACAATGGCTGAAAATTATGACTATGACATAAGTCTGTATCAAGAAAGCGCATCACATCACAATCCCACCACTCCTGGTTCCGACTAAACATCCAAACAGACTTCGCTACAGACTAAGCAATCGATGATCCGCCAAAGGCCATCGCTGTTAGCTGTACTTTCTTTTTATTGGTGTCTTGTTACGATACAGTTGGTTCCCATTACTTTAAGATCAATAAATACACTGTTACTTCAGTAAACTGTGCGCTGCTGCGTGACGTCAACGTTCCTCCAGTCGGCTCGCTTTGGGGGTCATACACGTTCACAAACAAGTCTCATTACATTTAATTGGTATGAACGGCCACACAAAAAAATTGTATTTCAGCAAAAAAAAATCTGCATTGAGCATCAAGACCTGCTGTGTGAATGCAGCCTTTGATACCGCTACAAAGGTCAGCTATGTTTTTAGTGTGTGAATCCTACTCTGCCGGAAGAAGGAAAAAGGTGAAGAACCAGAAACAGAAGAGGCAGGGAAGAGATGACATGAATAAGAGAGCAGGGAAAGGACAAGACAGGAAGGGAAAGCAAAAACTAAAAAGAAAAGAGCAGAGTAGGACTTGGCTAAAAGGATGGATGAGTGCCAATGAGAAATATGAGTGACTGTTAGCCTTAGGCGACTTCTTCCTCTCCTTCCTCCTCAAACTCTCCCTCCTCGGCCGTGGCGTCCTGGTACTGCTGGTACTCGGACACCAAGTCGTTCATGTTGCTCTCGGCCTCGGTGAACTCCATCTCATCCATGCCCTCTCCGGTGTACCAGTGGAGGAAGGCCTTGCGCCGGAACATGGCGGTGAACTGCTCGGAGATGCGCTTGAACAGCTCCTGGATGGCCGTGCTGTTGCCGATGAAGGTGGCGGCCATCTTGAGCCCGCGGGGTGGGATGTCGCACACGGCCGTCTTGACGTTGTTGGGGATCCACTCCACGAAGTAGCTGCTGTTTTTGTTCTGCACGTTCAGCATCTGCTCGTCCACCTCCTTCATGGACATGCGCCCTCGGAAGACGGCGGCCACGGTCAGGTAGCGGCCGTGGCGGGGGTCGCAGGCTGCCATCATGTTCTTGGCGTCGAACATCTGCTGAGTGAGTTCGGGCACGGAGAGAGCTCTGTACTGCTGGCTGCCCCTGCTGGTGAGTGGCGCGAAGCCGGGCATGAAGAAGTGCAGACGAGGGAAGGGTACCATGTTGACCGCTAGCTTGCGGAGGTCGGCGTTGAGCTGACCAGGGAAGCGCAGGCAAGTCGTCACCCCGCTCATGGTGGCAGAGACCAGGTGGTTGAGGTCTCCGTAAGTGGGTGTGGTGAGTTTGAGGGTGCGGAAGCAGATGTCGTATAGGGCCTCGTTGTCAATGCAGTAGGTCTCATCAGTGTTCTCAACCAGCTGGTGCACAGAGAGGGTGGCGTTGTAGGGCTCCACAACGGTGTCCGACACCTGCGCAAGCAACGCTCAAATTCAGGGTGAAAACTAAAGCATACCAAGAAGCAAACCGACACGATCATCGTACCTTGGGAGAAGGAACCACACTGAAGGTGTTCATGATACGGTCGGGGTACTCCTCCCGGATTTTGCTGATGAGCAGGGTCCCCATGCCGGAGCCGGTGCCCCCGCCCAGGGAGTGTGTGAGTTGGAAGCCCTGAAGGCAGTCGCAGCTCTCGGCCTCCTTCCTCACAACGTCCAGGACCGAGTCCACCAACTCGGCTCCCTCTGTGTAGTGGCCTTTTGCCCAGTTGTTGCCTGCTCCACTCTGGCCTGTAATGGCAGGATTATGGTGCTGAACTGTTGCTATGACAACATACTTTGCAATATTAAAACACCACAATGTTTTCTGGAAAAAAACAAAGCAATGCTTTCTCAAATGATGGTGGCATTGATCTGTTTTGTGTGCCTGACACCGAGTTGAAAACACTGAAAGTTGAGAGTCGGCGCAACCGGCAACAAGGACGCACATCACAGGTGTGTGGCGTCTGCCCTGGTGGAGAAGAAACGGGGCTAGATGACCAAGTAGCTCATCAAACTTGCTAGCATCGATTCAGATTGTGGGAAATGAAGGAATTTGTCATGAGAAATGTGGGTAATTGAAACGCTCGACTATGAAATCTGAACCGCCTGCGAACAGTGTCCGCACGACTCCGGCCACACAGAGTATGTGGGAGACTTTATTTTGAAAACTGTAACAATTAGTCCCCAAATGAAAACCAAAAGAAAAAGTGGGATATTTTTGTTTTCTCAAAAGTTGAGTCTTGCTTCTGTGAAGCAAATATTGCATAACATCTTGTAAGATCAATGTTTTGCTAATTGCTACACACCTCCACTTTATATTTTATCTGTGCTTTTATCTAGTTGGGATTTCAATTATCTCCCAGTTTAATAATTTTTCATACTAATCCCATAGAAATTCTGTCTTGCTTTGTTATGCATTATTAAGCATAACAGAGAAAAACCAAATAGTTTGGATTTGATAGAGTAAATTAAAGTGCACGCTCCGAGTTACGTACCAAAGACAAAGTTGTCTGGCCTGAAGATCTGTCCGAAAGGGCCAGAGCGGACGGAGTCCATCGTGCCAGGCTCCAGATCTACCAAGATGGCCCTTGGCACGTACTTTCCACCTGGAACAGATAAGTTATTTGTTTTTTCCGAGTAAAATTTCTAAATAGAGTTTAAATACTGAGACAAATCACATAATCAAACCTGAAGCCTCATTGTAGTAGACGTTGATCCGATCCAGCTGCAGATCGCTGTCCCCGTGGTAGGTTCCAGTCGGATCAATGCCGTGCTCATCGCTGATCACCTCCCAGAACTTCAAACACATGGGGCATGAGAGATTAGTTACAATGAAATTAACATGTTAATAAAAAATATAAATCCTGAATGCACAGGGTGTAATAAATTACTGCACATCCCACCATGCTTAAAGAAACAGGGGGTTTACATCTGCTCTAATAACTTGAATCTATATTCAATACTGCAGGTTGCATGTACAAGAATCAGTGTTTATAACAAGCACAAAAACTAAAAATATATAGAATAATAATTATGCAACACAAAGGCTTCAAAATTAAAGATTTTTGTCTGATTATCAAGAAACTAATTTCTCTTTTTTAAAAAAGATCCAAGTGATCTGTAAGCCTAAACAAATCATCTTGATTATGAGCCAGATTTCTGAGTTTGCTCTGATTGTTCATGATGACAGTGACAATAACACTGCCATTCGAAGGGTGGAGCCAAACACACAAATCTCGAGCAAAAGAGAAAATGTTTTTTTAACAAATAGAAATATGCCACTTTCCCAAAGCTGTCCTTGTCTCTCCCTGAGATAACAAGAACACAAAACTATATGGGTTTCCTGGTGAAAACCACTTTTTCCCTCCATTTCAGTCTTTTACTTCTTCTCTTCATTGAACATATGAGTGACTGAGCTTATGAGTATGAATATGGGCATATTAGTTTTCACCGCCAAGCAGCTCACCTTTACAGATGTGAGAGGTTTGTTTAAGCCTTAAAAACACAATTATTGAGTTCAGTCTCCTAAAATGCTCAACCTCCGACAGACTGGCGACCTGTCCAGGGTGACCCCGCCTCTCGCCCGGAACGTTAGCTGGAGATGGGCACCAGCAACCCTCCTGACCCCACTAACGAACAAGTGTGTCAAGAAAATGGATGGATGGATGGAAAATGCTCAACATGAATGGAAGATTGTTCTTCATACAAATCATCTTTGTAAAATATGCATATTTTTTTGTACTTTTATTCATTTAGTTCATCCATTGCGATGTAAATTGACAGACATAAATCATCCCAGAATTTGATTTTTTTCACCTTCACACATGGTCTTGATGCATTCAAAATTCCCTGATTATATGGTTTGTGCTTTATATTCAACTCTTGTCCAAACATTCATATTTTTAAATATAATGGTGAACTTACTAATATGAAGAATGACTGATATTTGATAAAGCCAAATAAAAAAATCAAGCGAATAGCATGAATGCGACATGTTTTATTTGCATGTCGTTCCAGTGCATTCGGTGTCTGAGCCACACCCCTCTGTACGTCTGTGGCTACATGCGCGCGCACGCCCACGCATATTAATTATTACAATATTTCATATTTCAATTTAAAAGCTAACGTGAATATCTTCCCACAAACACGTTCTCCGCTTGCGGTGCGGCTCCAGTCGAGTACAGCAGTCGGCCATTCAGCGGGCTTCATGTGACAGCAGCGGGGATGTCTCGGATTGCCGCCGCCCATCCTGAAGGATGCTATTGTACGCTGCCTTCACGGCTCTCCTGTGCGCGCTATGTTTGACCTACTTAGTCTTTCCTGGGAACAGCGGGCTGTCTCACCAGCTGTCATGTCACGACCAGCAGCAGCCAGCTTGTATTTAGTTACATTTAAAACAATAAAACTCGGTTGCCATTGTTAACGGGTAGATAAAACCCCCCAAAGGTTCGTTTGGCTCTTCTGTTCTCTCCCTACCTTCGCTCCAATCTGGTTCCCGCACTGCCCGGCCTGAAGATGCACAATCTCACGCATGTTGTCGCTGCTGCGGTGCGGGGAGTATGCAAACTGATTGAGAAACGAAGGAAGGTGGGAAGAAGAAAAAAAAGCTTAAAGGTTTTTTTTTTCCCCCTTTTTTTCTTTTCTTGCGACTCGGTTCTGTCGAGTAGGGAGCCTGGCTGAATGGCGGAGGGGTTTGTAACAGGGTTTTAAGCTGCCTTGTCTCGCCCTTCCCATCCAACCGCGGCTGCGCCGTGCCTGTATGTGCTGCAGAATTACGTCATCTCCATGGCAACGAAAACTGGGCACAGCCGGTGCAAATGGCCTGTCTGAACCGGCCGGCTGGAAGAGAGCAGGAAAGCGAAGAGACTAATCTTCGTTGGAATAACATGTAAAAAAAAAAAAAAAAAACAATGGCGCTATATTGCATAATACGGAGATTATAACGTTCCAGTTTAGAGCTTGAGACACAGTGGAGTAGTCTAAATATGTCCGCTCTATTTGAATGCATAACCCTTCTCCCACCTCCAAGTACACACAAATATAATGTGTTCAAAATTTCTTTAGTGTCCACAATGTTAGCTTTGGCTTTGAAAATAATGCTGCTTTCCATTATTCCATATTTAGCCTGTTAATTTGTTTGAGTTGTTGCCCATGGAGACAGGATGTTTGACAACAGAAGCTGGAAGGAAGTCAGGGTGATGATATGGAAATGGCATGCATTCCTCACTCAGCCCGCATTTTCATGCAGTAGACCGTTTTCAAAAGACAGCTTCAAACATGACTTAAGAGTGAGAGAACAAAAGTAACCTTTCAGAAGTTGCATGCAGTTGTAACACATTAATGCATGTGCTATATAAATGACTTATTTTAGCACAATCTAAGTCAAACTAAAGTTTTACTGTCCTTAGGTCATTTAGGAAAAACAGTTTCCTTGTATGACGTAGTGTGAAAATAAAATAATACTATAAAAATATCAGGAAAAATATAAAGAAGATTTCCACAAGTCTGGTTCATCTTTGGGTACTGGTCTGAGGTTACAGATGCCTGTTAATCTCTTCAAACAATTCAGTGCAAACATTACAAGGTGTAAGATGGGTTGTTTGATTATTAAGGTGTCTGAGAAAAAAAAGGTAATTAAAAAAAAAGTAACTTTGTACTTGTTCTTAAATAGAGATTAAAAAGTTTAGAAATGGATTCCACCAAATGTATTTTACACTTGAACTAGTGATAACTTTGTACATTTATGTAAGAACAAACTGTGAAATGAAGGAATTTACAGCTCCGTAGCAAAAGTCACAAAGCAGCATTCGACGTTTTGTTTTGAGCCTGCGTCCTCAATTCTGGGCTGCACAATTGGGAACTTGTCAGCACCTGCAGCAAGAAGATCCTGACTTGGCTTTTCCTGCATAGAGTTTGCATGTTCTTCACACCCATGGATGCATGAGGGGTGATTTTATCTTTTTAAATTTCCCGTAAATTTTCCTTATGTGAGAGCATGGTCGTTTGTCCTGCTTGTCTCTGGAAAGGTCACTAATCTACAAGATATGGAAAAGTGGCTGATACTGAACACTGATTTAGGTTGGCCAGAATTGTTTGGACTGAGACAAAGCAAGAAGGATATCCACCACGCATGCTTGGGGAGAACATGCCACCTCCACGCAGAAAGGCTCCAGCCTGGGTTCAAACACAGAACTATCTTGCTGCATAAGTCTTTAGAAATAGGCCACTGAAACATGATGTTTTCAACTTGTTTCTCTCTTACTAGTTAATCTGGTTACTGGACATATAACCTGGCAGCTGGTTTTCAAACGTTTAATTACATTTGATTTCCTTTTGATTCCAAAAATGTATCTAGAGATACATGAAACTCAGAGAGTTGTGCAACAAAGCATAAGTATCCACCTGCATTTATTCGTCCTCCTCTTCAGTTTCTAACTAAAGTACTTAAATCTTTCTTGACAGCATTTTTATTGAAACATTTTGGACTAAGAAAACATTTTTGTGTGTTTTAAAAGCTCACTTTTCTGAACTTTGAAACTTTGCAGCACCGCTTCAAAGTTAATATTTACATCGCAAAATATTGCAAACAAAAAAATTACCACTAAAGGCAGCCAGCCGGCGTTTTCTTCTTTTTTACATCTATACTCATACCACTGTTTGAAAGCCGTAGCTTGAGAGGATTGGGATCGAAGGGAAAGTGCATGGTTGGTGTCAGACTTGAGCGCTACCCTTACCTCAAATGGCCTTGGACCAAATCCATGACACCCACAGTTCAATAACTGCCTGAAAACTATTGAAACGAAGCCAACAGGGCAAAAACATCAGGAGACTTTTGATTTCCTGACTTTGAATACTTTCTAGTCTGCAGCTAATTTTTTAACACATTTCAAAGCTTGATAGATGTTTGCCTTGACCAGGTTCTTCTGACATGAAATAACAAAATAACAAGACCACGAAATATCGTTTTGAAACATTTCTCAGTCTGTCATACAATTAGAGTGCAATAGAAAGCATCTTTCGTTGTCCCACTGTGGGGAAGCTGAGTATATACTCAACTATACTTGGACAGTTATTAAAATGTGCATACTAGATTAAAAGACATGCACAATTTAGAAGGATGATTTAGGAAAAAGAATTACGCAATGTGCATATATGTGCAAAAGAAGCAGCACCAGATTACTTACAAGAAAATAAAAAAGACAAAGGGACAAAACTACAAACAGTTGGGATGCAGACGATTAGTAAGTTTGATGTTTTTGGGAGCAGTGATGGTTATAATGACATTCAGCTGGAGTAGAGAAGGATCTGTAAAAACGCTACTTTGTGCTCCTAGGATGCAGCAGTCTGACTCTGAAGGAGCTTTCCAGTTCTGCAACAGCACAGACCGGGAGACATTACCTAGCACTGGTGCAATTTTAGCCAGAGTTGTTCTGTCTACCGTCACCTGCACTGGGTCGAGGTGCAGCCCAGGACAGAGCTGATGAGCTTATCTAACCTTTCCCTCTCAGCTGCAGATAAGCTGCTGCTCCAACTTTTCACACCACAGAACAGTGATTCTCAACCTTTTTAAGCAACAGCATTTCACATTATAAAAATCACAAGAAGCAAAAAATGTTATTAGAAGTATTTTTTATTGAAATATGATGAAAATCTTACCTCACTTGGATCAATTTAGTTACTCAATGTAAGTTTGGGCTTGTTTGGTTGAACACAAAGTTGATGTTCTTGAAATAAACGAAGAAATACACACACACAAATCTCCCTCAGTAGATATGAGTGTCTGTCTTTGTTTCATCCCAATTCAGGCAGCCGATTGGAGTCTGCCGCCCTCTGGTGGAAGAGAATGGCGTTTACATTGCAAATATTGCACTCTTGGGTAACTCTTGAAGCCTGTCGTCAATAGCCGCTTTTCATTGTTTATTTTCTAAGTGCCAGAATGAAACCAAAATAACGTTTTTGGATGATGTTTTTATTTTCTCATAAAACACACTTCTTTGGTGTTTGGTAGTGTAGTGTCTGGCCACACAGGAAGACTTTTGGGATGGTTTGGAAGATATTCTGGACAAAGAGGCATTAAACCTAAAGTAATGAATTCCAGTGCACGAGGAAACAGATAATACCAGGTCTTGAAAAAGACTTGAGCTGGAAAGTAGGCATGTAATGCATACATCCTGATAATGCTGCACCAGGATTTCTGAGTGGGGTCGGTGTTCTCAGGCTTGCTCATTTCTCCTCCAAATATAATGGCCATTTTGACCAAAACATTTTTAGCTTTTGGATCTCATGTCTCCAAAAGAAATACATCTCACAGCGCAGTAACAAGCTGTAACCTGGGTTTTTATGCAGTTTTTGGAGCTACGGCTATTTCTTCAAAAAGCGATCCTTTCAATCAATTTTTAGCCCAGGAGTAGTTTCCCTGTGAATAACGATGCTCTCTCAGCAGCTTTGGAAAGCATCTCCACAAGGTCTTTTGCTTCAATTTGGGATCAGTGAGCACATTTAGCACCTGAACATGTTCATCTTTGTGACACAGAATGGTTCCCTCCCGAAACATATGGCCTGACATTCCAACTATATGGTTTCCACTGTTTAAACAGATGAATGTGGCGCCTTGAGTCATCTGGACGTTGTATCAAATGATGAATTAGAGCTGTGGAAGTTGACAGTTTTTTTCCTGATACATTTTCTGATTTATTCAACAGATGTGGCGCCATGTGGCTCAAATGTTGTAAAAAGCTAAGAAAGTCAATGCTTCATCATCATCATCATCATCATCATCATCATCATCATCATCATCATCATCATCATCATCATCATCATCATCATCATCATCATCATCATCATCATCATCATCATCATCATCATCGTCGTCGTCGTCGTCGTCGTCGTCGTCGTCGTCATCATCATCATCATCATCGTCGTCGACGTCGTCGTCATCATCATCATGATCATCATCATCATCATCATCATCATCATCAAGGCTTTTTCACATTATTTCAAGGCATCTTGATAAAATTGGAGCAAATTGCCAACAATACACATTTTTTGAAAAATAAATGTAAGCTCAGTATTGCACGACACTTTATTGTAAATCATTTGCATTGATTCTGTGGTGTAAATACATCCGTTTTCCCTCATCAGTATGTCCTTTAACTCTCCACAGGCCTGGTCATGATATTTGACTCAGGCATGTTAACTTGGAGCACAGAAATATCAATAAGTTGCAGGATATCATCTGTTTTTTTTCTTGTGGAGAAGCTGGAAATGTATTGTATTCTTTGGAAACTAAGAATAAGAACGGGAACAGTTTACATTTTCTGCCCACCAGCTTCTGTTGGCTAAAATAATAATAATAATATAAAAGTAGAAAAAAAAGTGTCACGCTGAGTGCTCTCTCTTTCTCTGTGTATTTAAATTAATAATGTAATTTTCTAAAAGTTCTCCAATCAAATGATCAACCATCACTGCCAGGCTGACTATCTGCATCATTTTTGTAGGAACGCCTGTTCACCACACGGGGGCGATAAACATCTTCAGTTCAGCTGGTTCCGCTCTGACATCATGTGACACGATGTTTAACTTCATTGTGGTATTAAAGTGAAATAATACTAAGACCAGTGACTTGTAGTTCTGTTAAATTTGCTTTGCAACATTATTAAAACTACTTTTAATAATAGCAACATTCATATTTCTTTACAATGCTAGTACAAATTAGCATGGTTTAAAGCTTAAGACTGGTACTGATGTACAGAGATGTACATGCAGAAAGCCAACATACAGACACCAAGCATCGTTTCTACAGTGATAGAGAATATAAAAGGGCACGGCAAAGATCCATCAAGCCTACATCCCCTCAGCTGACATCTCCATTTAGAGTTAAAGTTCTCGCATTTCTCATTCTTGCCTCCCACATTCCCAAGGTGACCGTTATTAGCATTCCTCTTCTGCCCTTCTCGGACTCTTTTCTCTAAAACCCAACACGGTTCTCTAAGTCTTTTTACTCCTCATAAATTTCATGGTTATTTATAATAAATACGTAACAGTGAGCTGAGCGCTACAGCAGATTGTATTTTTTTGTCACCTTATGCCAGAAAAGGCAGATCTGTTCCAGCCCATTAATGCGTGTCATAAAACCCAACGACCAGCTCAGGAGGACACTCAGCACTTTCAAAGGACTCGTGCAAAAGTCACAATGAACCATCACAGGAGAAGGAAGAAAAAAAAGGGCCATGAAAATCGTTCACAAGACAAATGGGGCTGTATAATTTTATCCACATTTTGCGCGTTTGATTTGTTGTTGTGAATAACTGTTTCTCTTTTGGGTGTGGATAAATGAATGAACGGTAACTCTTGAAGCAGAGTTCTGCTGCTGCCTCTTGTTTAAATGCATGAAAAGGACTCAAAGTGAGCGCCAGGAGTCATTTAATTTGTTGTCCATTGATGCCATTAAATAAAACAAGCAGGCACAACATCCTCTCATGTCGTTGAATCAGATAGGAAGCAGTTGTGCTTCTCTTCCTTTTTAATAGAATTCTGTAATTTTGTGTTGTGCAAAAGAAAACAATACAAGAAAATGATGAACATTTGCCAGTATCTCTGCCTTTTTAACAATTGAGGAGTTTCACTTTACAAGAATACTTTCAGACTGTTTTTGTGTCAAAGTGAAATGATGCGTTCAGTGCATGGAGAATAATGAAGTGCTTGTGCCTTTAATGTTTTAAGCTTCTAACAGCCACAAAACCTCCTTTATAGGAATGTGAGATTTGCTTTATTTTATCCTCCTTTGGTTTTCATTCCTGCGACAGACTGGTGACCTGTCCAGGGTGACCCAGCCTCTCGCCCGGAACGTTAGCTGGAGATGGGCACCAGCAACCCTCCCGACCCCACTGAGGGACAAGGGTGTCAAGAAAATGGATGGATGGATGGTTTTCATGCTAGAAAAATATGCTCTAGGTGTGTGCATTTTTATTCTTTCAAAGAACCTCAAACCCAAAAATAAAGTTTTGTAGAATTGTCCAAATTGCACACAACTGTGTGTTTAAATACATAGTGAAATACATCGACTCTCGTTTTACTGGCGACCAAACACACCAAGTGTGTTTCTTCTAATCCTTTCACGGTTTGAATCAGGAGTTATTTCAAAGTGCTAAATAAAGATGTGTGTAAAGACACTTTAAAGATTTAGTTACTGAATGCTTTCACTTATGAAAAAAAATAATACATTTGAATGGTAATGACAATTCTTCACAAATAAGTAGGAGATTCATAAAAAACCCATACTAATTACTTACTTTTCCCAAATTTTTCATAGTAACTTCTAAAAATGATCATGTTTGTTAAATCCTTTAAATCCAAACAATCACACTCCTTGACAAATGTACACAAGTTTATATTTTAATATATGTCCCCAAAAGTGGTTGAAATGTAGATAGACCACTTGTTCTTGTAATTGTCTTCTGCAGGGCGATCTCTCCTGGTTGAGGCGTCACCTCTGCTGTTTTGCACATTAGAGGCATGTTAAACATACGCAGCCATATAAAAGTGTTTTCAAATTCAAAATCTTTTGACCCTACGCTACCCTTCGTACGTTGAAAGAAAATGTCTTGACATCAACACAAACATAAGCATAGACAAGTTTAAAATCATGAGATAGGATCTGGAAGTTTGACGGACAGATGACTTGAGGCGAGTTCAGAGAGTCGGCTCCAGCTGCTGCACACACTAACAACATGACTCAGTTTCCACATCACTAACCAGGTTTGCCCAGCTGATAAATTTACCATGTTTTTTTTAAATTTATTTATTTTTATTTTTTTAATGTCCTGCCAGTGCTGTTGTTGCTTTACATCAGCACCGCAGCATTCACCTGCAGGCTCTGAATACTTACTCATAGCTTTCCAATATTATTATACAGATGCTTTCTGGGGGATTAAATTAAAGCTATATATATATATATATATATATATATATATATATATATATATATATATATATATATATATATATATAAAAACACTTGTGGTATGACTAGATATTCCAAACTTCAGTTTACAGTATTTTTTGTGAAAAAAACAAAACAAAAAAATACTACCAACCAATAATAAATATAGACTGTAAAGTAACAATTAACGTAGAATTAGAATTAGAAAAGTTGGTAACACTTTATTTGAAAGGGTGTGCAAAAGACTGACATGACACTATCACCAACACGAGATAACATCTGAAGATGAAGGAGTCTTCATGAATGTTTGACTGTTCTCATGACGTGTAATTCGGTAAATAATGACACTTTTAATGTAAAGTTGCTTTAAAAGTTACATTAAAGTCCATTAAAAGTCCCAACTTTGCAGTAAAATGTATAAATTCACCAAATAATGCAAAGATGGCACTTTTAATGGACTTTAATGTAACTTTTAAAACAACTTTACATTAAAAGTGTCGTTATTTACCGAACTACACTTCATATAGTAGACATCCATAAAGACTTCTTCATGTTCATGACAGATGTTATGTATGACAGTGTCATGTCAGCCTTACGCACACAACTTCAAATAAAATGTTACCGAAAAGTTTTCCCTCACCAGGAATGTTTATTTTTACGTAACTACACCCGGACAGTTGAAGAATTTGTTTAACTGGAAAATGAAACAAATCTATATAATACACTTTTGTCTACTTTAAAAAAAAGTTAAAAATGGACTTCTCTGGACAGGTTTTGCATGTTGATGTACACATTGATCTGTTTGGATTCTATAAATGGATCCCGGTGGATAATCCTGACGAACACATTTCAAACGGCTGTAAGTCTTCTGTGCTTCAACATACAGTCATCAGTGAGAGCGCTAATTAAAGATACAGGAACCCTACAGATTCACTGATAGTATAACTGAAGCATAATTATTGGTATATAAACACAATCAAAGAGTAATTTACCTTGAAGGGTAACAGCTATGTTACCTGTTAAACATAAAGGTAACAGGTGTGTTAAAAATACGAAACTGAAAGGACCTGTATTGAATACATTTTTATTTTAAAAATAAAATATTTAATGTGGTTTTGAAGGGCTTATTTTGGAGGTGTTTTTTTTTTTTTTTATAAGCCATTGGGTTTATTATTACTTCAGGCTATTGATAACACACTGAATAATTAACATCCATGTGCATGAATAATGTAAGAATACCACTCTGAAGTCTCGCCATTGAAAAGTTGACAGAAAGACTTGTGTGCGATTGAGAAGACAAAGCATGTTTTCTCATTTACTGATGTCTTCTCGGCGTCTTGATAAGACGCAGCCACACTGTGCGCCCAGGGACGTTGAGACGAAAACCTTTGTTTGCAGTTTCCGAGAGACATCTAAAAAACTGAAACGAAACTTAAGGCAGAGAACAGTGGATGCATGAGCTGAACAGCAGAAACGGCTGGGATTATATTAAATACAAGCATGACTTAAATGCATATTTTAGCATGCAATAAACTCTATCTTGCCGTCAGCTTGGTTGTGAAATGAATATTAATTTTGTGCTTTGTTGCCTTCCTAATGGCCATAACTATGCTAATGGGCTATTTTTGTAATTTGAGAAGGCTGTGTGTTGGAGGAATCCACGTCTCCCACGTAAGCATGCCTGTGTGTCCCTCTGTTAGTTTAACACACATGTTATCACTGGATTGATGATTTGGCTGTCTTTTCCGTCAGGTTCGGTTTGGTCAACTCTTTCAGCATTAGTGACATTTATTAAAGACTCTTGATCAAACGACCTCAGATTAATGCACACTTTGGAAACTTCAAGACACAGGGTCAACATTGAATGAATTGATAAGCAGTTAGCATTGCAAAAGAAAAAATGATTTAACTCTCATTATAAAAAACACTGACTATCATTCAATAGCACTTTTTGTCAAACTAACTGTTTATGTCATTGGGAGGTGCATTCAAAACAAGTCAAAAATTACACAGAAGCATTTTCTTTCAAGGTTGTGTGAAACTGTGTGAAAAATGCTCAACTTACTTAGATCAGTAATTATATCTGATTACAATTAAAGAATTACTTACTCACCATGCATTTCAGTAAAACATCCCATGACCACAATTGTCTATATACTCTCTTCAAATAAGGGCTAATCTATTTTAGAGAAGGCAAAAAAGTGAAAGTGAAAATCTCATACTCATACTACAGTTATTGTACTAAAGTATTGATTAATTTAACATAATTTGGAATTAGGCTGTAACATAAAATGTGGAAAAAGTGAAGCACTCTCTTTATGCTCTTAAATGTCACTGATGGCTGTTTCTTTGTGCCAGGATGTCATAAACTGTAAGAGCCTCCATCTAACGTCACTTGTTCTTTTTCTCATTGTATTTTTCTGTTTTTATGAATATGACAAACTGTGTTTTTTTTTGCCTGTAAAAAAAAATGCAAACCCAGATTTAAAAGGCTTGCAGGTAAAATAAATATGCAACATTTCTAAAAAAAAAAAAAAAAAAAAAACTAAATATATGCATTAGTAGGAATATCCAGAAGCAGTAACCGAAGGTGTGAATAAATCTGGTGAAAATTTTGACTCAAATGTGACAAGATCCAACAATCTCACAAAGAAACCAACAAGCAGCTCATCTAGATCCAACTAGTCCTGTTGTCACTGGTCAGTATGACTTAGAATACAAAACAAAGATCTATAAATAAATCACAGATCCGTCTAAGCAGCCTAGTAAACTTTACCGGTGTGTACAGATTGTACTAATGCCTTGTCCTTTGTAGCCAAAGTAATTATGAAGGATTTCTTCCACACAACATGCAGAAAATGAAAAGAATGATTGGCTCATAACATGAGGAAGTGGTTGTGTCCCCTGATGCCTAAGCAGAACATCCCTGTAGAGACAGACAACTACAAAACACACAGTTCCCTTTGAGGACTCAGTACAAGAAGCCCTTGACAGAAAAAGACAGCGATATTGTGTCCTCACAGCAGAGGCTAAAGGAACTGGGGCTTTGCTGACAACATAGAGATCTTGGCATCAGAGGGCGAGGCTTGCACCGAGCCATCAAAGAAATACTCAGAGTGAGAGAGTGGAGCAGGTAGATGTTCCTCAGTGGAACAGAACCAGCCTGGTTTCCCACAGAGGAGATGCGTAGGAGAGAGAGCGGCCTTGGGACTCCAGAGCTCTGAGCTGCATTGGACACAGCTTCACGGTTTTCTATGATTTGGACAAATAACAAGAACCACACCCTGGGGGAGGTGAAATATTTCTTTATGTCCAAACAATAGAATGAGCAAGTTGGTTGGCAGCAGCGTCTGCGCTTTCTGGTCGGACTCTGTGGAGGAGATAGACTGGTGAGTGAGTGGGATGTGTTGCATCATCAGGAAGTGCAGGGTTGCCCTGGAGATCCTCTCCAGAGACTCTGAACTTGATTCATTTAGATCCTCTTGGATAGAATGTAACTGAGGTTTGGCTCGTGTGTGTTTACTGGGGACTGTTTCACCTGCAGGACCCTCACAAAGGTAAAGCATCTACATGCTGAAAACCAAACTCTGGTGGCTGGGTTAGAGAGTTTACACACAGGTCTCAAGATAAAGTAGAGTATAGTTGCTTGGTCTGTAATCTATAAGCCTCAGAGGTCGGGTAAACAGTCCAGATGGGCGAAAGGGCAGCTAGAACAAGAAGAACAGATCCCAAATAGGATTTCTTTCTTTCATCCTGATAGAGAAGCGTGCTGTGAAATAAGTCCAGAAAGAAGGCAAACTCTCTCACTCCCCCCCCCCCTCCCACACACACACACACACATTTTTTCACACGACATATGGGCCACTTCCACTATTTACTTTACTGCTCTAAACAGAACTCTGAAGAACATGGTAGACTGGCAAATCTGTTGCTAAACAAACACAAAGTCTCTGAGGCCTCATTTCTCTGAAACTGTGACATTGTTGACATAAACCAACAAACAGGGTCAAAGATAAGAGTAGCAGTTCCAAAAAGCAGAGATTTTCAGGGGACACACTAAAAAACAAACAAATTATAGTTCAAATTTTTACAATATAGTAAGAAAATGCTCATTTTCTCCTATGATTATTTGTGTTTATTCTAATTTCATAAAGCGAGTTTCTGCTGGATCTACACAATGTGTTAAAATGGGATCTTTTTTTTTTTTTGCAATTTCAGTAAAAGTGTTATTTTGTTTGTATGCTAATTTTGGCGAGCTACAACGTTTCACGTCCCAGGTATTTAAGATCCAATCAGAAATAAGAAACTTAGAAAGTTTGTTTGAGTTCCACTGCCCTGTGTGGCGACATGAAGTGGCCAAAACGCTCATGGATGCTGACGGGAAAGTCATGCAGAAAAGAGAAAGGAAAAAGCAATGTTATTCTCTTAGCAGTAACATCAAAAAGTCAGTTTTTTTTAAATTATTGTACAGACCTAATAATCAGTTCTATATAAATTAGCTGCGCAGTGTTTTGATGTGTTGTTCGAGCCGGCTCAAAGAAGTTGACTACATTGATGACCATGCAGCCAATTAGAGCCACACATTGCAGTGTGTTGGGATTAAATGCAAGCAGAGTGGGAAAAAGTACAAAAATGAAACATAATGCAAAATGATAATATAAGTGATTTGATTCATTTGCTGTATTCAGTTTAAAGGTTTCAGCAAAATATGAAATAACAAATAATCGTAACACTATCTATTTTAACAGCAAAATGCAATGAAGTGAGTTGTAGTTGAAAAATGCATTTAAAATACAAGTGACAGCAAGTGAAGGACTTTTTGTAAACTGTAATAGTCAATTCTTAGAATGCAGAAACCAGTTACTAGAGTTGGACTCTAGCATGGTGTTTTTGTTTTGATGACCAAATCTAAACTTTTGTAATGTTCAGACCTGAGGACCCGAAATTTCAGTCAGACACAAAGTAAAAATCAATAAGGTCTTTATTGAGGACCAGGTATAGGGACGGGGAACCACGAGCAAGGAACAGGAACCTCTTCCTGGTGGTGTGGGGGATGAGGGATCCAGGTAGCACAGTGGAAGAGACAAGTGGCACACCTAGGGAAGGACAGGACTAGGAGGCACAGGGTTTAGGACAGGCAGGACCAGACAAACGTCTGAGGGTTGGGCGAAGAGCAGTGGTCAGGTCACGGAAAAAGGGTCCAGTACTAGCAGGCAATCTCAGGCAGACAATATCCAAGGGCGAGGCAGAGGTCAAAAAGCAGAAACAGGGTCGAGACCAGAAAACAGAAGCCAGTGAAGAATC
Organism: Poecilia reticulata; assembly: GCF_904066995.2. Classification (NCBI taxonomy): domain Eukaryota; kingdom Metazoa; phylum Chordata; class Actinopteri; order Cyprinodontiformes; family Poeciliidae; genus Poecilia; species Poecilia reticulata. The sequence continues at coordinate 11,392,955 of NC_088830.1, forward strand.
CGACGTGGGCAAGGCAAGGCAGGAAAATCCAAGGGTCAAAAATGTGTTCGTGATCGTGGTCAGGTCAGGAAGAACGCTGGATATCTACTCACTCGGTGGCTTTCAAAAATCTGGCACCGTCTGCCTGCCTGAGAGCTGAATATAACTGCTGGTGAACAGGTGGAAGACATGAGCCTGATTGTGCTCCAGCGCAGCAGCATGCAGGTGAACCAGATGAGCTTGATGAGGAGTACAGAGGAGAGAAACATAGCAGGCAGACGGGCCAGAAACATGACAGTACCCCCCTCCTAAGGTCCGGCTCCCGACGGACCCTTCGGCTGATCAGGATGGAGGCGATGAAAGTCCCTCAGGAGAGACTTATCGATGACAAAACGGCCGGGAATCCAGGACCGTTCCTCTGGTCCATATCCCTCCCAATCAACCAGGTACTGGACGCCACGTCCCCTTCTCCTGGACCGGAGGATGCGGCGCACTGTGTAGATGGGATCCCCATCCAGGAAGCGAGTGGGCGGGAGAGGTTTGGGGGCAGGCTCAAGACGAGGTAAGGTGTAAGGTTTAACCCGAGACACATGGAATGTGGGGTGGATCCTCATTGAACCGGGCAACTGTAGACGGACCGCCACTGGATTCACAACCTTGGAGATGGGGAAGGGACCAATGAAACGGGGTGCCAACTTCCGACTCTCCACCCGTAGGGGGAGATCCTTAGATGACAACCAGACCTTCTGGCCAACACAGTAGGTGGGTGCCTGGACACGGTGCCGATTAGCAGATCTGGACTGCACCTCTGACATTTTGATCATGGCCCTCCTGGCTTTCCTCCAGATCCGATGGCACCTCATAGCTGCAGCGTGAGCGGAGGGGACCTTAGCCTCCCTCTCTTGAACAGAGAACACCGGTGGCTGGAACCCATGGACAGTGTAGAAGGGCGAGAGACCAGTGGAGCTAGAGGGAAGAGCGTTCAAGGCATGTTCCACCCACGGTAGGTTGTGTGACCACCTGGTAGGGTCAGAATCACAAAGGATACGAAGCTTGGTTTCAATCTCTTGGTTAGCCCTCTCGGTCTGTCCATCAGTTTGGGGATGGAACCCAGACGACAAACTGACAGATATGCCAAGCATGGTGCAGAACTCCTTCCAGAACCGAGAGACGAATTGAGGTCCTCTGTCCGAGACAATGTCAGTGGGGAGCCCATGGAGGCGGAACACCTCCCGTGCCATAATCTCCCCCATCTCCTTAGCAGAGGGGAGTTTCTTGAGGGGGACCAGATGGACCATCTTAGAGAATCTGTCAATGACAGTTAATAAGACAATGAAACCATCAGAGCTGGGCAAACCTGTGACAAAGTCCATGGCGATGTGCGACCAAGGGCGGGATGGGATGGGGAGGGGCCGCAGTAACCCTGAGGGCGGGCGACGAGATGACTTTGCTTGGCAGCATTGATGACAGGCTGTAATGAACTCTCTAACGTCCTTGGTCATGGAGCCCCACCAGAAATGAGGCCGGACAATTTGTAAGGTCTTGCTGATGCCTGGATGGCAGAACAGGCGGGACTTATGGCAGAACTCGAGTACCTTGGGGACCAGCTGTTCTGGGACAAACAGCCTGTCGGGAGGGCACGAGGCTGGAACCAGAAGATCACGGGTAGCGTCCCTGACCTCCTTCTCCAGCTCCAACCTGGTCACAGACAGCCTCACCGAGTCTGGGAGGATAAACTCCTCTGCATAGGCGGCCCCCAACTCAGAGGATTCATGAATTCTGGACAAGGCGTCCGGTTTTATGTTCTTGGTCCCCGGCCTGTAAGAGAGCGCAAAATTAAACCGTCCAAAAAACAGAGCCCACCTTGCTTGTCTGGGGTTGAGTCGTCTAGCTGCCTTCAAGTACTCCAGGTTCTTGTGGTCGGTCCATACTAGGAATGGTTCTTTGGCCCCCTCCAGCCAATGTCTCCATTCCTCAAGGGCCAGCTTGACGGCCAAAAGCTCCCTGTCCCCCACATCATAGTTGCGTTCAGCACTGGATAAGGATCTAGAAAAGAAGGCACAAGGATGAATACGACCATCAGCGGTTCTCTGACTTAGGACAGCTCCAACCCCAGTGCTGGAGGCGTCGACCTCCACAATAAATTGTCTCGCAGGGTCAGGGGACCGGAGAACCGGAGCAGAGGTGAACAGAGACTTGAGTCTGGAGAAAGCCTCCTCTGCCTGCTTGCTCCACATGAACTGGACCTTGGATGAGGTAATGGCATGAAGAGGAGATGCTACTTGGCTATAATTACGGATGAAACGACGGTAAAAGTTTGCAAATCCAAGAAATCTCTGTAACTGTTTGCGGTCAGTGGGAGTGGGCCATTCGGAGACTGCTGAGATCTTAGAGGGATCCATGATCACCTTGTTGGGAGAAATTATGTAGCCAAGAAAAGATGTGGTGGAGGTGTGGAACTCACATTTCTCTGCCTTTACAAAAAGATGATTCTGGAGAAGGCGAAGAAGAACCGACCGAACATGGTACTTGTGGGAATCCAGATCCTGAGAGTATATAAGAATGTCATCAAGGTAAACAAATACAAAGTGCCCAACCATGTCCCTCAAGACGTCATTGACCAGAGCTTGGAAGACTGCTGGTGCATTGGATAGCCCAAAGGGCATGACCAGGTACTCGTAATGACCAGTGGGAGTGTTGAACGCGGTCTTCCACTCGTCTCCCTCCCTGATGCGAACAAGATGGTATGCATTGCGCAGGTCTAATTTAGTGAAAAACTTGGCCCCTTGGATCTGGTCAAAGGCAGAATTCATGAGGGGAAGGGGATACCGATTCTTAACGGTAATGCCATTAAGACCCCTGTAATCTATACAAGGCCTTAGAGAACCATCCTTCTTGCCAACAAAAAAAACCCCGCACCAGCAGGAGAAGAGGACGGGCGAATGATACCCGCCTTGAGAGAATCCTGTACATACCTCCTCATGGCTTGGTTCTCGGGAGCAGACAGTGAATACAAACGCCCCTTGGGGGGTGATGTACCTGGAAGGAGGTCAATGGCACAATCATAGGGCCTATGGGGGGGGAGGGCTGTTGCCCGGGACTTGTTGAACACCTCCTTCAGATCGTGGTACTCAGGTGGCACTTTGGATAAGTCCGGGTAAGTTTCTTCGATGGCATTGTCTGGAAGGGAAGGGGTACAGGCAGAGAGCAAACAGGTAGCAGAGCAAGACCTTGACCAGCCCAAAATTTCCTTGGCCTGCCAGTCAATGTGAGGATTATGCTTGTTAAGCCATGAGGCCCCCAAAATGATGGGCAACTGTGGTGAGTGAATAATAACAAAAGTGATCTCCTCCTGATGATTACCCCCAAGCGTCAGGCTGACCTTCTCTGTGATGAGGTTTGACCGGCTAATATGATGTCCATCCAAAGCTAGAACATTATGGACTGATGAAGTGTGGAGGAGCTTGATGTTGAGGCCCCTGGCATAAGATTCATCCATGAACTCTGTATCAGCTCCGGAGTCAATGAAGACTGATACCTGGTGGGGAATGGAGGAGACCACAAGGTTAGCAGAGAAAGAAAATGATGAGGAGATGGACAACATGTTATGGCTCAGTAGAACTCCCCTATCCTCTACTGAGCCTGCCACTTTTAATGGACACTTGGCCGCCATGTGACCCTTGCCTCCACAATAAAAACATAAATTAAACTGCCTTCTGCGACAACGTTCCTCCATGGAGATCCTTGTTCTCCCCAACTGCATCGGCTCAGGATCTGGTGACTCTACTGAGGGGAAGGAGAAACTTGTGGCTTCGGACCGAGAACCTGAGTGACCAAATGGGGTCGATGAAACCTCGTTGTGACGTCTCTCCCTTCTCCTCTCAGCGAGGCGAAGGTCTATCCTGGTTGCCAGATCCTCAAGGTCCTTGAGGGACTTAGGGTAATCTCGAGTGGCCAATTCATCCTTGATATTTTCATTAAGACCTTGCATAAACACATCCATTAATGCCTCTTGGTTCCAGCTACTGTCTGCAGATAACAGGTGAAAGTCAATGATGTAAGAGGCTACACTCTTACCCCCTGTTTCAAGGATAGTAGCCCCCTAGCTGCCTCCCTCTCAGGGAGGATGGGGTCGAAAACCCTGATCAGTTCTTTAGAGAATGTAGAATAGGTCAAACAGGAATCTGATTCATTCTGCCATTCTGCTGTCCCCCACTGTTTAGCCTTACCGGACAGAAGTGAGATCACAAATGCCACTTTGGAGCGTTCAGTAGGGAAAGAGGAGGGCTGCAACTCAAAGTGTATCTCACACTGAGTGAGGAACGCACGGCACTGGTCAGAGTCTCCTTTAAATAGCTCGGGAGGGGTCAGACGAGGCTCCTTGACCACAGCGGGCTGAACTGCAGGGGCTGGTTGGGGAGGTGTCTGTGGCTGTGCCTGGTCAGGAGGAGAAGACATGTTACGAAGCGTGGAAATGATTTCATTCATGCCGGTATTAAGGCGACTGATGGCACTCTCAACATTGCTGCGCCAATCTTGTGCTGACGAAGGGTCCATGTTTGGCCAGATTTTTCTGTAATGTTCAGACCTGAGGACCCGAAATTTCAGTCAGACACAAAGTAAAAATCAATAAGGTCTTTATTGAGGACCAGGTATAGGGACGGGGAACCACGAGCAAGGAACAGGAACCTCTTCCTGGTGGTGTGGGGGATGAGGGATCCAGGTAGCACAGTGGAAGAGACAAGTGGCACACCTAGGGAAGGACAGGACTAGGAGGCACAGGGTTTAGGACAGGCAGGACCAGACAAACGTCTGAGGGTTGGGCGAAGAGCAGTGGTCAGGTCACGGAAAAAGGGTCCAGTACTAGCAGGCAATCTCAGGCAGACAATATCCAAGGGCGAGGCAGGAGGCAGAGGTCAAAAAGCAGAAACAGGGTCGAGACCAGAAAACAGAAGCCAGTGAAGAATCCGACGTGGGCAAGGCAAGGCAGGAAAATCCAAGGGTCAAAAATGTGTTCGTGATCGTGGTCAGGTCAGGAAGAACGCTGGATATCTACTCACTCGGTGGCTTTCAAAAATCTGGCACCGTCTGCCTGCCTGAGAGCTGAATATAACTGCTGGTGAACAGGTGGAAGACATGAGCCTGATTGTGCTCCAGCGCAGCAGCATGCAGGTGAACCAGATGAGCTTGATGAGGAGTACAGAGGAGAGAAACATAGCAGGCAGACGGGCCAGAAACATGACAACTTTTAATTCTCTTAAAGAGGAAACTCTAACTTGTGCATAGATATGAACTGCTCTATAATATTACACTAATGCCCTTCAGCTGTCCACTGTTAAGTGTTATAACACTTGGTAAGTTTTCACAAAACAATCAACTTTCTTTCAGCTTTATGCACTTTGCAGCTGGTGCAGCCAACTAATACTTTGTATTTGTACTATTGAAAGGTTGTGACAATTTGATTTGCTCTAAATTTTCCACAAAAGCATCAGGAAGCTCTTGACTTCCACCTGGGTGCTCCACTAAACCGGTATGGAAGAATGTGTAATAAGGGAATATGAACAAGTAATAATGGCAACATCTGAGCCACCAGCGAAGGACATCAGTTCAGGCTTTGGAGAAAAAAGATCGACGAATGAAACATGTAGTTATCACATCCAGAAAAGCATCAAATGTTTTATCTTATTTATTTAGATATTTGCTTAGCTTATGTTTTCATCTAAAGCACAACCTGCCGTTACTCTTCATTTCGACCTTTCTCGTCAAGCACATCTGTGACGCAAAGTGCAAACCATCTATTTCAACGAGTGTGTTTAAGACAAATAGTTGTTGCACTCTGGGAATGGGTTCGGCATTCTGACAGATGGCTTGGCACGTTATTAGCTTTTATGAAAGCCTGAGCCAGATGTCAAAGAAAGCCACATTTGTCCCTGTCTTCATTTGAAGCTGTTGCAGACATTACAAATTAATGAGACATCGATCACTTACTCTGCAGAAACAGCTCGGGATCAGGTAATAAGTACAATAAATCAGATTGTTGAGCTATTGCCGCTGAAGCATGTTGAGCTCATCAGGGATGAACTCGCCGAAGAGAACGAAGTGGATGGGGAAACGTTCACCTGGAGAGGCAGAGCCACAACTCCAGTGTTGCAAATAAAAATCTATGATTTTAGGTCTATAGCTCAAAGTACATAACATGACACGAAGAGGGATGGTGGTCTCAGTTTATCTCTTAGAAAGGATTGTTTACCTTCTTCTGGCAGGGATTAGGAGAAAACATTTAACATTCGGAATAAATAGACATTAATAAAGCATATAGCTGTTTCCATGAGTGAATTAAAAAAACACTCATATTTACTGACCCAATTTACTGATATTAACTTCGTCTTTATAAGAGAACAGATCTTTCAACGTTTCACTGAAGTTATTAAGCAGCTTTTTTATATATATATATATATATATATAATTAATGCAAAAAAATAAATAGCTATGAGGTACATGACTTATGAAACAATGTGTTTTCAATATGCTGAACATTAACAGCCTGAAAATTATATATAAACTAGATTACACCAGTTGTTTAGTTTGGACTAGTTTAGGCTACTCTAAACTAGAGAGACTAACGTAGTTAGTTTCTGAGAATTAAAAGTCTAAACTAGATTAAACTAACCTGTAAGAAAGGAGATTATGTGCCACTGGTAAATGACTTAAATGTCATAGCTAAAGAAAACCAAAGAGAAATAGAGAAAGAAATAAGAACTGTCTCAGGTCTTTATTTACTTTGCTAGCTTTTAAATTTTTAGGACGCGAGTCTTCTTCTGACACTCACTTGTAGTGCCACTAATTCTTCTAGAAGGTAAAGTTGCTTCTGTGGCGCTGTTTCTGTTTAATCTCATCTATCCATAGCTCAGGAGGACCAGCAGGACTTTCTAGCAATGCCAGATTGTCCAACCTGTCCATAGTAATGTAGCTTTAATGCAAGTAGTGGAAATGTCCCTGGTAATTTCTTGTACTTGCTTTGTGCCACCTTGTGTCCTAAAACATCAGCCAAGATCTTACCTTACAGCAAAGGTTCCCAAACTGTGGGACGCGCCCCCTAGGGGGGCCGCCGTGCCATTGCAGGGGGGGGGGATCGGGTTGGATGGGGGGGGGGGGGGGAATCGGGTTGGATGAATGGAAAAAAACAAACAAAAAAACAACAACAACGATGCATGCTGTGTGTGCTGGGGTGGGGGTGGAGGGGACGGGGTGGAAGAGTATAACAAGGAGTCTCTTAGAGTCTGTCTACCCCACCCCCCTGACACATCGTATAACAGGGGGTGTCAAACAGGGAGTCTCTCTAATACCCCCCCTCCCCGGTCACACATCGTTTCAATCAAAAGACCAAAGTCTAACTCTCCCTATTGTAATCCACAAAGGGGGGGCAGAAAGTGTTTGGAATCCATTGTGGGGGGTGGGGGGCAGGAGAAAAAGTTTGGGAACCACTGCCTTACAGAGTCACCCTTGGGTCACTTCCTGATTGTGACTTTCCCTCTGATGCTCACCATGGAAACTCATTTCAGGCCATTGGTGTTCATCTTTGCTGGTCTTGTGCGTTACCGAACCGCCTGCTCAACAAATAGCCAGTTGGGATCAATCAAGAATATGATGATCAAGTTCTTACCACAACTTACCTGTCCAACATCAACACTTTCACTTCCTCGTATCATTCATTTGATGGTTAAACAAATTCTTATCAAGAGTTAATGTTGTACAATAAACCTTGGTGTGTCTATCCATTTGAATCTTAAATTAAACCCTCCCACCGTGACAGTGGAAGCTCCAAGTTTCTGACGCACAAGCTTCCTTTAAAGCCATTATAAAGGATGAATTATTAATTTTACAAAACTCTTGATCTGTTTAGAGTACCATCTTCTTTTTTTCCCCTCTCCAGCTCTTTGGTGTTTTGTCATTCTGCAGCTCTCCTGTACCTCCTGCTGCTCCACTCTGTATTACAGAGATCTCTATAGGTGCTTGAATATCAGACAGCTGCACTTCCTCTCTTGCTTTTGTAGCACATGTTGGTTGTTTCTTTCTGGCTCAGATTTCAATTCTCATCCAAACGGGCATTTCTAGTTTTAATCTTGAATGGGTGTTAGGTAAGTTGGTATGTAACCTTTTGTATTTTTATCTTTTTGCTTTGGAGATCTCTAATGCGATGTCATTTTCGTAGAGTCTCTTTCTTATTGTTGAAGCATAAACATTGTCCTTGGCTGAGACTCTGGGGTCTGCAGTGCTTCAGATGTTGTTCTGGCTTATTTTGTGACCGTCTGGATGAGTCGCCAGTGTACTCAGAGGAATATGTCTGTGAGCCAGCCACAAGTGGGAAAGTTTTCCATTCTGTGTTTCCTCCATTTATTGATCCCACTGTGATTTACTGGAGTCACGAAAGTCTGACAGACACAGACCAATGTTCAGACCAATAACAAAAATTGTTACAATTTCCGGTAAGCTTCATAGCGTCGCACTGGAATTACATATGTCACTGCCAAATGTTGGAGACTGGCAGAAATTTTTTAAATTTAAAACGTCAACAATCCACGCCTCCACGAAGCAATGCAAAAGCCATCCATACGAAGAGAAACGTAGAAAAAGAAGGTCGTTTTTACTCCACTAGTTTGTGCTCAAGTTCCTTGTGTTAGTAGCTGAACTCTGTTCAAATTCAAATTCAAAGATACTTTATTGATCCCAACGGGAAACTAAATATTTCATACTATGTCATATTGTTATGTTGATCTTTTTTTTTAGGCCCAATTTATCCTCTTTCCAAACATTTTTGTAAATAAATTACAAATTCCTTTTGAAAATGTCTCGCGTAGCTGGCTGGTTTGTGCAAACCCTGACAAGGTGTAAATTATATCTATATGGGGAAAAAATAATTGCTTATTAGTATTTAAACCTTTCTAAAATATGCTACATTTAAAAAAAAAAAAAAAAGCTCTTTCAACTCTGACAAAAGGCTGTAATTTGATGTGACATAAATAGACCTTTAACGCCCAAACTGTCGGCTGGGAATACAACCACTTCGGTCAAAAGTCCAATTCCCCATTTTCTTCTTACTTTCGTCAAGACCAACAGGATAGCCATCCTCTTTAAATAATCTTTATTGTCCAGAGAGCGGGAGCTCGGCATTGGCAGTAAGTGTTTGCTGTCTTTGTTGATTAAGTTCCTTTTGCCGTAATGTTCAAATCTGAAGTGCACCACAACAAAAAGAAAAGTCTGAAGTTTGTCTGCTGATTATGGCTCTAAACCAGTGGTCCCCAAACTACGGCCCCCAGGGCCCGCAATGTTTTTTCATATACCGTATTTTTCAGACTATACGCCGCTACTTTTTTCCTAAGCTTTGAACCATGTGGCTTATATGTGGATTTTTCTTCAACCACCAGGGGGCTCTTTAGCATGAAGTGAATCATTGGAAATCAACATTGGAAATAAAAGAAGAAAGCGCCCATTAAAACGGAATTAGGTTTTAATAGGGAATTGAAATTTGATAATGTTGTTGATCAGTTAAATAGCATTGAGGGGGAAAAAGATTATTTTTCGTTTTCTAAATACTGGGATCATTATGAGAATTTGAGGTATAGATATTAGGATCCAATAGATGGCAGTAGTGCAACAATAATGGATGCAAGATGCCGTTGAAATCTAAGGAAGAAGAAGGCGCCCATTTTCATTTAGCATATGCTAGTAGCAACACGAAGGATCAGCACTTTTACTGTTACAGTTACCTTCGGAAACTACCCTAAACTTGGCAACTTTTTCTTTTTCAACCGTAATAAATGTGATATTCAATTGACCTGTTATGACTCAAATTTTGGGTGTCCGTCCCCCTCTGCTGCATCGTTGTGTAAAATCTCGAGCTATGTTTACTGTTTTTTTTTTTAAACACTTTGCGGCTTATAGTCTGGAAAATCCGGTATTTATTTCAGAAATGGTGTTATTTCCTGGATTTTTTCTGTGTAGAACCCAAAGAGGGTTATTTGATTGTGCTTCCTGGAAAACAATAATTTTTTACATTTAGGTACTCCAGCCCCCACCAGAGAAGGGAAAAGTTATGTGGCCCTCACAGGAAAAAGTTTGGGTACCCCTGCTCTAAACTGTTATTTCCTTAAAGTGAAAGGAACCCGATCACATTACAAAGACCGATTTAATCTTCCTCTGCGGCCGCTGCAATCAGGGGAAATGGTTGTAATCCCATTCTGGCATGTTTGATTAATATCACTGACCTGATTTGTATTGTGCTCACAGGGCGTGTCATGGCGTTTATGTAATATCGACACCCCACCTATATATAATCTCTCACTGCGGTTGCACAGATGCGAACAGTGTTTTTTCCTTTTCCTTCGTGTCGGTGGCTCCGTAAACCTCGGCTAGCGTTTGTTTTAGGATTTAAGTGCTTTCCACAATAGAGCTGTCGCATTTGATTAATTTCAGTTTGACTGGGCTCCTCACAGCGTCTTTGTCCTGGCTCTAAAATTAGATGTTCGAACTTGTGCTGCTCATTTATGCAACTTCCTATTCAGTTCGAGCTTGAGAGGAAGTCAGGTATTTCACCGAGGCGGAGAGGCGGGACCCGGAACCTGGAATCCGTTTGGGAGTCCGACACGTACGCAGGGCTGTAATTTCAAGCTTTAAATGTTCCAATTCCAGCTGCTGAAGGTCAGGGATCCTTTGAGTGAAACTAGATTTAGTTTTTATATACTCAGACTCCGTGCTTAATAATTTATTCAATAATCACACTGGTGTTTGCTTTTTGAAGGTGGTACTCATTGACGGCTGCTCCATCTCAGTTAAAATAAAGATAATTAAAAAAAATATATCTCGGCTTTCACGTCTTCCATGAAATTGAAGATTTAATATCTGACTATCAAAAATTAAATTAAATTCACCCTCATAAAATACAGGAAAACACCTTCTCTCCATTTTCTCCATACAAATCTTTTAATAAAACACTATGAATTTTTTTTTACAATCATTTTGAATGTAAATGTTTTTTGATTGCAATTTATTTTTCTCTGATTATTACTGGTTTGGAATGGAGGAAAATCCTGTAGGGTTTTACTCCTCTCACCGCTAACGAATGTGTTTGCTCAATATATTCTCATTTGTTAAAATATAGAGGTCATCCTGTATTTGTGTTGAGAGTCGTTCATACGATACAGAAAGTAAATATTTATTAGTAATTAATGGGCTCCACTTCAGGTAAAAATGTGGTCAAGACAGGTTGGAGGCATGAACTCGTATTCAGGCTCAAACTTTCAACGAAAGGTTTGCACTCTTTGCAGCTTTCTAATTATGTTTTCCTCTGGCAATAAATCCATCACTGAATGAAAATGCTTCAGCGTCTTTCCAAAAAGTTGCTTGTCCACAGTTGAATTAGCAAAAACCAACAAATCACCTTGAAAGCTACTTCTTTCCAACATTCTTTTTCTTTTATTATGTCAAATATTCTTCTGTATGATACAACACACAATTGAGTTTTCAAGATCCCACACAAAGAAGACACGTAAAGACACATGCTAGGCTAGCAGCCATACATACATAAAACTAAAAACAAAAGGGGACTAATAATGACAACTAACAGCGATAGTGTGAACTGTGCAAATGAACAATTATTGAGCCGATATGTTTGTTTTGGAGGCTACATTTGAGCTCCAGCTAAGAGTCTCTCTGCCTCGGGGAACAAGCTGTTCTTCAGCACCTGATGCTCTGCAAGCCTTCTGCCAGAGGAGAAGGGAATGAACATTTTGTTTCTTGGATAAGTTTTTTTTGTAAACTCTTGACTTTGTGATAGTTTAATTACAATTGTGTAAGTGCTAAAAGGGAAATGCACTTCTGGCTCCTTGCTTCTCCGGGGTCATGCGTGGCTGCAGTCCAGCAGCTCATCGCCATCAGTGTGTGAATGTGTGAGTGCATAGGTGAATGGCTGAATGTGTGTGTGCATGGGTGAATGGCTGAATGTGTGTGTGCATGGGTGAATGACTGTAGTGTGAAATGCTTTGGGCTCCTCTGGACCTCATAAAGTGCAATACAGATCATTTACCAAAAGTTAAAACTGCATTTCAAAAAGGTTTTAATTCACCTGCACACATAAAGACTGGAGTACAGGAAAGTACAGATTTTACAGGGATGTTTAATTTTTTTGCTCTTTAAATGAATGATGGACATATCAGGGAGAAAAGTGAAATAAAGTATAATCAGAAGTTTGAGTTTCTGTCTTACTGTTTTACTCCAGCAGCCATGGCTTAGAAAAGCTACTTTGTATGCATAGATCCACATCTTCAGATCAGGGGTGTCAAACTAATTTTCGTTTTGGGCCAAATCAAGATCAAGAAGGCTCTTAAACGGCCGGTTGTGCCAGAGTGTATTGATAAAACCCGTTCACAAACTGTTAAAATATCAATAAATTATTCAAATTAAATAATATTATGGAGCATCTTTTCAGTCCCTCCATGATTTTGTGATACATTTTGTTTTGCAATAAAATTCAAAGTGTTTGTGGCACCAATTTGGACATATTTACATTTATTTATCACAGTAAATGTAACTTTTTAATTACTCGCTGTATAGATCATCGACATCGAAATAAACTTGATTTGACTTTTTATCAGAGTGGTTATTGGCTCAGAGTAAGTAATTATGTCCATGATGTTGCTCTATAATGTGACTTGATCTAGTCCCACACTAAAATCAGTCCTTGCTGCTGTTTGCTCAGAGTTCATCCACACGGCATGGCCTTCCCTGCTGGTTTCCTCCTGCTGCCTCCAGCTGTTTGTGTTTTCTCTTATATGTAAATGCAAAGCAGGTAGAAGTGATATTTTCATAGAGATTTCAGGATCAGTCACACACAACGTAGCTATGCATACATAGATGTGTGCGGAGCTAATACATAATTCATCAGTTCAAAACACCTTCTTCACCAAAACAAACAAACAAATCAAAGTAATTTTTATGGTGCTGTGACCCAACAGTCTTCATAATCAGCCAATCATCTATACATGATGCACACATGTCTGCAAAATTAAACATTTACACAGTTTATTTGCTTGATTTCTTAAAGCGGGGTTGTGCCTCATAGATGCAAGCAGTCAGTATCTTATTTGCTGCCAGAACAAAATGACTTGCTTCAGCTTTGCATATGAGGAATATACACAGAGTTCAATGGTGACTTACACTGTGTGACCTCGGTCCATTTCTCCACATCTTCAGTGAACCTGGTCAGAATAACTATCTGAAGCAAAAGGTAACGAGTATTAGGGCCAGGTTAAGAGAAAATAAAGTAAAAAATAATATGAGAATAAAGTCGTAATATTTTTAGATTAGACATAACAAACATGTTATTATCAGCAGCAGATGTGTTAACAGGTTAAGTATTTCCTTATCTGTAAGACTTACAGCTAATTCTAACTTCACAAGATGTTCAACGTTCCTCACTTAACTGCAGTCGTAAAACTGATTTTTTTGTGTCTCAGTTCTCACAATATTATGACTTTATTGTCGTGAGTTTAAAACCTTATTTTTGCAATCCTTTTTTTCTGTTGTAAAAAGCTTACTGTTCAAGCCACTCTAAAGTTTTGCTTTCTCTTTACTTCAGGATGATTCTGACACGCTTTGTTTGTTTTCAGTGGTTCAGAACACACAGTAGACAAACAAATAAGTGCCTTTTTGCAATAAAAAAAAACATAAATAAAATAGCAGAGGTGTATGTTTCTTGATACATCCCAAATTTTTGTTTTATTTCACAAAGTTAGACGTATTTGTCCTGTTGCATTTTTCTTCAGTTTTTGTCCTTTTTTAATCCAAATTGAATGATTCAGATCAGAAAACTAATTTTATTATGAGACAAAGACAACCTGAGTTCATATGACCAACATTTCTTAAAATATGGTTCCATTTACTCAACACTTTCCAAACCTGGTGGAGCTCCAGCAGTGAAAACAGGACGTGAACAAAGCCATCCAGTCCACTTCCGACATTACAATCACCGCAGCCAAACGTCAGCGACTTTGTAAAATCAGATTCAATCGTTTCAAACTTCAGAGTCTACGCTTCCAGCAAGCAATCATTTCTCAATTACCGAGGGTCCAGATCCTCTGAGCGAAGCAAAGCGTAGATCAAGGGGCTGCTTTTTAATACGAAAAGTAAAAACACACACATCAAAAAGTTTTATTTTGTTTCATCAGTTCATAAAATGTTTTCTTGGGGATCATGACAATTTTTTTTTTTGAGTAGAAAAGTTTTACATTTGGGCCTTTGTGTTCTTTTTGCTCTGTTTGCAGTGTTTCTTTTCTTGGAACTCCCCCATTTTATCTAATCCCTTTGACTCATGAACTTTGACCCTTGCTGAGGTAAGTGAGGCCTGCAGTGCTTCCGCTCTCTCTCTGGGACCTCCTGGATGAATCATTGACGCACCCTGCAGACGTTTTAGTTGGTCAACAACAAAAACTTACTCATGAATTTATAACCTCACAGACTGACAGATGTCACTCAGTTTGTGCCTCATATGATCTTTTCTTTGTGAAAATAAACCTCAGCTGAGACAAAAGAAGTCTGTAAGAGGCTGTAACTCTGATGGGTTACTGAACACTTACGGCGGATTCAAAGAACCTCATTTCCAAAAATCCAATCAATCTCTTTAACCTGAATCAGGTGCAGTTTTTCCAGTCCTCTGAAATGTGTTGTCCTTATTGTGTTTTTCTTTTTCTGCGACAAACTTGACAAAAGTATCTGTCAGTGTGCTGAGCAAATGTTAGAAAAACTCAATATGTATCCAAAGAGCAATTCTTTGCCGACAGAATTTATTTTTTATGGATTCACAAAAAGAAATTAGACACAACCAGTTTTTTTTTCTTAAATCTTTTAAACCATGTACAGTTTGGCGACCTCTTGACAAATGCTTATTGTTTAAAGAGGGAATTAAACATATAAAAAATGACACTATGTTAAGTTTCAACCATGTGCACTAGAAATAATAATCTGCCCCTTCACCCTCCTGCCATTAGCATTTTAATGTTTAATACTTTATTTAATATAGTTGCAATGTACACGCCACATTCAACCACTCAGGATAAAACACAAACTGTTTCCTCCTTTTTTTGGGTGGAAATCCTTGCTGGTTCAATTCTTATAGCACAACATTATAAAAATGGTTCTATATTTTTACATCATCTTGCTTCTGTAAATAAATATGATCCCTGACTCAAACTCCAGACAGAATAAAATAAATACATAGAAGTGAATTATCGGTGTTATTTACATCACAATGTTACGGTTCAGATGTCGTTTAACTGGATATAAAACCTTCACCAGAAAGTCTTTTCATCAAATTTAACATCTTCACTAGGTGATGCGTTCTGCTTAACATGATCCAATAAAAAAACAAAAACAAAGTGTGGGTGCATAGAAAACGGCTGTGCAATTGTAGCAATTGAGAGTTACATTCACTTTAAAAAGATACACCAAATACATTTTCATAAAAGAAAGTCTTTTTTTTTATACACTTTTAGCAGTGATAGTGAATCTTTCACTGATTGGGCACACAGAAATTAATAAATTTAACATAAGCACTACATGGACTGCATGAAGATCAAATTATATGCAAGCGACAAAATACTTTAAATTTACTTATATTTCTTTTCCATTTAGAGCAAAAATGTTTGTAAAAATGGATAGAATGTTGCCATTTGTGTATAAAAGTAACATAAAGCTTGAAAAATTGCCAATGCAGGACCCAACTGATGCAAAATGTTTATCATATTTATTTATTTTTTGTTATTATTTGGCATCGATTATTTCAAATCACAGTCATTTCAACACAATCACAGTCTTTTGGAAAATGAAAGCGCCCCTCTTCAGCGCGGCTCCCTCGGCGTGATGCGCGTTTACTACCGGCATCAAGTGCAACAATTCATTTGTCTCGAGTGAACACCTGAGTCCGGCTGTTCTCAGAACCTCTGAGAAAATAAGAACCATGCTTGCTGCGCTCCCCATCGTGTACCGTGAGTAAATGTCCGCTGCTGCAAGCAAACCCCCGAACCCCACCAGCCCTCATGATGACAGCAGTGAAGGTTTGATGTTGGAAATGTGCTCGTCCAAAACGTCAGTAAAAAACATGCTGCGCAGTCACGCTCACTTCAAATTGTTAAATCATAAGCAATAAATATTACATTAAACATGGTAAGCTTATCTTTTGATTCCTTTTAGCAGTGATCTAAATTCGGTGTTTCTTTTTTTTTGTGTGTGCATATTTTCATATTTTTCCCCTTTAGGTTACCATCGGTGCACCATCATCAGAAAGCTGAGAGTTTTGTGCTAAAACCAAAACAAAATGTCGTCTTCAGACACTAGTTTCGTCTCCCTCCTGTGGGTACGAGCGGCGCTGCGCCCGATCCTCCAGACTGATGTCCTCCGTCGTGGTGCTGCCGCTGCTGGTGGCGCCTCTCTGAGGCGGGAAGGTGAACTGCAGGGCCTGTCTGTTTTTGGCGGATCTGGCGTTGTCCGTCCCGTTGCTGTAGGAGACCACCAGCCTGCGGTTCTCCTCGGGCGCGGCCGAGCGGGGCGGGTGGCAGTTGGCCCTGCTGGCGTGGGGCGAGTCATTGCTCGGGTCGCTGGTGTTGTTGTCCTGAAGGTCGGTCAGGTTCCCGGTGGCGATGCTGCCGCTCTTGACGTGCGGCGTCTGGCTGTGGGTGTGGCGGTATTCCTCGTCGATGTCCTTCCCCAGCTTCCACCTCTTCCACTTTTTCAGCATCTCGGACTGAACCTGAGAGGCGATTGGAGTGGAGAAGCGCAAAGGGGCGCAGACGACAAGGAGCACTAAGTTAGACGAAGGACGGCTGCGGCCAAGGACTGCATGTAAAAGCTTAGATTTGTAGATGGGTATTGTTGCGGCACAACTTCTATTCAAGATCAAAATGAAATAGCTTTTAGCTTTACAAAAGAAACAATAAGTGGTTCAAGCGCACATATCAAGCACTGCAACAACGGCAAAGATCAAACTAGAGTGTTCCTGGCATGAAAGCAAGAGTGCCTCACCTCTTTATTGACGAAGCAATACAGTATGGCAACCAGCAGGCCCTGCAATGAAAGTCGGACGTTTAAACTGAACAATTTTCTATTATTTGAAACAAATAACTAAAACATGCAATATTCCCGCTTTCTCAATCTGCTGCTGTGAGTAGTTTCTAGTCGTTCTCGCCGTAACGTTACTCACAACTTCACTCAACCAGCCCTGGGAAGTAATTGAAGGGGTCATAGTGTTGGCATGATTAAATCACGCTAATCGAGACTTAATCAGCTGTGGGACATCAGTCGAGAAACATCGGACCCTAAACAGTCAGAGCGTTTTCATGTCACACAGGCGTAACAAACGCTGTGCCAAGTGGTTGTGTAACAAATTGGACCAGAGAGGGGAAGCAGATTTAGACGTCGCTTTTCAGCTCTTTGAAGTTTATTGAAGTGTTACACCGGTTTAAGGGGTGAATTGATCTGTTTCACCTGAATAAATCAAGTGAAAGCTGGAAATGTGAGTTTGAAAAGTACAACCACAAGTGCAAATTTATGGCCAGTGTGGCAAAGTAAAAGGCTTTTTCCAACCTCAAATAGATTTTGCAATAAAAAAGTGGAAGAAGCACCATCTTCCCAGTTGTTCGGAGAGGCTACAAATACAGATGCCTCTCACTGAATTGAATCTCACCCAGAAGTTGAATACATTTTAGCGATTTATTTAGAAAAAAAAAAAATTGATGCTCATTTTATAGATTCGCTGCACAGAGTGACGTGTTTCAATTGTTTATTTGATTTGGATGAACGTGGCTTCCACGTAAACTCAAATGTAGTTTCTCTGAAACATTTAATTTCACACAAGACAATTTAAACATAGAAATGTTCTGAATTCTTCCAGAGGAGCGTTCAGGCGGCCTGCCGAGGTGTTCAGGAAGCCTATGTTACTTTAACAGCAGCTATCAGTAGCTGCATCGCTGGATCTCGATAATACTCCTTTGGTTCTCTATGGGGATTAAATCAGGGCTGTTTGCTGACCAATCAGGCACAATGAAACCATGATCATTAAAACCAATATTGATACTTTTGGAAGTGTGAGTAGGACCAAGTCCTGTTGGTAAAAGATTTAATCATCTCCGTTAAGATTGTCAGCTCAGGGAAGAAAGAAATGCTTGAAAATTTCCTTGAAGACATCTGCAGTGATTTATTATTTGTGGACCGTTTGGTTCTGTGTCTCCCTGCTCCTCGTCCAGTGAGACTTGAACACAATAAATGCAACATTCTCAGCTCTGACTCAAGCTGCAGTCCTTGCCTTCTACATCTGCGTCAAACTCAGATTTTTTTTTTTTTCTAAATCACCTCAAGGCTGCAGTTCTCTCCTGCTGCACTTTTTCCTATCACATTATTCTACCAACTCTCCTCCCCGTTAAAAAGCTTGGTTACAGCAGTCCGTGAACCGCCATCTTCTTTAATCTTATTTACTTTTTGTGGTTTACCTTGTGCAAGACGGCTTTTATGTTACGCAAGCGGTTAGCAAAGCAACATTTTTGCATTTGTCACGTCGTATTTGCATTTTTAGAGCTGCCGAATCTATCGTTCGTCATCAATAAGTTTTATTTTTTTAATTGAATTGCTTAAATAAAATAAGCTAATTAATTAAATGTATTAAGATGCGCTTGTTAGCGAGAAATAATTGAATGCGCAACCACATATGCATGTTTATTGGACGGCTGGCTTTTGAAGGTGCAGATAGAGCATAGAAAAATAAAACCTTGTTTGTTATTATTATAAAGGGTATAAACAGATAAAGCATGGGATTCGTAGTGCTAATATATTGTAGAAGCAAAGGTTGTGAGTTCAGACCTGGAAGGAGTTGAACAGGAGGTCACAGAAGAGGCGAATGAGGCGAAGCATGGAGCCCTTCGGGACGGACTCATCGATGACGAAGGTGAAGAGGATGGCGTGAATGCCGAGCAGCGGGATGAGAGTCAGCGTGGATTTCGCCAGCCTGCGAAACAACAACAACAAAAAACAGTGAATACTTTTTTAAGTGTGACACATAACAAAAAGGTAAACGCTTATTTAAAATTCAACCACTTCAGCAGACTACCTCTGCAGAATATTTGGTGTAAAAGGAAAATTGCAGAGTAAAGTTTAGAAAAAAAAAAAAAAGTGAAAACTACAATAACCTGTACAAAAAAAACAATGGTTGATCAATGAAGGCGCATTTGCAATGCCATTTCCAGTTTTAATGCTATCTTCTGTTTAATTAAATAAATGTAACGTAAAATAATCATTGTTTACCAATCCTGGGCTGTTGTGATAGTCTTAATGTGTACCACAGAACAAAGACCCCAAATTTTTCATGTTATCAACTTTCAAAAGTACCTTCATTTACTGATTCATTTTCAATCAAAGGGCATTGTCTCACCTGAATTTGTAGTCGGTGTATCTCATCTGATGAGCCCTGAGTTTAGACATCAGGATTTTAATTATTCGGATGAAGATGAAGAAGTTAATCTGAAATATGACGAGAGTCACAGAAAAACATTCAGAGGAACAATTTAGAGACTGAGGAAAGAAATTCATGGAGAAACAAGGCTGACATTTTGAAGCTGCAGTAGATATTTTTGTAAATGCACATTTTGGGCAGGAGTATCTGAACATGGAGGGGTATTTACCTCCAAAATAAAAGCACTACATTGAGAAATATGCATGGTGATCAAGTTCATGGCCAATTCTGAAGACGCAGTTTCTAAGATTTTCTGTAGACTCTTATTAATACAGCACTCAAGTTTTTGGAGTTTGAATTTTGCCAACATTTATCTTGCATGGAATCAGCAGTAAATCAGCATGAACTGCTCTGCACATAAGCAAACATCTGCATGTGAAAGTCTTGAATAACATTCACGACTGCAATTATTTTACATTCATTTATTGATGAGGTACGTTCTTCATAAAGTGCAGGTGAATGTTTTTGCAGTCTGTCATTATTCATTGTGTGGTGGTCATGTTTGCACGGTGAGCGCTGGCATCTCATTTCTTGACTCCTGCTATGAGTACAAATTTAATCTCAGAGAACCAACAGGTGTCGACGGCACTAATCTAAAAATTTTGCAGTCAGCCTTTCCACTGGTTTTCAGCTTTATTCCGTAAATAGGGCTGTAAAGCACATATCTGCACTAAATCTAAATGGAAGCATGACTCATCATGCAGAACAGAAGAGGGTCTTGTTATTGCAAACATTAACAAGAGATTGTTTGGTAAATGACAAAAACAATTTTTTTTTAAAAATATGCAAAGTGCATTAAGAGACGGTTTTTAAGCAACTTCAAAGAAGAAGGAGTGATACTATTTTCTTTTCAGGAGAGCTGGGTGAGATTTGTGGAAGCGAACAGGTGGGAGGATTATTAGTTTTCACCCAACATTTCTCAGTCGTCTGAATGTAAGCGGCATCACCTACAAGGTTAAGGACAAACAAAAAGATGTAATTCTGGTTACTTTCAAAGCCCTGTGAGTTTGACAAGCTGCTTTATAGAAATCCAAAGTTTCCTTAAGCACAGCCGTGGCTCTCAGACCTCTCATCACTCGGGCCGACACAAAAGGTACGCTGATGTTTGTGTTCCCCCTGCACAGTTACCTAGTGTCCTTGTCCTTGTATGTGAGGATTAACTGGGGCCACACTGTCTTAGCACAAACATCAGGAGGCACAGGCTGTTTAGTCAGCTGCTGTTAGAGGAGGTGACGCTGCAAGAACTTTTAAAATGAATAAAATGACTAATAATACTAACGCAACAGCTTTTAATTTGAGGAAACTGTGAATTGAGCGAACAAATGCTGCTATTTTGGAAACTGCTGCAGGATTCAGAGTAGAATAACACAAGGAAAGGAAAGGCTCCCTCTAGTTACTGACCGCATTGCTTTTCACGCAAGTTTTAGTTTTAAAATACTGGATTCATCAATTGTTCACATGTAAACTGGTGAAGGAGGGAGGCACAACATAAAGAGAACCAGAGAGACACACACAGACTTACCAGATAAGCAAACAATATGGGAGAACGGATTATCCACCAATACCCCATGTTAATATTCCTCTCCCAGCACCTAAAACACACACACACACATGGACACACACGCACACACACACACACACGCACACACACACACACACACACACACACACACACACACACACACACACACACACACACACACACACACACACACACACACAAATATAATACACTGCAGCTTATTGAGATTCTGTAAACGTTTTTTTTTCATTTTTTATTATTCTCTACAATATGAATAACCATCTGCCACTGAAAGCTTCAACAATAAAATCTCTTTCACGTTTCGTGTACTTACTCCAGGTTCTCATACAGATATTTCACTGTGATCCATGGCAACACAAATATGAGAGGCGCACCTGAAAATAAGAGCAAGGTCACAAATGATCCGACTCAATCAAAGAAGCCTTTCTGGTCATGAACAGACGTAACATTTATTTATTTATTTATTTATTCTCTAACAGTTTTATCGAGTCGCTATGCAGCATTAGACTGGTTCATTATGTAAAAAAAATTAACACTTCAAGGTTTTCATCTTACTTGATGAGTACTTTAAAGATCTCTAATAGGGTCAAGGTATCTGTGGGGATCTGCAGCAGTTCCAGCTCACAGATGCCTGAGGCCACAGAACAACAACTCAGTTGCATCATGTCAACCAAATAGATAATTTATCATGGCCATGAGCTGATTTCCCCTCAGTGTTAGATCGGTCCTTCATTTCAGCTGTTGCATTAAACCAATAAAATGCAGCTTCAATGTGTCGTACTGCAAATCTGGCAGTAAAACTCACAATATTTAACCAGCTGAGGGAGTTATCAATTATTAATGCACTAATGAACAAATTAAAGGATTAGGTTGTGTCCCTGGATTGGAAATGTAATTCTTATAAGTGTAGCTCCTGAAAACAGTGAAATGAAATGCATAAACTGTACAATCATACAGAATCTCTGTGACAAAAAAAGAGGCTGAACTGTAAAGCAAAGAGGACGTTTCTGTTAAATCGCTGCAGAGCTCCAGTTTACGTGAATGTGATAAAATGTGAACATTTGGGGTATAAAAATTCATCTTTGACCTGTCACTAACATATGAATGAAATAAACATCTTGGACTTGAATTAAGTGGGAGTTCTTATTCTGATTTCAGTTCTGAGCGTTAATCTTGCACATGTTTTTTTTTCTTTTTTCTTTTTACATTTTGTAGATGTTATAAGACTGAGCATGAAATGATCTCAGACATCTGTCAGCAAAGACGTTTCCTCGCTTCACAACAACTCCGGCATTCTTTTTGTTTTTTTCTTTCATCTGGTCTGAAGATATAGATGGTTTGCAAAAGGAGCAGATGTACTTAGTCTCTTACTTTGTCTCAGAAAGCTTTAAGGAAAAAAAGCATAAACCTTTCTGTCTTGCTTTTGTCGTGATGAAGTGAATTATTTGTGGGATCTTATGAGATTTGGGTGTTTTTACAATAAAAAAAAAAACAAGAGGGATTATTCACTTGATACCAAGATGTTTAAAATCCTTAGTTGATCTTAGAGTTTATCATCACAGCAGACATTTGATTTGGTTTCACTGCTGCTGAGTTTGATCAGAGACATTTAGATGAACAAGGAGCTAAAAAGTTATATACATGTCAGTTTTTCTTCATGTCTTCTATGACTAAAAGTCCTGTTCATTTGTTGTTGCTTTTTTAAACAAAGCCCATGTCATGATAGAGGACATCTGTCATTGAACTCATCATAGAGGACCTTCTATAAATACTCACATGAGCACCAAGACAATTCATTCATAACAAAAACGGAGCCATTGCTGTAATCTTCCCGTAACAGATTAGCCAGAATTAAAGGTCATGTAATAATGTTAGCTGTGATATTATGTATTTTCCAGGCACATAGTGGCATTTTATAGCTTCAGAACTGCAGCATCGCAGTGAAGATCATGTAACTCTAAATCAGATTCAAGCGCAAAACACAGAGAGACCGTTTTCAAAACCAGTGGTGTGATCATAGTAAGTAGAAACAGCTGTGATGGCTTGCTAGCAGGTTAAGCTATCGCAACGCTGCAGACTAACTGGTTTGTATTTATGTGTCCAACTTTTTCAATAAGCTGCACAGTCACAATATTTAGGTGAGCCCAAATATAAGAAAACATTCCAACTACATTGCAGGTGTCTAATAAACCTGAAAAGCTGGGAACAAGTTAAACAAAACAGACAACTCTGAAGAGCCCACACATCTAGCTAAATGCTAACTGACATTGCATTTGCTGCAGGCAGCTGAGGCAATGGAGGAAAATGAAGTGGACAGGTGGAGAAGGAGGACTTAATTCACTCAGCTCACAGACTAAAAACCACCCCTATATTTGCATTAAAACAACCCCTATATTTTTATCATCTGTCTTGTTTTCCTATCCTTGGCGCTCAGAGGTGCAACTTAATGGCAGCCGAAACTTTCAAAGTAAAGCCTTAATTGGTTGCATTTGAATTCATTCAGGAATTTCAAGCAAGAGTAAAAAAATAAAAAATAAAAAAAAATGCTGGTGCAGGGGGCGATTTATTAATGCATTTGTTAAGAGAATGTCTGATGCAACGTTTCAGAGTCTTTCAATGCCTGTAATTGATCCAGAATAGATTATAGAACATTTATTTCAGTCTAACCGCTATCCTGATAGCTTTGCTATCAGACAATAGAAACTGTAAAGTCTCGCTGTCTGTCAGAATGTGTGCTGTGTGAACGTGTCACGATGTGGGCTCTGACCCCAGCCGATAGCCAAGTAAATGTAGAAGTATTTCTTCTCGCTGAAAACAGTGATGACGAGGAGGCTGTGCAGATAGATGCCTTCCACCAGCAGCCAGTAGTTGTTGGCCATCACGCTGTACTGCATCATCACCATGGCGCCTCGGCACCACATCACGGCCTGAAATGCAACACGGTCAAACGTGGAGGAGGAGCAGGGGAAAAAAAGCCGAGACACTCTTACGTTTTAGGGCACCATGAGTAATCCATCAACATTCAAAACCTCTACATGCAAATGTTATCTTAAACCTTTGTTGAGGTAAAAATATTGGCTTTTCAAGTAGATATGTTGAAGTGGACTTTAGCTTTTTAGTTAAAAACTGTTGTAAAGTGTTGACCACTTTCTTGATAAAACTACATCGGACCTAAACAATGAATCTGTTGAAAATGTCATCACTAGAGAGACAGTGTCAGGCATGGAGTTTAACTGCGCCAAAGCCAACACTGCTATCGCATTAAATCAAAAGTTATTCGATGTTTTCCCTTAAATAGAAAACATGAGCTAAGATTGCTTTTTCAAAACAGGTTCGTTTTACACACCTGATGATATGTTCCTGTTTTGATTAAGTCATGTTCAGATTTTTGGTTGATTGGTTCAGTCACAGAACTGTTGCACTTTAAATGAAACAAATATTCACTAAAGTCCAGGTGAAAAAAAACTGCTTTTTTTTGTTTTGTTTTTTCATTTAAATATCAGGGAAGAACTTGAAAGAAGAAAAGGCTGAGTAAACAGATTGCTGTTGATTTGGAACCATAATTGATGTAATATGTCTCGACATAAAATCAATATTCAATCGGCTTCTTATTCGGCAACAGGCCCGGTGCGACGGCTGCCGAATTTTAAAAAACGTATGGGCTGGGAACGCTCAACGCTTATTGTGGAAAATTTGTAAGTTATATAACAAGTCACTTTTTCCCAGCAGCTGCACTATGCTCCCTTTCTGAATATTCTGTATTCGAAACACACCTTTTCAGGAACATTTAAGCTGTGTTCGGTTTATGTTAGGATTTTGGGAGAAGCACCGAACACGAGTGCAGCGTGCACTACTTAAAAGTTGGAAAGCGAGTGAGATTTGTTCATTTTTGTGTTCCTAAGCTAAGCTACAAGATAACAGTTGAAATTAATCCCCGCTTTTCTCAAAGTGTCCTAGTAATGTCACTGATTTGAAAAAAAAAAAGAAAAAAAAAGCGTGACAGCTGGTGATGTTGATGTTCTTACTGGTATGTTGACCCAGGCCTGTGTCTGGGCGTCGCTGCCGCTCTTTGGGTCCAGCATCAGGCTCAGCAGAGCGTCTTTGATCAGAATCGAAACGGCTCTCAGGATGAACGAAGCAAACAGGTTCATGTGGATGTTGTTCCTCATGCAGTGAAGCTTCCTATGAAGAATTGAC
The DNA here is from genome assembly GCF_904066995.2 of Poecilia reticulata. NCBI lineage: Eukaryota > Metazoa > Chordata > Actinopteri > Cyprinodontiformes > Poeciliidae > Poecilia > Poecilia reticulata. The sequence continues at coordinate 11,418,223 of NC_088830.1, forward strand.
CAAGTGGATTATCTCTATTTTTGCATTGGTCACATTTATAAATCAATCCACTGTAGTATCCTTCTTTTATTCCCTCTCTCTCTCTCGCTCTCTCTTTCCCTCATTCCCCCCATCAACTTTTAGTCTTCTCCATCATTATTCTTCACTCCTTAGCTTTCTTCTAGTTTTTGGATCGTCACATTTTAACATCAAGTAGAGATAACCTGGGTAAATGCAAACTGTGTTTTCAGGTGTTAATTAAAAGTCATTAGAAACATCTTGGTCCAATAGGAAATTATACTGCAAATTAAATTTTTTTGTTTCAGTTCGGTTTATAAGCTTAAGCAAGATTACTAACTAACTAAAACAAAACATGTCTGTCCTAAAAGTCAAGTATCACATCCCCATCTGTAGAAGATCAGCATGCAGAAGCTACATCTAGAGAAACTAAACTCCAAATTAACTTTATTTGCAGATGAACAGCCTAAATTGATCTTTACCCTAAGCAAGTCTTAAGACACACTTCATTTACATAATGAGGCAGAAATACACAAGGTATACATGTGTTTCCTTGACAAAAACGCATGCATAAGAAAAAGAAAATAACAAAAAGTATGTATTCCTGCTTTTATTTTTAACTATGTTAGTTTTGGTCCTCCATAAAAACTTTCAAACATTAATTACCTTAACTCATTAAGATAATTCTGCAAAAAGGGTTCAAATTTATCTGCAGTGATAAAAGAAGATGCCATTTGGTGGTATTTGTTTGTGGCAGCAGTGGAACGGCTGCTTGTTAGCTATAAGGGGCCATTACTTTTTCCACATAGTTCCATCCGGCTGGTTTGGAAAACCATTTACCCTTAAAAACATTATTTACTCAAGGTTTCTTCGCCTGTTGTTAAAAGTTGCTTGGCAAACTTGTGAAACAAAAAAAAAGAAAAAAGAAGTAATTTGTAGAGGGAAAGCTACTTTTCACAATAATTTATTTTTGCCTTTTTATCGTGTTCTACCGGTTTAATTCTTGAATTGTTTCATTTCCATTTATCCTCTTCAATATCTATTTCATGTGGTTGTTGTTTTTTTATTTTAATTAAATGTATTTTTCGATTGCTTTCTTTTTTCCCAGATTTATACCTTGGAACTCTGTTTCCTGTTTCTCTATCTTTCTTTCTTTCTTTCTTTCTTTCTTTCTTTCTTTCTTTCTTTCTTTCTTTCTTTCTTTCTTTCTTTCTTTCTTTCTTTCTTTCTTTCTTTCTTTCAGAAATGCATGTTCCCTCTTGTCTTCATCCCTGCGCCTGTTTCTCTCTGTTTTATCCATTTCGTACCTGAAGCTGATGAGAATGGCCAGGGCCAGCAGCAGCGCTCCCAGTGACAGAGAGTATCCCACTGTGTACATGATGCGCAGCTTGCTGAGGATGCGGCCATACTGCTGCTGCAAACCCGACTGAAACGCAAACACAGTTACCTTTAAAGCATTCGTGCTCCTCACACACACAAACACACACAACAAAAAAACATAGGAAAGGACTCTCTGTGAACATATGGGAAGATTTTGCATTCTGCTTTTCTAGATTGTGTCAGAGTTAAAGAATCACCCGACCATATGCTACACGTTCAGAGTTAAATATCCCCAAAGGTTTCACGCACCTCGCCGGGGTCGTCGTCACATTCGCTGGTGTTCTTTTGTCCCCACTTGCCGTCTTCGTTGCAGACCCTGTACACCAAACCCCGCTGAACTGTTCACAAAGACACAGGACATGTCGTGTGAGGTTGGGTTCAACCATTCAGAAAGAAAGAAAGACAAAATATTCATCTCAGAATTGCAACAAAATGTCATCATGTGGTGAAGAGACGTCTCCTCCACCTGGAAGCCATGTTTAGCTCACTTGGCGTCATGCTGTTAAGAAAATGATGTTTTGCTTTCACGTTGAGTGAGTGGTCAGTTCAAACACTGTGGATCTTCAACACACTTCTTATTTCACGATGGAGTGCGGATTTGTTGCATGGCTATTTTTACGTTGTTGACTTTCTGATCACAAACGAACCCTCTAAAGCAAGATAGGAGCAACAACGTCCGTCTTTGCGGTGATGAACTCCTGTTAAAAAGTCTATTATCATAGTTTGTTCAGTTTTACACTGCTGTCATCATTAATGCTAAGAGTCTCTCTCAACTTCAGTAACATAAATATAAAAATGACTTGTGCTTTAATAGCAGAATTACGCTGCTTTGACAGAGTAAAGCGTATCACACAATTTCCTATTACTTGGTGGGAGACCAAGAAGGATCTGACCTTCAGGGTTTAAGCTGTGGTAAAATCCATTTCATTTATCTCTCATCCAACAAATTGCAGGTTTCACTTCATTCATTCATTTCTTTCTTTCATTTAATTAAACTGCAAGGGCGCAGGAAGAGCTGGGCTTTTTGTAGTGACTCCTTCTCCCCCATTGAATCCACAGTATCAACGACACTGGATGAGCGCCGCATCCTTGATGTGATTTTCAAAGAAGCTGATGCCAATAAGTTCTGACGGCATCAGACTGAAAAGCCTTTCAAATACATTTGAAAAAAATCTTTGCTATAAGACTTGAAATATTTTATTTCTATGTTGAACAAAAGAAAGACCTTACATGTACTGGTGTTTTGTTGGGTAGGAAGAGTCCTTCTCCTGTGATGTAATGGGCCACTTAACCTTTCCCTTCATGAGTGTTCATATAAATCGAGATCTTTTCAAAGGCATTATTCTGCGCTGGATGTCAATAATAGTAAAAGCCTTTTAGCTGTTAGAAAAAAAAACAAATCATTCCTCTATAAAGGACTAAGATGTGTTTTCACAATTGCAATTTCTAGTTGCAACTTTGTAAACAAGCAGAGCAACCAGACGCTGACTTTGTCTTATCTTGACATATTCAACCGTTATGCGTGGCGCAGAGATAATGAGAAAACAGCAGCACTGCGCAGCTAGAAATTTCACCCCAGAGAGTGAGTTCAATTTAACAAGCCGGAGCTCCAACACGATGTGATAACAGAGGGGAAATTATCTTTGGAGTTTAATTTTAATTAACTGAAAAAAGCTCGGATCATAATTACACGTCTGAAACTTCAACGATCAGCATTTTATTACGGTACAAGAATCTGCACAAAGAGTTGACAAGAGGCAGACGGCACGGCAAATAAAAACCGTCTCTTAACGACGTATGTAGCGTCTAGAAAACGTTTTCACCACCTTGGATGTTTTGACCTATAAATTAAAGATTTATGTCCGTCCTGTAGGCTTTAAGCTGGAGAAAACATGGGAGTGAGTAACTGGATGACAAATCTGAGCGACAACTAGAGGACATAATATGTTTTATATATTAATCTTGATGAGTTTTTAGATTGAAAAAAATGACAACAAAACAAAAACAAACAAAAAACAAAAACAAATGAAAACTGATATCAGCAAAATAATGACAACTAAATAAAAATATACAATGAGCGATTGCACAAAATATTCATCCACCTTTCAAGTCAGTGTTTAGCAGATGCACCTTTGGCAAAATTCACAAGAGCTGCATGAAGTAGGAATTATCCTGTTTCTCTTTTTTAGAAATTTAAGAAGCTCTTGCAGTCCCAAATAAAAATTAATGGTTAATTGGCCTATTTTAACAGTTCAAAAATATTCCGATGTTTTTTTTTTTGTTTTCTTTTGTTCTGGACTTTGGTGCTGTAACGTGCTGTATATATGCAAAACTCATTAAAGCTAAACATGAAAGAAAGACATTCAGGCGACGGATTAGAGTGCTTACATCAGACAACGTTATGATTCACTGGACGTTGCTCGATAATCTCCAGTTGGAGGTTTAAAATGTTGTCTTAAATTTCCTCTTGTAAAAGAACGAAAGCACAAGTAGCAGCTGTTCAAACTGACCACAGCAACAGAGATCACTTTTTAAGTGATACTGAGAACATTTTGGAAAGTAGAACTTTTGATTTAACTATGTTTAATTAATGGAGGGGGTAGGAGGTCCAACATCAATAAATGTTGTTGTTGCTTTTTTGTTGTTGTTTTATTTACCAAATTACCTGCACCACAGTTAGTGCAGTTACATCTTGACAGATAGTACAAAATCAACTTTCAGCAGATACTATAAATTCCATTAAATCTAATGCAACTTTTTTTTTTTTAATACAAAGCTATATGTTTTGGCTGCAATTTGCATAAAGGTAAAAAAAATCCCTAAATATTTGTATAATTCCTGGTTTGAATGAGAATCTTTTAACTCTGTGAATTTGCCTTAAAAGATCCACCCTATCTTTTGGTACCTGAACAAGAAGAAGACTCAAACTCAGGTTTGCTCACTTTCAGCACCTGAATTTATGTTTTAGACAATAACTTATAAAATCAACCATTGTCTTGGAACCTGCCATTAATTACCCACGGATTTCTGCTTCTTCTGACACAGAGGACAATTTCTCTGTAGCAACCACTGAAAGTTATAACAATGCAGTTTCTCTTATCATCCTGCACACAGAAAACGGTGGCAGCAAGGTTTTAAAAAAATATAAAACTTATTCTTTACAAGTGCCAACATTTTTGTTCTTGCTATGTTATGCAGTTTCACTGTGAATTAACTCCTTTTTTCCTTTTGACAGCCTTACTGACCTTTTCGATGCCATGGCAGGAACGTTGGGCAGGAGACATTTACAGTAGTACCTGGACGTCCATCAGGCCAGCAGGCATACAAATCAAAGGTTCTGTTACACACCAACCCTGCAACACACACATACACACTCACACATATAACAGCACATAATTGTTGCTTTGGATGGATGTAAGTTGGACATTAAATTTACCGTAATGAAGTTCAGTCGCTCACCTGTGGCAGGGGGCGTGGAATTGATCTGGCTTGCGCAGTTGTCCTTGTAGTTGCTCCACTTCTCCTTCACAAGCTCCAGAGAGTTAGCAAAGGACACCTGCGACGGAGAGGCTTCGTGAGGCTCCAGCAGCACAACAACAGCCCTGTTTTCTTTACCCCCCCCCGCCCCCCCTCCTCTCTACGGCGTCTCAGTCTCATTCAGCGGTACCCAACAATGAGTGGATTAGGGAGGGATTAAAGTTGTGTTTAATTTTATGTGTGAAAGACGGGCAGGGTATTAGTAACACTGTACCTTAGTGCAGCTGGAGAGCGTAAGCAAGGCCAAGAGGAGACACACCTGGGACATCCCACCGATGCTGGGAAGATGGGGGTCGGCGGGGACCAGAAGAGAGAGGAAACCCACATGAGGCTCGGCCCTATTCCACCCCACGGCCTGTACACGTGGACACACACACACACACACGCGCACACGCACGCATACACACAAACACACACAAAAATAAAATAGAGAGAGAATTTATTTTCTGAGAGTGTGGTGGAGGTGGCTGGAGATAAATGTTTACGGCACAAACATTTTGCAGCGTTAATGTCAAATACATGCTGTTCCGTGTCGGCCTTTAGAAAAATAAAGATGCCCACGAGCACAATTTACACCCCGACTCGTTTCAGTTCAGCGCACAGCTTTTCAGAGAATGAGCAATCCATAACGTGTCACTAATGGTCTGCCGTACATGCACAGCATCTCTTGTCAATACTCCAAAACAGAGAGAGATTTTAAAAACATCAGCTCATGCCGCGCAACGATCGGTTCATCATAACAGACACTTTGCAGTACCTAGGAGAAGTATTTGTGCTTTTTTAAAAAATGTATGCATATTTTGTTGTATTATTACCGCATAATACAAAATACTTTATTACGATATTATGTGATGGATCAAGGCAAAGTAGTGCAGATCTGTGAAGTGGAATTAAATTGATGCATGATTTTCAAATTGTTTCACTAGTACAATCATGCTGATGGTGAACATGGCAAATAGTATTTCAATAAATGTAGATTCTTTCAAAGTAAACATTTTAATAAATTAAAAACAGATTGGATTTTCTTTTAAAAACATAGTTAAAAATGCATGATTTAGAGAGTCAGTAGATGCTGTTGTTTTAGTTTTGTCTTATTGTTATTTTTCCTTCAACTTTATACGTTATACTGATTTTATTCTTCTATCATGTTCGAAACAAACTTTCTGAGGGCCCTGCAGCGCCTCCTGGCGGCCCCCAGGGGGCAGCGGCCTCCACTTTGAAAAACACGTCCTTGGAGACTATTAGCAAACAAATAGCATCACGGAGGACCACAGCAGACAGACAGGTCAGTGAAACTGATGTGGAGAAGCAGGGTTAGGCTATAAAACGACATCCCAATCTTTAAAACTCTCAATAAATACTTATCATCCACAAACAGAACATATTTGGCACAACTACAAACTTAGCGGGGCGGTCAAGTAGATCATTAATCAATAAAGTAGCCAAGAGGCCCATTGTGACTGCAGGCGTCCAGGTTCTGTTAGTCTGACAGCTATAAGTCCCTCCATAAATCTGCTTGTGGAAAAAAGAAATGGAGAATACCAGAAGACGTCCCATTTAAACTTACCACTACAACTGCTGCGAGGAGCCCTGATGGGGAAACAAAATGTAGCAGAACGCTCCATCAGATGAGCCTGAGGAAAACTAGACTTCTTCTCTTGTAACCTGAATACATTTCACCTATAGCTACTTCTAACAAACGTTCAGAACTGTGAAATCATTTTTAAGCGAAAGGCAAAACCTCTTTATGAAACGGGAGAATAAATCCATTTGCCCTCTATTGAAGAACTTAGGGTCTCCATGTCCTGCATGACTGAGGATCCACATCAGAGTCTGGCCAGCTGACAGGGAAATAGAGCAACATTTTACCCTGAACACACCATCCTCACAGCGAAACACGGCAGTGGCAGCATCATGCTGGGTTCTTTTCTCTAGCAGGAACGGGGGAAGCTGCAGCTGGTGGGAAGATGGCCGCAAAGCCAGGGTTTATGTCAAAGTATATAATTTTTTTTTTGATAATATATGGCAATTCTTGAAAATTAATGTTTACAAAGCTTCAAAAGAACGGGTTAAAATATCAAGGTGGCGTGAGGTTGCTAATGAAATGTGTGGCACACTTTTAAGATATTAAATTGAAAAAAATAAAATAAAATAAAATAATTGTTGAAAATCATAACTCTCTTCCAATTTATTACTATTTTCATCTAATATCGCTACAAAACTCCAATGTTGAGCTTTTCACATAGGAAAATGTAAACAGATTCACATAACACAAACACTTTTTTGCAAGGCACTCTCTCCTCTAATCAGGTTTGCTTTTTTTTTTTTTTTCGTTTCCAGGCTGGGATCATGTGACGCCGGTTGACCGTCCTCGCCCACGCAGTTGGAGAACAAAACGAAATCTGAAACGTTTCTGCAAAAAACACCTTGAGCATGGAAACATTTTTGGCTAAAACGTTTCAAATTCCATTCTATTCCAGTCGATTTTTGCTTCGGACGCAGAGGATCCCATCCGGTGCCGAGTCCGGGCTTCTCACAGGGATCTGAGCAAAACATCAATAGGCTGTCATGCTGTACAGATTAGAGCATTGCTTTTTTTTTTAAGGACTACAGAACAAGCAATAAAACAAATTGCTGGGATTTGATGCTACAGTTGTAATCCTCTTTTTCTATGAACACATTGGATTCCTATTAAATGAACAGCAAACGAGAGCAGAGTAGGAACATACGTTGTTTTGGGGCAAAATACAACAAAATCAAAGGGATTATATGAGCAAGAATAAATATTCTGAGAAATGCATTTGCTTTCTTTTTACAAAAAAAAAATCCGACAATAAATTTGAATCTTTGGGAGGTTCTTTAAATGTATGCAACGATTTAGTCGCTAATTTGTTTCCATCCAGCACTCCTAAAAAAAAATAAAAAATCTTCATGTATATAAAATCCATCACTGGATTACCTTCCCCATATTCGTAGAACTTTACATGATGGACAACAAGAGGGTTTAGGAGGATTACCAACGATAAGCTTCAAAATATGACAGGTTTGAAAGGCAAACTAAACATTGTTGGTTTTGCTCTTTCCATAGATTTGTTGGCAACAGCAATAATAATAATAATAATAATAATAATAATAATAATAATAATAATAATAATAATAATAATAATCTGTTCTTATCCGCTAAGCTGCAGTGATTGAGATTATGAGCCATGCCTGCGGCTCCCTCTGCTTTGCTCGTGGTGTTCCCCACGGTGGACTGAATATGTTTTTAGGTGGAAATAATGAAATATTAACTCCTATTGTAAATACAGCGGTGCTTCAAATTGAGCCACTGCTGTTCATTTGTGTCATGAGCTGAAAGGAACACGACAGTAACACTGATTGTGGTACTTACTATCACACTGTTAGCGTTTTGATAAGCTTTTCTCTATATGAAGATTATTTTCCCTCAATTTCCAGAAGATCTCTGCAGGTTTCAGGAAAAGAAATCGAGGGACTATAAGAACAACTTGAAATCATTTGTATGATAGTTGAAAACATGCATATAATGTTCATTATGTTGGAAAGGATAAAAGACATATAAATGCCATGAACACAACTCTTTTGAAAATATAAACATGTCTGTGTCGAAATCATCAGATCGGAACAGTGCATGTCAGTCCATTAAAAAGTTTGCTCTGTTGATATAATAATTAAAAATATATATATATATTTTTAACCTTTAATTAAGGTTTTTAACAAACACCTTAATTAAATGTGCCTGAAAGATCATGTATTAGGGATTTAATCACAATTTTGTATTGTAGTGGATTGATCAGTTTGGATATTTTTCTGTGAAATATAAATCTTATTCGTGAATAAATGACCTATTTGCACATATTTTCATATTCAAAGGACAATGAATCTTGAGAAGCCGCTTTACGTAGACTCAGTGCTATTGGCTGATGTTTGCAAACGACGCAATCCATAAGTGGCATTTACTTTCGTTGGTGCTGTTTCCCACAGAGGACCAGAGTGGACGTTAGCTTCCACGCTAGCCAAGGACAAACTGCAATCTCAGTGTGAAACATTAACGGACAAAGGTGTCATACCGAAGTGCTTGCACAAGCAGTGAGAATACCATGAGCTGTTTCGATCCTCTTTAAGCACACATCCTCATCTTGTTGAATGTTTTACTCCAGTTTCTAAATATCACAAGAAATACCTCTCAAGGACCGGTGACACATTTAGTTTGAAAAAGATTAAATCGCACAGCGGCCACAGTTAAAACCTTTTGGAGATGAAAACCTATATCCCGATTCTCATGACACACGCGGCCACAGAAGCAATTGATTTGGCCAGATAAGTCAGCATAAAGAGGTTAATGTGCTCATGTTAATGTACAGATGTGCGTATGGGTTATGCAACAGGCCGCCAAGGTTAGCGCGTCAGTTTTCATGCAACCAGGACACACAGCAAAGGACGACTAACTCTCTCAAACCGATAACCTAATCGACCCGCACAGGCAGGTTTAACGTTATGCACAACCAATCACAGATAACACAACGTCACGGCATGATGATATCTGACTGTAATTTACCATCATATTTATATTCAGTGCAGAGGAGCTGGGGCTGAAAGCTGGACATTAAATCCTGAAAGCATCTTTCCTGATCTTTAATTTATAGCCACGGCGCGGTATCTTGGGATTGGGAAGATTACCTTAATCTCGGTGCACTTTAGAGCTTTAAGGGACGGTTTTTGCAGTCGAAAAGCCTAACACAAAATTCTCCGAATTTGCGGCAGTTTTCATTCTCAAACTTTAAGTTCAGTGCTTTTTCGCATCTTGTCATAATGACGCGCTGCCCTTAAAAACTCTGCGTCTCATCTTGTTCTTGTGACCTTGTGTTAAACCCCCCGTTTAAGTATTTGTTTTATTTTCCACAGTTTGACTCTGAGACGTCACAGTGAACTCCAGTGACTATTAAAGTAATTTACCTGACATTTCAACGCAAACGCCGCAAGAAAAAGGACTCGGAAGCCATAACTTTCTGTGTGAGGAGCGAGGAAAAGAGAGAGAGAGAGAGACACAAATAAGCGAGAGATAAAAATAAGAATATCTGATAATTGTTGTGTGACCAAGTTACTCGGCGTGGCTCATTTGTTTTCCTTTACGATATTCAGACTATATAAATTACCACACGTTATATTCTGTACAGTTTGTGTGCAGCTGGGAGCCACTCATAACGCTACATCGCCTGCAGTTATTTCCTTTAACAAACTGTGTAGACGTCATTTGCATTCACGCACTCACACGCACGCACGCACGCACACACGTTTTTTTTAAAGGCACAGTAATATAATTTTGACCTGAACTCTTGCAAAACTTGCTGGTGAAACATGCCTGATGTGGCATCTTGCTTGCAATGTGTGCAAAGAGCTAAAAGAGACATAATCACTTTTTTTCTCAGTTAACTAGAAAAATCACAAGATGTTTCACACTCCTACTTACTACTGATTATTTCTTTTAATTAAAAAAAATTTTTTTTTTTGTTTTTTTTATGCATGACGCACTCAACTAAAACCCTCTGAGTCGTGCAGGAATTTGTCTTTCAAGAAATAAGAGCTGGATTTCTAATTTCAACTTGAAAGTCTTTTCTTGTCTCTTCTTGGACAATTTTTCTAATAAAATGTTTGTTGAAGAAAAGGATAACTCTCATCATTTCAAAAGTGGTAACTAAGGTTGTTTTCTTTTCACTCTTTCAAAAAGTATGTGGTTTATTTGTTCCTATACAAACTAGCAAAATCACTTGTCTGTGCACATTGTCTTTTTTTAAAAAGATGTGAAATAAGAGCAGCTTCAGCCAAGACCTTTTGAGCCGCGTTTGTGTTTGATCATAGGTTGGTTTCTCCTCCTTTTAACGGCAAATTAACAAAATGAATCAGGAAGAATTAAATGTAATTTGACTCTGCCTTTTAATTGTCCTCTCTGCATGATCAAAAAAAATCTCTGCACATGACAAGAAGTACTTCATACAGAAGATGCTCCTAAATAATGTAGAGTCAAGGAAAAACAGACTGGATCAGTGTTCTGATTGAGTCTGTGTAAACAGCGCTTTCTTACATTACACACACTACGATTGTAAATAAACGTAGCACACCAGTGAAAGGGTGAAGGTGAGGAATTTCAGACCTCATGCATGTTTTTATTAGCATAACTACTGCAAACACATGCTACTAAAGTTTTAGGTTTTCATCAGCAAAAAACAGGAAGTCACTCTCTTGCATAAAGAAAAACTTCACGGGATCCCATCATGTAAATCAAACTGGTATCCATATTCTTTTATTAAAACGCGTCTTTACATTTATTGAGTTGTCATTGGAGGTGAATATACATTCATAGGTTTGGATTCTGCTTCCTTGAACAGGATGTAGATGATACAAAACATATTCATTACACTTTTTACACAAAATCTTTCTTAGATGGTAACATTTTAGTCTGGTGAGTTTTGAGCTCCTTTCTTTTTAGGGGCTCTTGTCTCTTTAAATTCAAACAAACTTCAGCTGGCCACGCCCACCAACTCAACCTTTACACTTGCACATGAAAACGGTTGTGCAGGAGATGTGGAGCCTCCTGCACAATAAGAATACACCAAGTGGTTTCTGGATGGTAAGTCAACATTAAAAACACTTGTCTCTTTTTTCAGCCATTGTACAGAGCATATAATGGTAAAACCAGCTGACCAAACGTGCTGGAGCTCAGCTTGGGTTGCTGGGTGAAGCGGTCGTTTTTGAATCAGCTCAGATTCCCATGTTTGGTTCTTTGTTCCACATTTACATGGCATAAATCTGCTCTCTCTAATGACACATGATCAGATGATTTGGTTTTTCTTTTCCACTTAGTCTCATCTATAATAATCTCTGCAATATTAAACTAAACAGCTTCCTCTCATCCGTCCCAGACCATACCAGTGTTTTCTGCCCGGGGACCGTTCCTTTCTTTTCTCCACTCACACACTTTCATCAAAACTGAACTTGGGGGGAGGAGGGGAAACATTAGGAAGACGAGCCAAGAGAAGTTGAGTGAGCGTGCGACTGCGGACCCTTTTAAAGCTTTGACCTTAAACTATCAAATGACCAGTAATGAAGTTCATGTAAAATGCTATTGATTACCGTTAACGTGACATCGGTCACCCGTGGGTACGGCGTAGTGTTGCGGAGTAAACGCATTACCCACAATGAGCGCTTCCAAACTCTGTTGTTTAAATCAATCAAGCCTTCCCAGGGTGACAAGGAGAAGGTAATTAAGCAAAGTGTGGAGACTACGTAGGAGGTAACAGAGACACGCGAGTAGCGGCTGTAATGGGACTGAGCTGAGGCGTAATTATGTTGTTTCTGCTTCGGTAAGCCGCTGTGCCCTGTATGACGAATGACACTAAACTCTAATGTTATTTCTCTCTACAGATTTTTTTTTTTTTTTACTCTTTCTGTACTTTATACCAGAGAACAGAAATGTTTTGTTGTTGTTTTTTTAGTTTCAGTCTGTTGTGTATTGTTTTGGTCAATTTAACCGGATGATTCAATCAGGCTTTGATCGGTTTTAATGGTTTTTAATGCACTTTCATTTCTTTTCACAGTTTAAACAGAACAAACACGACTGGACATCAGCCAAGTGCTGCGAACAATTATTTACCTGCTTGCAGATTTCTTCAGCTTTTGCTTATAAAGGTTTGTCAGCATCAAACAAATCTTAATATCAAACATAACCTGAGGAGGAGAAGACGAAAAAAACAAGAAGCTGTTTTCAAACTGTAATGTTGTAATGTAATGAAGTGGAGGAAAGTGATCTGAAACAACCTCGGCCTATGGAAAAACAAAACTGACTTTCAAACTTTTACTGTACGAAGAACGATTTGGCTAGCTGATATTTTGGCCTTATCATAAATTTTATGTATTTTCCCAGAGAAAGACTGAAACTCAGCCACTACTGAACAAAACACAGAAGTGAAACAGTGACACCATTTTCTGATTTTCTGTTAGTTTTATACTGGGTAGAATAAGATTCACATCCTTTAAAAAAACACACTAAAGTCTGCAGAGCAGTTTCTCAAAAGTCTTTTAGATCAGTTGCTTTTTTTAAATGTGAGGAAAGCCTTTTATTGCATGTTTTCCATTTCTACTTCTTAATGCTGAGCGATGAACGTAATGAAGCCAACCTGAGGCGAGACGTTATTCTGGGTTCTCTGGTTCTCCTGGATGAGTTATTGATGCACTCTTAGATTACATACTGTTTTGCTTATTTAAATCTTTTTTTTTCTTTTTTTTAATCCATATCACATTTAGAGACAGAAATTAAAGCGATTTTTCTCTTATTCCATATGCCAGACAGTCATCTGGTGTATCTTCTGAAATTTGGCTCAGATGTTCAATCACAGTTGGTTTGAATATTTTTTCTCTCTTAATAAAATAAATTATCATTGGAAAATACTTTGTTCATTTATTCAAGTAATTTTTTTCAGCTGATATCAAAAAACAGTGTAACTAAAAGGTAAAACAGAGAGCATGCGAAAGGGTGCGAATACTTTTCTTATGTCATTTCCCTTTATTCAAACTTTACGATTTGCATTTTTAGATCCTACCTGTGTTTGGAGAAGATTACGGATAAGACTTATTCAGTTCTGCTCTGAAAGTGGATCATTTTAGGTTAAAGAAATGACTTGTACGATATCGCTCACATAAAATAACAGCGGGAATTTATAAATTAATATTTTTATGATGCTGCGAGCATAAATTTGATGCAAGATCAGTCAACCAGATAGCATGTGAAGTACTCTGAGAAAAACTGTAAAAAATTTAACTTCTCTTACTTTAATACATCTCTCAGACCAACGTAGTGTGATGCCGCAGGTTTTAACTGCCCTGCTAAAAAATTAAGCAGCACAAATGCAACAACTGTGAAACATTTCTTTCACATAAGTAAGTTATATTCACACCACCCAGAGCTCTCCACCGCCTACAGCTACTTTATGACATGTATTCTGTTGTCTTTATCGTCAGGACTATTCTCAGACACGCACATGTTAAATGGTGGCAGTAAACACGTGACATTTAAAAAAACTGCTTTATAAAAATTTTAATCTATGTTTTCCCCCATTTAGTTAATTTATTGCTCAAAAAGTCATTGATAGTATCAAAGTTAGATAAGGGGTGAAACGAGTGAGCTTCTGTAAGAAAATACTTGTAGATAATTGCTCTTGCATGTTGGCATCTGAATTTCTGCGTTTTATTTGACTATATAAGTTCAGTCCATTTATCATTTATGACTTAAAGGACTGTTTTATTTATTGTTTTTCATTTGGTATTTTCAAAATAGAAAACACAGGTCCAATCTGAGTTGAATAATTCTTCACTTATGATAATTTTTTAAATAAAACTTTTAACACTTTCATGAATGAATTATGATCTTTTTTGTCAAGATTTTTTTTCCTATTTTTTTATTTTCTTAAGGCATAAAAAAGGTAGGAAAAAAATGTGTTAAACAAAAAAAATATTGTAGTTTTATTTTTTTAGGTGATCAATTGTAATTTTCTCCAAATACAAAGTTGTTATTTGAAAAACACATCAGTAGTATTGGTCTTTAGGGGTCATCTGATGTGACAATATTTTTTTTACCGTCTACAGTAGACGGTAAAAACTGGGTTGGTCGGTATGCTTTTTTGTCTGTCGGCCATATTGGATTTAACAAAAATAATATCTTGCATTTGCAGCTGATGGCCAGTAGTTGACAGTGTATTTTATGATGCATTAATATCCACTTCAGTGGTCTGTGTGCATTTATAACATAAAAATGGCTTTTAGACAGCTGTCCACTGTAGTGACCACTATGCATGAAAGTGTTAATTTCCATCCATTTTCTTACACCCTTGTCCCTTAGTTGGGTCAGGAGGTGCTGGTGCCAATCTCCAGCTAACGTTCCGGGCGAGAGGCAGGGTCACCCTGGACAAGTCGCCAGTCTGTCGCAGGGCAACACAGAGACACACAGGACAAACAACCATGCACACACACACTCACACCTAGGGGCAATTTAGACAGACCAATTAACCTGACAGTCATTCCTAAAATTTCAATTTTTCAGACAAAGCCTCCCCAAACTGAAACATCGATCAAAACTGATTTTCTACACTCACCAAAGGTGGAACAAATGGGGACAGAAGGAGGGATTCACTCAGGTTCAGTTAAGTCAAGAACCACGACTGCACTGATTGGAGGAATAACTTTCTCTTTTTGCTTTCAGTTCCTTCTTTCCTTCTTTTTCTTATTCTCTTCTGAGTTGACATATCAGTGGATTGTAACATCCCATTTCACTTCATTTAAAAATGTCTCCGAATGGACCGTCCGGTTCATCAAAACAAAAGCTGATACTAATAGAACTACACATATTGGGGAAGTTAAAGTGGCGTGCTTCGGCAAAGAATTGCGGGAACTTAAAGGAGACACACCTTGAAAGCTGAGATGTGCAAACGAGCGCACTTGATTTCTTCACGTTTGGACCGATGGAGAAAACTCCAGCATATTTTTTAAAACCCAAGCGACGGTGACCTAAGCATCTAAAGTCCCTCCCAACGAGCAGGAGATGATGAAAAGAGGTTTAAAGTCACATAATCTAATCCTTTATTTACATCCAGCTCACCGCTCTCATGCTGCACAATGGTGTCCAGATGTAGTCGGGATGTTTTTTTTTTGTTGTTTTTTTTATAAACAAGCAAAACTGTTCCCTTGACAGCCAACATCTGCTTTATTCAGAGGAAGCTTCTCAGAAAACAAAGCAAACGTCAGCCTCATCTTTCTTCAATTGAATTATTTTCTGCATCTTCTGTGTTCAAAGAATTCCTCATTCCTTCTCCATCTTGTTTGCCTGACTGTCCTTCAGCCTTTCTGACGTGAAATGAATTGCGAACAAACTGAAAAAAATAAATAAATAAAAACAGCCAAGGCTTTGAAAGGGTCCAATACTCTGTGTTTTCTTGGTATTTTTATTTATCATCTTGTTTCCTGTCTGACTTAGGAGTCTCAAGCACACAGTGGGTCCAGCAGGGACAAGTTTCGCTCCCTCATGTCGTTGTTGTTCATGTCAGTGAATCAGTTCCTCCAGGATTTGGCATGAAAAAATGCGGGTATTTGTTGATTTTGCATGAATTTCTGCAACCCGCAGAATTGTAAGAAACCAGGGGAACTAATAGATGAAGAAACATCCTTAATGTTTTTCTGGACTGTTAAAAGTGTAGATCACAACACTTTATCCTACACTGATGTCCATTCTTCAAATTCCAATATCACGCTTAACCCTTGTATGTCGAAATGGGGTCCAACCGACCCCACACATGTAAAACCTGTATCATTTTCCATAGACCTCTACGTTTGCCTCAGTCCTCGCACGCACAAGGGTTGAGCATTCAAAATGCCTATTTGTTATTAAGAATAAAGTTCTTCAGTCTTTTCTGGCTACAGAAAACAAGTCAGTCCATGTGTTTTCTTCATGGTTAACACTTGGAAATAGCTTAAATACTTTCAATAACCACTCTGCTCAAATTGTCAACACTTCCAATGACGAGACATCTGGGCTGGAAACGCATTTGGGAATCAGTGAACTACTGGCAGGTGGTTCAAGCGACTCGATTGCGACATTCGGAGTAGGTTTCCGTTAAATCAGAAGAGCGATGCACAAGGAAGGCGAGCGGCCAGTTGCGGCTTCGGATGAACGCGGCAGTATCCAAATGAGATCGTAAAAGTAATGTGCGAAAGAGAAAAAGACAAAAAAACAAAACAGTAAGAAGCAGCAGAGTAAGAAGCAGCGTGGTGGGACACATGTGGGAAGATGGCCTGGCCAGCACATACCATTCTCAGTGTCCCGTGGAGAATGCCCAGGGCGAGACCCTAAATCCTCAACCCTCCTCTCTGGGCTCCATAAATCTCCTGCCATCCATATCCTGCTCCCTTTACATTCTACTTTAGCACTAAATCCATCTTTAGCGCTCCCCCTCCGCTCCCGCCTCCAGCAGAAACACAACATTTCACAATTTCCCTCCCCAAATGGAGCTCATGTGGAAGTTTATGCTCCTGAATCTGAGTGAGATATAAGAAAAATGACACGAGAAACAGGGTTTGTGGTTTTCAACCCAAAGTCACTTAAATCGTCATAAAGCTGAAAAATGACTCGCAGATGGTTTTGGTACAAACAAAGTTGGAGAGCTTTCTAACTTCGAATATCGTTGTATATTTCATTTGCTTGCCTTTGATAAAAAAATAAAAATAAAAAAAAGACCAGAAGGAGGCTACTGATTATGATTTGGTTGGTTTTTCTGAAAACCAAGTAAATTACTCAAAAACTATTTTTGTGGGTATAGTAGTCGTCTTGTAATCGGAAGGTTGCAGGTTCAATTCCAGTTTCCTCCTCCTGCCTCGTGTCGATGTGCCCCTGGGCAAAGCACTTAACCTGAAACTGTCTACCGATCTGTGCACCGGTGTATGAATGTGTCTCCAGTGCAAAGCTCTTTGAGTGGTCAAAATGATTATAAGTTCAGTCCATTTGACCATTTAGGACAATTATTAAAATAAAAATTGAATGAAAGCTTCAGTGGATCATATTCAATGTGCAAAAGCCAAACAGCAAGAAAGGATGAATCCACTTCTGGTCAGAAATGTTCAGACATTCATCATCTGGAGGAATCTCATATTAATTTACACATTTTATTAATTTAAATACTGGGGGACTAAAGGAAGATGATGCGAGAGCCCATGAAGAGAAACCTGATGTACTAAAGACATACAGTCTCTTCCAACAAGCCCGTGAGCCTGAGTAAAAATGTCACAAGTTTGCATGTTTTACTGTATCACACCCAAACTAATCGATCAGCCTGCTTGTCGTGCATTTGCAGATCCCGCATCGGCCAACATGCATCACCAAATCCTGCGGCACTTGCCACCGTGGAGGACACAAAGTGACGACACAACACTGTAAAATTCCACAATTAA
This sequence comes from Poecilia reticulata, assembly GCF_904066995.2. NCBI lineage: Eukaryota > Metazoa > Chordata > Actinopteri > Cyprinodontiformes > Poeciliidae > Poecilia > Poecilia reticulata. The sequence goes on from NC_088830.1 coordinate 11,436,148, forward strand.
AACACAGAAACAGTCTGAAGCAACTCAAAGGGGAAAAAAACTGATAGCACTCACGATTATGATTAAACTTTTGACTTATAGCAAGAAAGTTCTAAGGAATAGTCAGCATCCACAATCACCTCCAGCAGTCTGTATGCGTACCTGCATGTATGCATGCCGTGCCTGCAGGTGTGAAAATCTTGGCACCTTCATTGCGGCTGTGACGCATTAAAACAGATAAGATGACAGTTGATGGGGAAACACAAAACTGTGTGACTTAAATCAGACCAAAGTAGAGGGACGCTGAAAAAAAGAGTAAAAAAAAACCCACTATACATTCAGCAAGGTGAAGTTAATTTCTTTGTTTACAATGTGGCTGACATGCAAAATGGCGCTGCTGCTGCTGGTACAAGTTTAAAAGCTCTGAAAGTTGCAATGGAATAACAGAATCATCAGTCATAAGCCTCAAAGTGCAGCCAGTGTCCTCGAGTGAACTCTAAAAAATAAACCAGCAGAAAATGTTAACATCAGTCTGAATTAGCTGCTGTTTTTTGAGGACGCAGTTTGGATAAGATAAAGTCATTATCTAGAATGAATGAAAGAAAAAAAACCTGATGAATTTCTGGATCACTGAGGCTGTAAAAAAGAAAAAAAAAAAAAAAAGAGAGAGAGCAGTGTTTAGTGGAAGTCGGAGAAGAACCGTGTCGGAGAACCGTGTCATGTCACTTCACTCATTTTACTGTGCAGATTTCACACAGCTAAACGCAATATTTAAATAAATCTCTAACAGCGCTCATTCTGATCTCAAACCTGTCCTTGAAATTGTTCTCTTTGACGTTGATGTGAGCAGTTGGCGTTACCATGACAGCAGTGAATCGCGTTAGCAGAAGTATCTACGTAAGGGGCTACAGTAAAGATCATACAGTTTGTTCTGAGCGTCCTTCCCTTCCATAAACCTCGATGTTTTAATGCCGGCATTGTGCAAAGGAGCTGGAACCATGTGTGTGAAGAATACACTTCCTGTAAAACTCTCCTGTTATGAGTAGCGTTGTGCAAAAACTGAATATTTGTGGCAACTGGTAAGCCATACAGTTGCCAAAAAAGAAGTAGTAACTATATTGTCACTTTTATTTTTGTCACAATAGTACCACAAAATATCACGATAAAGGGTTAAGTCCATGTTACCCTCCACTGCTAAATGGTTAAACTCATCGGCGGCATGTGCCATCACCACATCGGTTCGTTTGGTCATGAAGAAATTACACTTGGCTGATGTCCAGTGAGCTGCATGGCAAAAAGAAAGGCCACCTGGGAAGCCATTAAACCAGCTATGGTGTAGTAATTAGCTCACACCTTTGAGTAGACGTTGCAGCTTACTGCAGACGACGAGTTACTAAATGAATGAGAAACCCCCCAACTCCAAAATGGAGAACTGCTACTTTTTATTTTGTGTGTGTGACACATCAGCTGATAGAGAAATGTTCATTCTCCAGTGGAGCATCATGGGCCTTTTCTTTAAGCTTTTATCTTAGGTTTTAATATTTGTTTTAGTTTAGCAGTTTATTTTTGAACGGTTCTGGGCAATAAACGAGTAAAAGTCACAGCAATGGTGATGGAAAAATACCACTTTTTCCATCCCCACAATATACAAAATAATGTATATCACTTTAACTCCTATCGGCTAGAATGCATTATAAATGCAGTATTAATAATGTTGTTTTCTACTTTCTTTTTAAAAATGCCATTTTGTAATCTGATTATTTTCTGCTCCATTTTTTAAGCAGTTTCCTAATTTCCACTGCTTTTCTCAATTTTTTTCTTTTTCTGTTTTAACTCGATTAAAATTTTTTTTTTTGCACATTACAGATGTTGCATCTACTTGAACGCGATCATTCACTGTTTTCATAAGCGAGAAGGCTTTGCCACTTACAAATCGTCCGTGCCATTCCCAGGGGAATTGGTGCGCAACCTGAGATTAACAATGACATAAGCAGTAAAGGCAACATCATTTAAAGATAATCCAACCTGATGGACATGAGGTCCTGAACCGTCTCCACTGCTGCGCCTCACTCAGCTGCCCGACTGTCAGCCATCTTCACATGTTTGACTCAAGTGGAAAAGCTCAAATCGCTCTGAAGCTCAACTGAATCATATTTAAATCGTTCCATCTCTGTTGACTGTTTCCTGGGAATCTCAGAATACATAAACCAGATTCACCTGCTGCATTCTGTCAGTGAAGTAAAAGCTCTGAAAGTAGTGACACTTTTTGATCAGAAAAATATTCTGTAGTAGAACAATTGACATCCAAGTGCAAAAAAAAAGTTTTTTTTTTCTTTATTTCGTATTTTCTTCGCAATAGAAAAATTGGTTAATTGGTCCAAGAATTCAACCAGTTAACCCACAGATTTACAATTAACACTGAAGCTTTATAGCTTTGCAACATGATATTTGGAAAGACCTTAAAAGATGAATGTCCAAAAACACAAAGATCAGCAATTAGGAAAAGTTATGGTCATTTGCTGTGTAATGTGTAGAGCATAAATATCAGACAAACTGTCTCACAGTTTCTGATCAGAAGGTAGAAAAGTATCATTTTTCAACTAAACTGAGCATTTAAAAAAAAAGAAAACAAATGTACAGGCCTATATTCTGCAGTCTTGATCATATTCTCTTTCAAAAACAGATTTTTTTTTTCTCAAATGATTAAGACGTCAATGCAGATTAAGAAGAAAAGGAAGCAGGAAAAACTACATTTCATCACCTTTCTAAAATAGATAAAGTCGTTATGTAATTTATTTATATTTATTTGTTTTTGCATAAATCATCTTTTGGCAAGAAAGATGTGGTGTGTTTTTTTCCCCGCTAAAATCACTTTTGGCACAAAATGACTCAGGCTTTTGCTAAAGGAAAGTGATGAAAGAAAACCATCGAAAGCTGATTAAAGCCAAGGTCTTCAGAAAATGTCTTGAAATGTATCAAGTACACCTGAGATGTAATCCAGTGGTTAATATGTGACAATTTATTGTCATATTTAACATCAGAGTGACTGATTGTAGGATAAATATAAACATGGCCGAATGAATCTACAGGTGTCGTTACACACCGTCTCCTCATCTCATCTTTATCGTATTTTTTATTTTTTTTGCAGGATCAGGATCATAGATTGTATTTAAACATATATGCTCCATGCATTCATCCTTTGTGAGTCTGACATCGACGGTAAGTTTTTATCTGAACATTTGACAAAAAAAGACAAGAGTTTATATTTTTAAACCCTGAGCTGAGATATAAGGAAGCTAAAAGGCTACGTTGCCATAAGGGGAACCAAATCAGCTGTCGTCTGCGCATCTTTCTGAAAGAAGCTTTGAATCAAAACAACCATTTTTCAAAGCATTTTTGGTTGATGGATGAAAACGTAAAGAAAAAAAAAAGTTATTGCTGTCGTGACTGAGACAACGAGGCCAGAAGTGGAAGTGCGTGCTGGCAGAACTTCCACTCTCATGTCTGGGGCTTTAGCTGGACTCCCTGGGGCCAAGGAGCCGAGGCTTTCAGACCGGCAAAATACCACTGGGCCAGACGGGCACGCACACATTCATTCGAGGCGGCATTAAGCTGGAGGCAGGGCTTACCTGAGTGTGGAGAAGAAGAAATTAGGTGCTGACAAAGTTTTACAGTTCAACCGGTCAACATTTTTGCCAGCTGTGACCCAGTTGAAAAACAATACAGCAACTGAGTGGGCGTACTCAGGAACGGTCTCTGTCTCTTTTCGATATCTGGACAGAAGATGGTCTAGAAAGGCTTCAGCTCTGTAAAATCTTATGAGTTATTTCAGCTACAATCTTTTGAGAAAATGAGTACAGCGTAGGAAGATTCTCCTAGCTTGGCTAGTAGCTAGCTGTAGTTAATCACATCATCCTAATACTAAGAATGTGGTGGTTACCCAACAGACTGAGTGCCAAAAATGTTGTTGTTAAAGATGATCAATTATGCTTTCTTGAACATGTTAGTCTAAGTCTATGGGCTGCATAAAACACGTTCATTATATATTTTTTTGCACAAATTTATTCTTAGATGATGAGATCTAAGAATAAATCTGGTCTGGTCACTTCTGCCTGTTTTGAGCTCCTTTCTGAACGAGCAGTTTTAGAGCCTGTTGTCACTTTAAGTCCAAATAAGCTGCTTCTGGCCCCAACTCAACACTTACACTCGCAAACAGATGCATAACTATTGAAAAGCAGAAATGGAGCCTCCTGCACAACCAAAAAGGAAGAGGTTTCTGGATGGCAAGTCAACAACAAAACACTTGCCTTTTCAGCAGCCATTGTACAGCTCATACAGTGATAAGATCAGGTGACAAGATGTGCTTGGAGTTCTGCTTGAGTTGCTAAGTGACAGGCCGGACTTTGCTGGGGTTGCTAGGTAACAGCGCAGTGCCTGTTGATAGTGACTCAACATTTGGGAGGGTTTTGAAATGGTTCATTTTGCAGACACTAAAAAACATGAACTTAATTTTTTTTAAAAAGAAAAATAACTTGGTGTTTTTTCTAAACACTTTGGCTGTAAAAAAAAAAAAACATATACAAATGTCCAAAATGTGAATTTCACTTGTTAGGAGGTGCACAGTTATTCCAGCTTTTTGGGTTTATATATATGTATATATTCTTGTCTTTCTGATTAATTAAATAGAATACATGTCATAATAAAGGATGGATGGAAAGGTGGAAAGAGTTTGAAATGATATTCTATGATCTCAAACTTTTACATTTTAATGGGGGTGTGGAGGCTTTTGGGAGTCAACGTTTTTTGTTCACTGAAATGCTGCTGCTTCAGGCTTCCTCCAGTCAAATAATTGCAACATTAAATTTGGCCCCCTGATTTATAACCCATTTAAGTAAAGATAAATATTAAATTAAAGCTTTTTTCCTAAGAAAGTCAGTTTTGTTAACTTTTAATACATTTGGCAAAAGACAAAAGTTCAGGAGTTCCAGCTTTGCTACAGCCTCTCAGCTCAGCTGCCCTCATGCTCGGCTTGGTGCCCTTTTCTCAGATGGTGAGGATGAGGATATGCCCCCTCGACCCCTGACCTGATGTCCTGATTTGAGCAGCAGCTTTGTTGTAACTCATCTATCTCTTGCTGCGATAGTAAATTCTTCTTTTTGAACATCGTAACTGAGAGAAAAATTGTTCCTCTGTAATTCTGGTTTCAGAGTTTTTCAATGAACATTAGCATTAGTAGCATTATAGCAAGCCAAAACCAATAAAAACACTCAGCTTGAACATTAGCATAAAGTCTGGGGGGGGGGGGGACACTTCAAAGCACATTCAACAAGGCTTGGCTTTTTTGTGCTTTGTATATAGTTTGCTACAATAATATGAAGGTAATAATGGCACTTTGTACCCTTACACTTTGCCAAAATTATGTTTAATGAGGTTTTAATGTGCAGATTATGTAAATAGGAAAAATAATAATAAAAAAAAGGCAGTTCATTCTGATCTTTAGAGGTTAAATGAATACAGAGGGTGAAACCTGCTGCTTAGCTTGTAGCCTGAAGCTTGAAAATTAAGAGTTCAAGTTCAAGAGTTTTCCATTAATGGACATAGTGTAGAAAATATGTCCAGAACATGGTCATATTCTTAACTATGTCCATTACTACTCCTAATTAGTTCAAGAAACAACAATTCTAACATGTTTGTTTAAGGGAAATACATTAATATCTACTTCATATTAAAATCCAGCTGTTGCCTATTGCTATGTAATTGCAGGTGGCGATCAGGGCAAAGGGGATCAGGGGACACGCCTGCTCCTAAGGGAAAAATTATATTGACCAGTTGATCTAAAAGTTGTGTTTTTACGACTATTTTGGAGTTCCTCAACATGCTACAAGTTCAGCTAGCTAGTTCATGGCGAGCTAGCTGAAACAGATTCCCATTTGCGGGAATGAAATGAGCTGAAAGTCAGACGTTTCAATACCACAAATGGGAATCCATTCTAGTTATTAGATCTATGTTCCATCATTGGATGACAAGCATGTGAACAAGACAATGCACAATATTGTGATGAAGTAAACATTTCACAGCAGTGAATCTCAGCAACTGAGATCATAAGAGATTTATTTATCTCTCATAGTTTTATGCTTCAGGCTACAGGCGTGTGCAGACTTAAACTGGTGTCAAACTAGATTCTATGATGGTTGTAGTAGTTCTAGATCAAAAAATATGCACAGCTAAAAAATGCCTTGTATTACCAGGGAATGGAGAGAGAAAGCAAAAAACATGTTTGTTTGTTTTTTTTGCATTTGATTTTTATGTTTTTACGTTCTTAAAACAATCCAATCTATTCGCTGTCCAACTTTTTTCTCTAGATGTAATCAGTTTCTTTGCAAAAACTGGGATTGAGACAAGTTCTTTAATTCTGATGGTTCTGTTTGCGTATCTGCAGCTGAGTGTAACTAACAAAGTAGCTGAGATTGAAGAATTATATAGCTCTGCTATATAAATACAACATCTAAGCTCAATTTCATCTTTTCCAGCAACACGGGGTGGTTTGATCCTGGAAACTAAGCATGCATTACATGTCCAGTAATTCTCCACACAATGTGGCCAGAACAAGAAAAGTTTCTTTCTCCCCTTTTGGAGGATAATTTTAACTTGCAGCACGCCCCCGTCATGTGATACGGTGATAAGAAGTCATGCTTCTTTGAGTGCATGAGCTCTGTGGCGAGGTGGTTTATGAATGATGGAAAAACTGCTTCAGGAAATAAAAATAAACTAAGAAGATTAGATCTGATCAAGCTTACAGACTCCTTGTCTAAGTTTGTCTAATGACAAATGGAAACAGAAGGAAAACATAATTCATGTTTTTTCTGTCCATGTTATTATGCAGAGAGCTAAAATTAAATTCCTCTGGATCCCATTTTGAACATTGCAGCTAATTTAACAGAAAAAAAAAAAAAAAAAAAAAAAAAATATATATATATATATATATATATATTATATATATATATATAAAACGCCATCTGTAGTGCTAGCAGCTGGTATTTCAGTACTCTTTTACTCTAAAATTGGACTCAAGTGACTCGATTAGAAATTCAAATGTACATTTCTGTACAGTGGAGAGATTAGCTGCCGTGTGCAGAGGCTCTTGGAGAAGCCAGCAAGGCGCGTGCGATGATGAAATGCCAGATAAACAACTGGATCATCTGGTCTCTCCAGCCATTCACATGTGCTAATTTCATTCATAATAATTAATTTATTAACTAATACATTATGCATAAACATCTTGACCAATAAACAGACAACAGTTTCCACGTGTGTAACACAGGAAATATGAAAACACAGCATTATCTGTGCAGTGACTTTGTTGCTTCTAAACGGTGCGCGGTGTGCTTTGCACTTACAAATAAAAGGGTTAAATAATTCATTAAAGACGAGACATAAAGCTGACAGGAAGATCCGAGTGTAACATTTGGAAAGAATGGAAGTGATGTTTGTTATTATTACTTCCTCATTTCATGAAGCTGTGAACCCAAAATACTGCAGAAGTTAAAAAAGTCATTCCTAAGAGGGTTTTCCCTGCAGAGAAATCAATAACAACAAGGTATCTAAATGAGATCTTAAACATTCAGAGACACAAACGTATAATGTGGCTAAATCTAAACGAACAAAATGAGCAAACATTTAAAACACCGCATTTAAATTTTCAAATAAACATTTACACAAAGCTGGAATAGGCCAACTTAATATCCCCTTATCAGGCATAATATTAAGACCACCTGATAAGAGTTTGCTGGCCTGACCCTTGAACCCCAGAGGTTAAGCTGGAGTAATTAAGCTTTAAACTTTAGCCTCTGAAAGATGTAGCTCATGGCATACATACAGCAGACCTGACTCTTTTGTCTAGAATGACCCACAGATGCTTAACTGGGAGAAAATCTTGGGAAATTCTTGCCAAAGTTAACATCTTAACTTTGTTGCACTCTTTAAGTTATTTTGGACCATTAGGTCTTTCTTTAAATGTGCATTGCATTAGAAGGATGATTTAGACATCAGGAAATAAAATGTGTATGTCTTCTACAATGTTGCTCAGGTTATGCCTAGTTCAAGAGGCAAGATTTTAAAATTGTTGATAAAGACTCTTAGCCGTAGCAGGTTTGGTCCTACGGTGTGTGGAGCGACTCGCCTCGCCTGAACCGATTTCACTCACCAACATTTAGATGTTAGACGGGAAATCTCAAGAAACAAATAACTCGGCAGGAATATCTCTTCATGTGATAATGGGGGTATTCTTAAGATTGTCAGAAGGTGGAAATCAGGACAAGAATCGCCCTGAAAGCTTCACCATGTGAACTAGGCGTCAGTGTTGAAGGAAAATTCACATGGCAGCACCCATGACTCTAAACTGAAGATTGCCCAAAGCCTCACACTGCCTTCACCAGCTTCCCTTTTTCCTACCAAGCACCCTGATGCCACGTGTTCCCCAGGAACCAAGCATAGGCTTCCAGCAATCCACATGATGCTAAATAAAATATGAATAGGAACACCTTGCTATGTAAGCATAAGGTGACACAGAAGCTTGACTCTCTAACACACTCTTCAAAATGCAAAAGATTATGATGGGAAAAAAATTTAATTCATAGCTTGGTAAGTCAAAAAATGGCTGCAAGAAAATAATTATCTGTCCAAAATGACCCATCCATCCATCTTTAATTTTTAATACACAATCCTGCTGCCCATCCAAAACAACTGGCATAAGATAGATGTAAACCCTGCAACCGATCATCTGCTTATTCACTGCAAAACAATGTTTCAAAAGTGTAAAACGACTGGACCTGATTCAAACCAGACTGAGTGACGACCCAAGGACGAAGAGGGAAAACCTCCAAACCTCTTTTTCAGAGAATCGTGCCAGTGGTTTTAGAGATTAAGAGAGTTTGTAATGCAACAGAAAATCAGTTTATTTTAGGGCCTTTTAAACATCATTACCTGGGTTGTCAACACATACGGAGGTCGCTGCGTGTGCTCATGAGTGTCAACCATAACACCTTTACCAGCACGAGTTCACAGTAATTTAATAACTTAAGTGTTCTCCCTCTGATCGGTTTTTAAGGGTGATGGATTTTCACTTAACAGTCTGTGTGTGTGCAGTCACTCAGTCACTGTGAACCAACTCTCCATGCACAGTAAGATCTCCAATCCCCTCATCCCTCTGTAATGTTTGCACACAGCTGGCTCACCGTCTCCAGTCCACGCTTAGTCTCGCCCTCTTTAATTAATGAAGCTTTGTCTGTGCTACAGAGGCGGCAGCCATGACAAAGCAAATATTGACACCAAACAGCTTCAAGGATATAGTGTAGCTGTATAAATGTGTGAGGATGTGTCCGTGTGAGAGAACTTTTATTTCAGGGCTGATTCGCGGAGACGGGCTCAGCAGGAGTATTGCTTTGCCGGCAGCAGCAATCCTGACAGATCAAACCTGCCCAGACGCTTGACGATGAGACAAATCTGCCGCCGTCTCTGTTCGTCCAAGTGTGTGTTTTTTTTAAACGCGATGATGGAACCCAGACCAAGGAAAGACAAGTGTTAATGGCACTAAAACAGACCTGACAGGTGTGACTGGTTGTACTTTTCCTTCCTGCTGATGTGAAATTGAGAAAAAAGGAAATAAGGAGAAACTCTTAAAAAAAATAAAGCATAGTGACAACAAACAAAAAGATTTAGTTTAACTGGCATTTTTTCTTCAGTAGCCTGACAGACTTTTTTCAGTCAGGGAAAAGAATATCTGATTCCACACAGATTTAATCTTCAAATTACAACTGCGTTATTACGACCAAAGAGTCTTATTCTTAAAGTTCTCATTTTCTGTCTTAACAAATAATGAATTCATATAAAATTAACTTTCCTTTTAGCTTTTATGTCAGTATGAAAACAGAAAAGATGAGTGGTTTCATTAAAAAAATCAACATGACAGCTTAGCCCTATTCTGCCAGCCTCAGATTCCCTCTGGAGAAAGATGAAAGAGTGATGTAGTATTAAAGAAAGGAAATTATGGTGAAGATGGATAAGAGGATAAACACACATAGGCTAATCGATGCGGTGCACTGACAGAAAAAAAACAGCTGAAAGCAGAAATTTGAAAGGACCCGAAAAAATCCCAAAGACGTTTGTTCTGACTGAAAAGTACCTGCAGCTCCTAACAAAAACATACATTTGCCTGCCTGCATCTCTCTATCATGGGAGATGTGATGAAGATTTTTGTGCAACAAGTTCAGTTTCTGAATAAAAATTATTCTGCATACCAATCGCATTTTATTAAGACTTCAAAACTACACTGAATGCAGAAAACCTCGTCTTACCTCCTACAGAAAGAAGTCAGCTGCAACTACAGTTTGAACAAATAGCATCGTATTCTCCAAATAAAGCATACAGTTACGTAAGTGTGTTAGATTTTCAATTGTATTTCTACTGTACAGTTAATTGCTGGGTCACAAGACAGTGGCGGTCATGAAGTCATGTTGCTGACCCACTTCACAGGATGATTATCTGTCTTACTGCCATGCAGTCACACACAGACACTGTGTAGCAGAGCCAGACACACAGATTTGCTCAGAGATAAAACTGTGACAGCAAACACACCTCTGGAAAACCATCAGGACTGAAACCTCCACGGGTTTAAATTCATCCAGTAAAGAGTCAGCTTCTTCTACTGCATCAAGACTACAGATATTTATTTTGCTAAACACAAATGACGATTGTGCGATCCATCTTTAGCATTTAAAAGTATCTGCTCGTCGTCATAAGAGTTGTGCTGCAGGACGGTGAACTAGCTCAGGATCTGGTTCAGGTTTGTCCAACATGGAAACAGTAAGTCTCCAAAAGCAAGTGTACAGTTGAGGCTGGTGGTTTTTGTTTTTTATCTGGTGGAAGATTGGTTTTAATTCTACCCAACATATCATCAAAGACAAAAAACTTTTCAGCTTTTATCAAGCCTCACTGTGCCACGGAGATTTCAGACTCATTTTTGAGTCGGATAGCCTTGTATAGTCTTAAGGCTCCATAATGATCGTGTTGGTAATGATGCAGAGTTACTTAACTATGATTTAATATTTTTAGAATTCAAAATATGAAAAACCATTTTAAAACCGATAAATCACGACTCATCCCAGACGCAGTGAGTGTCCTGCAAAATGTCTTTTCACAACATTTAGTTGTGTTGCAACCACAAACTTCCCCATGTTTTCTCAAACTTATGGGATAAAATAACACAAAATGGTGCAATAATGCAAAGTGATGAAAAAATTATACATGCAACTGATGAAACTCTGCAAAGTATACTAGTATCCAACTCTCCTTAATATCCGTAAAGCACGGATTAAAGGTTATTTATCCAGCGTGCATGAAAATATCTAAACCTTTTTGATAGAGAAATGCATTTGAGAGATATAATGAAAACAAAAATGCCACTGCATTTAAAGATGATTTTATTTTAAGGCTTTTTGAACATTTCTATCAGGAAGGCCAATAAATCTGAATGGTGTAGAAGGTGCTTTTAAATGAAAGCCTTAACAATGTTGGCAGCAAGACCTCACAATAATTTAATAACTCCAGTGTCTCTTTCTCCTCATGTTGTCAAGGGTGAATGGATTTTCACTTAACGCTCTGCGTGGAACGACACAAACCCTCCATGCGCAGTAACCCGAGAGCGAGAGGTGAGATGTTTAATGACTTCTTTCCCCCTTAACGTCAGAGCACACCTCAGTGTCTCGTGTCAAAGCTTCATCTTGATCCTTGTACTACAGAAAGTCAGCATCTATGACCAGACCAGTGGCTGTGAGCAAATATTGACACTGAGCAGCCTCCTGTTGGCAGAGAAACATCCAAGATCAGATTAAAAAAAAGAAAACTATTCTGAATTAGCCTGAACTCAAATGATAAAGGTGAATGAATCATACAATGGTTTGGTTTGGATCACAGTTAGCCCGGTCACTGTCTCCCCTACGCTCGATTCTCATTTCCCTCCAGCGCTCCATCTGGCCTTTCTCCCATTGAAGTGAATTTAATTTCTGTGGTAGAATTTTCAACCGAGCCAGAAGGAGAAATTGTGAACGATGACGTCACTTTTTTTTTTTTTGCATTGTTTTAGATTTCAATCTGTCTGTAGTTTTAGCAATTTCGGCGTTCAGTCGAAGTCCGTGTAGGTCACGTTTCCAAATATTGAATTAACATCAACAGTCACGCCTTTTATCTCCGCGCTTCTCTCTTTGCAGTGTAGGATGGTTGTTTACGGTGCAGGCAATTTATTGTAAGCTTCATAGCACTGAACTGGCGCGTCACATACATCATGGACAAACGTTAGCAATGGGGTAAAATTTAAGACTTCAACAGAGTCCACGTCTACAGCAGGCAGTCGTTTCTCAAAAGCTAAGAGTCCAGACCCTCAGTACGAAGCAAAATGTAGGACTAGGTGCTGGTTTCGACCTGGCTGGATCAAAGCAAATTCAAGTGTTAGAATAATAAAAAAAAACAACAAAAAAAAACTAAATCCGATGAAGAATATTTGACCAACTTTGAGAACCAGTATTCAAAGACGCCCTTCATCCCATTCTACAAATCTTGGGTTGCTTCTGCTATAAAGAATGCACTAGAAATGGAGTCTCCAGATGTGCACAGCTGGCAGAAACATACCCTGAAACAGCCACAGCTGTGATCACTGCAAAAATATTGACTCACTGGGACTGAATGCAATACAGACCACATTTTCCATGTGTTTTATTTGTAAATAATGTTGAAAACCATTCATTCCTCTTACACTTTACAATCATGCACCATTTTTGCTTGAATTATTCCAAAATAGACATTAAAGGTTTTGGTTGTAAGGTGACAAAATCTAAAAAAAAAAAAAAAAAAAACTACGAACGCTTTTGAAGACATTGTATGTTTGCATCAAAACTGCAACTTTACTATGGAAGTTAGACTTAAAGCAATACGTTTGTTATAAGTGGGTTTTACTGAGCTGTTAAAAACAAACAATTAGACCTCCAAGCTCCAGATCTTATTCGATCTCTTAATCCACCTTAGAGTCCAGAGCGCAATGATGGAAAATGCCTGCAGTGAGCTGCGCGCCTAGAGTTAAATGTTCTCTTGCTGCAGGGGAGACTTTTGTTGAAAATGCAACTGAGTGAGTGAACTAATCATCACAAGTGCACAAAAACCCCACAAAGCAATTCACGTTTGCAAGCAGATCGCTTCTTGTTATTTAAGATCAATACGGCTCGTTGCTGTCCCTGAATACTCGCCACCGACCTGGAAGTGCAACATAATTCAGACAAAATGAGAGCCAGACCTGAGGACATGTCGGCCGCTCGAGTGGGGATGACGCCTCAATTCTGTCATACTTTGGTGACAAAGACAAAAAGAAACATTCAGGCTTTCAGCAGATACCTACAGGCACTCAGACCGGATGGATTAAATGCACAAGAGACAAAATAATATTTCTCTCTCTCCCTCTCAGACTGCAGTCCCAAAAGATTTAGTTCAGTTATTATCTCACACATATTCCACCTTGTTATTTGTGTCACATTTCTCTCTCTTTTTTTTTTCCCCCAAACACAACAGATATCTAATAAAACCCGCCTCTCTCCCCGGTCGGCGGTAACTGTTGCTTCTTCCTTTTTCCATTTCCAGATCTTGTTTAGAAAGAATTTATTTTGTCTGCCACGCATCAAAATGAACAGCTGCTACATAAGAAGACAGATATATTGACAGATTGCTAGAGGAGAAAGAAAGCAAAACAAGACAAATGTTTCCCGGCAGTGTAACATGAGCACTTTGTTTTGCCTGTCAGGGATCTGACCACTGGTTTCTGTCGTTATCCCATTAAACTAAACGAATCAAATAAAAAAAATAAATAAATAAAAATACACACTTGCTACCAAGCAATGTTCCTATGTACTCACATCTTGTTGGTGTCAGAATTAAAAATATAAACTATTGTTATATCAAAGATGCGATGTCTTTCCGTCAACACGAAACAGACAGCGAAGTAAATCTACTGGAAGAAAATAATGAAAGAAACTGACTGCCACAATGATAAATGATTTCCATTTCTCACATTATTCAGAAATATTCTAACACAAGACAATGTAATTCAAGAGGCCAGGAGGCCAACAAAGACTTGGCTGATGCTTTTTCGTCTCAAACCATCTGCAAATGTCTCATTCCAGCAAGATTTGGATTCCTAATCTGTCCGTTTCAGGCTTTCACTGTTCATCCTACAAGCAGCTTGACTGGACATCTTTACACTCTGTTCAGATTCTCGGGTAAGACAGAATAAGAGTATTATTCCTACTGCATAAAGAATAGGATACTTATTTTTCACACAAGTGAAACAAAGGACAAAATGTCAGGCTATAAAATTAAAGCACATAATGAGCAGTTTTTTAAGATTATGCCTGAATAATAAAAAATAAAAATAAAACACAACCTGAAATGTGCATCATCGTTCAGTTGATCACCTTTCCAATAAAATGGTAGAAAAATGCAGTTGACTGAAGGAGAAAATATCCAAAGACCCTTAGTGTTTTTGAATAAAATATTAATTTAATCTAATTGTTAATGCATAATGACATTTTGGTGATGACCTCTTCAGAACATCCTTTGAGTAAATTAAAGGTATGAGGCATTGTGTAACACTTCTTCACAGATTGTCTGAAGATGCTCTGAACCATTAAATTGATATTCTGTACATAAATATGCAAATTGCTCAATGAAACACACAACAGACGCTTCATAAAACACACACACACGCACACGCACACACACACACACACACACACACACACACACACACACACGCACACGCACACACACACGCACACACACCCACGCACACCCGCACACACACACACACACACACACACACACACACACACACACACACACACACACACACACACATACACATTATTCACCTGTCAACACAAACGGTGGAACAGCCAATCACAGGGAAGCAGCTCAATAATCAGGAGTTCAAGCCCAACAGAATCCTCTACCGGATTTCATCTCTCAGCTTTACAGGGTTCAAAGAAGACAACAACATCCCAGGAGTGTCAGCTAAGTGGACGCAAATGCCTGGTTTAGCGACAGGGATGACCGTTAAAATTCAGGTTTGCAGTAAACCATATTTAAAAGCAAATCATATGAAACTCTTGAAAAGCAGAGGAGTTACAGCAGCTGAAGATCACACCGGGTATCACGTCACCACCAGGAAACATCACCTGATCTGACGGAAATAACTTCCAGCTGCAAAAAAAAAAAATGGATCCATCCTGCCTGGTTCACCACAATGCTCTTAGTGTCATATTTTCTTGAACCTTTTTAAAGTCCGTCCACAACAATCGAGAATTGCTTCTCTGGTTGCTTCTTACATCCGTCCCTTCATCACCACAGGTCACCCAATCAGCTGCCAGGATAACAACGCTTTATATCACTTTGAAATACCTTCAAAACTTGCAACAGACTGAGGACATTGCTGTTCCTTTGAACAACTGCAATGGTTGTCCCAACCAGAGGAGCCGGTTGGGACAGCATGACTAAAACATAAGGAGTTGAAAAACAACGTAGAGCTCAAAGTGTAACCCTACAGGTTAATTGTTCACCTGTTAAATTATAAATATTCTACCCTAATCTCACCTGGCTTGTGCATAATGGTTCAAACTGAACACCCGGTGCGCCACACAAGTCAAGTTTCCAGTCGAAACAAATTTCATCAAAGCGTAGACGATCATCACCAGTGTGCCTCAAAGATCTCGATGCTGAACACTCATTTCCTGCGTCTGATGAAATCATTTGTGCATCACGGAAAGATGGAATCGATTAAAAATCCTTCATGTGCCCACACACAGGACTGCATGAGCATTCAATGATGAGTTATTTTATCACCAATTACTCGTGGTCAGTACCATGCATTGCTAAAACATAAAATTGTATAATTGCTTACTTCCTACGTTTATATTTTATCATGGCATCCGCTGTGAATAGCTTTGTATAATTTAAAGCTTTAGAACCCTTTTATCAATTGCATTTTGATAAAAGGGTAACCCCTCAGCCGACCCGGCGGCTTTGACCAAAATGATCCGTGTGCAGCTGGCAAGACTTTAAGCAACGTCCACTTTAAATGATGTCCAGAGCAGGGCGCATCCTGTTCTTTGGATTTTAATGAAATTGAATTCATACTGAAGTTGTCATTGATTTTCCATCCATTTTTGACTAGACTCATACTTCAAAAACAAAACAAAAAAAATTGAGGACTAAAAATGTTTTCATAATGAATAAAGAATATATGTCCTTCCTGTGCCTTCTGACATTTTCATTGGCAAAAAAGGAAAGAAATAAACTTTTAAATGGATAATCAATGAGAAATTTCATGACGTGTGAGCGTACCAGGTTAGTTGGCGTTAAATTTGATTGTTATATTTAATACTTTACGGGGGAAAATCAAAAATTCATAAATATGGGAATCATGAGTTTTTACTTAAGGGGGCATACGTATGTTTTACAAAATCACTAACGCCAATGTGGAAAACATAAAATAAGCCCACTGGAGTTGGTGCTTGATTGAAAATATTTTTAAGATACCATACAAATCCTACAAATATTCTTCACCAGGACGGCTGCCACACAACTTTGCTCGTCCTCACAACTGTCTGCGCCGACTCTCCGCCTCATCAGCTCGGTGTCAGATACAAAGCAGTTTACTGTGAGACGCCTTACACGGTTGTAAAAACGTATGTTTCTGACAGCCATCAACATCCAGTCTGCCTCCAGGCGGGCCTCTGTGGGGTAAAGAACGCCCGAGTGTGTCAACAAAAGCCAGGAAGCCAAACGTTATCAGGCCTCGGTTGCTCTTGTATTTTATGCTCCTAAAGAGTCCAGCTCTGTCTTGGATGTTGCTGGATTTGAATAATTTTGACAAGCTAATTAGTGAGATAACTCTTTAATATGCTTATCTGATTTAAAAATGATGGCACTGAAAATAACAGTGGGGGGAAAAAAAGGTGGAAAAACACAGCAGACAGCAGGTTGTAAGACGGGGATTTTTCGTGACAAACCAAGAGCAGGTTGTCTTTGTGCCGTGAAGAAGGTGACTCACTTCAGCCTCAGAAGTAAGGCTGAAGCTCATCAGTTTGTACAGATGAGTTCAGTACCAACTGAACTCATCATTCTTCCCACTCTTCTCTCTTTCCGTCTTCGTTTTTTTTTTTTTTTGTTTCCTTTGGGCAAAGCACAGTGGATCATATTATAAATTAGCTCCTCATGTATAATGGATCAGCTCTGAGGCTGTGGATTGCTCGCCAGCTTTAAATCGCTTTCCCCCCATTGAGTCCAATGGTCCATTGACTGCACTCAGTGAAGAACATTTACAGGGACACGACAAGCTGCAGGAAAAGTGCTCCTTTTGCCTCAAAGGATGTCTGCATGCTTACTTGACAATGCAACCTTTTGCAGCGACGCTACATGCAATCCGCTCATATATGCGTTTCCTCGTTATTTGGCCACAAGTTTGCCTTTAACTGTTTGAGGTCCATTAACCCTTTCATGCATAGCGGTCACTAGAATGGACAGCTGTCTAAAAGCCATTTTCTTGTGCTTCTTGTGGATTTTTATGTTATAAATGCACACAGACTACTGCAGAGGACACTAATGCATCACAAGATAAACCATCAACTACTGGAAAATAATTTCTTGCAAATGCAAGAAATTATTTTTGTTAAATCCAATATGGGCGACAGACAAAACAGCACGTCAACCGACCCGGTCCCTCCTTCTACTGTAGACGGTAAAAAAACACATTGTGACATCAGATAACCCCTAAAGACCAATACTACTGATGTATTTTTCAAATAACAACTTTGTATTTGGAGAAAATTACAATTGATCACCTAAAAAAAAAAAATTACAAGATTTTTTTTCCTACTTATTTTTACGACTTAAAATTAAAAATATTGAAAAAAATCCTGACACAAAGGATCATAATTCATGCATGAAAGGGTTAAATTCAATTGAAGAGTAATTCCTACTTTTCTAACAGAGGAGGGTTTTGCAAGTGATGTAATTGCCAAAATCACACGTGTGATACCTCCTGACTTATCATAAACTGTTTATGCAACTTTAAGACAAAAAAAACACAAAAAGAAACTGACATTGAGTTTTGTGCAAATATACAAAATCAACGTCCATGATTCACCAAACTGTCTGTATGAGTTCAGAAATATTGATTTGCAGTGAAAGTGTTTCTCATCTGAGGTTAGCTTGGTTTCCCGCTAAGCTAACCTCACCCAT
This sequence comes from Poecilia reticulata, assembly GCF_904066995.2. Classification (NCBI taxonomy): domain Eukaryota; kingdom Metazoa; phylum Chordata; class Actinopteri; order Cyprinodontiformes; family Poeciliidae; genus Poecilia; species Poecilia reticulata. Next base: position 11,454,463 of record NC_088830.1, read on the forward strand.
GTTCTTTTCTATTATCGTCCAGTTCAGTTATTTCCCCTGTGTTTCCTCTGCCCTGTTTACAGCTGGTATTAGCACAATATGCCAGGCTAATTTGATTGCAAGCAGGCCAGCCTAGCAACGACAAGTCACACCTGCCACATATTATCCACTTAACATGCAAACAAACAACAAGTGGGCCGTCAGCTGAGCAATCAGCAGGCGGACTGCGCTTCTGTAACATCACAGATGTAATCAAATTACCTAAACTGGGTTATCAGTCAAACACAACTAGACGAAAGCTGAAATGTATCTTCTGCAAGATCTGTGGATTTGAAGTTACTTTTTAAAAGCTGGCTTAGTCACAATTTGGCCTACAGTCACAGCTCTTCTCATGAATATATATCTGCAAATTATGTGATAGCATTTGCTTATTTTTAGCTTTAAGGTTTGCTCCTGAATGTACAATTTTAGTTTGCAATATACTTTAATTCTCTAACGACTTTGCTCCCATAGTTTTACATCTAGTGGATTGTGGAACATTTTGATAGCAAAACCCACTTCACAGTCAGAGTTAAACATCAGGATAAAATGCCATTTTCAGCATTTACTTTGGTTTCTCTGCTCAGCACTTGGCTATCTCTTTTTCTGTGCAGTCTTTCTCCTCACGCTTCAAATATTGTCATATTAAATCTCATCACACATCATTTATGTTGAAGCACATGATGAACACTAATCTGATATGATCAAATAAAATTTAAGACCCAAGTCACACACGCACACAAAAAATGAGATGAGCCTATAATATTTAAATACAGAACACGATGAATACATACTCTCTCACACACACGCACACACACACACATATGCATACGGCATCTATTGAATTTTGTGGACCGGGCGGAGGAAGGAGAAGTTCAATTATATGCTCCAAGGATGAGACAGAGAAAATGTGGGGAGTTTAGGATTGAGGTAATTTGAGAGGAGGCTTTGCAAGACGAGTGGCTGAGTGTAGTAGAGGATGGAGAGACGGCTAATGTGGAGTGAGGAGATAATGCAATCAAAAAGGAAAGGGATAAAGTAAGACATGCAGCAGAACAATAAAGGAGTAACGAGAAGAGGTTTTTAACCTTTACCGTGAGCGAACAGGGTGACATAAAAACGATCATTCAGGAGCCGATGACTAGCTGGAGAAACGGCGCGAGCAGATAATGACGCCGATTGCCTAATTCAGGTCTTTCAATTTCACTGTCAGTCAAAGAAAAGCAATTCTTGCAAATAATAATCCGTGAACTTTTGCAGTCAGACTGTTCCTGGGAGGTTGACAGGCTGGTCACTGCAAATCGGTGTCATAAAGTTCAGTTCACTACACTGTAACACTGACATGAGTATGCAATTATACTTAGTGCCTTTTATCATTTCTCTAACAACTTTTTCAAAGATACTAGTTTTAATGTCAGTGTTGAAAGAAGCAACAACAGCAAAGTAACAGAGAACAAAGCAGGAGTCTTAAGATGATGAAAATGTAAAGTTATCTTATATATAGAGAGTTATATTATATAATCAATAATTCTTGATGGGAAAATTACAGAGCGTGTATGGCTTATTTTTCGGCAATTGGGTTCCAATTCTTTTTTTCCAGGAAAGTCTCAGAGGTTTACGAAAACAATGGCAAAGCAAACTTGGCTTGTCCCTCTTGGGTTGGGCCAATTATCAAACATGAGCAAAGCATATGTATTAAGATTTTATTAAGATCAAAACTTCCTCTTAATCAGAAAACCCCAAGGCAGTGAAGTAACAACAAAGTACAATTGGCGCTCCACCTACAATGCCGGCAGATCTAAATCAAGTGAGTCTGTAATACAAGCTAGATAAAATCAGACCCAGTGGATAAAGAGCATATTGAAAAAGAAAAACACACTTAATGCATTTTTATTAGAAACTGTAAAGAAAATATTAGCTTTAGCTAAAGTTTATGAAAGTAAACCATGTCCAACAACCATTTAGCAGCTGCTGTTTTTTTTTTTCCATCGGATTTTCACGGACCTTCAGTTTGTTCATGTCATGCTTGGAAACTTTATTTTAGCAAAACAAGTCAGCTCTTTCAACAAAGGCTGCGTCGGGAAACGGGCTCGGCTCGTGTTGATTAAATAAAGTAGCGTGTTGATAGAGCAGACCATCTTTTGGCACGCCCGCATAAAAAATATACACACTGACACCATCCTGTTCTCAACATACAACGGTGTGTGTTTAGTCTCCAGTCTCCATATGAAACCGCTACATACATGTCGTACAGTGAAAAAGTCTTTGCTCCCTTTGCAGACTCTTCTGTTTTTGCCTTTTTGGCAAACTTGAATGTTCAAAATCAAACACGGCGTTAATTTACTAAGACAAAAAGCTTTCAGACCACCTGGACCTCGTGTGAAGGAGAGATGCCCCACCGACTGCTAAGTCATGACTTGCGATTAAAAACATTTTTCAGACAGGCGGTTTCAGTAGCAGCACAATGGCCTCCTTAATGCCTGATCCGTAGAGTGACGGCTTTGACCAAGTAAAACTTATCCGAACACGTGAACTAGCAACACAATCCAGCCTCAATCACAGGACGTTCAAGAGAGAACACAGAAACAAATTCTCAGGATGGAAAGAGAAAGCCTAAGTGTTTTTGAACTCCAGAAGGTCACAGTAAGAGCCACAATCTGCCAATGGACGAAACATGGAGCGGCCACGAAGCTTAAAGGAAACCCTCCGGGAGGTAGCAAAGTGGCCAAGAATATCTGAAGCACTGCAGACTTTGCTTAGCACATCTAAGAAGTTCACTGACCAGAAGAAGAGACTAAGAAACTGGGCAAAAATGGCGCCCATGGAAGAGTTGCAAGGTGAAAACCGCTGCTGACCAAGAACAAAACAAGAGCCTCAATCACTTCTGCCAGAAAAAAACAACAAAAAAAAGCATCTTGGTGATCTCCCAGACTTTTGAGAAATTACTGTGAACAAATGTGATAAAAGTAGATGTTTTTGGAAGTTGTATGTTAATATGGCAGAGTCAGAGTTGGTGGTGATAGTGTGAAAGCAGGGAAATGCTTTGGCACTTCACCACCTGCACAACCTGCCTTTAATGTAGATATAAAAGGTTTTGGTTCAATAAAGGAACCAAACCACGTTTGCCTTAAGACCATATGGTTCCGTCAATTAAGGAACCATAGATCAGGTTAATAAACTGCACATAAAGGTAGCTGTTACTTGTGAAGGTGACACAACTATTACTAGCTTTAGGGGGGTAAATACTTTTAACATAAAGCCAGGTTGGTCTGGATAACTTTTTTAAAGTAAACTGGTCAGTGCCTGCAAGTCCAGAGTCCAAACAAAATGGATACATGAATCCAAAAACAGACAAAGAGTACAAGCTGTTAATCTGCTTTCACTTTTTATTCCCAACATTGAAAATAATCCAAATGTAAAAAGATTAATACCAAGTGATGGTTGTTCACTTTTTAATCACTTCTTTCTATTTAAAAACCATGTTGTGTGTTTACTTAGGCTATGTTTGTTTGACATAAAAATTTGCTGATAAGGGGCAAAAAAGATAAGAAGAGAAAACAAAGCAGAAGACATTTGCAAAGGAGGAAATACTTTTTTTTTTACATCACTGTACATAACTTTATTTCATGTTAGAGACTTTTGGCAAGCAGGAGCTTCAGCAGGGAATCCCTGTCATCCAGCTGCTTCGTTACTGTACATGCATGAGGATGTGCAGGATACAGACAAGCCCATGGGCTTTTTTTTCCATTCACCCTGTAATTTAACCAACACTAATAAATAAATAACAAGCAGATCAAATGCAGGAGCCCACAAAAGAAAATTGGCATTAAATATGCACATCTGCCTTTTAGATTTATGCCATTTTTTATGGGGATGGCATCGCATTGTTAGAAATCGTGGAGTTTCTGCAAGAAGCACAGATCAACTTTGCAAAGATCAAATTTGTGATTTTTTTACCCACAAACCTATCAAATATTGCATGTGTTGTGTGTGTGCGGGTGGGTGTGTGTGTGTGTGTGGGGGGGGAGGGCGTGTGTGTGTGTGTGTGTGTGCATTTTTCTTTTATTATTCTTCATTTATTCTCGAAGCAGGATTTCAGTAATGACTTTGCTCTGCTGCGCATGCTGGCTGCAGAGGAGAATGAAAGACTTCGGTAGCAAGCCGACGTACTGACTGTTTGAGATATCAATCTTCATGCAAGACTTTCATTCATTAATTACGCTCCTATCAAGCGGCTTTATTTCCGCTCTGTGATCAGAAGCACGCAGTGGGACTCGGCGGAAACCGGCTGCTCAAGTGAGCGCCGTCGTGTCAGTGGGTGTTTACATCATCCTCCTAGTGTGGCTTACAATGTCAAGCATGAATGAAAAAAAGCAACAAAGTGCCGTCCTTGCGCTTCTGTGGCTGAAATAATACAGCCTATTACCCGGACACACACAGTCATTGATTTTATGGAAATAGTTTTTGTTTCTTTATTTCTACAAGCGGAGTAGTTTAAGCCTACCCCGACAGAAAGAAGCTATCAGGTTAAATCAATTTCCTTCTATAGGTTCTTGTAGAGCGCTTTGTCTAGTCCAGAGGACTCCAAGCATTTCACACTACATTCACTCATTCACTCGCTGATGGTGGAGGCTACATTGTAGCCACATCTGCCCAGGGCAGTCTGAAACAAACCAGGCTGCCATGCACCGGCGCTATGACCACCACAAGCAGGTAAGCTACCGATCACAGGACAAGCTCCTACCACAATCGCCCCACTTGCCACTTGTGTTGTTCAGTTCAATGTCAAACATCCTCGTTTTGTACTAAATGAAAAACCATCCCATGTCCACGGATTTTCCAGTGATAAGAAAGTCCAAGGTGTTTCAAATGGAAAGGAAAAGTGTGCGCGAAGTTAAGGTTTGTTGTAGCTGCAGCCGATCGTGAAGGGTGTCAGGCAGAGCCGTCATCCCACGGTTTTATCGTGCAATTGATGGCTGTTTTCTTATAATTCTGACATGCTGTTGTTTTTATGCGTTGAGGCTTCCTACTCAGTCTGGTCAACAGCAGCAGTAACATCAGGAGGCTTTATAATAGCTTTTTTTATGGTGTAATCAGGTTTCCCCCACCTAAACGTAAAACTCGTATTCCCCCTTGGACACATTTCTATGAATAAACCGATTAAGTAACCTTGAGCACAAGCACATTTATTAATCTTCGCAATTAAATCCCGGCACCGCTCTTAGTATTGCTGGTGTATTTTTACAAACTGGCAACCCAAAGAAAGCAGGTATTCTGACCAGAGTCCTTAGAAGATCTGAGCATCTGTGTAAAACATCAAGGTTGTAGTAGATAGTCAAAGGATTTATGAGGTTTTAGTGACAAATTTTATCCTTGACTGAATACATATTACATTTTTTTTATTACGCTCATCAGTGGATTGCATTAAGAGAGAAATACTAAGCAGGTCTGACACAAGTCAAAGGCAGAAAATGCTCAGAAAAGTTATTTAACCTGCATTCAGAAGTAAGATTATATAAATCAAAAGTCAGACAGCCGATTAAGACTCGCCTTGTCTTTATTTCACAACAGCCTGTTGTTGTTGTCCATATCGACTGAAAAACTTCCACTGAAACCTTGTGCTTTTAGGTCAGTTGGTAGAAGTTAATGGAAAAAAGTCATTATCTCATTTCACCCTGTTACATGTTTGTAGACCAGCCTCTTTGAATCAATATCTGTCCTTTTGCAAATGTTCCCTCAGCGGGTCCATACTGACCAGATAAATAAAATCCCGTGGACCCCACGCCATTACAAAGAGACGTCTGATGTCTGGAGGGAAAACAAAGAGCCTGGGGGGGAAGAGGAGTTTGGCTTACTGTGAAGGAAAGCAGACAGAGACGAGAAGATTTGAAGGGAAGGGGAAGAGTTTCATTTAAGGAAAACACAAATACGGAGGGAGACTTTTGGTGATCAAATTATTCACGGCCGAAAGACGTAGCAGATTGCTTTTAAGTGACCTTGAACAAGTACCTGGCTTGAAGGAGAAAATTAACTTAGAGATGAAGACTCTCGGTAGCAAGAGTGAACATGTACACAGACCGTGAGTGCTGGTCATTTCTCACCGTTGCCTTTCTGTTTATTTGCAGTTCTTGTGTTTCTGTGTCTAGATTTTTTGGGAAAAGAAGTCATCTTCCGCACGAGGCTTGCACAAACGTTTGACAGCCAATGATTTTACAGTCATTTAATCTAGTAAAAGTTTACTCTAAAGTAAAGAATCTGATAAATTATACCAGCAAGAAGTCATTGGGTGTTTGTTTGTTTGTGTGATTAGAGTCATAATCTCCTATATTTCATATATGTATATATGCGGGGTAATGTGAAGTCTCCAGTAAATTAAAATTATACATGAGATTTTTTTCATTTCTATGATAATTTATTATAATAGCAGTATATTTAAGCACATTGGGCTGGGCTGAGCAATAAATCCATAGTATATATATATATGTATATAGACAGAACTTTGGAGTATACAGAACTTTCTATATACTCCAATCCAGAACCGCACAGCATTCTGGGGGATGTAGGAAGAGGAAAGGCTTGAGCCACTCGACCTCTCACTGAGAGTGAAGCAAGGCCTGGAGCATCAACTAGCTCGCTCACTCTTTGGTTACCTAGCAACAACTTATTGAATAACTTGTGCAGCAGCAGCAGCTTGAGGTTTCACCACTGTGACTCTTAATTGCTTACAAATAAAAAAACAACAGGGTGGAGAGAAAGAGGAAAATGAGTCCAACAGTGCAAGAGAAAACTATTGATAAAACAGAACAGTGCATGTCACCAGCTTTTTTAGTACTTTAGATATTTAGAATAAAAACTAATCAGTAATTACTGATATCAACTGATATGAAATACTTATATCATGATATTGTCCAGCACTAGGATGTAAACGGCATGTTTGAAGATATGGAAGTAGAGACGAATTAGGAACGTGTGCATATAATCAAAGGGTTAAATACAAAAGGTGTCAACTGAATACACCAGCAACAAGTCAGTTTAGGCTAAATTGGTGTAAAAAGCTATGTGTCCCCAGCTCTTTAAGGCTCATTAAGTTTTAAATCAATGTGATTCCAAAGTTCAAAAACGAATGCACAGCCATACGTTTCGCATGCTTTGGTTTGCTTGGAAACCAAAGTTTACCAAATTTTACACATGAAAATCACATTAAATAAAATGTTGTTATGCTTCCTTTACTTAAGCCACATCAAGATGTATCAGTTTCATGAGTAGCATTTTAAAATAAAATGGTTGAGACATCCAGCCAGTTGTGTGAGAATTTCTATCCTTCGTTGTCAAGTGACACAAACACAGCTTAGAGACATGAACAAATGTAGATTTATATCAACAAATTTAAAAAGAATAGACAAGAAACAAAAAACTGTACTGCTTTGTATTTGTTTGAGGGTAAGATACCCTAAATGGTAAAATGTGGAACGTTCTAAATATGTTTTACATGTAATATTTACATGACGACTTTGCTTGTGTTACTTAGAAAACGCTAAAAAAAATGTAAAAGTACAAAGCACTTAATAAAATTTTGTTGAGCAGCTCAACGTATTATTATTATTTTTTTGTAGAATTTAAGGCAGACTGCTTTGAACCTTTTTTAAGTTTCATGAGTCTCCAGAGAAGCCTTGCTGGAAACCCTTATTTCTTATTGGCTGTGGATTAACTAAGAAGATGCTGAGGGGGACATTTCTGATTTGTTTTACTGTTGGTGGCTGCTGCTGCTGTGAGGACCTGAAGATAACCTACACTGCAGACTCTACTGACAGATGCATGCTCTTCTCTGCACGGTTCAGATGAGAAAAGAAGCATGGCAGAGATTGCCTGCCTTGATAGATGAAGAATGAGTTATGGGTCACAAGACATTACGTCTGGGAAAAAAAAAAAAAAAAAAAAAAAAAAGGAAGGAGCTCGTGTTTGCTGAAAATTGAAAAATAAATACCTTAGCCGGCTGAAAACATGCACAAACACATGAATGTTTGTAAGCTCATTTTAAGTCTGTAGGTCCTGCAGGAAAACAAATGTTAGCAGTAAAAGTTTTAACAAGCAACCCGTAACAGCATCAATGGACTCGTTAAAAGTCCAGCATTTGTTATCACATCTGAGAAAACAGCTTGGTTGCAACACGCAGGGTTGTCTCTTTAGCATTAAGGCACGCAGATAAATATCACTTGGAAGAAAAAAAACCCCCTAAACATTCAGATGTCAATAAATTATCGAAATATTTGTCAAGAGGCCAGTTGGAACTTAAAGTGTAAGAAGAATGCGCGCATCCATCCAGCAGCGATTACAGAAGCGAGTCAGCCACAGTGGGCCAAGAGTACAGGCAGAAATATGATTCATATTTGTACTGTTTACATGAAAACATGAAAAGCTTTTAAAGCACTGCCAAAAAAAAAGTGAAAAAAAAAAAGTTCAGCATCTCAAGAGAATCAAAAGTTTAAGAAGGTTTCCAGAAAAAACGATGCGTCTCGACAAAGACGAATGAATGAACGGATTTTAGGAGCGCAATAAGCAGGTACAAAAAAAAAAAAAAAAAGAAAGAAAGCTGCTTGTTTCTTTACCTTTGGGGTTTAGACCTCGTCGTGCGCACCTGGCAGCCCCACCAAGCCCACTGTTCAGCTCCCGGGCCGGTCCATCACAGCAGGCAGAGTCCGCAGAACCAGAGCGCATCCAACCCAGTTCAGGATGAACAAGTACAAGAAAGAATGAGAGAAAGAAAGAAAGGAAAAAGTCTTGTGATGATACAGATAGTCTCTGATCCAACGAGATAAAGCCCAACTTCTTATTGTATATATATTTTTTATTTTTAGTTTTGTTGCTCTGTTTATTAATTAAGACTTGCGTTTCTAAATTAATTCTCGCTCCTGTTGCTGACCCGGAGAGTGGACTGAGTCGGACTGAGAGCGCCTGAATGCTGAGGTGTCGGTGTTTCCACCATCTGCACAAAGCCGCTGAAAAGATGCACGATCACTTCCGGTTTACTCTTTCAAAATAATGCACTTAAATGACTCCGTAGGATGAAATAAATAATGTTCATAATTCACAGTATGTGAATTATTTTCGTTGTTTTTGGACACTTGTTTATTTATTTCACTTTTTTTTTTTTTTACCAGCAAACATATTTGAGGTCATTCATAGAATAGATTACTGCCAGGAGAATAGAATAGAATAGAATAGAATAGAATAGAATAGAATAGAATAGAATAGAATAGAATAGAATAGAGGCACTGCTGTCAACAAACATGACTTATGTCATACAAATTACTATGAAATTAAGGTGCAGTCAGTCATTATTAAATGACATTAAACCAAAAGCATAAAAATTTAAATTTCTCTGAAAACCACTAAATGAATAGAACGTACATTATGCAAAATGCATAATTTATGTGAGGTCGGTTCCACTTGCGACACAAGATATTGTACATAATAGTATGCAATATGGGTTCACATGCTGTCAATAAATAATTCAGTGTGAGGTTGGGGGCAGCAGAGTAAGCTTGAGTTTGACATTAAGGCATAAAGTGTAAATAAAGTCCTCATAATACTACAGTTGCATATAAAATGCTTAAATAGGTCAACATCTGATGCAAATTTCTCAATACGCTGAAGTTTAGCTTCCAATAATACTAACAGTCACATTACTTTCCAGCTGAAATAAGGGCAGAAGCTTTGAAGAAAAATAAATGTTTACTCATATCAACAACTATAACCAAAAAAAAGCAGTTTCTTAGTAAAATCTGAAAATAATCAATCAATAATAAACATCTTATGTCATGATTTCAGCCCTTCAGCTCCACCTTCAGTGGGCTGATTACTCATTACCCTCACCTGCTCTGTGCTGCTCCCTATTTAAACAGCTGCTCGTCACCAGCTCAGTGCGAGATCGTCTGTTGCCACTGTCACAGCTTTCAAGCCTTGTCCATGTTCCAAGTAGTCTACTGGTTTTCTGATCCTGCCTGTTTTTGACCACTGATTTTGCCTTTTCCCTCTGCTCTGAAGATTGTGCCCTCCTGTTGCTGAACCCTGCCTGGTCCTGACCCTGCCTCCTGGTTGCCGTCTATTGGATTACCTTGCCTGAGAAACCCCCGTGCATGACCCTGGACTGTTAACGACTAGCCTCTGGTTTGTGGATTTTGTCCCTGTCATCTAGTTCATCCCTGAGTCCCTGCGGCCCCCTCTGCCCTTTCACCCTACCCCCTCCAAGCTGGCTCCCCGACCCCGCTGGTCCCCCACTTCCTCACTCACCAGTGTGACCACTCCCTGTGGAACCCACCCCCTTCCCTTTATTTAGTAATAAACTTTTTGATCTGATCTCTGGTCTTGGCTGCGTTTTGGGTTCTGGCTGATTTTGCATACTCGTTACAGTACGATCTCGCCAGTATGAACCCACAGCCTAATCCGGTTTGGTGTTCTAGTGTGGAGAATGCCATTACTGGCCTAGAAAGAAATGTCCAGGAGCTTTTACAGGGACTTTCATCTCTAAAAGATTCCCAAACTCAAGCTAGGCCCTCCATTACACCGCCACGTCCTCTAGCTGTCACTCCCTCAGCTAACGCTAACAATGAACCTAAGATCCCCCCCCCAGAGCGTTTTGATGGGGATCCCGAACAGTGCCGACCTTTTTGAACTCCAGCCCTCTGCCTTCCCTTCTGAGCGGGCCAAGGTGGCCTACACCATCTCTCTACTATCTGGTAAGGCAAAACAGTGGGGAACTTCTGAATGGGAGAATGATGCCGACAGCTGTGACTCATTTTTTGATTTTTCTGAAGAAATGAAGAGGGTTTTTGATCCAGTCCGTCCTGAGAGGGAGGCTGCCAGGAGACTGTTTTCTCTCAAACAGGGCTCTCGACCTGTTACTGACTACATAATCAATTTCCATGCCTTGAAGTCCAGTTGCCTTTGGAATAATGAAGCCCTGTTTGACGTTTTTTACCAGGGCCTGTCAGATGAGATTAAGGATGAGATTGCTGCCCGTGACCCTCCGAGGACCCTTGAGGCCTTAGAAAGGCTTGCCACACGGATTGATCAACGTCTTCGTGAACGTAAGAGGGAGAGGTCTTCAGCTAATTATCAAAGAAGGGTTTCAACTGTCCAGGTCAGTCCCTGCAGCATGCCACAGGTCTCCACAACTCCCCCTGCTGGCACTGAGGAGCCCATGCAGTTGGGTAGGACCAGGCTCTCTGCTGAAGAGAGGGAGAGGAGGTTCAGAAATCACCTGTGTTTCTACTGTGGAGAGAGAAACCATCGCGCTCTTTGCTGTCCGTCAAAAGGACAGGCTCAGTAAAGCCCGGGGGGTCTTTGCTGAGCCCTATCCTCAGATCTCAGAACCCTCCACACAACCAGTGCACCATCAGATTTTCTGACTCTCCTGAAGGCAGGGAGGTTCCTGTTTTCATTGATTCTGGGGCTGATGCTGACTTTATTGATGTTAGCCTAGCACATGCGCTCGCCTTGGAGTTGGAACCTCTAGATAAACCACGTGAGATTTTTGCTATTGATGGGCATCTGATTGATCAAATAACCCACTGCACTAAGCCTGTGTCTGTACTGATTTCAGGAAATCACCACGACAGGATCACGTTTCTGCTGACCAGGTCTCCTGAGATCCCCGTGATTCTGGGACGCCCATGGCTAATCAAGCACAGTCCAGTCATCAATTGGCTCACGGGTGAGGTTCAGTCTTGGGGTTCATCTTGCTCCACTTCTTGTTTAAAGGAAGCCCCCATCATGGCTTCCCCCTGTGAGGTCAACCATGACTATCCAGATTTGTCTAAAGTCCCTAAGGTTTACCATGATCTGTGTGAGGTGTTTAACAAATCAAAGGCCACTTCTCTGCCTCCCCATAGAGAGTACGACTGTGCCATTGACCTCCGCCCTGGAACCACCCCACCCAGGGGCAGATTGTATTCCATTTCTGGTCCTGAAAGAGAGGCTATGGAGAAATACCTTTCCGATGCCCTCAAAGCAGGTCTTATAAGAAAGTCTTCCTCTCCAGCAGGTGCAGGATTCTTTTTTGTGGGCAAGAAGGATGGATCTCTTAGGCCCTGCATCGATTATCGAGGTCTTAACGAAATTACTGTCAAGAACAGGTACCCTCTACCTCTCATGACTTCTGCCTTTGAGCTCCTTCAAGGAAGTACTGTGTTTACTAAGCTGGATCTGCGCAATGCCTACCATCTGGTCCGTATAAGGGAGGGAGATGAGTGGAAGACGGCTTTTAACACCCCTTCAGGGCACTATGAATATCTGGTCATGCCCTTTGGGCTCACCAATGCCCCAGCCGTTTTCCAGGCATTGGTTAACGATGTCTTAAGGGATATGTTAAACAGATTTGTTTTTGTATACCTCGATGACATTTTGATTTTTTCCAAGGATCTCCCCACCCACATCAAGCATGTTCGTGAGGTTCTTCTTAGGCTCCTCCAGAATAATCTATTTGTGAAGGCGGAGAAATGTGCTTTTCATCAGCCATCTGTATCCTTCTTGGGTTTTATCATTGCTCCTGGCAGGATTACCATGGATCCATCAAAGGTGGCAGCCGTCTTGGAGTGGCCCAAACCATCCAGTCGGAAGGAACTTCAACGGTTTCTTGGATTTGCCAATTTTTATCGCCGTTTTATCAAGGGTTATAGTTCAGTGGCTGCCCCTCTTCATCAACTCACTTCCACCAAGACTCAGTTCCAGTGGTCTTCAGAGGCAGAACATGTTTTTGGTAAGCTGAAAAGTCTTTTCACTTCAGCTCCCATTCTGCGTTTTCCTGATCCGTCTAACCCTTTTGTTGTGGAGGTTGATGCTTCAGATACTGGGGTTGGAGCCGTCCTGTCGCAACGGTTTGCAGATGATGCCAGGCTACATCCTTGTGCCTTTTTTTCTCGCCGGCTCTCTGCCTCCGAGAGAAACTACGACGTAGGAGACAGAGAGTTGTTAGCTATTAAACTAGCATTGGAAGAATGGAGGCACTGGCTGGAGGGGTCGGCACTTCCTTTTACTGTGTGGACAGACCATAAGAACTTGGAATACCTCAAGTCAGCCAGGAGACTGAACCCACGACAGGCTAGATGGGCACTGTTTTTTAGCAGATTTGACTTCACTCTGGCCTACCGACCTGGCAGCAAGAATGTCAAACCAGATGCCCTTTCAAGACTTCATCTGTCCTCTGTCTGCTCTTCTGATTCTGTTGACCATGACTACATCCTTCCCTCCAAGACCAGGTTAGCTCTAACCAGAATAGAGACCTTGCTCAGGAGGAGTCATCGAAAACAACCACCTCCAGCTCAATGTCCTGAGGGTCTTCTGTTTGTTCCTGAAGAGATGGTACCTAAAGTCCTTCAATTCTGTCATGGCTCTAAACTTTTCTGTCATCCAGGTATTACAAAGACTCTGGCTGTGGTCCAGTCAGGATTCTGGTGGCCCACTCTGAGAAAGGACACACGAGAGTTTGTTTTAGCATGTGTCACCTGTTCCAGAGTTAAGCCCTCCAGACGCCCCCAGCTGGTCTTCTGAGGCCTCTGCCGATTCCTCATCGACCATGGTCCCACATCTCTATGGATTTTGTCACCGGCCTGCCTCCCTCTCAAGGTAACACGGTACTCCTCACTGTGGTTGACAGGTTCTCCAAGATGACCCACCTCATTCCTTTACACAAGTTACCTTCAGCACCTGATCTCGCTAGTGTGATGGCTCGAGAGGTGTTCAGACTTCATGGCATTCCCCGCAACATTGTATCTGATAGAGGACCACAATTCATTTCCCGTTTTTGGAGTGAGTTTTGCACCCTTCTCGGCATTGAGGTCAGTCTTTCTTCAGGTTTTCACCCTCAGACGGATGGCCAGACAGAGAGGATAAATCAGGAAGTAGAGTCCAAGTTGCGCATCCTTTGCATGGACGCTCCTAGTCGCTGGTCCCAGAACTTAACTTGGGTTGAATATGCCATTAATGGATTACCATCGAGCTCCACAGGTCTGTCACCATTTCATGTCGTTTATGGCTATCAGCCGCCCATTCTCTCTGTTCAGGAGGGAGCCACCCAGGTCCCTGCTGCCCATTTATCAGCACGTCGCTGTCTCAGAGTTTGGAGAAGGGCCAGAGCTACTCTCTGCAAGACTTCTGCGGTTTATGCCAGGAATGCCAATCGCCACAGATCCCAAGCCCCGAGATACCTGGTCGGTCAGAGGGTGTGGTTATCTACAAAGGATCTGCCCATCAAGGTAGAGAACCGCAAGTTGGCACCCCGTTTTGTGGGCCCATTTCCTGTTACTAAGATTGTTAACCCAGTAGCGGTACGTCTCAAACTACCGCCTTCATTACGGGTACACCCCACCTTCCATGTCTCCAAGATCAAACCACTGATGTCATCCAGGTTGTGCCCTCCAGCCAGACCCCCTCCACCCCCCCGACTCATTGATGGGGCCCCTGCCTTTACTGTGAGGCGGTTACTGCGTTCCCGACGTTGGGGCCGTGGCATCCAATATCTTGTGGACTGGAAAGGTTATGGCCCTGAGGAGAGGTCCTGGGTTCCTTCTCGCCTGGTCCTGGACAAGGACCTTGTCCGCAAGTTCCACCGCCAGCATCCGGACCAGCCCAGAGGGGCGTCAAGAGCCGCCCCTTAAGGGGGAGGTGATGTCATGATTTCAGCCCTTCAGCTCCACCTTCAGTGGGCTGATTACTCATTACCCTCACCTGCTCTGTGCTGCTCCCTATTTAAACAGCTGCTCGTCACCAGCTCAGTGCGAGATCGTCTGTTGCCACTGTCACAGCTTTCAAGCCTTGTCCATGTTCCAAGTAGTCTACTGGTTTTCTGATCCTGCCTGTTTTTGACCACTGATTTTGCCTTTTCCCTCTGCTCTGAAGATTGTGCCCTCCTGTTGCTGAACCCTGCCTGGTCCTGACCCTGCCTCCTGGTTGCCGTCTATTGGATTACCTTGCCTGAGAAACCCCCGTGCATGACCCTGGACTGTTAACGACTAGCCTCTGGTTTGTGGATTTTGTCCCTGTCATCTAGTTCATCCCTGAGTCCCTGCGGCCCCCTCTGCCCTTTCACCCTACCCCCTCCAAGCTGGCTCCCCGACCCCGCTGGTCCCCCACTTCCTCACTCACCAGTGTGACCACTCCCTGTGGAACCCACCCCCTTCCCTTTATTTAGTAATAAACTTTTTGATCTGATCTCTGGTCTTGGCTGCGTTTTGGGTTCTGGCTGATTTTGCATACTCGTTACATCTTAACACTAATGTAAAGCTAAGTATAGATTTATGTGGTGAATCAATTCATCCTGAAGCTGCTCGCCTTCCCGCCTCAGGTTTCTTTCTGTAAAATGATCTGAAATTGTGAAAACTGACTCATTGTGAGGATGAAAAGCCTGCAGCTGGGAAAATCTGCTGTAAGACGGGAAATGTTACCAGTTTGTCTCTTTTTTGTGAAATGGATGACTTCAGCTTCCTGTAAAGGTCCTAAAACCCGAAAGCTTCACATAACTCTGAGTTTGACTCCAAATGAATATAAATTAATCACTTTTTTCTCCTTTTTGACTCAAGAGAGGTAATGTTGTGCTTGTTCCAACTGTCCTAAAAAAACTGACCTTAGGTCCTTGATTAATAATACTGAAAGACATTCCTTCATGGTGAAGAAAGAGATTATATAGAGTCCCCTATGAGAAAATGTGATTTAAAAAAAAAAAAAAAAAGGTGAGATAATGTGGGTGGAGGGCGTCTTTGAACTGCTTTCTCCCAGGTGGGTGTAAGCTGCAGTCGTCGCGGCGCAGTGGGCAGAATCAGCAAAACAAAAGCATCAGCATGATCCACAGAAACTCCTACAAGCTCCACACAGTGTTGTGCTGCGTTTTCTGAAAACTCCTGGCAGCGTAGAGCTCGCAGCAGTTTGTGCAGTCATTCAGGTGGAACAGATGTTAGCCATATGGAAGAGCAGGATGGGGTCACCTTTCAAAAGGCTCCGATCATGCTGCACGATCATGCCTGCTGCTCGGTGTTTCCGTCTCGAAGGTGCAGCAACGGGAAGAACGAGCGTGTCGCTTGTTTGGCTCAAGAATATGAAGTGAGGCGAAAGAAAGGCGCACCAGTGCAAAGATTTGCTGCGTAGACTTCCAAAGTATTCAGCCGTAACGGTGCACAACCGATAGTAATACCAAAGAGGTCAAAAAAGCATTTTAAAGTCTAAAGCCTCTTTTTTATGTTAATCTCCAGATGTTTGTGTAAAGAAAAAAAGGAAAATAACACCACATTAAATTAAAAAGAAAGTGCCCAACAGACTGTCATTTTTCTTCGCCCTCTATATATTTACACGCAGTTTCACATATATAAATTAGACAGATCTCTTTTAAAGGTCATTAAAGCAACCCTTTGCTCTTCCTATTTGCATATTGTTCAATTTCTACATCAACATGGAGGCTGTGGTTATTCATCATGCACATAAATACGCTCCTAAGTTTGTAGGCACAACGTTGCATTGAATATTTCAGCGGTTGCAGGCAAGACGGAGAACAATGTGGCATCGGAACCGAGAAAAACAGTCAGAACTTGGGGAAAGACTGAAGACACTCTTAGATAGCTGGATCGCTGGTATGCAACGTCAGATAAGGAGGTTAAAAGTTATCTCACGTCAGGTTATCAACGCGCCGAGCTTTTTTTCAGCATCAAAAAGAAAACCCAGCGACACCATATGACTCCTGCCAGGAAGCATTCCCTCCAACGAACTCTGTGGTTTTTAAATGTTACTGTGTTTAAAGGGAGGAAAGCGGTATAGCAGCACATAAAGATGATAAGAGAATAAGAGATGAAAAAGCAATAGCAAAAAGCTTTAAGTTCAGGATTTCTGGCAAAGACGTTGGGCTTTTATGCAAAATAGGCAGCTGCACCAAAAATGGGGGTGAAAAGAAGACAAATAAAAAAAGAAAAACACATAATAGAAGGTAGTGCGAAACGACCGCAACCTCTCAACTGTGTTCAATAAAAACAGTAAAATGAAGATTACACCAAATTGAATATGGATCAGATGTATTCTTTTATATTTAATGCTAATGGTAGCCCTTGGTTTATTGTGCCCTGGGTGGAGAGCCATCTCACAAATAACACAAAACCCATCACCAAAAGGCTCTACAGGTTGTGAGATGCATGACTTTCTTATAACGATACAAAACCTGTATTACAAAATGTCACTCCCGGAAGGCTGCGTCTTTTTTTATTTTTTACTTTAATTGGTTGGAAATATATATATATATATATATATATATATATATATATATAATCAGACGAGTTTGACGGCATTCCGGAGTGACCTGCTCGCTGAATGTTTAAGACTGCAGAAGATAGTGGGTGATGAAGAGCAGCTGACAGTGAGATGGGCTGCGGAGTAACATGAAAGAGCTTTTAAAAGCCGAGACATGAGAAGGGCTGAACAAAGAATAACGGGGTTAGATGAGGACGTCTAGGTCAGCCTGGTAATTAAGCCTGACATTTTCAGACTTCTCACTGAGTTAGAGGGGGTGGGGGGGAACCTCTCCATCCATAAGGGCGCGCGGTGCGGTGCGGCTCTGTGGCAGCCCAGAATCATCATCATGCAGGTTTAGGTGCGATAATAACAGAACTCCACTCATTTAAAAAGATAAAATATGTGTACAACTAACCCTAATGCTTATCGTCTGCCACATTTTTGTAGAATTATCTTCTTCATCTATTCCTAATTGCACAGAAACATTTGCACGGTTGACTTTGTGCTCCTCTGCGTTCACATTTTTGAAAAAGTAACTCAAGCCTATGCTGTCATGTGGCGGAGCCAAAAGCAGCAGGTGAAAACGCAGTGGAAATCAGAATTCAACTTACAAAAAATGAACACAAAACAACCCAAGACTGAGACACGAGGAGATTCTAAGGAGCACAGGGGAAGTGAAGAGCATAGAGACGAGCAGGTTAACAAGACAGACTGGCCAGTTGTGACTGGAATACAGGAGCTTAAATACTAGGAGGTAGTAAATGGAACAAAGGGCCTATAGATAGATGAGATGACTGATTGCAGGTGTGAGTGGTTGGGACAGGAGCTAGCTCAGGGGAGAGGGTGGCACAGGGAAGCTAAGAGGATCTGCTGGGCAAAAGAGAACCTGATAAACGAGAAGAGGAAAAGACATGAGGGAAAACATACAAACCTAAACAGAAACAAGGCTGATCTAACAGTAATAAGAACTAAAAGGAACATGGAGCTACAGTAACTAGAAGATCAAAACAAAGAAATAACCAAACTAGAAGGACTAAAGGGAGATGTGTGTAGATGCAGACATAACAGAACTCAACCTAAAGTAACCAGATAAGAAAAGCTAGAAACACTACAGGGGAAAGCTAGAAGGACCTAGTAACTTAACTGGAACCACTAAAGAAAGGTATACATAAACTCAGACATGTAAGAATACCTGAACCCATGATGATGAAATAACTAAGAAATACTAGAAACACTACAGGGAGGCTGAAATAAGGAATAACTAGAAGGATTAAAGAAAAAAAATTAACTATAATCACTAAAGAAAGATAGACATGGACTCAGACAAATAAGAATAACAGAACCTAAGGTAACTAAAGAATAGACCTAACTAGAAACACTGTGAAGGGCTGAAAACAAGGAAGGCAATGACAAGACAATTCTAACCACAACATATAAACTCAAATAATAAAACTAAAATGACCACGAAGGGCTAACATAAAGTGAACTACAACATAATGATAGTTAAGATGAATAAGCAAAACCAAACCCAAAAACCCAGAGTCCTGACATATACACACTGACACTTCATTGATAGAATTGAAAAGTTAAAACCACAAAGCTCATCCTGCTGGTCAGACATCAACATAAATGCTTTACTCAGCACTCTGATTATCTTCCTGGAAAGAAATCGGCTGGCGACGCAGCGAAACCTTGAGCCTGGAGAAGAGTGTCCGTTGCTGTCACAACGCCTGCTACAAGCTTTGAATACGAATGGCGAAAAGCTTTCAAATGCTGTCAGATTCTTTTGTCTGTACCAACCTGGAGATGTAATGAGGAAGACAATGATCTGAGGCCTGACTCAGCATTGCCTGGTGAGATCTGATCTCCAGTTAGATGGAGACCAGCTTCAGTTCTTGACTTTGTTTTTTAATCTGCCTTCCTTCGGTTTCCCGTGTCGCAGGTCTTCATGAAATACGCAGTTTATTACATGCACGGCCTCTGACCTTGCACGGCTTCAGAGGCATCTTTGCTTGGTAACAAATCAACATTTTCATGGGCATTATATGTGTGCATCTATATAAAAATCCACATTTATAAACGTTTACGGGTTGTTGCATTTTTTTTTTTCTTGGAGTAGTTTAATAACGGCAGCGGGGGAACGCTTTCGAAGACGTTAACCAGAAAGTACCTGCGGGTGAACAGTTTCATTAAGATATGGTGACTGAAGCCACAGCAAATCATTCACGTCGTTTTCAAATTCACTTTCCTCTTGAGGCGACAAGGGTAACCAGCCCATCGCAGAAAAATCCCCTCCAGATTCACGTCATAGCAGCTTGAGCCCCTGGATAATTTAAACCACTGCGGAGGTCAAATATTCAGATATGGAGCTCCTTCTTTTATTGTAACACTCAACGCAGCGAAAGAACAAACCATATAAAAAGATATAAAACTCTTTAAATCTATAAAATCTAGCAACATAAAATGGAATCATTTGGCATCAAATACCTTGGAACATTACTCTATATAGTCAGCAGTATTGTGTCACTCCTCCAAATCATTAAATTTCGTTTTTTTTGACATTATGTGTCAAATAAAGTGGTGCAAAACACACACTATCTGAATTCTAGCGTGTTGGAAGACTTTTTTTTCTGAAGTGAAATAAATTACAGTGAACACCGTGAGTTAGGTCTTCTTGTCCAACATCAGTGTCTGATCAGATTAGTGTGATTAGTGTTGCAGTTGCATATCATGGGTCAAGACCATAATACTGGGTTCTTGTTAAAGTGTTTGTTGTTTAGGTATGAGACCCAGTACATTTGGTAATAAAGACTCTATTTATGTACTTACATGCAGCTTCTGTCAATTTTCACAAACAGCAGATCAAATTGTTACGGTTTTCTTTCTGGAAGTGCCGAAGAAAACATTTTCCACTTCTGCTTTTCCTTCAGGCTGATCCATAACTACAGCGTTATGTGATTCTCTATAAGGATTTAGACAATCATGCAGTCATCTGTTCTCCAGTTAAAACCCGAGTTCTTTTTGTATCGATTTCTAATCATTTCTCATTAAAGAATACAGAGAAAACATGTTAGTGTATTTAGTCAAACCAACTTCAGCCTTTGCTGCATTTAAGCACATTTCTTGTATAAAATCACATCCCCCCCTCCCCCCGTAGGTAGTTCAACCCGTAGAGACTCACACAAAGGAAAGGTCATGATTACAAAGTTTTATTTGACGTGAACGAATTAAAATGTTGGCGCTCGGACCCCGACGTTGTGAATTGCAAATAGCTTGAAGATGAGGATCAGAGAACTCTGGCGGTGAAGGCCGACGAGAGGATGGACGCCTGAAGGATGGATGGAGAGCGTTATAGATGGAGCTTTGCTCGATGATTGGCTGTCACGAGGCGCGGTCTGATGCTGATTGGCTGCAGCAAAAGCACGCGATTCTAAGATTTGGTGGCGTAGGTGAGGTTGAAGAGAGACTTTTCTCTCCTGAATTTACGCCTTGACTTTACTGTATTGTGTTTTCCAATTAATTTCTAAATTAATTTCTTTTCTTTACCTTGACTTCATTTTTTTTTTTTTGCATTCATTTGAATTTCCAACAGACTTCAGAACAAAACATTTCCATGGAGAATAGTCAGACAGGCTGATTGGAGCATATTAGACAGAGAGGTTTTTAGTTTAGAAGCACAAATGTAGGCAATAAATTTTATATATAAATACATTAAGCTGATGGCAACAGCAGATGCACATAACAGTATGACTAAGGCTGATGTGTTTTTGTTCCTTGCTTTGTACATACCTCAGCCAGTTATGCTTTTTTATGCCATATCTCTCTGTGGGGTAATGCATTTATTCATGAATATGTGAAAATACTTTCAGTGAGTTTTTCTTTATATATATATATATATATATATATATATATATATATAGTCAAGTGTCCTTCAGTACTCATCGCAAACAAAGACTTAATGAGTCCCAAAAGCACAAGGAAAGAAAATATCAAAGAGCGATTAAAATAACATCACGTGTGATAAATTGTTAACACTTACACTGCACAAACTCCTGCAGGATGTCTGCAGATTTACTGTATGTTTTAGTATTTAAAATGGTATCCAGATCAGCGGGTTTCAGACAATGCTGGGAGAAATCTTGAGACTGGATCAGTTGTTTGTATCAAGCAAAAATAAATAAATAAATCAAAGAGCCTCATTAATCAGTCACACATTTTTATACCATAAAATCAGATTTTTTCAGGGCAAAGTCAACAACAACAACAACAACACATATGCAGGAGAATACTTCCTGTTAGTTGTTTTCTTGCTCTCAGTGTTAAATAGCAGATTTTCCTCCATATTGTTGTGGTCCAAGGAAGCCGTTAACTGTGATTTCCTAAAGGTGCAACAAATTAAAGTGGTTTTAAAGCTTAGTGTTTCTGACCTCACAGTTATCAATTGTTAATATTTTTGCTTTTTCTCCCTCTTTCTGCTATTTAGAAATGGAACAAATCTGTATAAAGGCAAGAAACGCTCCGTTTAAAGCTAATAAACTTTCCACAGCCTCTGCTTGGCGTTTTGCTAATGCACAGCCGCTCGAAAATAATGCACACGTATGCAGTGAATAATGGCTTTGATGTTCAAGCGTTCAGTGGAGCTGGTTATAAATGCACGCAATCAGCCTCTTAAATGTGACTTTGAATTATAAGAGTCGGCTTTCATACTATTAAATGTATTAAAGACAAAAAAACTAATTTCCTTCACCGACGACACTTGGGATTTAAAGATCTACATGTTGTAAATGTAGCTTTTAGAAAAGAGTCCACTAAAAGGCCCGTATGGCCTTCAAATGAACCGCAGTCATTATGTTCACGCCGTCTTTGCAAAGGTAGGAGTGATGAGTCTGACCCTGATGGGGCAGCATCGCATAGACTAAGGAAGTCATTAAACTGGCATGCTTATTATTGTAAATAATATCCACCTCTGTAGGTCTGCCTTGTTGACCGGAGCGGACTAAAGTCTAAAGCGCTATTGATCCTGTGGAGCAGCAGAGCTGGGTCGTTCCGGAGAGAGCACAGAGATCACATGCTTTGGATTTCCCACGAATCAAATTCCTGCATTTATAAAGCCGTCCGTCTTTAGTGGAAAACTGAAACGGGTCTCACGTTTTAAGTCAGTTTCACAGCCGCACAGGTTAGGAGTGGAACATTTTTCAACATATTTTATGTATATTTTCTTTTTGATTTTGACGATGGCATTTGACAAAATGTAATGTTTATTGCTTGTTGCTTAACTGGTGACTGCAGTGGCCAAGGTTGAGAAAGAACCGTTTAAAACCACGCCACTGACGAAGGGGCTTAGTAGCTTTTGGACATGGCCCTCTGTCCTCTGTTCCCATGGGGACCATCAGGATACAGTGGTTCAAGATGCTGACATCTTTACCATCAATGCTTATTCAAACCATCCATCCACACAACTTCTAACATCTTCTTGTTCCTCAAAGCAACTTTTTCAAGTAACATCCAAGTCCAAAGTTCTCCCAGCACATCTCTCGTTATACTCTGTCGTTAGATAAACAGCCCTGCACCGTTGGCAGGTGTTGTGGAGAAAACAGCAATGTGCAGTGAAGGAGAGAGTCAGAAGCACCAACAGGATATTCCGGCTGTACAGACACAGATCATTTCACCGTCAGCTCAAGTTCGTAACCGTTTGACAGCAACGTTTTCCAAACAGCCTTTCAAGCAACTAAATGCCCACAAATAAACTATTAAGTCCACCCACAATGAAATACATTTGCAGGGCTTTTGTGGGGTTTTTTTTGTCTTCTCTTCATCACTTCAAACCATCCCCACCCACTCTCCCAAACCTCCATCACACTCACTGATATGCAGGCACATGTTCTGATGCCGAACAGATCATTCTTGTCTCAAAGTACTTGTCAGTGGTTTTGATGGGGGACAAAGCACAGAGCATTAGGACTCTGGGTAAGCAGGAGCTTCGTCAGCAGTCAGAGAGCACAAAATAACGATGCATTTCCTCTGAATCCCCAGTTAGTTCATTACTGTTTTAGTATCTACACACCCCACTCGTTGAACACCAACCACAAATGCCGGCGTTCTGCATCTGACCCCATGTTTGCACCACATTCAGCTGCAGGGGAGAATGTTTTCCCACAGAAAGTCTCTAACTTGTATTCAGATGCACCGTCATGCAGAGAGAAATGAAGTATAAAGATCCTCCAGTCCCAACTTCTGCCGAGTATTTTTTCTGGTCCTGCCTGTACACTGTAGTACTCAACAATCTCATGTGTAACATTCAGGCATCTCAGCTGGAAGAGTGAGGCAATTGTGGTGTTTATTGCTCCAGAGTGCATATGGCTTAGTTTTTTGGTTCTTCGTTTTGTCCGCAGCTATAAAACGAATATATGATTCTAGCAAACTTCCCTCCCCTCCAGCCCCCCAAACATTTTAGTGGTAAATCATTTCGAATCCTTCTCAAAGTGAAACCCAGTGGAAAAGCAGAGAGCTGACTTATCCATGCAACAAACAACAAAGTTACTGGTAGGAAGGATGTGA
The DNA here is from genome assembly GCF_904066995.2 of Poecilia reticulata. NCBI lineage: Eukaryota > Metazoa > Chordata > Actinopteri > Cyprinodontiformes > Poeciliidae > Poecilia > Poecilia reticulata. The sequence goes on from NC_088830.1 coordinate 11,478,304, forward strand.
AAAGCAGTAATTAAAACTGAAAGGTGATTGGTGGAGACCAGAAACAGGTGAGTCCAATCAACAGAACCAATAAAAGTTGGGAGGGGAGAAAGTTTTAGGAGCTGAGGAGCTAATTGGCCAGTGACAGAGCAATTAAAGCAATACAAGCAGGCACACTGACTGAAACTATGATTAAAACTAAATCAACACAAACAAAGTGCTTCTAAATAACAAACACAAACAAAAGGCTCAAAACACAAGAAAATGGAAAAGGTATCATTTATACGAGTGTGCAATCAACACAGATTGTTTAAAAGTATGGCAAAGTTAGAGTATGTAAACTTCTGACTTTGAAGTAAGTAATGAAAATGTCAAAACATTCTTGTTTCTGGCTTTCGGAAAATGAAAATCATTTTGGTCATCCAAAGTGATTGCTTAAAATAGTGCTTTATATTTCAACATGCAGAAGAGAAGTTGTCCGTGTAGCAAACTTTGGTAGGTTGTAACTATTTGTTCATTATTTATTTTATATCTTTCATAGCTCTTCATTTTTGAAGAGCTATGAAAGATTGCTCTTCTTTCATAGAAGAGCAAGGCGGTGATGGCCTTGGAGGGATTGCTGCCTCCAAGGCCAAAACAACAACAACAACAAAAAAAACTTCAATTCAAGGTGAAAACCTAATAAGAATCCTGAAATTCTGCTATAATTTAGATTTTTATGTGTTAGCCTTGGACAATCAGTGAGGCCCATGAAAACCTGGAGGCACTCCCCCATAACATCAGCATCCTCTGGTATATTGATCCATGGACAGCATTAATTGATCAAATCAATCTTTTAATAGATAGATTTATTGCAAATAAAGAACACATCCTGGTTTGTTGGGAATACTTCTACCAGATTAACTCAAGGATCCGGGGCGACATTTGTTTCTCTGTTGTGTTTTTTGGCCTTCACTTTGAAAACGCTGTTCATGCAAGCATTCAGTCAAAAAACACACGGTGGGTTTGAGAGTTTAAAATCGAAGCTAAATAAAGTCAAATATTTAATCTGTAAGCTGCAAAGTGTGTGACTTTATCTCCGCCAGAGTTCGACTGATATATATTAACAAATTTGTGATTTTATAAAAGTTTGAGAGAGCGCTGTTGTTGTTCAGGTGCTCCTGTGGCGTGGTTTGCGTTTGTTTAGGCAGAGAAAACATTTGACCACAGGATGTGTCTCAGGTTTTACTACCAGGTGGGAACGCTCCTGCGTTAAGCTGTCAGCTTGTAACAGAGGCTGCCAGAAGGCATGTTGCTGCCAGAGCCCAAAGGGACGATTAATGACCCTTGTTTAGTGACTCGCCTGTTTCCAGCGCAGCAAAACTGCTAAAAAATAGAATATATTTTAAATTGACTCCAGGGTTTAGCACTTTAAAACCTGGATAAACTGGATTTGTGAACGGTATGAGCCATCAGTTCTGGGTTAACATAGAAATGAAAAGTAATTTCCAACATTTAGTTCTCCTGCTGCTGCATGTAGGAATGTGGGTTTCTGTGGAACTACAAAGCAGAACCGTCGTGTTTTCAGTCCACATGTCGAGGTGTCCTTAGGCAAGATGATGAGATATGGTGTGTGTGTGTGCGTGTGTGTGTGGGTGTGTATAATAGAGAATGTCAAGAAAAGAAAAGGCCAATGAGTGAATGTGTGTGGGACCGGCTGCATTTGTAGAAACCCCAATGGTAGCTTTTTTTTATTTTTTTAATCAATTCAGTTATTCCCACACATACTTACTTCCATTAAAAGAATCTAAGAAAATCCTATGTTTTATGTTAATTTAAGCCAATAATATGTTAAATGTTTACATTGAAGATATACTATTTAGCTTTTTTTTGGCAAAATTAAAGCTCCTTTATTTTCTAATTGTGATATATTTCCAATGTCGTCACATTCTAATCATAAGCAGGTTCTTACTGTAAGCAATGGCTTCGAATCCTGATTTTCTCAGTCAGATTCCAAGAAAACTCAAACGTTTTGTCCTTTGCACACTTAATATTCTCGTTTTTTATTTTTTTAACATGTTTCCTGGGAAACTGATTCAAAGATCAATTTCTAAAGAACTCACATGGTGAGACGAGGGAGACTCGCTTTCCAGATGGAGGTGGAGGCGTCAATCAGTCAACTACACTTCACTTGCTTAAATCTTTGTATTGTTTTTTAGCAGGGAAGATAAAAATAAAAATAAATAAAAAAGATTTAAACATTAAATTAAAAATGCAGCTGTCAGGGTTGAGGTGTAAGAAGTTTGTCATATAAAACAAATAAAATCTAAGCCCAACCAGGGCATGAGGAAAATTTCATGAACTAAAACCAGTGGTTGCAACAATCCCTCTCACAGGCTGCGACAGTTCTTTTCATAAGACTGATAGAAAAAATGGGTGTTCATGAAAATACTGTGTGAGTCATGAAGCCACAGTGATTAAAATTATTATAATATTTTCTTTAACAAACCAAAAAGATCCTCTTTGTCCCTATTTAAAATTCGCCGTTTTACTCTCAAGGTTGTCGTCGAGCAGGAATAAAGACGTCCTGCTTCTGAGACATTCATTATTTCAAGGTTGAGTTTTGTCAACACGTTTCTAGAATATGATTGCAAGGCCATTTCCTTTATTTCCTTCATGACACTTTAGAACATTATGTTGGTTTTATTGTGTCCGAGGCATTTTTCTAATTGGAAAACGACTAACAGGGATTCTTTGCACAATGTCACTGTGACGTTAAATTTTGCAGTGACATTGCCACAATGAATGTTGTGACATTCTCCAGCAGCCATTGTAGGCGCTGTGACCTCAGTTCGTTGTTTTTGTTTGTCAATATTCCAGCAGAGCAAGTAACCCATTATGAGATAAAGATTATCTTCAAAAAACAGATTCAGACATTGAAAGGAGATAATTTGATAGGCCGCTAGATTGGAGACATCTGTCTACCAATTTACTGCAAAAAGCAAAGAATAAGCCGGTTTATCTGTCTGCAGAGCCTCGAATATGTTTTACGAACGTATTCAAACCGCCTGAAGTTGTTTACGTTTTGCTATCCAACAACTACAAACCTCAGTGTTTTAACAGACCATCACAAACTAGTGTGCAATTGTGAAATTAAAGTAAAATGATGCAAGAAACATTTCTGACAAGATTCCTAAAATACTAAAGTAGAAGTAGGCAACTTTAATTAAAAATATGTTTTTGTGTATTTGTTAAAATTCTTACTATGTCCTGGCACAATAAAATGAGAATGTTTCTTTTTATTATTATTTTTTTATAGCTTTTCTTTTACAGATAGTCTAATATCAAACTGTCAGGACATAGTAACAGTTTCATAAAATATGTGTAAAAAAAACCTTCTGCATCGTTAAACCGAACAAAACAAAGAATGTAGCCTTCACAATGACCTACTTGTCAACGAATTTTACAGCTACTCTCATTACTCTGTGAATTTTCCAATACGCAATCAGATAATTCCCAACTTAAACAAGTAAAAATTGGATCACTTTGTTTTCTTTTTGCTCCCATCATCCTTTGTAAGTGAAAATGAAAGTTGTAGCTGTAAAAAGGTCCACAGTGTCACCGCTGAGCGCCTGCTGCTTGGCTTCTTCAGCTCATGCACACAAACCCAGGTGATCATTTTTATCATGGATATTTTAGAAAGCTGGGTTTTGCCACAACACATTTTCAGAGATGAATCTCCCCAGTCTTTCCTGCTTTTGGTGTTTGATTATTTATATTTTTCATGAATTGAATTGCTCTTTCTGCAATTGTTCCTGCTTTAACACATCTCTGTAGAGAGTTACTCCTGACTATGTATTTCCACATCTAAACTAAAATAAGTTTTCTTTTTCAGCATACCAAATATTAGCAAAAACTGTGTTTTATTTTAGCTGTGTTGGAGTGTGTGATGGCACATTGACATGTCAAACAGCGGACCGATGTGAGCACAGCAGCCCGTCCACCGAATATTTCCTATTAAAACATAAATCAGGAGCAAAATATATTGCACAGAAACAGAGTCCAACATATCTCTACTTGTTTGTTTTTCTGCAGCACAGCTAGCTGCTTTCGGGAACATAGAACAGCAACGTTTAATTAATCAGTTTTTTTTTTTGTTTTTTTAGCAAAGATCAATAGCAACCATTAGCAGAGCTTCCCCACCAGTAAGAGGAACAAATGGTGCCAGTGTTTCACAGACGTGCAAGTCAGTGAAAGGCAGACTACATATTACTCTACAAATACCAAAGTCACAGAGAAACATATTTTGAAATGATTTACAGCACATATTCTTTGCCTACAGACACAAATGGTGTGCCTGAAAAGACATGTGAAAATGATTTGTGGACCAGGGTGGCGTGTCAAATTCATAAACCTGTGCGACTTGTCATGAAAGAAACAAATGTACAGAACACAGCAGGGATGCTCAGCTGATTAATAAACATTTGCTTCATAAATTCATATGTCATGAAGCAATCAACTTTTCCTACCTTCAGAAATATTACTCAACAGGTTGACATAAAATTTCATTTTGATTTTGGTTCCTGGTATTTTCTGCACCAAAGCAACAAAGTAAGATTTCATAGAATGTTCTGTCTCCTGTATCGATGGGGAGCCGCACATCTGCAGAAAACCACAAACGCACAAAAATAGCTTCCTTTACAACATTATCTGTCTAAATGTTCTCACCAGGTTTCAGTTTCATATTTGACTCACACCCCGAGTTGAGGCTCGATCCAGCGTTTTGATGTTTTCCTACGGGCAACAACGTTTATTCTGAAATCCACCCACTGCTCCAGTTTTCTCCCTGAGGTTTCTCCTCTTCCCAAGGTGATGGATGACACGCTAAGGAGATTCATAAGAACAGACATCAGCAAAAGTCGTAGCAATGATAAAATGTTTGATTTTATCTTAAAGTGATACGACATATAGATCAGCTACAATAATTCGCACTTTTAATCCACTTGTCTCAATAAGCAAATGTATTTGTGACATGATGAAATATTGTATTTCCGGGATTTTCCTTCAGGCTTTGAATGAAATACATTTATCCGTAAACGACATCTCTGTTGGACGGAACGTGGCGCGCCTGTCTGAGTTTGTGTGATCGAGTTTGGAGTTTTTTATTGTTATATTAGATCCAAAGCTTAGAAGATAATCAATAGAAATGAGCAAAAAATATTGAAATGTTGAACTACATGTCAGTTGCCAGAAAAATAAAAGGAAGCATATAAAGGAGAACAAAATAATGCATCTATTATTGCTGCCACTGGTAAAGACGGATAAAACAGAAGGGGAAAAAAATGAGTTCATCTCTGCTGAGGTAGCTGAGTCTTTCACTGTAACTAATGCAAACATTGTTTCACTGCATTTTTTTTTTACCTAAAACAAATAAAAGCCACTTTTAAAGAAATATAAATTTTTTAAGTGGATCTGTATCTAAGAATTTTTCTTAAGTAATCTTCAAAACTGGAAATATAAGAGAACATGTTTTTCAATTGATGCAGATGAGTATTGATATCGATAAGTCAGAAAATAAAAGTTCAGCCTTACATTTTTCTCACAACTGGCAGATTTAGATCGGAAATTATTTTTTTAATATAACCATACATGTATTTAAATATAAAATATCAAAAGTATCAATTTAGAAAAAAAATCTTTAACTTTTTTTTTTTTTTAACAACTGCAATGTTGAAATTTATGTGCCGTAAATAAGTAAATCTGCCAACCTTTATGAACATACCTCTGACTTAACTTGTGGGAAACAAATAAAGCTGCAATATATATATATATATATATATATATATATATATATATGTGTGTTTTTATTAGAAATATATGTTGGAACTGCCACCATCTTGTGACAAAATAATACAGATGTGTGAAAAAAAATCAAGCTTGTGTATGCGCTGCTCACAACCGCCTTGCCCTCTGCTTCACTACAGCACAGTCTGCTGTGAATGCTAAAGCTAGTTAGCATGGCCACCAATGACAGAGGATGACAGTTTTCCTGTAATGGTAAGTAGTTTCTCCACCATTACCACATTCAGTCACAGATGTGACAGAAGATGATGGAGGTTAAAGGTCACAGTCACTAATATGATGTATTACAATCATAACAGATGGGTGCTTATGTTCATCTTGGCCAAAGAGCAGAATCCCCCCCGGATTTCATTAATCATTGCTCATGAATGTCACCAATTAACTGCCTCATGCTCACGGACAGGCCACGAGTCTGGGAAGTAAGGCCTGAGATTAAGACGGTAGATGTGTGGACATAAAATCGCGCCCTTGCTCTGCTGAGACCAGAACCCTGAAGGTGAAGGCTGATTCACCACCGCAGCCAGCTGTGCTGCGCGGCCTTGTAGCTGTGAGAAGCTGAAACTCTTCAAATGAATCACTTACCACCCCAAAGGGTCAGTAGCTGACTTATTAACTTATTAGATTTATTTAGATAAACACTGGTTTGATTTAGAAACACTCCTCAAATAAAATCCCCAAAAAGACGACAGTAAAAATCTGAAGACACAGTTTCAATTAGTCCTTTAATTCTCAAATTAGTGAAAGATCTACAATATTAAAACTTACTGACCCATAACTGTCCCAACAGTTCCACTTCAGTGAATGTAAATACAGTAGATGACACAGGTTTCATCCTGAGATGAAGATAGAAAACCTCTTGGGTGCATAAAACAGGACAATTCACATGTAACAACACTGCCCCCTACAGGACAGATACTATAAGGCAGCAAGACTCGAGCAGGCATGGCTGCAGAGGGAAGATATTCTTTACATCTTATGAGTGAAAGAAACAGAAAAACATTTGAAACTGGATTCATCCACATTTTCAGTTTGAATATTTTTAATCTTAAATGTCATCCCTTTGTTAAAAGCAGGCCAGTCAGTTTTATATCAAGTTTTAAATAAAGCGCGTTTTAAAACCAATATTGCAGACTGAAAAAGAGCTGTTTAAAGAAGCAGCATTATGTATTTTACAGGCACATAGTACCATTTTATAGCACAATCAAGTAATCATGTTACCTTTAGTTGTTATGAAAATGCTCTAGTAGTTCCGCCAAGTGTTTGCTAATTGCTGCTGGCTAGTCTGAAGGAGCTGATTGAGAGACTTGAGGAGGTGGACGGCTCTGCGAGGCAGAAGCTCGACTGGAAACTGCAGCTCAAGAGGGGAGCCGAGTGTAAAAGGCAACACTCTGCGAGAGAAAGAGCTCTGTACCCTGAAATGGTTGCCGTGGGAGATTCAAAGATTTCTTGATCATACATGGAAGAATCAAGGCAGCACTCCAGGTATGTTTTTGACGAGTGAATATTATAACGTAATGTAATGCTGAAAAATTTTGATTTTACACAATACTGCCTTTTTAAACCGTATCCTTAGAGTAGATATAGAATGCTGCTAGGATCTTGGAGACGGAATACTTTTTATATATTATCAGATGTCTTTATGCATTTCAGGCCTAGTCCACATGTAGCCAGATATCTGGGGTGGAAAAAAATGTGCCTTTTGGTCTTTCATCCACAGGAAAAATCAGTTTAATTTCACTAAAATCTATTATTTATAAACTCCAACCAAAGAGGACAAATAATGCGACAATAAATCCTCATAGTATAATTTGTTTGACATTATTCCCAACACAGGTTTTAGCTTTGTGCTACACTGCCCCCCTATGGGTTTGGCATTGTTTAAAAAAAACAACAGCCAGGAGCAGCTTTGTGCAAGTTGATGTGGCTGAAAACTTTTCTAAAACTGATCCCATGTGCACTGTATTAGTTGTTTTTTTTTAAACAATGTGGTGAAGATATTCGTTTTTAAAAAAAAGACCCAGCTACGTGTGGAGAAAACCTCAGTTTTCTTTTAACTCGGTCTGTGTAAAAAGTGATCCAAACAAACTTGGTCCTCTCCGTTTTTAGACGTGATGTGAAATGTGACAGTGGAATGAATTAAGGAAGCAACGGAAAGAAATTAATCACATTTTAATAAGTCAGTGTTTTGATTTTGTTAAAAAAATATTAATAAGGTGGAAACAAAAACAAAAAATTTATATTGAACTCAATTTATCAACAACGCTGTTGGCTGAGTGAAAATAAACGGGCGTCTTAGATTTATGGCTTTGTAAATCCATTATAGGTTGGTCAGATGGGTACTGATAAAGCTGTGCTGCGTTTGTTTACAACTTCTGGATGATGGCATGCTCTCTTGATAAAATCAAAATTGTTTTAGAGAATTGTAAACTAAGCTACAGTTTGCAGTTATTCCTCACTTTGAGTCACTTCTGAAATTATCACAAACAACTAATAGATTAGGTTTTAGGTCAGATTAACAGCACGTGATTTGGAATCAGCTGAAGTTAAAATTTTGCCCGCGACCAACATGTAATGTTAAACACATACGATCTGAACTCTGTTTCCTCAACTACATCATGATTAAACAATAACAGTAATCTCTGACACTTGATTAATATTCTATTGATGTTATTAACCTCAATCCAGCAGCTTTGAATCTGTTTTTTCCCCCCATTTCTGATGTAAATGACCAGAACTGTTGGTTTTCGATACAAGTTGCGTAAATCCACTTGTGGGATGGAGGTAGAGGAAAAAAAGGAGAGGGAAAAGCACCATGACCAACTGTTCAGGTCCCCATTTCCCTTCTTTTCTTGTGGATAATGAGGAGCAGGATGAGGAAGGAGGACATGATTGGCAGTGACGGAGTCAAGGAGCGGATCAGGAGATGATGCGAATGCCGAAGTACTTCTTGAGTTGCTCCAGGAAAACAAAGGTGAGAACTGTATGGGGAACCAGGCGGATCCCAGCTGGGACAAGACCCTGCAACAAAGTCAAAAGTTTTTAATCTCTGCACTTTGATCCGATAGTGGAAATAACCAACGACACTGAACTGCAGCACACAGAACAGAGTAAACATTCGGTGCAAAATGACAGCAGCAAAACCAGCAATAACCTACACACACAGCTAGGTGGAGCAAATGTGTTCAAAAATCCACTCATTGCATTTAGATTCATTATACACAATGTTCTTTTAATTTTGATGATTTCAGTTATAGTGAATAAAACCCAAAATTCAGTCTCTCTAATAATTAGAATATTACAATAAAAAAAGATAAATAAAAAAAGAATCTTTAACACAGAAATGGTGTGTTATGGGCATGTTAAAGCCTCAAACACATTAGGAAATCAGTGGAGTTGGTAGTTGTCCAGCACACAGTCAAACTTTCTCCACAAGGAACATCTCTGCTTAAGAAGCTGGATGTTCTCAGAGGGCTGTAGTTTAGCATATTAACAGAAAGTTGAGTGGAAGGATAAAGTTTCAAAGAAAAGACTGCATAAATATAACCAGAACCTTGGAACGGATTCATTTAAAAAGTTTGAAGAAGATCCGTAATGTCTGGACTGTAGCTGGACAGTGTTTCAAGAATCCAGGATGTGGACCACAACTGTCGCGCTCCTTTTATCCCCCGACTACAAGATTTATGGAGATACTGACTTAATTCCCCAGCAGGATTTGGCTTCTGCTCACACTGCCTAAACTATCTTTACCTACGGTAATGACCATGGTATCAATGGCCACCGAATTATCTCAACCTAAACCACACAGAGAAGCTGTTTTCACAGGCTGAACGCCTCCATGTCACGTCGCATTTCGGCAGTGATTCAAGCAAACCAAATCCCCATCAACTACTGAGTGGATATACTGTGGAGCAATGTTGTCCTCAAGGCACACCACCCTGCATGTTTTAGATGTTTCCCTGCTGCAGCTCACCTGATTTCAATTGATGTCTGACTAACAGGCCTGTCCTGAGCAGCAGTCATCCAGTTCTGGTGTGTTAAAGCAGAGAAACATCTGAAACATGCAGGAGCCTTGAGGACAAGATTTAGGAAACACTGCTGTAGAGCTGATGAAAGTACTTTACAGAGGGCCAACGTTTCTGCATAACAAAACTCTTCTTTATCAGTCTGACGTGATGTTTTGTATTCTGAGAAAATGAATGTCTCTTTTTGAACTGAATTACTGAAATAAGTCACTTTTAATTTAACAATACTGTGATTGATTGAGATGCATCTGAAATTCAAGGAGATTCTGAAAACAGTTGATCTACACAAAAAAATTGTTTTTTTTAATCAGTGTGGAAAAATAAAATCTCATTGCACAGTTCAACTTTTTAATAAAGTGATAAAGGACTGATTTATGAAGACACAATGAGTAGAATAAAAGACTAATTTCAAGCCTTCTTGCATAGCAAAACTGCTGAAAAAAATTAAACAGCCGTCGTTTCACAACTCTGACCTTTATAGCTTTAAACACACATCTAAAGTGAGGTTCACAATGTATTTACATCAAATATTGCCATTATCATCAGGTCTGAGTGATTTTCTATCTTTCTATGAATAAGACTAAATTGTGTAGAACTATTTTTCCTTTCTTTTTTTTACCTTGTAAAATGCCAGCGGACCCAGTTTGGCTGTTTCCCGTAAGCAGTGCATTACTCCCTGCAGACATGGGGGGGAGAAATAAATATTATTAAAGTGAGTTTAAACTGAAACCTGAACAAGTAGGCGACAAAATACAAGAGGAGCGAGTTACTTACTGTGTACTCTCCTTTTGAGTTCATCAACCTGGTTTTGAGCACATCCAGAGGCTGACACAAGAACGTAGCGCAGCCTCCCTGCAGAGGAAATGTTTGCAAAAAATTTAAAATATAAAAACGGAAGAAGAAGCTCTGCAAACTGCATTAAATCAGTGGAAGAACTCAATTCTTACCGCTATGAAGCTGGAAAGGAAGTGTGTGAGTATATTGTCTCCCATCACGCCTGTTCCCAACACCAGCTGCTTGGCTTGGTCATAACACGCCAACTGCAAACAGAAAAAAAAAAATATATAAATATACAGGTCCTTCTAAAAAAATTAGCATATTGTGATAAAGTTCATTATTTTCCATAATATAATGATAAAAATTAAACTGTCATATTTTAGATTCATTGCACACCAACTGAAATATTTCAGGTCTTTTATTGTTTTAATACTGATGATTTTGGCATACCGCTCATGAAAACCCAAAATCCCAGTCTCAAAAAATTAGCATATCATGAAAAGGTTCTCTGAACGAGCAGTTAACCTAATCCTCTGAATCAACAAAGTAACTCTAAACACCTGCTAAATATTCCTGAGGCTTTTAAAAACTCCCAGCCTGGTTCATTACTCAAAACCGCAAGACTGCTGACCTGACTGCTGTCCAGAAAGTCATCATTGACACCATCAAGCAAGAGGGTGAGACACAGAAAGAAATTTCTGAACGAATAGGCTGTTCGCAGAGTGCAGTATCAAGGCACCTCAGTGGGAAGGAAAAAGTGTGGCAGAAAATGCTGCACAACAAGAAGAGGTGACCGGACCCAGAGGAAGATTGTGGAGAAGGACCAATTCCAGACCTTGGGGGACCTGAGGAAGTTGTGGACCGAGTCTGGAGTAGAAACAACCAGAGCCACCGTGCACAGGCGTGTGCAGGAAATGGGCTACAGGTGCTGCATTCCCCAGGTCAAAGGTCAAGCCACTTTTGAACCAGAAACAGCAGCAGAAGCGACTGACCTGGTTACAGAGAAGCAGCACTGGACTGCTGCTCAGTGGTCCAAAGTACTTTTTTCGGATGAAAGCAAATTTTGCATGTCATTCGGAAATCAAGGTGCCAGAGTCTGGAGGAAGACTGGAGAGAAGGAAATGCCAAAATGCCAGAAGTCCAGTGTCAAGTACCCACAGTCAATGATGGTCTGGGAGCCATGTCAGCTGCTGATGTTGGTCCACCGTGTTTTATCAAGGGCAGGGTCAACGCAGCAGCTATCAGGAGATTTTGGAGCCCTTCATGCTTCCATCTGCTGAAAAGCTTTATGGAGATGAAGATTTAATTTTTCAGCACGACCTGGCACCTGCCCACAGTGCCAAAACCACTGGTATTACTGACCATACTGTGCTCAATTGTCCTGCCAACTCTCCTGACCTGAACCCCACAGAGAATCTGTGGGATATTGTGAAGAGAAAGTTGAGAGACGCAAGACCCTGGATGAGCTTAAGGCTATCAAAGCATCCTGGGCCTCCATAACACCACAGCAGAGCCACAGGCTGATTGCCTACATGCCACGCCGCATTGAAGGCTGCAAAAGAATTCCTGACCAAGTATTGAGTGCATAACTGGACATAATTATTTGAAGTTTGACTTTTTTGGTATTAAAACACATTTCTTTTATTGGTCGGATGAAATATGCTAATTTTTTGAGACAGGGATTTTGGGTTTTCATGAGCGGTATGCCAAAATCATCAGTATTAAAACAATAAAAGACCTGAAATATTTCAGTTGGTGTGCAATGAATCTAAAATATATGACAGTTTAATTTTTATCATTATGGAAAATAAAGAACTTCATCAAAATATGCTAATTATTTTAGAAGGACCTATATATATATATATATATATATATATATATATATATATATATAAAACAATTTGGGAAATGTTAATCTTAAACATTGAGACTAATTTAAATATAAATGTCCATGTATTGCCAGCTTATTATATGACAGGATGAAATCTCCAGTGCAGCCATTGTTTCATAATATTGAAATTTTTTTGTGCCCTCTGATTGTTAGATCAGGATTTTCTTTTTTGCAAAAAAACACAATGTAAACAAAAAACAAGAGGCTTTTGAGATTTAAAGAAAGTCTAAAACTTTCCGTCTCTGCTGCATCAATGCTTAGCTGCAGGAAAGCATCGTTTCACAAAACTTAGAATCACGCAACGTGATTTTTAATGCGACTTGCCTGCCCCACAGTGACCAGCGCCCCCCTGCCAGACGCCATGGAGACTCCTGAGAACAGCCTTCTCACACCCTCTGCATGAAAAAATAAAGACCAGACCTTGATTGTGATGCCAGATGATGCAAACACAAAGCGAAAACTTGCTTTCATGCTCATTTACCTTCTCTAAAAACTCTGTAGAGTCCATCAACGGCATGTTTATAGCTGCAAGCAAAGCACAAGTACAATGATAAATTACGTGAACACCAATCTATACAGAGCATCGTTCAACCCCAACACTCACTTTCTTCTCTGCTCTGGTGGCAGCTTCACATCATTTTGCATTCTAGGAGAGGAAGAAAAATAAATGATTTCAGATCTCATTTATCTTTCTAGCTAATGCCATAATTAATTAGCAAAATACACACAAATGTTCTTGTTTAAAGGAAATGTTGTCAAGTAGCTTTACCTGACATTCACCAAGTCTGATGGAGTCCCAACAAACCCACCAGTGAATCCTGTTGGCAGATAAAACGTGTTGGTAAACAGTCCTTCGCAGGTGGTAACTGCACATTTGGGTCAGCGTGAAAGACGAAGGAACGAATGTGTGTGTGTGCGTGTGTGTGCGTGTGTGTGCGTGTGTGTGCGCGCGTGTGTGTGTGTACCTCCAAATGCTCCCAGCAGGACCTTCTGGTAAAAAGGCATTGGTCCTTTGCCAGTGTTGCCCATCATGTCTCTGACTGTCTCATAGATGGCAAATCTGGTGAGGGAGTAGGTAATCTGAAAAGCAGAAACATGTTTAGTTCATTTAATTTTCAGCTCAGTCACTTTTTTTAGGAGGAACAAGTCTGGGCCCAAGTAAGCTGCAACCTCAAGAGATCTGTGGAAGGAAGACAGATTATCTTAACAATACAAAGCAGGTTTGCATCTTAGTGAAGCATCACGGTTGCTTACACCGTTTTATTCATGTTCTTGGGTTAACACATAACCATGATAACCACATTTTAGTACATTAAATTCTGATTTTTTTCTTAAATTCAGATTTTAAAGATAAAAAAATTACAAATCCTACTTTTAACGTCTCAAATAGAACAACGATAAACACATATCTACTAAATGAGATTATAATGGATCAGCAATACAGACAATCCTAATAAAGTTGTGTAATCTAACACAACTTCGCCAGTTGTGTTAGATTCAGTGGTGGCCTCAGGAGGCCGCTAGGGGGTGCTGTAAACCCCACTGGATAAACCATAGTACCTGGTTGGTCTGCGTGGTTTCTGACAAATAAGAAAAGCATTTTAAAACAGAAACAATTCTCCTGAATTGGTCCAACATGTAGCAATTATTCCACTGTTATTCTGAGGCACAGTGGTGCAGAAATGTTAGATTTAACTTCTGACAGAAAAGGGCTACAAATTTTAATCTGACTTGTACAAAATAAGCGGACTACAAGAGTAGAATCTCTTAAGAGGAGCGTAGAAACAACAGCACAATATAACCAGAGGCACCCTAAAAATAAAAAAAAAAAAGACAGGATATATCTATGTTTTCAGGTTTTTTTCTGACTGAATATCCCAGCTCAAATCAAGGCTCACTGAATCAGACAAACTTTTTCCAATCTGTCCATGCCCAATTTAGGTGAGTCTGTGTGAACTGCAGGGTAATTTCCCTGCTCTTAACTGACGGGAGTGGCACCCAGTGTGGTTTTCTGCTGCTGTAGCCCATCTATTTCAAGGCATTTTCTCCCCCATCTCAAGCCAGTCTATATTCAACGAGAAATTTTTGTCCAAACCATTGCTGCTCCGAACAAGAGGGAATGACCCCCTTTGTTCGACTTATTCCCAGTGCATTTGAGTGATGGTTGTAAATAAAAACCCAAGTATATCAGTAATTTCTCAGACACTGGTTTCAGTTTCAGTGTGGTTGAGCTCGCTAAAACAAAGTCCCAGTAAAAACTTGCTGTGAAAAGCAGTTTGTTTTATTGCCGACTTTATTGGTGACCGTTGAAGATTTGTGCTTGCGTGCGTTCAGAACCGTACAAAGAAATGATCCCTTCATAGCACTGACTGTTGCTGCCTAAAATGACTGACTTTGAGGCAGCTTTTCCATAAAGTTACAGTCAAAGTTGTAAAATTTTGAAGCTTTATCTTTGCCATAAGATGGTCTTATGGAGGGAAAAAAAAGTTGAAATTGCTGTACAGGACTTTCCCTTCCCTTCTCTATTTCTCATCAAGTTATAATCCCTCCTTACCTGAGAAGACCCTGCATCATCATCATCATCATCATCATCATCATGCTGCTGGCCTCTGGTCTAATGTCTCCTCCCTGACCTTTTGCTCTTTCTATTGTGACAATAAAGATTTATTTTAAATCAGTGGAAAGCAACAGTGAGTGCAACTTCTGAAAAAAAAGAATTAAACAGGATCGGGTTTATTCCTGACATAAACTAACAAGCAATAGGCATCAACATTAGTATTCTTGTAAATAAGCTTAATATGATATGCTGGCATTAATTAATCACCATTTTGTATATATCTGTATGCAGCAGCTTTACTCAACTTACACGATTTGTTTTGAAAAAATAAAAACCTGCAGCTTTTTTGCCTTGCTACTTTTCTATTATTTTGCTAAGCGCCTTTTTCCACACTCAGACCGATTCAACAAATACATATGTAGATTAAGTAACAAACTCGTCAACACTGAAGTTGATGATCATCCACATAATTTTTCAGATTCTGACAAAATTTATCTTAAAAAACAAAATCTACCTGTCGACACAGAGAGGCAGAGAGGCCACTGTAGAGAGCCAGCACTCCGTCATTCCTCACCACGTGCACAGCCATCCCAACCATCTTCTTCTTCACTTCCTGCTGTGTCTGCAGGTGGACCTGAGGAAGAAAAAAAAAAAAAAAGAGAGAGAGCCATATGTTGAAAAAAATTAAAACCTCACACATTGATTTGGAGCTTAGATGCAGAACACAAAGGAGGAATGCACAGATTGATCTGAAAGCCTAATTTGATTCAAAAATCAAACAAGGTTTTCTGAATTCATTTGTTTTCTTTTAATGATAAATGTTATTTTCCACGTTGTCCTTCATTAGGCCTTAAAGAAACCAAAAAAAAAAAGGAAATCCTGCCATGCACCAGTCCTCCAGGCATTGTAGCAATCTGTGCTTGTTGGAAGAGGGCCTCAGTGGTTTCAAAACATGACCTTTGTTCTTTGTTTTGATGAGGACCTGAGAGTAAAGGTCAATGACCTTTTAGAAACAATGTGGGCTTTTTTTCCCCCCACATTGCTGATCTGAGCAAACTGGTTTGTGTGTTTCGGTTCAACATTTAAATCACTGCAGCTTCTTTTGTATCTGAACATTTTCAAGTCAAAAATTTTAAGTCCGAAGTCGAGTTTCTAACTTGTATAGTTCAAAGTTCCTCACCAACTCTACCTTCACAATCTGAAATGGATGCTGATTTAGTTACAACATCTACTGAACAAAATGTTGCAACAGTGTCTCAAGATACAAAATAATGAGGAAACACATTGGCCACAGAACCACATTGGAAACAGACATTTTGCAAATCTAATGTTTTCAGATTTTGGAACAAAGTTCCATGATAAAATGCAGAAATCAAATATGACTTCCGACATAATTTATTACCCACATTAGCAATCCATAGCCCTGTGGAGTTGCAGTAGAGGAGACAGTAAGTTGTTGTATTTCGTCCCTCAAGTGCAAATGACGAAGCAATATCTTCATCACCGACTTCACTTAATTTCAATTCAAGTACGAAGAGAAGCAGATTTAAAAGAAACCACTGAAAAAAGTAGCTCTGAAAATCATCAAGTTATTTCTCCATTTCCCCACTAGAGAAAAATCTGTTGTTGTCACAGGTATAAAGATGAATTCGGTACGATTCGATCAGGGCTCAAATCAAGCTGTGAGTAGAGGGAAAATTACTTTTGGAGGGAAATTAATTAGATAGTGTTTTAAATAAATCAATCAACTTGATTATTTTATAACCATTTCATTAAAAAAAGAGAATTACAATTTAAAGCAACGCAGCATCAGAACTGGTCCCATCCTTACTTTTTTCTCAGTGTTTGTGCTGTTGGCAAACCACTTTGTAACTTTAAAAACTAGAACAGATGAGGTCAAACTTGTGTTTGCCAAATCCGGTTCTACGTTAGAATGAAAACAAACATGACTCTGTCTGTGGTCTTTGCACTGCCGTAACTGGACTTCTCGGCGATGTGGAAACAGAGCTCACTACAGCGAAGTGCAAAATGCGTTTTTCTCTATTATGGGACCTCATTCTGTTTTCACTGCATAATGTCTTTAAACCAGCTAGATGTCGGAATAATTGTCGCAACAAAATGTTATCCACTCTTGGAAATCAAGCCATTAAAGCCGGCTGAAAGCCAGAGACGAAATAAAAATGCCTTTTGAAAGTCTTAACACTATACTTTCCCTAAAACTGGATTGTGAACATTTTGATTATTACATAGATTTTTATTTAAACTCTTGAGAAAACAGCATTTGATGAAGATGAATTAAAGCTGTCTCACACTAATCTCAGACATGAAAAACACTTTGCAGAAAGACATAATGACAGAAGAGCTGTTTAGTACTGACTTTTCATAAATAGACAATTTACTGGTAATCCGATGTCAAAAACAGCTATTTATAATTTTCATCATCTCAGCCAGCTGACCTGCAGTGCACACAGCAGCAGGTAGGGGAGGGGCAGTAATGTGTAATAGTCCAAACTAGGCATCATCTAGCTACCAGAATGAAGTTTTACCAAGGTTCTGATAAGTTTTGGATTTAAAACAACTAAAATGTTGAGAGATGGGAGGCTCAGTTGGTAAATTGCCTGTAAATGACCTGTACTTGAAACATAACTTTATCAAGTTCATATGAACCGAAAGCACTTCACACTCCATTCAGTCACACACACATTCACGTGCTGAGTGCAGTGTGTGATAGAGCTCTCTCCTCCCCATTGCCTTTCCAGTTACTGCTAAATAAAGGCCTCTAGTGCCTAAAAAGAGGAAAATAAACCTAACATTTTCTGTTACACTGTTCCTAACGGTTTTATCGTCCTTTTAATCAGAGGATCCGGTTCAGAGACAAGTTTACCAGACAGACAATTCATGCAGTTCAGAAACTGATCCAAATGTACCCGTTATACCCGTTTTAGTCAAAACCCAGTCAACAAAAATCTATATTAAAGCGTGCAACAGGACAGTTTGCTTAATCACAAAATCCTAAATTTGGAGGCTGTTTACTTAAATATTTTTCTTCAGTCTCTGTATAAATATTTTAATAAACACATGGTATGGACTACATAATTTTAGGCATTTGATATGACTAAATATTTGCTAATTTTCTGTTTTAAATCAAAGCAGACATATAATGCCATACATTTTGATATATATAGGATGATGCCATAACATTAAACTATCCTACAGTAGGAAACATAAATCAGCCCATAAAACTAGAGAAGACGGGTCACTTTGTCACTTTCAGCTGTAGTTGTTTGAAACCAGTCACTTTTTTTAACCTTAATGTCAGTAAGCGGTTCATGCTCTGTTTTCTTCTTAAAATAATGAACATTTACATTTCTGAAACATGTGCTTTGTGTGTAAAAACCCGCTTTCCAGCTTCGCCACATGCAAGTAAAAAGTGAAGGCAAAGAGAAGGCATTTCAGAGCTGTTCAACTCCAGTCTGGTGATTATCTTTCCTCCCTGTATAATTGCACAACACATGCTTTCCTGAGTGCCACAAACTTTATTTGAGTCATGTGCAAAAGTCACTAGAGAAGAAGAAGATTAAGGCATTTGGTATAGATTAACAGGACTACTGTGTCTGGGAAACTTTGCGTTGACCTATGACCTATATTCAACTTTGAACATCCTACTTATTACATACAAACTCTGCCAACTTAAGATCTCCGTTAGTTTACAGTGATCTCTGCAGTCTAGCAGGGCACTGTGTGAAACCTTCAAGACGTGAGGTTTGGTGAAACACGCCGACTTGGAGAGTGCAGGTGTTAAGGCCTGCACTCTCCTTCACTCCCAGCTCTGTGGGCAGAGCCACTGCGCCCCTCACCTTGACGAGGTCCAGAGGATGGGTGCAGCATGCGGCTCCGCAGGAGGCCAGCCCCCCGAAATACCACCGCGACATCCGTTTCTCAGTCATGATAACGCCGGCTCCTCTCCCGTCCTCCTTCCACAGCGCTGGGTTCCCTCCACCCGGCTCGCCACGGTCCTCCGTCCGCCTGCAGTGCGTGTTGGCTCTGCTCAGACCTGGAGCTTCCAGTCGCTACAACAAGCGAGCGTAACCCACAGGACAACCTCGTTAATCTTCAAACATTCCGATAAAGGAGAGAGGGGACTTTCACGTCGCGAGACCAGCGTGCACGCGAGAGCTCGGTTGAAGCTACGATGTTGCGGCGCAGCAGGAAGCAGCTGTGACACCGAAGGAGAGAGAGAGAGAAGAGCCCAGCCAATTGTCACTGCGGACGGAGGAGCTGCCTACCTGCTCGGTGGGGAGGCTGAACGGTGAAGGGCAGCAACGTAGTATGACAATGCAGAAATTTTCTGCACACAATAGGCTCGCATACTCCTGTTTCCCCACTTTTAGCTGTCATGTGCTTTTAAAGTGACACTCATCCTCTCCGATGCGATGCGGGTGATAAATGGGAACACTGTCCCTTTAAGAAGTCAACTGTTCCCAGGAGAGCAGAAAGTAACCCTGAAAAATGGAGCTGCTGGTGTTTGGTGCTCAGCTTTCTTTGTGGTTTTACTGTGCAACTAGTTTAATGCTGCCCGTCTTTTACATGTTGAAAACAGCGTCCATAAAAATAAATACTAAATGATTTTGATGGTTTCATTTTCTTAAATTTAACTTGATGAAATAGTATTATAGTAAACAGACTTAAGATAAAAATTACAATAAAAGACAGAAAGATAGATAGTTGGTAGAGGGGTTACTTTGTTTTATGGAAAGTTCTAGTCAAACGATTTGAGACTAACTGTTTTGTTTGTTATTCTTCCAGAATGTCCTTGATGTTTTCCTTGGAAATAAGTGTTTAATTGATTCCTTTTGACCCACCTTTTCTGTCTTTTGTCTTTGTGATCAACAGAACAATTACTGTGCATCAGTTGTCAGTCCAGTTTGCTAAGTTGTTGTCTTTATTTTCTTAAGTGACTTAATATGTTGCGTGAAAAAAATGTATGCAGCAGTGCTTAGAAGTCATAGATGGTGGAATGCCTTATGAAAAGGGCGTATGAAAGTAGTAATAATCTCCAGTAAGCGCAACTAAAAATAATAAAGTGACTTTAGTAAACTTTTAAAAATGTTCTACAAATTATAAAACACTGGCACCTAAATAGTGGTTCTTTTTGAGAGGCTTGACGAAGAGTCATCAAAGTGATTGATAAGTTGTTGATCAGCTTCTAGTATGAAACGTTTGCAGACAAAAAAAAAATCATTTTTGAGTTGGGACTCAACTGGATTGAACATGTCAGTCTTAATCTATGAAAAAAAGTACTTTATGTTTCCTGAAAATCTGAATGAGACTCAGTCAGAAGCAGTGTGAATACTTTTCTATGTTTATTTAAATAGGCTGAGGGTGATGTGTGGGGTCATTATCATGTTGAGTCACAACAGGAGAGATAAGGGTGAAAATTAACTTGAAGTTGTTCTTCTTTTCAGAAAAAGAGAGACTATTAGTTTTATGAAAACAAATCAAATGTATTTGTATATTGTTTATGTATCACTATGCTATTTTATGGTAAAGGCGGAAAAAAATAGAAACTTGGTTTTTGTAGAAATGTCTAAAAATTACATCCTTTCACTGTTGTCATCCAGCATAAAGTGTGAAAAGAACATTAATTTTTAAAACTAAGGATATGATGTATGTTGTTTTTTAATGAACATTTTCATTTCATCAACTACATAGTGAAGTATGTTTAGTTCAGATTAGGTATAAATAATGATCAGCCCTGGTAAAAAGAAAATAAAACAGATCAGTTAGTCATTAAATTGACTGTGTACTTTCTTTGTGCCATGACTTTGTGTTCTACACTTTGCACGTAAATGCTGGCATGTGCTGACACGTGTGGCTCTTGCTCATCTAAAAGTAGATCACATGCAGATAAGCCTTCGTTATTCTCTGCTGTGATCTGAGTTGAGCAACAGAAATAGGCTTGAAAAATGGACAAGCATTCAATACACAACAGAAGAAGAAAACTGTCATTCCAGAAAGAATCAAATGACTCACAAACACCAAAATGACCACACATTAGAGCAAATGGATGAACAACAATAATTAAAAAAAAGATAAATTTCACAATACATTATCCAGTCTTGTGTAAAGTTTAGATAAAACATAATTTGTAACTGTTTCATAAAGAATAAGGGCCTCAATATAACTAAGTTTGACTCAATGAC
The DNA here is from genome assembly GCF_904066995.2 of Poecilia reticulata. NCBI lineage: Eukaryota > Metazoa > Chordata > Actinopteri > Cyprinodontiformes > Poeciliidae > Poecilia > Poecilia reticulata. The sequence continues at coordinate 11,499,574 of NC_088830.1, forward strand.
AGATCGTCAGTGTCTGCTGCCCCCTAGTGGAATCTGTTTGTTATCACAACTGTTCACGATTCAAAATCGAAAGTTCCGGTCTGAAATTGTGATCTTTTAGAGCCAATTCTGTTAACATGCTTTAATAATAATTAAATGTATTTCACATAGATACTTAAGTCATTTTGCACATGTAAAGGGAATTATTTCGAAGCAACCGACAAAGATGTAACAAATTATATAAATTGCATTGTTATAATGCAATTTATAACAATGCATTAACAATGCAATACAGGTGTCATTGCTACAGGTGCAATGACACCTGTAGCACTTTACTTCTGTTTTTACTTTGGGTCATTATGATTATATGTATTTGGACATTTTCGGCTAAAAGTGATGCTTTTCAGCTTTTGATTTACATACATGATCATGAAAAGAAGCAGCAAACATTCGTGTTTGCACCCGAGGTTCCAGACATTTCACTCAAAATGTGAGGTTTTTGATAAAATATGAATAATCTGCTTCCCAGGGTAGAGTAACTTCTATACCCTCTGTTGTTTTAAATTTACGTTGGTCTGCAAATGCTCAATGTCAAATATTTTACCAAAAAAAAAAAAAACACTTCAAGATTTTATATACATTACAGCGCACTATTACTGCATAATACAAGCACTTTGAATGGCCTTGTTGCTGAAAATGTGCGACATAGATAAAATGACCTTACCTTACTGTGCACTGGGTTTTAAACTTAAGGTATTAAGGTATTTGAGGCACCATGTCTTATTCTGTACATCTCAAAATCAGGTAGTCGCTCTCCAATTTCTTAGTTATGAAATCAAGAAAAACCAAAACACTAATTACTTTAATATATGAAAGTCAAAAAATACAAAAACATTTTTTAATTTGCTTTATTATGAGAATAAACCTGCTCAAACTGAAAAAAATATATCAATGATTATTTCAACTTAAGAATGCTTTTCATGAACATATGAAGCAGCAACCGTTGAAGAAAGAATATTTTTTATTAAGAATAAAGACACATTACAGATTTAAGGTGACAAAGAATAAAGTAAACAGAATAAATACTCAGATACTTTCAGCAAAAAACACCAGTGTAAACTAATGTACAATGCACACTGGCCTTTAGTACACATACCACCCACACACACACACACACACACACATGCGCACACACACACATGTACATGTACACACACACAGGCGGAGGCAGAGGGGAATCTGAGAAATGTGAGCCACGCGCATTAGTGACCATTAAAACATTTAAAATCCTCCCACGATTCATTTCAACTCCTACTCCAACACAAAGCCCTTAAAGTTAGAAAACCTTCTTTATGTGCATTGATATTTTTACAATGAAATATGAAGACATGCCAAAAAATGTTTATACTTTATCCAAATTTAAATTTAAAATATTTTCCATTCAAGTAGTTTTTTTTTATACATAGGAAATGAGGCATCTCTGAATATGTAAAAATGTAAACGAAATATAAATAAGAAAACAAAAGATTTTATTTATATTTAAATACTAAAAAAAAGGTGTGTTGAAAAAAAATAGTGCATGTTTCCAAGTTTGTGATGTTGGAAGGCCTCATGGCCATCACCCTAATTTTTAGGATGGGTCTCTGGTTGGGTCACAACAAAATATTAATATTACTTCAAATCCTTAATGTGCCAGGAGTGTGAATAATTTTGAACTGAATTGTAAATTATAATCTAATTAGCACACATCTTCATCCTAGGCAAACATGTAAGTAAGACATAACTCTAAAGCTTTAGTAAAGAATGAAATCAGCCCCTCTTTGGAAGAAATCCAACTAATCATCGCATAGAAGCAAATAATACTTATATAGATGTCATTTTTGCAAACATGTAATTGTAAGGTGTTTAGATGTCCAACAAAGTGATCTCATACAAATGACTTTTCCTGCTGCTTCACTTCTCCTGCTGCCCCCGTGGATGGGCTGGGCTTTGCTGCGGCTCCAGATACGGGCAGCGCTCTTCCTCCAGGCGCGGCGGAGCCGACGTGAAGCAAAGCTCCCCCCAGCAGGAGGAGCACGCTGGCCACCCAGCCCAGGTACAATGCGGGCCCCAGTTCTCTCTTCAAAGGCGCCGCAACATTTGGATCATAAAAGTCTCTAATCGTGGCATAGGCAGTCCAACAGATGGGCGTCAAGTAGGCGATGCCGGCCACGATGAGGAGCACCCCTGCTACCCTGGCCAGGCGGGCTTTGGAGGTCTGGTTGCCGTCGCCCATGCAGTGGGTACACTTGGCCCCGGCAACACCGAGCATGACCGCCAGAACGCTGAGAAGCAGGGAAAGAACCGTCAACCCTCGAGCTGCCTGGGCAGACGTAGGGAGGGCCAAGGTGGAGTCGTAGGCCTTGCACTGGATGTGGCCGGTGGTCTGAGACATGCAGTTCATCCAAAGGCCCTCCCACAACACCTGGGCAATCACTAGCTCTCCCCCCACGAAGGCCGATATGCGCCACAGCGGAGCTGCACACACCAAAGCCCCACACGCCCAACCCAGTAGAGCCAACACCAAACCCAGCACCTGGAGACCGGTTGATGCCATGGTTGCTCCGGAAACCGTCTCCGTCAATAAGTGAAGAACCTCCTGACTCCAACCCTGTAGCTCTCACTAGTAACTATTGACAGCGAGGAGCCTTTATCCACTTAATTCTTGGTCAGTCAGTCAGATCTTCAGCATCCATACAACTATGGAGAAGAAATAGTCTTTTAGAAAGCATAGTTTATGGCAGTGTTTCTCGTTCCCAGTCCTCAGCGACCACTGTTTTGCATGTTTTAGAAAAATCAGGTGTCCAGAACACTCAATTCAAATGATTGCATGACCTCCTTTGCATGCCATCAAGTGCTACAGAAGCCTGTAGAAGGGAAATATCAAAAACATGCAGTGCAGTGGTCCCTGAGGAGCGGAACTGAGAAACGTTGGTTTTCGGCATATATTTTAAACCCCAGATGGGTTTCTTGAGAAAACAAGTTTATTTCCCAATGGTTTTCTCGAGATCATGAGATGATAGATGTGTGATGATTGGTGTGTCTGTGCGTGTGTGTGTTAAACCCAACTCCATTCTTCAAATGCATGCCGTTGCATCTCATGATTTCAAGAAAACCACCTTTGTTTTCTCAAGATGAACTCGTTATCTTGAGAAAAAGACGACAACACCACTGGGAAAAAGTACTTGAGGATTCCGTATAAGTGACTTATGTTGGTCGAACTTACTTCAATCAGAGGTCCGCAGGCGGCTCGATGATCCTCTGTGCACTGCTACATCCACAGTCCCTCCAGAGAACAACAGATGTCCGAAGCAGTGCCTCTGTTTTGACAGGGCAGCTTGTCTCACTGCAGCTCACACAGGGTGGAGTGGGAGGCCAGCAGTGTAATACTGCATACTAAATATACTCACACAGAAAACACCACACAGATAGTTGGTTAGACAAAAAATGAAAGCCATTCCATAACAGCAGAAGGACACTGGGACACTTTGTTGCAGCTACAACTGGCAGCGGCCATGTTGTCATCACATAAACTTGGAGTGGGCCATAAAAGAGGGGGAGATGGAAGCTGCTGGACATCATTGATCCCAGTTAGTAGATCCAAATGTTCTTGTTGTTTAAGATTTTATCATCTATTCAAGTGACAAAACACTTTTTGTCACATGAAAATTACAATTTTCAAGTGACAAAATGGGATTTAATTGGTAGATCACAAGAAAGTTGTGCATTGTTGTAGAGTTGGAGAAAGAGGATAATTGGTTTTAATTTGTTTCTCAACTAAATATAAAAAAATGTGATGTGTTGTTTAATCCCCTTTGCTCTGATACCACATTATATGAATTTACTTTTATGTAATTTAATCTCATTATAAATCTACTTGATTTGAGGTTTTTTAGAGAACATTTGTGAACCATCACAAAACCGAAAAAGAAAAAAGGTAAGAGGTAGATTCAAAACAGTGGTAATGGTGTGAAACAATAGCCCACGCGTCAACATTTTGCAGACCACTGTTCAATGCATCACCTGTAGAACGAGTGTGTCATAAAAATAAATCTAAAAAGATGCAAGAGTAAATCTAGACATCTAGACAGGCCTGGAGTGAAGAGGATTAATCAGAGAAGAGCACTGAAGGGTTAATTTTAACTCTGGAGGATGGCTTTTCATGGACACAATAATGTTTTGTTTGTCTATCCCATAAAATCTCAATGAAATAAATCCTAAATTGCAGTTGTAACCTAACAAAATGTAAAATGTGAGAAAGCTCAACAGCTCTGAATCCTGTTGCAATCCGCAGTAAATGCAAGTTCCATTTATTTGAGGTAAAAACTGTACACATTGTTGTTGCCACTTGGTGGCGATAGAGGCGTTGCCACCTTTTCCACGTTCTTTAATTCCCTTTGAAGGAGGTCTCAAATGATTCCCCCATCATTTGCTGATCCTTTTCCCTTCATTTCTTGAAGCTCACACTGTTTTAAGGAAAGAAAAAACACTTGTTGAAAAAAATGCTATCACAAAAAAATTTAGTTTTTGTTGATGATCTTGACTGCATCATGTAAATATCCCAGGAAAGGATCATAATGCATGTTTTGAAGGAGGGAGGTTTGTAGAGCAGACGGAAACTAAAGCAAACATGATCAGGCTGCATGAGCAGAGAACAACAAATTACTCCTTGATATCAATACTATAAAGTATAACTCCCTTTTCTCTGTACAACAGCACCTAGATATCTGTAACCTCCCTCATAAATACAATATACTGATTTACTTTCACATTGGAAATTGTTTTGTACCTAATAAATCACACTGGCTGACTTAGTAGATAAAACAAAGATACAAACAAAGCAGAGGCACATCATTTCTTTGTATTCTCATGATGTGAACATGCGGATTCGGTGCTCAGATTGCGTAAAGATTAATGGCCAGAAACTAGTAAATGTTAAAGTTGCTGAACTACAAATCATAATATGAAAGTTGCATCTTTCCAAGAAGGTTTTTAAAAGGCTACTTCATGCTTAACGTCATTAGACTCTGGATTCAAAGGTAGTGCAGGTCTAACAAAGTATATATCCACTGCAGGGATGGTCAAGCATTTATTTCTTCATCAAACATTTTTTTATGTTTCCTGGATTATTGACAAACCAAAGTTCATAAGGTTTGTTTTGAGTTTTCACTCCAACTTTTACATTTTCAAATACAAAAACACATATTATGTATGTATGTGTTAATGGTAATTGTAAAATACAATTTTGTCTAATTTAGTCACATTTAACAACTGTATTTATGTTTGTACTCTGTGTGAGCTGAAGTGGAATTTCAGCACTGATTAAGAGTGAAAATGACAGATTAAGAAGAGATTTAGCAATTTCTTTTTTTTATTTGGCTTATAAACCTGGGGTTGAACTCTTTATTGTTATCAGCTGTTCTGTAAGTTTCGTTTTTCATGAAACGGGTCACGTGTGACGCACAGAGCAGTTTCTTTTTCCCGGAAATGCTGCAGAAGGTCAGACAGGAGTTAGTTAGAGCTACGGGCAGACCCATTTTTGTTGCTTTCAGTCAGATTTGATCCAGATTCCTTTTTCTTATTTTAGTTTTGCCTTCTGCAGAACATGGATTCAACCTCAGCTAAAGGTCGGTATTTCTTCTTTTAAACACATGGCTTATTCATGCTCAGTAAAAAAATATCCTTACCTCACTCTAAATCAAACTTTCGACATTTCTCGACACATTTTGTTTTGTCCTGTCCAAAGACCTGAGAATCGTCCTCCTGGGAAAAACCGGATCTGGTAAAAGTGCAACAGGGAATACCATCCTGAAAAGGGACGCTTTTATTGCAGAGATGTCTCCTTCCTCTGTGACGAAGACATGCCAGAAAGAAACCGTCCACCTGGACGACCGAACAGTGACTATCATTGACACTCCTGGGGTGTTTGACACATCAATTACTGAGAAAGAACTGAAGCGTCAAATAGAGAACTGCGTCAATCTGTCTCTCCCTGGACCACATATCTTCCTGCTAGTCATCAATCTCTCTGCGCGCTTCACAGTGGAGGAGAAAAATGCCATCAAGTGGATCACAGACAACTTCGGCGAGGAAGTCTCAAAGTACACAATCGTTGTTTTCACTGGGGGGGATCAGCTCAAAGACACCATCGAGAACTATTTGCACAAAAGCCCTGATCTGAGGAAGCTGACCAGTGACTGCAAAGCTGGATATGTTGTGTTTGACAATACGTGCAAAGGAAACCGCACTCAGGTGGCTGATCTGCTTGAGAACATAGAAAAGACTGTCCAACTGAACGGCGGTCATTATACCAGCGAGATTTACAAACAGGTCCAGAACAAACTATGGTGGCAGCAGGCCCGGAGCTATGTGGGAACTGCAGGAAATTATTTATTGTGTGCAGCAGCAGGCGCAGCTGCACCTGCTGCTGCTGGTGCTCTAGCGGCAGAGGAAGCAGCAGTAGCTTTATCTGTACCACAAGTGTTGGCTCTTGGAGGTGCAGCGATTGTGAAAGGTGTTGGATGGTTCATCAGACCTAGAACAGGCAATAACTAAGTGACTGGAGTGTTGTCATACATGTACATTTAGGAATATTTTAATTTCAATATTGCTTTCATTATGTTTATTTATGTCATTCTAATTTTTAAATGTCTGTATGATTTATGCCAGATATTGAAGACATTTCTCCATTTCGATTGTGATGGACAATAAACCTATCCACCTTATCACTGTAATAATGTATAAAGTATGTGGAGAAAGCATTACATTATCTTTCTGTTTTATTTAAAAATAAAAAATGAATAATGTTTTATGACGATGAGTTTTTTTTCCCCTCTTTTGTCGAAGAATCAAATTTAACATGAAGAATAACTGCACGACTATTTTGTTCTTAATGCAAAATGTTCATAAATGGGAGAAAATCAAGTTCTTTTCAAATGTAGTTTTTTAATGAAAGGACTAAAAATATTTTACCGTCATATATACAGGACAATGCTGCATAGTCCAGATCCAATTCCAAACATTCATTAACATCAGGAAAGTTATCTTTCATCTTTTTATTTGCACAGTATCAAAGGGTTCATTTTGCTTTAAAGGACAGGGAACTGCACAAACTACGAATTCTCCTCAGATAGGTTTGCTGTCTCTGGAATGTTGTATAACTTGTCACATCACAGAGTTAACAGTTTTTCCTGGCAAAAACACACTTTATGTTTTGTCTATGGCTGATTATCTGCCGGCAAGAAAATGTCATATTTCCAGTCAGGTCAGATGACAACCTTGCCTGGGCCTGAGACAAGATAATCTGAGATGGGCCTCCACCATGACCAATTAGCAACAAACCAGATTTCAAAATAGCAGGTATGTGTACACGTATTTTAGACATGAGTCACATGCCCATTAAGTTTGCACAATGGCTGTTTCTACGGGAAACTAAGGAACTACCATCATAAAGAGGAAGAGGAAACAATTGCATGTACGTTGCTGTAAAAATGTTTGTGATTTTTCTTTTTTTTCCACATTTGTCAAATGTTTTATCATCAATGCAACCCAGGATTATTGTTGCAAACATGACATTTTTACATAATTTATGTGTACAATCATCCATTCCCTAAAACCTTCTTCTCCCAGCAGGATCACTGAGTCCTATTTCCAGCAGTCAGTGGACAAGATGTGGGTAAATCCTGGACAGGTCATCAGTCCATCACAGTGCAACACAGAGACATATTCTTAAACTGTGACAGGAAGCTGGAGTACTCAGAAAAACAATCTGTACTGAAAGACTAGGATTCAGATGCAGGACCGTCTTATTGTGAGGCAACACAAAGTAATTGAAATTATTACTAACATGTCCATATATAATCATTGGTGACGCATTCTGTGATTCACCTTCTGGTTATCAGTTTTTGTGAAAATCAGATATTAACTAATGCTTAATCTGTTAATTCTTTAAATTTCTTCTTGTTATTGGAATCAAGAGGTGAAACGCCACAGAAAACCAAAACACAAAACTGAGGCTAGTAACACACAGCCTGATCTATACATGTGATATAATACACAAAATTCATGTTTATTATTTTGTAAATTTTTTTTCAATACTTACATCTAGTGCATGTTTTACCTTTTTCTAATTCTCTCCTCTTTCTGCACTTTTTGCTAAAAGCTGAGACAGAGAGGGAAACAAAATCTTTATGATTTATTTCAGAGGCTTCCACAAAAAAAAAATACAAGAGGATTTTCCCTTCATTGTTTCACATTTCCTTAGAGCTTGCAAGTTGCTAATAATAAAGCACAGGAAACTGCAGCAGGTCACAGTTTAAATAAGGAGCAACAAATCACCTGCACAGGAAATCTGTTGGTCAAAAAAGGTATGCAAGAGTAATTCTTTCACAGAGCAGTGTTGTGTATGGAACATCAGTACACCTGTGCTGCCAAGACCTGCAGGTCAGGTCCAATATGATCCAGCTGTGGGTCAGTTCAGGGTTGTAGGTTGAACAAGTTCATTTAAAAGTGTGTAAACATGAATTTAATAGTTAAATTCAACAACAGTTTTGCTTAAAAATACTGCTTTGATCATCTAAATCACATGTCAAACTTAAGGCTGCCGTAACTATATAAGTGACCCTTTTTACTCCATAGAGGGGAATTAAATAGAACCTTTAAAATAACAATTGTGTGCTAAAATATTATTTTATCAATCAAATCAAAACAGTTTTATTTGTATATCTTCAAATTACATCAAAGTGAAAAGATGTTCAGTGTCATTAAATTTTAAGAAGTACTCATCAGAGACACAGCTATTTATTGATATTTTAAGTTTATTAGTGGGTAGCTTTTTTCAATACATTCTGCCACAACTGGCCCTTTGAGAACATTTGTGACCTTGATATGGCCCCAAATAAAATTGAGTTTGACACCCCTGACCTAAATATTTCTAATTTAAATTCATTTTCCAGTCAAGCTTTACTTTGTTCATTTGAGAAACATTTCCTGAAAACCAGAACAGGTTTGACATACATACCAATATTAGCTAATTTTGTGTAAGATATTCTGCTTTATTTGTAATATTACTACCGACAAACAGGATTTTGTGTTAATTACACCGGACTGTTTTTTTTAGCTTTACATTTTATCCCTTTCCAAACCCAAATGGCGGCTAAACCACATAAAACCCCGAGGACGAGCGTCGGAGCCCCTAGAGCCAGCGCCACGGTGGTGTTCGCCCCCACCGCTATGACAACGCCGGCTAACACCAACACCACCGCGGCAGCCGAGGCCACGCGGATGTTCTTCCTCCGAACCTGTTTCTTCTTCTCTCGCTCCTTTTGCTGCTTCTCCCTCTCCTCGTCCCACACCTTCCTCTCTTCTTCCTTCTTCTCCTCCTCTTCCTGCCTCCTGCGCTCCTCCTCCTCCCTGAGCTTCCTCTGGGCTTTCTCATACATCTCGTTCGTGTAGTGCTTCCCTCCGTTGTCTTGTACCATTTCCTTGATCATGTTGATGAGCTCTGTGACCTGCACGCGGTCGTCCGCGTCGTTGTTGTTGAAGGCGTGGTACCTGCGCCCAAACGTGATCGAAAGTCTCCGGAGCTCCTTGCACTCCTTCAGGGCATTGTCTGCTTTGGCTTGATCCTTGCACGTAAACAGCATGATGGTGTACATGGAGGCGTCGTCGCCAAAGTTCTCCTGGATCCACTTCACGGCGTTCCTCTCCTCCTCAGTGAACCTGACTCCAAGCCTGATCACCAGAAGGAACGCGTGGGGTCCAGGGACCGACATCTTGACGCACTCTTCTATCCTGGACTTCAGTTCCTCCTCTGTGATTCCTGTGTCAAACAGCCCCGGCGTGTCGATCACTTGGACTGGGATCCCGTCCACCTCTCCGCTCTGCGTCTCACAGTGCTTGGTCACCGACACCGGGCTCGGATCTTCTTTGAAGGTAGCTCTGCCGAGGATGGTGTTTCCTGTGGCGCTCTTCCCTGATCCAGTCTTGCCCACCAGGACGATCCTTAACCCTCCAGACAAATCCAAAGCTGCGAATTGAAATCAAAGTTAATACTTTATATTAAAAAAACATGTTAAATGGCTGAAGTGAGGATGGAAGTTTTGTGCTGTTTCGGTAGAACATCAGTAGAGTACACTTACTTTTTTTTTTGCCAGTAGCAGAAACTAAGTAACTGAACTATGGATTTCTTACAGAACTGCACAATTATATATTGATGCAAGTTGACACATGCCAGCCAAAGCAAGGACACAAAGTACAAGAAAGCAAACATAACACACAGACCCACTGCCAGCCTTTCACGTAGAGCATTGGCCTTTTGGCATACTGACCTCCAGTAGAACCAGTAAGGACAGATATTAAATTGATGCTTCTAACATTTGAAAGTCAATAGACTTGGACCAATGTATTTATTGGAGAAGGTCAGAGTTTATTGTTTTTAATTTTCTCCGACTGTTTTCATTGTTTTAACGTTAATTTTTTATCTTTTGAGTGTTTTTGTTTCACATCTTCAAACGTCTTTGTTTTTGGTTGTTATTTTGTATTCTCAAAGCTCCCTGACCTTTCGACATCACCAGTTGCAGGAAACAGGAAATAACAGAGGGACAAACATCAAGTAGACTTTGACTTGAGTTGCAAGTTTTACTCTATTTTCTATCTCATTAAATGGTTTTAGTTTTTGTTTCTGTTAGTAAATTTAGGCACCAAATGTATGTGCATGTGGTTTCTACTACTGGATTAAGTTTTCAAAAGTGAAATCCTTCTTATACGTTTGTTTTTTAATGGCACATCCTACTGCTTTCATGTCAAGTCTACTGCTTATTTTTTATACTGTCATAATTGAGGCTGTAGATTAAAACAAGTATTGTGATTATTGGTATAACTGCTGCTGCTTGTTGTCAATTGTGGAAGACAACACTGGCATAACACAAAATATATAAAACATAAACAAATAATGCCTGCAGAAATATTTTTAATTTTTCCTGAATTACATATCACCTATTTTAAATTACTATTTTCAACTTAAGTCTTTAACTTGTGCTTAATTTTCTTTTTATTTGATTTTACAATATTACAATTAGAAATGTCTCCAAATGACTGTTTTAGATTTATATTCATTGACTTAAGTAGCAAAAAATACAAGAACATTTCTGATAAATTAAAAAAAAAAGACATTCATACATTTTTATTCATTATCTAAACTCGAATAAATAGTCATTTCAATTTATACAGAAACACCAAAACTCAGCTGCTTCATGTCAAGGTTATCGAATTACAGCAGTAACACTATTTTTTGTGTATTATTGGAGAGCAAACATCAGAAAAAGGAATTGGAACATGGCAACTAAAAAACTACTAATAAAAATACTAAGCTAAAAAGAAGTACATTAGCAATCACAAGAAACAGTTAAAAATGGTCTTTAATTACAATATGTGTATTTACTAGGATTTAACAAGATTTCTCAGAAAATGAAGTTTGAGGGAGCATACCGTCAAAGTTATAGAGACCACACCCATCAGACCGAGGCAAACTTCTCGGCTTCTTCTCTCTCAGTTGTATTTCTAAGACAAATGACCATCGAGATAAAAACAAGTAAATTGTTAAAGCAATCTTTGTTATGAAGCAATACATTTCTTTTTGAAATCCATCTGAGCGTTCTTTCTCCCAGTTTAACGTCACCCTATGATCCCAGTCAAAAGCTCCATAAAGGTGACTGGAGCGGATCATCAGGTTTATTCTCTTACCTTCAGCCATCGCTTTGGATCCACCTTTTCCTCGTCCCAGGTGACCAAGTTTGTTCCAGCAGATCTGAAGTCTGAATTATTGCTTAAAATGTTGCTCTAAAGCTTCACATTGGCGTTCGGGGAGACTTCTGGAAGTCTTGGCTATGTGCTGGGAGCTTCCCATTTCCTTCCATTGTCCTTGGGCTGCATCTGAATATGAGAACGCTTGCAGAGGCTGTCGGCTGCTTTCTGAATGCACCGAACGTGATCGTGTGAAGGTTTGACTGGAATGTTTTGCTAATGTGAAAAAGAGACATGAATTTAATCAAGTTCTTTAACAATATGAGGTTTTCTCACTGTTTTTTTGTAAAATCTGTTTGAGAGGTGATGGGGGGAGAGTCAGTCTCCAGGGTGCATCACATCCCTCCATTGTTTGCATCTTCACCAATCAGAATCGAGTAATATTGAGCAGGTTTTTTTGCAAAACATAACTCAAGCTTTTCAGTCCATTCAGTCTTCAGTGTTTTATCAACTAGACCCATACTGTGACAGGAAATTTTGAGGATTTCTGCAATAAACACATGACGTTTCTTACTTCCTGGTGCGAGTGTTTGTACAATGGAGCTGAAGTGTTTCCTTTCAGTAAGTTATCTCAGGGGTGTTGGATGGAAGCAAGAAGCTCTGTCAGCAATGAGTTTTGAGGCACATATATAGTTGTTATTTGGGTTTTCCTTTCAGATTTCTCATCTTTTGGCATTGCTGGGTTTAGGCCCTGGTTGCACTACTTAAGTTTTTTTGTTTTAAATAGTAATTTCTTTCTTTATTAAAAATATCTCTGTTTGTGGGGTTTGGACTTCTAACCACAAATGCATTTGTTGTGCTAGGAGTTAGCAACCATGTTTAAATTAAGTACATCAAAATTCAAAATTAAATTTTTTACACGCAGGGCTAAAGATACCACAAGGGTTAGAGACTCGTGTCGAATGACCGGAAGCCAGTTTCTCTTAGACTCTGTCTCTTAGACAACCTTGGATGGACGCAGGTGAGCCAAACAGCTGAACTCACCCCCACCGCCCGGGTGAATCTGCAGGTAAATGCAAATGTTCCTCATTTGTGTTGTAGCAAGAAGATGGCCTTGGGTCTTCATAGAATTTGCATGTCTTCTCTCTGGCTTCCTCCCACAGTCTTTGGTCCGTGGGAGGAAACCCTAGCCTCTCCAAAATTCAAATGTAGAAATAATGTCAACCTCTCATCATACTAAAGTCACTCTCTGTGGCCCCCTGCTGGTAGAGATTATTGAAGTAACAAAATACATTTAAATGTCCAGTTGCAGATATGAAACGCTCCCCTGCACAAAACGAAGTGATGCATGGTCTGTGCAAAACCGCTTATAACAAATATCTTTGATGTAAACAAAAAAAAAAAAAACAGGAAAAAAACAGCTCCACTGTTGTCGATGTTTCGTGCATAGAAAGCCACGTGTACAAAAAGGACATCTATGTGGTTGTTGCTGATAATCGTACTAGTGCATACATATATATATACACATTCTTATTTTTAAATCTCTACATCTTGAAAATCCTTTTCTTCTAAACTATACCTGTTTCAATAAAGATTTATTTAAACAGAAGTACATTACACAAAATCCAGCAAAATTATACAAATCATTTCTAACTTTTCAAAATAAAGCAACCATCCACTGGAACTTTATTTTAAATAAAATGTAAAAGAAACAAAGCACTCAAACGAAACAAAAAATTTTACAACTCTAATTCTGACATATTTTTAACTAACATTCTGATTGCAATTTTGATCAGAAAGTTAAATTAAAACCACTTGATGACTTCAAACGTGTTTTTTTTCCTCCAATGATCTTTAAATGATAAAGTGAAGTAAATATGTGGTATAGTTACACAATATTTACTATTTGTGCTTAATTACAATAATTAAAAGTGACATATTTCCATCTTATTTGTCACACTTATTATAGTTTTAGTTTTAATTTTGAGGTTTTCAAATTATTAAACATAAACTGTCTGATTGTTCAGCTTTTAGTCCTCGTATTTAGACATAATTCTCAATTTCACACATGCAATGTAAATCTTTACCACTTGATATGTGATTGTACCATAGTCATTTTACTTATCCTTAATTGCACCTTGAGGCACCTTGTGCAGCATGAGCTGTTGGAAATGTGCTGGCGTGCCAGGTGAGAGGCGGGGTACACCCTGGACAGGTCGCCAGTCTGTTGCAGGGCAACACAGAGACACACAGGACACACAACCATGCACACACACACTCACACCTACAGGCAATTTGGAGAGGCCAATTATCCTGACAGTCATGTTTTTGGACATGTGGGAGGAAACCGGAGTACCTGGAGAAAACCCACGCATGCACAGGGAGAACATGCAAACTCCATGCAGAAAGACCGGGGCCGGGAATCGAACCCAGAACCTTCTTGCTGCAAGGCAACAGCTCTACCAACTGCGCCACTGTGCAGCCCTGCAATTAAACTTGTCAAATGAAAAGTAATACATTTAAATAAATCATCAATAACAATAACACAGTTTTCATTGCATCAATCAGAAATTTGCCAGACCTGTCAATAAGCTGTTGGACATATTAAGTGTAAATAAGTGTCTGCAGAAAGCATAAACTGTGTGTGTGTTGCATCAGGATAATTAAGAGCAGAGCTCTGTTATGCTGATGAAATCAGTGTTCAACTGCCAAAAAACAAGCAATCAATCAAAAACAAACAATCAAAATATAAAGAATCAGAGGACCAAAATACAAAACCAAAATTACTCAGACATTGACAATATACATCAAGATAGGATTATGGGTCTTTGTTATCTGTAGACGATATTTAGACATTGTCACCGTTCTATTCATCCATTCATGGTTGTGATTTGTTGGTTCATTTTGTCACATTTCTCACTGATTTAAGGAAACACATACTCGAAAAGTTCACAGTCTTCAACGACAAAACCAAGAACTTTTCCCATTGATGTAAAGTAGTTATTCTTAGCAAACTTCATTCCTTTGGAAATCATTTTTAATACTCTACACCAAAAACGAAGTTTTCCCTTTCTCTCCTTCTGCTTTCTTGCCTCCTGTTTATCTTCTTCACACTTGGATTTATACCTTCTTCCCTCTTCTTGCTCTGTCTTTTTTGTTCTTTCATATTCTTCCCTCCACGCTCTTAACTCCTCCACCACCAGGTCCCTCTGGGCTTTTTTGTACATGCTATTGGTGTAATGGTCTCCCCCATTTATTTGAACCATTTCATCTATTTTATTCAGAAGTTCTGTGACCTGTTTTCTGTCTGAACTCTGCCCATTGATTAACGAGTGGTACCTTCCTCCACACCTATCTATTAGAGTTTGTAGTTCTTTGCTTTCTGCCACAAAGTCCTCAACAGATTTACCTCTGAGCAAATCAGCATGAGTGAACAGGACTATGGTGTAAGTGGCAGCATCAGAGCCAAAGTTATCCTGGATCCACTTCACAGTGTCCTTTTCCTCTTTTGTAAATCTCGACTTTAAGTTTATCACTACCAGAAAAACATGAGGCCCAGGAACTGACAGCTTAACACACTGCCCAATGTCTTCTTTGAGTTGTGCTTGTGTTTTATCTGTGTCAAATAATCCAGGAGAGTCGATCACCACCGTGTTTCTGTCTCCTTCCAGTCGCTCTCGTCTCTCACAGGTTTTTGTCACCGACTCAGCCGAGGCGTCTTCTCTAAATGCTGAGTGGCCCAAGATGGTGTTTCCTGATGCACTCTTTCCAGAGCCAGTTTTTCCAACCAAAAAGAGAGTCCGCTGCTTTGAAAAGCCTGAGAAAAGATTCAGAAAATTCTTAAAGTTTTCCATGTTATAAGCTTTTACAGTTTTAACAAAATATATTAACAGTAGCTGCACATCAACTTACAAAGTAAATCCGCTGTGATCGTTGCAGAAACACAAAGTCTGAGTAGTATTTTAACATGGGGAAATTGTCTTGTTCTAAGTAAATTTATCTGCCATTGGAACTTGTACTTTTTCACCAATATTAAGGAATACATCCATCCATCCATCCTTTTTCTTTACACCCTTATCCCTTAATGGGGTCGGGAGGGCTGCTGGTGCCTAATATTAAGGAATTATTTACTTAAAACAAACCCTATGTCTATGTCAAATGTAATGAGATGTTTGCACTAGAAACGAGACTAAAATACTTGGTAAGGCTTTATGTTTTTGCAATGTACACATTTCAAGAAATAAAGGCTGGAAATGTTTCACTATGCATGTAATTATGCAAACTTCTCAAAATCATATTTTCACAATTTTCAAATGTTTTTATGTCTAGTGCTTTTAGTTAGATTGCTAATTCTGCATTTGTTAATATATCAATGTTTTTGACATCAAAATTCAAAAGAAGATCATGATCAGGCCATGTTTTTTTATTTTTACCCATTTCCTTTGAGGTGTTGGCCTACTTGTGTGAAAGAATGAAGTTTTGATGTCACTTTCAAGGTGTGGTTCTATTGCTTGTCTCCTACCACACATTAAAATCCTGCTTCATTTTGTTCAGGTTAAACATAGTGTGCTATTAGTCTCATACCTGTGCTGTGAGATTGGCAGTGAGTCATGAGTTCACATAATGCAAACACCAAAAGGTGGCGCCAAACTCGGCTCCAAACCTTCTGGGCCAACATCATAGGATCACCAGCTTCTGTCAAAACAGTTAAATAAAACTTTACATTTTCAGTAGAGGATTTAATTAGACCTTCAAAACTTGTTGAAGTTTCAAAACGATTTTTATATCTGCATAATAAAAAAGACATGCTATTTTTTTTTTTTGCTTTATGAGGTTGTTTGTCAGTGTCGTGGGCTACACTCTTGACTAGGAAACTGAAACCGTCTATCACATAAGTCCATCTTATTCCTCAGGTTGCATAAAAACTCAAACAATATTTCTACTGCTAGGCATACCAGTGGGACAGCGATCCAGCAATCGCAATATGTATATCCATAATGCTATGCAATAAGAAGTAACACTTTGTGCCTTTTAGTTAAGAGTCATAAATATTTACTAACATTTTAAGAAAAAACAGTTTTCATCAAATACACAAAAAGTTAAATCAGGATAGCAACTTGGCAAAACATGCAGGTTACCTGTCGAGATCAGTTAGTTTCCACCACTTGTTTTGCCACCCACTAAATCATTTTCAAACCCCCTTTGACTAAAACTTAAATTGTAACCAGCTGCAGACAAACAGTAAAATCCCAACTTTCCTTCATTTGCTTAACCAGTCCAAGTGTCTTCATATTCATAATATTAGTTCCCTGTCCATGTTCCTCCACCATGAAGAATGCTCCCACCTGCCATTTAGTCTATTTAGCACAAACGATTAGAAAGCTGATAATATCATATAGCCTACCACAACAGGCTTCAGCGGCTTCGGACCTCTGGGATGTCCCAAACTAAAGCAAAGAGACACAAAAACTTGTTTCACTAGACACGCTTTTTCCTGAAAGCAAAACTGAAACTTAACATTCCACGTCACTAACGTCTCTGACGACTGGGCATGTACTTTGACGGTTCACATTAAGATAACAATAATTAACCCTTCCACCCGCCAAATTCTCACCCTCTGAAAATCTCCACTATTATTTGTAATTTGATCATCAAATACATATCAGATCTATACAGTAGAAACAGATTTGGGGCTGTTGCAAAAGTAAAATTCTGCGTATAGCTTTTCGGTTCTGGGTTTTCTGTGTAGTTAATTTTGAGGTTTTCTGTGTTTAGTCCGGTTCCTGTCCCGTCTTCCCTGTTGATTGCTTCCCAGGTGTGTCTAGTTACCTGATTACCCTCCCTGTGTATTTAAACCCACCTGTTGTCTTTCTCTTGTCGGGTCCTCGTCCGTTGTAGTTTGTAGTTCAGTTTCTCAGTAGGACTGTTTAGTCCTGAGTTTCTGGTTATTTTGTCGTCACAGTAGAACTGGCTTAAGTCCTGTGTCTGCGTTGGCTCTGACGCTCATTCAATTAGTGTTGGCTTCATTTCAGCTCACTGTGCTGTCTATTTGTTTGACTGTTGAGCTTATTTCTTCATTAAATTCATCATTTTGCCTACAACCTGGGTCCAGCCTGCGTCTCTCCTCACCAACCTCACCTCATGACAGTAGCTTAATGAGGTGGATCAGAGCCAATTAGAAATCCAAGAAAAGGAAAAAAAAATGTTTTTCATGAAGCAAGTCCAAACCCAAAGCACATTGTGTGCCCTAACAAGCACTGCACTAGCAAGACAATAAATCTCTTTATTGTCAAATCAGTCAAATAATTTTAATAACTAAAATGACAGTTTAATAGGATTTAATTGACTCTTCTACTACTAAGTATGAGTTTTACAAAAACATTGTGACAATGTCGCATACTATTTTTTTGAAGTATGACCTAAGTCACAAGGCTGTAACTGATCCAGCAGCAGATGTCACTGTTGTGAGTAATAAATGAAGCATCAAGTAATAAATCTTTGGGCAAAGCAAATGACTGGAAAGCTTCACTGCTTCATGAGGCTTCATTTGGCCGTCAATACTTACTTCACTAAGTATTGTTTCCCCTTTATAGGATCAAATTCAATTTAAATGAAATCAGAAAATGATTAATTGAAAAGAAAATGTAAGAAGCATATTCGAGTAAGCATTTATTAAAAGAAAAACCATTGAATTGAATCAAGTACAGTAAAACTGATGCAACCACTCCAGATTTTTAAAACTAGGAATTGTCTTCTTACTCCCCTTTCAGATTAAACCCTTAATACAAAACAAAACAAAACAAAAAAACCTTGAAACAAAACTAAGAAACTTAATTGGAAACATTTAAAACCAAGAACATGATCTTAAAATGATAAACTGAAGTAATGCACAATGGTTACATACAGTCAATCCTAACCATTTTTTTTTTCTGTATTTGCACATATTTACAATTAAGTGAGAAATTATCAAAAAAGATGTGCCAAACCTGTTACTAAGTTGTTGAACATATGTTTCTGTGAGGAAAATAAATCTCAACTGTGCATTATTTTTGTCAAGTTAAAAGAGCACTGATGTGTTATGTTAAAATAAAGTGTTCGCATGCACAAAATAATAAGAAAATCCCAGGTGAAAATCAAACAAAGCCTGAATTATTCAGATAGAGACAATAAAAGCCCCTGGATTTGATTTTATGTCCTTGTTTTCTGTAGTTTAGGAACTGTTGTCTACCAGTGTCCTGATTAAACAGTTCATTCATTGTTGTGCATCGTTGTGATATGTTGGCTCATTTTTTCCCGTTCTATCCTTCAAATAGTTAATGACTTCACATTTGTCTACAAAAAGATCAAGTAGTAAATCTGCTGCAAGAACATAGGGATTCCCGGACAATAACACAACTAGTTTGGAACCAATATTTACTGCGTTACACCAAGAATGACGTTTGTCCTCCTTATCTCTGTCCCTTTGTTCCTCTTCTTCACACCTTTTGTTTTCTGCCTTTCTCCTCTCATATTCCTTCCTCCACGCTCTTAACTCCTCCTCCACCAGGTCCCTCTGGGCTTTTTTGTACATGCTATTGGTGTAATGGTCTCCCCCATTTATTTGAACCATTTCATCTATTTTATTCAGAAGTTCTGTGACCTGTTTTCTGTCTGAACTCTGCCCATTGATTAACGAGTGGTACCTTCCTCCACACCTATCTATTAGAGTTTGTAGTTCTTTGCTTTCTGCCACAAAGTCCTCAACAGATTTACCTCTGAGCAAATCAGCATGAGTGAACAGGACTATGGTGTAAGTGGCAGCATCAGAGCCAAAGTTATCCTGGATCCACTTCACAGTGTCCTTTTCCTCTTTTGTAAATCTCGACTTTAAGTTTATCACTACCAGAAAAACATGAGGCCCAGGAACTGACAGCTTAACACACTGCCCAATGTCTTCTTTGAGTTGTGCTTGTGTTTTATCTGTGTCAAATAATCCAGGAGAGTCGATCACCACCGTGTTTGTGTCTCCTTCCAGTCGCTCTCGTCTCTCACAGGTTTTAGTCACCGACTCAGCCGAGGCGTCTTCTCTAAATGCTGAGTGGCCCAAGATGGTGTTTCCTGATGCACTCTTTCCAGAGCCAGTTTTTCCAACCAAAAAGAGAGTCCGCTGCTTTGAAAAGCCTGAGAAAAGATTCAGAAAATTCTTAAAGTTTTCCATGTTATAAGCTTTTACAGTTTTAACAAAATATATTAACAGTAGCTGCACATCAACTTACAAAGTAAATCCGCTGTGATCGTTGCAGAAACACAAAGTCTGAGTAGTATTTTAACATGGGGAAATTGTCTTGTTCTAAGTAAATTTATCTGCCATTGGAACTTGTACTTTTTCACCAATATTAAGGAATCCATCCATCCATCTATCCATCCATCCATTTTCTTTACACCCTTATCCCTTAATGGGGTCGGGAGGGCTGCTGGTGCCTAATATTAAGGAATTATTTACTTAAAACAAACCCTATGTCTATGTCAAATGTAATGAGATGTTTGCACTAGAAACGAGACTAAAAATACTTGGTAAGGCTTTATGTTTTTGCAATGTACACATTTCAAGAAATAAAGGCTGGAAATGTTTCACTATGCATGTAATTATGCAAACTTCTCAAAATCATATTTTCACAATTTTCAAATGTTTTTATGTCTAGTGCTTTTAGTTAGATTGCTAATTCTGCATTTGTTAATATATCAATGTTTTTGACATCAAAATTCAAAAGAAGATCATGATCAGGCCATGTTTTTTTATGTTTGTGCATTTCCTTTGAGGTGTTGGCCTACTTGTGTGAAAGAATGAAGTTTTGATGTCACTTTCAAGGTGTGGTTCTATTGCTTGTCTCCTTCCACACATTAAAATCCTGCTTCATTTTGTTCAGGTTAAACATAGTGTGCTATTAGTCTCATACCTGTGCTGTGAGATTGGCAGTGAGTCATGAGTTCACATAATGCAAACACCAAAAGGTGGCGCCAAACTCGGCTCCAAACCTTCTGGGCCAACATCATAGGATCACCAGCTTCTGTCAAAACAGTTAAATAAAACTTTACATTTTCAGTAGAGGATTTAATTAGACCTTCAAAACTTGTTGAAGTTTCAAAACGATTTTTATATCTGCATAATAAAAAAGACATGCTATTTTTTTTTTTGCTTTATGAGGTTGTTTGTCAGTGTCGTGGGCTACACTCTTGACTAGGAAACTGAAACCGTCTATCACATAAGTCCATCTTATTCCTCAGGTTGCATAAAAACTAAAACAATATTTCTACTGCTAGGCATACCAGTGGGACAGCGATCCAGCAATCGGAATATGTATATCCATAATGCTATGCAATAAGAAGTAACACTTTGTGCCTTTTAGTTAGAGTCATGAATATTTACTAAAATGTTAAGAAAAATCTGTTTCCATCAAATACACAAAAAGTTAAATCAGGATAGCAACTTGGCAAAACATGCAGGTTACCTGTCGAGATCAGTTAGTTTCCACCACTTGTTTTGCCACCCACTAAATCATATTCAAACCCCTTTGACTAAAACTTAAATTGTAACCAGCTGCAGACAAACAGTAAAATCCCAACTTTCCTTCATTTGCTTAACCAGTCCAAGTGTCTTCATATTCATAATATTAGTTCCCTGTCCATGTTCCTCCACCATGAAGAATGCTCCCACCTGCCATTTAGTCTATTTAGCACAAACGATTAGAAAGCTGATAATATCATATAGCCTACCACAACAGGCTTCAGCGGCTTCGGACCTTTGGGATGTCCCAAACTAAAGCAAAGAGACACAAAAACTTGTTTCACTAGACACGCTTTTTCCTGAAAGCAAAACTGAAACTTAACATTCCACGTCACTAACGTCTCTGACGACTGGGCATGTACTTTGACGGTTCACATTAAGATAACAATAATTAACCCTTCCACCCGCCAAATTCTCACCCTCTGAAAATCTCCACTATTATTTGTAATTTGATCACCAAATATATATCAGTCCTACACAGTAGAAACAGATTTGGGGATGTTGCAAAAGTAACATTTTGTGTGTAGCTTAACCCTCGTATGCTACGATGGGGTCCGATAGACCCCTGCTCGTTATAACACCGGCTACTGGCATGCTTTTCATGCATGTGTATGAGTATCGTGTCGTGAGTTGTTGTGTGTCTCGTTTACCGTTTCATGCGGCACCTGGTCTATTTGTCACAAAGCTATTCTGTAAATTGCTTATCCCATGCATATAGACAGGGTGAGGTCTGACACGTCTGCGCCAAAGTACACTTGTGGTTTTCATTGCTGGTGATAATTAGCCCAAAATTAAACCTAGTGACGTGAAAAAGACCTGGGGTTTATTCTTTTTTTTTTCACATACTATCATTGTAAGGTATGGAAGCCCATTTCCGCCATGAAAAAAAAAGCTAAACAGGAAGTCATAATTTCGACTTTCAAAGTCATAATTATGAGATTTAAAGTCATAATTTCGACTTTCAAAGTCATAATTATGAGATTTAAAGTCATAATTTCGACTTTCAAAGTCATAATTTCGACTTTCAAAGTCATAATTATGACTTTCAAAGTCATAATTTCGACTTTCAAAGTCATAATTATGACTTTCAAAGTCATAATTTCGACTTTCAAAGTCATATGACTTTGAAAGTCGAAATTATGACTTTAAATCTCATAATTATGACTTTGAAAGTCGAAATTATGACTTTCAAAGTCATAATTATGACTTTGAAAGTCGAAATTATGACTTTAAATCTCATAATTATGACTTTGAAAGTCGAAATTATGACTTTGAAAGTCATAATTATGACTTTGAAAGTCGAAATTATGACTTTAAATCTCATAATTATGACTTTCAAAGTCGAAATTATGACTTTGAAAGTCGAAATTATGACTTTGAATCTCATAATTATGACTTTGAAAGTCGAAATTATGACTTTGAAAGTCATAATTATGACTTTGAAAGTCGAAATTATGACTTTAAATCTCATAATTATGACTTTGAAAGTCGAAATTATGACTTTGAAAGTCGAAATTATGACTTTAAATCTCATAATTATGACTTTGAAAGTCGAAATTATGACTTTGAAAGTCATAATTATGACTTTGAAAGTCGAAATTATGACTTTAAATCTCATAATTATGACTTTGAAAGTCGAAATTATGACTTTAAATCTCATAATTATGACTTCCTGTTTAGCTTTTTTTTTTTCATGGCGGAAATGGGCTTCCATACACACAACATAATAATAAAAGATAAATATATAAATTAAATAAATTAAAAATAAAGATATAAATAAAAGAAATATATATATATATATATATATATATATATATATATATATATATATATATATATATATATATATATATATATATATATATAATTTTTATTATGTCAGTTTTGGTCCTCCATATAAATATAAATATATAAATTAAATAATAAATATATAAAGAATAATATATTTATCAAAATATGTATTTATGCTTTTATTTTTTAGCAAAAATATATATATATATACACACACAACATAATAATAAAAGTTAAATATATAAATAAAATAAATTAAAAATAAAGATATAAATTAAAGAAAAAAAAATATATATATATATATTTATAAAGGGAACACTTAAGTGTTCCCTTTATTTTTTTGAGCAGTGTATAACAATAAAGTACCAAGTTGGTAACAGCGCTACTACAGCCTTGCTTAACTCCTCTCCATCTACCCCAACACTTGGTTGTGTCACTCTGTACCTTAAAGCACCACCCACTTTAGCTGATTTTTTTATTTTTTTTTCAAATTGTAATTTTCCTGAGCCAGATTCTGGAGCAAGAATGTTTTCACAAGCATTTTTCTCATGACTTTATGGTGATTCTTATGCTCGTTTTTAGACTTTTAATACTCTGTTTACTGAGAATTATGTTGAACAGGATATTATGACTAGTGTCTTAGAAAATTGCTTCTCAAGTCAAACTTAACATCACGGTTTCTGACAACAGCTTCTTATTATCGCAAGGGGTGACCTATACCTGCTCAAGACACCAGGCTATGGTATGTCCATACCAACAGTCCAGTCCGTTGGGCAAATTGTAACCTTTCTTAAAACAATTCAGTTGATTTATATAACACTAATTTACAATAGGTAATCTCGAGACAATTTACAAAAAAGTCATTTCCATTCTACTTAACAGTGCAGAAATTAAAATGTATTAAGTCAGTAAAAAAAAAAAAAAGTTAAGTTATCTGAGTTAAAAATGCAGATTGTATCATGTCATTGACTTGTTGTTGACTTGACTTGTTTATATGCTTCCCCCTGTTCAAATTACTTTTACCCTGTAAAGTCTGATTTGATCTATATTTTCCAGGGGACCCTGTGGAACCAACATGTACATTTGCTGCCTTCTTTTTTTTGTATCTTTATTAATGGACACAACTGGAGTTCCATAAAGTCTCGTAGTAAAAGTCACATTAAGAAGCAATCAGAACGCCCCATGCTGAACCGATCCTCCCCACAACCATCCTCCAACTTTTGTTTAACATGTCAGAGTTTTAACAAGAAAGAAAAACACAGAGTACAACCAGTGAAATTGTTACTTTATAAGTCACAAGTGTACATTTTATCTTTAGGTTTTATGTAACACCATGCTAATAAGCTACAAGATAGTTGGTAAATAACACAAATCCTAATCAATAATCTACTGTATTTGCTCCTTTCTTCTTCTTCTGCAGCCCCTGAATTAACAGGAACAACTGATGTTTGTCCGTTCTGTAAGAAAAAAAACAAAGTTTTGTTTCTTTTACATTGTTGTTTTTAGAGCACACAAATGATACAGTACTTAATAAATTAAAATAAAATTCATAATTAATTAAAACTCTATAATTCAGAGGGGAAAAGGTTCTAGACATGTTAATGAGATCCAAATTTTTTTCAAAGTTTTGACATACCTTAAAGTCTCTTCGTCTCCTGGAGTCGTTTCAGTGAAGTTAGCGTTCGTGGGGGAAAACTTGCTGTCGCTTTCAGTCAGAAAGTTACTAATGTCAGAAAAATCTGCTGTCATGTCATGAGCTGGAAAAAAAAAAATCAACAAGCATGTTGGCAAAAATAGAAGTCGCATCGTAGTTTCACTTAAGACTTATAAAATAGTTTCATGATTTTGGTTATGGTTGTAGAATTTAAACTGAGGTAACACTAAACAATAAATCGTTGGGTAGATAGTGTGAAAAAGGGGAGATGTTAAAGACATAAATGGCTGAAAATGCATCCATTGTTGAAAATGAATCAAACTCATGTAACAGTGTAATGATTCACCTCTGAAACACTTTGAGTCACCAAGCTTTATGCTTTTCAAACCCTTGCTATTTGGTCAGTTTGATTTCAGAAGAGCCGATGACATTTTTTATTACAGAAACATAAAAATTACTCATCTTTAAGATGACTAGAACAAGACTCACTGCGTACACTGATGGCGATGAGTTTGGCCAAAAGTAAAACATTCAGGATTCCCAAAGCCACACCGAGGCAGAGCCTCTCTTTGGAGCTGCTTGAACCTTAAGAAAAACCTGAACCGTAGCAAAATGTAATGCAGTACATGCTAGATTTATCTGTAACGTTATTCTTACCTGTGTGATTAGATGCAGTTTGTCTAACAGGCTCCATGTTGACGTACATTTCCTCCATCGCTTCAGACTTTCTGCTGGCTTTTAACATTGACTATAAAATCCACTGCAGTCGTGGAACTAAGTGAAAAACTGTGGGAAAGAGGTGAGATGTGTCTGGTGTTCAACATAAAAAAGTAACATATTTTAGATGTAACAGTCAAATAAAGAAATTCATGAGTGCAGTTTCAGTTTTATTTTCTTAAATATCGTACACAGCATAAGATTCTTGAAGGTTTCAATAGTTTATAAGGTCATATTTCCTGATTTGGTTCTGTATCAATGAATATTTATTTCTCCTTTGTTTTCCTTCAGCTCAGTTAATCCTACTCATAATAAACATGTTACACTTTTCTATTGATGAAGAAAATAATTGACTTTTACATTCATGCACAACTTTGCTTTCTGTCGTATGGTATCAAAAATTAAAAATAGTTTTAAATCACTTATATAAGGATGAAAAATACATCTGATGTTGTGATGTTCCTGCTCCTTGTGTCCAAACATTTCCTAAAGGGTAATAAATTGTTGGAGCAGGTGACTGCAGATGACTGTATGGACCCCACAGTTTTACGGGTCTCATTCTGTCCTGACAACTAGTCATAGTCTTTCTCCCAGTAAATACGACTATCATCTTTGTATTTCTAAATCCTCGTTTAACCCCATCCCTTGTTTTCTCACTATCTCACTCCAGTAGCAGAAACACTGACATTAAGAAACAACAATCCCTGAATTGCATTATCAAACTTCTATAACCGCTGGATCGAATAATTATAAAATTGTATGTACTTATTCATAGTTTAAAGATACATACTTTTAGGACTGCCGTTTAGTAAAAAGCTGGATGAGCTGTCAACTAGTGTCTAAAACTCAGGCACCATGTCTTCTGAGGGAGATCAACAGTTTGACAAACAGCTTGCTTTGTGAAGCACCGCCTCACTGGGAAGGAATCGAAAGGCTAACATGCCAATCAGGTGCAAGTTGGGCGGTTTAAAGTAAGAGAAACCAGATACTGCATTCAAAGCATGAAGAAGACCAGCAAGCAAAGCTTTCACAGAAAGAATTCTGTAGAATATCAGAGTACAGGAGATACAGGATAGAAGATTTGACTGAATCAAGACATTGTCCAGAAGTTCAGACTGGGAAGCTAACTGGAACATTGCTAGCCAAGTATGTGGAGCAGGAAAATAGGTTGTAGTTACTTAAATTTATGCAAACCAATTGTCTCAAAAGATTCAATTACTGCAACATGTAAAAGACAAGTGTAGTTACATTGTGTGATTTTGGCAAACAATATTCTTAAACTCATCCAAAATATTATTCAATGCAAAATTTATTTTACTTTCTGCTTACAGCAGCAGCAATATATTTACTACATGTCATTACATGACATAGTTGTACTGTTCAAAACCTCTCGGTTTGCTTGAGTAGAAATGGAGTAATGTCTGTGTATGTTAAAATGTTAAACATTTACCACCCAAAATTCTCACCACTTTCAAATAGTTCACTTTTTATTTTATTCTAGTTGTTGCAGACTCAACTTAAATAGATAAACTTGTAAAGCATCTTTTTTTTTCTTTTTTAAACACAAAAGTTCCTGCCGCTTGTTTAAGATGAGTACAAAAAACAAGTTGATGAGAATTAAGTGATGTTCACTTGAACTCTTTTATTAAGCAGAATGTTTTATTTTACAGTGAGGAAGGCCGGAGTCTAGCTTTAGCAGACGGCTGGAGGCATCTGACCCGCTTCAAACTCAGTACCTGTTTGCTCAACAGCAAAAATTTGGTAAGATTAAATTTAGTCGGCTAAAGAAAGTCAGACGGTTCATTACGAGTGAAATCTCTTGAGGTAGTCAAGTTTCTTGTTTGTTCAGATCTTGCTAGTCATTTCCATAGTATGATTACTAATTAACAGTTGATTCTTTTGTGTCTAATTGCAATCTAATTATTCAGTTCACAATTGAAGTTTTATTATCAGGATTCTGCAAATACAATATTTTCATAGTATATTTCAATCATTCCTTTCATACAGTCGAAGCTCCCTAAAAAGGATACATTACCTTTCTGTGAACTATAATTTTGATTCCTTTGAGTATCATATTTTATGAAATATGACTGATATGATCTTCTTGAACACATACTGATGCTTCACATTGATCATTTATAAGCATATTAGTTACAGTTACTTATCAGTTACTGTCTGTTAGTGAACATTAGTGAACAGACAGCATCAAAAGCTGTAGATACTTTTAAAGGTAACAAAACAATTTACCACATTGTGACCAACTCTCGGAGCCTGGTTGTGTAGTGAGCATGTTTTATTATTAGGTAAAGTGTAGCAATAGCAAGTCAATGTTATTATAAGTAGGAACAAGTGTCAGAAGATGTAAGTAAGTCTCTGTAAGAGGGGTTACTTGAGAAAAAAAACTAAGATTCACTGATTGAATTGTTGGTCGACAGCCAGCATATATTTGAATTTGTGCAACAAACATTGAAAGGAAAGCAAAACTATATAAAGCCTGAATGATCATTCAGTTTGATAAATATTTACATAGAGCATCATTCAATAAATCGATAGAAATCTAAGTGCTCACATCAAAACATCCAATCTAAATAAATAGAACTTGTACTAAATATTTTAATACAGACTGATGGTTGACACTGACCATTTATAAGTTTTTAGTAGTGAAACCTTAACAACTACATGTGTACTATATTTTGTTAGTGAACACACTTAAGCATGCAGATAACAGATGGAAGGAAAGAATCATTAGAATCAAAAAACAAACAACGTATAAGTCAGAGACAAAAGCTGTACGTAATTTTAAAGGTAACAAAATGTTGGAGCAACTCTCGGAGCGTGGTGGTGCAGTGTAAAAACTTTAAACTTTGGGGAAAACTGAAAGATAAATATGAGCAGTAGCAGTGGGCCTGTTTAGTCCCTGTCACATATTCTTAAGAAATAAATTTACAGATGAGGAACTTTTACTGAAATGTATCACACTAGCAAGTGTTGAAGAAAAAAAATCTATAAGTTTCAACCAACCTTTACTATTTTGGAGAAAGCATGAAGCACTGAAAAGATCAGTGTTGATTCAACAGCTGCAAAAAGACTGAAGCAAAGTAGAATTCACAATGATGCGAGGACAAATCCTGGAAAGGCAGTGATGTTAGAGTTTGTCTTTCACTTTCACTGCAGAAAACTAAAATTTATATTTGAGTAGCCTCATGTAGGCCTGTTTACTACTTGCCACATATCTTTAAGAAATGCAATTACAGATGAGGAACTTTTACTGAAATGTATCACACTAGCAAGTGTTACACAAAGGTATCTATAGAGTTTAAAATTTAAGTGACTGTTTTCGGAACGGATGAAGGAAATTACAAACTCAGTCAGCACTAACTAGTCGTGCTACCTTAAATATTTACAGGAAAACAGTTAAACTGTTGTTTTCATTCAGAGGTTCCTACCCACTCTTATGCAGACACACACACACACACACACACACACGCGCACACACACAAATACTTTGCTGTGCTGGACAGAGGTCAGTCCCTCTTACCAGACTATAAGTCTGTTTTTCAACAACACCAAATAACGCACCGTAAGCTAAATATTTGCAGTAAAACAGTTAAACTGTTGTTTTCCTTCATAGGTATCCCTCATACCTAGCTATAAGTCTGTTGTCTAACACCAAATAATGCACTGTAAGCTATTGTCAGAAGGAATGTCTGAAATATCCTGTGGGTTTCTCATGCTTGAGGACACACACGCACACACACACACACACCTGCAGCAAGGCTCTCCTGCCCCATTCTTTAATGACAGACACACACGCACGCACACGCAGCATGACATTCTGTTTAAAACCTGAGATAGTTACATTATTCCTAATCTAATTCAACATGGTTTAGAATATAGTATATTTATTTATTCACTTACAAGTAAATGATTCCTATTGGTTAATTCAAAGAGTTCGGGAGGAGTTAACAGCGAGCAGATGGTCACAAAGAGAGGTCGGGAGGTCACAACAACACCAGATAATGCAGCGTAAGCTAAATATTGCAGTAAAACAGTTAAACTGCTGTTTTCATTCAGAGGTTTCTACCCTCTCTTATGCAGGGACACACAAATACTTTGGTGTGCTGGACAGAGGTCAGTCCCTCTTACCAGACTATAAGTCTGTTGTCCAACACCAAATAACACACCGTAAGCTAAATATTGTAGTAAAACAGTTAAACTGTTGTTTTCCTTCAGAGGTAGTCTAACATCAAATAATGCACAGTAAGCTATTGTCAGAAGGAATGTCTGACGTATCCTGTGGGTTTCTCATGCTTGAGGACACACGCGCACACACACACACACCCGCAGCAAGACTCCCCGGCCCCATTCTTTAATGACAGATACACACGCACGCACACACAGCATGACAATCTGTTTAAAACCTGAGATAGTTACATTATTCCTAATATAGTTCAACATGGTTTAGAATATAGTATATTTATTTACTATAAATAAATAGTAAAAAGTTTTTGTGTGTGTGTGTGTGTGTGTGTGTGTGTGTGTGTGTGTGTGTGTGTGTGTGTGTGTGTGTGTGTGTGTGTGTGTGTGTGTGTGTGTGTGTGTGTCATTAGTAGCAAATGTATTATAAAACACAAAAGTAAAAATCTCGATTTATACTTCGTGGCAGTTCGTTACCAGAAAAAAAACGCTTATCTCTTAACACCAAATTAATAATAAGTAATATTGTTTATAAAACATAAGCACGTATTGCCCTCTAGTGGTCTTGAAAAAGCACAGCAATTTTTCAGCCCATTTGCTCGCCGTTTTTTTTTATTTTTATTTTGCCTCCATCTTTCTTTAACTCTTCTTTTTTTAAAACTGGAAGTGTGGAATATGTTGACTGTTTTTGTGTATTTGAAAGAATGCTCAAACTGGTTCAAATCTCTTCTATCGTGTATGTAAAATTCAAGAATATTCTGATCCTGTAAGAGGTTCATAGTCAAACTGTTTTACAAATGGACAAAGGAAGGTTTTTGTTATTTGTTATGTGAAAATTGGTTTTTAAACTTTTATATATTTGTGATAGCAGGAAAAAGTGAAGGTTCTGGAGTGGCTATCTCTGTCTCCTGACCTAAATATCACTGAAACACTTTGTGGAGGTCTCAAACATGCAGTATGACGGCAACATTTTACAGGAACTGAATCTTTAGATTAAAACATTAAAAACAGAGCTATGATTAGGGTCATTTGGTTTGTTTCTGTTGTTATAATGGTTGGGGCAGTTATTGTTTGATAATAAATAGATTAATGCAACCAATAACTAATTGAAGAAATTATTTGCATTAGCATAGTCTGTTAATAAAAAAATAATTAAAAACAACCAAAAACCAAAAGAAATACTGCCGTCGTATGTAAACTTCTGAGCACATCTGTAGTTGCGTGACAGCACTGCAGCCCATATTTTATCTCTGCAGCGGGATCTCACTGAGCTCCTGTGAATTACTGGCTGATTGTCGGTCTGTCAACAAACACGGCGTTAAACACAGGAGGTGCCGTCTTGCTGACGTTTCCACCTTATGGTTGAATTCATGGAAGCTCCTGAAAAGTCTTGATGACAACCAAACCAGCTGGAGAAACAGGGTTTATTTTCTGTTCAGTTTCACTCTACTTGTACCATAGCTGAAAAAATAAAAAATGTCCTTGCGTTGATTGAAAGGTTACATGAGTCACTGTGGAGACTCTTTAAGCTTATATGTTCTCTTTACACGACTGAGAAGTGGATGTGAAATTCAACAGAAGTGGGGTTGTTTATTCTGCTTTTGGACAAAACCTGAATGTTAGAGGAAAATACTAACATGAGATGAAAAAAAAATCTGATTTAGCTGTATGGTTCATAAAATTATCTTTAGCAACTTTTCCCTCCTTTTCAAGATAAAATTAAATGTATATTTTTTTGTTTGACTTTAAAGAGATAACTGTCTAAAAGAGATAAAAGACTAAAACCAAGTAGGTATAAATGAAAATCAATCTAATTTGTATTAAGGCATGTCTTCAGCACTATATGTACCATGATGCTTCATTTCTTTGTATGGCAAAGAAAACTGAATTTTCATTAGCTGGATGGCTTAAGTCCTTATGGGACCCACTGGTCTTCATGGGATTGAAAGTCTGGGCCCCATAAATTGAAGAGCTGTTTTGGGGTTAGAGGTTAGGACTAAAGTTGAGTTAAGTTTAGTTTAGATTAGGTTTAGGGTTAGGCATGTACTGGTGATGGTTGGGTTTAGGGTAAGGCGGTGTGTGTGTGTGTGTGTGTGTGTGTGTGTGTGTGTGTGTGTGTGTGTGTGTGTGTGTGTGTGTGTGGGTGTGCGTGTGTGTGTGTGTGTGTGTGCATGTGCGTGCGTGTGTGTGTGTGTGCGTGCGTTGTGTTTCAAGGATAAAGAGAAGACAACAGGAGTGTGAATCCTCTTCACGTGTAGGCAGAGGCTGGAGCATCTGTTCAAGTGCTTTCCTGTGAATGTGCTGTCAGTGATTGCTCAGACAAAGAGGGAGCCGCTGCACGTGCAGCACAGCTGTTTGGGCTTCAATGAAGTGAAAATGGCTGCAGTTTTCTGTGATTTAAACTTTACGCACGTGGCACCTTGCTGTAGAGAGGAAATCTTGAACTTGTTTGTTCCAAAGACAGAAAAAAAGCTATAATTAATTATTGATCATAACCTTGCAGTTTCTGTCCCTCCTGGTACATCGTTATGATTTGAACTTTTCAAAAAGTTCATTTATTTCAGTAAATAAAATTTAAGTCAAATGCATATATAGATTACTTACACACAGAGAAAGATATTGTATATTACCAACAGAATTTTTATTAATTTTAATGGTTATCGCCTCCAACTAATGAAAAAACCAAAACTCCGTTTTCAATACAGAAATGTTGACCAAGTATAAAACATGTCCATGTGCAATACATTTGATGCCACAGTCAAAACTGCTGTTATACGAGATACTTCAAGATCTCATGGAGGTGATTATCTTTCTATTAATAATATTGGCAATACTTGATATTGCAAAGTACCTCTGGAGGGCTTAGGTTAAGTGTGTTTGCCCCTACCATGGGCATTAAACCACATGTTGCTACATTTGTAAGTGTTGGTAAAAGTGATGTCCTGCTCAGTATGGATCATAGGAGTTTTGTTTGAATTCTATTGGACTTTATATCTGATGGCTTTTTAATTGTGAGTTATATTTACTGAATAGTGTCCAGCTGTTTTATGCATTTCTTATTTAAAAAGTATATATATACATCTACCCAGCTGTGTTGCGGACTCCAGGTGGAAATTAGCACCAGAGCTACAACCTGGTATAGTGCACATTTCCTCTTGAGGTTAGTGTTTATTGTACATTGTCCCTGTTTCAAACAAATTAAGTAATTACAAAAATAAAATCTGAATATTCTGAACGACTCCAGAACCATTTTATAAATTAAATGCAAACACGAGTCTGCTTTAAACCACTGAACAGTCACTCCTGTCCTTTTTCTCCTTCTCAGGTGAGAGGATTCTGACACTGTGTTGTCACTGAGCACCGTCTTGATCGCTTTGCAAATCTCCCCTTGAAGTCCTGAGTTATTACTCACACTGTGCTTGTTCCATACATTCAGCACCAGAGTTAAAAGGGAATTTATTTCAGCCTAAATTTGCATGAGATCCCACATTACTAATCTGAAAATAAGTGCTGAGAGTTTCCAACAGCAGTAACCTGTTCATCCTCCTTTTTATATGCATGAGCATCCTGAATATGAACATGTTTAGCCTGATATAGACAGTGGAAGTGATGACCGTGTAGAACTAACATCCACACAGGCTCATGAGCTGAGCTGTGCTTGACTCAGACGAGGCTGCGTGTGAAGACTAAGAATGAGTGGCTTCAAAGATGATGCATCCACTGCCCAAGCCCTCTGAAGGATATGGTCAGAATCTGCACTTCAATAATAACCTTCTGTTAACTGTTCTCTCTGGCCAAATAGTGGGTTTTATTGGTGTGTTTCCAATCATCTCTCAGCATCTCTCTAACCTTATTTCTAACATCACTTCTGAGTCTTTCAGAAGTGATGACTCACACCTTCATAACAATATCCAATTTTCATTTCTGTGAAAGCATCATGTCACCCAGGCAGTAATACTGTGCTGTAATTATTAAGTTAGATTATTTGAGCATTATTTCATCTGGTTTTTTTTGGGTGGGGGGGTTCGGTTGACAAAGCAGAAGCAATTCAGATTTTATTTCTCCAACAAATATTATCTGAGATGAAAAGGAGTGGGTGATGCTTTAGTGATACGAGAAGCGCTGTGAATATTGAACCTCGGAGATTTATTAGCTGTTACTAACAGGACTCCAAAGCAGTACCCATGGAAACACATCCTTTGACCCTCCGACATAAACAGAACTTTTATCCACAATTGCAAATAACCCTATGTATAATGATAGCTGTATGAAATATCTCTCTATATGGAAATCTAATTTTCCTCCTTATTTCCCTGTTCTGATTTTTCATACCAAGTATCCTTTTTTGAAGGTTTCCTTGCAAATAATAATAATAACAATAAAATAAATAAATGAAAAGATGAAGAGAACTAAATCTAAACAAATGTATGGGCTCTTCTGTCAGATCTGAGAATTAGTAGGTATAGCTGGAAAAACCCTGCTTTTATGTGAGTGCTAAGGGTGTGTGGGATTTCTGGCAATCACGATTCAGTTACTACGCACTCAAAACAAACACACACACACAGGAAGAGGAAAAAACAAGTAGGCGGCAAACACAGAGTTGCAACCTAATAGATTTTTGAAAGCAGGTTATGTAAGGCTGAACAAACCAAGGTACCAAGTTCCTGAGTCAACATCCTCCCACAGTGTCCTTCTAGATAGATAGATAGATAGATAGATAGATAGATAGATAGATAGATAGATAGATAGATAGATAGATAGATAGATAGATAGATAGATAGATAGATAGATAGATAGATAGATAGATAGATAGATAGATAGATAGATAGATGTCTTTGTCAAAAGATAATAAACACGCTTTATTTTATTTAAAAATAATATATATATTTATTTTAAAAATCCAAGTCAAATGATTTATTGACATTTCTTCGAGAATAAAAGTGCTCATGCGTTGTTTCAGTCGCTCTCAGTCCGTCACTGAATTTGACATTTCTCCAGTCCTTGGCCCGGTTTTGTTCCCTTACGTGGCCCGAGGATCTGCCGAAGATCAGTGGTGAAGCTCGGCCGACGGGCCAGTGGGTACAGGGTGCCGCAGGGGTCATCTCGCCTCGCCACCCTTCCTCCCTTCCACGCCGCCCGGTCCGTCCGCATGGCCTGGTACGAGCGGAGGGACACTTTGCGGTGCTGAAACGGACCCGTTTCCGTCGGAAGGCCGCCCCGCTTCGCCAGAGTCTCGAAGACTTTGTCGAGGTTGGTGCTGTCCTTCGCAGACGTTTCAAAATACGTGCAGTCACCACCGAGTGCTTTGAGCACTTCTGCGCGTGAAATCCCTCTCTGGGAGTCAAGGTCCGCTTTGTTGGCGCAGACCACAAGCGGGACCCGCGGCTGTGCGCAGTGCCCCGGCACCGAGGACTTGGTGAGTTTGGATTTAGCGGCCAAAATCTCCTCTCGCAGGTTGCACACCTCCTCGAAAGAGCTCCTGTCGTCGAGGCTGAAGACGAGTAGGAAAATATCTCCTGTAGAAATGACATAAAATAAAAATAAGCAATTCGAACTTGTTCAAGTTAATTTTACGCATCGTGCAGATAACAAATTGCGCACGCAGTTTTAACATTCACCCTAATTTGTCTGCAAGTTTCACATTGTTTAAGCTACTTTTGCGTACTGAGACAATGCGCACCAGTGAGTATGGAGAGACGTCGCTTGGCCGGGAAATCCCTCTCCCTGGACGCGTCCAGGATGTCTATTTGGTAGGTCTCCCCGCGGATGCAAAACAACTTCCTAAGGAAATCCTCAGAGGTCGGACTGTACTCCTCCACAAACCCGTCCCGGAGGTATCTTCTGAGGATGGCGGTCTTACCAACCCGTGGCGCACCGAGAACTACGATGCGTTTACAGTTCTGCGGCTTGGTGAGGTAAAGCGGGTCCGGTCGGTGCTCCAGACCGCTGCGACGGGTCGGGCCGGGGAAGACTAAAGCTGTCAGCTGATCCAAAGAGGATCTCTTGGCGGGATGGCTGCTCTTTGCGCCGCCTGTCTTCTTCTCCAGTTTCCACTGAGACGTGGCTACTTTAAGTAGACCTAAGCCCGCTTTGATTCCGGACGAACTCAGCTGCTGCGACGCGTGTTTGTACGCCAGCCAGACCTTGGAGAGACCAGAGCACTGTCCGTCATTGTTCTCCTGCAGGCGCGTTTCTTTTTCGGCACATTTGAGCTGGTGCCGCACAGTAACGGAGCTGGTCGGGGCGCCAGTGGAAATGCTTCCCATGGCGCTTCTTTTTTTTTTTTTTTTTTTTTTTGCGCAGCCGAAAAGCGGACAGAATCACAGATGAGGCTGGGATTCCTCAGCTCTCTGTGTGTTTGCTGATGTCAGCTCCCTTTATATACTCGCTCCTCAGCCCCGGGAGGGATTCGTCCACGTCATGCTGACAGGGGGAAAAAAAGGATAGCACTGAGCAGGGAGCAGGACTCAGCGTGAATGTGATGTACTGAAAGAATTGTCCTGTTTCTAACGTTAAGCTTTCTGTAAAAAGAAAAGAAAAACATATAATAAAATAACAGTTCTGTTATCTTACATTTACTTGAGCAACATTTTACCCCCAAAAAAGTACTTTTAGAAGTATTTTTACATTTTTACTTTTGCTTGAGTAACTTTATTACGAAGTAAACTTGAGTAAAATTGAGGAAGAGTAGTGGATACTCTGTTCACTGCGAGTAACTTGGCTGAATGACGAAGAAGCTCGTTTTAACCAAAAATTCACCTGACACACACACACACACGCACCTACTTGCAGTTTTGTTAAAGTTTCAAAAGTTTTATTTTGATAGAAATTGATTTGGGAAAAAATGCTTCTATTGCCTTACTTTGTTATTTTGTGATTATGTTATTTATATTGATTATTTTGATTTTGATCTTTAAAATGCTAAAAATTTCTCCATAACATTATATTTCCCTTTGTCTGTTGGTGTTTTTTTATATCTGTCGCATAACAAAGAATATATAATACTTAATTCATGGAATTTGTGTATTCACTCGTTTATAAGGATACAATTTAGATTGTAATTATGTCGTCAATTTATGGAATTAAAATAATCCCAAAATAAAATGTTGAAATTCGGAATTAAAATAGGTAAATGAATAAAAAGTGTCTTGGCCAATAAACATCAATCAATCAATCAATCAATCAATCAATCAATCAATCAATCAATCAATCAATCAATCAATCAATGTTGTCGACCTACAATAAAAATAAATTTTACTTTATAATTTTATACCTTTCATAATTTAAAGTGCTGCTCTATCAGAAATTAAATAAAACAATAATAAAAACCTTTTTAAAGTGTCATAGTTGTTCCATTACAAAGAAAGAAACAAACACAGAGGGGGGAAAAAGAGAGGAAAAAAAGGAAGTTGCTGCCTGTCGTCATAGCAACGCTATAAGCTACCTGTAGCTAAGCAAAGCTAACCGCCGCGCTGACTCTACAAGGTAAACCACTGAACTTCAGCTGCAGCGGAGTCACCGAGCAGAACAGAACCGGGACCTTTCGGTAGGTCCGGTCAGCACCAGCTCCTCGTTTTACAGTCTCGGTTCTGCTTTGTTTAATCTCCGCAGTACTTAACTGGTGTGTCGACGCTTGGAGTACCAATAGACATAACTTGAGTTAGCTAAAGGGAGGTTGGTTTGAAAGGCTGCGAAACGGAAAGGATGGCCTGGGTCTGACCCCTTTTGTCTGCTATAATTTAATAAATGCTCTTAATGGCGTTCCTTATTACAGAGGGACGTAATGACTCTTGTAACGATGGAAGGGAAGAAACAGAAAAGATGTTTGCTTGAAACTGGGTCAGTGTCAAAAGCGTTTGTTAATTATGTAAGTTTGTGATTATGTAATATCACAAGATTTTCGTTTTGAGACAAAGCCAGCCTACACAAGCTGAGAGAAAAACAGGCACACAAATAAGAAGCTCTGGCAAAAGTTCTGATGGCTTTGGAAATATTTTTAGTATACAGGTACGGACTTACAAGGGCATTGGGCCTTGGGGCTGGAGTCAGTTTTGGTGCTCAATCTACTGGAAAAATTATTTTACTAGTTCGATTAACATGTTATCCTGTACATCAACAGGTATGAATTGATGCAGTGTATGTTTTAAACATCTCCAAACAGTAACTCCACGTTTTTCCCAAAGAAATCAACTGTAGCTTCATAATTTTCAATGGCTTGGAACATCATACTATGACCCAACTTTGCTTTAAATCGCTGCAACTTCCTCCCTGACCTGTCTGCTTTTTGATATTTAAAGACGCTTTTTGCCCTCTAATGTTCTCTGGGAACCTCTGAGGCCTTTACAGAATAGCTGGATTTGTAATGAGGTTAAATTACTTCCCAACTGTTCACTTTCAATAACACATATTGAAATTCCTAAACTTAAAAAGAAGTTTATGAATTCTTTTCAAGATCTTGCCTGAGTTCTGTGGGGCTAAACATCGAGCAAACAGCTACAGAAGGTATTATAAAGTATGTACACAGATTTTCATTGTTCTAGGATTTATTCCAGAAGGTAAAAATGCAGAAAGAATCGTCCAGATCAGGTGATCCAGATCCCACGAATACAGCCGGGAATTCCAGGTCTTCTTGTCCGCAATGCAACGAGCAGGTGGATTTCAGCAGTACCGTCTAGTACTTTAAAACAGTTTTACGGTTTAGCGACCTAATTTGTTATGTGATTGCAGTTTCTCAAACCAAAGCCTCCAAAAAGTCATCCAAACCCAGAGCGAGGAGAAGTGCTAAACGAAGACGGAAATGCCACGGAAGCGGCTCCTCCATCGCAAGAGTCTCAGCACTTGGACATCTCAGGTTCTCCAGCAAAAAAATGTTTAAGTTAATGTTTAAGCCCATATTTTTAGGCTCTAGGGTATAGTTCTTTTTCCCTCATAATTCTGTCCTTCTGCAGAATACCTTCGATTTGACGAGCATGGGATGATTCTTCCGCACTGCATCCTTGGCAGCTTAGATGATTTTCGAGCGTATTTGGAGGCCAGGGGGGAGAAACATGTAACTTCAGAACACTTTTATTATTATTATTATTTATTTAATTTTTTTCTGCATTTGTTTAACTACAAATCCACTGGGTTTTCTTCTTTTCTCCCCCTCCAAACAAGCTGTTAAAGCACTTTCCAAAGCCTTTGAGAGATCCCGTATCTGAAGCCACGATGAGGCCTCGCACAGACAGCAGCTGTGGAGAGATTTCACACCAGAGTAATGCGCTTCAGAACTGGAATAAACACATGTCATATCGCAGACGGAATCAGAAAGAATTGTCTGGTGAGGTTCTTGAGAACTTTGCGTCGGTAGTTCTACCTTTGAAGAAGAGCGAACATGTTTCTCGACTGGAAAGACGAGGAAAGTGAAGTCTGTATATTTGCTCTTGTAAGACTCAATCAACTTGCCTGTGGAAAACCTGCTGATGAATCAGGACAAGCATCTCAGAGAGACAAAGGAGCAGAAGGAAATTCTAAATCAAGCCATGCCGCTCGCCTACTCTGGATACGTATGACACGCGTTTGATTTTACCGGCCTGCCAGGTTTCCATCCCTTCACTTTTTTTACGCCTGCGTCTCTTTCTCTTTGGAAGGGATATACTGTGGGCGGCGAGTTTTGGAACCTCCCGCATCGTCTCGGCGATGAAATGAGCGGTATCGCGACCACGCTGACTCAGACCGAGCGAGGCCTAAAGAGACCCATCACACACGTGGGACACCCAGGCACCATACACAGGGAAATGGGTAAACATACTTTCATCCCTTTAGCCTTGTTATGGAACTCTTTAATGGTCGAATTGGAGCAAATAGAAGCCCTAACAATTTAAGCCCATACAGAATCTTTTTTTTTCTACCGCCTCCTTTTGGGGGATATTTTTCATCTTTCAGGAATCATTTCTACTGAGATCGAGCGTCCAGCTACTCGACCTTGGGCTCAGAGTGCTTACCTGCAATGCAAGACGCAGGAGCTTGAACACATTGTGGACGACTTTGACATAAAAAATCTAGTAAGACATTTTTTCTGTTCTCGGTTACCAATGAAAACAATTACAACCTAAAGCAAATTTTTTTAATTAAACATGTCGTATACAAAGCCCAGATAATTGTATGCGACAGTTGACTTAATGTCAAAAATGGAGCTGTGTGTTATGACTTAAAAAATTATGGATTGAACTAAAGGCGATAATAACTTTATGTTTTCTTTTGCCACAACTGATTTCAGTTTTTAAGGTGACCCCAGAGTTAAAATTCACACATGAACCCACACATAACTGAACAGGTATCCCTATTTGTCGCCATGATAAATCTGGTTCAATATTCTCTAGCAAACCAGCGGTGAGAGAATGACCAATTTGGATGCCTGCTTCTGCTTGCAGCCATCTTAAACTAATTCAGATTTCAAATAAAGTGAAGCGTGAGCCTATTCCTTTCAGGACGCTTTTAGCTAACCAATTTACCTGATTCGGAAAATTTCAGTTGCCAGTTATTGCTTTATAAAAAGTTTTGTTTGTTTCCTAATTTGGTTTGGCTTTTAGGCATGTGTGAGAACCCTGACGTTAGAGTAGTAAATCACACAGGCACAAACAGAACATCCATCATTTCTACAGGTCAGTCCTTTAAGGTTGGACACTTTAAACTTCTGCGAAGCAACAGAGAAAACTTTTCTAATACATTTTATACAGTCGACTGACATGTCATGCTATTTATTTAGTGTCTTTATTAATTTTTTTATTACTTTTTTCAAATTCAGAAGTCAGCGCCCATAGGATTACGCTGCAATTTAAATATTTTGGGAAAGACAGTTTCATCAGTATTAACATTGTAGAAGTATATGTAAACATGTTTGACCAAAGCCAAAGAAAGCAATCCATACAAATTAGGTGCAAACTTTTGACTTTGAAGAAAGACAATAAAAATCTGTCATTATTCTGGGATTTAGTAAATAGAAATACTTTAATCAATCATTTTGAGCTTCGGTTTTACAAAATCAATATGATAGGTTCTTTTTCAAGTGTTTGAGTTTATTTTTCCAAACAGTCCATAGATTTAGAAGTTAAAGTTACCTGAGATATTTATTTCCCTAAATACATCATTTCCCACACGATGTGCATAAAGCAATGTACTTCATAGCTGCTGATGGTCTGATTTTATTATTACAGAAACAACTAATGGTGGAGCACTCGGCTCTGTGAAGTGCTCACACCCCCACAGGCTGCCTCATTCGCTTTCTTTGCCGACAGGCTTCGATCGTTCTGTTCCAGGGCTCTCTGCAGAGAAAACAAGCTCCAGAACGCCAACAACGCAGAGCGTCCTTGCGCATTCACACAAGTTCACGTAACCTTGTAGGCTCACGGGGAATAAACACACTCCCACTCAACTACAAAAAAAATTAGCAAAGTGCTGCAATTATGCAGCTATTATTGCCTGTTAAAAGTACATCTAGTGCATAAGGCCTGCTAAAATGATTAAAGGCGCATGAAAACAGCAATTAGGGCTCACGCACAAACAAATTTAGAGCGAGCACGGTTATGAAATCTAGAGTGAGCCAAAGGTAGCGTGGCTGCAGTCTGTTGGGCAGCAGAGTCTGACTTTATGCTCTGCCTGCATTGCAATGAGTCCATCAGCAGCAGTGGCCAGGTCTGAGGCGGTACAAATGTACCTCTATGCGCTGACGGTTCCCACTTAATCCTATTAACACCCTTAATAACAGATGTTGATGGTGGCAGTGTTTATTCACATTACCTCCATTTTTTTTAAATGATCTCAGCTGGTGTCTCTCCTCCGTGTTGTCTGGGACGGGTGCAGTGTGTTCTGTTGGGCCGGTGGCTAATGTGATGTTTGGGATTTGGGACAGATCGTCTGGTCCACAGCTGGCTTGGCTCGGTGACATACTTCTGGCTTGGATTTTACTTGACAGCGGTTATCCCTGTTGCTGGGGCACCTTTTCCTACCGCTCAATCAAGCTTGGAGACAGAGCTTCTGCTCATACCAGCTGATTCAGCTTTGACCTTTTGCGACCTATCCTCCTTGTGAAGGTGTCGATGACTTCTGGTGCACACCTGCCAAGTCAGCAGTCTTCCCCGTAACTGTGTAGCCGACCGACGCAGAGCGAGAGACTGTTCGTAACCTTTGCAGGTGCTTTGAGTTAATTAGCTGATTAGAGTGTGACGCCACGGGGTTTCCAATAATGACCTTTTCACAGTATTCTAATTTTATGAGACGCTGAATTTTGAGTTTTCATTATGTTCTTGCTGAGTCACAATCATCAAAATTACATGAAGAAAAGACTTGGAATATATCACTCTGTGTGTGATGCTTCTATATATGAGTTTCACTTTCTGAGATGACTAGCAAGAAATATTGCAGCTTCACACAATATAATTTTTTTTTAAGATGCACGAGTTTGCGTGTGATTAAATCGGTAGAGTTTCACTCTTTGACTAAGTTACAGAAATAAATTAACTTTTTGTGATATGTTACGACACGTCTATAAACCCGGCCCGTGGGACCACTCCAATTGGATCTAAAGCCATCAGTGGGAAAACGCACATAAACGATCCATTAGTAATTTCCTAGAAACAAGAGGTGTGTCCCAGAATTTAGATTTTCTTTAGGAATTGTGTGACCGATCAGAGGCGAGCAGTTAAATGTGAGTGGTCCTCATGTTGTGGCTCATCAGGACAAGTGATATCCTTTGATTTGAAGTAAACAAGGGAAACAACAACTTCATGGGACAATGTTTGCAGGATATGAGTCAACTGGAGGTGATAGGTACCGGAAAGCCACACACTTCCTTGTTGGAGCGCCAGGATCTCTTACTGCAGAATGAGGAAGAGGAGAAGAAGAAAAACGTTGTTATGGAGCATGAGAAATTGTAAGAAAAAAAGTAGCTCTTATCTCTTTTGTTGAGGAAAAAAAATGCTGCCAGTGTTGGTGTTTTTTTTTTTTTTTTTTATAAACAGCACATTTTTTCTTTATAATTCAGGTAAATATGTATAAATATGTAATGATGGCAACAAGTGCTCTGCATTTGGTTTGTTTTTCATTAACTATTTCTCAATGTTGGGATAATGTCTTAAGATAAGACAGTTTTTTTTGCACAGTGTCACACCTCATCAATGCCACACTTTAGTTTTTCTGTCCTTTCCACCATAATCAGTTCAGCTTATTCATGTTGCTCCGTTTCACCGCAAATATTATTTTAAGGCACACAGGACAAAGTGGTCCAGTTGATAACCAGAAATATATCAGATCAAGTCAGTACAATTCACAGATATAAATATACAGTTATTTATATAAAAAATGTGATTATTATTATTTTTTTTACAACTGATTATTATTTTAGCCAATAGTTAATTATTGACTAATTATTTGCACTAAAGCATCTCTACTAGGCTGAGGACTGGATATTGAAGTGGCCTGGCATTCTCATGTTGTTTAGTGACAGAGACTCACTGGAGGAAACTGATGACGATCAAGTCCAGGCTTTGCCCTATCCTGCTTTGAGGATTAACGGTCAGCTTGCTGAATGGACTGGGCACCCAACGTCTGATAAGGTACTGACATTATTTTTTTCACATTCTCTGGTAAAAAACGTGATATCTCTTAAGAGATAAAAAAACATTTTTTGGGACAAAATGCTTCTGGTTTGGTTTTTAGGCACGTGTGAGAAGCACATGCCTAAAAACCAAAGAAGAAAACGCAAAGTCAACACCTTAAATTCTACTCTTCCTGCCTTTTCAGCCATCAGTGAAGCATCGCAGACAGGTGTCGTTTTTCACTGAATAGCTTCACAATGGAAATAAATGCTACCTTTGAGCATCTCAAGCCATCTAAGGCCTGCAACCTTTACAATCCAAAGAGCCATTTTTGCCGCTAGTCCAGCGAAACAAAACTTGTTTAGAGCCACAAATGTTACGTGACCTAAGGGGAAATGACACATATCTACTAGGATTTTTGCTGTTATTTTGAAAGAAACTGTTTTATTTCTATTTTTAGCTTTTTGAAATAGAGAAAAACATAAAAAAAATGGATAGATACGCTCCATGGAATACATGTGGAAATA
This sequence comes from Poecilia reticulata, assembly GCF_904066995.2. NCBI lineage: Eukaryota > Metazoa > Chordata > Actinopteri > Cyprinodontiformes > Poeciliidae > Poecilia > Poecilia reticulata. The sequence continues at coordinate 11,543,338 of NC_088830.1, forward strand.
ATGTAGAAAAGAAAGTAATTTAAACTTAAAAACAAGAAAATCTATGTTAAAAAATGTCTCCTGTTCTGGAAATGCAATGCAATTATTCCATGACACAAGAGTAACGGCTACTAAAAACCTACATTTGTTATTTGTTATTAAAAACATTAGTCGGCTCTGTTTCATTTTGTAGGCAAAGGCAATGATGGACTTTTATCGAAAATGTTATTGATTAAGAACATCAATAACAGTGTCACACCTGTTATTGATGACATGCAGAGAGCATTGTCTGCTCTCTGCATGTCATGTCTTTGTGTTTTCTTCCACTGGATCGATTAGGGAGAAGTTGGAATCAGTACCTCTGTGCTGTTCAAAACCCAGACCGGGGAAATTGTCTCAACAGAAATGGAGCTGCGCAACGAAGGCAACACCGTCATCTTTTACAGCTGGAAGAAGCTTCCGAGACAACTAAGTCTGTCTCACCTGTACCAGCAGAAGGACCGTGTGCGCTTCTACTTCAGATCCTCCTCTGGTACAGACTCACAAACGCGATGGAACACCTGCCGCTGCTGTTTGTGCGTCATGTATCTGTCCATGTGTCAGCCCTTGTCACGTTACCAACACTCAGCCTTTTGCATTTTTATTTTTTTTTTGAATTTTCACTTTAACTCAGGTGTGATTCATCCCAGCGAAACCCAGCAGGTGGAGTTCATATTTAAGTCAGAGGAGCAAGGTCTCTGGACTGAAATCTGGCAACTCAACACCAACCCTTTGTTGTTGCGAGGAGCCTCGATTCAGATCAGGCTGAGGGGGGTGGCCATCAAACTGGACGAAACTGCAGATCAGAGGAGCTTCTTAGAGGTGACTTCACCAGCACAGTGTGTTTCAGAAAGGAACCAGAAAGTAATTTCCGTTCATAGAAAAGTGCACTTTTGTGGATTCATCTTGTTTTGTGTGTATGTGTGTGTTTAACAGAATAAGCTGGAAAAGATTGTTGTGGAAAAGTACTGCCGATCGATGTTGAACAGCCTTGTCAGGGCCATCTACGTCCCTGAAAGGCCCAAGTCACCTCCGGAGCTTTACCTCACTGAAGAACAGCTGTTCCAGAACAAAAACCCCAGGGTACATTACCTCCTGGAGAAAGCCTCCTACTTTATTTATTTTTCTCAGATTTACTGACTCTCTTGTATTTTATTGTTACAACTTTATTCTCGTATGCTTTTCCTCGCCTACAAAAAGCATCTGGTTAACGCTGACATATTCCTGTCTTAATGTTTGACATCGTTTAAAGTGACTGATTTTCTGAAGCAGACATGGCTTTTAAACACATTTCAGAAGTTTTCTGTAATTTGGAGGTCAGGACTATTTCAAAAACATAATGTCAGCGTCCTTTATTATTATTTTTAGAAATAATGTCAATGTATTTGGCTTGTTCTCTTCTGACACTCATCTGTGTTCAAGCGTTGCTCAATCAGCTGTTGGTTTTACATCCATTTAAACTTTTTTTAATATAGTGGACCTTCTTCGTTATTTAACCCACCTCGCAGAATGCACCTGGTGTACTACTACCATCACTAACTTTTAATTTGATGTCGGCAGATACTAATTAAGTGTTTCAACCATTTTATCCAAACTGCACATTCAAAACGGTTGTTTACTATGGATAAAGGTGTCTTAGCATAATCTTCTGGAACACCTTTTAAAAGTACTGGCCATGACGCTGTTGAAAATTGTTAGAATGAAATGAATACGGACCAAATATAACTTTGTGGTTAAGCTTGAACACTCCAAAACACATCTTTGTAGGTCATCGCCACAACACGTGGATGTGGCCCTGCACCAAACCGCTACCTTCGTTGTGGTAGTTTTGATGTTGTGGTGACTGAGCTGCTTGCCTGTTTTAATCCTCGACACCGTGACACATGTCATTTAAAGCGCGTCGGTCATTTCTTCTAATCCCTTTCAGCTCAGTCCTGACGTGTCGTAGGTTTTTCTTTGACAGTGTCGATGGCAGATCCCTAGTCACAGCTCGTGAGTCAGTGTGAGATGACCCAGTAATGGATCCATTCATCGTGCACTCCGCCTGCCGAAGGCGTGAGAGCTGTCAGCCCATCATGTCCGTTCTTCCTAAGCAGAGCCGTTATTAGAACTCCTATTCATCTTAGCTCACTTTGGGACGAGCTAATTATTTATTATTGATTACAAAGGAGAATGGCTTTAAATGAAATTTTATCCATGTGAGTGGGAAAAAAACCCCACCACCACTTAGAAGTGTGTTAATCAGTTTTGTTAGTTTCTTTTAAGAAGGTCTTTGAACTGCAGCCAAACTTTTAGCTGAAAGCATTACCTCTTTTCTCTTCTATAGTTGAGATAAATGACGCGTTTCTCGTAAAATAGCCAGAGCTATCTTCTGCAAGTCTTTGGAATTGCCTGCTGCTAATGAGTGAACTGGAATAAAAAAAGAATGTTGAATATTTTTTTTTATTTTCAACACATTTTAAAAGATGTATACATTTATATGTTTTATTTATAAACTGAAATTTTGTTATTTTACATATCCATATGTTTTAAAATTCCAGAAAACCTTTCATCAAGGATAATGTTCTTTTCCTCAAACACTGGTGATGCTGTCTTTCACATTAAAAACTGGAGTTCAATATAAAATGTTTGTTTCTTTTCTGTTTACTCATAAATTCAGTGTCTTTAATGAGATGTTAGAATTCTAGTTCGATATTTACTTTATTAGGTTATAATTGTGTGACTATAGAAACCATTACCTGTTTTTTTTTATTCATATCTACAAACTTTTACTGTTCTGAAAATATTTTTCCCTCTTATTAAAATATGTGTATTTACTTTATTTCTTTATTTTCCTTTAGGGATTGTATCATAAATCTGGTAATGTTATAGGTCAAAGCTGTGCAGAAACAGAGAAAATGTAAAAGTAAACTCTTGAAAGTATTGTTAAATTTATTCCATTGTTATGGTTTTAGTTGCAGTACCATTACCAGCCAGTAGGGGCCCTAAAGACACTGTGGCAACAGGTGAATCCGAAGGGCAGCTGGGATCTCTCTTTTAACACTCTTCGACAGGTAATGCGAACACGACGCTTCGAGGTAACTGCTTTGAGCAAACGTAGATCATGTTGCAGCACATCACAGAACAAAAGTAAGACATAAACAGGTGTATGTCATCTATAATACCTGTATAATATTCTGGTTTTATCCTCCTGTTGTGATTCTGCAGGCTGTATTGTCTCTGCCTGATGAGGATCCTATGAAAGAAGAGAGCATTTCCCAGCTCAAGTCTCTGCATCTGCAACTTTGTGATCCTCCCGCTAGAAGACACCACCTTCTAACACCGGCAATTATAGGGTAATAGTACATAGTACAATACACAAGCATGCACTATGCAGGTTCTGTTTTTACATGTATGTTCTGCTCCTACAAATTGTTTGTGGCGGTGGTGTTTGGTGCCCTCTGCAGGCGACAATTGTGGATAAACCTTCTGGACTTAATGGGAACTGAAGCCTGCAGGCTCAGAGCTGCGATGGGCCTTCCAGAGAAAGATACTTGGTCTGGTAGGAGGCATGAACTCATAATCTCAGCTCATTGTGACACTCAGCTCTACGACAAAACTACATTATCTTACACTCACGGTGCTATTTCTACAATCCCTTATAGGGTTTTATTTTGAATCAAGGTAGGGCTGAAACAGTTCATTGGATTAATTGTGATGAAATGATTATTGAAATAATTGTCAGCTAGTTCAGTAATTGAATAACTGGAGCGTACAGACTCTGAAACATGTCACTTGGTGAAAGAACAACACCCCTCAGAGTAGTAAGTTAGCCAAAATTGTGCAAAAATATGTATACATTTTGTAGATAAGATAAAAATCCTTCTTTGTCTGGAATTATCTTCTACCCAGAACTCTTCGAGTGGGATAGTTTTACTTTCACCTGGTTTAATTTTTTTAAAGAAATCTTCTATTAGACGCCGTTCGCTATTCAACTATTGATGAAAAAATATTAAATAGGTTCAAGTAAAGAAGTAATTCTTTCAGTTGCAGATGATTACTTTGCTACAAATGATCAAGAATACACTAAACGAATACAATGTTATTGCATTCTAGACAACAAAATGTTTATTTTCTTATTTAAAAAAATAAATTAAAGTTAATTATTTGTTTATTTGCATTTTTATTGCATTTAATATACTGCTCAAAATAAGCTTATGTGGTTAAATGAGAAATCTGTAGAATATGCCCATTTCTCTATCTTATTACTCGAGAACGATGACAAATAATCGCTTACTAAAATAATCGTTAGCTGCAGCCCTAAATCAAAGTCGAAATACAAAATATTTTATAAATACTGTTCACAAAAGACAAGCCCTTACGTTAAAAGATGAGGAAATCTCTACGTGACATGATAAAAACATAAAAAAACAAACTGATAGAGAAACAGCCTAAACATTTAGCTCAGTTAGCCTAACAGCATGAACAATGTCATAAAAACACTGTCAAAGTTCTGGATGGTTGTGAAAAGCTCCAAAGGGCCAGAACAACAAATTAAACTGGATAAAGTGTCTGCTGTTGCTTATATGTTCAAAATATAGATTTAACTATTTCATTTATTCAGTCATTCATAAATGACACTTTTTAACTGGCAATCAAGATTGATGAGCCATAAAACCAGACGCTGACTGTTAAAAGATTATAAAAAGAAAGATCTGATAACTGAAATAACTAAAACACCAATATATTTTAACTGCTTATGGCATACTATATCAAGCACAATATTATGTATATATATATATATATATATATATATATATATATATATATATATATATATATATATATATATATTATATATATATATATATATATATATATATATATATATATATATATATATATATATATATATATATATATATATATATATATATATAGCTGACTGTATAGCTCAATAGGTAAGTCACCAGTCTTCCACCCGGGAGACCCGGGTTCGAGGCCAGGCTGGGGGCTGGGGCAAAGAGTTACAACGGTGACATTGAGCTGTCAGTGTGGGTCCTTAGGCAAGACCCTTGGAGCTATATAGCCTACCTCATACCATGAGAGACACAAATAAGCACGACATGCCGGCTCAGACGTCGCCCGGTCAAACAAGGTCTGCGTCAGGTGCTGGGGAACCAGAGCACCCTGATGAAAAGTGGGCTACTGGAACAAGACGGAAATGGGCGAGAGGTGAAAACATGGATCTGTTGGAATGCTACTACTCAAGTAATCCTAGTCAGAGGGGCTACATGCAAAGACTGTGGGAGGAATGGTTAGTTCGACATCCCCAGTCAACACTAACTGCCAAACAACTAGTAGCTCAGTGTTCCAACATCCGCAAACGGCAACTGCTGTCACAACTTGAGATTGACGAGGTACGACACAAGTGCTACGGGAAGGAGCCAGGATGCCAGGTCAGAAGGGAGTCAACTACAACTCCCCACCCAGAGACTGGGTATGTAGCCCCAGTAATGAATGAACCATCTGAGCTGAACGAGGCAGCAACTGACCTGAGAGAGAGAATCATGGCCCGAATGAACACCAGACGACCCCGATGCCAATTACAACGGCTCAGTGAAGTACCATCAGAAAGTCTCATTGAAGATGTGAATGCAGCATTGAGAACGATCCCTACCAACACCATAACAGAAACCAATGAGCTGATATACAACTCAGCATCAGTGATCCTTGAGATGCTTGGTTATAAGAGCAACCATGAGACCCAATACCCACCATGGAAAAGACGGTTAGAGGCTAAGATCAAGATCACACGGAGGGAAGTGAGTCAACTGTCAGAGCTCCAAAGGGGTGCAATGAAAAGATCAGTACCCAAGAAGTACAGCCAGATGCCCATACCTGAAGCACTCGAAACTGCCAAACAAAGGCTCCAAGCCTTGGCCAGCCGCCTAAAGAGGTACACGAGAGAGAATGAAGCCAGGAGGATTAACCGGCTCTTCGCCACCCAACCAGCCAAAGTGTACTCTCAATGGCAGGGTAATAACAACAGAGCAGACCCACCCAGGCTGGAGACTGAACAATACTGGAAAGGCATATGGGAAAGGGAGGCATCCCACAACAGCAATGCACAGTGGCTAACCTCTCTACGAGAGGACCACAGCAACCTCCCGGAACAAGCCCCGGTAACCATCACTGTGGCAGATGTCCAAGACAGAGTCTCGGGTATGAAAAACTGGACAGCACCAGGACCTGACATGATCCATGCCTACTGGCTTAAGAAACTCACTGCCCTCCATGAGCGACTGGCAGCTCAACTGAACCAGCTGCTACAAAATGGGACTCACCCTGAATGGTTAACTGAAGGGCGCACAATCCTGATACAGAAGGATCCCTCGAAGGGTTCAGTCCCATCCAACTATCGGCCAATAACCTGTCTCTCTACAACATGGAAGCTCATGTCAGGCATCATAGCGGCTAAGATAAGCGGGCACATGGATAAATACATGAGCAAGGCACAGAAGGGCATAGGCATAAATAGCAGAGGAGCCAAACACCAACTCCTTGTAGACCACACAGTCGCCCGAGACTGCAAAACCCGACACACCAACCTGTGTACCGCTTGGATTGATTACAAGAAAGCCTATGACTCAATGCCACACACTTGGATCATTGAATGCTTAGAGATGTACAACATCAATAGGACTCTAAGAGCCTTCATTGCAAACTCGATGGGGCTGTGGAAAACCACCCTTGAAGCCAACTGCAAACCACTTGCACAAGTGTCCATCAAATGTGGCATATACCAAGGAGATGCTCTGTCCCCACTGCTGTTCTGCATAGGCCTGAACCCTCTCAGCCAAATCATCAACAAGACTGGCTACGGATACCGACTCAAGAATGGGGCCACGATCAGTCACCTCCTCTACATGGATGACATCAAGCTGTACGCCAAGAGCGAGCGAGACATCGACTCACTGATCCACACCACCAGGATCTACAGCACTGACATTGGGATGTCATTCGGACTAGAGAAGTGTGGTCGGATGGTTACAAAGAGAGGGAAGGTCGCCCACACAGAAGGGGTCTCACTCCCAGAAGGAACAATAGCAGACATAGAGCACAGCTACAAGTACCTGGGAATACCACAAGCAAATGGCAACCTCAATGAGGTCACAAGGAAAGGAGCCACAGCCAAATACCTCCAACGAATAAGGCAAGTCCTGAGAAGCCAGCTCAATGGCAAGAACAAGATCCGTGCAATAAACAGCTATGCCTTACCAGTAATCAGATACCCTGCCGGAATAATTAGCTGGCCAATGGAAGAGATGAAGGCCACGGATGTTAAGACTAGGAAGCTACTAACCATGCATGGAGGATTCCACCCCAAATCCAGCACCCTGAGACTGTACACGAGCCGTAAGGAAGGAGGCAGAGGACTAGTGAGTGTGAGAGCCACTGTCCAGGATGAAACATCCAAGATCCATAAATACATCAAGGACAAAGCCTCAACGGACGATGTGCTCAGCGAATGTCTCAGGCAATGGGGAACAGAAGACAAGGTGCTGGAAGTACCATCATGGGAGGACAAGCCCCTACATGGGATGTACCACCGACAAATAACTGAAGTGGCTGATGTCAGGAAAACCTACCAATGGCTGGAGAAAGCTGGACTCAAGGACAGCACAGAGGCTCTCATCCTGGCCGCCCAGGAACAGGCCCTAAACACCAGAGCAATAGAGGCTCAGATCTACCACACCAGAGAAGACCCAAGGTGTAGGTTGTGCAAGGAGGCCCCTGAGACAGTCCAGCACATAATAGCAGGGTGCAAGATGCTGGCAGGGAAATCGTACATGGAACGACATAACCAAGTGGCAGGCATAGTGTACAGGAACATCTGTGCAGAATATGGACTGGAAGCCCCGAGATCAAAGTGGGGAACACCCCCAAAAGTGGTGGAGAATGACCGAGCTAAGATCCTGTGGGACTTCCAGATCCAGACAGACAAGATGGTAATGGCGAACCAACCGGACATTGTGGTGGTGGATAAAGAACAGAGGAAAGCCGTTGTGGTGGATGTAGCAATACCAAGTGATTACAACATCAGGAAAAAGGAGCATGAGAAATTGGAGAAGTACCAGGGCCTCAGGGAGGAACTGGAAAAGACCTGGAAGGTGAAGACCACAGTGGTGCCTGTGGTCATCGGGGCCCTCGGGGCAGTCACCCCCAAACTGGAGCAGTGGCTACAACAGATCCCAGGAACAACATCAGACATCTCAGTCCAGAAATGTGCAGTTCTAGGCACAGCCAAGATACTGCGCAGAACCCTCAAGCTCCCAGGCCTCTGGTAGAGGACCCGAGCTCAGAGGATGAAACAGACCACCCGAGGAGGGTGAGAAGGGAATTTTTTTTTTTTTTTTTTTTTTATATATATATATATATATATATATATATATATATATATATATATATATATATATATATATATATATATATATATATATATATATATATATATATTTTTATATTTTGTTTTGTTTTTTTCATCAATAATATCATAATTACATATTTTCCTGCTATGATGAAGTGTTATTGTCTGTTACGATGGACTTCATTTGAAGGAATCAAATTTTCAAATCGAGAGCTGTAGTCCATTTTGCAAACTAAACAAAAAAAATTGTCTTGAAAAGTACAAGGAGGGATATTTATTTCTAATTTCATTTGTAGTTACTATTACATATTTTGATGTATCTAAACCGAGATAAAGCCAAATCAAACTATTAACCTTGGGTGGGGGGGAAAGTTAAAAGCTCCAATGCTACAAATTTTACTAAATTAGCTTCAATTTTAACAGCTGAACTATTTGTTTTGGACTTAGCATCGAATGAAACATTCTCCTGTTCAGGATTCCTGTTTTCTACGTTACGTCCTAGATGCGGGATCTCCGTTGCCCTCCGATGAAAGGAGAGAATCATTGACTGGAGCAGAGAAGAGAATAAAAATGAAAGAAATCGGCAGATCAGACTCCAAAGAGTATGACAGCTCCGTAGAGGTAAATGCACGTCGGTATCAGAGTGGCTCAGAAGAGGGGCCGTGTCTGTGTGTCGGCGAATGCCTTTGCAGCTCACTAACCGTCGCGAACAAAGAGACCGAGGAGATTTACAGTTGTTTTGCCGCAGAATCGAAAGCACTTTGGATTATAAGAGTGAATTAAACATTTTTGTAACCCACAAAACACAAAACACATCACTGAACCCAACAGTCGAACTGATCCGATCATGAGTCAGACTCCACTTTAACCAGGCTGTCAAGCCGTCATCCATTCATCTGCTAGCCTAGTGTTTTGTTACTACTGACTGCCGCCCCCACATAACCACACACTCGTCCTCAGAAAGGCACTCATCTGCAATATTCGTCTCTCTTCACTAGATCGTTAAAATTATTATTTTTTTTAGATTTGTCACTTCATCTGTTCCACGGCTTTGTGGTGAATCTTATCAATTTGCTCGTCTCTGTGATGGTGTGTGATGACAGGCAGAGTCTCGAAGTGATGATCTTCTTTTCTAAGTCAGTACATTTTTCCCAATAACAGAAAATAAAGGCTTTCTGCCAAGAGTTGTGTCCTTTTGCAGGGTTGTAGAAGTAACTTAGCAACACAGCGGCTGTTCAGTTTTAAATAAGAAGACTTGTTTGGACAAAATAATTACGCAACAGTCCCTTTTAACACTTTGCTATATTACAACTACAACTTCTGTGAATTTTATTAGGGGTGAATGCATTAGATCAAAACCAAGTAGAGCACTTATTCTCATATATTTCAGTTGAAAATCTAAAAACCGCCATATTTATAGCTCAGCCTCAGTCAGTCTTATATTATACGTGAACTTCTGCTGTAATATTTAACCACCTACATCCACATCAGTTGGGCTTTGACTTTCTAAAATGTGGATGTGCTTTGATCTAAACCTTTCTACGTGGAGCTTTGGCTGTATGTTTAGGGTCATTGTCCTGCTATAGGAACATAGACGTCTACACAAGTGCCTGAAACAGGTTTTCTTACAGAAATGCTTACGTGTCCCTGCTGAAAAAAAACATTAATCTCTCCACAGCATGGTGCTGCCACCACTATCTGATTTCAAAATGCTCAATTTTGGTCACATCAGACCAAGGCAACTTCTTCCACAGGTTTGCTGTGTCCCCTATAGGGATTGTTGCAAACATTAAATAAGTCTTCTTTTGGTGAAATATGCGTTGTGTGACTTTTTACATCTTCTTGATCCACTGGATGGTATGTAAAGTAAAGAATGAAAAAGTAGGTTTTCATACCACACTTTGACATTTTTTAATTCTTCAAATATATATATATACATATATACGATTTGTGGTTTTAACACAAAAAGATGAGAAGAATATAAGTGAATATTAATACCCCCTCACCCCCTTTCTCCAAATCCCCTTAATCACCATGAACTTCTTTTCTGACCCTCGACCTGTAACTTCTGCTCTAACTGCTCACTACTTATTATTCACCATCTTTGACATTTACCAGAAGATCGACGACGCAGCTTTATCTGTTCGTATTCTGCTGAGCAAATTTTCTTGTCTGTGTAAAGGTTGAGTGATTGGGTAAGGTACAGTTTATTACTCATAGGGCGCCATGGAAACAGAACATTTTGTGACAAATGTGCACCTGCTCTCAGACAGCATGCCAAGGTGTGAATTATTTGCACCTGTGCCACTCCAAGCCATCTTCGACAGATGCTCGCACAGCTACGCGCTAACATCTCTGTTTGCTCTGTAAATTGCAACTGTGTTTAACCGCAACTCGGCATAATCTTTCCACAGTTCTGCGTAACGAAGAGTAAAAGAACGGATCACGCAGGCAAGCGTTCCAAAGACAAACAATATAAGGAGTCTGAGTCGGACTTTAGTTTGCTGTTCGAAAACGCAGATGAAGAGACCCTCTTGATCTACAAAAGAGCTTTGCATAAAAAGGCAAGTTATGTTGTTTTGTTTTGTCACATACAGTGCATCACTGAGATTTTTTTTTTGTTTTTCTTCACTCTGAGACATTCCTGGGTCGGTCTCTAAAGTTCTGATGCTTGAACTGTCCATTAAAGTTTCCTTGACTACTACATGGGAGATAGGAGGTCAAGGGGTCACATAGATGCATCCTCCTGACCCTAGCCTGGTACCTGGGACAGCTGTAGTTCTCTTTAAAGTGTAACTAAACCTCCTGCGAAAGCTTAACCCCGCCCACAAAGAAATTCTGAAAACTCCACCAAAGTGGGTGGAGTCAAGAGATATTGAGGGGCGTGGCCAAGTGTTGGGATAAGCAGAGGGGTTTAATCGGGAGTGTGGTCAGGACGAGGGAAAGCGCTGTAGCCAACTTAGCGACTTGTTGCTTTATTTGGGAACTTTCAAGACCCTCTACCAACTTTTTATTTTCAGGAAAAACAACAAGCCCACAAATCTAGCAACTTTTTTGACATTGGCGCTAAGACATGAAGCACAAGTTCTTCGATTCCCTTTCCTTTCATAATGTTCGAAAACCAGAAACTGCAAAGAAAGTTATTTTGGACAAAAAAATGAAGGACACTTCCACAACCACCTGACAGATAGACCACAGTTGGTTGAGACCGAAGCGTTGTGCGACTAAGAGCATGCAGGAGGTTATGAGGTTTGAAGGAAGCGTTGTGTCTGAATGTCGAACAAAAAGCTACAGTGTGTACTCTACAGGGGACACATGGAACACTTTGTAGCACGTGTCAACATATCTTCAGTGTTCAGAAGAGCAAGGAGGAAATTCTGAGAATGATTTTTAAAAAAAACAGAAATTAGTCAAATGCTCCGTTCTTGGAGAGGAGATGGAGGCATTGGAGCACAACAACAAATATGTGGGTGTAGATATGAACAAAATGCAAGGTTGGAACGAGTTACGTTATAGTCTCTTGTTTTTGGAAGCGTATTTCGAAATCTTTCCAGAAAGACTTTGCACATATTTGAGAATCCTGTGGTGAAAATGCAAACTTTTTTCTAAATAGCCATCTGCTGGACTATTTGTGTCAGAGTGATTCCAAAAAAATAAATAAATAAAAACTCCTACTTAACTAAAGGGAAGAAAACACTAGGCTTGATAACAAGCCTCGTGTGCACACCCTATACTATACTGGGACCATGTAAGATCCACGGCAAAAAGATGCCATACAGCAGGTCATTCCTTGATCACTCTGCAGCATGGCCACCAGTAACACTCTGCAAACTGTTATAGACGGATTTATGCCTTTAGCGGAAAAAATAATTGAGGAAGAATTTCACTTGAGCATTTGTTTTCAATGGATTTCTCTGGTACATTCTCTCTAAGTTAATATCTGAGCTACATGCTAATTAGCTCTTATTACCATCCTTTAAACTCTTTCTTTATGATCAAAAACAGTAATTCTGGTCTTAAACTAGCCAGGCAAAAACCAGCCCCTATGTTGTGCCTCAGACAGAGGGTCTGGACCCTCAGCTATTGGGAAACGACTGCTTGCAGGAGGTGTGGACTCTGTTACAAAGTCTTCAATTTTGCCCAGTTACTAATGTTTGGCCATGACATAATTAGTCAGTTTGACGCTATGAAGCTTACCAAAAATTGCCTGGGCTGTAAACAACCACCCATTTGGAAGCGTACAGCCAACGCAGACTGAACCGACATTGCTAAGACTACAGGCAGACTACAATACAGAAAATCGATGTCATCAATCACAAGTCCTCCTTCTGTTTGCTGATTGGCCTGCTTGAAATTCTACCAGAGGAATCCGCTTCAATGGGAGAAAGCCCAGAGGGATCAGTGAAATGAGAAGAAGTGCCAGTAGCCGAGCTAGTCTTAAGCTAATCTTAAGATTTTCTTGATGAATTATTCAATTTCCCCCCATGTATTAAACAAAAGTCAAACAAAAGAGAAAAGTGAATGAATAATGTTTGAAAAGATGCTAAAATTAAGTCTCCATGTTGGTTTTCTGGCAGGTTTATATTTGGATGGAAGAACTTGTGTGCAATCTGTGTGACCTGATGGAAGACATTCAGGTGGGTGATGGACAGACCCCACACTGCTGCGCCTGAAAGGCAGGCTGGGTGTAACGAAAGAGGACCAAACAATCAGACGTTGCTTTTGTTGATGAATCAATAAAGTTTGTTTTACTGAACAGCGAGTATTTGAGTATTTGCTCACGCCTTCAGTCTCCCATCAGTGGATGCTGTCGTGTTTAATCGCTGACGGAGCAAAAGACGCGCCCCCGTCCCTCCTCTTTGTCACCCGCGTCTCCCCTGCTGCGTGTGTGCAGCTCAGCTCAGCGTGGTTGGCCTGAGAGAGCGAGGGAGGGAGGGTGAGTGAGTGACTGAGTGAGCGAGTGAGCGGTGTGTTGTAGTTTATCCAATGCGGATTTCACAGTCACCGACTCCCTGCTCGAAAAGCCTCGGATCCTCCAGGATAGGCCGGGATCGCCGCTGAAAGCCTTTTTTTTTTTTTTTTTTTTTTTTTTTTACTTTATGGCTTTTATTTTTTATTTTATTTTTATTTTTTGCTAACAAGAAAAGACCCGCAGTGATCTGGAGACTCTTAAAAGCAGGACGAAGATGCGGGGAAGAGACTTGTCCGGACGCCGCTAGGCTGATCCCGGCAGAGGGGAGAGAGAGCTGGTCTGTGTCTGCGGCAGGAGTTTTGAGAGGAAAGCAGCGGCAGCAGAAAAGCGAGGATGCTCGGCGGTCAGGGCGAGAGATGAGCAGCGGACATGGTAAGAAGCACAACACACACCGTTGCCCTTTATGATTTGCGTGTTCGTTTTCATTGCCTCCACCTATGCCGTCGCTTTACCTTTTAGCGTGCGTGTGTGTAATGCAAGAAGGCAATCGATGCTTCACATGGCAAATCCTCGCATCCACCGCATGAGGGGGCGTGTGTTAAGACGCGTTGGGGGCAAAGAGGGGGAGTCTATGCAGACCTCTGATGGCCCCACTGCCTCCCTCACCTCCCCCTTCATCGCCACCCGCTAAATCCACCATCATGTCAGTCCTCTACCGGTGACCATTGCTTCGTCACTGCACACCAAGCTCCACCTGCTTATTGCTTTTTCTCATGTAGGCAAGCTACTGTGTAAAATAATGAAGCGTGCGCCTGCTACCCCAGCACGCATGCGCACTTTCGGACAACGGGGTGACGTTAATTCCGAGAAAATGACGCACGGGACTTTTAAAACTTGAACATTATTTCTTTGTCACTTTATTACAGCATTCAGACTCAGTTTCTGGCGTGGGTTACCGTTGAAACCAGATATTTTCATACACTTAGTAAAAATACATTTCCTTTCTCACTATCTGAAGTCAAATCAGACTTACGTTTTCTTGTTATAGATCAGTTAAAATCACCAAAATTATTTCTATTTGCCAAATGCCAGGAAACGTTTTACATTTTTTAAAAAACTTTTTTTGTATGTTGTCTTTAAAGCATTTAATTTGAGCCAAAAATATAATTTACCTTAACATGATTTGCTTGGATTGTTTCAGTGTAATGAATATTTATTATTCCTAATGGCCTAATGACTTGTTGATCTGTGTAATTGAAATAAAGGTTGGCCTTTATTTTATACGTTAAACAATATTATTGAAACTGGGAATTTTATTTTATTTATTTTTTTGCTAGTGTTTTATTCTGAGACCAGTCAGGTGAAACATTTTAAAACACAAAATCTTGCTATATTTTATTTTACCTTGTCCTGAATGTAGTATACCACCAGAACAAAATATTAATAAGAGCAAAAAAATTATATTTTCTATATAATAGTGAATTGAAGCCACCTTTTTAATTTGTATTGTATTGTTTTGATCTCCAAAGATTTTTGCCATCATGTCAGTGTGAATTGATTCAAAGATTTAAAAGAGTAATTTCACTGCTTCCTTCCTCTTAAGTATCTTTATCTCTATTTTATTAAACTGGACACATGGATCTGAAACCTGTCACAATAGAAAGAAAAAACACAACATTTAATCTGTCTTTACAATGTATCAATAATTACAATGTATAAATTATCAACATTTGGTTGAAGAAAACCCAACCTTGAGCTGACAGAGTAGAGCTCATCCAGCAGCCAAAACAGTAGGTCTTTATCCCACTGCTACATCAAAAGTGAATTACTAAAACAGGTAGATAACAAATCATGACTACTGCTCTAAGCCATATTGCACATCCTAAAGTCTGGTGTGTTATAGAAAAGCTTATGGGAAAGTTGATGTAACTGAAAACTTGTATTCCAATAAAAAGACTAAATATACTTCAGTTTTATTTGAACTGTTGCACGCTAGTGATAGATGTGTGTGAGTCATAAAATGTTTGCTTTCAACCTAATATTGCTCTGTGTGATTTATTCTGTTAATTCCCAGAATGTCTCCACAGTTCGAGCAAATGCATTATGTTACAAAGGAGTCTGCTACGTCTCAGAGGCAAACATCTGGTTATCTTCGGACGCTAATCCACTTTTTGCTTTTATGTGTTATAATCTTTACATCAACACTTTGGCCCTGGGAGTATTTTGCACATTACGGGGTTTTGACCATCAGATGAAATTTCTCTCGTCATACTGTTTGTATGACAACGTTGAATTCCTCATCAGAGCACCATATACACTCTGTGTGTCGTATTAATTCCTCAATTTGACGTGTTTGTTGTGATGCGAGGCTCAGACGAAGACGACCGAATCATAGTGTTTCCAAACACGTTCCAGTTTTTTTAGCACGAGCTAGCGAGTGAGCGTGTGCATAAGTGTGTGAGCCGGTCGAAGATGATTGTGCAGAAAGCTGATACTGATTGCAGCTGCTGAGCATTAGTTCCCTCTTCATGCTCGTCCTTCTCTCTGTGTGTCTCTTGCACCTATACAGTCTTCTTCATGCTCGTCCCCTCAGTGTTTTGTAACAGAGCCATCTGCATCTTAGGCTGCTGCTGCTGCTGCTGCTGCTGCTGATGTTGGCTTTTCAGCCAAACGAGGCGTCCTCTGCATCCTTCCAGTATGAGCGGTTATAGAGCAGCAGTGAACGGTTATCAAACAATTTGATTTTGTGGTTTTAAATAGGCTGGATAATAGCACAGTTGCACAAAGTGCTCAATATGGACTCAGGTAATTGAACTATTGGTTTATTTATAGTTTTTGTCTTTTTTTTCTGGCTTTTGCCTACAGTATTAAACTAAGACCTAATCAAATAGATTATTTTTGGGCAGGTCGGGGGGTTGGGGGCGGTATGAGGAGTAATACATGTCTTATTAGTGAAGTAAATGAAAGGCCTGAATCAATTTGGATAAGACTTTAGAATTTTTTTAGAATTTATAGTGATGTAAATATAAAGATGCCAAAATGTTATGCATTGAAATTATACATGCAAGTCTTTAGTGCAGGGGTGTCTAAAGTGTGGCCCTTAAAACGATTTTGTTCGACCCCTGATACAAGACTAGAATAGTAAACATTTGGCAAACAGAACAGAAAACAACTGAGAACCTAAAGATTTGGAAATTGTCTTTTCTGTTTAAAGGGCAACAGTCCAAAGCCCTCTTTATGCTTTAGATCTCCAATGACATACCAATATCATAGAAATGTTAGTTTTTTTGTTTGCATATAATGTCTGGATTTTTAATTTAGCTAATTAAAAATTCATTAATTTAAAAATCAAGTTGTTTAAATTTGCCAGTTTTGACCCAGGAGGCAAAAAGTATGCACACTACTGCTTGGGAGAGTGAAATATCTGAATATTTAACCTGTCAGCAATAATAAACAAATGATAAAGATTCCTGGATCTCATTGATTTGTCAGGCTGGAAATAGCACAAAGCAAAGACCTAAATGTAATTTTACTTCTCTTTTTTTTTTGGGAAACTTTGTAAGAGCATTTGTTTACTTCAAGAGTAAACAAAAAACTTTCTCTGAGGTTCTCCCTGCTTTATTTATTTTAGTTATATACCTACACATTGATTAGCACTTATTTTTATCGCTGTACTTTGAGAAGGCATCTCAGGACGAGTTTTACTGTACAGCACGATGGACGTACCGGGTACTTTGAAGTGCCTTACAGGAAGAACAATTGAACAGAAGGAAAATAAAACATCTTATGTGACAAAAAAAGAGAAAAAGTGAGCATTCCGGTGATAAAACGTACGCAAATCAAAAGATGAGATGGCAGCGGAACAACCTTAACTTGTTTTTGTTTTCCATTCTGCATATTGCACTCAAAGAATGGCAGCATGACTCACCGAAGACCTCCATGACCTATGACTAGGACATATGCACAGCTATGACTGTTGACAACAGATTAGGTCATGTATGTAGGCACATGTGACACACTTTGTGTGCATCTAAAACAAGCAGGCTGCTTATTTTTTTAGGAACATGTTAGCTGATGTTCAGTAGCACTTTTAGTTGTGTTTTTATTTAGATAGATTATTTAAAAAAGGAATCAAACCACGATTCGTGGAAGAACCTTCACTTGCTTGAAAATGTTCACACCACTGTTCAGATTCCAGGTTTTTGTGCTGTTTAAAAAAAAAAAGAAAATCAGGGCACGAAAAATGATTTCAAAAGTTTTCAATATACAGTATGACACTTATCTTGTATAATGTATCTGAAAAACAAATCAGAAAAAAATATGTTGCAGTAATTTTGTTTGCATGAGTCTACACATCCTTTGATGCTTTGCTGCAACAATTTTTAAATAAATGTTTTAATTTTTTTTTTCCTGCTCGGTAAAAATATTTACGCACTTTGCCTTGTGAAACCTCTTCAAGTTTTTATGCAAATTTAAAATATTTGGAGAGTTTTGCTGAAAATAAAAGGGGGTGAGTCCATTTTTTGACACAAACGTTTTGTTTTCAGGTTATTTGGAAACTTTTTGTTAAAGTTTTATGACCAGTTATGTTTTTAACGCACTGGATTTAGGTGCTAAAATGTTTTTATTTATGCATAAAATAAATTTGGAGATTTGAAAGCTATTATCAAATAAGTTGTAATGTTAAATCACATCACTAGATGTTTTTTTAATTCACTTTTAATTCCAAATTGCTCTAGGGTCAGAAAAAAAGGAAGTTCTACTTACTGATTTATTCTATCAATAAATAGCTTATTTCAGACAAAAAAAAAATGATTTGAAATTCTCAGCTGTTTATGAATCATCTCATAGCTTTAAGACTCTACGAGCATTACACTTCACTGAAGAAACATCTCAGACAGACACAGCCTGTTGACCCTTTTTAACTTAAAACATCCAAATGAAGTATTTTTGTTGTTGTTTCTTTGTATGCATTCACAAATTTAGCTGTTTTTCTCCCAGGGAAACCAAACCTTTAAAAATCTCTGGCGACAACGCAGAAGAAACAGCTGTTTAGTCAAATCTCAGCTCAACTACATCAAAGATTAGGGACAAAGCTCGGAGGACGGCAGAGTCTTTATTTCAGAGTAAAGTGTTTGAGAAAGGGATGAAAGATGCTCTGAGTGTAAAAAAAAAAAACATATTAAACCGCAAGAGGTGACCTTAGGTTGTGATCCATCCGAGCGTTTCCAAAGGCTACTGGGTAAAAGATCATAAATCTTACAGCGGAAGAAATAAAAAAAGTCAGGTTGCCTTCAAGTCGGATTAAATTGAAACGATTGAGGTCACACTAAATCAGCCTGGGTTTACTGGGTTAATGATGCTCGCTGTAATCAGAGGGAGAGCGACAACATCATGGGAGCCCAGAGTCATCAATTCCCCCGTGTTCCCTCTCAAATAGGAGTTTAGAAAAGAAAAGTGGGTTGGGAGCGTGTATGCGTGCGTGTGTGTGTGTGTGCGTGTGTTTGTGAGTGTAGATTCTGGCCTGGATAAAAATGATTTTCAATTCAAGAAGCTTCATCAGACACCTGAGAGCCAGAAACTGTGTGACCTACTTCTGTGTGACTGGGCTGCAGCTCTCCATCAGCAGGCTGTGTTTATGATGCCGAGGACAAGCTCGCTCACGCTCCCATGTTTAGAAAATAAACGTCAATTAAAGTCTGTCAGCTGTTTAGCCTTCCTCAAAAGCACAACTATTTCTGCAGAGCGGAGGAAGGATATTATTATTCCTGGCGGTACTGGAAACAACCACTGACCGGTGCAGAAAAAAAAAGCAATGTTTATAAGTTGATTATACAGTCTATTTATACTTTATGTACTGTATATTAATTTATCTCCCTGGCTGTTTGTTGCAGGAGCGCCCTGAGAGTCGTGACAGAGAAGCGGAGCCCTCCCTGGCATAGCTGCCTCTTCTCTCCTTCAACCTGCTGGTCCCCTAACCCCCTTTTTTTTAACTTGTGGAGTATTTGTTTTCGCTTTCGTCACATTTCACCATGACGACCTCCGCCCTGCGACGACAGGTGAAGAACATTGTGCACAACTATTCAGAAGCAGAGATCAAGGTATTTATTGTCTTCTGACTCCTATAGTGACACCTACAGTGCTCCTGAAAAGTATCTGACCGGTTACGCTTTCTCTTTTTTTAACATTTTTACTTTTTTTTCTGTTGTCACATTCGCTTTTGCAGAATTGTTTTAAGTCATCCACATGGGGTGGGGGGTTTGAGCATGAGCGACCTCCTTAAAAGTTGCGCCACTTCATCTCAATCAGATTCAAGTCCAGACTTTGACAAGGCCACTCGGAAACCACCATCTTGTTTTTGTTTTTTTTTGTTGGTTTTTTTTGAGTCATTTGTTGGCGGATTTGCTGGTTTCCTGCCGCATGACCCGAGTATTCTTGCACTTATGGTCATAAAGGGATAGTCAGACATTCTCATAAAGAATTCAAGGTTCTGTCTATTACTACAAGTAGTTCAAACCATCACGCCGCCACCACCATGTTTGACTTCAGTTAGGATGTTTATTTTTCAGAAATGCTGAGCGAGTTTTACTCCAGACGTAATGAAACGTTCAGCCTTCCAAAATGTTCCACTTCTGTCGCATCAGTTCACAGAATTGATGGGTATTTTCTCTGAACAAATGAAATCATCATCTGAACTTTTTTTTTTTTTTTTTTTTTGCATTTGTCTAATAATGAAATTTAGTTTGGTTAGCTGAAACATTCAGTATCATAAGTAGAAATTTAAAACCAGAAGAAATCTGTAGGGGGGAGGGTGAATGGATTTTCAGCTTACTGCATGTGAATCAAAATATATTCTGTCCGCTACTTCGGTGTGTTTAAACGTTTGGATTGCTTCCTGATCCCGATGCCTGAGGAGAAGCAGAACACTCAGAGATCACGTTCTTGTCACTGCGAAGGTACGCGAGGCCACTTCCAACGATCCATGGGGCCCGTCGTCGTCTCTCATGTCAGAAATTGCTGACCTGACCTTCAACGTCGTGGCGTTCGCTGAGGTCATGGGGATGGTGTGGAAACGGCTCAACGACAGCGGCAAAAACTGGAGGCACGTCTACAAGGTCTGTTTCTCTACGCCCTGACAACAATATTTAATGTTTAATCTACGTGCTCTTTTAAGAGAACAGAAAACTAAAGGACGTCTGTGCAAATATTTTCCAAAATCCTTGTCTGAGTCCAGGCACTGACTCTGCTGGATTACCTGCTGAAGACGGGATCGGAGAGGGTAGCCCAGCAGTGCCGGGAAAATGCATTCACCATTCAGGTGCATAATTACTCTTCAGGACAAGCTGCAGTTCAGCTATTTTTTTTTTATCCTTATTGTTAGTATTATTATTGACCCCGAAGACCAATTCTTCTCCTGCTGCATCTTATGCTGTGCAACTTTAATGTATTTGACTGAGTCATGATCAGTCAGCACTACAATAGATTCTAACGATGTGTTAGAATGGTCTAGTCAAAGTCCAGACCTAAATTTAACCGAGAGTCTGTGGCAAGACTTCAAACGATTAGATATTTTGTGATGCATTTAAACAGCATGATTAAATTTGAGCTATTTTTGCAGTAAATAGTGATTATTCAGATTTTTATTTATAAAACTCCTAAAATCCATCCATTAGTTTTCAGCTCAAAACTGTGTCGTATGCACAATCACATGCGTACAAAAATACTGAAGTTTGTGGTAGCGATGTGACAAAATGTGAAGTTCAGGGGAATAAATAGTTAAGAACTAACTTTATTTATTTTGTTACTCTAAATGTGTTTTAAGAAGCTTCATGAATCATCTAATTTCACAATCGTCCAAACTATTTATTAACAGAGGCTTCCTCAGATTCACTGTAATACAGACCGCTAGATGAGATCCTTCCTGCCAACAGCCATCGTAATCCGCAATAACTCTTTGAAGAATCTGAATTAATGAGTTACTACATTTAATTTTTCTTATTGATCAATAAAGTATTTTTACATTTAAATTCATGCAAAAATAAGTCAAATATCCAAAGCTTATATGGCAGTGTACTACATGGTATTTTTTCAATTTCTGTTTTAAACAAATATGTTACACACTACTTTTGTTGGCTTTATGCCATTATCATAAGCATAATCATCAAACTTATCAGAAATAAACACTAGAAAGATATCGCCTTTTGAATCAGTGTAATATTAGCTACAGTTTCTTTTTTAACTACTGAAATAAATTCACCTTTCTATTATATAATCATTTATTTTTTTACAAGTTTATTATATCTTGGTTCAATACAATACAGCTTTATTTAGCACTTTGAAACATGTAGAAATCCTCCATATATTTCAAATCATGCGTTCGATAATTAGGTTTTGCGCCACCTCTGCTTTAAATATACCATCAAAACCTTAATGGATAAAAAGCCAACCTGTCCTTCCACAGCACTCAAAAGTAAAACTAAAAAAAAAAGCTGAACGTGTTAGTAAAACCGTGTCTTTGTGTCTGGCTTTCAGACCCTGCGTGACTTCCAGTACGTGGATCGTGACGGCAGAGACCAGGGGGCGAACGTTAGAGAAAAAGCACGACAGCTGGTGTGTCTGCTGAAGGATGAGGACCGACTGCGCCAGGAGAGGAGTCAGGCGCTGAAGACCAAGGAGCGAATGGCCGGGGGAGGAACCGGAGGGGGCAGCGGGGGTGGCGGCGGCAGCGGTGGCGGCAGCGGTGGCGGCAGCGGCGGTGTGTACGGAGGTATTCCTCCATCATATCACCCCGGCAGACGTACAAGTCAGCCCAGCATGGCTGTGCTATACGGGGAGGAATTCAGCCGCTCCAGAGGCTCGCCGTGCTCCTTCAACTGTGAGTTTGACTTCAAACTCATCTGGACCGCTGAACTTTTTTTTGTTTCCTGCTTTAGTTGCTTTTAAAACTTATTATTTAGACTTCTGCCATCTCTAGTTAAGTGTTTTCTAACCATAGCCAGGTGTTTAAGCAGGAGCTCTCCAGTCAGAATTCATTTCTTTACATCTTGTTCCACGTCTTGTGAAGGAATTTTTAAGCGTTTGTTAATTACCGTATTTTCCGCACTACAAGGCGCACCTAAAAACCTTCAATTTCCTCAAAAGCCGACAGTGCGGCTTATAATCCGGTGTGTTTTATATATGGACCAATATTGAGCCACAACAGGTCTAGCAGCTACGGTAAGCAACCGCCAACTTCATTTTTGCCCGTAGAAGAAGAAGCGCGCGGTGCATGCTGGGATAGTTGTCAGAACGCTGGTTTGTTAATAAAGTTTGACTGACCTATCTACCTACTGACCGTCTAGAATCAGGTCGTCTGCAGGTCATTTAGCACCACGTTCTCCACCAACATGCTGTGCGCGAACGGAGAAGGGTGACCATCGTCCGGCCACGCCCCGGCCCAGTCGCAAAAGGCTCTCCTCGCCGACCTGAGTCGGACTGTTTTGTTGACATTCCCGTTAGTGCAGCTCCATCTAGTGGATGCATAACGTAACTCCAGCCTCTACTGTAGCGTCTATTCTATGCGCCTTATCATGCGGTGCGCCTTATAGTGCGGAAAATACATTAGTCGCTTTTTAACAAACATATTTGCAGCCTTACCTTCAACACCCTTCTTCCCCCTTCTATCGACCCGATCGCAAAATATTCAAACGAGCTCCTTATCCTCTCGGCTCCGTGCCATTGTGCATCTGTTCCTCACCCCGCCTGAACATGCCTGTTCTCTCTGCAGCCTCGGCCTCGTCTCCCCGCGCTGCTTCAGACCTGGAGCAGGCCCGGCCTCAGACCAGCGGGGAGGAGGAGCTGCAGCTCCAGCTGGCGTTAGCTATGAGCAGAGAGGAGAGTCAGAAGGTAAGACGACAGAGCGGCTAAGAGAAATGGACCTCGCTGTCTCACGCTGTGTTCATTACCTTGGCTCCTGGCAGACCCCTGTGTTGGAGAAAAGAGTCTCTGTGTCACAACGTCAGCATTGTGTAAATGAGTACAGCCCAGTTTGTAGCGGAACCGTGAACTTGAAGATGGTGGAGCTCAACACTGCGTCATCCAGCAGCGCTCAACCAAAGATGTACCGTAGGTGTGAGTGATGGAATCAGTTTAGTAGCAGCAGTTTTAATGGGGACACAAGTTTGATAATGTAGGACTCTTCCATCTTTAAGTTTGACAATTTTGCCTGCGGCTTTGCGTCAGATGTTAAATAATGGATATTAAAAAAGAGGCCTTTGCTCCTCTGTTTCATTGCTCATGGAAACACAGCATCGATCTGAGGAAGCTGCAGCTACACATTCCTTGCCCTTCCCTTTTGAAGTTAGTTAACTCATCTTTCAACAGTTTTTGCCACAACTAACTTTGAGTGGCCAATATGACTAGAAAAGCTTTAGATCATATATTCAGTCCATTTACATGGTATTTGTGTGTCCTTAAAAAGTCTTAAATTCACTTTAAAAAATATAAATTGGCCTTAAGTGTGTTAATCACAGGACCTCCTGAAACCTGCAGATGCCCTGATTTACCATTTAGCTACACGTCCTTATCCAGAGAGGGACAAAGGTTTTGTTGTTCATCTTTACCAGCAGTACCTTGTAGTGTGTAGGGCTCTTTAGAGGACCCCTCTGCCCCCCCAGTACTAGAGCGTTATGAGTTTTTGATATTTTAATGGTTTTCATTAATGGAAATGTTACAAATGGTTTTAATACTCGTCCACAACACGAGCCTTTCCTTCCCCTGTTACCATAGTGATGGATGAAGACACACAACTGCAGATTGCTTCAAGCTTTTGTCAAAAGAAGCAAGACAAGGTACAAACACAGTTAGAAATCTGTCTCCTAACTGCCTGAGAAAAACCTTTATTAACCTTTCAGTGTCGTTTCATATATTCCTCATATGACACTTTCCTGAAGCTTTATTCTACTATTTACTTCTCTTTTTTCTTCCTTAACCATCTTTGTCTTTTTGGGAGGACTTTCTGCCATGTAGAATCATGCTGCCTTTAATGCAATATGAAATCAGTCTTTATATATATATATATATATATATATATATATATATATATATATATATATATATATATATATATATATACACTGCTCAAAAAAATAAAGGGAACACTTTAACATTTAAGTGAACATTGAAGTGTTCCCTTTATTTTTTTTGAGCAGTATATATATATATATATATATACATATATATATATACTCCCAAAGTAACCTCTTGGATGATTTCCCCACTGCTTTGCTCTAAATCACCTCTTTGTAAACCAGCATAAAAAGTCTCCGGTTTGCATTCATTCTGCCAGACGAATCCAAAGTGGTGTTTTGCTAGCGGCGGTGTGCATTCGTGGGCTTGTTGCATTCATGATGTCACGATGCCGCCCCTGCAGGAGCAGCGCTGTCGCCAAGGAGACGACTCCCTGTTACAGAAGGCCCTGGACGAGAGCAGGAGAGAGAGCCAGTCAGGGACGCACGAGGTTAGTTTGAAAATGCGTGCGTATGAGCCGGACGGCTCACGTGTGTGTGCGTGTGTGTGGTAAATGCAAATTTGTATAGAAAGGTGGGTGGGAGCGTTTGTAGGTGGCAGCTGGCAGGCATTTTGAGAATGAAGCAGAGTTTTTCAGCTTGTGTTTTGGAGATGCGGAGGAGAAGCGAGACCAGAAAATAGACAAACGTTGACAGTGGGCTTTGAGAGAGAAAGAGCCGAGGGCTTTGATAGGAGAACGGGAGAGTTTGCTACAGGATGAGTCCCGTTTCACCTCACTGCTAAATGTCACGTTACCCTAAGAGTCCTAATCCGGTTGTACATCTCTCTCTCATATCGCTGTCAAAAAGCCAATCAGACTCACTTACTGTGTTATGTAAATGTCCTCGGGGCGTGTAATTGGCTACACCATGTTCGCATTACTCTTATCATAGAGAGACAGGTGCTTTCAGCTGCGTCAGTGAGACACAGTGGGAAGTGGGTGTAATGGGTCTCCAGCTGAAAAACTCTGCAGCGTGCTCACATTATCAGGCACACACACACACCAAAAAAAACAAACAAAGGCCGTCATATCAGGACTAACAAAACCACTTTCTGTTCATTCTTTTAACTATGACCTTGTTCCATCCGCTCACTGTTCCATGAAGGTCATTTTCAGTTTTTCATGGTGCGTTTTTGCCTTATTTGATGATACATCATGGTGTTTTAATGTTTGCCGAAAGCGGAAAACACTGGCACGAGTTTGAATTTATTGTGAATTTTTGTCAGTACACACAATCAAGATTATACACACATGCTCAAACACATGTAAGCTACGAAGCTGATTGATGAACGACCAACAATATCATCCGGCATGGACACAAGCTGTTTCCTTACGCAATCTGAAGTAAGTTGAATGGCTGGGAGGATTCTTTTTCTGTCAGTGTGCAAAAACTTGCACCAATCAGGCATAACATTATAACCAGTAACAGGTGAATTAGCACCTGTTGGTGGGTGTAATGTATTAGGTGGTAAGTGAAGAGTTTCTTAAAAACGTAGTCCAGCATTAGGATCCGTGTATCGGCATTCCACCTTTATTATTTGGGTTAATATCTCTTAATAAGTTGTAGAAACCATTGGCTTTTTGGAGCCAACCAACAAGGCATTGGTATAATTCTGGCTTGATATTTGAGAACTCATTTTAGAAGTGGGGGACATAATTTAAATCAAATAAAGTTCACATTCCTTCAGGTTTGGTAAAACTATTCCAGGCATTTGTTAGCAGTCTGACAGTTTAGATGTGTTTGAGACCTTTGACCTGTTGAAACACCCAGTCATTTTCAGGTTTCCATTGTCCAGCAGTCATTGGGTGAAGTTGATCAATTTAGTGATGTTTGATTTGTTAATATTTGCTGTACAAAGAACTAGTAGCTCAGCTTGGAGTTGCAGTGGATTGTTATTTGGGTTGAAAGCTTCACCTTTGTGGCCTAATGGCTTCACCTTTGTCTTGTCTGAAAACATTTTGTTTCATCTATAACCGCTTGACTTCTTCATGTTGGCAGCTGTGGGTCTCGGTTGAGCCTGAAGCGGTTGGGATCAGGAGCTTCTGCATTTTTTGCTCAAATTAAACTATATTTGGATTATCTGTAGGATTTCTCACGAGTGTGAAAAATCTTTAAGCTTCGTCTCAGTGTTCACTGAGTTTGTTGAGCTCTGTGGCCATTCATTTATTTATTTTTTAGCCTGTTAAGTTCAAGTAACTATTAATGCTTGACTTGTGATTTCAGACTCAGTGCTTAAACACAGATGTGTGAGTAGCAGGTAAATGATTAATTGGTGCATCTGGGGTGGCATATTAAATTGCAGTACTTTGAATGTGAAAAGATTTAGATATTTTATGATGAGTTCATGAGGTGAAAAACAATATTTGTTGAGCGTTTTTGGGGTTTTTTTTCTGAATATCAGTTTTTTGCATGTGAACTGCATGAGAAAGTCGTCTGTCATAAATCTTTCGGGTTTTTTCCCCCTGTAGTCTGCCATGTTGGAACTGGTGGACATATTTGGATCCTCGCCCGAGCCGCAGCCTCCCTCCAGCGACCCTTGGACATCAGCTCAGCCTTCCTGTAACATCTCCTCCAACCCCTGGGAATGTGTAGGTGGGTGACTCATGACAGGAACAGCCACATGTAGGCCAGCATGAAACTATATATTATTTTATTTTTTCGCCACACTCAGAGAAGATCATGTCTGTCTTCACAGCAGTTCAGTCCAGCACTCCTGTGATTAATAGCTCCTGGGTGGCTCCGTCCTCCTCCTCCTCTAACACGGCCAATCCTTGGGCTCCGTGTACCAACTCACACCCGGATCCTTGGGAAGCGGCACCTGCCCTCTCCAGTCCTCTTAATAATGCGTGGGACAGCCCAACAGATGGTGGTACTTTACACTTTGTCCTTTATCAGACGTCACAAAGACACGGGGAAAATGCACATAGTCTCACAAGCATCCTTATCCGTTGAACTGTTTCACATTTCGGCACTTAATGACCACAAACCTGTCGGGGTTTCATGTTATAAAACCCACAGAAAGTATATTATAACTAGAAAGTGAAAGAAAAATGGTACATATGTTTATTTATCTTTGAGAAAAATCTCAAATTGTGGCATCCATTTGTATTTTGCTGATTGGACCATGCTAACAAGTAAATGTGCTGTAATCTCATCTTTCTCTTTAGTAGCTCTGGCTGTATGTTCAGGGTTGATGATGAACTGTGCCCTAGTCTCAAGTCTTGTTGGCCTAAAAAGGTTATTTTTCAAGATCTATAAAAACATGTTTTTTTTTTTTTACATATTTTGTAAACTGTCACTATGCACCGGACAGTATAATCTAATGCATATAATATGTGAAAAAATTTAGCTCCTATTCCTCCTCCCTATTGTCTTGAAGTCAACTGCAGAAATGCGCCACTTTCAGTCAGAAACCAAACAGAGACAGGAGGAGGGCGTTAGTACTGCCAATCATGCTCATGAACACGCTGCTCCCCTGCAAAAAACAACCTAGCATTAAAGGAAAACTGTTTATCCACCATCATTGGTGGCTATGCTTACTAGCCTGATCATTCACTGCAGGCTGTGCTACGAGGAACTACCAAAGGGGGGAGGGTGTGAGCATAAAATCCCAAAAAGCACAAAATTCTCTCCCACCATCAATTCACTTTTTTGTTGTAACTGTAAATGCGCTCTAAGGTCACTTTACATTTGTAAACCCATAAGTATTATATTCTATCTGTTCTGTTTCAATCACTTTTCATTTTCCTACACACAGAACATGAAGGGACTGATCCGTTCACTGCACAGGAAGAAGAAAAGCCTCAGCAGGAAGTTCCCAAAGCGTCGTCCCCAGAGCCTGCCAGCCCAACAGGTGGGGAGACAAATTAACACATTTGGCTAATTTAGCTGTAACCTTTTTAAACTCAGCAGAACTCAGGCTGGAGTTTTTCTGCAGCTGTTGTTCACACTTCACAGAGGGAGATGCTCTTCTTGGAATGCATTAACGCAGCGACAAATATGAGGGATAAAGTGAGATTGTTGTTTTAGCATGAGCGAGAGGTGAGAAATACAGCGATGCGAACAAGTGTTTAGCCCTCACAGATTTCCAAGGTTTTTGCTATTTTGGTAGTGTACAATTGTTCAGATTATCAACATAATTTTAATATAAAAAAGAACCTTTTTTTTGTTGTTTTTGTTGCATAGAATAAATCCTGCATTTAATTTCCACAACAGAATAACACAAGTATCAGCAATATATATATATATATATATATATATATATATATATATATATATATATATATATATATATATATATATATATATCTTCTCATTATTACATTGGAAGCTAAGTGCTTTTTTTTGTTTACATCATTTTCCACAAACATCAAAATGAAAGTGTGTCAGTCCTCTTTCTGTAAATGTTTTATGTTTTTCTTTGTTTTAAGAAGCAGAAATAAAATGGCTGTTCTTTAAAAATGACGACAACTTTACTGTAGTAGAGTCATTGAAAATTGTGTTGGGTTTTCACAAAAAGGTTATGTAATATTTGCGGCTCTAAAGTAGTTTTACGTAACCAGACTGAGGGCAAAAATTACTCTTTGGTTTGTAAAGACTACAGATCTAGAGTGTTTGTTTACTAAGTCATTTCTTTTTTCAAAATAACTTTAATATGTGAGCAGCCCCAATAAGATACTTAAAATTTTGTGACTGTAGCATGGAAAAGTGCAAAAGAATAAGTTAAAAGACTATGAATACCCGTTCACCATTAACTTGTACGAATCAAAATATTTATGAAAAATACATTGTGAGGATTTTTCTGTTAAAGTTTTCTTTCTTCCGTTTGTGATTGTTTTGTTGATCAACTTTCTTCACAAAAGCATTGCATTTTAGCAAAAAGTCATTTTAAAAAGCTCCTTTGTGCTCCGTTCCCAGATGCGGAGATGTTTGCAGATAGAAACGAGTCCGAACTGTTTCCTGAACTAGACTCCAACTCAGATCCGTTTAAACCGGACCCACCAGCGAAACACCAGGTGAACGGTCGCAAGTCGGCCAGTCCGGAGATGTTTGACCTTTCCCGTTTGGCGCCGCCTCTCAGCGCCCCGCCCGTTCGTGTGTGCCGGACTCCGGAGGCCTTCCTCGGACCCACAGGGGCCTCGCTGGTGAATCTGGAGACTCTGATTCCCCCGAAACCCCCTACAAAGACGCAGAATAACCCCTTCCTCTCAGGTATTACGCTGAATCTCCGTTATTCACCCAGTCACTGCTGGCACGTAGAGAATTTTATGTTCACTTTTACCAAAATCTGCCCTATCAGGTCTGAGTGCACCATCTCCCAACAACCCCTTCCACTGCGACCAGCCGCGGCTCACCCTCAACCAGATGCGACCCTCGTCCACGTCTCCGCTGCCCCCTCACATGCTGCCCTACAGCCCGTCGCTGCCCCTCCCTCTGCTCCACCAGCCGCCTGTCCTCCCCTCCTCCCTCACACAGCCTCCCTCTGGGCTCCTGGACCTGCCCTCTAACCTCCCCCAGCCACTACTGCCCCTCTCTCCTCGACCGGCACCTCGCGTTCAGACGCAAACGCACAGCCACAACCCTTTCCTTTGAGGCCGCTGTGGCACACAACCCGTGGACTCTTGAGGGAACGATGTACGCCAGCTGCGGTAAACCTGTTGTAAAAGAGTGTGAACTGATTTGTGGTCTGATGTCATTAACTTTCAGTGGATGTAACGGATCCATACGGTGAATCTGTGTCTGTCTAAAGACACGACAGCTGCTATAAAACCTAAACTCACTCATTCATGCACTCAAGCGTGCCTCAGGATGCATAAACGCAAACACATCAACAAACTGACCGACTGAATCTGAAAAGTCTGGTCTTTTTTTTTTGTCTTCTCATCAACTTTGACACTCCAAGCCCCGCCCCCCTCTGACCGCACCAACAGACCGCTCCGTTTCATGAAGCAACACTCTCTGATTGTCCCCCAAGCGTCACTGGGATCTTTGCTGCTGCTTCACCGACAAAAGCATGAATGCGTTTTACTCACAAGCCTGCAAGCGACGATGTTCTTCTGAGAACCGGAGATAATGTACTTTTTAATCTGATGATTTGATCAGTATGTTAAGCTTCCGGTTAGTGGAGGAGGCCCCAAACTGTGAGATATAAGAAAGCACAGAGCACAAATTGAACTCATGGACTCTCCTTCCTTTTAGATTACGACATACAATGTTGTGAAAAAGTATTTGCCTTCATTGTAGATCTCTTCACCTTTTGCTTTTTTGTCCTAAAATGACCTAAAATGTTTTGATCACTAAACCACTTTTAATAATGCCTCAAGATAAACTGTGCAAATAAAAAACACAGTATTCAAATTTGAAAAAGTAATGGCTTCCTAAACTGATTCCCTGGCAGCAGTCAGGAGGAAGCAATTAGAAACTTATTGATTGCTGGCTGTGAGCCTTTTTCATTACCTGGAGGAATTTTGCCCCACTCTTCTTCACAGAATTGTTTAATTTAGTAACAATTGGATGTCTGCTTAAAGTCGCCCTTCGGTATCTCAACACAGGGTGTTTGCACATCCTTAAAAAGTCTTAAGTTGATGCACCGATCTAAAATCAAGGCCTTAAAATGTCTTAAATTTGTTTTGAAAACGTAAGTTGGCCTTAAATATGTAAATTGCAGATCTTAAATTATTTCATGTTTTCTATGTCTTTGTTTTTCTCAGGACTTTTTTATCAGGCTTCTCCATTGTGTTCTGTGACTCGAGACAGTTGAGGCTACTATTAACTGGCTGCTAATATACTCTTGCTAGCTGGTTAGTTTTGCTGCTTCCATCATGGATAAGTGGAAATTTAGCGCCATTTAATTGTTGAATTTGACTATAAATTTGAATTCATCGTTGCATTAGTCATGGACCATTGGACCACCCCAGAGCATTCCACTACCACCATATTTGATTAGCAGCCCATCAAGGTGTGATGGGATGCCACTTTATTTCATGTTGTTAGAGAGGTTCTATCTACGTGATTTCTATGTACGTGATTTCGTGTAGATACAGTTTCTTCAAGAAACTGTATCTACAGTTTCTTGATAAATTCAACTCTCCAGATATGGCATTAATCAGGCTCGGGTGTTAAACCAAAAATAAGTGATTTATCCCATTGAGATTTAACATAGGTTGCAATTATATTTTTTTCTCTGTAGTTTCTTTTCTTTGTGTCTAAAATTTATTCAATGATCCTAAATATTTAGGAGTGACAAACATGCAAAAACAGATCAGTTTTGTGAGGGTGCAAAGACTTTTTCACGGCATTGTAAAATCATTACCTTTAATATCCTGAACTTTCTTGAGCATCTTGTTCTAAGTTAATTCTGTCTTATGTCATTTGAAAGCAAATGGCCCCTTCTGGACCTGGGGTAAGCCAGCGTACGATTGATTTTGCTACCTAACTGTGGACCTACTTAAATCTCTGATTGTATCCGTGCCTGTTTCCACTGATTGCCCAAACTTCACTCCCTTAAAGCCGCTGTAGAGGACTTCTGGAAGAAACTTGTCACTCCTGTAAAGGGATTCAACCTAAGCTGATGAAATTGATGGAACTTAACTACAGAAATCAAATTACAGACGAAATGCCTGATGAGAAAGTAGGTAAAAGCGTAAAAGAACTGATAACAGATGTGAAGATCTTGGCACACTGGCAGTTTGACAATACGAGGATCAGAGAAAAATCACACAATGAGACACTTTATCACTGCACTGAACCTGGACTTGAATGTGTAATGCCTACCTATAAACACATACAGGCTTGGTACATATGTATCTACTGAAAAATATATTGCTGTATTATGAAATATTATACCAATAAACAGCTAGTGTTTGCATTTATAGTTTCAAATGTTTTCATTTATTTGTGAGTCATTCTTTCTCTTGTTGCAACTGTGAAAGTGGATAACCCTTCAAAATCCACAGCTGCAAAAAAGATTTAAAGCACTGAAAGCTCCGGCATGACAAAGATTATTCTCTATGAAGAAAAATAAGAGTTTTAAAATGCCATAATTTAATCAGTGAGAAACTTTTTTTGAACTGCCTGTTACATTTGCCTTAGAGAAGAATTCATAGGCCACAATTTCTGTTTTGTATTTTATCACATGCACAGAAACTTCAAAGTATTTTGTTAGGATTTTGTGTGATTGGACAACAGAGTTGGTGAAGTGGAAGGGACACTTTTGCCTGTTTTCAACACTTTTCTCAACAGAAAAGAAATCCGAAAAGTCTGATGCATCATGTGTAATATACCGCCCCTCCCCCCTTTACTCCGATTCCCCTAAAAAAGGCATTGTTTTCAATTCTTAAAAAACAAAATATATATTTATGATACATAGCATTTGACTGATAAGTGTAATTGTATAATCAACTTAAAAATGAAAATTTGCAACAGCTGGATTACTCTCAACGATTTTGGCATAAACAATGAAAGGAAGTTGAACTGTGACCCTGCAGGACACCCTTAGCTACAGAAAGGGAATAGAAACTGAAAGTGTCTACCCACGGTTTTCTATGAGAAAGATAATTCTAAAAGTTTCATAGACACAACCCTGTACAGTAATAGCTTCTTTTATATGTAACCAATCAGTAAAATGTAACCCGATGACAAAGCTTTGAATGCTATTTGTCCTGCAAATTAATCAAAAATAAGGCAAGTTGTAAATCCTAAATAACCACTAGATGGCAGCACGTCTTTACTATGCAACTGTTTGGACACAGAGCCACTTTTTTAAACTAGCCGCTTATTGATGAATAACCTTACTCAAAATATTCAATATGTACCTGACTGCTAGTCAAAGAGTGGCAACTTTTAATGTCTGAGGATGAGATTAACAGGGATTGTTAATCCCTGTTAACACCCTGCATCTTATTGACGTGTGCGTCAACAAGATCTAGGTCGCAAAATATATTTCTAAGAAATAATGACGATAAATTGAGCTGTGGTTAACAGTGCTGCCTTTGCAGAAAAAAAATATCCTATGTATGAATCTGGTCTTGGTTTTTTTTCTTGCATTGAAGTTTGCATTTTCTCCCTGTGCATATGGGTCCATCTTTCCACAGTCCCCCAACGTGACGTGCGCACGTTGTTGTTTGTCCTGTAAGTGCGTTGCCCTGTAATGGACTGGCAACCTGTCCAAGGTAGTTCACCTTGCACACATTCAAAAAGAAACTTTTTTAAGTAGACTGAAGAAAAATAAATAAATAAAGGAAATTCAGTCATGTCGACAGTAAGAGACACACTCAACCGTACCGTTTGATTTTGACGGCTGCTGTTCGTGCCCAGATCCAGTCATGTGCCGTCTGATCACAGACCTAAGCAGCTGCAGCCTCCACCTCCAGATACAGTAAATCAACTGCTGCGAACATTTGATATGCAACTTTTGCCATGTGGTGTTGATTTTGTGGAGGAGGGGGAGCATAAACAGGCAGTGGTGAGTTATTGTGGGAACAGTTTTTTTTTTTTTTTTTGTAGGGGAGTAAAAACTATTTTCTATTGCAAAAGTTTCCGCAGAAGGATAAGAGACAATGTGAACCTGCAGAACAAAAAGTTCCACATCAGCAGTAACCTCAGGCTGAACTTCTACAATGGAAACATCTGAGTAATATAATCGTATGAAAGGTAATTATGTGTGACTGTCTGCAGCTATCCATCTCTATTTGTCAGAAATTAATAACTGGTTTGCTTCGTAGCACCGGTGCAGTACGCACTGCAAGTCTCATGTTTCAGAAGTCAACAACTCGGTGAGGGAAATTTTGTTTGCAGCAAAGCTGACAGAAGTAACGGCTTCACACTTTGGCACAAATGCAGAAAACTAAACAACCTCTTACCGCTCTGTTAGACTTGTCCTGATCTGCCCATGCAACTGCAGAAAAGTGCCAAATATCTTCTGGTTTTAACTAATC
This sequence comes from Poecilia reticulata, assembly GCF_904066995.2. Lineage (NCBI taxonomy): Eukaryota > Metazoa > Chordata > Actinopteri > Cyprinodontiformes > Poeciliidae > Poecilia > Poecilia reticulata. Next base: position 11,577,661 of record NC_088830.1, read on the forward strand.
ATCATCGCCCCCTTGGAGCTGTTGTTTCTGGCCTGCGGTGGGGAGGTCATCCAATTCAAGAAGCTTTCAGACTGATAAATTAAAGCTACCGTAGGCCCGAGGAAGGCGCTGCTGCTGCTGCTGCAATGTGGGAACGATTAGTCTGCTGGGAAAATCAACTACGGCATTTACTCAATATCTGTCCAGCTTTGGTTCTCAGCTGCAACCTGCAGCTCCACGTAGGAATAGGATTATGTGGTTATTGGTTACCACTGCTCCAGAGTGCAGTCCCTATGTAAACATTAAATATTCCTCTTCTGCAGCAGATATAAGCTTTTTATTGTTGTTTTTATCCTTATGAAGGAAGAACAAAAATGTAATTAATTTCTGAAGACAAGTACAACTAACTTCTATATATTTAAAGTGTGCTTTGATATATTTGATATTATACTGATAATATATTTTATAACTATATAACTTTGTATTTAAAGGTTTTACACAACTCATCAAAAACTCTAATTTTAACATAATTTTACAGCTCACATTAAAAATAATTAATAATTGATAACAATCCCCACTGTTTAAATACAAGTGCATTCGATGATAGCCATTTTTTAAACTTATCGATGTATCTATTAGAAATAAAACTGAACATAAAAATATATCTAAAAGACAGAATTCCCAAAGTCCAATAACTCCATACATTATCTTGATATTAAAACATAGTCTTTATTTTAGTACATGGTTTAAAGCAGGGTTTAATAAAAGAAGCTTCAAAATATCTGTAATAAAAACGGCCTCAATGCAGAAATCTTTATTCAAAGGAAAAGTTAGATCGGTAACATAAACATCACCCTTTCAGAATACTGGCAGCGAAAAGAACCAATCCAGTGTCCGTCCGTGTTTTGTAACAGCCAATCAGCGTCCTGGATTCACTGTATGCGGAAGTTGCTACGTTTCACATTGCTCAGTTCAATTGGAAGCTTTCCGCGTTGAAAAATGTCCCAATAACTTATCACTAAAACTCACAGAGCAGATTTTATTAATGCCGTTTTCTGGTATAAGTACATTTAACATTGCTAACTGTTCCAAAGTTACAGCTTAATGACATTATTATTCACGTGTTAGCCTCATGGCTCACTCCTCGACCGTATGCAGGATGTATTTCATGTCAAATTCAAGCAGCTAAGGTGAAGCTAGGCGACCACTGAAAGGGGCGCTGGTAGTGGGGACTTGCAGCAGCGGGGTTAGGGATGGAGCCGAATCCAGCAAAGCGGCTCCGGACGGCGGAGGAAGAGGGAGGAGAAGTGAGAGAAAGCGGAGGAGGAGAGCAGACAGAGGCGGAGAGGAGGAAGACGGCGGATGTGGTGGGTGATGGACACCATTAAAACAATTTAAAAAGCATACGTTTCTGAGCCCGTTTTGTGATATTGTGTAAAAACAGACAACGTTTACAAACACTCACTTAACACCCTGCAGCAGGAGGGAAGTTACAGCACCCTGTAATTTCCCTCCTATTTCATTTGCACTAAGTCAGAACTTTCTCCATTTCCTCTCTCCTGCAGAGTATCATCATGCCGGTGCACAACGCATCATGTTGGCTGGAGGAGTGTCTGCAGGCCATAGTGCACCAAGACTTCACCGGCTCCATGGAGCTCTCCGTGTTTGATGATGCAAGCACAGTATGGTGGTTTGCTCATTTGCATGTTTGTGCAACTGAAGATGTGATGTGAAACCGGTCACGTATTATTAATCTCTGCACATGTTGCTCAGGATGAGTCCAGGAAAGTGGTGGAGGGCTGGAGGGAGAGGATGGAGGATCGGGGAATCTCAGTGGTGATCTCAGGTCACAGTTCTTCCCAACCCAGAGGAGGTCAGCTTAACTACCCGTCGATTGTGTGTTTGAGCTAGAACATAGACTCACTGTTTTACAGGATAAATGGCTTAGAGCTGCCTTCAGGTTCGGTTTTGGATTTTCACTACCATACCAGCTGGTTGGCATCTCATCTAGGTCTGTTACCATAGTAACTGATGCTGGAAACCTAACCTGTTCTGCTCTGAAGTGGGCTAGGGTTTCTGGCATTTAGCAATATCTTAGTGCACTGTAAATTAGACAAAATTAACTAAAAAGTGACTTTTCAGCAAGATATAGGAGCTTGTTTTAAGGCAATAAGTCCTTAATCTTGATGAAAAAGTTCTAGTTCCATTGGCAGATTATTTAATTTATAACAAGACATTTTTCCCATAAGTGAAATAATCTGTGACTGGAATAAATAATTTTTCATCAATACTAAGGAATTATTGACTTAAAACAAGCTCCTGTTTCTTGCTGAAATGTTACCTTTATGTTAGTTTTGTCTTATTTCAAGTGTACTAGGATGTTTTCACTAGAGAAAAAAATACATGGTAAGATTTTGTGTTTTTGCAGTGAAGCACTCTTTCAACCAATCAGTGCTCTGAGAAAGTATATCTGGATCCCTCCAGAACTGTTGACATTATTTTCAGTAACGTCGCTAAAATGAGAAGATCACTTTTAATCTAAATTTGCCTTGTGAATAAATAATTTTGCTTTGTATTCTATTGACTGTTTTTGTTTTGTTTGTTTTTTTCAATTTAAGTTTCTTTTTTTTTTAAAAAGTAATCATAATTTAGTTTTATGCTTTTTTGTTTTGGTGGATCCATACACAGAAACATGCTGTGTTATTATGTCTTCCAGTGGGATTTGCAAAGAACAAGGCAGTGACTCAGAGTAGTGGACGGTACTTGTGCTTTCAGGATGCGGTAGGTGTGCTTCAGATGTTCTTTTAATGAAACGCCAAATCCATAAGTACTGATTATTTTTTATTTAAATATACAATTTTATATTTTAAAGCACAATTTTCAGCTATCCTCTGCAGGTTTGGCAGACCTGTCATAACACAAACATCATAAAAGTGAAAGTATTGGCATCCCAATGCAGGTTCATGTGTGAAATACTCTGTTTCTTGGTACATTTTTCTATGGTCACGTATCGAAAAGCTTATCTGACTAATGTACGTATTGATAGAAGAGTATGATACTGTGAAGGTCATTATAACTACAGTCACTTAAACCACAACACGGTTTTTGTTTTTAATACTGCTTTACTTTTGAAACAGATTGTGACTCTGTCTTGTTTTTTGTTACATGTGTTTTGAAAGGAAAGGTCATTTTCACAGACACTGACTTGTCTCCTGTGCAAAACCCAGAGGCCTGTGTATAATAATGCAACATAAGGCAGATGTAACAATGTGTTGAAGGTTTAACAGATTGCATTCACATGAACTGCAGTGGGAGGTTTGAGATTGCAGTTGTTTTAACGTGGCAGACTTTTTGTCTTGGCCTCGCTCTGACTAGTCAGCAGCTGTGAAACGAATCTTTGTTTCAACAACATAAAGATGTTTGCTATCTCCTGGTGATAACGTCCAAACAGAACCTCACTTTAAAACACTAAAAAATAAGACTTGAAGGTCCGAGCAGCAAGTTAAAAGTCTTGGTTTACGTGTTGCTCCTCTACCTCCCTGGCATGATTTATTTGTAGCTGTTATGCTATTTATATATTTACTTCCTGTCCTTTTAAACCTTAACTTTAGGTTTAATCTTTTAACTCACCCTTTGTTTTCCTTTTTCCTCCCTCATCTTTACAGTATAATTATTTATTGTCAGTTTGATTGACTAAGCATCTGTATGAAGTCTATCCCAACAAGCTGCGATAAAGTTTTTTTACTTTAGTCTGTGAACACATGTTCTCTGTTCAGAAAATGATTTTAACAGTAAAAAAAAACAAACAGATGTCAGGTTTCATGTGCCAAACATGACAGAGACCATCCTGGCTTGTTCTTAGGAAAAAATTTAAAAGATAATCTCTGCGATAATCTCGATAACGGTCATGGGAAAACCTAAGTACAACCCGAGATTCAATCTGTTATCGAACCACATTTAGCAGCAATAACTTTTGTGTGACCTTATCAGCCTCGCATCGTTTGGGATGAATTTTTGGCCAACTCTTATTTGCAGCATTTCTTCAGTACATTGAGGTAAGCAGACACAGATGTCCTAAGGTCCCGCCACAGGTCGAGGTCTGGACTTTAACTGGACTGTTGCAACACCTCGATTCTTATATTTTTCAGACATTCTGTCGTCGATTTGCTTCTGTGTTTGAGACAATTGTCATGTCGACACCCCAAATTTCTCAAATGTTTTTGTACAAAGTTGAGTTTGTGATCGACTGAATGGCTACAAGTTGCACAAATTATTACATCTTTGACATCATGCCTGTTAGTTGGTAAAACTAACAGGCATGTGAATACTTGTGAATAGTCTTTCACACTGTTGAATAGTGAACTTTGGATTACTTGGAAATTACTTCATAACCTTCCCAAGATTAATGGGCAGCAACAAGTGTTTCTCTTTGGACACGTCTTCATGTTTTGTCTTCTTCCAGTACTCATCATTCTGAGTCCACCAGGCTGGCAAACGTTCAAAATTCCTGTTTTACAGCAGTGGCCACACTCACTCGTGATCAGTTATTTTAAGTATATCTAAGTATCAGCCCATGCTTACTATGTATTTTTCTCCATTTACATCCTGTGAAAGCAGCAAGGTTGCACTTTCTTTTTTTCCCCCCCAGCAGTGAATCCATCAATGCCATTTTGTATGTGTGCAACATCGACAGACACCAGAATAATATCTGTGCCAATGCAAACGGCGGGTGTTCTTGGATGGCCTGTCAGCAGCTCGAGTTTGAAAATTGTTTGCATTTCATGATGACGAGAATCAGAGAATGGCTGATCATAACAGACTGCTTCACGGTGTTTACAGAGTGGAGAAGCTTGCAACAGCAGAGCAATTTATATTTGAGAAAGTGCGACTGCTCACGTTGTCTCTCGCTCTCTCAGCGCCTTTTTCTGTGTTTCTGTTTTGAAGTGTTAGATTCACTTTACACACAATACATGCTCAGCTTATGTTTTCAAACTTGTTTCATTCTAGAAAGTCTTTGAAAGATGGTTTATATATTTTTTTTATCTAGTGAAGTGATATCGAGTGTTTATGAATGTTTACTTTGTTTATGTGATTTCATTTTATTTTACTTTTTTTAGGATGACATCATGTTGCCCCAGAGAGTCCGTTTGCAGTATGAAACATCTATCCTCCATCCAAACTCTGTAAGTTTTTTTTTTTACTGTCATTGCTTAGTCACTTCCTTCTCTTTTTTTTTCAACTTTGCTCAACCCTGCTTCCCTTCTTTCTTTTCACTTCTCCTCGGCTCTTTCCTTTTCTCTCAATCTGTTGAAATAAAAGAAAAAATCTTCATTGGGGTGCGTATGGGCAGTTGGCACGTGGAACAGTGAGAGTATCCGGTGTTGACGCTTTCTTTGACATGCCAGGTCGGAGGTCAAAGGTTGCGTGTGTGAGGGGAAGTGAGCGAGGCGGCATGGAGACAGCAGGCCCGCTGCCCCGTACAAACACCCTGACCTTTGTGGCTCACTGTAATTTTTAAGCTCTGTCAAAAACATAAGAGTTGAGAACAGATTTGCGTGCGGTTGTAGAAGACAAATTATCTTTTATTTCTCAACATCAGGTAAAATGTTTCTCTGTACCAGAATTATTTGCATCAAAAGAAAAAATTTAAAGAGTTTTTAAAAATTTTTTAAATTTTATTTAAAGACAGTGTTGTTTAGTGTCGTCGTCTTGCAATCCAAACATTGCAAACTCTATTCCAGTTTCCTCCTGCCATATATCGATGTGCTTTCAGTGTGTAGTGTATGGAGGTGTGTGCATTTGTGATGTATTGTCAGACAACAAAACAGTGTATAAAAATACCTGCTTTTAACTTAATACTATATATCCATCCTTAAGTTTAATTTATCTTGACTCACTCTTCTTCCAATGTCTTCTTTACTGTTTTTTTTATCCTTGGTTCCCATCGAAACGGAAACTAACAACAATGTTTTCATTCTGGTCACTGCTTAAGCATCGATTTCTTATATGAAAAGGAAAAAAAAAACCTATGGAAAAAAGAAGTGGACAATTTCAAGTCCAGCACACCATGTTTTGCTTTCCTGTGCAGTTAAACATACACCAGACACGCTGTCAAAGCAAACATATTCGTTGCTCGTGTGATGGTGAGCATGTGTGTTTTCATAATAGCTGATTGGCTGCGGGGTCCAGCGGCTGCCGGAGGGATCTACGGAGCGCTACGCCCGCTGGATCAACTCACTGACTCGGGATCAGCTCCTCACTCAGGTAAACAAACGCGGCTCGTCTGTTTCAGCGCTTGTGTTTCATGCTCGGGGTGAGAGGTCGCATGTCAGGCAGCTACTAGGTCGGATAGAAACAGGATACATGCGTGTTGCTCACAGTTTGTACGGAAACGTGGCAGAGGAGCGGAGGGCGGAGGCAGCATCACTGCTGCCCTCAGAGCCCATCAAAGCTTCAGCAGGGGAAACGGGTCACACTGTCGACCGAGACAGGGGGAGAGGGGGATGTTGACGGAAGCTGTTGGCAATGGAAAAAGTGATTTTACTGGCAAAGAAATGGTGTTTCTTTCTGTGGAGACTTTCTGCTCCAACTGGTCCTGCAGCAGACATTCAACACTGTTTGGACTGTAAAGCTAGCTTTAGACTAAGAACGCTATAACTTACCTTGAAGATCTACTGTAAATAGATTCATATCATTAAAATGAGAAATGGAGCAAATTTATCTGTTGGTGTTTGGGGTTTTGCAGGGCCTGGAAATTAACCTTATTTCAATTCATTCGCACAGTTATGTATGTTCTCATTTTTAAGGCCTGAAGTAGACAGTGTCAGTTTTTACAATTCAAAATATATTTTATAAATAAAAAAAAAATTTAAATAAGGTTTAGTATTACCTTCACTAACGAAATAATATAATATATTGCATTACTCTTTTGCGTAATGATTACCTTTTTGTTTATGTATTTGTCAGACTTTTATCACATTTATCAATACGTTTATTTATGATATCTAAATGTAATGTTGCTTGGTCAATGGCTACTGGCACTTCACTTGTGGTGAGAAAATACAATTGTACCTGGTCTACAAAAATATGTCAGGATTTATTTTCTTGAAAATCCTAAAAGGTTTGCACAAACAGTGGGGGAGAAAAACAGACAGACATGTAACATTAGGTTTTAAGGATTTTATGTTCCTATATTTAAAAGGAAAACTAATGTTGGTGATTTGCTGTCAGAGATGTTTAAAAAGGGAACAATTCCTGAGCTTATGTGGATAAGCTGTTTGACAGAACCATGTGAAATCATGTAAGCTATCAGAAGTGTCAGTGGACCAAACGGACTGGACCACTTAAAAAAAAAAAACCCTGTCGAAATGTGGCACCGTTATCAGTTTTAAGGTCAGCATCAGTGTTACCATTATTACCAATCATAATAGTTGTGATATTTTCCATCATATTCAGAATGTGTCTGTATTAAATTATATCTGTCAGGGATAAATTACAGCCTGCAGCTTGAGCACAAAATGCACACAGCATTCAAAGGTTGTGTTTTTTTTGTGAGCAGATTGGAAACTTTAATTTGTCTAAATAAGTCTATAGACAGAAACCTTGGTGTAATTGTTTTGGTTGTGCATAATCAGAATCTACATCACAATGTTGATATTTCAGTTCATCTGAAGTGGGGCAGAAAAAACAAGAGCATTCTGAAGGGCAAAAAGCATCTACCAAAATGTTAGCATTAGCCGCTAGGCTAGGCAGCTAGCTGTAAGAGAAGGCTGCTCAAGTACTTTCCATTTTCACACGGTGAGGACAAAACTTTCTTCTGCAGTTGAAACATTTGAAGTTTAGCTACATGATAATGTTTGGTAGTTTAGTAACCCTGCCTTTCATTCACTGCGATCGATTTGAGTCGTGTTAGAAAGACGGTTTGAGAAACTGTTTTTTTTTTTTTTTCCAAAGTTTGGGCACTAAACACAGTTTATGTTTCTTATTTTAGGTTAATAATGCTAATACTGGACTACTCATATTAAAATAAGTTACTATTTTATCCCGGAAAAGGAGGAAATTGAAATGCGTGAAACCAACAGCATAGAACCGCACTGCATAGAATGTGCCTAATAGATTATCTTACAATCTCAATTCTTTTCAACATATATTTCTTTTGTCTTTCACAATCTAGGCCCGTCCAATGTCTGAAAAGAGTGAGCATCTTTTTAAATCACGTTTTTGGTAAATGCTTTTGGTTTGCTCGAGTCTTTCACACATTTTCTGGGGAACCGGCGATACGGTGGGGAAGTATTTCTATTTATATTGAAAGGAGAGCTTGCCAGTTCTGATTTAGCAAAACACAGCATTGCCAAGGATACAGAGCGACCTGGACTCCCTTTCTATAACATGCGTGCACATTGTTACCGTCTGCATAAGCACTCAGCAGACATTCCAGGATATTTGTATGATATTAGGTTTCACGGCGCATGAGAGTGAGATCATGCACTGGTTCTACATGAAGGTGGTGAGCCTCTCCTTTTCTTTTCCCTGCCTTCGACTACCCGGCTTTACTTTTACTTTGGGTATAATTTGTGTATAAACAGAAAGAGCTTAGTAAATTGAACCACAAAATCTAGTGCTGCTCCCCATATTTAACTTTATATATGATGATTCAGAAACGCCCCTGCCCTCTGATTAGTCACAGTCAGCCTCCTACTGCGCCTGCTGTTTTCCCAGAACTCATTCTTATTCCTCTTATTCATTATTTGGCCCCAGCTTACATGTTCAAAATGTTGCAATATTACAACAGGCAGGCAAAAAGACGCATGGAGATAGATACATACACACACTTCCCAGACAAGATTCAGTCCAGCTGTTGTAACTGGCTGAAACCAGATGTTTGGCACCATTTTCTACATCTGCGAAACATTTCTGGCTGGGAGTCGTAGTTCGTTCTATTGTGAAAATGTCACATGTGTGCATACGCACGTGCACTTACAGGCGCGCTGTGCGAAATGTAGCGGTGCGGTCAGAGGCAGAAGTGGATCGGATGACCTTCAGGTTCAGAAGGTGAAAACTGTCACCCAACAGAGAGGAAAGGGCGAACAAGACGAGGCGAGTGGAGGGAAGGTGGGCTGTCAGGGGGGCTTCGTCTTTTAAATCAGAAAAAGTACTGAGGTTGTGTTGCATTAAGGAGTTTTAGAGAAAACAGGAGAAGCAAAAACACGAATGAGTCAGAGATCATCTGTGAGGAGGGGATTGTGAATGTTTTTTTTTCTATGCTGGAAGAGAACACGTATGCATCTGTAGGCCTGCCATGATAATATATTGTTCCAAAAAGTAGCACGATAAACAGTGATATTGTTATCTTGAGACCATTTTCAACTAATATATCAATGATGATAGCTATAATGTAAAGATGAGAAAAATGTTCATTTCTAAAGCACATTTAACTGAAAAACATGTTTAAATAATAAATAAAACATCCAAAACAATAAGAGTTAAAATGGACGGGGAGTCAAATGTTTCTCAAAGTGGCAGCTTTTCAACAACATTGAAGGGGAGCATCTGTTTATTATTGCACTCATTTTAATTTATTATTAGTTAATTTGTTGCTAATTTTGACAGGCTTATGCATCTGTTTTGTTTTCAGGATTAGAGTAGAAGTGTTTTTCTCCCCCTGTGTGAAGCTTCAGGTTAGTGTCTCCTAATAATTCGATTAGACTTTATGTTGACTCGCTGCACCAAGAACTACTGAAGCAACACAAAAACTTCTGAAGAAGACACAAGTGCTATTTCCTTCTTCGTGAAATATAAACAAAAATGGAGTAGCATCAAATTTTAGCAGTTGTAGGATTTCTCCCTCGTCTTTGGTAAAAGACCATGAGCCAGTTCTTCCGCTAGCGCTGGACTCGCTTATTAGTTTTGGTCGTACTTACCCAGAATGCCCTACACTATAGTTCGCTTCCTGCTATGTGGATGCAAGCGGCATCCGGTCCGCCTGCATCCACATATGCATTCAAACTGCGCCAGAGTTCACTTCAACCGAACCGAGGCCTAGGTTTTGAGGCGGACCAGAGTTTGTTCGTACAACAAACGGATACAGGAATTCACACAAATGAAGTGCCATCAACGAAATGAGCGACTGTTTTATAACATAGTTTTATTAATCTTACCCAGTCTGATATTCAGACTTACTGAGACGCTGAAATTTGGGTTTCTTATTTGTTGTAAGCCTGACATACATTACTAATAACCTAATGAATTAATTCATGAGTTTCACCATCTTAGCTAAACTAGTGAAATAAATTACATTTTCAATATTAACGTCATATGTTGAGATCTACCCGTAATTCCTGCTGTAACCCTTAGATTAGCTGTCACATGTGAGTTTTTTTTAACACTGCTGATCATAAAATGTCTATTTTAATCTGGGAAATGTTCAGCTGTGTCCCAGGACAGTTTGTTGTCCAAAATGTCCTTTTTAAAAAAAATAAATCCCCTCGTTTCTGTTGAACTTTCTCAAAACTGCACAGCTCTTTGGTTCATGTACCTGTAGTTGTATTTTAGACCGTGTGAATGAAAAGGCTCAATATTGAAAACTACTGATTCACATTGATTTCTTACTGCCAAGTTTCTGTCTTGAGGATGATGGCTCATTATTTTGTGTTATTGGGTTTGGACACGGCTGTTCTTGACCAAGTTTTTGTACTTCTCAGGAATCTAGGAAACTGTTTCATAAACCTTATTGCTGATGAGAAATCTAACCCCTCTGAGGCAGAGAAATGTATTTTCCACAACCGCAGTAGCAGAGAGTATAGTTGCTTTATTAAATGCTCGTCATGATTTTGGTTTGTCTTATTTTTTTGTTCTAGGTTTTGTATTATCACACATTCTAATGCCCCCGTTTGTTTTTTGTCTTTTTGTCTTTTTGTTACTTTTAGAAACTGATTCTGTGTATTTATCTGACTTGCCTGTTTTATATCTGGACCTGGTATTTGGTTTTAGGCATACACCTCCCATGGACCCACAGTCGTCATGCCAACATGGTTCTGCTCAAGGAAATTGTTCATGAAAGTCGGATTGTTTGACGAAGGAGGCAAGGTGAGATTTAACTCTCTCACCATTCCTTAACCTCATTTGTTTAGCGCACATTTTTTTCCAACAATGTTTGGATTGTTGTTTACATTTTCTCCTCTCAGCAGAGAGTTTTCACTGAATTAGATGCAGATAAACGGGAGAAGAGAACCAAAATCACACTGGCGTCGACGATCTGCTTCAAGTTTAGTGGTGTTTTGTAAAAAGTAAAATACACAGAAAAGTAATAAAGAACAGCTTTTACTTTTTTAAAATTTTCTAATTGTTTAGCCCACACATTGCATTCTCTTGAAATGAGTGGATAAAGTTAGCTTAGAACGAACTTTGTAGCAATTAAGACGGTTCATAATGACGATATAAACAGAAACACCCAGAAATTCCAGTGTTTTTGTTTATCTGATAGTAACTATGGTTTTTAGCTTTTGCAACAATATTTGTGACAGAAGATGTAAGTTAATGGCATCAATAATTGCTGATTATAATTTTTATCACTGTTGATTATATAATAATGGGATCTTTGTGCTGCATAAGCTGGATCAGCGAAGGTATTTCTAAAGAAAACTTACATAAGAAGTTGTGAACAAATACTATCTTGCCTGTAGTGTGTAACGCACTTAAAGTTTTCATCTGATTAGCTTCCATGGAGGCTAATGCTAAATACTAACAATTTAACTGTTTGTTACATTTACTAACAATTATGCTAATACTAATTATTGTCAATAGATTAATTACAATAAAACAATTCCTATTTATCTTTTAGAACAGTTTGTTGTACACATTTTTTTTACCTTATGCCTAATCAAAAGCCCTTGTCAGCAACTTACACCTCCTAAACTCTCAATGTGGAGAAGCAGCAGCTCTGCTCTTCTGTATGCGTTGATATTTCTCGGTGTAAGGGGTCTGTCCCTTTCAGACCCTTGGTAATTTAGCTATTTAACCACTGAAGGTGGACCATTTATTACACCATATATGGAGTCATTGATCCTTCAGCCCAACATGGTCAGATGATCAATAATAATAGAAAAAGAGAAAAATGACACAAAGTAGCATCTGTCTTTACACACTAAAACACAGTTGATGTTTCACAAAATGAGCTTATTGCTTCACACATGGATGCAAAGTCTATTGCATCATGTGACGCAAATGCTGGGTGGCTAAACTTATTTACCACAATTAAAGGGGCAGTATTATGTAAAATACACTTTATAAAGCTTTACATCATGTTATATTGTTATTCCCTCATCAAAATCATACCTGGAGTGTGGCTTTGATTCGTTCCTGCAGACCTTCAGTTTCCCGTGGCGACCATTCAGCTCTGCAAAATGCTTGGTGGGACCGAGCACCACCTCCTCTTTGGAGCAGTCCTCCCAACTCAGCTCCTTCAGACTAGTCAGCAGCAATTAGAAAACTCCTGGTGGAACGACGCGTCAGCTGAGCTCATTATAGGAGGTAGATCTCATTGAAACGCTGGTAAAGGCGTTGTTAAACATGATGTGAAGATTAAATAGAGGAGCGATGTTGCGATGACTTTTCAGAAGGAACAGGAGTTTTTAAAGAAACAGAGTCCCAGTTTTAAGAAGTCATATTTCTTTTATGTCATATTTGATATGTACAACTTTTTATAGCAACTAAAGGTAACATAGTTACTTGATTGGGCTAGAAAGTGATTCTGTTTGACTGAAAAACACATAAAAATCATTATCTCCATCACTTTTAGTTGTGTTGAAAGTGAAACAGGCCTTACTACTGACAGCACATGCTGCACCTTTACTGACAGACTTCCAATCTCTCTGTTTTCTCTCCAGGGAGTCCCGGAGGATCTGCTCTTCTTCTACCAGTTCCTTCGTCAGGGAGGCTCTCCGCTCAGGCTGGACCAGCGCCTGCTGGTGTATCGGTACCACGAGGCGGCTGCGACTCATTCTGTGATCGAGTCAGTCTCACCGTTCCCCCTCTTTCCTGCTGAGTTTCTCTCGCACGCACATGCTTGGTCACAGTGTTGATCCTCCACCTACACCCAGCTGCCCACTGCCATCCCTGAGTTTCCCAGGGCTATCGCATGAACCCAAACCCTCCCGCTGACACACGCTCATGAGATGTTTTTCGGACTTTTCAGATGTCTTTGGAATTCCAGTCACTTTCCCAGCATTCAGATCAGGAATTTTGGCCTTCTCCGCCTGGAATGTTAGCCATCCGTTCAACGCTGCTCGTAGAAAATCGTGTTTTGGTGTGAACAGAAGTGCTTGGGATGCTTTGTGTCGGGCTCACAGCTGCCTGAGCTCCACCGTGTGGAGTCTGCAGGCGATCGTGTCTTTAAATGTAAAATGAAAGTTGACATGAGCTTCCTTTATGTCCCTCCTTCCTTCCCGAGTCTAATTTATCTGCCTGGTGTTGATGCACATCCTTCTCTGTGTTTTTCATCGTCCGTCTCTTTTGGGAGGTCTATTTCAGGCATGTCTACTTTCCGCTTTTTCCCCCCTTCTCTTGACACCCCGTCCCACACACTGCTTACCTACTTCCTCAAGTCAGCCAAATGAAACCGTGGCCTATTTCTGTCTGCCAAGCAGTGCAGCTGACCTTATGTGAGGTGAAAAGTTTTTTTATTTTTAAGGATAATGTCAGACAGTAACTAAAATAAAAGGCTTTTATTTTTGGTCTTTGAAAGTGAGTGGCAGCTGTGTGTTTAGTAGATCCTTCCCGTATTGATGCTGTGTCTTGCAGTCAATGGCTGTAAGGAAAGAAGCAAAGCAAAGAAAGCCTCTTGAGACCACCCAGGCTCTTGTTTGTCATATGAGGCCCGCTGGTACATGCAGTAAGAAGCTTCACTTTGAAAAATAAGGAGAAAGCGCTTCGGTCGAATGTGTGCAGGTAATTGCTCAATTTCAGCGAAGGTGTAAAGAGCACAAATACTATTTTCATCGTTTTCGTTCTGCCTGCGTGTGGCGATTCAGCGCACTTGAAGACCAGCAACCGTATTTAGTCTCTGATATAAACGCAGTCAGTCATCAGTGTGGTGTAAACACCTTCTGCTGTTATACTTTCAGTTCTGTGTGAATGTTAGCAATCAGAAAACATTGGGGCATATTTTGAGTTACAGAAAACGTTTTGTAGAGCATCAGATGACAAGTCAAAAGTACTTCCTTAAGTACTTTTACTTAAGGAAGTACTTTGACTTAAGGAAGTCAAAGTACTGAATTACAAATGTGTAACAGTCCGTTACTTTGTCAAAGTAACGGACTGTACTAACTTTTTTAAGGTTTTTATCATGTTATAATGTTATTCTCTCCTCAAAAACATGCATGGAGTTTTTCTTTGATTCTTTCGTTTATGTTTGACAAATCCTTTAGTCTCCAGTGGCAGCCATTCAGGGTGCATGAACGCTCATCGGGTGTCGCCTTTTTCACGGAGCTCCTCCAGACTAGTGGCAGCAGCAATTAGCAAACGCCTGGAGCTACTTCTCTATGAAATGCTCCTAAAAGCATTGTTAAAGGCTTAATGGAGAAAGTTGGGGTGACTGGTTGGAAAGAGCAGGAACTTCTTAAAGAGACAGAGACCCAATTTGAAGACATTGAATTGTGACATGAAATGTATTTTAAGTTATATTTGATATATACAGCATTTTTATAACAACTGAAGAAGAGATGCACCAATCCGATATTAATATCTGCATCTGTCCCGATATTGAAAACATTTCTAGATTGGGTTTTTCTGACAATGTGCCAGATCCATCAGGGCAGATCTGTTAAGTCTAATTCTGTGCTTCGTGCTCTGAAACACAGCTTGCTGTATTATTTATTTTACTATATTAAGTTTCCTATTTCCCCTTTGTAAACCATTTAAATAATAAAGAAACTGTTAGTTCCAGTTTCTTTATTATTTGATTTACAGTGGCTGTTACACTCCTGACTGAACAAATTAAAGTTCAGTCAGTTTTTACATGTTTGACCAAGCAAAGATGTGAAGCTATTGGTGTATTCAAGTGTATCATAGTGGTACAGAGTTATCAAACACATTTGTAATTCAGTACATTTATGTCTGTGTTTAAACAATGAAACATTTTAAGATTATTCAGCAATGTTTGGATCGACACAAAAACCTCAGATATCGGTGTCAAAGATGGAAAAAGGGGATTGGTGCATCCCTAAGCTGCAGGTAACATAGTTATTTGATTTTACTATAAAATATCACCATCCATGAGAAGTGACTAGTCAAAGTCAAAACCTAAATCCAGATGACAACACATTGAAATATTTCAAAACCAGTGGTCATAGATGCTCTTCATCTAACTGAACTGTTTAAAAAGACCCATAAAAAGAATGGAATGAAATATTTATTACAAAATCAATTTGTACTAAATGATCTTACAAACTTGCTGTTATATAAGTTTGAAAGGCATCCTGATTACTACCACATTTCTCTTTTCTGCGATCAGGGAGACTATCTGGAAGCTGCGCGTCGACTTTCTGCAGGAGAGAGTCCTGAGCCAGTGGGAAAACTTCACCATCTGGAACGCCGGGAAGCAAGGGAGGAAGCTCTACCGAAGCCTGAGCCTGACCAATCAGAGGAAGGTGATGTGGGACACCAGCCAAGTCATTTATCGATTTTTTTATTTATTTTTTTTACGTTTTTGATGCATTTGCTGGTTCTCTTTAGGTCAAAGCGTTCTGTGATGTGGATGAAAACAAAATTCAGAAGCGTTTCTACACATATGAGGAGTCCAAGGTCAGATCACCACTGAAAGAAAAAAAAAAGAAAAAAATCTGCAAGTTCTTTGATTCTTAACATTTCACCAACACGTATAAACTGTTTAATGTTTACGGACGTTTCTGTTGATACGACTCCAGGAGAGACCAAAGCCTACAGTCCCTGTCCTGCACTACAAAGAGGCCACAGGCCCCTTCATTATCTGCGTTAAACTGGTGAGCCCGGATCGTGTTTGCGTGTTGCACGCTTGTTGTTTCTGACCGCGCGTCCCTCTGGCCCGTTTTCCAGCCTAACGACATAATGATTCAGGGCGTGTGCCTTGCACAGGATGTGAAACGTACAAACACACGGCGAGGCTGTCAGGAAACGGGAAGAGACGGCAGCCTGATCTTTTGATCATGGGATGCTTACGCTAACATCTCATGCTTTAAATCATGAAACGTAGTAGGAAGCGTTTACGTTTGATTATTAAAGCTGAACAGTTTTGTTGAAATTCTGATTTTTCTGCTTTTTTTTCCCACTTTTTATCACTAAGAAAGATTTAGATTCAGATCTGAAGTGACCCCACCTATACTGTCTTGTAATTGCTCAATTATGGAACTTAAGAGTTAATCAAACTCAAAAGCACAGATGTCTGGACTCGATCTATGATGTAAATACCTTTGTCAAACTGTTGTGTTACATTTAATGCAAGAAGCAACACAAAACAAAGCTGCTAAACGGCGTCACAACGTTTCGCCTCTACTCCACGTTCGTCGTTTGATCCTTCCCCTGTTGTTTGCGTTGTTCCGAGCTTCACGTTTGCTGTGGTTGCGTTCGCAGGACATGACAGGAGGAGTCCTGGAGGAAAACCTCAACGCTTTGCAGCTGAGGGAAGGAACGGATTACTACCATTTCAACTGACGGCTCGACGTGCTGCAGGAGACCACAGGAGCCCCACAGGTTAAACAGACAGAGGAATGCAGAAGACTGATTTATGAAAACATAAACACAAACTCAGAAGATGGGGTGTTTATAACGGGGAGGTGAAGCGAAAGCAGCAGCACTGGACTGAAGGACAAAAACAAGAGGAATTGAGCAGTTTATGTTGTGTAATAAAAAGGGCCTCTTACTGTGTAAAAAGGTAGTTTAACTTGGCAAGTTTGACAAGTCTTGTTCTCTGCTTCTCTCTCACTTTTTCCACCGTTTCAAATTCGTTACTTTTGGCTCTTTATGTGGAGGTTTTACAGTAAATTTCTCGTTTTAGGGAAACATGCTTTAACGTTTTGTCTTTCCTGGTTAAGCAGAATTAGAGTGAAACTGCAAAAGCGAAACAGGTTTCATAAGGTATATGAAGTGATAAAGCGTGAAACCGCGCAGGAACCAAGCAGCCCCTGTTGAAAACTTGCTCAGGTTGTTGATTGTGTAGAAAAGATTGATTTATTATTTCTAAAATTTCATGAAAGTGACTACAGGTGCATCTCAATGACTAAGAACTTAATCACAAAGTTTATTTCTCTAACTTACCATATTTTCTGCACTATAAGGCGCACCTAAAAACCTTCAATTTCCTCAAAAACCGACAGTGCGCCTTATAATCCGGTGCACCTTATATATGGACCAATATTGAGCCACAACAGGTCTAGCAACTACAGTAAGCAGCCGCCGACTTCATTTTCACCCGTAGAAGAAGAAGCGCGCGGTGCATGCTAGGATAGTTGTCAAAAAGCTGGTTTGTTAATAAAGTTTGACTGACCTATCTACCTGCCGACCGTCTAGAATCAGGTGGTCTGAAGGTCATTTACACCACGTTCTCCACGAACATGCTGTGTGTGAGAAGAGTGACCATCGTCCGGCCACGCCCCGGCCCAGTCGCGGAAGGCTCTCCTCGCCGACCGGAGTCGGACTGTTTTGTTGACATTCTTTATGTCAACAAAGTGGCTTTAGACATTCATCCGGGTTGCTTCGACTACATTTAAAGCCGGTGGGGGGCGGGGGAAGAGAAACAGAGGCTGCAGCGGCAGCGTGTCGGTTGGTCTGTGTTACCCAGAAAGCAGATGGGCACAATATCGCAACACCAACACCGTGAGTAAAACAACGACTGGGGCAGCCCACTATATAAAGTACTCGGGACCACTTCTTTATTATTACACATCCACATTTGTAGAGTACGGAACAAATCGCGTCCTGTATAGGTTCAATACGGGACGGGTGGCAATCCAAACTGAAGCGTCTATTCTATGCGCCTTATAATGCGGTGCACCTTATATATGAAAAAAGTCCTAAAATAGGACATTCATTGAAGGTGCGCCTTTTAGTGTGGAAAATATGGTAGTTCAACTAGATTTGTTAAATACTTTGTGGCAGATAAAACGATGCGACAAACTATCACTGACTGTGAAAACGTCACACTGGATGTCCAGCAACCTGGCTCTGTGCCTCTCCTCTCTTCCTCCAGACTTTGTTACCGTGATTTCCAAATTAAATGGAGACTTTACTTTGAACACCTGAGCAGCAGTTTTCTCTTTAAACCAGACGAGATTCTGCGGATGTTTCTCATTTAAAGGTGGTTTACCATAAGGAATGATGCTCAGAATTCATATTCTTTTCAGGCCACTTTTTCCTCCCACTGAACTTTCCATTGATATGCAGCATCATTAGAAATGGACTTCAGTGACTTAACCTTTTCTAGTGCATCTTGGACAAGCCCTGGCAATAGCATTAGTTTTATATTAGATTATAATTTTCTGTTAAATTAAAATCTAGGTTTTTATTGAAATTCATCGCTCTCTTTTTAATTACTTTTCATCACTTTTTTGGATTGAATTATGTAAGTAAGTGGATTTTATATTGAAATTCAAATTTATTCAGATTCACCTGTAAAAAAAAAAAAAAATTAATATATATATATATATATATATATATATATATATATATATATATATATATATATATATATATATATAGTCCAAGAGGACAAATATTTTGGGTCAGTTTTCCTCTTAATGTGTGTCTTTTCAGAGGTAGCACTATTAGCTGACCTGTTTGATAACCTCAGCGTCATTAGCAACCATTTAGAAATCTGTAAACTGTTTTCATGTGTCTAACGCCCAGTTTGGGCCCAACACATGTTCTAAAGGAAGTCTCATCACACAATGTGCAACTTCTTAGGGGTGGGATGTTTTTATGACCGGATTTCGAAACAAGTCCTTTGTCTGATGCAACCATGTAAAATCAGATCCACTCATACACATCTGCTCCGAATGAACAAAGATGGATTTTTGCTCAACTCTGTTTTTCTTTCTCTGCCTCTCTTATGAAATATATAGAACAATAACCTTTTTAAGAGGGCACAGTTGTCATACATAAACACAAAAAGTGGTTTGTTTTTGCCCCACAAAAAAAAGAGATTTTTTTTTTTTTTTACCCAAAGGTAAACAGATATTCCCCTTCAAATTCTCCCCCCTGTTTTTTTTTCTGGGTCAGCAACATGGTCAGAGTTACTGTAAATCTGCCCACAGAAGTTTAAAAAGAAGTCACCATCATGGTTAAAACACACCATAGAGTCCATTTTTTCTAATCTTTTTTTTTTTTTTTTTTTTTACTTATATAGTTACATGAATGAAATCCAGATAAAAGACAAGCTGTTGTAAAAGGAAAACCACGAGAAGTCAAACCATTCAATGAGATGATCTGGACAGATGAACTGTTTGGCCTGCAGGGAAATCGCTACACGGTCATATTGTTTTGCTCGTCTACATACACTTCAAACTTCTCCCGTTAACAAGGTATTGTCAATGGGAGATTAACAACACTCTAGATTTACTTATGCTTCTTAATAAGTAAATCTGCAGTTAGTTCCTATTGCAATCATGTTTTGACATTAGTTATCATCAAGTTAAAAGTTGCTTTATAATTTGATTCAACACATTTAGCGTTGTGACATCGTTCCGTGTAAGCTGTTTAAATAAAAAAACAAACTTTTTTGTCTGACTAAGTGCCGTCTGCTTTACTCTCTCGGCCCTCATGATGAATCACTTGGTGGATGATCAGAGCGAGCCCTAATGGAGAATCTATGAAAGAGACTCAAAGAGCGTAAACAGAGTTTTGCTAAGTGTTTACACTCCGTCTCCCTGCAGACATCAGAGCCGATAACCAGCCCCACCAGGCACAATGGATGACCCTGACTCTGGGGCCCGCGTGCCCTCACTGGTCAAATAAACCCACAAGTGTGTGTAGGATTAAGAAAGAAAAAAAAAAGACACGCAGCTGCAAGATCTCGGTGTAGTTCTGCTGATAAAGACAGATAAGAGCTGCGAGGTCGCGGAGGTCTGATGGCGGGGGCTTCTTCATTCACCAGAAGCGGCGCCTCATTCCTTTTGTTTCAGCATCTCTTCGCAGGCAAGATGCTTGCGCAAGTAAAGAGGAGTGGGCTGACTTGAAACCAGGAAGCTTCCATGGCCCACTTCCTGTTTTAGCACCACTTCACCCGAATAAAAATGATGCTGCTGTATCGTATAAATATATTTAGAAAACTCACAGATTCCACTGAACGACAGATTTAGCTTGACAGAATGAGAACATGGCTTCTTATTAAAAGATCTTTTTTTTTTTTGTATCTGCTGAAAGTCAAACCTGCAGTTATGATCTTCATAAACAGAACCTCTCGCTCATCACTGTCTACTTCAGAAAATATGGAGGGGAAAATCAGTTTTGTGCATTCACTATAAAAGGTTACATAACCAAACATCTATTAGCCTAATTTACCTTCCTATGTTTTCTGGAGCCGTGTAGCACCTTTCTGCTGGTGTCTTCTGCCACTAAACCTCCTGTAACTGTCACGTTCATATTCAATTTGAGCTTATTTCTTTGCCAGGTTTTCAGTGATACCGTCACTGAATTAAGCAGCATAACTTTCTTTTTTATTGTTGTTGCACATTTCTTTTTGGATTGCTACGCTGCTGATAAACCTAAAATCTTCACGTGGAAAGAGGGCTCTAGCAGCTTGAGATGTGTTGTTATCTTCTGAGGTACATTCAGCAGCTCTAGTGTCAGGCAACCGAGCAGCCCGCAGCATGATGCAACCTCTACTCTGTAGGGTGGGTGTACTTAAGATGACTAAGGTTGAAACATTTCTCTGTGTTTCTGTGTAATGTTCTTTAATTTGCTGAGCCTACACAGTTCACGGACCAGTCAAGAGGAAGTCCCTCCATTTTTTTTTTTTTTTTTTTGTCTCTGAAGCGCCTTCAACTCAAAAACTTTCATTTCGGTATGATCATATGTTTTAATAGATTTTGATCTACACTTCATCACTTCTCCATAAATGTTTATGATGCCATGGTTCTCTCAAATACTCTCCTAGAAAGCTGCTACTTTTCAAGGTTGTGGTGAAATTCAGATTTTACCAGTAAAAAGGAATAGCTCAACTTTTCAGAAGTGGGGTTTTCTTCAGCGGTAGTGAGTAATTACTATCTTTCTAGCAGTGGATAACTCTGTTAGCATCTTCACTGTGATACCACAGAGCCTAATTTTTTCAACTTAAACCTACCAGAGTGGGACCAAGACATGAGCAGACTTCCTCCATGTTGAAACCAGTGTAACCTCAGAGGAGTCTTTGTGGTGACTGACATTTTTTGAACATTTAAACTGCTGCCACGTTTTGGCTGCAGTTTACTACAGGTTATAACTTGTTGCTGTGATTGTGGACCAACCAGAGGTAGTTTTGTTGTTGCTATTTTTGAAAATGTATTTATTTATTTATTCAAAGCTGCAGTGTGTAACTGTAAGGAAAGAAAAAGCGGTAACACTTTACTTGAAGGGAGGTGAATAAGACTGTCATGACACTTTCATAAACATGACATAACACCTGTCATGAACATGAATAAGCCTTCATGAATATTTATGACTGTTGTCATAAAGAGTCATTCGGTAAATTACGACACTTTTAATACAAAATTGACATTATTCAAAATGTCTTTGTTATGACAACTTAACATTAACCAAGAAATCATTACTGTTTAAACTTTACTTTTAATAACACAAAGTTGCCTAATTTTTAAAATGCAATCAGTGATAATTTTATAAAAAATGTATATCAGTAATGATTTACTTCAAATAAAGTGTTACCGACAAAGCTTTTTGCATATTTGCTTAAACTGTCACTATGTTGATAATGTGTGAAGTAATCAAGCTCCTCCAGCTGGTTCCACTGCCATCTGCAGAAATGCAATACTCCTGGTGAGGCACAACCAATCAGAGGCAGGAGGAGCATCTTAGCGCTGTCTCTCATGCTTGTGTACACGCTGCTGAATGTGCTAATGGCAGAGAAACAACTTCCAAGATATCTGTTTATTCGCAGATTATCTGTGTCTTAGCAAACGGTAGTGATACTTTTAACAAATTAAAAACATGTTTTTTTACAACAGTTGCATGCTATTATACTTTTACATTAGACAATTGGAAAAATCTACAAAACTAAACTCATACCAGCTAAGCTTAGAAGCTGAGTTTAGATTTTTTTTAAATACTTGAGATAAATGTGTCTTCATTGTTTCTTTGGGTCTTCATACTGTCACAGTCGCGGCTCCAGTTGTTGATAAACCTAAAAGGTGATGCAGAGGTGGGGGGACTGCAGTCTCTCTGGCAGATAGAGGTGACCGAACGCGATTCCTCTCACTTTCACTACCTCTGTCTGTTGCCCTTTATGCAGGGAAGTATGAAGTGGTGTGCTTCCTGACTAAACGTTCTTTCTTCTCTTTCAACAGCCAACCATCATCGCTGCTCTTGAGCAAGACACTCTGGTTCATTAAAGAGTTTCTCAGCTGCCCACTGTGGATAAATTAAGATTTCTTACAAAGACAGAGGAAATCAAAGGTCTCCGGGGCTGAAATAAGAGATAGAGGAATGTGAGCGCGCGGGGCTTCAGGAGGGAGGTGGGGGGGAGGTGGGGGGGGGGGGGGGCCAGCGTGAGGACAGACAGGCAGCGTTCCTCCTGTCAGGCCGCTTGAGAAGAGCCAGGTGACTGCAGGCGGATGGGGGGGTGGAGGAGGTCAGAGGCTGCGCTGCTCTGGAAATACTTCAGGTGGTAAAAGGAGCATGTGAGGTCAAAAGCATCGCGGCAGCGGACCTGGTGAAGTGATTGGATCAGGGCTCCGTCTTTAGACTCCGGTGTGGTGAAAGTGTTTTTAGTTTGAGAGTTTCCAAAGAGGAAGAGGTTGGAATTGCAAATACTAGTGGGGTTCAGTTTCCTTTCACTGCTGAAAGCAGCTCGGCTGATAGATTTCACTCTGTTATGAATATTTTACAACATGTCTGCTGAATGACAGAGTTCACAAAAACAAAGTAAAGTGCAATTTGAATATTTAAAAAAAAGAAAGGTGGAATAAAACATTACATGCACAATGGGTACAGATTAGAACAAAACCTTGAAAATGGATTTGAATTATTTTTGCATAATTAAGGATTTCACAGGAGACCATGTTTGTTTTCAAAAGAAAGTTTGGCCCTTTTGATGCTTCTTTGTTTTCTTGTGCCTTTTACTTACACTGGGACGTTAAGCCAACTCTAATCCCTTTTCCTGCAACACTTTGGCAGAAATGTGTGTGTGTGTGTGTTGATGGAGTGGAGAGAGAGGGGGGGGGAGGTGAGCGTTTGGTGGAGGACCTCACTACAGTATTTCTCTAAATGTGCCCTGCACAACTTTGGCAGTCGAGGGGAATGTGACGACAGAGTATCATGCTCGCCCCTCAGAGTGTTTTCTCACGGGAAAACCGCTCAGGATGCAAACGGGGGCTTTGAGCATACGTGTGACTTTTTTTTGTTTTTCTCTTCAGCTGTATTTAGACCCTTATTTTCTTTATTTTTTCCAGGAAGACTGGGTTGTGGAGCTCACGGTGCAGAGCTATTATAAGACCGGTAGAGCAATGTGAGCCACAGAGTTGCCAGTAAAACGGAGTGTAAACGATAATGTGACACCATTCAAAGCTATGTGCACTCAAGGGATTAAATCTAAATCAGTGGTTAACAACCGCAGTGAAAATGCCATTGCATAATTTTTTTTAATAACGATAATAGCTGCTATTTTCTTTCTACATTTTAACAAGACGTCATTATTGTTAATTTCTATCACTCAGCCAGAAGAACATTCATTAAAATTCAAATGAAAGTTCAGCAAAAAAAAAAGATTTTGTTTCTGTTTGCTATTTTCTAAGCTTCAGATCTCCTAATGTATTCCACGTTTATAATCGTATTCCGTGATAATGTTGCGTTGGACAATTTAAAATGCAAATATTAATACATCACAAGAGCAATAAGTGCCTTACACAGCTGTTAGCCTCCCTAAAGAGCAACAAAACTTACTGACAAACATTCGCTGAATCTCAGTTTGGTGAAATATTCCTTTTATTAAGCTGGTTTTGATTTTATTCCCAGATGCAAATTCTGAATTGAGAGGGAACTGAAATGCAGGATAAGTAGGTTCATACCTGGTTACTGTCATCTGCTGCAGCTTTGACTGGGACTAATCAAAACTTTCCCTTCCTGAGATCCTGGAACAACTCTTTGTTCTGCTGTCGATTCTCAGCTCGACACTTTTACATTGCAAATAAAGCAGCATCTCGATGAATTAGTGATTTATTAAAACAGCTTGTTTCTGAAATTCACTTTAAAATTGTAACTCATGTCTGTTGGTTATACGTGTCTTGCAGGAGATGGAGGAAGGTTATCTTACTGAAAAGTTTTGCAGTTTACCAGTCATTGAGCACTTTCACTTCAGTTTATGCAATGCTAGGTTGATGTTTCTGCTACTCATATGATAAAGTCCAGACTGCTTAGCACTTGGCCAGTCAAGCTCAATGTTGCCTTGGTTACTAAAGCAGGTGTTGCTACTTTTTTACTCTTGTTTTCATATGAAATGAACATTTTATGCTAAACAGACATGAGTTGTAGCAAAATCGCCCAAAGTAAATGCTTGAAATATATCTCTCAACGTGTAAGGAAAGTTAAATCAATTTAAATTGTTTGTTGCTGAAATAAATCAGTTTTGCTTCGGGTTTTTTGTTTTGACGGGTATCCTTCATTTCCTCTGACAACCACCTGCGGCAGCTCAACTACCACACCTTGTGAACTGTGGCCATAAGCAAACCAAATGATAAACCAGCGATATTTTCAGAGGTTTGTGAGCATGCATGCATTAACAGGTTGCTGGTCTGCATGCTGACCTGACTGTTACAGAAGTTTGTCCATGAAGCTAAGCCACACTAAAACGAACAGGTTATTCTTATCGGGTTTATAGAGAACCTTAAATTGCCCAGACTTCAATTGCTTAAGCGTTGCTACGCGTCCAGTAGGCAGTTTAACTGAAAACTGTGTCCGCGCCTATCTTTCCGGTCAATCTGCGGGAGGGAGGGGCAGTGGCGCAACTACACATTATTCAGGTGGATGCGAAAACATAGATCGGCGCCCCCCACCACCCAACCTCCCGAGGGAAGGATCGTCAGGGTGAAGGAGCGACGCTCCCCCCCCCCCGAGGCGACGATACGTGAAGGGTAAAACTCGCTACATTTACCTCGTTATGTGCGCGAGGTGAAGGAGCGTTACACGCGCCGAAGTGTATGGGAAAACAATCATCGGCGCGCCGCCCCCTCCAGACGGGGTTTTGGCGCCCCCTCTGGTGCTGCGCCCCTATGCGTTGCATACCCTGCATACCCACTTTTTGCGCCACTGGGGAGGGGTTTGGGGAGAGAGCTCGCGTGTCACTGAAGCGGAGTCGGCTGCTGGCACGCGCCCCTGCTGACGCGCTCTAGGAGAAAGTTCTGATCAAGCCGCCGTTGTCCGGTCGGCTGCGCGTGCGCTCTGCTCGCTTTTAAAACAACCCCGCAGTCCGATTCTTTTCCGATTCTCAGACGCTCCGGGTTTGACTTCGGACCAGCGCGTCATGTAGCCTCTCGCGCTCCCACCGATGCTTATTGTGGATATTTTAAAGCCGATAAGTTGCGGGGAGCGCGTGAGGCTGAACTGGTGGAGGTGGGGGGATCCGGTGAACCGCCGGGGCGGACAGACCACCATGCTCCGGCCGTGGGCTACGCACTGGGTCATGTTTGTGCTGGTGTGCCGGACTGTGGCACAGTATTCTAGTGACCTGTGCAGCTGGAGAGGAAGGTGAGGTTGAAGGATTAATAACCTTATAACGTCGTCGATAAAATACTGCTTTTTTTTTCTTTTCCTCAGAGAAATTCAAATTTATGTTTTAACCGTCTGTTAAGGATGAATTCTGGAAACGCATACTCTCGATTTTTTTTCTTCCGTTAGAACAGATAAGATCTTAACTACACCGACTTTTTTTTTTCTTAAGCAAGCTATGTTCAGGAAGGCCAAGCTAAGGTCATGTTAAGGCTAATCTAAGTTTATAAGTTAAAGATCTACTGGTCCCTGCGCGTCATTGCCTGTGGTTTCTGTTGCAATGACTCCAGTTCTGCTCGCATATCTTTTCTGAATGTCATTCTTCTTAAGAAAACGACTCCCAAAACAGGCAGACCAAAAAAAAAAAACGAGTGTGATTAACTGTCTGACCACGTTCTCCGGGCGCCTTATCCGGAGAACGTTCTCCGTTACTGGGATGTCGGTTCTTATCTTAGGTAAATACACCCACAGGGCGCCTTTGATCGCTCCTTCAAACCCCCCGCTCATAAAAGATGTAAGCCAACACTGCGTTGTCAAGTTGACTCGCCTCTTACTTCTAACGATTTTTATCAGATCCTGCGGGTTGTCGTTGCTCATGCACGTCTGAGACAAATGAAACGATTTGTTTGGTGTTTGTCGACACCTGTTGAGAGTTCAGTTTCAGTTGATCTCTTGTGGCAAAGCCTTCAGACCTCCGGAAATATTTCCACATTTTTGTCACATTTCAACCACAAGCCACTGCTGTTTGGATATATTTGCATATATTCAACCCTGTTTACTTTTTTTACATGCGAAAGAAGGTGCTCTTGTTAGATGAGACTTAAACTGAACTTTTTTGGCTTACATGCAAAATAGTAAGTGTGACAGAGAACTAGGACCCTGGACACATCTTCCATGTTATAAAACATGGTGGTGGGAGCATCATGCTGTGGGGAAAGGTGAGCTTCTCAAGAGTTTGTAGAAAACAGAATCGTTCAGGAAAATATGCAACGAGAACTACAATAGAGTAGCTTAGATCACAGCATTTTCCTGTCCTATAATAGCCTTTGCCTGAATCTAGTTGAGAATCTTTGTCAAGATTTAGAAATCTAAGCGGTTTTCAGATTTTTAATTTAGTAAACAAATTATAAGTGAAGCATGCATCTTAATCCTTCCACTTAACAATTGTCCCACTCTTCTTGTCTTTTTCATAAAATGCAAATGTAATAAGTGTTAGTTTGTAGCTAGAAAATGTGACACTGGTCATAATTTTTTAATTCCATCTCTTTGTAATAACCCTTAATAAAAGTCCTCTTCTCTCTGTCTGCAGCGGTTTGAGCCATGAAGCTCATCGCAGAGACGTGGAGCAGGTCTACCTCCGCTGCTCTCAGGGGTCCCTGGAGTGGCTCTACCCCACCGGGGCCATCATCGTCAACCTGCGACCCAACACCGAGTCTTTGTCCAGGCGCACGGCCGACGTCTTCGTCTGCATCAAGCCTCAGACCTTCTCCCAGGTGGTTTAGAAACAGAGCCGAGTCTCATCTGGACAACCTGCAGCTGGTCGTTTGCCTGGTTGTTTCACATTTTCTGAACGACTTCTCCCGCTGATCCTGTTCAGGGTTCTCATGTGTACCTGGAGCACGAAGGAGACCTGAGGCTGCTGCTTTCAGACGCCGACCAGGCGCAGGGTGCGGTGCGCTGTTTCAGCCTGAAGGAGGGGGCTCTGTTTGTGGAGGCCGTCCCTCAGAGAGACATCAGCAGGAAGATCACAGCGTTCCAGTATGAGCTGGTGCTCAGTCAGGGACCAGGGGGCCATATGTACCCATACCTGCATCAGGAGCCAGGTAACAGGAAGCTTATTTCTGTTTTTCCAAAGGCGCTAAACACATGTTTTTTTTTGTTGTTTGTTTTATAAGATGGAATAAATTTCAAACTTTCCGTCTTTAATGCCGAAAATTTGCTGCCATTAAAATTGTGATATTTAGGTGTATCTAGATATGACTTATCCACAAACCTGATTGTTGAATCATTACAGTAGGTCTATGAAGCAATCTGATCTATGTTGGTGTTGTAATATTAGGTGCAGAATATTTAAATACGTTACATTAAAGATAGTTGATTGTGCATTTAAATGCCTTGAAGATAATGTGCAAACTCTGATCTGCTGAATTGAGAATAATTTATGGTTTTGCATCAACACTACCCTACAAATCTTTAAAAAAAAACGTCTGATTTTGCTTTCTTTTTAGTTGAAATATTGTCATGGAAGCTTTTTTTGCCAATAAAGTTAACAAAAACAAAATCCCACCTCAACCACTGCTGTGGATATATTAAATGTAAACCAAACAGGATTGGCTGTAAATATAGACTTTCTGTGACTGAGACTCGTAAAAAAAACTGTCTTCAGTCAGAAGCTTCTTTAAATAGGCTGTAATACAGACAGCTACCACAGATCTTTTCTGCCCACAACCATCGCCGTCTTTGAAAGATCTTGAATTAATATAATTTACAGCAACATTTAATATCCATTTCAGATCATTAAAGTATTTTGAATTGAACTGAATTGATTTCTTGGCTCAGGTATCCTGTTGTTTTATACAGTTTTACCTTCATATTTATAAAATCTAAGAGATTTCTTTCGGTTTGATGGTTCTATCACAAATCCACTTTAGAGAAACATTAACACATGTTTGGAATTTAATCTTTACATCATTAACTTTTCTTGGTAAATTATCTATGATCTTTCTGTGGCTTCTGGTGCTCTGAAAGCAGAAACTGAGCTCTGCAGTTTAGCAGTAACCATCTAAAAAAAAAAAAAAGGTTTTGTGAGCCAGAAGACATGTCGCCGTTCAATCTTTGTTTCTTCATCGTAACCTTGATGAGGCCTTCCTCCCGCCCTTCCTCTCTCCCTCAAGTGAGCTGCACGTATGAAAACAAACAGACCAATCAAAAAGAGTCCTGTCAGGGTCAAGCACAAGGGTCAGCCAGTCCTTCCTCCGCTGCCAGTCAAAACCGACACCACCCATCCCCCGGCCCACCACCGTGTCTTCCCCTCTCCTTAAAGGAGGATCTCTGAGCTGCCCGCCCGCACGTGTGAAGCAGTGAGGCGGGGAACGACGGAGAAGAAAGCCTCCCCAGTGAAGCTTCCTGCCAGGGTGTGCGTCTGGCGTTTTAGTGGTGTTTTTATAGCTGCCAGGGTCGAAGGTTAATCCCCCGATTCAGTCTGCTTTTTCTCAGTTCTAGTCACCTGCTTTGCTCATTCATGCACGCTTTATTTCTTTTGATCTCTTTGGATAAACACCCTCCTGCACGTAGAAGCACGGAGAGAAATGGGAGCAGACTCGCAGGCCTGTTTTGCTCCGCTTTCCCACCACTCATCCACATGGAAAGTCAATCTTTGAAAGATCAAGTTTTGGATTTTTTGGTGTATCTAGCTGAAAACTGGATTTTTAGAAAACAATGTTGTAGCACAGGGGAGGCCTTTTAGTGTTCATTCACACCAGCCCTGTTCAGTTCGCTTCAGCAGAACTCTAGTTGGTTTGTCTATAGAGTCCGGGTTGTTTGGGGAGTTGGGAATGTGCAATCGAACTCTAGTGCAGACCAAAAAATAAAATCTAACTCTGGTCTGCCTACAAACCCAGGTCTCTGCTTGGATGCATATGTGAATTTCAAGCAAACCAGCGACAGACCCAAAAGCAAGAACTGGACTATCGTGCAGGGAATTCGGGGAAAATACAAAAAAAAAACAAAGTCTAGCGCTAGCAGGAGAAATGGCTCATGCCAAAAGTAAAATCCTACAACCTAAAATCTGACGCTACTGCATTTTTGCTTACATTTTTTAAAGAATGAAGACAACTCTTGCATAGTTTTACCTTGGTTATTGAAGCAGGCATTGCTATTACAGAGGGTTTTGTGTCGTTTCCTTCAGTGGTTCTTAGAGCAGCGCCACTACAGGCGAGGGTGGGAAATCGAAACAATTCCCCTATCAAGTGTGAAAACACCCTTAAATTCCTACCTACCTACCTACCTACCTACCTACCTACCTACCTACCTACCTACCTACCTACCTACCTACCTACCTACCTACCTACCTACCTACCTACCTACCTACCTACCTACCTACCTACCTACCTACCTACCTACCTACTGTTTATGTTTATATTCTATTATTTTGAATGCTGAATATTGATTTGTGTACAACAAATCTAAGCAACAGTGCACTTTTGTTTCCAGTTTCCCCAAGATTTGTCCCACTTTCCAATTTCAAACGTGCTGAAAAGGTTAATGATCTCGAACAAATAGTTGCCAAAAGCAAATCCACAACGCTTCAGGGATAAAGTAACCTCTGATTATAACATTGGTTCTGATTTATACTTTGTGTTGTTTATGTTTTCTCGACCTGCTGATGTGACACAGCTATTTCAATATAGTCAATGTTTTTGAGAAGATGTACCTTCTTCATCTTGATGAAACCGATGAAAGAAAAATCATCTAGAGTAGCTTAGCTGGAGCCCAAGTTTTAGGTAGCTAATTTTGATGAAATAAGCTATGAAAATAGGAACTTGTGTGTTTTTATTAGGGCTACCTAATATGTCTTCCTGTCCCATTTTCTGATTTAGTGACCTGTAAGCCCTGCTCGGATCAAGAGGTCCTCCTGGCTGTCTGCACCAGTGATTTCGGTAAACGCATCAACACATAAGCACACAGTGGAGAATGAAGAATGGTCTGCTGGCAGCAGATGTCGACTTTGGAAACAGCTGTTAGCACGATTTTACAGATTATGTAACTCTTACAAGTCAAAGACAAAGGGAAAAATTTACCTCCTCTGTTTTGCTGAATGATTTTAAGATGTAACTTTTATTACACGGTAACCAGCAAAAATTAAAGTTCAGTCTTGGTCTTACCTAAACCAAGCTTCTCCTGCTGGTTTTATTAACATTTCAAAGTACTAACATGAGAGCAGTCTGCCTTCTTATCCGACCCTTTAGAAGAAAGTAACTAAATAGGTTTTGCTTATATAACCACATATAACACATGGTGTAAAACTCAAGGCCTGCGGGCCAAATTCTGCCCGTCAAATCCATTCCTGCGGGCTAAAGAGAACAGAAACAGAGCTTTATGGTAATAGTTGTGACCTTTTTCTTAATAGTTTCTTAATGGTTAGCTAAGCCAGGTTTTTGAGGCCCAAATTGAAAACGCTTCTTACTTCCACAACATTCAGTTCAAACCGACTTAATTTCATTTCCTCTGCCTTGTCTTCTCCTGTCCGATCTTTCAAGCTGGCTGTGGCACTTTTGGAGACGCAGCTTCGGGCTCAAACCAGCACCCCGTTGTCACGGCGACTCTGCGTCGGCTTTTTCACCAGAAGAGCGGCCTGTTTGCGTGGGGTGGACCCAGAGGACAGGGCTGGAGAGGACGGGTCAGCGTTCCCGCTGCGTGCGTCATGCGTCCAGGAGAGGACGAGTACCTCCTGACCGGCTCCGTCCACTTCGGTGAGGCGTGGCTCGGCTGTGCTCCTCGCTATAGAGACTTCTTGAAGCTGTACGCCGAAGCAGTGAACACAGGAACAAACCCCTGCCACATAGACACGGACTGAGAAATTTCTGGTGGGAGAAGATTCGCCTTAAAATGAAGGAGTTATGGGTAAAAATACTGGAGCATTGATCAGGAAAGGACAAGCAGCAGTTTAGCCAAACCTCCACCGACGTGGTCCGGGTTTTGCTGTCAAACAGACTGACTGCGCTGCCTCCGTTTGACTACTCTTGTGAACTACAAGTGTATTTCTGTACAGAATGACTGATTTCTGTAAAGTGATATTTGCGCCCTGCTAGTTGTTGCGATGATGGCCTTATTGCTATTTCTAGAAATGAAAGATTGCTTTGTAAAAAGCTTCCTGTAAATTTTAGCCTTCTGAGAGAAGACTACGGTATGCAGCTCTGTGAGTCTATGTGTACTGAATTTGTGAGTGATTTGCAAATGAGTCTAAGTGGCTAATACATATTTACAGAAAAATAAACCTGGTGTCTTTTTATGAACAAAAGGTGAACTGAACAGTCTGTGGTTTTGTTACTGAACTACAATGAACTCAAGAGAAACTGCGCAATGAAAATAAAGGAAGATCCAACATCATAATAAATGTAAGCAAAAGAATATTATCTGGCAACTTAACCAATATGAAAAAATCATGTGAGTGACCACTAGTTAGCGAAGATGGAAAAATCAGAGCTAATTCTTCATATCTGGCTTCTTCTCTGTGACACTCGGTGTTCATTTATTTTGTGTGTGTGTGTGCAAAGTGAAACAAAAAGAGAAGCAAAGTTATTTTTTTCACTTCCATCCCTCCCAAAAACACTCAGCCTGTTCAATAGCAAGAGCAAAAATATGTTTCTCTTGAGTTTCATGAAAGATGCTTCATGCTGCTACATCCAGAAGTAGCCAAACAGACCAAAAGAGCCGCTTTTAGATAGCTGAGTGAGATGAATGATTACTTTGATGTTTGATATGTTGGAGTGAAAGAGCTGGAGGATATGTTAATGACCTTAGACGGGTGTTTGAACGGCTCTCCCCATACGTCTGCTGTCAACAGCAGTGTGTGTAATGCTTTCTCTCCTTCCTCAGGAAGAGCAGGAATGGATGGAATGTCACCTTCCTGCTCTCGCCTTCACTCTCACACACACTATTAGCCTGGTGAAAACCAGTCCTTGTTCTGTGTGCAGATGGGTCTGGACTCTCTGATACTGAAACAATTGCTTCCTGGAGGCGTGGGTTCCAGGAAGTGGGTGAATCATTTCAGTGATTTTACCCAATCACTGAAGTTTGGCCGTGACGAACGTAATGCATTGGTGCAACGAAACAAAGCTTACCGTAAATTGCCTGCACTGTAGACAACCATCCTCCACTACGGATAGAAGAGTGCTGAGCTGAACCAGGTATCTGTTTCATCTTCAATATTTGGAAATGTGGTCAGCACAGACTGACCGGCTTCTTTCACTTCCTCTGCTGCTACTGCTAAACCTACAGATTACAATTCTGAAACAACGCAGAAAATTAACATCATCGTTCAAAACCGCTGAACGATCAGCGAATTTTCAGCGAACCGCTGAACATCATCGTTCAGTGGTTCAGCCCCTTTCTGGGCCAATTAGAACTCTTTCTGGGCCAATCAGAACTCTTTCTGGACCAATCAGAACTCTTTCTGATTGGCCCAGTAGAAATTCTACCAGAGAAATCCACTTCAATGGGAGAAAGTCCAGAGGGAGAAGTGAAGTGAGATTAGAGTTGAGCAGAATTGCACAGGAAGGGAACGGCCAGGATAAGACTTTATAAAAGTACATTTTCATTCGTATTATCTCACTGACAATAAACTTTTAGAATTTTAGGTGAGTTAAGATTACCATAATTATTTATTTTTGCTAAATCCATTTCAATTATGTGCTTCAAAATGAGAAGTTTCCATTCATTGATGTTACTTTAGTTTTAAACATGTTGGGAAAGCCCTGATGATGATAGTATGAGTTAGTGGACCTCATGTTGAGGTACATTTCTGGATCCATTATCAGGCAACACCTGCAACACACTTCCATTCTTGTGAGATCTTAGAGAAATCCAAAACAAATCATCCATGCTTGCGTGGTTTCTACCTGGGAACTCAAACTTCCTCCCAAAGTC
Organism: Poecilia reticulata; assembly: GCF_904066995.2. Taxonomy (NCBI): domain Eukaryota; kingdom Metazoa; phylum Chordata; class Actinopteri; order Cyprinodontiformes; family Poeciliidae; genus Poecilia; species Poecilia reticulata. The sequence goes on from NC_088830.1 coordinate 11,611,225, forward strand.
CAAAAACATGACTTAGTGCTCAAGGTTCTGGTTAGTCTTTATGTGAATCCATGTTTGCCCTGTGTGTCTCTTGTTCTGTGATGGACTGGTGACCTGTCCAGGCAGCACCTCACCTCTCGCCTTACGGCTGCTGGAGATAAGCACCAGCCCTCCAGAGGCCCTGCAAAGATAAGAGAGAGTATAAACAATGGATAGATGAATTGTACATTTGTCTGATTCCTCTGCTAGTCCTGGAAAATAACACCTTGCAACGTGAAGTGAAAACCTCATGGTGCTCCGATAGCTGCACACTCAGAAGAGACGCTATGTTGTCGCTTTTCTTCTGATTTCTTTAACTAAGCACAATGTTGGCTTCAGTGACACTAATATTACAAATATGTTTCAGTTTTCTCTTACTTCATATTGTATAAAGCAACTCTTCAGAATAATAATAAGACACTAGAATTATGTTGTCAACAAAAGTCACATATGAAGAAGCATCATTCAGTGATCACCAACGACATAAAAAATTTAAACAAGTACAAATGAGGCAACGACATAGCCTCAAAATTTGCAGACTATTTTTTTTAACTCGCGTTTTTGTAGCATAACATGATTTGTTTTTGTATATGACCTACTGATTTAACATGAAATAGTGTGAGTGGTAGTGTAACAGAGGAGGGAACAGGAACGAGACATCCAGACATAGTAAAAAGGTCCAAGATAGATGCCATAAAACTGAGAGGGCCGTCCGTGCAACGCCTCCTGTCTTCACCAAGGGATGGGTGTGTGTGTGTGTGTGTGTGTGTGTGTGTGTGTGTATGTGTGCGCGTGTGTGTGTGTGTGTGTGCGTGTGTGCGTGCGTGCGTGTGCGCGCGTGCGGCATGTGTGTTTATGTTGGGTTGAAGTCCGAGAAGACCTCAACACGCGTCTTACGCGCTGCTCAGCTCCAAACCAAACCGAGCACTCTGCAGAAACCCAACTCCACCCCCCTCCAGCAGCAGCATCCATAACAACCGGCCCTGGAAACAGCCCAGCTCGGCCTGCCATCCCCGCTAATTCGGGACACACTTATCCCTCCGCACGGCGGTCTTAATGTCAACCTTTCTGAGTGAGAGTGTGTGAGATATGAAAAGTGTTTGTGCTGCAGTATGCGAGAGGCACAGCTGAGCGGTCAGCTGGACGCGACGGGAATGGCTGAGCTCGGGGAAAACACACACGCACGCTTCCGCCCACACACACTGACATTCTCCAATGCGCTGGCCAGGGGTGGGGTCATTTGTTGAACATGGTGGAATAATATTTTAGGCTGTGTGTGTGTGTGTGTGTGTGTGTGTGTGTGTGTGTGTGTGTGTGTGTGTGTGTGTGTGTGTGTGTGTGTGTGTGTGTGTGTGTGTGTGTGTGTGTGTGTGTGTGTGCGCGCGCGCGTGTGTTTGTGTGTGTGTGTGTGCGTGTGTGTGTGTGTGTGTGTGTGCGTGTGTGTGTGTGTGTGTGTGTGTGCATTTGTTTGTAATACCTTGTGGGGACGATTTTCCTGACACATACTACGTTGTGGGGACCAATTGCTCCTTGTGGGTACCGGAGCCTGGTCCCCACAAAGGGAAACACTGTTTTTGGGTCAGGGGTCAGATTTAGGGCTAAGGTGTGAATTGAGTTTTGGTTAGGGTTAGGTATGTGATGGTTAGGGTTAGGAAAAGGGTAAAGGGTAAAGGTAAGGCTTAGGCTGTAAAAATGAATGGACGTCAATGGAAAGTCCCCACAAGATAGCCACACAAACATGTGTGTGTGTGTGTGTTTGCGTGTGTGCGTGTGCGTGTGTGTGTGTGTGTGTGTGTGTGTGTGTGTGTGTGTGTGTGTGCGTGCGTGTGTGTGCGTGTGCGCGCGTGTGTGTGTGCGTGTGTGTGTGTGTGTGTGTTTCTAAAAAAGGGGTGGAAGAGGATACGATATAAGGAGACAAATGTATTTCTTAAAAGTTCCCATGCTTCCCTGTATAGACTTTAAACATGTTTGATTTATATGGAGAACCGAAACTGGCATAAAATAAAACCACAAATGTGTACTTGGCCCAATAAATACATCAACGCACTTGAAATGCACCAATTAATTTAAAATAGGAGAACTTTACCACATGTTTTTTTTTATTGACTTATTGTAATTTAATTTTTTTATTTAGAACATGCTCATTTCTTTAACACACTTATCTCATGCCTATCAATCATTCAAATATGTAATAACATATAAGATGAACCAATCTTGTTTGTAATAACAATGACACATTTCTAATACTCAAATTCAAATTTTAATTGTGGATTTTCTTTTGTTGAATCTAAAACATTCAAGGTTAACATTCTCTTAAAGGCAGAAAATAATATTTTGTTTCCTAACGTGGTGCCTCCTATTGAGCTTTTAGCCAAAACTTAACATATGGAGCCACAGAATGACACAAACGTTCCATAAATTAGAAAACATTTCCAATTTGCAAGTGGCAGCTGCATGTGGCAGCATCTATACGCTGTGATGTGACATGGAAACATATATAGCATGCATGTCTGCAGAACCTGAGAGATGCACTTTACATCTCACTCGCTCCACACACGACATGCAGAAAAACTCTGCACCAACTGGCAGGTCTGGTGGCGTGGAGGCCTCACGATTTGCACTTGTTTTGGAGCAAGGACGTGGACAGCTGCCAGTCACCGAGGAGACTGTTAACACCTCTCTGCACCGATGTATTTTAGTGTCTGGTCCGACAGCTGGAGCTTGCTCAAAGTTGAGTCACGCAGCAGTGCAATTATTGCAAAACCCAGCAGCAAATCTAGAACAAAATGATTTAAAAAAATAAATAAATCATGTTTCCTGTGAAACTGAAGACTTTAGTCATTCCTGCTTCGTTCAGTAAGACTGTAAGACATTTGTTATTAACTATACAAGACACTAATGGCTCAATATGAGGAATTGCTCGTTATGCTACAGGTGCATTTCAATAAATTATGATTTTTATCAAAAACAATTTCTCTAAGTGAAACTCATTTATAAAGACTCGCTTCACACAGATTGTTTTTAATGTTCATGTTACAGTCGCTTAAAACTGTTCATTTCAGAAAATGTTGTTATTCAGAAAACCAAAAACATTCATCAATACCAACATTTTGTGACCACTCAATAACTTATGCAATCATCATTGTCACAGCTGCATTCAATCGTATTAATGGAAAGTTGAATGGAAGGAAACAATGTGCACACGCAGCAAGTATTACTACATCCTTGAGAAGATTGTGAAGCAAAGCCCATTCCATGCATGCAAGAGTATTTAGTCCACTACGTTGACATACTTTTAGTACAACGGTATCTGTTTAAATGGGGGGTTTTTTTTCAGAGAAACTGAATTTTGAGGTTTATGTAACTCATGATCATCAAAACTCATCAGAAAGAAAGAATATGTCACCGTCCAATGAATCCTTAAAATAAATGAGACTCACTTCACTGTTTTGTTACAAAAAGCCTTTCAATTCAACTAGGTACGACTTTGCATGATCAAAATAAAGGATTGAATAGATTTTAAATAGCCCAGACCAGCTTCCCTGTAGAGCCTTACTGCAGTAAAGGAAGGTGTTAGAGCGCCCCTCTGTGGTTGGTAAATTAAGTGCAGTAGAAAATGCAGGAAAGTGAATTCAGAAGTTTACTTTTTGTTTTGTTTTAACCTTCAATAACCACAAGCAACACACACACTGAATTAAACAAAAAAAGAAAAAAACTTTACCGAGTTTATATATTTGTACCGGAATTTTATTTTAAAGATCTGAGTAGATGAGACAACACTTTAGTTGTCTTTGTGGAGAGAGCATTAAGGGAGAGAATATTAAAGCCTCTCTGATGAAGCGAACTCATCTGATAATGCCCAGCGACTCAAAGTTAGCCATCTGAATAATGAAGAAGTGAGAATAATCATCATGCACCAGACATGGTTTCAGAGTGGGTGTTGGTTTTATTTTGGGTTCACTTCCTGTTAAGTTTCTTTTTCTTTGAAAGAGATCAAAGATGTGGAGCTTTCAGAAACTGTTCTTCACTCTGTGTTGTAAGTTTTTAAAAAATGATTTTATATACCTTCTTATCTCTGTGTCAGGAGGGAGGACACATATTGAGAATACCTGATGCTGTTATCAGACTTTTTGATGTGAAAATGTTTTCTCATGCTGTCTTCTCTCTGCAGCAGCTCTGAGCTTTGTGCGCGGCGCTGCAGGTTTGATCCACGTGTTTGGATATGAAGGGACAGATGTGAAGGTTTCCTGCTCATATCCTCAGGGTTATGAGAGTTACGAAAAGTACCTGTGTAGGAACGACTGCGATTACAGCGACGTCCTTATTACAACATCACAAACAAATAAACCCAGACACTCCATCTACGATGACAAAAGGACCAGAACCTTCACAACAACAATTTCTAACCTCCAGTCAACCGACGCTGGGAAATATTGGTGTGGGGTGACAAAGAATGGAAAAGATCTCTACACCGAGGTAAAAATAGAAACAAAACAAGGTATGTACATTTTTTTTCTTTCTTTTTTTTTTTACCATTTAAGTTGCTGAATAGTTTTCAAACAGGACTCGTGAATACCTGAAGGGGCAAGGATGTAAATGTTTGCAATATTCAGAACGGGTGGTAGTTGTGTAAAATTAGCACAATGACAGGATTTCCTCCATGTCTAATGATTAGTTTACCAAACCTGTGCAGTGCTGCTACTTTCAGCATTTCAAACAAAGCATTAGGATGTAAGTAGCATGAAAACACACACACCTTGCACGCAGAAGGGAGTAGCTTCATTTCATACAGAACTGAACACTACACTAGTCTTGACGAACTGAGTGAATTGTTTTTAAGATCAGCTGCCAGCGTAGAAAAAGAAAAAAAAAGTTTTTCTTTTGATAATAAAAAATACTCTCCTACAAATAACGAAGTACAAATAAGCAGCTTGGGCTACAACAACACCCAGAAAAATATTCCCAAACGTTTTCCAAATTTGATTGAGATTTTAAGTTATAGAGCATCAATAAGTTTCACATGGATGTAAAGTGAAAGGAAACCAAAATCAGAAATGTTCACGGTTCCAGCTCCTTTTACTTTGTCGGACCTAAACAAAATTCTGTTCTACCAATTGCATGTAGAAGCCAACTAATCAGTGAAACGTGAACGAGACAAATGTATTTTCAAGGCCTTGATACTCCTCAAATGGGTGCAAAAGCCAAAAGTCGTGCAGTTCTCTGCTTGTTGCATGTGAGTGCTAATCTAATAGCTCATGAAACAAGATCACAAAATTATTTGGCTGGGACTCGAACCTGTGACGTCCGAGTCAAGGACTAAGGCCTCCATACGTGGGTTGTTATTAACCTCCACCCCACTACATCACCCCCAAAATTTAACAATTACTTTTAATATTTATCTTTGATTGGCAATATGAAAAGCATAAAGAGAATTAATAGACACTTTCTCCGACTGCAGCGAGTGATAATAAAGTGAGAAAGCAAAAGCGTTAGCAGTTGAAAGAGTCGACGCAATGTGCTATTTATGTGCTATTTATTTATGCGTAACTACAACATGCGACATCATCCGTGTACGTTTTTACAGACAGATGCTGCAACACGGTGAACAACATCCAAGGTAACGAAGACAGTTCAGTGACCATCAGCTGTCCGTACGACTCTCAGTCTGTCGACAAGCTGAAGTTCTTCTGCAGAGGAAACCGGCCCTCCACATGTCTACAGCAGGCAGTGATCACCTCTAGCAACACACAAGATGGACGATTCAGACTCTCTGATGACAGGAAGTCAGGAATATTCACAGTGACCATTTCCAGTCTGACCCTGAAGGATTCTGGGTTGTATCTTTGTGGAGTCCAGAGAAACTCAGGATTTGATGCTTTCACTGCTGTTGAGCTGGAGGTCAAAGGTGAGAGATCAAATTTATGTACTCATGCTTATAAGTGACTTAAAAGTCAAACACTTTCAAAAAAACAGACTTTGAGGAAAAATGTATATAGAAAATAGTGTTTATAGGCCCTTTAATAATTTTATTTTGTGTACTTTCCAGAATGGTGCTGTGTGAAGTCAAAGGTAATTAGCGAAACTGCAGGACATGAAGTAACCTTGCAGTGCCCTTATCCACCTAATCACCAAAACAACAGGAAGTTCCTCTGCAAAGGAAGTCAACGCAGCAACTGCACAGACATGATGAAGGGTCAAAGCAGGTTCTTAGTGCACAGTGATTTCTCCGGGGCTTTCTCGGTTAAAATCACACGGCTGGAAGCAGGAGATGTCGGAACGTACTGGTGCCGTTCAGAGTCAGAGTGGAACGTCGGAAATTACACCCAGTTTCATCTGTCTGTAGGTGAGAGGCACACAGGACACGTAAAGGACAATTTCAGTAAATATATCTAGCAAAAGACATATATTTATATCTTTTATTTAAAAAAATAAATATCTAGCAAAAGTTCAAAGCTTCTAAAGTGACTTATTGTGCATGTTGATGAATAAAAATGAAATAGATAGGAACAATAATATAAAAAACTAAATTATATGATCACATTTGAAACAAGACAATCTAGAAAAAAAAATTACATATATATATATATATATTTGCTTTGCTCCAAGTCCATCCAAGTTCCATCATGAACGTCGCAATGAAAATGTAACACTGAGCCTGATGATCGCTTTCACAATCTGTTGTTTCATTGACAGCTACAGTAGAAGAAGAACAGAACGCGGCCAAAAAGAAAACGCTCCAGGCATTGCCAACACAAGGCATCACAACGGGTGAGAAAGTCAAAAATAACAGAAACCCAAACCCACAAATGAAACTGAGAACAAAATACCTCAGAGTTTCAACACCTCTACAGAGTTTGACTGCACGTATTTCCACTGTTCCACGTGAAGTCCTCTCAGCTGTTTACAGTCATCTCGTTTCCTTAGGTGGAATATTCAGTTCAGACCATAAATGAGAAAAATATTTTTGCATGTCAGTTCACCTCAATTTCGCTGAGATGTTTGACCCTGAACAAAACGAATCCGGACTTCTCGTGAGACTTTTTTTTTTTGTTTGTTTCTTTGACAGTTTATCAGCACCAGAGCAGCACAGTGAAAACTAGCCTTACAGCTGCACCGCCATTCTCTAAGGAACTCATTGAAGGTACGGCGAGTTGGTATTTTAGTGGACATATTCTTCAGGCTAGTAGCTAAAGGTACTTCTGTTACTTTCTAAATAGTCCAGTTAAAGCCTAATGTTTTCGACTTTGGTTTTAGTTTGACGATGGTTGGTGTGACAGTGGTTCGGTGGTTTTGGTTTACAGTTTGACCTTGAAAACACTTCCTATGCTTATTAAGCACAGTGGTATTTATATACTCTGCTCTGAAGTCATGCTCATTTTTAGCCATTGTGAGTTAATGCCTCATCATGCCTTTTCCATGAAGGAATGATTACACAACACACATTTTTTTCATTGGTTTAAGGTACACAAATTGAGAGCAGAAGTTTACAGTTTTTTTGGATTTTTTTTTGCCTAATCCACACAGGGTCAAGTTGTTTCTAAGTATCTTGTTCATAAGTGATGGTAAGATGGAGGGAGAGAAGGATGGACAGACTGAGGCTTTGTCTGCAGTAATGCAGGCTCTGCTCTGGTTTGTTGAACTGTCGGTCGATCTACCGTTCAACTTTCACCTGGTGAGATATGAATCAGAACCGATATCTTGTCACGACAAAACCAGGAAGTCTCCCCGGGAGCCGATTTCACATATTTACAGATTGTGAAAGTGTGAATTCTAAGATTTCCAGTGTGCACAAAGTTTCAAAAAAAGGCTGTTCATTTCCATTACTTTGCATCAGCTCAACACTCCCAGCAATATGAAAACATTTTAGACTGTTCTGTAACGGACTTCCAAATTGTAATAGAGCTTATAATAATAAATAAAAGCACTTGGTTTGTACTTCCTGTGACCCGGAGTCAATGTTTAAAGGAAGTGACATAGCTTTGTGTTAAATTTATTGTTTTTTTTTGTTCAGGGCTTCCAGACGTCGCTCTCTATTCTCTCGCTGCCGTCTTTGGTGGGCTGCTGCTGCTGACCGTCATACTGGTCACGGTTTTCAAGAGCAAATGTTGCAAAGTAAAAGGTGAATTTAGAGCTTCCTCCGTTGTCCCCAGTTCAGTCAGATGCATATGCGTGCGTGCGTGCGCAGCTGTTTTCTCATGTTTCGTTCTGTTCCAGGAGTCGGAGTCGTTGCAGACGGAAAAAAGCTCGACTTCGTGGAAGAGCAGGAGGTGTGTGGGGGAGACGATGTAAGAAAACTAATGTCCAAAGTTTTGCGGTCAAAGTATGATCAGTTATACAAATACTTGTATTACCACATATGTAGACATCAAAGATTTTACGCTTGTGCACAACAAAGGGTGGGCAATATGAACTTAAAGTTTTACGTTGGAATATTTTTGCTATTATTGAGATAATAACTGATGGGCTTTCCCAGGATTCCCCCGTTTTTAGCTCCATCCATCTGTGCATGAATTCTGACCCGTTTCCCCTAAACCTCCTTCCTGAACACAGGCCCACAGCATAATGCTGCCACTACCATGTGTGAATGAACTGTGTTTTTAGGGTGATCCGCAGTGTTAGAACGTTTTATAAAGCCCAATGAAGTTTAGCTTTAGTCTCGTCTTGTGACGGTGCGGCGAGAGGTTGGAGAAGGAGTTAGCAGTGGCGGTTAGCCACTCTAACCCAAAACAGCAGGACGCACTTTTGAAGTATTCCACGCTTTCAATTTATTTAACTTCGTCCACATACAGCCAGATCTCCACGGTACTAAGCATTATATTTCCATACATGAGAAAAGTAACGTTAGTTTACCGCTCTGCACCTCATCATCACCTATGTTCTCTTCTACAACAAAATGGAAGACTAGTTCTTCTTCTGTACAATAGTGCAACAACAAAGGAAATAGGCGCCCCCTTGAGGCGATACCTACTCATCTCTAGGAACCAAACAGCATAATGACTGTTACAGTCTGACCAAAGATACGTAATGAGCAGAAAACACGAACCAGTTTTAGACATTTTTTTTTTTTCCAAAATGTCTGAAAATCTCCTCCACTCAACTTTATATGAATATGCTGCACATTTTTCACAATATTCTAATTCTTTGAGATGCTGAATTTTGGATTTTCATCAGCTACAGACTACAATAGTAAACATTTACAAGAAATAAAGGCTTCAAATATTTCACGGCATGGCACGAGTAATTAAGCTGCATTACTTTCATTTTCTGCAAAGAGTGGGTTAAAAAAATATCGAACTTTTTCACAATATTCAAATGTTTTCAGATGAAATGAAACTGAAGGGAAAAAAAACAAAGCGTTGCTATTTTTTGCGAGGCAGTGCACACCACGTCCATCGGTGTATGTTTATAAAATCGTCTCTGCTGCATCAGGCACTGATGAAATGTGATCCACTGTTTCCTCCAGGTGTATCAGAATCATGACTCCATAGTGATGAGGTCACAGCAGATCGCCTCGAGGCAACAAAATGCCAGCTGTCACGTCGATGATGTGGATGAAGATGAAGCCGACTACGAAAACGTCACAGCAGCTGAGGATATCTACTGCAACGAGGGTTTCCATAAGTTTAAGTGATGGAGAGCAGCTTTAGCGCCAATACACAGATAGTCGATTTGAATTTGTGGCTTCTCTGAACATATTCAGAGGAGAATATTTTCTTCTTTTCCTGTTTCTTTTTCACTGCACACATTTGTGTTTGTGGCTTGATTTTATTGAAACAATCATATTATTGTCCAAACAAAAAAAGCTACCTATTGGCCACTTGTAAATAAAAGTAAATACAAGCAAACAAGTAGAGATGAAAGGAACACATATCTTATTAACAGTTATATTTTGCATATATATATATATATGTATATTATGTTTATATGTATTATTTTGTATTAGTGACTGTTTACTGTCATTGTCGTTCAATCATTTGTTTAAAAATGTGACACAAAAGTAAATCACAGGTTTCACATCTAATGTTTGAACTGAAAACGTGACTAAAGCAAAAATAATGGGAGCCAAAAAAAACCCAGCACTTTAATTTAAGTAGTGAATATGTCTTTTTATTTTTCTTAAATGGATTTTTTTCTTTTAAGTACAAATCCATTTAAGCTTAACTAGCTCTGATAATAAGAGAAAGATAAAAATATGCAAACATTGATGATTCCTCCAAAAAAAAAAAAAAACTTTTAGTTGCGTTTAACTTCCTTCATGAACACAGAAGCAGAAGTTGTTCCTCTTTTCTAAAAAATGTTTTGAGAATAACTTTTGCTGACATAGATGGAACTGGCATCAAGATAGAGTTTATTATTTGGACATTTTATGACTCAGTTTGCATTAAAAAAAAACCCAAAACATCTTGGTATGTCATGTGCCAGGGTACCAAACTTTTTTGTTTTAGTTTTATTAAAGTAATTTTCAACATGAAATTAGTTTCATGTATTTAATTTCTGGCAACTATTGGTTGAGAATGGAAACGTTGCAGTTAAGAATAGCTTAATAGGAAGTATTCAGTGTGGAGAGGCAAGCAGCTGACTGTGTAAAGGAATCAGCCATGTTTTTAGTTAGCATCAGAGGGAAGGTCTGAGGTTATATTATCCTATAGATTCAAATGAACAATCACAATCTGCTGAACATATATTCAGAAAGGCATTTCTACACTTGTACTAATAGATAGATAGATAGATAGATAGATAGATAGATAGATAGATAGATAGATAGATAGATAGATAGATAGATAGATAGATAGATAGATAGATAGATAGATAGATAGATAGATAGATAGATAGATAGATAGATAGATAGATTAGTATCTGAATCAGATGAAAAGTATCTGGAAGTCGTGCCTTTGACAAACAGGAGAAATATCCAGCATGGGCCTTGCAGGACCTGAGAAATGCATTGTTTTCAGCTAATGGCTCTTTGGAGCCCAAACATTGTGTTCTCTTTGTCCCGCTCTTTGTCCTGGCATTCTTAAAGAAACCGGTCACTAATTACCACTGTTGTTCCACCCGTGGGCCTGGCGGCATTTGCGGGCAATGCCCGCAAATGTCAGCAGTGGCCCCCCTTGACTGGAAGCTGTTTGTTGTTTTTACCTCAGAGTGGCCAACTCTCTGTTATTCATATATATCGATTTGATACAGTAGGAGCTTCCGCACTTCCCATATCTGTGGCTTCTGTCACTTTTTTCAGCAGTTAAAACTGTTTAATCCGTCGTTATCACGTCGTAACCTGCTTTTCCAAGCCACCTTTAAACGCAACATGAGCGCTAAGACGCTCGCGCTGGGTTTACGGCTGTGCGGCAGCGATGGGGACCTGTGCAGGTGTGCAGAGCAGCTCAGGTGTGTTAGAATCACGGCAGCAAACCAGCACAACGTAAAGACCTTTACACAGTTTTCCCCCCAAACTAACCGACTGAGTTGCGTAAAGCTGCTGGATGCAGGTAAGGTTAGCTAAAAGATGACGAGCTAATACCAATACAGCACGTTAAGCTTGTTAACTAGTAGCCTGTAGGCTACTGATGTTATCTATGTTCAAAAGTGGGTAGTAATTGTTACTTTCACTTGAGTAACTTTTTTGGAAAATAAAAAGGTACTTATAAGAGTAATTTTAGTTTTCAGGATGGGTGGATTAAAAACCTTTGCAGAGTGTTGCGCTGAGCAGAAAGTACACAGAAACGGTCAACCCCTTGATGCACAGCAGAAATTAAGGGGCATGGCTGTTGTTGGCTTGTATTGTAGTCCAGACCCGCTTCCACCCCGCCCCTCGACCTCCAGACGGAGCCCTTCCTCACCCAACCAGCCACTAGCAAATTCATCAAACTCCGTCGACCCCCAGAGGAAAAACAAGCATTAATGCAAATAAATCCTCTACAACAAGCTGACTGCTGTGAAGGTGAGCTGCTTTATTGGGCAAAGATGTTTATTATTAGTTGGACTTTCTTCACACATGATTTTGTCATTAAGTTTGAAACAATAATTTTACTGCAAACCTAGTGACATCTTTTGTGTGTGTGTGTGTGTGTGTGTGTGAAATACTGATAATTCATAACTTCTTGTTTGCAGCGTTCAGGTACAACGACAGAGTTAGCTGCTTCAGTATTTCCAGTGTCATTAATTTGAGTTGGGCTTCCAGCTGATAGTAAAAAATAAATAAATTAAAAAGTGGCCACTAGATGGTGCTGTTGCTCCAGATTTCCACCTGTGGATGATTGACGTCTAACACTTGATAGAGTGAAAGCTACTCAATCTCTTGTTGAAATAACTCTGAAAGAGTTAAATTCAAATTCTGAAGTAAAACCAAATAGACTTTAAAACAATTTAAATCTGCCCATTTTGCTCTGAATGTTTTGTTTACTGCATTAACACTGTTTCCTCAAAATATTTCTCTCCGCTGTTTGTCCTGGGTTTTGCTTTAGTTTCTTGTCTTCATGAACGATGTGGACCCATCAAAACCTGCGGCTCATGTTGTGCAGTAAGTTATCGAATTTGATTTTGAGAACATTTTCTTGCAGGATGTTGATTTATCTTCTTGTGACAAGTTTCTTCAGAACAAATAAACTTTATTTCGACCAGGTGATTAAAAATAATAAAAATAAGTTTTTCAATGCATTTATTTCATGGGAATACATCTGAAAATAATACTATTTATATACGATTATACAGAGAGAGAAAAAATACGTGAAAATTTGTTGTCTTCTCTTTGCAGCAGCTCTGAGTTGTGTGAGCAGCGCTGCAGGTTTGATCCGTGTGTTTGGATACGAGGGCAGACATGTGTCGGTTTCCTGTCCATATGATCAGGGATATGAGAGATACCAGAAGTACCTGTGTAAGAACAGCTGTGGTTACAGCGATTTTCTTATCAAATCATCACAAGAAAATAAAACCAAATACTCTGTTTACGACGACAAAACAACAAGAGTCGTCACGGTGACCATCTCTGATCTTCACTTTGATGATGCTGGGAAATATTGGTGTGGAGTGACCAGAGCAGGAAAAGATATCTACACTGAAATAAAGCTGGAAGTTGAAGCAGGTAAATAATAAAACTCTTAATACCTGTATGAACTTACAGGTAGATGGGCAATAGGGGAAAAGAGCTGAATCCAGGGAGATTAGTGTGTGTGAAGGCGGATGGTGAAAACTAGGGAATGATAGTTTGGTTACTTTTCCACTAATTTTATTTCTATAGTGTACGGAGTGTCCTTAAAAATGAGAAAAAGCGACAAATAAAAGGCAGAAAAAGAAATAAGAAAAAAAACCTATGAAGAGCATAGGTTGATTCTTTTTCTTTGTTAAAATAATTAATTGATCAGAGTTATGTTGGTGAATTTAAGCAAAAACATGACCATAACACCAAATGAAATAAATGTTTTTGATTGAAGAAAGCATGAAGAAGGGGAGTGTTACACTTAAATGAAATCATGAGATTTAAATAGAAAATTCACATCGATTAGAAGAGAATAAGATTGATACGACTGAACACAGATTGCCTAAAACAGAACATCATCAAAAAATTATCTCTAAAAAGAACTTTTTTTAACATGTCTTCATCAAATTTTTAAATGTCTTAGCATTAAATCAGAAGTCTGTTTTAGTTCAAATGCAAACAATAATACACTGTTTGTACTTTTGGTACGATGTTGCATAATTTCAGTATTTAATTATTAGAAACTTAAAACACATAAATTCTATTTCTGGGCTGGAAAGTTTTGAAAGATTTCTTCATTTCTGTCTCTTTGCTCCTTAGAATAACATTTTTCTGTAACTTTTGCTGTCGGTAACAGTTTTATCTTCCTATCCTAGCTGGAAGTAAAACCAGGTAAATGTTGAAGTCGACAGTAAATATTGGGACAAGACAAGTTTTCTGTAACGTTTGCTGCAAGTAACAGTTTTGTCTTCCTATCAGACAGATGCTGCGACACGGTGAATCAAACCCAAAGTACTGAGGAAGGTTCAGTGACCATCAGCTGTCCGTACGACTCTCAGTCTGTCGACAAGCTGAAGTTCTTCTGCAGAGGAAACCGGCCCTCCACATGTCTACAGCAGGCAGTGATCACCTCTAGCAACACACAAGATGGACGATTCAGACTCTCTGATGACAGAAAGTCAGAAATATTCACAGTGACCATTTCCAGTCTGACCCTGAAGGATTCTGGGTCGTATCTTTGTGGAGTCCAGAGAAACTCAAGATTTGATGTTTTCACTGCTGTTGAGCTGGATGTCAAAGGTGAGAGATGAAACCTTTACCTAAGTGGAACATTTCCATCCATCCATCCATCCATTTTTCTGCACCCTTGTCCCTTAGTGGGGTCGAGAAGGGTTAAGTGGAACATTTCTTAATGAAAAGGTCTGGGAACAATTTACAAAAAAATAGCCTCTGCGTGAAAAATATAAGAAAAAAAATAGATAAGCTTGATAAAAAATAATTAAAGATGTCACAAATTGTGATGTACTTTATAGATCCACTAATAATGGTTTTGTCTTGTATCTGAAAACATATGACTGGTACTTCTAGTGTCGTTCTTTGTGGAACTCAGTTAAAATATTGCAGGACATTTTGAAAAATGGCTATGTACCTGCATTTATTAAGTATGTATTTAAAACATTAACTGATTTATTTTCATCATTAACCAAAGTTATTGAGTTATTTTGGAGTGATATTGGGAATTATGTATATGTATTTTACATTCAGCCTGCTGGCAGAAAACAGTGCCCACAACTTCTAGTACTGCACATGAAAAAAGATTTACACGAGTTTACCAAACATCGACGCCACATATGTCCTGGACTGATTGTTGCAGACCTTGATGCTGCAGCATGAGCTGCGTTTTCATTAATTTATTATTCTTTTGACATAGTATGCCTCATTTTACTTCTTGGTTGTCACAGAAAAAGGAGAACAAAATACAAGTAGAGAAAAAAAGCTTGAGGATCTGCCACCAAGCATCACGACAGAAGGTGAGAGAGATCACACACACACACACACACACACCCACACACATGAAACAGAGAAAGCAGTTTCACTTGGCCTCTCTGTTGCAGCAGGAATGGTAAGTTTAGCAAATGACACTTGTGACCAATGTGTTGAATCACAAAAATGTGATTCACGCCATTTGGTAACTCATCTGCTGTAAACCTTTTACCACTTGTGACTGAGCGGTTGAGGACGACTGTCTTTGCAGATGTCTTACTGTTGCCTGGCAACCACAAAGCATGTGACTTTTGCTCCTTCAAGGCTCAAATCAAAACAAACAGAAAATGAGTCTGAGTTGTCTGTGATGGTTGTAGAGATGTTAGACCTTCTTTAATTTACTGGAATATGTTTAGTGATTCTAAAGTTGCTCTCAAACATTTTTCCATCTTGTCGCAGACGGTGAGGTTTTGAAAAACATTTGTTTCTGTGGGCAAAACATGAGGAACCGGGGGAGAGAGGGATCTTATGGGACATCAAGTCCTGTTTCTAAAGGAGCGGGCTTACTTTGTGCTCCTGGTTTGAAACTGTGTACAACATTGACATTTTTTGCATTGTTTTTTTTTTCCCTCTTTGTTTTTCTATTTTAAAATATCATCTGACCAGCTGTAGAAATTTCAATGCTCAGAGTTCAGTTAATCTGAATGTGCTGAGATGTTTAGCTGCTGAAGACAATAGATCACAGTAAAAAAAACAACAACAATCTGTTAAAACTGAGTTTTTTTTTCTCTAACAGTGTATTGGCATCGGAGCATAACAGTGAAAACTATCATTACTACCACACCACCATCATCAGAGGAACAGGCTAAAGGTACAGTGTGTGTTAATGTCTGACTGTGTACATATTTAATATGTTGAGAGACCGCACAAACAAAACTGCTTGCTCTCCAATCATCATCTGAATATTAAAGTACTCTATGTGTTTATGAAAACATACGGACAGATTTGATATAGTTACTAGGATAAAAGAAAATCTCTTAAAGTAAAGTATAAATACATGTTAATGTTTTCTCTCTCCAGCACCTCTGAGCAGCGCTGCAGGTTCAATCCATGTGTTTGGATACGAGGGCGGAGACGTGAACGTTTCCTGCCCCTATGATCGGGGAGTCGAGGGTCGTCAGAAATACCTGTGCAACAACGACTGTCATTATGCTGATGTTCTTATAACAACATCACAAGGAAGTAGTGGAAAATACTCCATTCACGATGATAAAACAACAAGAATCTTCACAGTGACCATCTCTGACCTTCGCCTTGATGACGCTGGGAAATACTGGTGTGGAGTGACAAGAATAGGAAGAGATATCAGCATTGAAAGAAAGCTGGAAGTAAAACCAGGTAAATGTTGAAATCGACAGTAAATATTAGGACAAGACAAGTTTTCTGTAACGTTTGCTGCAAGTAACAGTTTTGTCTTCCTATCAGACAGATGCTGCGACACGGTGAATAAAACCCAAAGTACTGAGGAAGGTTCAGTGACCATCAGCTGTCCGTACGACTCTCAGTCTGTCGACAAGCTGAAGTTCTTCTGCAGAGGAAACCGGCCCTCCACATGTCTACAGCAGGCAGTGATCACCTCTAGCAACACACAAGATGGACGATTCAGACTCTCTGATGACAGGAAGTCAGGAATATTCACAGTGACCATTTCCAGTCTGACCCTGAAGGATTCTGGGTCGTACCTTTGTGGAGTCCAGAGAAACTCAGGATTTGA
Source organism: Poecilia reticulata (assembly GCF_904066995.2). Taxonomy (NCBI): domain Eukaryota; kingdom Metazoa; phylum Chordata; class Actinopteri; order Cyprinodontiformes; family Poeciliidae; genus Poecilia; species Poecilia reticulata. The sequence continues at coordinate 11,627,973 of NC_088830.1, forward strand.
TGATTTCTCTGCTGTTGAGCTGGAGGTCAAAGGTGAGAAGCCAAGCAGACTACCTCGATTTAAATTTTTTTTGTGATCTCACCCTGTTGTCTCTCAAAAAAAACCCAAAAAAACAATGTTGCTATTTTATTCGTCAGAGTGGTGCTGTGCAAAGTCAAAGAACTTGAGTGGCGTAATGGACCATAGTGTGACCTTCCAGTGCCCTTATGTACCCCAGCATCACAATGACACAATGTTCCTCTGCAAGGGAGACAGAGCCAGCAACTGCACAGACATGATGGACCAAAGTAGGTTTATTCTGAGCAACGTTTCCTCCAGCTCTTTCTCTGTGACAGTCACAAAGCTGGAAGCAGGAGATGCTGGGACGTACTGGTGTGGCTCAGGCCCAGAGGCGAATGTTGGGAACTTCACCCGCTTTCATCTTTCTGTAGGTGAGAGAGACACAGGGGTAAAAACGACCTCAGTTTCCAGTGCAGTTTTGTACATCAGATCTAGAGGTCACAAAGTTAAAACTGGGACCAAAGTTCAGCGTGAGTGGGATTCAAGTTCTCTTGGGTTTGCACAAACTTGCAGGATAAGTTAATCCCCACTGGTTTATCACCAACTGCACGAGATCATGTCAGACTGTCTGGGTGTTGTTGTGTTCGCTACGGAAGCTGAGAGCAGATGCTTCTCGCATGAAAACAGAAAAATAAGTTACACTATCTAGAGAAAACCATCAGGAAAAAGTATATACTGAAAGCGTAGTAGTAGTTTGTCTACACATTTGAAGTATTTTTTTATTTTATTTATTTTTGCCAAGTACAAAGCATTTATTTTGCTGTTCGGGGTTAGAACCTGGAGACATTGATTGGTTAATGTCAACTGCAAAGAGTTTCAACCAAAACTTCTTCCAAATGTCTTTTTTTCTATTTATGGCAGATGCGACTCTCCACCAACTTTCAGGTCCAGCTTTCTATGCCCTGTTTGCTTTAGCTGCTGGGCTGCTGCTGATGGTGACATTGGTCCTAGTTAAAGTTTACAAGAACAAATGTCACAAAACATTGAAAGGTGAGCATGTTTTTTTGTCTTCAACGTCAACAAGAAGAGGTGTATAAATAAATTTGATAATTTATGCTTTTTTTTTTTTTTCAGAGAGAAAAGTTTCCAGATAAAGAATCTAAGCTTCGGTTTGCAGACACATCAGCTGATGGATGGACGACGTGCAAAACATCTGCAGACCAAAGCTTCATCTGCGGGGGCGATGGGATCATCTGAGATAATGTTCACTGGACTATTTAAACTTAAATTAATGTGGTTCTTTTTTTAAGTACTCAGATTTTATTTTTTAGCAATTTTTTGGGTCTTAGTTTAGAGCAATTTTCATACAAAAGTGTGTTTGTCAGAGGTAAAAAAAAAAAACAACCAAAAAACAGGGAAATGAGTACAAACTGCTAAACCAGCAAAGTAAAATAATTATCTCACAATGCCAAACTACGTACAACTGAGGAAATGCAATTATATCTGTAACAATGAATAAAACAAGACGAGTATAAACAGTGTAAAAATGTCTGAACTCTAAACTGCACACCTAAACGATAGAATAAACTGGAACTTTGAATTAAATTTATTCATGAGACTCTGTGTCCAGTGATGACAGGAAGGCAACAATATTCACTGTGACATTTTCCAATCAGACTGAAAGGATTCTGGGTCATATTTTTGAAGCACGGCACCCTGGGACATACTGCGACCTCCAAGTGTCCTTGTCCACCTCATCATCGTAACGATAAGATGTTCCTCTGCAAAGGAGACCGGAGCAGCACGTCTTATATAGTCACACTGACTGCACAATGTTCAGAGCATGATGATACAAGTGTAGACTAAACTACTAATACTGTAGTTTACAAAGCTGAAAATCTTAACAATCAGATAAATGGACTCACATTTTCTTAGATTTGGCCTGTTGCTTGTTGCAGAGAAAGAACAATGTGCTATGTCAGAAAAGCCCAAATTTGAAGGTGAGATGGGGAAATGAAACTGGATTAGTGGCAGTGTTCACAGAAACACATTCTCACCTTCATATTTAACGTGTTGTTTTCTTCTCTACTCCAAAAACGCAATCTAAGGAGTTCCCCTTAATGTGACCAAAGTAGCCACTTAATTTGCTGTCGATATGAAGAAATGCAACAGAACAACCTCAAAAAAACATGTTTGATTGATAGATGTAGTTTTCATTAAGATTATACTTAAAAAGACTGAAGTTTCTCTGATTCCAACAAACAAGCTTATCAGTGAAAACTGGACTTAAATCAATGTCAAATTCATTCTTTTTATCCATTTAGATGAAAAATCTAGTAATTAAAAGTCCCTGAGTAAAGTTCCTCAGTGGCTTTTGTATCTAATGTGCAGTGTTTACTCAGAAAACACAGAATCCAGCTTATTTTATGCTACTTCCCACAGGTTCAAGTTAGCATCGGTAGATTAGCAGAGCATGGAAACTAAGGAGAAAGTGATTCCATCACTGGGTCAAAGGTCACCAAGGTAGGAGCACCAATATGGATGAGATTTGACCTGTGATCCTAAAGGCTCTGGAGACAGAGAGCAAAGAAATGAGGGACCTCCTGCTGTATCATATCAAGATTGGAATAATAGAAAGTTTTCCCTCCGAGGTAAAAATGCATAAATTAATAAAAACTAAATTTGAAAGAAATCCAGCCACGAAATTTGTCATGCGCATATGGAGCCACATATGACTTCCACATGAATAGAGTGCACATGTTCTCTGTTAACATGCACAGCTTCATTGCAGACAATTGGGTCAATAATATTCTGAAAAACCAACTTTGCTGCAACCTGCCGTTTTTTAATGTTGGTCTTTTTTCACACTTTGTTGGAAAATCTGATGTATTGATTTTCATGTTAAAAAACAGAGCTGGACTGTGTTGTAGTGTGGTCCATGCTAGAAAAAATGTACATAGTGTTGCATAGATAAAGCTAAATTTGATGGTGATGTATTTTAATTAAGAAAAATACATTGAATTATAATAATTCCTCTTTTGATGGGCTTATCATTTCGTGAGGCAGCAAAGCGGATAAAGTTTCTGTTTTTCTATGTCTATGTTTGGACACAAGTGAGCCGTGCTAACCTCAGGAAGCCCAGTGGTTTCCTTAATATCTTTCTAAGAGAAGAGTAACTTTGCTTCTGCTTTAGTTTGTCTGTTGCCTTGAGGAACAGAAAGATGTGGAGCCTTTGCAACTTGCTCCTCATGTGCAGTAAGTTAAAGTATTTGATCTGAAATATGTTATTCTTCTTTAGTGGTTTGATTTATGACCTGATATGATCTAGTAAGGTAGCTCAACTTTTTGGTAAACAACAAAGAAAAAAAAAGCTAAGCATTAAACATCTGAGATGACAGTTAATGATCTACAGGCATTAGACTTTGAGTGCTTTAGAAAAAAAAAAACATTTAATCTAAAATATAATTACTAACTTCTCATTGTAGCTGCTGTGAGTTGTGTGACCGGTGATGTAATCCCTGTGTTCGGATATGAGGGCAGCGATGCAGAGGTTCCCTGTCCATATGGTCCAGGATATGAGGATTATGAAAAGTACCTGTGCAAGAAAAACTGCGAACACGATGATGATGTTCTTATTAGATCGAAAGGAAATAACAACAAATACTCAACCGATGACGACAAAAGAGCAAGAACTTTCACAGTGACCATCTCTGACCTTCGTCTTGATGAAGCTGGAAAATACTGGTGTGGAGTGACCAAAGACTTTACAGATATATACAAGGAAGTAAAGCTGAACATAAGACCAGGTAAAAGAATAAAGTTCAAATAAAAAACATGAAATGTAACACAATCAAGCTGTTTAACAACAGCTTTGCTAAATGTAACATTTAACTAAATTAAAGTATTGTTTCCTTGTCCTATATGGTATAGCTATTGTAAGTAACACAATTAAAAACACACTATGTGTTTTTCCTCAATACGTCTGCTAGTTTACCGCGTTGTTTGTCTTCCTATCAGACAGATGCTGCGACACGGTGAATCAAATCCAAAGTACTGAGGAAGGTTCAGTGACCATCAGCTGTCCGTACGACTCTCAGTCTGTTGACAAGCTGAAGTTCTTCTGCAGAGGAAACCGGCCCTCCACATGTCTACAGCAGGCAGTGATCACCTCTAGCAACACACAAGATGGACGATTCAGACTCTCTGATGACAGGAAGTCAGGAATATTCACAGTGACCATTTCCAGTCTGACCCTGAAGGATTCTGGGTCGTATCTTTGTGGAGTCCAGAGAAACTCAGGTTTTGATGATTTCTCTGCTGTTGAGCTGGAGGTCAAAGGTGAGAAGCCAAACAGGCTACCTCTGTTGAGATCAATTGTCATAGAAGAGTGTGACTTGAACCTTCAATATGTTGTTGTTTATTGTCAGAGTGGTGCTGCGTGGAATCAAAGAACTTGAGTGGCATTGTGGGACGTGCGGTAACCTTCCAGTGTCCTTATCCACCTCATCATCGTAACAATATGATGTTCCTCTGCAAAGGAGCACAGCGCAGCGACTGCACATACATGACTTATCAAGGCAGATTCACACTGCATAATGTTAATGCCACCTTTTTTTTTGTGGTGATCACAAAACTTGAAGCAGGAGATTCTGGGACATACTGGTGTAGATCAGACCCCGAGTGGAATATTGGAAACTACACCCAGTTTCATCTGACTGTAGGTAAGAGCATGACGATGCACTGCAGCTAAGCCTTCACTCAAGATGATGTTTTTATTGCTTTTAAAATTTTAAACTGAATGCAATAATAATGTTTTTATTCATAAAGCAGATTATACATCTCAGATAGTTTGAAAAATTGTACAAGCATGTACAGAACCAGATATTTTGGTGCATTGATTGTAGCGTTGTACTCATAGTTTATGATTGTTGGTGTGTTTCTTGTTGCAGAGGAAGAACAGCCTGGTGTGTCCATAATAGAAGGTGAGATGGTGAAATGAAACTGAGCTTGTGGCAGAAAGTCCCACATTCATATTTAGCATGTCCATATATGGTGTGTATTTGTCAGAGTTGGTTGCTCTCTAAACGTCTCACAGCCCCTTTGACTCATGTCTCAGATCCAATAGATGAATTTAACTAAAAAGTCTCCCTTATGTTTACTGAGGTATCCACTTATATTGCTGTCCATTTCTAGAAATCTCATAGAATAACCTCAAAAACACGATGTGGTTTGACATGACCTGCTTGGTTCAAACAAATGTCAACTAAACAGTTTTATCAGTGCAAACTGGTATTAACCTGATAAAAACCAGCCACATGTTCTGGGCTTTGCTTCGTAAAGAGGATCTGGACAGAAACGAGGCGAGGACTCCATAATGTTACTCAGTAATACTGCAGGGCCGTGCAGAGGCCACTAAAGGGGCAGGTGCTCAAAAACAAAAAAAGGGCACATCTAACCGCATTCTAGGACAGAATATTAACAAAGCCACTCAGCTTTCAGAGTTTGATAAATAATGATAAATTACAAAAATGTGAGATATACAATCAAAGCTAACGAACAACTCTATATAGAGCATAACACTATGCCTATGTAAGATATTTTATTAGTAATTTCTTTCTGCAGGTCTATTTTGTTCTAGGAAAGTATTGCAATATTCAAACCTGCAATTTAGCAAGATATGTAAATCAGAGCTGGACCACCAGACATATTTTGTCTTTACAGAATTACACTATTAAAAATATAAGCACAATGCAACCTTTTAGTGCACCAGGGCCGTGCAGAGACCACTAAAGGGGCAGACGCTCAACAACAAAAAAAGGGCATATCCAACCGCATTCTAGGACAGACTATTAACAAAGCCACACAGCTTTCAGAGTTTAATAAACAATGATAAATAACAAAAATGTGACATATACAATCAAAGCTAACGAACATCTCCACATAGAGCATAACACTACGCCTATGTAAGATATTGTATTAGTAATTTCTTTCTGTTTCCATCAAGATCATCAAATCTCTTGATCTGGTTCCTTCTCTGAGGTCAAAGTGACAGCAGAGAGGACATCAGACAACATGATTCTGTAGAGCGGCACACTCTGTTTCCCTTGTTTTGCATGTGATCATACGCGAAAAGCATCTGTTAATTAAGAAGTTTCTAAATAAAACTTCAATTCAAGAATGATCAGATTGAGACTAATAGTATAAAAGAAGCCTGAGTGGAGCATCTAGACTTCAGGGACTTTTTGACAGCCCTTCCCACTTGTAGCAGCGTGGCGCTTTAAGGATAATGTGTTTGAGGAAGTCAAGTCATTTCATCTTGAATTTGTTTTACTCTTTATTTGTGGCTTTCATCTGCAGCTTCGTACTGGCTTTTCGCTGCGCTCCCCGTTCTGCTGCTGATACTGATAATCATCCTGGTCAAAGTTTGCAGGACCAAACGTCGCCAGTTGAAAGGTCAGCTTAGTGCTTTCGCTTTCAGCAGAGGCAAATGTGCATTAAACTGATTTATTTTCATTTGATTTGCTTCACTAGAAGCAGCAGTCGACATGAACACAAGCAAACCGGAGGCAGCAGATGCACAAGACGTGATGAGTGGGGAAGACGTAAGAAAACCCAAATCCAAATGTTTTTTTGTTTTTTTTTACACGGCCCAGTACCAACATGACCCGGCACTTTAGATGATTTTATATGAAAACTTTAGTTGGTACAATAATAAGTAGAAACCTTTAAATGTCTTCACAAACATATTTCTGGTAAAAAAAAAAAAAATGGTAACACTTTATTTGAAGGGGTGTGCATAAGACTGACATGACACTGTCATAAATATGACATAACATCTGTCATGAACATGAAGGAGTCTTTATGAATATTTATGACAGTTGTCATGAAGAGTCATTCAGTAAATAATGACACGTTTAATGCAAAGTTGCTCTAAAAGTTGCATTGAAAGTCCATTAAAAGTGGCAACTTTGCATGATTTTGTAAATAATAACAATTGAATGCAAAATTGGCATTTTTATTGGACTTTCAATGCAGCTTTTAGAGCAACTTTGCATTAAAAGTGTCATTATTTACCAAATGACACTTCATGACAACAGTCATAAACATTCATAGACTTCTTTATGTTCATGGCAGATGTTATGTCATGTTTATGACAGTGTCATGTTAGTCTTATGCACACCCCTTCAAATCAAGTGTTACCAAAAAAATCTTTAAAAGTTCTTTGCTAAATTGATCAAATTTATTTGAGGAACGGCTCACAGATTGTACGAACTCTGCTCCTGACACATCTGACACTGACATGCCTGTTACTCACACTTAGTTTCCTGCTTTTACTTTAAATAGATATTTACATTGCTACATTACTCTAGGGTTTTTTTAAAGGGTTTGTTTGCTCTAGAGGCCTTTATTTGACAGTTGACAAGAAAGTGTGTTGTGAGAGAGAGGAGGAAGACGGGTGGCAAAGGACAATGAGCCAGAGATCGAACCTGTGACAGCCGCACTGAGGACTAGGGCCTCCGTACATCAATTGCATTTTAATATTAAACCAAACCTGACAGTAACCTGACTCATCCATGCCAACCGTTGTAATTTATTCCTTCTTTTTTAGGTTTACAAAAACGATGATGTTGCTGCGATGTTCTCGCAGCAGAAGAGGATGCAGCGCACACATTTCCTCCCTGAAACTGCAGATGAAGTCCAAGGAATCTACGAAAACAACCCGACTGAGCAGATCTACTGCAACCATTTCATTTAAACCAAGAGAGATGAAGGGTTGACAAAGCCAGCTCTTTTTTTTAAAGACAAATAATTATTTCCACAGAAAACTAGGACAGTTTTTGGTGTCCCTGAAAAATGTTGTCTGCCTTAAATCGTTATCATCTCGCTTCTGGTGGGAGTTTGAACTTTAGCTTTAAATGTTTTTCTCACTGCATATTTTTGCTTTGCGTTGTATTAATTAAACCTGATGGATATAAAAGGGAAAAAAATAAAAGCTAAAGGTTTGTGCTTACATTTATTGTAGTGAATATGAATTTTAAATGAAACATTTTTGCTAACAGCAGACTAAAGATCAAACAATATGCTTCTCTAGGCTTTGCAAATAGGAACATAAGAAATCACCTCAGTCAGTTCTGAACGAATTAAAGAAAATAATAAAGCATAGAAAATGCATTTCTTCCAGATGTGTCAATTAGGAACACATCTCTGTGTTTCTTATGATATTAACCTGTTACTGAGCAATGAAAACACCACTGACTGTCACACTTTGTGCAAACACATGGTGCAGTTCACCATGTGCCTTAAAATACAAACAGAATTAAGCTTTTATGGAGGAAAGTGATATTTACACCTCAGTGCTTAAAATCATAATTTTCTTTTACTCGTTTCATGCATCTTGTAATGAGTCAGTTTTTACATAGGAAAGACATTTAATTATTCAAAAAGTTAAACTTATGTGACTGTATTTACTACAGGCAACTACTGAAACTGAGTATTTCATGAATTTCAGTGTTTTACAAAAAGAAAACAAAATAATAAAAAGTTATTTTAAACCATCCAATAATTTGAGTGAAATGTTGAAACCAATCAAAATAAAAAACTAAGAAATGTCAACATCTTTATTCCCATTTAATGTTTCCCCAAATTGTAACTTGTTACTGCAGAATAAAGTTGGATTCCCAGAACCTGCATATAAACTCAAACTACTCTTTGACCTATGTGTCCACTGGAGCTTTGTGTAGATGTGGTCTGGAGTAACCAGGGGCCATACCTTTAAAATAAAGACGGGGAGGAACCTGGGATCTTTCCCTCTTCGTTCCACACTACAGCTGAATAATAACTGTGTTAACCTGACTCCAGGCAGCTCTTCATTATGGCCAGCAATTGTCGTAAGTTTTAATTTAGTTTAGCATGGGCTTCACTGCTGTGTTTTATTGAAATATGTGTAGATATAATTTTCTGGATCTACCTTTGGTTTCATTCTCATTTTGGTACTTAGTCTCTGAGGTGCAAATACATTTTGGTTTTGAAATTAAAGACTTATTCAGATTCTGTTTTTTTTTTTTTTATGTCATTTTTTGTGACAATATAAAAATGTAATATTTACATAGGTTTTTTTTTTTTTTTTTTTTTCACAAATCATGAAAAGAAACCGCAAAAGCAGGTCAGGTCCGTGGCAGTTCAGTGAAGTTGAATGTAGAAGTTAATATAAACATATCCTCACACATTCTTTCCAACAGAGTCCAACATCACAAATATGGAGATGCTGAGGATCATCTTGGTGGGAAAGACTGGAATTGGGAAGAGTGCCACAGGAAACACCGTTCTGGGGCAAACATGCTTCCAATCCAAGTTAAGTCCCCGATCTTTGACGACTTTCTGTGCCAAACAAACCGCTGAAGTGGATGGGCGAATGGTTGCCGTCATCGATACTCCAGGTCTGCTTGATACGAGGTTTGACCATGAAAAAACAGCCAATGATTTGGGTCAGTGTATTTCCTATGCTTCTCCTGGACTCCATATCTTCCTGGTGGTCATCTCACTGAGGAAAAACAGACAGTGCAAAAAATTCAAGAAGTCTTTGGAGAGGCTGCAGACAAATAGAGCATGGTTCTCTTTACTCGTGGAGACTCCCTTGATGGAATCAGTATTGAAGAGTTCTTAGCAAAAAGCCCAGAACTGCAGGAACTCGTAGCCAGATGCAACAACCAGTACCACGTCTTCAACAATAAGCTGAACGACAAAAAGCCTCAAGTCACCTCACTGCTACTGAAGATCACAAATATTGTGGAGAAAAATGGAGGGAGCCACTACACCAACGAGATGTTCCAAGAAGCTGAGAAGGTGATAGAAGAGGAGAAACAACGCATCCTCAAGGAGAAAGAGGAGGAAATACGCAGAGCCCTAGAGGAAGTGGAGCAAAAAATGCTGGAGAAGTAAGAAGAAGAGATGAGGAAAATGCAACAAATCTAAGCACAGAAAGAGCAGGAAGAGTTATGGAGGAATTTAGAAGAGCAAAAAGAAAGGGAATTATGAGAGCAAGCAGAAATGCTGAGAGCCCACTACAAGAGAGATGCTAGACGGAAAGCTGAGGAGCGTCGTCGTCATCGTAGACAGTGCAAATCTATGTAACTCATTCTCTGTCCAGCCCACATTTCAAAATATTTGATTAAACCTTTCTAATTCCTGGTGGCTTTATCCTGGCCTTACTGTATCTTGAAACTTGTGTACTCTTAGGTAGTGGGTAATAACAGCTGATCTTAGTATTTTGGAGGATGCAGTTTAAATTCCTCCACAATTGTTGTTGTTTTTCTTTGTTTTATTCAGGTCAGCTCTACATTGTCATTCCCATGTTGCTCATAAGTTTTTAGTGTTGATCACAACACTTTTTTCCCTGCTGCTAACACAACAATATGTCTGCAGTCTGCAGCTACTAGCTCTGCCGTATTGATGGGCTTTCATCATCTGGTACAAGCTGTAGGCACTAAATAAATAAAATATATTTTACAGAAACACTAAAGAGCTGTACACACAGGCCAGGTGACATAAAGTAACAACTATTAGTACAATCATGGTTTAAATAAAGTTCACCCCTTTTAAACAGACATATTTATTTTTGCTCCAGGAGGAAAACCAAATAAATCATGCTGATTAATACTAATCAAATCATTAAATAAAGTCTTGGACGAGACATAATGTATTTTCAATAAATCACATTTTTTCCTGCTTTTCTTTACGAGCAAACCAAATATTTACTTTTATGACATTTTCAGTAAAGACCCGTGAGAGAGCAATACGTTTAGCAGTAAACAGTTAACATTTTGAAACGACTCGCTTTGTTAAAGAAAAAAAGAAAAAATTCAACCAGTGCTTTAATGACAAATCATTTGATTCTCTTTTATGATTCTATGTTGATAAAACACTTGATTACCACTATTTAAACATTGTCAATCCAAATAGAACAAACATTGAAAAAATTGCTAAACTTGTCAGTGTTTTGTTTTATTCAGAAAAGTTGAAAAGTTACTTCTTTATCTCGGCACATTCGCCAGGCTTCTTGTTTCTGCGTGGCAGCAAAGCCGATGTACGATCTGTTCTTCTGTGTTTGGATACGAGTGGAAAGTATCCAAGCATGGAGAGGCTCAGCAGCACGATGCTGAAAACATAAACCAGATCGTTTCCTCAAAACGCTCCTGAGAGCAGATTAACTTTACTTCTGCTTTAGTTGCTCAGTTGCCTTGAGGAACGCAAAGATGTGGAGCCTTTACAACTTGATCCTCATATGCAGTAAGTTACACTATTTAATCTTGAATATGTAGCTAGAATCAGAAATTTTAACATCTGAGCTGATAGTTAACGACCTGCAGATATTAGTAGCATTGGACTCAAGGGAATTGAACAGATAAAAATGGTAACTTCCACTTATTAAAATACAAAATTAATACTATCTTCTCATTTTAGCTGCTGTGAGTTGTGTGACCGGTGATGTAATCCCTGTGTTTGGATATGAGGGCAGCGATGCAGAGGTTCCCTGTCCATATCCTGCGGGATATGAGGATTATGAAAAGTACCTGTGTAAGAACGACTGCAACGACGATGAAGTTCTTATTAGATCAAATGGAAATGATGACAAATACTCCATCTATGAAGACATTCTTATTAGATCAGAGGGAGAAAACAACAAATACTCCATCTACGATGACCAAGAAGCTCTAACCTTCACAGTGACCATCTCTGACCTTCGATTTGATGATGTTGGAAAATATTGGTGTGGAGTGACCAGAACAGGAAAAGACATCTACACTGAAGTAAAGCTGGAAGTTAGAAATGGTAAAAAAAAAAAATCTGTTACACATTTTATTTGACATAGCACCCTAAATCTAAGGAAACATTATGATAGATACAAAGCACACAATTAGGTTTTCAGTCTATTATGGATTAAACACGACTGTTTTTGACCTGGAAAATGTAACTTCTTATTTTAGTTCATTATTTCTCTACTGAGTGAATCTTATTCCGAGCTATAATATCAAGGTTTGACACTATTAAACACAATTCACTGCAGATAAAATAGAAGGAAATTTTATTAATTTGAAGCAAAATTGAAGTTGAAACATTCTCAGTCATGATCTGTAAATTTGTTTCATACAAGTAAAATTTGTTACTATTATCTAGTGTGATTTTACAGTGTTGTTTATCTTACCCACAGACATATGGGGCGGAACGCCAACTAAAATCCAAGGTAATGAGGAAGGTTCGGTGTCCATCGACTGTCTTTATGAAACCGATGATGTCAACAACCTGAAGTACGTCTGCACAGGAAACCGGCGCTCTGTATGTTTACAGAAAGCAATAATCACCTCTAATAAAAGACAAAATGGACGATTCACACTCACTGATGACAAGAATGCGAGAATTTTCAGAGTCACCATTTCCAGTCTGAGCCTGAGGGATTCTGGGTCGTATCTTTTTGGTGTCCAGAGAAACGCAGGATGGGATGGTTTCTGTACTTTTGCCCTGGTGGTCAAAGGTGAGACGTTCAAACTTTACATCAACTCTATGAATTTATGAAGGGAAACAGCTGTTATGTTTATTTTCTGTGTTGAAAACATCTAAAATAAAAAAGACATACCTCAATGATTCTTCTTTTTTATAAATTAGACTGGTGCTGTGTGACATCCAAGAACATGAATGGCATCGAGGGACGTCAGATAACATGGCAGTGTCCTTATCCACGTGAACATCGTAATAACAGGATGTTTATCTGCAAAGGAAACCAACGCAGTGACTGTACAGACATGATGGGTCAAACGAGGTTCGCAGTGCACAGCGTTTCTTCCAGCTCTTTCTCTGTTACCATCACTAACTTGGAAGCAAGGGATGCTGGGACGTACTGGTGTCGATCAAACTCAGAGTGGAGTGTTGGAAGCTACACTAAGGTCCATCTATCTGTAGGTAAGAGCAAAACACAATATAAATAGTTTTCATTAGTCAACTGTGGGACTTCCAAGATATTATTCTTGATCATTATAATTTATTTCCTCTATAAAATAAATTAATATCATGAAGTTGAAATGAAAGATATGACTAAAACAATAAAAGCAGCAGAAAAGACAAAATGGGACAGATTGTTTATATGAATCTGTTCAATTGTTTAATAGTAACTAGTCTGGCACAAGAATTGTGTCATTTTTAATCCAACTTATTTCCTTGTTTGCTTCAGAAAAAGAACAAATTACAGAAAATAAAGTGCTTAGGGATCTGCAAAAACAGAAACAGACAGAAAGCGAGGCATTAAATGACGTGAAAATACCAGAGACGAAAAAGAGGAAACAGGTTTTATCACCAATATTCTTTTCAGTACCCTTTTTATATTATGCTATTTTCAAATACGTCCTCAGTGGAGCTTTTAACACAATTGAGCCTCACAAGCTGTGGGACTTATTTGGTGTTTGGTGTGAGATTTGAAACCCAACAATCAGCAAAATGCCATAAAGTTCATACTAGTTTTTTTTTTTAAACTTCGGACTTTGCTGCATTTTTGTGCAAAGAAGCAAAAGAAAGAAGATTTTCCATTTTCAACATTTTTAATTGATTTCTAATTAGATATGGACACAATAAAAAAACCCCCGGATAAGATGGCAGGAAGGAGAAAGAGGAAACTGACCAGGTTTACACTACTGCTAGAGTTTGATCTGGAGTATTTATTGTATTATAATGTCTGACATGTATTCAAAGGAACAAACTTAGCTTTCAACTGTTTAGTTATTTTGATAATGGTCTATATAAACTGAAATGTTATCCTTTATGAGAAACGTTTTGGAAGAAAAGGAAGAAATATAAAGTATTTTGAGTGAATTTATTTTAAAGCTGCAATGATGCTTCGATTTGTTACAGCCAATTGTAAAAAGAAACAAAGGCAAGATGAAGTTAACTAAAAGTCTTTTTCTGCTACAGCTTATCGTCTCCAGACAGTGGCAAAGGTCACCACAACTCAGACAGCAGCTGACGTCTTTAACCAATCAAGGTACAGAGCGGAGAGACAGTCTGTCCATCAAAGTGTTTCTCTGATTTAGTCATAAACTACAACTTCAAAGTCAAAATCACCAAATTAAGACTGTAGACATTTAAAACTAGACTCAGTGAGGTGAACTTTATTGTGCTTCAGGTGTTTAATCTGTTTTTATCTTTATATGCACTGTAGGTGGATCTTTCTATGGCCTTCTTGCTGCACCTCCTGTCCTACTAATGATAGTGATAATTATCATCCTGGTTGTGTGGAAGAAGAATTGTCACAAAGTAAAAGGTGAGTTGAGTTTTTCCACTGCCAACAAAAGCAAACACATCTGACAGCTGATTTTGTTTTATCGTGCTTTTCTTCATCAAAAGCAGAAGTTGCTACAAACAGATGCCAACATGTGGCAGCAGACACAGAGGAAGTGACTGGAGGAGCAGATGTAAGAAAATGTAATGTTTACATATTTGCTGGAAGGAACGATGTTAATTTATGCAATATATATTAGTTTTATACTTTAGCTTTAATCTCCCACAGCTATAAGAAAAAAAACAATCACCCTGGTGTCTGATCTAAAAAAGTAATACTTTAGTTTTATGGGGAAAATAAATAATAAGTGGATGTATTAATTTATGATCTGTTCCTTCTTTTTGTAGCTTTACGAAAATCATGATGATCCTGCAAAGCGCTCACAGCAGATGACCTGCAAAGAGCAGAGATCAGTTCACTTCTTTAAGGACTATGAAGATGAAGCTCAATACGGAAACATTTCAACAACTGAGGATATTTACTGCAATGAGTTCTTTTTAAAAACTCAAGAGAGTGAGCCAAATATTGGGTCCGACCTGCATGTGGATATTTGTGTGAGGCTGAAACTTTTTATTGAATTCCTAAAAGTCTTATTTTTTTAAGTAACATCATCATCATCATCTATGGAGAGCCATTTCAGCCAAAATTAAATAAATAAATAAATGGGTGAAATAAATAAAAAATGAGTAAAATAAATCAAAAAATGAAGAAAATGAGTGAAATAAATAAATAATTTGTTAAATAAATAATTTAGCTTTTTCATTAACCCATTTTTTCATTTATTTATTTTCATATTATCAATTTCTCAATTTCCCTTTTTCATTAATCTATTTTTCATTTACCCACTTTTCATTAATCTATTTTTCATTTAACCATTTTTTAATTTAGCTTTTTCATTAACCCCATTTTTCATTTCTTTATTTTTCACATTATCAATTTCCCAATTTCTCTTTTTCATTTATCTATTTTTTATTTATCCCTTTATCCATTTACCCATTTTTCATTAATTTATTTTTCAATTAACCACTTTTCAATTTCCCTTTTTTATTAACCCAATTTTTTCATTTATTTATTTTTCAGATTATCAATTTCTCTATTTCTCTTTTTCATTTATCTATTTTTCATTAATCTATTTTTCATTTGTCCATTTTTCATTTATCCCTTTATCTATTTACCCATTTTTCATTAATCTATTTTTTAATTTAAACATTTTTTTATTTCCTTTTTCCATTAACCCGATTTTCTATTTCCCAGTTTCATTAATCAATTTCTCATATATCCCTTTTTTATTTACCCAATTTTCTTTTATCTATTTTTCATTCAACATTTGTTTGAAAAATCTTTACTTTTCCCATTTTCCAATTCCCCTTATTCATTTAGTATTTCCTTATTTTCTTATTTATCACATTCTATTTCCCCGCAAAACTTAGGGAAAAAATAAATGCAAATGAGGAGAGGCACGTCATCAGGCTACAACTTCCCCAATTGGTTGGTTAGCGTCACACCCATACTTTGCTTCAAGAAAGATGGCGACCTACTAACGGGTTATCAATAAGCTGAAGCTCATTAACTTCATTAGAAAATAGTGTTATTACTCCTGACTTTAGTTCTCGTGTGGCCGCTCAGACAGAACGTGTTTCAGTTGGCGGCTCTCATGGACTCAGAGCTTCACCGTCGGGAGTTTTTATAGTTTGAACGAAGCGGCCGCTGAAGTTGGCTTACGATTGAAGGTTCGGGACACCTTCGTAGCTACCAGCTGTGATCCAACTATAAGGAGCAACTTTACTGTACATCGTAAGTGAACTGCAATATCCAGAGGCAGCTCTACGGAGCATCGACCTGAAAGAATGAGAATGACAAGCCTTGGAGATCTGCGTCGGAGGCCATCTTTCAGACATGCACCGCTGCTGTCCGTCCAGGATCCTCCGGTTGTCCAGACGTTGCACGGTAAGCTACTAACGCTGATGTTTGTTTTCCAACTACAGTCATATTTAATCAATAGGGCTCAATTACGATCGCGGGAGGTTTTGAGTTGATCTCGGCAGTAGGTGACAAACTGAACGTCTCCAGGATGTTGAGACCAGCACGTCCTCTGATCCAATACATCTTATTAAGGATAAAATCAACAAAACGTGTTCAAATTAATGGCCCAACAGGTTGATTAAAGACAGTAAAAAGGTAGGAGTGGTTTCGAGTCGATCGCCTTGTTTTACCTTTGTAAACAGACAACCTGAATACAGTGACATTTAGTGAGGGTACAGAATGGAGAATGGATAAAAGCTGAACTCCTGCTACAATCTTTGCGTCTCTTGGTTACATCCCTGAGGTGTGCCAAGTGTGGCCCACATGCATATGCACTGTTGAAAATGAGAAGCTGACATTCACAAATGACATTGAAATAAATTCTAGTCCAACTTCTGGTTTGTTGCGATTCCTCTGGATCCTGTTGGAGGAAAAATATCCCAACTTCACAAGATGTGGCTTTAACCTAACTCCTGTCAGTCTGAAGCTTCTCATATTTGGGTCATCAAACCAAAGTTCAGATCTACCATAACTGGTTCCATCGCCACCAGGTCAAAAGTACAGCTTTTTGGCGCAGCACATTCATTAATGTTTCCATCATGTATGTTTTCAGATGCAGACCATCCTGCAGGCCTCTGGTCTCAGTGTTTCCCTTCAGACTCCCAGTGGGCTCACAGCTTCAGGATGACCAGAGACCTTCACCTTTCTGGAGCAGGAACACTCGGCCAAATGCACTGGTGACACATTCATTTAAAAAAAATTGGCTGTTCTTATACCATTGATATGCATGAACCGTCTGTATTTTACTGTTTTGAATAAACAAACTGATTATTATGAAATCTGTGTTCCTTCTAATATGTGAAGTTCTAATTTAATCAAATCTCATGTTTTCACGTCCCAGAGACAATAAAATGATCGTTTGTTTGTGGCTTAAAATAAAGGAAGCGATCTTAATAGAACAAAGCTACAAAAATAGAATACAGATTGAAAGTTTTGGACCTGTTTTATTTTTTGGTTTCATTACACTGAAGATTCTTCAACATGAAGCTAAACAGTGAGTGGAGTACCTTATATGTACAACAACGTAGAAATGAACAAACTGACATATTGGGTTCTTAATAGCAACCCTAGCAGTTATTTTACACAGCTTGGTTTATTGAATAATGATTGTGTTCATTTACGGACGCCTTCAATTGGAAATTTGCAATCTGAAGTATCAATAAAATAGTTTAACCAGTCAGTCCTCAGGTCGTCTGCCCTGCATGTTTCAGGCCTCAGTAAATGTCTGATGGATGAGCTAATGCTATCGTTTGTATCAGGTGCTCTGGAACAAACACTTTAAAATGTTAATGTCCTGTGTAACAAAGTGATATAGACAAATGTTTTCATCTCACTGTCATTTCCACTCTATAGCTGAAGTTCATCACATTTCTGGATGTTCTGTGTTTCAGTTAAATTGAAGTTAGCAGGTTTTTAATCAGGCCACAACACCCTGTGTGTGTTGGGTTTAAGAAAAGAGGCTGCTCTGTTGAGCACCAGCATTCATTTTTCCTCTGATGTTTGGGTGAACTCTTCTCTGTGGAGGTCGGGCGTCTCTCTGCTTCGTCCTGAAGGAGACCCATCAGGAGTTCTGGTGCTGCTCACAGTGCAGACGGTTCTCCTCAGTGTTCGCCATGTCAGGCCTGGTCCCTCTCAGCCAGGATCTCCAGTCATTCTGTTCCTTCACCCTTGAATAAACATAACAGAATATGTTCTGGGTGTAATGATTCATTTGTTAATTGAAACAATGTTTAGTATCAAAATAAGATTAATTTATTTCCTTAACAGTTCCTTCTCCTGTTCCCTCAGAAGGGCAGAGTTTAGGAGTGACTAATTACATTTACTTAAATATAGTTGAGTAACTTTTTGAAACTCAAATGAACTTTTAGGAATACTCTTACTATGCTGAACTTTTTACTTTTACTCAAGTCATTTTATTATGAGGCATCACTATTATTTAAACTAATTTTTCATTTTGTCTTTAAAATACCAAAATTTCCACTGAACTTAATATTTTGGGCCTTCTAATTGTGTATTTTTTTTAGATATGAAATAATTGATAACTTGATCAGTTACTCAGTACTGATCAACTTTTTACCAAATGCTTCTTTACTCTTGTTTAATTTCTTATTCAGCTACGATTTACTTTGAGTAAAAACATGTTGAAGTGCTACTGTTATTCCTAGAGTATAAATTGTGGGTCCTCTGTCCACCTCTAAGGAACAGTAACCAAATGTTGAGGCACATGTTGACCAAAAACAGGAAAACTAAGGTGGGCAAGTTATACATACAAAGAAATACTTAAATTAATAGTCATATTTACTTTATATGCATGTGGGCCACACTTGGCACACCTCAGGGATGTAACCAAGAGACGCAAAGATTGTAGCAGGAGTTCAGCTTTTATCCATTCTCCATTCTGTACCCTCACTAAATGTCACTGTATTCCGGTTGTCTGTTTACAAAGGTAAAACAAGGCGATCGACTCGAAACCACTCCTACCTTTTTACTGTCTTTAATCACCTGTTGGGCCATTAATTTGAACACGTTTTGTTGATTTTATCCTTAATAAGATGTATTGGATCAGAGGACGTGCTGGTCTCAACATCCTGGAGGCGTTCAGTTTGTCACCTACTGCCGAGATCAACTCAAAACCTCCCGCGATCGTAATTGAGCCCTATTGATTAAATATGACTGTAGTTGGAAAACAAACATCAGCGTTAGTAGCTTACCGTGCAACGTCTGGACAACCGGAGGATCCTGGACGGACAGCAGCGGTGCATGTCTGAAAGATGGCCTCCGACGCAGATCTCCAAGGCTTGTCATTCTCATTCTTTCAGGTCGATGCTCCGTAGAGCTGCCTCTGGATATTGCAGTTCACTTACGATGTACAGTAAAGTTGCTCCTTATAGTTGGATCACAGCTGGTAGCTACGAAGGTGTCCCGAACCTTCAATCGTAAGCCAACTTCAGCGGCCGCTTCGTTCAAACTATAAAAACTCCCGACGGTGAAGCTCTGAGTCCATGAGAGCCGCCAACTGAAACACGTTCTGTCTGAGCGGCCACACGAGAACTAAAGTCAGGAGTAATAACACTATTTTCTAATGAAGTTAATGAGCTTCAGCTTATTGATAACCCGTTAGTAGGTCGCCATCTTTCTTGAAGCAAAGTATGGGTGTGACGCTAACCAACCAATTGGGGAAGTTGTAGCCTGATGACGTGCCTCTCCTCATTTGCATTTATTTTTTCCCTAAGTTTTGCGGGGAAATAGAATGTGATAAATAAGAAAATAAGGAAATACTAAATGAATAAGGGGAATTGGAAAATGGGAAAAGTAAAGATTTTTCAAACAAATGTTGAATGAAAATAGATAAAAGAAAATTGGGTAAATAAAAAAGGGATATATGAGAAATTGATTAATGAAACTGGGAAATAGAAAATCGGGTTAATGGAAAAAGGAAATAAAAAATGTTTAAATTAAAAATAGATTAATGAAAAATGGGTAAATAGATAAAGGGATAAATGAAAAAATGGACAAATGAAAAATAGATTAATGAAAAATAGATAAATGAAAAAGAGAAATAGAGAAATTGATAATCGGAAAAATAAATAAATGAAAAAATTGGGTTAATAAAAAAGGGAAATTGAAAAGTGGTTAATTGAAAAATAAATTAATGAAAAATGGGTAAATGGATAAAGGGATAAATAAAAATAGATAAATGAAAAGAGAAATTGGGAAATTGATAATGTGAAAAATAAAGAAATGAAAAATGGGGTTAATGAAAAAGCTAAATTAAAAATGGTTAAATGAAAAATAGATTAATGAAAAGTGGGTAAATGAAAAATAGATTAATGAAAAAGGGAAATTGAGAAATTGATAATATGAAAAATAAATAAATGAAAAAATGGGTTAATGAAAAAGCTAAATTATTTATTTAACAAATTATTTATTTATTTCACTCATTTTCTTCATTTTTTTATTTATTTCACCCATTTATTTATTTATTTAATTTTGGCTGAAATGGCTCTCCATAATCATCATCATCTTAATGCTGATGGTAGTGACAACTTTCATGAGCTTTAAAATTATGCTTTTTCATTACTTCATACTAATAAAACTGCAGTTTTGTTTTCCTATATACACAATTTTAAGTCAAAATAAATAAACGGCAAATGTCATGATTCTAGTGTGTCAGTGGGATTTTGTGGAACCTTTTACTGACGGCTTCATTAAAAATAGTAAAAAAGAAAAATAAAGAAATACAGAAAAGTTAGCAATGGGCATAAGACTCAAAAGGCTGGATGCAGAAGACATCCAGTTGGATGCTGAGTGTTTGTTCCAGTTGTGAAGGTGAGAAGATTTAGAGAAGAAAACGCTTTGGATTATTCTGTGTTCATAAAGAGGTTTCCTTAAACAGACAACATTAAATGCCTTGAATTAGTGAAGTGGTGGTTACACAGGCAATAAGAAAGGATAAAAAAACAACTGCTTGTTCAGCAATTTATTGAGTTGTGCTTCACCATGACACCACTAGGTGGTAGTGCAGCTTTAGAAAACTTCCTAGAATACATTTTCTGTCAATGGT
The DNA here is from genome assembly GCF_904066995.2 of Poecilia reticulata. Taxonomy (NCBI): domain Eukaryota; kingdom Metazoa; phylum Chordata; class Actinopteri; order Cyprinodontiformes; family Poeciliidae; genus Poecilia; species Poecilia reticulata. Next base: position 11,648,942 of record NC_088830.1, read on the forward strand.
GAGAAGTTTGATTGATGGTAGATCAAAATATTTGGTGCAATAATTTATGTGATGTAACACCAATAGCTGAGAACCTGTTTTAAAAATGTATACAACAAATAACATTAGTAAAGAATATTATATATGTAAAGCATAATATATTTGATTTCTGTGAAAAGGGAAAAATAATTCCTTCTTGTGAAAACAGAATTAAATTTCTTTCTTTGTAATCATGTCCAAACAGGGAAAACAATGTAAAATAAAGTTAATATAATGTAGGCACCTACCACATGTACCTATTTCTGGGGATAATTTTGAGAGTTGACGCATTTTGATGTGTGTTGTCAAACTGAGCTATCTAATGTTTTTTTCACCATAGATTTAAATAAAGAAATAATAATAAAATATAAAATAAAACAGACTGCTCCACAGTGCAGTCCTAAAACAGCACAAAAACTTTAAACAAAATCAAAATCAATTATTTATTTTTTTTTTGCTGATATAAAACCTATGCTGCTGCTTGTTCGGTACTCTTATTAAATAAAAGGACTTTTAAATCGTCCACATTTTTCATGTGCAGTGCATGATTTTTCTCACTCATGAGGTCTGTGGACACATATGGTGGTTATTGAGCTCAGCAGTGGAAGAATAAGCCACTGTGGTTTTACTTGAAATATTTCTCACAGCAGTTTCCTGCCTGTTTGTGTGACTGTGGTCTTGAGGAACATCATGATGTAAAGCCTTCAAAATCTGTTGGCTATGTACAGTAAGCTGTTATTTGTTAAGATATTATAACGCAATTTTTATTTAGTGAGTTGATTCATTATCTTGTGAGCAGAGTCATCATACAACTGTGTTTGTATATAAATGTTCAAAAATGTAGAGATGTTTGAATCTTTACATTAATCTCTGATTAACTGCATTAATCAGCCACCAATTAATGCAATTGGTGGCTGAGAAAGATGAAAGTTTCTTTGTAAAGAAGGTCAAGGCAGAAACCGCAGACATGATGAGTCACGGCAGGTCACATTGCACCATGTTTCAAGTAGCTCTTTCTATGTTATTCATGAAATAATTCAGCCGAAATTGAATATGTAATGTCAATAAGACCTCCAGGGATGCTCATCTATGTTGGTGCTGTGAGAAATCTAAGAACATCGGTCTCATTGTGGCATAGAGAGAGTAACCCTTGACATCAAGATAACAGAGATTAAAATCTGCAGTTACTAATTGTATCTGTACTAATAATGTGAATCTACTTGCACAAAGGCAGCCATAAGTATATGTACTGCGCAACAACAAATCAAGGCTGTGCTACACCAACCTGATCCACATGAAGAAGATCGGCCAGCAAGCTGTTCTGCACCTTATAACAAAGTAAACATGTTTTAATTTGACAGCAGCTCTTTGAGTTCTACTTCTGTGCAAACAAAGAGAATCTATATCTCTGTGATTGTGATATGGTCAATTTCTTTTCTTAATCCTGAGTTAAATTTTGTTTATATTTGGGCCCAACAGCTAAAATTACAGCTCAAGTGTGATTCACCATGTCTCAATATGATCACATTATTTTTATTTTGCGCAAGTAAACAAACCATTTTGTACTTTTCTGTTGTGCATCAGTTTATCTTTGGGCTATGACCCCTGGTCAAACCAAAATAACTCTAAGTAAACTCCTGCTGTATCATAAATGTATATATTGACCATATAGTAGCTTTGGAAAACAAACTGTTTTAGGAAAATAACTCTCCTATGTCGGCTTCATTTGTATGTTAAACTGCAGCATCGATTATTTGACCACCACATCAACTGGAATGCTATAACTAACACTACATGAGATCTGCAGCTCTCACACATCACTTATTCAGCATGTGTTTACCAACCTAAATAATCCGGCAATAACCCAATTATAATGTCAGTAAAAATCACACAACACTATTCAAACTCTTTATTCACCTGAGAGAGGAAATATTTCAAAGGGAAACTTAAAGGGGCAGAATATTATATATTTTCCATGCACATAGTGCCATTTTAGAGATGTCAAGTAACTATTTGTAATTGTCATACAGGACTTCAAACTACTGGCTTTGTTTGTTTGACCATTATGTGACCAATAGGTTTCAGTATGTGCAAATCTCTCCGTGTACTCTGTGGTGGTCTGCAAAAACAAGTCGCTGAGCAGGACAAGCTGGCCGAAGATCTGTATGCTGCTTTAAAGAAAGGTCGACCCGCTCTCAACAGGAAACAGACAATTTCCTCTCAATATAGTACATGGGTCTGTGCAAAACCGCATGGGTTGGACGTTGTGTCAAGAAGAGGAAGGTCTGTGTTTTTATATTTCTGCTGCTTAATGATGTTGTGGAGCTTTAAAAACCTGCAGGTCTGCATCTGCTGTAAGTTTATTTGGATTTATAAAACTACATAGGGTCTTGGCTAGATTATTATAGTAATTTATTATGTTACATACAACAAATGCAGTAAGATATGTCTTAGAATGAGAGAATGGTTTGGCAACTGAAAAAAAATACAGAAATGTAGACTGAATTTTCTAACTTTTACATAGATTTGTTTTATTTCTTTTACATTTTTATTACATTTGTTATTTTTACTGAATACTATTATTACTACTACTGCAAATCAAAATAATAATTAAAATAATAATAATTGATAACATGACATATTTTAAAGTTATACAATACAAGACGTTGACAGAAGCAATTAAAATCTGCTACCGAAGTTAAGGAAACAGACTGGACTTTGGGAGTATACTTTCAAAGCACTGTTGCTGGTTGTAAACATTTATTTAAGGGCAGTATTACCTTGTTAATTACAGCATGTGTTTTCAGACAAAACAGACACGTTAGCACTATATCACTGAAACTATCCTAAAGGTGTGGCTTTTGAAAAAATATCCAGAAGACTGATGTCCTCTTTAATGGTGGTGAAAAGTTCATGACATTCATCTCACAAGAGCAGGGTGATCAAATATGGTTTTTAAACGGCTTCTCATTTTAACTATGTATTCACACCATTAACCAGCCTAAACCTAGACACAGCTGTATGCATCTCTGCAGTTTTTCTGATACCATCTTTTCTTCTCTTCACAGTTACTTTATCTTGTGCAAGCAATGCAGCAGCAGTGATCCAAGTATCTGGGTATGAGGGCAAAAGAGCGATTGTTTTATGTCCCTATGATGCTGGTTTTGAGTCCTATGAGAAATACCTGTGTAGGGGCGACTGTCGACAAGATGCAGATGTTCTGGTCAGGAGCACAGAAACTACGAAGGCCAGATACTCCACCAGCGATGATAAAAAGAAACGTATTTTCATGACGACCATTTCAAACCTAAGATCTGAGGATGGGGGAAGATACTGGTGTGGGGTGACCAAAACTGGGTTTGACAAATATCCTTCAGAAGTCTCACTGGAAATAAAGAAAGGTGAAAAACAAAATTAAATTATACATGTTGAGGGATGAAGATTTTTTTCCTTGTTCTGAAGTTTGTGGCAAAAGGTTTCAAAGATTTTAAAGAAATCAAAAACACTAAGCCATCTCACTAAATGGTTTACTAAAACATTTTATAAAAAATATGGGATGTTTTAACATAAATAAATGTCAAAATGACTCATTTAAACAAATAGAAAGAATATTTGGAATTATAAAACAGGACATTTGACCTACAGTACGTAGGAAAGCTGTGACATCAAACAGTTCAATTTCTGCACATCTCAGATTTATAGTAGTTTTTCCTAAAGTTGAAGAACACAGAAACTAAAGTGAATTATTTAATTTAATAATTCTTATTAATGGAACATTTAGTGGTTTAGATTTGTTGCTACATTGCAGAATTTCCCGATGCATATTCAAGTCATCATTTAAAATGATGTGGAAATGTTGCATATATGTGCATAAGCAAAGCAATCCTCAGTTGCTGATATCATCCATTTTTATTTTCTGTATAACAGAGTGGTGTTGTGTGAAGACCAACAAGATGAGTGGGATTGTGGGACAACTCGTTATGTTGTCCTGTCCTTATCCACTAAAACACAGGAACAACAGGAAGTTCCTCTGTAAGGGAGACCACCATGACCACTGCACCGATGTGGTGACAGGTGGAAGCAGGTTCACCCTCCAAGACGACGTCTCTTCGAGCTCTTTCTTGGTGATTGTCACAAAGCTGGAAGAAGGTGATGCTGGGACGTATTGGTGTGGTTCAGATTCTACGTGGAGTCCTGAAAAATACACCAAAATTGAGCTGTCAGTAGGTAAGATCCTAGAAAATGGGAAAACAAGGCAGATAAATCATAGTTCAGTAAGGTTGTGTTATGTTTTTACTTTCTAACAGCAGAGGTTTGCCAATCTTCTCAGTTCTTTAGTTGCATTACCACCAACAGATCATCAGTCCTAACCTTGGCTGTATGAAAGTTTATTTCTACAGTCTGCATCTCACACTGCTGCTTCCGGACTGTAAAATAATCTCACTTTGGTGATTGTTAATGATAATACAGCCCCGTTTCTGAAACTGATGCCTGGTCTTCATGCTGCAAAGAAACAAAAACTCTTGCAGCAACTTTTGGTCTCTGCAGTTTGACTTTCTAACAGCAGAGGTTTGCCAATCTTCTCAGTTCTTTAGTTGCATTACCACCAACAGATTATCAATCCTAACCTTGGCTGTATGAAAGTTTATTTCTACAGTCTGCATCTCACACTGCTGCTTCCGGACTGTAAAATAATCTCACTTTGGTGATTGTTAATGATAATACAGCCCCGTTTCTGAAACTGATGCCTGGTCTTCATGCTGCAAAGAAACAAAAACTCTTGCAGCAACTTTTGGTCTCTGCAGTTTGACTTCATCTACTTTGCAGATACTGACAGCTAAAAATGGCTCGTGTGTGATCACTCGTCTTAAACTTATATTGTTCATTGACTGGTCATTAATTGTGTGTGAACTGATACCAACCATATACCAGTTGGTCTGAATGATAATATTTAAGTAAGCTTTATGAAATTCTATGTGAACTTTGTTTTTATTAACATAATCTTCTTGGAACTGAGAAACAGAACTGTATTGCCTTCAACGACTTCTACTATTGTCTATTGCATTTACGATACATCTGGAACAACACACTGACATATGCAGACAAACACACACACACACATGCATCCTTGTTAACCTCCCACAAAAGGCCCCAACGTAGCTTAGTGACTTGTGGGGCCCACCCTTTCTAGATGTCCTAGATCTATGAAAAAAATCAAGCAAGTCCCCCCAAAAATCTTGATACTAAAAATCACTTTCAATATGCACAATTTTAAACTTTATTTTACATGTCAGTTTTTCAGTCACATGTGGGGCCTGTTTATAACATTTATGCTTTGCAGGGTCCACCTTTACACACATGAGTTTTTTAGTCCATTATGGGGCTTGCTTTTAATGTTCAAACTCTAGCAGGCCCATCTTCACAAACATAAATTTTTGGCCAGTTAAAGGGCATGCTTTTAATATTTAACTCTTGTTATGCACCCTTTTGCATCGCAACTTGACATGTGTGGACAATGGCCTGCTAATGGTATCAGCATATGATCAATTAGATTGTGGTGCGTGCCTGAGTCCAGCCAATTGTAAAGCCTAAGAAGATAAATATGTAATGTACTTTGATTACTTTGCTCTTCCTGTGGTGTTCACGCTGCATGAAGCAGCCCACCGCTGTACAACTTTATATGTGGTTAAGAAAACGGATTCCAGATCCTTTCCTTGGACAGAAAGGTAGAAAGGTCTTGCCATTTTAACGTATCACTTAGGGTTTAACTTTGTACTTATTTCCTATATTCGTTCTATCTGTATTTTAAGTTGCTGTTATTAGTTTTCCCCTGTGTATTGTAGTTTCCTTTGTTCTTAGGTCAATTCATCTGTGGTAATTAGTCTCCTTCCCTTAGTTCTTCTGTTCAGTAATGTCTTCTTCCAGCTGTTCCACATTCCCCTGCTTAGCACACCTGGATCCACTGCCATTCTGTCCTCCATTTTTAGTTTTTAGTTATCTATTCTATTCACCTGTTTTTATGTGATAATAGGTACAATAGGTTTTTCCAACTTGCAAGATAATACTTTTGTATTATCTTACAAGTTGGATATGTGGTCTTTACTTTGGTACTTATTATAAATCTGCACTTTCTGCCTGACAGAGTGGTGCTATGTGCAGACACACAACATATCGGCCAGTGTGGGGTATCCCCTCACCTTTTCCTGTCCTCATTCACGGCGACACCAAGATAGCAGGAAGTTCCTCTGCAAGGGAGCTCAGCGCAGCAGCTGCACTGACATGTTGAGTCAACGCAGGTTCACTCTGCAAGACGATGAGTTCTCCACATTTTTCGTTGTCATGGTCACGAAGCTGGAAGACAGCGATGATGGGACATACTGGTGTGGTTCGGACTCGAAATGGATTGCCGGCAATTACACAAAGATTGAGTTGTCACTGGGTAAGAGTTTTACATATTGAATATGTATTACATACTGACTTTGGGATGGGATATTTTTTAAAAATTAAACTTGAAATAGGAAGGCATTTATTAATAAACCTCACAAGTAAAACTCTCCTCTTGAGAAAGTGATGTGTATGATTCACAGACATAAATGTGACATGAAAACTTTTAATCAATCTTTTATCACATTAACAAATTTTACAACTATTTAATAATGTATTTAATATGCTGCATGGATGACCAACATCACAAATATTTATTTTTAGAATTAGTTATTTTTGGTTTGCAAAAATTTTACCATAATTTGACATATTTGTGTTTATTAACATCCTCACATTTTGTTTGTGTTAGACTCTCCTTCTGTGGTCTTTTTGAATATGATATTTTTTCTAAGATCACTAAAAAGTTTTTTGTCCAGTTAATTTTTCGTCTCGTTAAGGGCAATTAAAAACTAATGATTTTTTTTTTGTTTCACTTACAGTATATCTTATGTTGGGGGAGGGATATTGCCTTTTTGCAATTATATTTTGCATTGCATTAAAATCAAAATAAAAAAGTTTATATTCATGTCTTTCTGACAGAGTGGTGTTGTGTGAACACACAAAATATGAGAGGCATTGTGGGAAATTCCTTCATCCTGTCTTGTCCTTATCCACCACAACACTGGAATAACGACAAATTCCTCTGCAAAGGAGAGCAACGCGACAACTGCACTGATGTGTTGTTGAGTCAAAGCAGGTTCACTCTGCAAGACGACAAGTCCTCCAGCATTTTTTTGGTGAAGATCACAAAGCTAGAAGAAGGCGATGCCGGGACGTACTGGTGTGGTTCCGATTCAAAATGGAGCGCTGGAAACTACACCAAGATAGAGCTGTCAGTAGGTAAGACTGCGTCAGCTAAGTATGATTAAGAACTATTTGATGAGCATTTTTTAAATACAACTTTTCTGAAATAGAAATTTAATCAGAAAACAAAAACCACTGAATGTCAATGAAGCAAATTTTCAACATCAAAACATAAAATATGTTGACATTCTTTCAAGTTTATCTGTTCATATATTATGATTAACAGAATGTGTAAATAGCATTACATTTAGTTTATCTGTAAGCTATGGAAAGCTGTCCACACAGGTTTGATTTTAATATAATAATCCAGGCTGCTCTCTTTGTAAATGTTGTGGTTTCATCAATTGTTCTAATGACTCTTTAAGCAACATAATAGAAAAATATGTGTGCAACAGCTAGTAGATTTTCACCTTTGTAGTGCATTAAGATCATTTGCATTTGTTGACAATAGGACAGTGACAAAAAAATGCATATTTTTACTTATGTTTTGGTTATAAAAGTACACGTACTACCAGTAGATCTACAATTTTCCTTTTATTCTTTCTTTTCAGGTCCTGCCTCTTTTAACCTGGTGGTTTACATTGGTCCTGCTCTCCTCTTCCTCCTTCCTATTTTATTTGCTGTTTTTATAGCACATAAATGCAAACAGAAAGGTATGCATTGCATCTATTATATGAAGAAGCTTTAGAAACAGATAAAGATTTTAATCAATAACTAAACATCTGTGTTCCAGAAGCTGAAGAAAGGAAAGAGAAGAAAAGAAAACAGTTTGATGCTCTGGAGATGGTGGGTGCCAATAATGTGAAAAGGAAAGAACCTAGAAATCCATCCTAACAGGCTGTGTGTGTTTAGATGAAACTGAGATCTGTTGTGTTTTTGCTTTTATTGTTGCAAAGTCAATCTCAGAAACAGCTATTTTCCAATAAATTCAAAAACAGATGACGAAAAAAGTATCTAACAACTATCAGTCTGAAGTTGGTTAAAAAGTATTTTCTGAAGTTTTGGGTGAGTCTTACTGATGTCAAAAGTGCATCCATCAGTCCTTTAGGAGTCAAAGAGGAGTGGGGCAAAGTTCATCCACAGTGATGTTAAAAGGAACATTGCACATCCCTGATGAGGATTGTTCCTGCCCAGGGTGATACAACCAGTAATTAGATTTAGGGTGTGATTGCATTTTCTCATAGCCACAGGCCGGCTTGGATCACATTTTTTCTTTAATTAAATTAAATCTTCACAATAAAAACTAATTTTCTATGTACTAAATTTTGTCCTTTATAATAAACTGGGTTTTCTGGGTTTTCTCCTCAGTTTTATGTCAAGCCAGAAGACTCTGTGTACGAGAACTCAAGTCACTTTGATAAAGCAGAAGATATCCAAGAACAACTTTATGAAAACCTCAAAGCAACAACAGACGCCTACTCTGTCTACATGTAAAATGGAGAACCCCACAGTTAATCGTCGCCTAATTTTTAACATTTTTATTTCTTACTGAATCTTTTTGCAACAGTATCCAGATCATCTTCTATTCTCAACTAAGCAATGCATATTTAACTCAGGTAAATGTTGTATAAATAGTACACATTATTGTAATTGTTCTCCAACAGTTTAAAGTTTATACTCTCAGATCAAAACATAAACACATGAGAGAACTTTATTAACAGTCTTGGAGGTTTACAAAAAGTGATGACACAAATACCAGTGTGACTCCAGAAACAGTAGATCAGTAGCAACAAATAATGCTACTATTGCAACTGAAAACATTGTTTGTACAGTCAGGAAGTAGTTGTGTTTCAGTTCAGCTGTTTAATCCATCTACCAGGGGAAGTGTAGACTACTGAACTAGAACTAAACTTACTCAAGGTTCTGGTTGTTGTCCATAGATTCGCCAAGTCAACAAGCCAATATGCTCCAGCACTCTTCCACCCCCAAAGAAATTGTTCACCCCATGATCCTTCCAGCAATAGCCACAAATAAATGTGGAATATGGAACATAACAGATTAGGGCCCTGGACACTTTGCTGTGACAAGTAAGAGCGATGCAACTACAGTCCAAATGATGTGTCAGGACAAAAAAGGGGGGAAAAAAAATGTTTTCCCTATTTGTGGGTAGAGTGATGTTTTCACAGTAAAAATTGTGAACAAATACAGAGAAATATAGTAATACAGTAGCAGTTAAAAAGTTAATTAATAACAATCTGAAGTTAAGAATGTGAGACTTATTGTAAGATAGCAAGATTCAAAAGGCTGGAGGATGAGTATGTATGTGTGTTATTGTTAAGGTGAACTGCTTCAGAGAATGATTCACTGTAGACCAGTGGTTCCCAAACTTTTTCTCCTGCACCCCCCCCCCAGTGGTTTAGAAACATTTTCTGGGCCCCCCCTATGGATTACAAATGGCTGTCTGGTTGAACGACGTGTGGGAGGGGGTGGGAGGGAGGAGAGAGGATTCTTAGAGACTCCCTGCCCCTGCCCCTGGAGGGTGGGGGGGATATTGACTTTGTTGGGAGCAAAATTAATGTACGTAGCTGAACATAGACAACAACATCGGTAGCCTACAGGCTACTTGTTAAGCTTAAGGTGCTGTATTGATATTAGCTAGTCATCCTTTAGCTAACTTTACCTGCATCCAGCAACTTTACTCAACTCAGTCGGTTAGTTTGGAGGGAAAACTGTGAAAAGTTCTTTGCGTTTTGCTGGTTTGCTGCCATTATTCTAACACACCTGCTCTCCACAGCAGCAGCAGGTCTCCTTCGCTAACGCACAGGTCTAAACCCAGCGCGTGTTGTAGTGTTCATGTTGCCCCCCCGGCCCCCTGCAATGGCACGCGCCCCAAAGTTTGGGAACCTCTCCTGTAGACCATTCTGTGTTGATAAAAAAAATAAAGTAGTGCTTTACTCGTGACACCACTAGGTGGTGGTCTTGTTGCTTCGATAACTTTCTCTGCATTCTGTAAATGTCTCTCATTGGTGACAAGTTTCATTGATAGTAGATTAAGGAAGATAGAGCACATCACCCATCTTCTAAAATCCTTACATTAGCTCCTGGTACTTCAGAGAGAAGACTTTAAAATACTTCTGTTAGTTTATAAATCACCGAATGCCTTAGAATTAAAACATATTTTTAATGCTCAAGACCCAAAAGTGAAATTAATATGAAGTAAATCTATTATAATTTAAGCTCTGACAGTATGACCCATGTTCTGGGAATCATTTTGTTAGAGGTCAAGCTGTTGTGTGTTGTCAGGATGATTTATCTTTAGTGTTTTTCATCAATTTAAATAATAATAAAAAAATAACAAGGGACCACCTGTAGCTTGAAGGGTATTGTACATATAATTTCAGTACATTTTAGTTAGTTTTATAAATGCATGATACAGTTTCAGTTAGTTATTAGCTTCTAGTGATGTCATGTTAGCAAAATTCTTAGATTTTTCTTAGAGGTAAGACAATTTTAAGAATCTAGATTTTTCTTAGATTCTTAGAAAAATCAAAGACTCTAGATTTTCTTCACTGTATTTATATTCTAAAATATGTATTCATACAGTAAAATTCATACAGTAAAATTCTCGAAACCACAACTGCCGGTATTTTTTATAAATTGGAGACTATTTTTTTTAAGTGTAGATAAGACACTTAAAAAAGAACAAAAGAGGAAGTAATGTGTTTTACAGGCTCACTTGAGGAACAGGCTGGGTCCTTTGAATGCTCATTGCGGTGCTGAGGTGTGAGGGCCATGCATCGCTCCTCTGTGAAAAGACTAATGAACTTTGATGTTGACAGATAACTGCAAGAAAAAGAACAAATGACAAGCGCTCAAAGCTTCTGACACAAGCATCTGTGAGGGTTATCACAACACAGTTTCTCAGCCGAGAATGCACCACATTGATGTTATGAAGCTTACCAAAAATGGCAACATTGAGATTACAGCTCAATGTTGCTGCAGTGTTGGGATTGGTGCTTTTTCGTAGTTATACGTGTGTTATTAGATTAAATAATTCTGGCAAACAAGCGTTTCTAATCGAGTTTTTACATTATTTCATAAAAAACAAAACTGGTAAACTACATACAGTCGAGTTATTCTACAAACCAAATTAAAATAGGTGATACACGGTCTGGTATATTTTAGAAGTAAGTTTTGTCAGTGTGTATTCTTCCTTTGCAGAGATCCTTTGTTTTTGTTTCAATGAGAACCACAATTTGATATTGTTTGTATAAATTTAATGTATAATGCTGCATGTATGAAAAAAGAAACATTTCAGAAAAGCTAGTTTCCGATTATAGTCGTGCTAATTTTCTCACAATGCGGCACATTGCCCAGACTTACCATTGCTGTAATGCTCAAAGTCAATGTAGCAGCTATACCATGTTTGACCGCAAACATGAACTCAGCAGCACTGTGGTGGAAACATAAACTCACTGGTTTCCTCTAAAGGCTTCCAAGAGCAGATTAACTTTACTTCTGCTTTAGTTGCCTTGAGGAGCATGAAGATGTGGAGCCTTTACAACTTGCTCCTCATGTGCAGTAAGTTAAATTATTTGATCTTGAATATTTAGCTTTTCTGTAGTAAGTTAATTTGTTGCCATAACAATGAAAAACACTGAGCATCTGAGCTAATAGTTAATGACATGCAGACTTTAGCAGCAAATATTTCAAGAAAATTAAAATAACTCCTTTTCAGCAGTTTAAACATGAAAAAACTAAATTAATACTATCTTCTCATTTTAGCTGCTGTGAGTTGTGTCACCTGTGATGTAATCCCTGTATTTGGATATGAGAGAGGTGATGCAAGGGTTTCCTGTCCATATCCTTCAGGATATGAGGATTATGAAAAGTACCTGTGTAAGAACGACTGCAACGACGATGACGTTCTTATTAAATCAAAAGGAAATAGCAACAAATATTCCATCTATGATGACCAAGAAGCACTAACCTTCACAGTGACCATCTCTCACCTTCAATTCGATGATGCTGGAAAATACTGGTGTGGAGTGACCAGAACAGGAAACGATATCTACACTGAAGTAAAGCTGGAAGTTAGAAATGGTAAATAACAAATATACATTTTATTTCATTAGGTTTTTTTTAGTCTGTTATGAATCAAATACAAATGTTCTTCACCTGAAAGATGTATGCTTTCATTTTAGTACTAATTAAGTTGTTGCTGTAATGATCACAGAGTTTCATTCAGTCATTAGAAACTATAGTATCAAGGTTTGACAAATGCAGAATCTGTCAGATCTGTTACTTAAAAACTTGTCGATGTGGGCCGTACGATAATAAATTATATTGTTGGTAATGAATTTAAATATAAAACTAGTGTAATTACACAAAGACAGCATAACAAAGGAAATTATTTAGGTATGACGAGAAGAAACTAATATTAAAGAGACAATGGGAAGAAAAATTAAAAATTTTCAGGAATGATCATGTCATGGTTTGATCAAAGAACAGATAATTCTAGGACTATGTTCACACTCCAACTCTTATCAATTATAATACTAATTTCTGATTTAAGCCTATGTTGCTCACTGATCCAGCATTTCATAAGCATGTAATACAGCAAATACTTTAATTTTTGAGACCAGTGCTAATAGACAGATAAATTATGCAACACTGTGGGAAACCTTTAGTGTGTACAACAAAGGTTAAATTACAAGACAAGGCAAAACAAACCAACAAGGCCGATTAGAGAAAATTGAAGAGGAACTAAAGTTTTCTGACCAAATTTATGAAAGCCCTCAGCTGCAGTTTGATTATATTCTCAGACTACAATATAAATACAACTCTATGCCGGCAGCATGCCTTGGCAAAAATAATTTAAAAATTAAAACAAACATTTCAAAATTAGCGAAAATTATGAGGTTTCCTTTAATTTGGCAAGACAATTAAAGGAAGAACAGAAAAGGAGAGAGAATGTGAAGCATTTAAGTGAAGAGTAAGACAGGAATGGATTTGCATAGCAAATATGGAAGTGTTCCATCAACTCCTAGAGTTAAATTCAACACTTTGAAAGTGTCTATATTGGTCCACTCTGGGTGGTGTAGAAGTTACTTTTGAAAGTGTTATTTGTGATAAGAGCTGAATCAACACTCACAGTAGTTGAAATCAAACACACTTCAGTGTTAATCTACCCAACACTAGTGTATATTGTCAAAAGTTAACACTATGAACGTGTTAATGTAACACAGAAGGGTAAAGGATATATTAACATAGAAATCTGAGTTTTAAAATACTACTGGCAGGGTGTGCTGTGGTGGCACAGGGGTTAAGCACAACCCACATATGGAGGCTCTAGTTTTCAAAGTGGCTGTCGTGGGCTTGCTTCCCAGTCTTCCCCTTCTCTCATTACTCACTTTTTTGTCAATTGACTACCAAATAAAAGCCACTAGAGCAATTAAAACCTTTTTTCCCCCAGAAACTATTGTCCATCAATAATCCCCAAATTAATTTTAAAAGACATTAGATGCTACAAAAACAGCACCAGTTGCAGTATGTAATCTACTTTTATTTCAAAACAACATCAAACAGCACTGGCACCAATATACAACAAAGGTCATTCATTCATGGTACTTTGCACTGAAGGTGAAGTCTGCTTTGAAAGTTCGTTGGAAGCGGCCATGGACGGTCTTGTGATCACTGATGGTGAAATGTCTTTGGTGCTGCTCTTGTTTTCGCCAACATGAAGGACTTCCAGTCTGGAAGGAAAAACAAGAAATGTAGCAGAAACATTAGGATGATAAATATTTTAAAAAGTAGTGTGAGCAAAACTAATCAGACTCACCTGTGTGTGTCATAGTCATATTCAAATTACTCTGCCCACCCGGTTTACAAGATAAAGCATAAAAAAAAGTCAGAAATAATTACTAAAGAAATTAGTCAGCTTATAGAAAAAATTTTGGACAGCATTAAAAGTTGTGCCAACCACTCTGAAGAAATGTGTTGGAGTCTTCATAACAGGTTTCAGTCAACAACATGACACACTAACAAAGAAAAAACATTTTGGCAGTTTTTAGATGTGCCAAAGGTACAAAACACCAGTCAAATGGCTCAACTGCCTCCTCACTGCGCAGATATGTTCTCCAGAGTCCTGCTAATCACCTAATTATTGTATTCAGGTGTGGCGCTGAATACAATCAGCGCCACACAATACTAATCAAGAAAATGGTTGACAAGTTTGATCGGACATTTGAAATACAAGAACCAGTAAAATGTGGTAATCACATTTTGCTGGTTACCACAAAAAAAAAACACCTTTTTCTTTTTTTTACTTTGGACTTCATTGCATTTTTTCGTACATCTAAATGTTGCAGGACAGAGGGCCTCCAGAACTGGAGTTTGACACCTGTGGCATAGATCAAGCCAATGGTCCAGCGCAGCCACTCACCCATTTTGCAGTCTACAGCCAAAATACAAAGAAAACCTCCGCAGCTAAATAATGTTAACTCACAGGGCCTCCAGATTTTCCTGACAGTTTCAATGTTCGGTTAAGATAAATAGTCGTATATACCGTGATATCCAAACAAATAAACCTACGTTAAGCAAACTATGTATGTGAATCGATACTCTTGTGTAAACGGAAAAATAATGCCTCCATAAAAAAAATAGTCAAAAACGTGATAATTTTAACATGGAACTTACCTTGTTATAATAAGCTCCAGACAATATGCCATACTGCTGCCTTCGCTCCTCAGGCAAACATGTGACGCAGTAGCGGAACAAGACGGCATCGGCCGGGGGGCGGGGCCAATGACCGGGGCCAAATAATAAAGCTCATGATAATTTAACTTTACAACATAGACATGCCCGCAACAGCGGAGCTAACAAGTTTCTTCACCAGAGAGAGCGACTATGTCATTTTGAAGTCCATCTGACATGAAGTACAACAAACCAAGAGAACAACAGAAACATCAGGCTACTGGTTACTAACGATGAAACAACACAAATTCAAAACATGTTAACGTAATCCCTAGAAATGCTCTAGCTAGTTTGCCATTTGTTGCCAAGTGACTCATAGACATTATATAAGAGTAGACCTCGCATTGGCTACTCCGGCGCAGGAAATACGGCGGCCATCTTGGAGCGGTAGTCCCTCCTATTTTGCTCAATCAAAACAGCAGAAGATGCCTCAGCACTGAGGGATATTGTTCGGATCTATGGATTATTGATGTGAGGGCTCCACAAACAACATTTCACAAGTAAGATGGACATATTATTGTGTATATATTGTCATTATAATATTACTTTATTGTATTTATGTCCACCGGCGAGAAACCAGCTAATATTAGCTACAGTGCTTGGTGTAATACGGGTTCAGCCCCGCTATGAAGGCTAACTGAGATTCTGTAAATCTAAAAAAATTAATTATTCTCTAACATTGACTTAGATTATCTGACACAAGAGCCTACATTAGAAATGAAACAATGTAACACATATTATAAAAATTTTATTATGTGTTATAACATTCACCAGCAAAGTTTCACAGGTAAAGACTATTATTTAAATGTAATTCTTTCACTAGTAAGATACATCCCAAATCTTCCGTTTTTGTTTTGAAAGTTTCATAAAGACACAATGTGAGGAAGAAGAGGGAGATATCAATAAAAAGAGACAGTTTCACTGCAGCACGGATGAATCTCACATAGGATTTTGGACTCAATCTGCTGCTGAATCTCTCTGAAGCTAGAACTCGTCGGCTGAAAAACATATCTATATACGTACTTACACAATGTACATACGTACGTGTACATACGTACACAATGTATGTATGTATGTATGTATGTATGTATGTATGTATGTATGTATGTATGTATGTATGTATGTATGTATGTATGTATGTATGTATGTATGTATGTATGTATGTATGTACAATATATATTATTCAGTATTAATCATTATTTATTTGTGTCTGTACAGTTATATAAATATATTGATATTACTAAATAATTTATTGAATAAATTATGAATGGCTGTGGGCTTAGTAATATGCTCATCATACATCGATATCAGAATATTCCATTCCTATTCTATTGTTATAGCCACTAAACATATTTAAATATGCTGAACTATGTATTAAAAACATACTTAAATAATACAACTGTTTATAAATGTAGCTTTGACATATGTTTGAATATGGTTTTCAGTAACAAAAAAGCGTGTTTTGATCGATTAAACGCGCTGATATGTCATTGTTCCTGCTAAACACATAAGGCTGAGTGGAGTGGTCTACCGCTCCAAGATGGCCGCCTAAATCTCGTCAGCGACAATAGGCGAGAGCGGTCCATGAGGCCTCTATCCTTATATTATGTCTATGAAGTGACTGATGATGACGTTGGTGCCAAGCTTTACCCAGAATGCACCTGGAGACAATAAGGACAATTAATTTGTAATTTTGTGTGTCATAAAGTTAAATATAAGAGTGAACATAAAGCCAGTCATGTGGCACAACATTTTATTCAATATTTTACACCCACTATGTCACTAAAATCAGTCAGTCTGGGAAGGTTTTTAGCAACCATGAGTCAACAATGGGGCACCCTACTATATAACCTATTGGGGTATCGTATACATTTTACACCAGGAAATGGGTCATATTTATACTTCTCATCAGATGTTATAAAGAAAATTTGGATCCCTGTAGGTATCTTTCTCCTCCCACGTGAGCCCCCTGTTGGTTCAAGCTGGGGGCCTGCTGCAACCCCCACCCTATCTGCTGCTCCTTCCCTGATGTGATGTCAGAAATATGTTACAATTGTGGGAGGAACTGTCTGTTGTTGATTTCTAAATCAACACCAGACTGAATGATGTACAAAAAAACCTTCCATTTTCCCTGCAGGGTGAAAACGGCCTTAATTAAGCAAAATATGAAATAGCCCAAGAACGTCTGTAAGGCAAAAATGGAAATTAATATAAAGAAACCAAACAAAAATACTGGAAAACCATTTTTTCATATATTAATAGGAAACCGTACGCCACAGCTCACTGAAGATATGATGCTCGGAAATATTGGACAGAATAGAAAAAAACTGAACTGTGAACTGAACATCTGAAAATGTGATTTTACAGTGTTGTTTATCTTACCCACAGACATATGGGGCGGAACGCCAACTAAAATCCAAGGTAATGAGGAAGGTTCGGTGTCCATCGACTGTCTTTATGAAACCGATGATGTCAACAACCTGAAGTACGTCTGCACAGGAAACCGGCGCTCTGTATGTTTACAGCAAGCAATAATCACCTCTAATAAAAGACAAAATGGACGATTCACACTCACTGATGACAAGAATGCGAGAATTTTCAGAGTCACCATTTCCAGGCTGAGCCTGAGGGATTCTGGGTCGTATCTTTTTGGTGTCCAGAGAAACGCAGGATGGGATGGTTTCTGTACTTTTGCCCTGGTGGTCAAAGGTGAGACGTTCAAACTTTACATCAACTCTATGAATTTATGAAGGGAAACAGCTTTTATGTTTATTTTCTGTGTTGAAAACATCTAAAATAAAAAAGACATACCTCAATGATTCTTCTTTTTTATAAATTAGACTGGTGCTGTGTGACATCCAAGAACATGAAAGGCATCGAGGGACGTCAGATAACATGGCAGTGTCCTTATCCACGTGAACATCGTAATAACAGGATGTTTATCTGCAAAGGAAACCAACGCAGTGACTGTACAGACATGATGGGTCAAACGAGGTTCGCAGTGCACAGCGTTTCTTCCAGCTCTTTCTCTGTTACCATCACTAACTTGGAAGCAAGGGATGCTGGGACGTACTGGTGTCGATCAAACTCAGAGTGGAGTGTTGGAAGCTACACTAAGGTTCATCTATCTGTAGGTAAGAGGAGCACAATGACACATTAATGAAATATTGAATAAAAATAGTTTTTAATTGTCAACTGTGTAGGGTAAGGAACTTGAAAACTAGTCGGTAGGATATCATGGTGGTAGACTGTTTAAAGTTCATGTGTTCAATGCTAACTGGTCTTGTACAATCTTGTCTCTGGAAAAATCTTATATTTATTTAAACTTGTTTCCTTATTTGTTGCAGAAAAAGAACAAATTACTGAAAATAAAGTGCTGAAGAATCTGCCAAAACAAAAACAGACGGAAGGTGAGACCTTAAATGACAGGAACATACCAAAGGCTAAAATGAGAAAACAAATCGTAAAACACCAACATTATTTTCTGTACATGCCATTTACTGCATGTTGGACACATGCAGCATTGATCTAATTTGAATAGCTGCTCCTCAGTGGAGATTTTATCACTCACAAGCCAGCTGTACCATGTGACTAATCAAGAAAATGGTTGACAAGTTTGATCGGACATTTGAAATAGAAGAAGTTCTTTAAGTGGCCTAAAAAACATCTATTTTTAATTTTTTTTACTTTGGACTTCATTGCATTTTTTTGTACAAACATCCAAAAGAAAGAAGACTTGCCTTTTTCAGGGAAACAATCTCATCTGACCTCTAACAATAAGTGAAACAGATAGTAGCGATATAATAATTAATTCATCAGAAAAAATTAGACTGTAGATACGGCAGGCAGGGGAACTGATAGGATTTAAACAACTGGGAGAGTTTCATCAGTCGGGGATTTGCAATGCAGCTGAAAGAAGCAGTTTTGGAAATAAGTGGAGAAGACAGAAAAGACAAGCAAAGATTTGACAGGGACTGACTTGACTGATGAATGTAAATTAAGAGGAAGTAATTAAATAGAATAAAAAAAGGAGAAGAGCTTGAATGTTGAGAAACAACTGAGGAGATAAAGACTGAGTGATGTGGAGAAGAGAGACTCATCACTGACTCCAAGTAAACAAAGGGATAAAGAATAAGTACATAAATAACCAGCACTGTTTGCTTATCTAACCTCTTGTGTGGCTCTAACAAAACGCAGTAGGCCACTTAAAGAACTGTGTTTCTACTTTCTTACAACTAAACTCGGCTGCAGTGAGGTGGCTGTGAGGAAGCAAACAGACGACCTACTCAAAAAACGAAGTGAAGCAAAAAGAGGATGTGACATTTCACATAGTGTCATACAATTAGAAATCCTGTGTGATCAAAAAATTTAAATCTTCTACTTCACAGTAAAAATAAAAGCAAGATGAAGTGAACTAATAGTATCTTTTCCGTTACAGCGTATCGGCTCCAGACCAGCACAGTCACTGCAAAGGTCACTACAGCTTCACCACAGACAACAACTAGCATCCCTGACGAATCTGATCAAGGTAGAGTGGAGAGACGGAGTCTGTCTATTAGATTATTTCTGTTTTACTCATAAACTACAACTTCAATCAAATTCAGGATGACCAAACAAAAACTTGACATTGAAAACAAGACTTCTAGTTTTCAATGTCTGTCTGGTGACAGGTTGCCCCTCTGGGGTGATGTTAGGAGTATATGGGGAGAGAGTGGTGTCCATTTTTGTGTTTTTTTACATGAGGTGAGTTGATGTGTGTGAGCAAGGACGAGGAAATGAGTGATTGTGTGTGTGTTGCTATTTATCTGTCAAGTTGACGTTTGGGCTGCCCCCTTGACTAGATCATCTTTGGCTCTCCACTAAATGTGGGGTCTGCTTCCCCCCATCACACTCCTCAACCCTGGTCACTGCTTTGTGGGGTCTGAGCGCCACCCTAAGCTGGGGCGTGTTGGGCCCTCAGTGGGTAGTTAAAACACCTGAACCCTCTGGACTCTGGTTCTTGTCTCCATGACCAGAAATGCAACCCTGGTGTCTGCAGCTCCTGCCTTCCTTGTGTTGTCCTCATGTCCTGGGGGACAACACAGGGTACAAAATGTTCACTATTGAACATTTTTGTGGAGAAACCTTACAGACACAAACACTCTCATGCACACATACACACAGGTCTTAATTCAGGTGTTCGTTAGAAACATTCATTTGGGCTGCGTTTGCCGCAAAATACATCATGTATTTACTTGTACCCAGTGCTTTCAGTGATGTTATAATTGTTATTATATATGTTTTTTGTTGTTGTGGTTGTCGGTATGTTTTTTCTCTTTCTGCAGGTTTAGAGACAGACTTCTAGGGTGTTGACTTCTGCTCTCTCTCTATGCTTGTAATCCAATATTGTTTCCCTTAAGCCTTTTCCTGCCTTTCTTCATTTCTTTTCTCATTTCTTTTTTTTGTCTCTGTGCTCATTACAATCTGTTTTCATCTTTATATGCACCGTAGGTGGAGCTCTCTATGGGCTTTTTGTTGCACCCTCTGTCCTACTAATGATAGTGATTATTATCATCCTGGTTGTGTGCAAGAAAAAATGTCACAAAGTAAAAGGTGAGTTGAGTTTTTCCACTGCCAACAACAGCAAACACTTCTGACAACTGATTTTGTTTTATTGTGCTTTTCTTCATCAGAAGCAGAAGTTGCTACAAACAGATGCCAACATGTGGCAGCAGACACAGAGGAAGTGACTGGAGGAGCAGATGTAAGAAAATGTAATGTTTACTTATGTGATGAAAGGAATAGTGTTGGTTTAGATAGATTTTAGTTTTATGCTTCAGTTTTAAGCTACAACTAGATAAAAATGTTACTGCTGCTCACTTACCTGCTTAAACATTGGATTTGATCTGGAAAATAATAATCTTGACTTTATAGGAGGGAAAATCAGTTATTTGATCTATAAATGCTTTTACATTTGGATAGAAAATTCCTTATGATTGCACTTATGATTCTCATTCTAGAACTTTATGCATGTTCCTACATTGTAAACACTCTTAAAGGGCTGAAAATGCTGTCGAGAGTGCATGTCAGCATGTAACTCAAGATACTTTCTCACCTAAAGTGGGCTCAGCTAAAATATCAGGCCGATGAAATTAATCAAAATGAAACATAATGTAATCTCAGCAGGGCCTTTCTTCCTGCATGGATTGATCTGTGATCTCTTCCTTCTTTTATAGTTTTATGAAAATCATGATGGTCTTGCATTGCGCTCACAGCAGAGGGCCTGCACCAGTTCCAGCTTTGAGGACCCGGATTATGAAGATGAAGCTCAATATGGAAACATTTCAAATCCTGAGGATATTTACTGTAATGAGTTCTTTTATAAAACACAGAAAAGATGAAGAGTGTGCCAAATATTGGGTCTTACATTATGTACGGACAATTGTATTTGTGTGAGGCGGAAATGCTTCATTGATTTCCTAAAAGCTTTTTCTTGCTAAATAATTATCATCTTAATGCTTCTGATAAACTACTTTCATGAGCTTTACAATTATGCTTTCACATTGCAATTTTTTACATTTATATCTATTAAGTTTTATATTAAGGCAAAAGAAATAAACTGTTATTGTCATGGTTTTGGAGTGTCGGTTCTCTGAGTTTATGTCTTTTTTCATGGAGCTGGGTGCCAAGTCAAGACCTTGAGAGCCACCATGCTGCAACTTTTAGATGTGTGCCTCCAGATCCAGATGTATCATCTGGTCAGAGCATGAAAAGGCAGATGCAGGCAGTGTGTTTTGGGCCTAAGAAATGGTTGCACGTTAAAATCCCAGTAGATTGGCGGTTTCTGAAATTTTGAGCTGATTGTCTACCACAAACAACCAGTTCAAAGTCTATTAAATACCTGTTTTTTCCCCCAATTCTGACGCTTGATTTAAACTCCAACAAGTTGTTTTTATGACATGTAGATGCATCAATGCATTCAGTAGCTGCCATTTGATTGTTTGCTTCACTACTTGTGTCAGCAGCAGTCGAACAGGTATAACTAATGACCAAGTGTATTTGTGTTCAAATGTAATGGGAGAAGAAACTGGCAGAGGAGGACATGGAACCATGGAGCCTCGTAGCAGAGTTGTAGTCTAGACCACCGAACCCAAGACCAAATCAAAACCAGCACCCCATGCTACATGACAATAACATTAAGTGCACCTATCAAAATTGCTTCTCAAATTGATCTGAAAGATTCACTTTCCCATAAAAACATCTAGATATTAAACACTTAGAGATTAAATAAATTTAACCAGTATCAATTCAAACTCTTCTTCATTCTGTTTTGCTTTCATCTCTGTGCCACAATACACAGAGGTCTCCTGCCATCCCTAAAAAAAATAACACCCTGGGCGGTTGCCCATATTGCCAATGTCAGAAATAATAATTGTCTGCATCATTAAACATAGCAATTAACAACGCTCAACTATGAATACTGTCCAAGGCCCAATAAGCAAGAAGTAACCAAGCAGGAGGAGCACCGTGACTGTTCTCATCCTCCCTCCTGCTGCAACGTCTGCCACCATGACAGGTGACGAAAACAAAGAGCAATGAGCATGCTCTGTGTTCTTACGTTCTTGTTTTATTTATTCGCCAATTAAATATAAAGATATTTTAATGAAATAAAATAGCTACTGCAGTGTACGCAGAGCATTACAAGAACAAAGAACGGCTCTCAGTGAGGCTTCAGCACTATAGGACTTAGTCAAGATCCGTCCAGAAGAATCGGATCGTCCAGGAATGTCATATTACTATATTGCACTTTGGTCACAGCGTTGTCCCATATATGCAACACCTCACTCAACACCTCCACACAGTAATTCAGCGCATGAGTGACAACTTTTTTTCATAGCAGATGCAACATGTGTTTCAGTCAATACAGCTAGCTTTGCTAGCATCACGTCCACGGAGCTTACCTTTCTTTAAGCTTTCCTTCCAAGTGACGTTAAAAATTGGACGAAGTCCCACTGTCTGTGAAAGCGAAGCGCTGCTGATTTTACATGTCGCCATATCTTATGATTTATGCAGCGCTGTTATATTACTGACGCTCAGAGGAAACCACTGCGCATGTCTTGGAGCTCCGCGTGCGAGTAAAGGTGGAGCCAATGGGTGACAACAGACACCAAGTCACGTTATTGCTTGCCACCGGCGCCACCAGGGACTTAAGGCGCCACCTTAAGTCCCTGAACTTCACATTTTAACGGAAAAAAAGAGCAACCCGACTTGGATGTAACGAGTAACGCGACAGTTTTGTAGAAATGTAGTGAAGTAGAAAGTACAGATACTTACTGTAAAATGTAGTGGAGTAAAAGTAGAAAGTATCCATTATTAAATCTACTTAAGTACAGATACACGAAAATTGTACTTAAGTACAGTAACGTTACTTCCCACCACTGCCTATTTTCATGGAGCTGGGTGCCAAGTCAAGACCTTGAGAGCCACCATGCTGCATCTTTTAGATGTGTGCCTCCAGATCCAGATGTATCATCTGGTCAGAGCATGAAAAGGCAGATGCAGGCAGTGTGTTTCAGGCCTAAGAAATGGTTACACATTAAAATCACAGTAGTTTGGCAGTTTCTGAAATTCTGAGCTCTGATTGTCTACCACAAACAACCAGTTCAAAGTCTATTAAATACCTGTTTTTTTTCCCTATTCTGACGCTTGATTTAAACTCCAAAGAGTTGTTTTTATGACATGTTGATGCATAAATGCATTCAGTAGCTGCCATTTGATTGTTTGCTTCACTACTTGTGTCAGCAGCAGTCGAACAGGTATAACTAACGACTAAGTGTATTTGTGTTAAAATGTAATGGGAGAAGAAAACTGCAGCAGTTTGAAAATGGAGTCCAACAGAACCTCCTTTGACAAAGAAATTAGTTTCTAAAAACACAACAGAAATGTATCTATATTTAGGTTTTTAATTGGAATAAAGTAGATTTAATGAAACACTCTTTATATATACTTTGCATAGTGTTTTGATATTAATAGAAAACGTCCAGATAACTCCACATGTACTTCTACGGCGGATACAATTAAATTCTCACCAGATGATCAGTTTTAGGGTCACATTATGCTGATCAGCTCACATGATGCCTGACTTTTTTCTATGTGAAACAAATGTCATATAGTATGGAATCATTTTATCTGATGATTAGACAGACAAGGTTGTCAGCTCCTCATTTTCAAAATGTTTTTTGATCCTTATTTCTGCTCCATTTATCAGTGACTTATAAAAAATTTATTTTAACATTGACAAAAAATCTCTAATTGAAACCTTTACATTAATTCACCACTTGGTGGCACCAAATGCTTGGTCATTACATTTCAAAAATGCTAAAAGCAGCAGCTACAAATAATATGACTCAGTGTTCAGACAGATAGGTGACTAGATAAAATCAGTAATAGTGGTGGAACAACAAAGATGACAGTTTCCTTAGTGATATAATCTTAAACTACATTAAACAAATATTTTACATGCAACCAAGAATTGAAAAAGCACATATACTTTCTCGTTGAGTGATGTGTAACTTTTCAGAACTTCATATTTGTTCACCTCATTTATTTGGATGAAATAGACAAAAGAGTTTTAGTTCTAAAAAAAAATACATATTCAGATTTAATCCAAGCTTTCATTTGATGGATTTCATGAATGGATGAATTTCTGCTGCCAACAAAAACCACTGCAGGAAGATGGTGCTGTTCTATGGTTACAGATGTTGCTGAGGAGATGCTTATCAGACAGATGCTGCGACACGGTGAATCAAACCCAAAGTACTGAGGAAGGTTCAGTGACCATCAGCTGTCTGTACGACTCTCAGTCTGTCGACAAGCTGAAGTTCTTCTGCAGAGGAAACCGGCCCTCCACATGTCTACAGCAGGCAGTGATCACCTCTAGCAACACACAAGATGGACGATTCAGACTCTCTGTTGACAGGAAGTCAGGAATATTCACAGTGACCATTTCCAGTCTGACCCTGTAGCTTCCAGTAACTCTGCAGTGTCCTAATTCAGGATAACAGGAAGTTCCTCTGTAAAGGAGACCAACACAACAACTGCACAGACATGATGGAGAACCAAACAAAGTTCAAGCTGCTCAATGTCTCCTCCTGCTGTTTCTCTGTGATCATCACGGAACTGGAAGCAGCTGATGCAGGAACATACTACTGTGGTTCAGACTCTCAGCTGAGATTCATAAAGATACAGCTGGCAGTCGGTGAAGAGAGAGATAAAACAGCAACCACCACCAACCAAGAAGTTAGACCAGCCAGAGTTATTAAAAAACAAATACCGCCATTAAGCTCATAACCATTTGTGGATCTCTGTTGATCCAGATGTGGCACCCGAGTGGTGTACCAAATAAATAACTGCAGGGGTTGTGGACAGTTTCACAACGAACCCATAAAAGTTACAATAATTTATTTAGAAGACAAATAATCATAAGAGAAGAAGGTGCAGGCAGTTCTTGACAAGTCAATAAGCAAGTCTGTAATTGTCTTAGCTGGGCAAGGAAGAAAGGGTGCGGTCCTCCACCACTCTCAACCCCTTCTTCGCTCAATCCGGTTAAATCTTCCAGTTCCTGGCGAACCTCGTCAATGATCCAGCCGCCCGCTCCTCAAAGGCGACCAGTCCCCTCGTCTAGTCCACCGGTCCGCATACACCGTCCTTCAGCTCCAACAACGCGCTCACCCCACGTCCGTCTGCTCCTTTTCTAGCCGCGTATTGCCTTCTTCTGTCCTTCCCAGTCTCCATGCTAGTTAAACAGATTCATAGCACCTGCGCCGGTGCAGTGGGCCTCTCCAGGTATCCGGGCACGTGACCTCAAAAATAACCAATCAGGAAAAAAAACGAATAAAACGTTCTAATCTCTTTTGTTAAAAACTATACAGTATAAATATTCCAAAATGTCATCAGTACCAGGTAAAATTGTTCTCCATCTTCAGCTAAAGGACTTTTAAAAAGCTAGAATCACGGCAATCAGATCCAGGAAGAGGAACACCTCTTCGTCTCAATATTGGCTCCGCCATGTCTTAAACCTACGGCTATCCACACCATGCGCCTCGCTCACACTTGGGCTCCGCTTTGCTGGAGCCATGCAAACACAGATAACCGCCGACCACAAAGCGTTGCACGTAAAACAACCAATCTCCTCTGGGACCCTCTCAAAGAGGCTGCCCCAACAGATGTCAATAGAAAACGATACTCTCTTACGATGGCAGGGTCTTTCCTTTCACCACATCTGGCTACAATGTGCTCCCTCGGTCTTCTGCAATCTGAGGCCCCCACCTTTCAGGTGTTATGCTAGCTTCTCTGGCAGGTCTGTAAAGACTGATGATAGGCACACCCACCACTACACAGCAGCTGACCAGTATCAACTACTTTGTCCTTCACAAAAAGTTAACAGTGGATCAAAACAATAACATGCAGCGACAGAATCAATACAAAATTCATGCACAAAATTAAACTACTTACAAAAATCACGCTTTAAAAATAAGAGCAAATTTCCACTGTGTGACAAGATTATGAACATTCATCCAGATAAGTTGGTCTGCTCAGTAATATAACTCTCATTTATCTGAATATTATAAATGATCATTTTTCAGACTTGTGAAAATCCAGAAGACAGCTCAACCTTCACATCAGAGAACCAATGAAGCTGCTGATTCTCAACATGTGAACCAAAGTCTCACCACAAATGAAGATCTCTATTCTGATTGTTGGAAAGCAAAATGATAAGATGCACTGCAAAGGAAATTATTATAAACATTTCAAACTAGTTTAAAGATTTCGTGATAATTGTTAAATGTTTAAATCAGTGGTGCCCAAAGTCGGTCCACAAAAGCCGGCATCCTGCATGTTTTAGTTCTCTCCCTGGTTTAATCGGGATTATTGGAACCCAATTACTGTATCCAATAATCGCTCATTAAAAGGCCTAAGAAGCAGGAGCAGCGATGAAGCTGCTGATTCTCAACAACATTCTGATTGTTGGAAAGAAAAGGGATGAAATGCTTTCAAACTAATTTTAAGATTTTATGCTGTTAAAGGTTTTAATGTATTAATGATGTAATTTGTTTTATATTATTAACTTTTGCCACACCATAATAAAGAAGACGTTTTTATTAAAACAGCCTTTGTTTCTTTTTAAATTAAGACTAAATCATGAAGGTGATCAGGTTTTCTGTAGAGGAAAACACTTGTTATATCTGCAATATTTTCATCCTCTTAAATTGTTCTGGTAATCTTTTTATGTTTCTATGATGTTTATCATTTGTCATTTTGACTTTAAAAGTAAATTTTTACTTTACCCTCATTTTGTGACAACTTATTTCTTTATGCTCATTTTATTCTCTGGATTCTGTTACTATAAACAGCTTTTGCAATGAGAAAAAGAACCTGGAGAACATTGATGAAAACAAATAAGCAAACTATAGACATAAAGTTCTGCTTTACTTTTATTTAAACAGGAAATATGTTTGAGATGATACAGCGCTAACCACTGCACCTCAGCCCTCCCACATTTCCTATGACCTTTTCCTCCAACTTTCTAAATACTTATTTTTATCTTACTAATTATAATCACGTCTTCTTAGTTTCCTGGTCGGTTTGACAGAGCTCAGTTTCAGCATTTGAAAAATAGAGAGATACATCATTTCACACCCCATTAATGAGGCTTGTTTTGTGCAGAGGGCTGAACTTAGCAGACCGATGTGGTTTCCTTAAAACACTTCATGCTTCACTTCAACATTATTTCTGGTTTAGTTTGTCGTTTTCAGTAATGCAAAGATGTGGAGCTTCCAGGTCATGTTGTTCATCTTGTCTGGTAAGTTTTAATATTCAAATATAAATCCAACATTTTCCAGTGGCTTAAAAAAGCAGGAGTAGATTTTGTCATCTTAACATTATAAAAAAAAAAAATCAAAAGACAAGATGGTGCCTTGTAACTGTCATACTACTTTGTTTTTCGAGTTGTTTTTAAATACATACATTTACAAGCTATCTGTTGTCTTTTATATATGGCCTTATCTTTTTATATATTTACTGAGGACTCAGGCTAAAAATTTTATGATATTTTTGTTCAAATGACAGTAATTGTGAATTAAAGTTAATTGCATTGAATTAAATGTTTATTCTCTCCTGCCTCCAGCTGCTGTGTGTTGTGTGAGCCGTGCTGCAGGTTTGATCCAAGTGTTTGGATACGAAGGAAGAGATGTGAATGTTTCTTGTCCATATGATGAAGGTTATGAAAGTTATGAGAAATATCTGTGTAACGACCCATGCAGAAACAGTGATGTTTTCACAAGATCACAAAATAATCAGAACAAATATTCCACCTATGATGACAAAACATCAAGAATCTTCACTGTGACCATCTATGATCTTCATTTGGATGATGCTGGAAAATACAAATGTGGAGTGAACAGAAAAGGACTAATAGATCTCTTCACTGAAGTAAAGCTGGAAGTAAGAAAAGGTAAATAGTTTTAACTAGAAGATTAAACATTTGAGTTAGTAAAATAGATTGAACTTTACAGACGACACCCAGAATAATGAATTGGCAGAAATGTTTCCGGCGTTAATCGACTCTGAGATGCAACACTTTGAACTTCCCTCTTTCTGTCTTAGTGCAATCAGACGATCAGAGCTAATTTATACTGACAGTAAATGTTGAACTACAGTGAGACTCTGAGGCCTTAGAGAGGCAAGAAAGAGAATTAAAACTGAGTGAGCACAGAATCATTACAGTTAAATTTGACTTGGTTTTAATTAATTATCACACTTCTATGTTAAAATCTCAAAATTAAATGATCATAAATATAACACTGAAATATTGTAAATGTGGACATAAATATATTTAGATGAGGATTTGTCCCTTAAAGTGGTCCCCAACCCCCGGTCCGTGGACCAATTGGTACCGGGCCACGCAAGAAATAGTGAAATATTTCCGTTTTATGTATTATTTGAGTCTGGTGGATCTTTTA
Organism: Poecilia reticulata; assembly: GCF_904066995.2. Lineage (NCBI taxonomy): Eukaryota > Metazoa > Chordata > Actinopteri > Cyprinodontiformes > Poeciliidae > Poecilia > Poecilia reticulata. Next base: position 11,677,942 of record NC_088830.1, read on the forward strand.
TTTTGAAAATCCTTTAACCGGATTCTCTCGGTTACTTGCGCGCCAACACTGAGGCCACAAAGCAGCAAAATGAGTAAGAAACAGATTATATGTCTTTGGAAAGTTTTTTTGCGAAGGGGAAAAGGCCCAGAGAAGAGACAGGAGCATGGATTTATCCCGGACCGGTAGGTGAGTCCCACATTACAATCCCGCTCTGCGTAACATGCGGCGACCGGCTGCTAATGAGGCAAGAAGCTTCAAGCTGCTTCGCACGTACAGACCGAGCAGGCTGTGGATATAAGCACCACCTCTGGGTGTCATTGTCTCTCATCACTCCCAGATGGGACCGTCTCGTTGCAGAGAAACAAGCTCAGGGCTCCGTTAGTCATTATCGTGAGTTAAAATTTTTATGAAAGTAAAATGTTCATTTTTGTGACGCTTCTGTATCTTATTTTGAAGGGATGTATAAACGTTACCATAGCGACCAGAGTCAGAGCGTTTGGGCTGCGGTCGTGAGTCTTAAGTCTGGTTTAGACGGAAAGATTTAGGAATTGTCGGCCGATTCTCCAAACCTCTGTGATCACAGAGCTGATAAAAGTCCAACAGGTTCGATCGGTTCGTGTGTCCAAGGCGGGAGCAACACGAACCGATTCCAGTCACGAACATCCCGATTCCAGAGGATAATCCAGTAAAACCCCCAACATAGCGGGAATTTAGAATAACCAAACACGGATGACAATGTAGAAGCCTGTGCTACCTGGATTTCTTGTGTTCTGTCAATAAAACTAAGGGATTAATATAAATGTGTATTCTTTACTAATTTAATATTGAATCTTACTAAGTGTACAAATGCAACAGTTATTAATATTTCCTTCTCTGGCAGAATTGTTCTGTCTGGAGTCGTACAACTTCAGTGGCATCGAGGGACGTCCAGTAACTCTGCAGTGTCCTAATTCAGGACAACAACATGATAACAGGAAGTTCCTCTGTAAAGGAGACCAACACAACAACTGCACAGACATGATGGAGAACCAAACAAAGTTCAAGCTGCTCAATGTCTCCTCCAGCTGTTTCTTTGTGATCATCACTGAACTGGAAGCAGCTGATGCAGGAACATACTACTGTGGTTCAGACTCTCAGCTGAGATTCATAAAGATACAGCTGGCAGTCGGTGAGATCAGCACAGAGAGAGAAAAAAAACAAAAAGCAACAAAAAAAATCCAGATTGAGTTTGGTTTTCACTACATTATGTTTCGTATTTCCTCTGACAGTCTCTCTTCATCAAACCAGCTCTTCTGAACAGGTTACATCACAGCCACCATCACATAAACCTGGTAAACTATTTACATTTTCTTTCTTTGTGCTTCCCCTGATATTCCTTCACTTGTTTTTCCACAAACAGCAGATATTCAAATACTCAAATATATTAATGGAGAATTAGAGAAGGTTGCTTTGTTGGCTTCTCCCCTCAGCCAAATGGACGCGCTGCAGATGTCCACCGTCTTCCAATAACAAAGTTCCTCTATGAAATGGTGTTCAACCCATTTCATATGATGTTAAACAGTCAATAGAATGTGACTCTTCAACGTGAGAGATAGAATAACAAAGCAACATAAAATCCAGGTTAAGTCAGTGAAAAATTTACATGAAAAGTTTGTGTATATTTCGAGACACAACAGGAGAAATCTTGCTTCTTTCAGGCACATTGTGGTTTCGTTCTCTGCAGAATATTTTATCAACTTGGCTTGGAGCTGAAGCGATCTGGTTGAGGGCCAGCTTCTTTACTATTTTTAATATTGAAATTATGTCAACCATCAAACCAAATACATTTTTTATATAGCACATTTCAGTTAGAACGTATAGTGAGTTTTTAGTCCAGATTTAAAGGAACTCAGTATTTTAGCTGTTGTGCAGTTTTCTGGAAGTTTGTTCCAGATCTGTGGGGCATAGAAGCTGAATGCTGCTTCTCCATGTTTGGTTCTGGAGATGCAGAACCAGAACGAGAAGCAGAAGACCTGAGAGGTCTGTAAGGTTGATACATTAGCAGCAGATCTTTAATGCATTGTGGTGCTAAACTGTTCAGTGATTTATAAACTAGCAGTAGCAGCTTGTTCTCTTTCTAGAAGTTTTATCATAGTGTGTCTAATCTCCCTTTAGAGCCAATTGAACCAACGCAGGTCAATCCTGGACCTACCAGCCCTTCCTGTTGCTTGTCCTTCATAAATGAAGTCTGAATGTTTTGTGTTGATTCTTCTAAACAAAGTTTCAAATTATTAATACCTGCTTTCATTCTCTGTGTCTGTTTCCAGGAAACTTTCTGTCCAGGCCTGTTAAATACTCAGTTCTCTTCTTTTCAGTCCTGACCTTATTTTACACCCTGCGTGTCGTCCTATTTCTGCTGTGGATCCTGCTTTTTGTCCTTCTGATGAAAAGAAAATTAAAGCAACAAGGTGAATTTACCCAGAACATCAACACACAATACTAAAAAACAAGAAAAAACCCAGAACAAACAGAGACCATGTTTTTTGTTGCTGTAGAAATCCAGATGAATGTACTGAACACTGCTGATGCTATTGAGGACCAGAGGATCAATGATGTAAGTCCACAAAGCTTCAGCTCTGAAAGATTTCTTCTTGTGAGGACATTATGTTTCCATTAACTATAAAATAAATTTGCTTCAAAGAAACACAACAATTTTGAACAAACGTAGAGTTTTCAAAAAAAAGTTGTTGCACTAGGATGAGGTGGTTCTTCAGTCTTATGGAAATAGATATATTTCACAAACTGCAATGGAAACATTTTCTTCACATCCCATAAGTCAAAGATCAACAGCCGGATGTTACTACTGGTGAAACGGTTGAATAAGGCGGTTAGAAGCAGTAGCAGGACGATGGTTTATTTGGGGGTTTAGTTACCCCCAAATAAACCACCATGGGTGGTTTGTTAATCTGCAGCTGGCTCCACCAGAGCTCTCACAGCATCACACAGTTCATAAAAAGCTCAGTGTCAATCAAATGTGTTTAATCTGCAGCTCTTCTGTGAAATCATGATTGCACTTTCCACAAAACACTGCAGACATAGCATCTCCTAAGTATGATGAGTTTATTGCTCCAAATCCTGAGGAAGACGCTAATGTCTCCTCAGATGGCTGATAGATGATGAATGCTGGAGCCAACGTTAGATTATGAATGTAACTCAATGTCAATGTTACTGTTTCTGCTCAGTTTCTGCACGTCTCTGTTGCATCTCAAAAGATGCTTAGGCAAAATATTAACAGATGGATTTAAGAAGTTTGTTTGTAAATGCAATCAAACTTCTATATATATAAATCACGCCAGTCAAAAAGGATTCTGTAATTTCTGTATACATTTCTCCTATATTAATATTTTTTCTTCCAGATTGGTTTTGTGCACAGTTGAATCTGACTTTTTCTTTGTATCCAGATCCTTCAGGTTTTGTCCTGTCAGATTATGAACATCCATCCAGATAAATTGGTCTGCTCAGGAATATAACTCATTTATCTGAATATCATAAATGATCATTTTTCAGGTTTGTGAAAATCCAGAAGACAGCTCAACCTTCACATCAGAGAACCAGGAGCAACGATGAAGCTGCTGATTCTCAACAACATGTGAACAAAGTTTCGCCACAAATTAAGATCTTTATTCTGATTGTCGGAAAGCAAAATGATGAAATGCTCTGCAAAGGAAATTATTATATACATTCCAAACTTGTTTTAAGATTTCATGCTAATTGCTAAATGTTTTAATGATGTAACTTGTTTTATTACATTAACTTTTGCCACACCATAATAAATAAGAGTTTTTATTAAACCAGCCTTTGTTTCTTTTTAAATTAAGACTAAATCATGAAGGTGATCAGGTTTTCTGTAGAGGAAAACACTTGTTATATCTGCAATATTTCCATCCTCTTAAATTGTTTTGGTAATCTTTTTATGTTTCTATGATGTTTATCATTTGTCATTTTGACTTTAAAAATAAATTTTAATTTTACCTTCAATTTGTGACAACTTATTTCTTTATGCTCATTTTATTCTCTGGATTCTGTTACTATAAACAGCTTTTGCAATGAGAAAAAGAACCTGGAGAACATCGATGAAAACAAATAAGCAAACTATAGACATAAAGTTCTGCTTTACTTTTATTTAAACAGGAAATATGTTTGATGAGATGATACAGCGCTAACCACTGCACCTCAGCCCTCCCACATTTCCTATGACCTTTTCCTCCAACTTTCTAAATACTTATTTTTATCTTTCTAATTATAATCACATCTTCTTAGTTTCCTGGTCGTTTTGACAGAGCTCAGTTTCAGCATTTGAAAAATAGAGAGATGCATCATTTCACACCCCATTTCTGAGGCTTGTTTTGTGCAGAGGGCTGAACTTAGCAGACCGATGTGGTTTCCTTAAAACACTTCATGCTTTACTTCAACATTATTTCTGGTTTAGTTTGTCGTTTTCAGTAATGCAAAGATGTGGAGCTTCCAGGTCGTGTTGTTCATCTTGTCTGGTAAGTTTTAATATCCAAATATAAATCCAACATTTTCCAGTGGCTTTTTAAAGCAGGAGTAGATTTTGTCATCTTAACATTATAAAAAAAAAATCAAAAAACAATATTGTGCCTCGTAACTGTCATACTACTTTGTTTTTCGAGTTGTTTTTAAATATGTACATTTACAAGCTATCTGTTGTCTTTTATATATGGCCTTATCTTTTTATATATTTACTATTTGCTGAGGATTCAGACTAAGAATTTTATGATATTTTTGTTCAAATGACAATAATTGTGAATTAAAGTTAATTGCATTGAATTAAATGTTTATTCTCTCCTGCCTCCAGCTGCTGTGTGTTGTGTGAGCCGTGCTGCAGGTTTGATCCAAGTGTTTGGATACGAAGGAAGAGATGTGAATGTTTCTTGTCCATATGATGAAGGTTATGAAAGTTATGAGAAATATCTGTGTAACGACCCATGCAGAAACAGTGATGTTTTCACAAGATCACAAAAACATCAGAACAAATATTCCACCTATGATGACAAAACATCAAGAATCTTCACTGTGACCATCTCTGATCTTCATTTGGATGATGCCCGAAATTACAAATGTGGAGTGTCCAAAATACTAAGAGATCTCTACACTGAAGTAAAGCTGGAAGTAAGAAAAGGTAAATAGTTTTAACTGGAAGATTAAACATTTGAGTTAGCAAAATATACGAAACTTTACAGATGATACAGAGAATAATGAATTGGCAGAAATGTTTCCGGCGTTAATCGACTCTGAGATGCAACACTTTGAGTTTCCCTCTTTCTGTCTTAGTGCAATCAGACGATCAGAGCTAATTTATACTGACAGTAAATGTTGAACTACAGTGAGACTCTGAGGCCTTAGAGAGGCAAGAAAGAGAATTAAAACTGAGGGAACACAGAACCATTACAGTTAAAATTAGCTTGGTTTTAATCAATTGACGTCAGTACTGTGTCATCTGAAACCCAGGAATTAGCAGATCGTGATCAACGTTTTATATTCTAATTTACTTAATTCATGTGTTTCTGGTTAACTGTACAGATATATATCTTTTACTATCTGACAGACTTTCTTATCTTCCTATCAGACAGATGCTGCGACACGGTGAATAAAACCCAAAGTACTGAGGAAGGTTCAGTGACCATCAGCTGTCCGTACGACTCTCAGTCTGTCCACAAGCTGAAGTTCTTCTGCAGAGGAAACCGGCCCTCCACATGTCTACAGCAGGCAGTGATCACCTCTAGCAACACACAAGATGGACGATTCAGACTCTCTGATGACAGGAAGTCAGGAATATTCACAGTGACCATTTCCAGTCTGACCCTGAAGGATTCTGGGTCGTATCTTTGTGGAGTCCAGAGAAACTCAGGATTTGATGCTTTCTCTGCTGTTGAGCTGGAGGTCAAAGGTCCTTCATATTCCCCCTGTTACCTCCATTCTTTAATCAGTAAAAGAGCACGTGTTTTATAAATTGATGCACATTTTATCAATAAATCTTATATAGTTTAATGTATTATAAAATCTCTGACAGAACTGGAGTTGTACAACATCAGTGGCATCGAGGGACGTCCAGTAACTCTGCAGTGTCCTAATTCAGGACAACAACATGATAACAGGAAGTTCCTCTGTAAAGGAGACCAACACAACAACTGCACAGACATGATGGAGAACCAAACAAAGTTCAAGCTGCTCAATGTCTCCTCCAGCTGTTTCTCTGTGATCATCACTGAACTGGAAGCAGCTGATGCAGGAACATACTACTGTGGTTCAGACTCTCAGCTGAGATTCATAAAGATACAGCTGGCAGTCGGTGAGATCAGCACAGAGAGAGATAGGATAATAAAATGCAACAAAAATTCCAGGTTAATGTTTTTTTACCACATTATATTATGTATTTTCTCTGACAGGCTCTCCACATGAAACCAGCTCTGCTGAACAGGTTACATCACAGCCACCATCACATAATCCTGGTAAGCTCTCTAGATTTGTTTCTACATCTATTTCTCTTGTTGTTTCTTCACTCTTCTCATTCCAGTTCAAATCTTCAGATGTTCAGATATTTTACCTGCTTCATAACATAAACTGGATTTTTTAACTGAATTTTCATGGATTTACACAACAATCCACACCTGACCATCCACACTCACAAAGCTTTCACATATTCAGACACTTCTTAGCAACCAACACTTCAGGGCACAAAGTAAAACAAAGTGTTGCTATGCATCCATTTTTGAAATAAGCCAGTCAAGTTTCTCTTTATAAAGAGTCATACCACTGAAGTTTTAACTTGAAGTGGGAGATATAATGACTTACCATACCTGACTTAAATGTATTAACAATAAAGAAAACCATCTAAATTTGGCGGAGACAGAACGAGAAAACAGGAACATGGCTATCAAGTCTGACTACAACAAGTAACTCATGTTGTCATTCTGTGGTGTTTCTGTGGAGGGCTCTGTGAACCAGCTAACTTCTCCATTTCCTTGTTTTCAGATGTTTCTTTATTCTACGTTCTGCCTGCGGTCTTCGCTCTGCTTCTGATCCTGACATTTGTCCTTTTGCTGGTTTTAAAGTACAAATCAAGAATCAAGCGAGGTACATTTATACAGATTATACACTAACACAGAAATCCCTCACAGAATCACATCATGTTTACTTTGTGTTTTCAGTGGATGGAATCAATGTGAATGTGTTGAACTCTGCTAACAGTAATAATGTAGAGATGAGAATCAATGATGTGAGTAAACAAAACTTCAACTATAAAATATTTTTTTCTGCCTGCAAGTAAAATATTATTTCTTTTATTTCTTTAGATCTACGAGTTACAAGAAGATGTTGCTTTCATGAACTCTTCCACTCCAAACACGTTGAGCCATGACAATGATCTCTACAACATCCTTTAAAGGAGACCTGCAGAAGTTAGGAAACATGTAACCAGTGTTTGTGACAGTAAAAGCTCAGTAAAGGAACCAAATGCTGGTGTGTTTTTATTTAGACATGTTTTTAATATTTAATAGTTTTTATGTGAAAATGTTATTGAAGTGTGTTAAAACTATATGTAGATAGAACAAGTCAATTTGACCTTCATTTTGACGTCAGCATGTGTGAAGGTCAGGCGATCTGTTCACTGTTTCACAATATGAGTCTTTTGTTCTTGTTGTGTTTCTGAAACCAAGAAGGAATTTCAAAAGAAGTGTCAAAGAATCTACACAAAGACAAAATTTATTCACACGTATGGCAGATTTAGAAGTAGAGTCCTATTTTAATTTCAGGATTTTCCTTTGCATCAAAGTAATCTTAACATTACAGAAGTTTCCCAATCTGAGTCCCAACCTAGGCCAGAGAGGGAGCCAAAGATTAGTCTGATGTTACGGCGCCTTCATACATTAAACACTTGCAGTAGATGAAGCATCTTCATAGAGCAGACATGCAAAAGTCAGAAGATTGTGATTGTTGCAATGTAAATAAAGATATTTAAGTTCTTTGTTGAGAAGGTTGTAAATAATTTTCACAATACAGTTTGAAAATGTAAATAAAATCAGATCAGTCAATATTTTTCCAACTGAAAATTCTTATCCAAAAGAAGAATCCAAAATAATATTTTTAGAAATATCTGCCTCACATCATGTTAAAACAAAACCTCTTACTTGTTTGAAAATAATTACAAATCTTAATCTGCTAGGGATGTGAATAATTTCAGACGTCACTAGCAGATTTTACAAAAAGTGTTTTTTTTCTAGACAGATTCTCAACAGGTCTATAATGAAATCAATTACCATCCAACATACTCACTAAATTATTATTATATATATATGCAAGGATAGCAGTTTCTTTACATTCCTTGAAAATACCAGCAAGTTCTTGAAATGCAGGCTATAAGACTCCTGGTAGGATATAAGTTATTAATGTTATTTTGCTTAAATAAAGTAGTTCAGTTTATTTTAGGTAAACATGAGGCTCATGGATGATCTACACCACTAACTGATATAAAATTTTCTTTGAACAAACAGAAACATTCAATGGAAAATGCAGATAAACCACCTGGAGCAGGCGGTGAAAGACAGGAAGCTGGTGCCGTCTCCATGGTTACAGGTGTTACTGATGCTCCAACTTAACATGCTGTAAACTTCCCTGTTAAACCAGAAGTTATATGCACATGAACAAATGAAAAAGAACCAATCAAGTTGGTTTTCCCTGAAAAATTATGTAATCTTGTTTTATTATTCTAAATCTTTTTTTAATAGCAAAAGCTAAAAAGAGCCTTTACGTTGGCTCATTTCTTGATGTGAAAACAAATCAAGTTCCTGAAGAAAACATTTAAGGAAAAGAACATCTTAAGTCCAAACATGAAGATCTACAAAGCTGAAATTAAAACCAGAACTCAAGAGTCTCTCAAAGCTCCACCCTCACTTTGATGTGGCAAAAAAAATCTATTTCCTGGTTTTGTGAGTAAAGCTTGTGAGCACCTCGGCTGCAGAGTTATCATTTGACCAATGCAGAAACAAGATGTTTCACACTTGTGAGTTTAGTCGACACGTTCAAAGGGTGTTAAAGCGTCTGAGTGTCAGGATCCTTAATAGATCTGATGGTTCCTCTAAATGTCTCAGTTTAAAATAACTTCTGCCTCAGTTCAGCTCTGGTCTCAAAGAACAGAGAGATGTGGAGCCATCGACACATCATCATCTGCAGTAAGATATAATATATGATCTACAACAGAAATTTCTACAGCAGTTTGCTTTAATGTTATGATGAAATGTATTTAATTAAAATAAAATGTGTTTTTAAAGTATATAACAATTACTTAAAGACTCAGTAGCACTTCCTGTTTGTGTTGACTGAAATGTGTTAGTCTTATTTATCTCATCTGATACAAACTGATTGTGCTTTTTATTTGAAAAAGTAGTTTTACAAAACTTGTAAAAAATATTGTATAGTTCATGTTACACGTCTCAGCTGGGTCAAAACAATTGCAACAATTGATGTTTATTGATGTCTTTGTTTCTCCTTTCGTCTGAGTTGAAAGCCTGTAAACATGAATAGCTTCAGTGAATGAAGGAACGACCGCCATCTTCTTCCCCATACTCTGTCTCTTTATTACAAATTCTTGAAATCATGACATCACTTTAGGGGCTCCTCACTTTAGGCATCCTAGTGAAACGCTGTCTGCATTTTGGTTCATTTTTTTTCCTTTTTGATTTAACATGGTATTTCGGTCAATTTCAGTCTAAAAAACACATATAATACACTGGAATGCTAATAATTTATGTGGTGGCTTATACTCTTAAGCAGATTTTCTTGACTATATAAACAAGTGATGACTAAAATCTTCCACTGCATTCACATGTTGAATCATAAAAACTAAACTGATGTTGTTTTCTGTCTGCAGCAGCTCTGAGTTTTGTGATCAGTGCTAAAGGTTTGATCCATGTGTTTGGATACGAGCGCAGAGATGTAACATTTTCCTGCTCATATGGGTGGAACTATGAGGAAAATGAAAAGTACTTTTGTAAGAATGACTGTGGCTCCAGTGATGTTCTCATTACAACAAAACAGAAAAATAAGGACAAATATTCCATCACTGATGATAAGAAGAACAGAGTCGTCACAGTGACCATCTCTGATCTTCGATCACATGATGCTGGGAAATACTGGTGTGGAGTCAGTAGGCAGTGGTATAAAGATCTCTACACTGAAGTAAAACTGCACATAAAAAAAGGTAAATAATAAGTTAATGTTTTTATATTTCACTAGAGATTCCACAGCAAATTAAAATGAATTAAATGAAGCATCAACATCTAACCATGTTGATATACAATTTTAGTCAATGTGTAGTCTTAAATTTAGCTATTATTAGAAGCAAAATGCATTTTCTAATTTTGATTTATCATGTATCTGCAAATCTGAATTAGCTTCAATGTGGAAAATAAATATGTTTACACATCGATGCAGACATATTAATACAAAAACACAACTTTACTGGTTTATGTTGAATATAAATCTCTATCAAAAAAGTATAACTTTGTTTTATGTGAACATTTTGTCTAGTATTTTTTGTTGGTTTATATAGATTATCTTCCTATCAGACAGATGCTGCGACACGGTGAGTAAAACCCAAAGTACTGAGGAAGGTTCAGTGACCATCAGCTGTCCGTACGACTCTCAGTCTGTCCACAAGCTGAAGTTCTTCTGCAGAGGAAACCGGCCCTCCACATGTCTACAGCAGGCAGTGATCACCTCTAGCAACACACAAGATGGACGATTCAGACTCTCTGATGACAGGAAGTCAGGAATATTCACAGTGACCATTTCCAGTCTGACCCTGAAGGATTCTGGGTCGTATCTTTGTGGAGTCCAGAGAAACTCAGGATTTGATGCTTTCACTGCTGTTGAGCTGGAGGTCAAAGGTGAGAGGTCAGTCTGCCTTATTAAGAAAAAACTAAGGGGTTAATATAAATGTGTATTCTTTATTAATTTAATATTGAATCTTACTAAGTGTACAAATGCAACAGTTATTAATATTTCCTTCTCTGGCAGAATTGTTCTGTCTGGAGTCGTACAACATCAGTGGCATCGAGGGACGTCCAGTAACTCTGCAGTGTCCTAATTCAGGACAACAACATGATAACAGGAAGTTCCTCTGTAAAGGAGACCAACACAACAACTGCACAGACATGATGGAGAACCAAACAAAGTTCAAGCTGCTCAATGTCTACTCCTGCTGTTTCTCTGTGATCATCACTGAACTGGAAGCAGCTGATGCAGGAACATACTACTGTGGTTCAGACTCTCAGCTGAGATTCATAAAGATACAGCTGGCAGTCGGTGAGATCAGCACAGAGAGAGAAAAAAAACAAAAAGCAACAAAAAAAATCCAGATTGAGTTTGGTTTTCACTACATTATGTTTCGTATTTCCTCTGACAGTCTCTCTTCATCAAACCAGCTCTGTGGCTCCAACCAGCTCTTCTGAACAGGTTACATTACAGCCACCATCACATAAACCTGGTAAACTATTTACATTTTCTTTCTCTGTGCTTCCCCTGATATTCCTTCACTTGTTTTTCCACAAACAGCAGATATTCAAATACTCAAATATATTAATGGAGAATTAGAGAAGGTTGCTTTGTTGGCTTCTCCCCTCAGCCAAATGGACGTGCTGCAGATGTCCACCGTCTTCCAATCCAAAGGTGTTCAACCCATTTCATATGATGTTAAACAGTCAATAGAATGTGATTCTTCCACGTGAGAGATAGAATAACAAAGCAACATAAAATGCAGGTTAAGTCAGTGAAAAATTTACATGAAAAGTTTGTGTATATTTCGAGACACAACAGGAGAAATCTTGCATCTTTCAGGCATATTGTGTGGTTTCTTTCTCTGCAGAATATTTTATCAACAGTCCAGACTGCAGGCAGCTAGTTTAGGATCCAGAGTCACTTGGCTTGGAGCTGAAGCGATCTGGTTGAGGGCCAGCTTCTTTACTATTTTTAATATTGAAATTAAGTCAACCATCAAACCAAATACATTTTTTTATATAGCACATTTCAGTTAGAAGGTATTTCTTAGAGCTTTACATCATTAAAAAAAACAAAAAAATATAAAGTCAACAATTGAAATGTTACATTCAGTCAAGTGTTGTTAAATTTCTAAACAAGTGAGTTTTTAGTCCAGATTTAAAGGAAATCAGTATTTTAGCTGTTGTGCAGTTTTCTGGAAGTTTGTTCCAGATCTGTGGGGCATAGAAGCTGAATGCTGCTTCTCCATGTTTGGTTCTGGAGATGCAGAACCAGAACGAGAAGCAGAAGACCTGAAATGTCTGTAAGGTTGATACATTAGCAGCAGATCTTTAATGCATTGTGGTGCTAAACTGTTCAGTGATTTATAAACTAGCAGTAGCAGCTTGTTCTCTTTCTAGAAGTTTTATCATAGTGTGTCTAATCTCCCTTTAGAGCCAATTGAACCAACGCAGGTCAATCCTGGACCTACCAGCCCTTCCTGTTGCTTGTCCTTCATAAATGAAGTCTGAATGTTTTGTGTTGATTCTTCTAAACAAAGTTTCAAATTATTAATACCTGCTTTCATTCTCTGTGTCTGTTTCCAGGAAACTTTCTGTCCAGGCCTGTTAAATACTCAGTTCTCTTCTTTTCAGACCTGACCTTATTTTACATCCTGCGTGTCGTCCTGTTTCTGCTGTGGATCCTGCCTTTTGTCCTTCTGATGATTCCTAAAAAGAAAATTAAAGCAACAAGGTGAATTTACCCAGAACATCAACACACAATACTAAAAAACAAGAAAAAAATCCCAGAACAAACAGAGATCATGTTTTTTGTTGCTGTAGAAATCCAGATGAATGTACTGAACACTGCTGATGCTATTGAGGACCAGAGGATCAATGATGTAAGTCCACAAAGCTTCAGCTCTGAAAGATTTCTTCTTGTGAGGACATTATGTTTCCATTAACTATAAAATAAATTTGCTTCATAGAAACACAACAATTTTGAACAAACGTAGAGTTTTCAAAAAAAAAGTTGTTGCACAAGGATGAGGTGGTTCTTCAGTCGTATGGAAATAGATATATTTCACAAACTGCAATGGAAACATTTTCTTCACATCCCATAAGTCAGAGATCAACAGCCGGATGTTACTACTGGTGAAACGGTTGAATAAGGCGGTTAGAAGCAGTAGCAGGACGATGGTTTATTTGGGGGTTTATTTACCCCCAAATAAACCACCATGGGTGGTTTGTTAATCTGCAGCTGGCTCCACCAGAGCTCTCACAGCATCACACAGTTCATAAAAAGCTCAGTGTCAATCAAATGTGTTTAATCTGCAGCTCTTCTGTGAAATCATGATTGCACTTTCCACAAAACACTGCAGACATAGCATCTCCTAAGTATGATGAGTTTATTGCTCCAAATCCTGAGGAAGACGCTAATGTCTCCTCAGATGGCTGATAGATGATGAATGCTGGAGCCAACGTTAGATTATGAATGTAACTCAATGTCAATGTTACTGTTTCTGCTCAGTTTCTGCACGTCTCTGTTGCATCTCAAAAGATGCTTAGGCAAAATATTAACAGATGGATTTAAGAAGTTTGTTTGTAAATGCAATCAAACTTCTATATATATATATAAATCACGCCAGTCAAAAAGGATTCTGTAATTTCTGTATACATTTCTCCTATATTAATATTTTTTCTTCCAGATTGGTTTTGTGCACAGTTGAATCTGACTTTTTCTTTGTATCCAGATCCTTCAGGTTTTGTCCTGTCAGATTATGAACATCCATCCAGATAAATTGGTCTGCTCAGGAATATAACTCATTTATCTGAATATCATAAATGATCATTTTTCAGGTTTGTGAAAATCCAGAAGACAGCTCAACCTTCACATCAGAGAACCAGGAGCAACGATGAAGCTGCTGATTCTCAACAACATGTGAACAAAGTTTCGCCACAAATGAAGATTTTTATTCTGATTGTCGGAAAGCAAAATGGTGAAATGCTCTGCAAAGGAAATTATTATATACATTTCAAACTAGTTTTAAGATTTCATGCTAATTGCTAAATGTTTTAATGATGTAACTTGTTTTATTACATTAACTTTTGCCACACCATAATAAATAAGAGTTTTTATTAAAACAGCCTTTGTTTCTTTTTAAATTAAGACTAAATTATGAAGGTGATCAGGTTTTCTGTAGAGGAAAACACTTGTTATATCTGCAATATTTCCATCCTCTTAAATTGTTTTGGTAATCTTTTTATGTTTCTATGATGTTTATCATTTGTCATTTTGACTTTAAAAATACATTTTAATTTTACCTTCAATTTGTGACAACTTATTTCTTTATGCTCATTTTATTCTCTGGATTCTGTCACTATAAACAGCTTTTGCAATGAGAAAAAGAACCTGGAGAACATCGATGAAAACAAATAAGCAAACTATAGACAAAGTTCTGCTTTACTTTTATTTAAACAGGAAATATGTTTGAGATGATACAGCGCTAACCACTGCACCTCAGCCCTCCCACATTTCCTATGACCTTTTCCTCCAACTTTCTAAATACTTATTTTTATCTTTCTAATTATAATCACGTCTTCTTAGTTTCCTGGTCGTTTTGACAGAGCTCAGTTTCAGCATTTGAAAAATAGAGAGATGCATCATTTCACACCCCATTTCTGAGGCTTGTTTTGTGCAGAGGGCTGAACTTAGCAGACCGATGTGGTTTCCTTAAAACACTTCATGCTTTACTTCAACATTATTTCTGGTTTAGTTTGTCGTTTTCAGTAATGCAAAGATGTGGAGCTTCCAGGTCGTGTTGTTCATCTTGTCTGGTAAGTTTTAATATCCAAATATAAATCCAACATTTTCCAGTGGCTTTTTAAAGCAGGAGTAGATTTTGTCATCTTAACATCATAAAAATTTAGAATAAAATCAAAAAACAAGATGGTGCCTCGTAACTGTCATACTACTTTTGTTTGTCTATTTGTTTTTAAATATGTACATTTACAAGCTATCTGTTGTCTTTTATATATGGCCTTATCTTTTTATATATTTACTATTTGCTGAGGATTCAGACTAAGAATTTTATGATATTTTTGTTCAAATGACAATAATTGTGAATTAAAGTTAATTGCATTGAATTAAATGTTTATTCTCTCCTGCCTCCAGCTGCTGTGTGTTGTGTGAGCCGTGCTGCAGGTTTGATCCAAGTGTTTGGATACGAAGGAAGAGATGTGAATGTTTCTTGTCCATATGATGAAGGTTATGAAAGTTATGAGAAATATCTGTGTAACGACCCATGCAGAAACAGTGATGTTTTCACAAGATCACAAAAACATCAGAACAAATATTCCACCTATGATGACAAAACATCAAGAATCTTCACTGTGACCATCTCTGATCTTCATTTGGATGATGCCCGAAATTACAAATGTGGAGTGTCCAAAATACTAAGAGATCTCTACACTGAAGTAAAGCTGGAAGTAAGAAAAGGTAAATAGTTTTAACTGGAAGATTAGCAAAATATACAAAACTTTACAGAGGATACAGAAAATAATGAATTGGCAGAAATGTTTCCGGCGTTAATCGACTCTGAGATGCAACACTTTGAACTTCCCTCTTTCTGTCTTAGTGCAATCAGACGGTCAGAACTAATTTATACTGACAGTAAATGTTGAACTACAGTGAGAGACTTTTGAGGGCTTAGAGAGGCAAGAAAGAGAATTAAAACTGAGGGAACACAGAACCATTACAGTTAAATTAGCTTGGTTTTAATCAATTGACGTCAGTACTGTGTCATCTGAAACCCAGGAATTAGCAGATCGTGATCAACGTTTTATATTCTAATTTACTTAATTCATGTGTTTCTGGTTAACTGTACAGATATATATCTTTTACTATCTGACAGACTTTCTTATCTTCCTATCAGACAGATGCTGCGACACGGTGAATAAAACCCAAAGTACTGAGGAAGGTTCAGTGACCATCAGCTGTCCGTACGACTCTCAGTCTGTCCACAAGCTGAAGTTCTTCTGCAGAGGAAACCGGCCCTCCACATGTCTACAGCAGGCAGTGATCACCTCTAGCAACACACAAGATGGACGATTCAGACTCTCTGATGACAGGAAGTCAGGAATATTCACAGTGACCATTTCCAGTCTGACCCTGAAGGATTCTGGGTCGTATCTTTGTGGAGTCCAGAGAAACTCAGAATTTGATGCTTTCACTGCTGTTGAGCTGGAGGTCAAAGGTGAGAGATCATTCTGCCTTATTAAGAAAAAACTAAGGGATCAATATAAATGTTTATTCTTTACTAATTTAATATATAATCTTACTAAGTGTACAAATACAACAGTTATTAATATTTCTTTCTCTGGCAGAATTGTTCTGCTTGGAGTCGTACAACATCAGTGGCATCGAGGGACATCCAGTAACTCTGCAGTGTCCTAATTCAGGACAACAACATGATAATAGAGATCATAGCATTTCTTCATTTTTTCCCCCATTTTTTAATCAGTAAAAGAGCACAGGTTTTATAAATTGATGCACAGATATTTTATCAGTAAATCTTATATACATTTATGTATGAATATAATCTCTCTGACAGAACTCGAGTTGTACAACATCAGTGGCATCGAGGGACGTCCAGTAACTCTGCAGTGTCCTAATTCAGGACAACAACATGATAACAGGAAGTTCCTCTGTAAAGGAGACCAACACAACAACTGCACAGACATGATGGAGAACCAACAAAGTTCAAGCTGCTCAATGTCTCCTCCTGCTGTTTCTCTGTGATCATCACTGAACTGGAAGCAGCTGATGCAGGAACATACTACTGTGGTTCAGACTCTCAGCTGAGATTCATAAAGATACAGCTGGCAGTCGGTGAGATCAGCACAGTGAGAGAAAAAAAACAAAAAGCAACAAAAAATCCAGATTGAGTTTTGTTTTCACTACATTATGTTTCATATTTCCTCTGACAGTCTCTCTACATCAAACCAGCTCGGCTGAACAGGTTACATCACAGCCACCATCACATAAACCTGGTAAAATCTTTACATTTTCTGTTTCTGTGTGCCACTTCTGATATTCCTTCACTTGTTTTTCCACAAACAGCAGATATTCAAATACTCAAATATATTAATGGAGAATTAGAGAAGGTTGTTTTGTTGGCTTCTCCCCTCAGCCAAATGGACGCGCTGCAGATGTCCACCGTCTTCCAATAACAAAGTTCCTCTATGAAATGGTGTTCAACCCATTTCATATGATGTTAAACAGTCAATAGAATGTGACTCTTCAACGTGAGAGATAGAATAACAAAGCAACATAAAATCCAGGTTAAGTCAGTGAAAAATTCAAATGAAAAGTTTGTGTATATTTCGAGACACAACAGGAGAAATCTTGCATCTTTCAGGCATATTGTGTGGTTTCTTTCTCTGCAGAATATTTGATCAACAGTCCAGACTGCAGGCAGCTAGTTTAGGATCCAGAGTCACTTGGCTTGGAGCTGAAGCGATCTGGTTGTGGGCCAGCTTCTTTACTATTTTTAATATTGAAATTAAATCAACCATCAAATCAAATGAAATATTTTATATAGCACATTTCAGTTAGAACGTATTTCTTAGAGCTTTACATCATTTAAAAAACTAAAATATATAAAGTCAACAATTGAAATGTTACATTCAGTCAAGTTTTGTTAAATTTCTAAATAAGTGAGTTTTTAGTCCAGATTTAAAGGAACTCAGTGTTTCAGCTGTTGTGCAGTTTTCTGGAAGTTTGTTCCAGATCTGTGGGGCATAGAAGCTGAATGCTGCTTCTCCATGTTTGATTCTGGAGATGCAGAAGCAGAAGCAGAAGCAGAAGACCTGAGAGGTCTGTAAGGTTGATACAACAGCAGCAGATCTTTAATGCATTGTGGCGCTAAACTGTTCAGTGATTTATAAACCAGCAATAGCAGCTTGTTCTCTTTCTAGAAGTTTTATCATAGTGTGTCTAATCTCCCTTTAGAGCCAATTGAACCAACGCAGGTCAATCCTGGACCTACCAGCCCTTCCTGTTGCTTGTCCTTCATAAATGAAGTCTGAATGTTTAGTGTTGATTCTTCTGAACAAAGTTTCAAATTATTAATACCTGCTTTCATTCTCTGTGTCTGTTTCCAGGAAACTTTCTGACCAGGCCTGTTAAATACTCAGTTCTCTTCTTTTCAGATCTGACCTTATTTCACATCCTGCGTGTCGTCCTGTTTCTGCTGTGGATCCTGCCTTTTGTCCTTCTGATGATTCCTAAAAGAAAATTAAAGCAACAAGGTGAATTTACCCAGAACATCAACACACAATACTAAAAAACAAGAAAAAACCCAGAACAAACAGAGACCATGTTTTTTGTTGCTGTAGAAATCCAGATGAATGTACTGAACACTGCTGATGCTATTGAGGACCAGAGGATCAATGATGTAAGTCCACAAAGCTTCAGCTCTGAAAGATTTCTTCTTGTGAGGACATTATGTTTCCATTAACTATAAAATAAATTTGCTTCATAGAAACACAACAATTTTGAAAAAACGTAGAGTTTTCAATAAAAAGTTGTTGCACTAGGATGAGGTGGTTCTTCAGTCGTATGGAAATAGATATATTTCACAAACTGCAATGGAAACATTTTCTTCATGTAGCAGGAAGAAGCCTGCCCCAATATTCAAAACACCTGGCCCCTAATCACCTCATGAGGGTGGAGAGTATAAAGGCAGACTCTCACCTGGTTGCTTATGAGGCGTGTTCACTGTCAACAAGAGACCCACCGGAGACCAGGTGAATACGAGCTGGGAGCTAGCGGTCGAAGAGGTGCTGACGCTCAGGGTCTTAGCCACGACATACGGGTTGCCGACCACGCTGAGAAACGGCAAGACGAGAGTCGTCTGGTGATAAATGCGATTTAAATTGGAACGTGACAACGTTGGATTTAGAAAGAAGTGACTGTAATAGTATGGGGTGTAGTGAAGAGGAAGGAAGGAGTGGGCAGAATGAAGATAAAGAGTGGTACTTGGTGGGAAAGGGTGGAAAGAAGCAGCTTGCTGCCGAAAGAGGAAATGAGGAAAGCACTGAAGACGCCGATAATGACGGTATTGAGGAAGGAAAAGAAGCACCAAAAAGATAAAACCTGAACATTATAATAAGATTTGATGAAGGAGAAGGAGTCAAGAAGATTGATCCAATTAAACTAACAAAAGCACTAAAAACACATGTTGGGGAAATTAAACATGCTAAAATACTGGATGTAATTCGGAAGGGCAAGTTGAAAAGGCAAAAAAGCTTGGATGGGTGTGTAAAGTTAAAGTCAGAGCAGTTGTTAAAGTGGGTGAAAAAAGAAATGATGAAAGCAAAGAATTATCACAGGAGTGCCGTTGAGTGTTAACATGAAGGACTTAGTTGAGAATTTGAAAGAAAGAAACAAGGAAATAAAGGGAGCTCGGAGAATGACAAGGGGTACAGAAAAGGTTGAAACAGAAACTGTGTTGTTGGAGTTTGAAACAGAAGAAATGCCAAAGGAGGTTTCCTTTGGTTTGATAAGATTTAGTGTCAGGGAATACGTGCCCAAACCAGTGAGGTGCTTCAACTGTCAGGAATTTGGCCATGTTGCAAAAATGTGTAAAGGGAAAAGGAGATGTGCCCGATGTTCTGGAGACCATGAATATGGTAAATGTGGAGTTGGAGTTAAACCAAAGTGCTGTAGTTGTGGAGGAGAGCATAGTGTTGCTTTTTGGGGATGCGAAGTAATGAAACGACAACTATACAGAAAACGAAAGTTACGCAGAAAGTAGCATATGCAGAAGCGTGTAAAGTAGTTGAGAAAGAGAAACAAAATGGGAAATCTCTAACAGGTGAAAGCAAATAATCTAAAAATTATGGAAATGATTGAAAAGAAAATAGAAGAGGAAAAAAGAAAATGGTGGCTTTTATTGCAGGAGTTATAAATGCAACATCGGACGTGAAATCAAAACGGAAAAGATTCAGATTATTGTGAAGGCAGCATGCCATAGCTTAGACTTAAAGAATATTCGGTGGGAAGACGTAAGGGGAGAGCTGTGTAGTCAAGGATAGTCTCAATCTTACAATGGAATGCGAGGAGTCTTTTGTCAAATGGGCAAGATTTTAAACAGTTTATTTATGAATTAAAAGAAACCTGATATAATTTGTATACAGGAAACTTGGTTGAGGCTTTGTTTGGATTTTAAAATAATGGATATATTGCAGTTGGATATGATAGAGAAGAAGGAAATGGGGGAGGATGTCTTTCTTTGATTAAGGAAGGTATTCCATATAAAATTATTGGAAGGAAAAGAGACTTGGAGTATGTTGCAATTGAAATATGGGTGGAAGAGAAGGTAATGTTGATTTTAAATTTTTACAATCCTTGTAAAAAGCTTGAGTTAAGCAAACTTGAAGAGATGGATATGAAAGGAAATGTTATTTGGTGTGGAGACTTTAATGCACATCATTCATTATGGGGTAGTGGAAAAGTAGATTATAATGGGGAAATTTTAGAAGAATTTCTAGATAGTAATCTGGTTTCCTTGAATAATGGTAAGAAGACAAGAATTGATATAAATTCAGGTAAGGAATCTGTATTAGATTTGACATTTGTTTCTAGCTGTTTAGCTCCATTATGTGTGTGGCAAGTTAAAAATAAGACATTTGGTAGTGATCACTACATTATAATCAGCAAAATAAGGTGCATAGACCTGAAATGATAGGAGGAAAGTGGATATTTGAGAAAGCAAATTGGGAGGAATTTTATAACTTATGCGATAGGAAAATTTTAAATATTAAAAATGATCACAGTATTGAAAGTATGAACCAAGAGATTAGTCAGAGTATTTTAACTGCTGCTGAGGAGTCTATTCCAAAAACATCAGGGAAAAATAGGAGAAAGTTAGTTCCATGATGGAATGAAGAGTGTAGAAAAGCAGTTAGAGAAAGAAATAAAGCATTTAAATTGGTTAAAAGGTCTCATAATTTTCAACATTTAATTGAATATAAAAGTCACAAGCAAAAGTAAGGAGAACAATAAGAAGGACAAAAAGAGAATTCTGGAGAGGTTTCTGTGACACAATTGGCAGTAGTACAAAACTAGGGAATGTTTGGGGATGATCAAAAAATGGGAGGAGATGGAAGGGAATGGAGTTATCCTATACTAAATAAAAATGATGTAGTTGCTGTAACTGACAAGGAAAGGCTGATATGTTAGTGAGAGCATTTGTAGAGATTCATAGTGGGAAAATTGATCAGTTAATGAAATAGAGGGAAGGGAGAAAACTAGAAAGGAAATGATGGAATCTTAAGAAGAAAGAGTAATAATGATCTGATGAATTATCCTTTCTCTATTGGAGAGCTGAAAAGAGCTTTGGATAGAACTAGGAATAGTGCTCCAGGTAAAGATGAAGTGTGTTATATTATGTTAAGACATGTAAGTGAGGAAGTTTTAAATAAATTAATTTTATACAATAAGATTTGGAAGGAGGGGAGACTGCCTTGGAAGTGGAAAGAAGCTATTGTTATTCCATTGAAGAACCTGGGAAAGATCATAGTAACCCTGGAAATTACAGACCAGTAGCTTTAACATCTAATTTGTGTAACTGATGAAAAGGATGGTGAATGAGAGATTGACACAATATTTGGAGTCAAAACATTTAATTGCTCCTTATCAGAGTGGCTTTCGTAGAGGAAGAGGAACAATAGATCCTATTTTGTTTAGAGGATGATATTAGAAAAGCTCAAATTAATAAGGAAACTGTTGTTGCTGTGTTTTTTGATGTGGAAAAGCATACGATATGCTATGGAGGGAAGGGTTAATGATTAAATTACATCAGATAAGTATAGGAGGTAATATGTTTAATTGGATATGGATTTTTTACGGGATAGAAATATTCAAGTTAAAATGAGATCTTGTTTCATTGGTTGATGTTGTTTCATTTTTGCAACTGCTTTGTTTAATCTGTTTTTTCGTTAAGTTTCTTTAGTTTTGGGTTTCCTTTGGTTTGAATTTGTTACTTTGGAACATTCTATTGTTTTGTGTAGCCTCAAACCTCACTGCAGGTAGCAGCCATGGATTGTTTTAGAATATTCTATTAAAGCATTGATGATTTTAATTGGTTATGTTGGAAGTAACCTCATTTTAGTCTTTGGCCAAGTTTAAATTGTAGTAATTGTGTTTGTTTTTGTATTTGCTTGTTTTACCCACCCTCTTGTCTCCAGGCTGAGAGCTGACGGGTCTCCTGGGAGACTGGAACTGTGTGTTGTGCGAGTGGCCGTGTTTCTTCACGATTGAATGCTTGTTCACAAGTGTTTGGGGTGATTTATTTTGGATTTATACATTTATTTTAGGAACCAGTTCCCATTTGGACTTCCCTCCCCCTGCTGGTAGGCCTCAGTACTGTACAATACCTTCCTATTGTGTTCCTTATGTTTGTCTATTTTTTTAACATGAAACAATAAATGTAATCCCTTTTTTTTTTGGAAAAGTCTTGTTCTCTCTGGTCACGAACCTCGAGCCTACTGGCAGTGTACTTCCTTGGGTGCAATTCCCAAGGTGGCGTTGTTGACAACTTCTGGTACCCTGCTGTGAGGAGCAGAGTACCAGACTCCTATCTTAGTGTTGCCACAATCACATCACATAAGTCAGAGATCAACAGCCAGATGTTACTTCTGGTGAAACGGTTGAATAAGGCGGTTAGAAGCAGTAGCAGGACGATGGTTTATTTGGGGGTTTATTACCCCAAATAAACCACCATGGGTGGTTTGTTAATCTGCAGCTGGCTCCACCAGAGCTCTCACAGCATCACACAGTTCATAAAAAGCTCAGTGTCAATCAAATGTGTTTAATCTGCAGCTCTTCTGTGAAATCATGATTGCACTTTTCACAAAACACTGCAGACATAGCAGCTCCTAAGTATGATGAGTTTATTGTTCCAATCCTGAAGAAGACGCTAATGTCTCCTCAGATGGCTGATAGATGATGAATGCTGGAGCCAACGTTAGATTATGAATGTAACTCAATGTCAATGTTACTGTTTCTGCTCAGTTTCTGCACGTCTCTGTTGCATCTCAAAAGATGCTTAGGCAAATATTAACAGATGGATTTAAGAAGTTGTTTGTAAATGCAATCAACTTCTATATATATATATATCACGCCAGTCAAAAAGGATTCTGTAATTTCTGTATACATTTCTCCTATATTAATATTTTCTTCCAGAATGGTTTTGTGCACAGTTGAATCTGACTTTTTCTTTGTATCCAGATCCTTCAGGTTTTGTCCTGTCAGATTATGAACATCCATCCAGATAAGTTGGTCTGCTCAGGAATATAACTCATTTATCTGAATATCATAAATGATCATTTTTCAGGTTTGTGAAAATCCAGAAGACAGCTCAACCTTCACATCAGAGAACCAGGAGCAACGATGAAGCTGCTGATTCTCAACAACATGTGAACAAAGTTTCGCCACAAATGAAGATCTTTATTCTGATGTCGGAAAGCAAAATGTGAAATGCTCTGCAAAGGAAATTATTATATACATTTCAAACTAGTTTTAAGATTTCATGCTAATTGCTAAATGTTTTAATGATGCAACTTGTTTTATTACATTAACTTTTGCCACACAATAATAAAAGTTTTTATTAAACCAGCCTTTGTTTCTTTTTAAGACTAAATCATGAGTGATCAGATTTTCTGTAGAGGAAAACACTTGTTATATCTAATATTTCCATCCTCTTAAATTGTTCTGGTAATCTTTTTATGTTTCTATGATGTTTATCATTGTCATTTTGACTTTAAAATAATTTTAATTTACCTTCAATTTGTGACAACTTATTTCTTTATGCTCATTTTATTCTCTGGATTCTGTTACTATAAACAGCTTTTGCAATGAGAAAAAGAACCTGGAGAATATCGATGAAACAAATAAGCAAACTATAGACATAAAGTTCTGTTTTACTTTTATTTAAACAGGAAATATGTTTGAGATGATACAGCGCTAACCACTGCACCTCAGCCCTCCCACATTTCCTATGACCATTTTCTCCAACTTTCTAAATACTTATTTTATCTTTCTAATTATAATCACTCTTCTTAGTTTCCTGGTCGTTTGACAGAGCTCAGTTTCAACATTTGAAAAATAGAGAGATACATCATTTCACACCCCATTAATGAGGCTTGTTTTGTGCAGAGGGCTGAACTTAGCAGACCGATGTGGTTTCCTTAAAACACTTCATGCTTTACTTCAACATTATTTCTGGTTTAGTTTGTCGTATTCAGTAATGCAAAGATGTGGAGCTTCCAGGTCGTGTTGTTCATCTTGTCTGGTAAGTTTTAATATTCATTCAAATATAAATCCAACATTTCCAGTGGCTTTAAAAAGCAGGAGTAGATTTTGTCATCTTAACATTATAAAAAAAAAATCAAAAGACAAGATGGTGCCTTGTAACTGTCATACTACTTTGTTTTTCGAGTTGTTTTTAAATATGTACATTTACAAGCTATCTGTTGTCTTTTATATATGGCCTTATCTTTTGATATATTACTATTTGCTGAGGATCAGACTAAGAATTTTATGATATTTTTGTTCAAATGACAGTAATTGTGAATTAAAGTTAATTGCATTGAATTAAATGTTTATTCTCTCCTGCCTCCAGCTGCTGTGTGTTGTGTGAGCCTGCTGCAGGTTTGATCCAAGTGTTTGGATACGAAGGAAGAGATGTGAATGTTTCTTGTCCATATGATAAAGGTTATGAAAGTTATGAGAAATATCTGTGTAACGACCCATGCAGAAACAGTGATGTTTTCACAAGATCACAAAATAATCAGAACAAATATTCCACCTATGATGACAAAACATCAAGAATCTTCACTGTGACCATCTCTGATCTTCGTTTGGATGATGCTGGAAAATACAAATGTGGAGTGTCCAAAATACTAATAGATCTCTACACTGAAGTAAAGCTGGAAGTAAGAAAAGGTAAATAGTTTTAACTAGAAGATTAAACTTAGCAAAAATATACGAAACTTTACAGATTACAGAGAATAATGAATTGGCAGGAAATGTTTCCGCCGTTAATCGACTCTAGATGCAACACTTTGAACTTCCCTCTTTCTGTCTTAGTGCCAATCAGACGATCAGAGCTAATTTATACTGACAGTAAATGTTGAACTACACTGAGACTTTGAGGCCTTAGAGAGGCAAGAAAGAGAATTAAAACTGAGGGAACACAGAACCATTACAGTTAAAATTAGCTTGGTTTTAATCAATTGACGTCAGTACTGTGTCATCTGAAACCCAGGAATTAGCAGATCGTGATCAACGTTTTATATTCTAATTTACTTAATTCATGTGTTTCTGGTTAACTGTACAGATATATATCTTTTACTATCTGACAGACTTTCTTATCTTCCTATCAGACAGATGCTGCGACACGGTGAATAAAACCCAAAGTACTGAGGAAGGTTCAGTGACCATCAGCTGTCCGTACGACTCTCAGTCTGTCCACAAGCTGAAGTTCTTCTGCAGAGGAAACCGGCCCTCCACATGTCTACAGCAGGCAGTGATCACCTCTAGCAACACACAAGATGGACGATTCAGACTCTCTGATGACAGGAAGTCAGGAATATTCACAGTGACCATTTCCAGTCTGACCCTGAAGGATTCTGGGTCGTATCTTTGTGGAGTCCAGAGAAACTCAGGATTTGATGATTTCTCTGCTGTTGAGCTGGAGGTCAAAGGTCCTTCATATTCCCCTGTTACCTCCATTCTTTAATCAGTAAAAAGCACGTGTTTTATAAATTGATGCACATTTTATTAATAAATCTTATATAGTTTAATGTATTATAAAATCTCTGACAGAACTGGAGTTGTACAACATCAGTGGCATCGAGGGACGTCCAGTAACTCTGCAGTGTCCTAATTCAGGACAACAACATGATAACAGGAAGTTCCTCTGTTAAGGAGACCAACACAACAACTGCACAGACATGATGGAGAACCAAACAAAGTTCAAGCTGCTCAATGTCTCCTCCAGCTGTTTCTCTGTGATCATCACTGAACTGGAAGCAGCTGATGCAGGAACATACTACTGTGGTTCAGACTCTCAGCTGAGATTCATAAAGATACAGCTGGCAGTCGGTGAGATCAGCACAGAGAGAGATAGGATAATAAAATGCAACAAAAATTCCAGGTTAATGTTTTTTTACCACATTATATTATGTATTTTCTCTGACAGGCTCTCCACATGAAACCAGCTCTGCTGAACAGGTTACATCACAGCCACCATCACATAATCCTGGTAAGCTCTCTAGATTTGTTTCTACATCTATTTCTCTTGTTGTTTCTTCACTCTTCTCATTCCAGTTCAAATCTTCAGATGTTCAGATATTTTACCTGCTTCATAACATAAACTGGATTTTTTAACTGAATTTTCATGGATTTACACAACAATCCACACCTGACCATCCACACTCACAAAGCTTTCACATATTCAGACACTTCTTAGCAACCAACACTTCAGGGCACAAAGTAAAACAAAGTGTTGCTATGCATCCATTTTTGAAATAAGCCAGTCAAGTTTCTCTTTATAAAGAGTCATACCACTGAAGTTTTAACTTGAAGTGGGAGATATAATGACTTACCATACCTGACTTAAATGTATTAACAATAAAGAAAACCATCTAAATTTGGCGGAGACAGAACGAGAAAACAGGAACATGGCTACCAAGTCTGACTACAATAAGTAACTCATGCTGTCATTCTGTGGTGTTTCTGTGGAGGGCTCTGTGAACCAGCTAACTTCTCCATTTCCCTGTTTTCAGATGTTTCTTTATTCTACGTTCTGCCTGCGGTCTTCGCTCTGCTTCTGATCCTGACATTTGTCCTTTTGCTGGTTTTAAAGTACAAATCAAGGATCAAGCGAGGTACATTTATACAGATTATACACTAAACAGAATCCCTCACAGAATCACATCATGTTTACTTTGTGTTTTCAGTGGATGGAATCAATGTGAATGTGTTGAACTCTGCTAACAGTAATAATGTGGAGATGAGAATCAATGATGTGAGTATATAGAACTTCAGCTCTAAAATATTTTTTTATGCCTGCAAATAAAATGTTATTTCTTTATTTCTTTAGATTATGAGTTACAAGAAGATGTTGCTTCATGAACTCTTCCACTCCAAACACGTTGAGTCATGATGACAATGATCTCTACAACATCCTTAAAGGAGACCTGCAGAAGTTAGGAAACACGTGACCAGTGTTTGTGACAGTAAAGCTCAGTAAAGAACCAAATGCTGGTGTGTTTTTTTTGTACATGTTTTTAATATTTAATAGTTTTTATGTGAAATATTATTGAAGTGTGTTAAAACTATATGTAGATAGAACAAGTTAAATTAACCTTCATTTTGACGTCAGCCTGTGTGAAGGTCAGGCGATTTGTTCTGTGTCACAATATGAGTCTTTTGTTCCTGCTGTGCTTCTGAAACTAAGAAGGAATTTCAAAAGAAGTTTCAAAGAATCTACACAAAGACAAAATTTATTCACACCTATGGCAGATTTAGGAGTAGAGTCCTATTTTAATTTCAGGATTTCCTTTGCATCAAAGTAATCTTAACATTACAGAAGTTTCCCAATCTGAGTCCCAACCTAGGCCAGAGAGGGAGCCAAAGATTAGTCTGATGTTAGGGCGCCTTCATACATAAAACACTTGGAGCTCAAAGCAGCAGAAGAAGCATCTCAATAGAGCAGACATGCAAAAGTCAGAAGATTGTGATTGTTGCAATGTAATAAAGATATTAAGTTCTTTGTTGAGAAGGTTGTAAATAATTTTCACAATACAGTTTGAAAATGTAAATAAAATCAATCAGTCAATATTTTTCCAACTGAAATTCTTATCCAAAAGAGAATCCAAAATATATTTTTAGAAATATCTGCCTCACATCATGTTAAACAAAACCTCTTACTTGTTTGAAAATAATTACAAATCTTAATCTTCTAGGGATGTGAATAATTTCAGACGTCACTTAGCAGATTTTACAAAAGTGGTTTTTTTCTAGACAGATTCTCAACAGGTCTATAATGAAATCAATTACCATCCAACATACTCACTAATTATTATTATATATATGCAAGGATAGCAGTTTCTTTACATTCCTTGAAATACCAGCAAGTTCTTGAAATGCAGGTTATAGACTCCTGTAGGATATAAGTTATTAATGTTATTTTGCTTAAATAAAGTAGTTCAGTTTATTTTAGGTAAACATGAGGCTCATTGATGATCTACACCACTAACTGATATAAAATTTTCTTTGAACAAACAGAAACATTCAATGGAAAATGCAGATAAACCACCTGGAGCAGGCAGTGAAAGACATGAAGCTGGTGCCGTTTCCATGGTTACAGGTGTTACTGATGCTCCAACTTAACATGCTGTAAACTTCCTGTTAAACCAGAAGTTATATGCACATGAACAGAATGGAAAAGAACCAATCAATTGGTTTTCCCTGAAAAATGATGTAATCTTGTTTTATTATTCTAAATCTTTTTTTAATAGCAAAGCTAAAAGAGCCTTTATATTGGCTCATTTCTTGATGTGAAAACAAATCAGTTCCAGAAGAAACATTTAAGGAAAAGAACATCATAAGTCCAACATGAAGATCTACAAAGCTGAAATTAAAACCAGAACTCAAGAGTCTCTCAATGCTCCACCCTCACTTTGATGTGGCAAAAAAAATCTATTTCCTGGTTTTGTGAGTAAGCTTGTGAGCACCTCGGCTGCAGAGTTATCATTTGACCAATGCGAAACAAGATGTTTCACACTTGTGAGTTTAGTCGACACGTTCAAAGGGTGTTAAAGCGTCTGAGTGTCAGGATCCTTAATAGATCTGATGGTTCCTCTAAAGGTCTCAGTTTAAAATAACTTCTGCCTCAGTTCAGCTCTGGTCTCAAAGAACAGAGAGATGTGGAGCCATCGACACATCATCATCTGCAGTAAGATATAATATATGATCTACAACAGAAATTTCTACAGCAGTTTGCTTTAATGTTATGATGAAATGTATTTAATTAAAATAAAATGTGTTTTTAAAGTATATAACAATTACTTAAAGACTCAGTAGCACTTCCTGTTTGTGTTGACTGAAATGTGTTAGTCTTATTTATCTCATCTGATACAAACTGATTGTGCTTTTATTTGAAAAAGTAGTTTTACAAAACTTGTAAAAAATATTGTATAGTTCATGTTACACGTCTCAGCTGGGTCAAAATATTTGCAACAATTGATGTTTATTGATGTCTTTGTTTCTCCTTTCGTCTGAGTTGAAAGCCTGTAAACATGAATAGCTTCAGTGAATGAAGGAACGACCGCCATCTTCTTCCCCATACTCTGTCTCTTTATTACAAATTCTTGAAATCATGACATCACTTTAGGGGCTCCTCACTTTAGGCATCCTAGTGAAACGCTGTCTGCATTTTGGTTCATTTTTTTTCCTTTTTGATTTAACATGGTATTTCGGTCAATTTCAGTCTAAAAACACATATAATACACTGGAATGCTAATAATTTATGTGGTGGCTTATACTCTTAAGCAGATTTTCTTGACTATATAAACAAGTGATGATTAAGATCTTCCACTGCATTCACATGTTGAATCATAAAAACTAAACTGATGTTGTTTTCTGTCTGCAGCAGCTCTGAGTTTTGTGATCAGTGCTAAAGGTTTGATCCATGTGTTTGGATACGAGGGCAGAAGTGTAAATGTTTCCTGCTCATATGATAGGAGCTATAAGGAAAATGAAAAGTACTTTTGCAAGAATGACTGTGGCTCCAGTGATGTTCAACAACAGAAAAATAGGGACAAATATTACATCACTGATGATAAGAAGAACAGAGTTGTCAAAGTGACCATCTCTGGTTTTCGATCACATGATGCTGGGAAATACTGTGTGGAGTCAGTAGGTGGAGAAATGATCTCTACACTGAAGTAAAACTGCACATAAAAAAGGTAAATAATAAGTTAATGTTTTTATATTTCACTAGAGATTCCACAGCAAATTAAATGAATTAAATGAAGCATCAACATCTAACCATGTTGATATACAATTTTAGTCAATGTGTAGCTATTATTAGAAGCAAAATGCATTTTCTAATTTGATTTATCATGTATCTGCAAATCTGAATTAGCTTCAATGTGGAAAATAAATATGTTTACACATCGATGCAGACATATTAATACAAAAATACAACTTTACTGGTTTACGTTGAATATAAATCTCTATCAAAAAAGTATAACTTTGTTTTATGTGAACATTTTGTCTAGTTTTTTGTTGGTTTATATAGATTATTTTCCTATCAGACAGATGCTGCGACACGGTGAAACAAACCCAAAGTACTGAGGAAGGTTCAGTGACCATCAGCTGTCCGTACGACTCTCAGTCTGTCGACAAGCTGAAGTTCTTCTGCAGAGGAAACCGGCCCTCCACATGTCTACAGCAGGCAGTGATCACCTCTAGCAACACACAAGATGGACGATTCAGACTCTCTGATGACAGGAAGTCAGGAATATTCACAGTGACCATTTCCAGTCTGACCCTGAAGGATTCTGGGTCGTATCTTTGTGGAGTCCAGAGAAACTCAGGATTTGATGCTTTCACTGCTGTTGAGCTGGAGGTCAAAGGTGAGAGGTCAGTCTGCCTTATTAAGAAAAAACTAAGGGGTTAATATAAATGTGTATTCTTTACTAATTTAATATTGAATCTTACTAAGTGTACAAATGCAACAGTTATTAATATTTCCTTCTCTGGCAGAATTGTTCTGTCTGGAGTCGTACAACTTCAGTGGCATCGAGGGACGTCCAGTAACTCTGCAGTGTCCTAATTCAGGACAACAACATGATAACAGGAAGTTCCTCTGTAAAGGAGACCAACACAACAACTGCACAGACATGATGGAGAACCAAACAAAGTTCAAGCTGCTCAATGTCTACTCCTGCTGTTTCTCTGTGATCATCACTGAACTGGAAGCAGCTGATGCAGGAACATACTACTGTGGTTCAGACTCTCAGCTGAGATTCATAAAGATACAGCTGGCAGTCGGTGAGATCAGCACAGAGAGAGAAAAAAAACAAAAAGCAACAAAAAAAATCCAGATTGAGTTTTGTTTTCAGTACATTATGTTTCGTATTTCCTCTGACAGTCTCTCTTCATCAAACCAGCTCTGTGGCTCCAACCAGCTCTTCTGAACAGGTTACATCACAGCCACCATCACATAAACCTGGTAAACTATTTACATTTTCTTTCTTTGTGCTTCCCCTGATATTCCTTCACTTGTTTTCCACAAACAGCAGATATTCAAATACTCAAATATATTAATGGAGAATTAGAGAAGGTTGCTTTGTTGGCTTCTCCCCTCAGCCAAATGGACGTGCTGCAGATGTCCACCGTCTTCCAATCCAAAGGTGTTCAACCCATTTCATATGATGTTAAACAGTCAATAGAATGTGATTCTTCCACGTGAGAGAATAACAAAGCAACATAAAATGCAGGTTAAGTCAGTGAAAAATTTACATGAAAAGTTTGTGTATATTTCGAGACACAACAGGAGAAATCTTGCATCTTTCAGGCATATTGTGTGGTTTCTTTCTCTGCAGAATATTTTATCAACAGTCCAGACTGCAGGCAGCTAGTTTGGGATCCAGAGTCACTTGGCTTGGAGCTGAAGCGATCTGGTTGAGGGCCAGCTTCTTTACTATTTTTAATATTGAAATTATGTCAACCATCAAACCAAATACATTTTTTATATAGCACATTTCAGTTAGAACGTATTTCTTAGAGCTTTACATCATTTAAAAAACTAAAATATATAAAGTCAACAATTGAAATGTTACATTCAGTCAAGTGTTGTTAAATTTCTAAACAAGTGAGTTTTTAGTCCAGATTTAAAGGAACTCAGTGTTTCAGCTGTTGTGCAGTTTTCTGGAAGTTTGATTCTCTGAATGCTGCTTCTCCATGTTTGGTTCTGGAGATGCAGAACCAGAACGAGAAGCAGAAGACCTGAGAGGTCTGTAAGGTTGATACAACAGCAGCAGATCTTTAATGCATTGTGGTGCTAAACTGTTCAGTGATTTATAAACTAGCAGTAGCAGCTTGTTTCTTTCTAGAAGTTTTATCATAGTGTGTCTAATCTCCCTTTAGAGCCAATTGAACCAACGCAGGTCAATCCTGGACCTACCAGCCCTTCCTGTTGCTTGTCCTTCATAAATGAAGTCTGAATGTTTTGTGTTGATTCTTCTAAACAAAGTTTCAAATTATTAATACCTGCTTTCATTCTCTGTGTCTTTTTCCAGGAAACTTTCTGTCCAGGCCTGTTAATACCAGTTCTCTTCTTTTCAGATCTGACCTTATTTACATCTGCGTGTCGTCCTGTTTCTGCTGTGGATCCTGCCTTTGTCCTTCTGATGATTCCTAAAAAGAAATTAAAGCAACAAGGTGAATTTACCCAGACATCAACCACATACAAAAACAAGAAAATCCCAGAACAACAGAGTCATGTTTTTTGTTGCTGTAGAAATCCAGATGAATGTACTGAACACTGCTGATGCTACTGAGGACCAGAGGATCAATGATGTAAGTCCACAAGCTCAGCTCTGAAAGATTTCTTCTTGTGAGGACATTATGTTCCATTACTATAAAATAAATTTGCTTCAAAGAACACAACAATTTTGAACAACGTAGAGTTTTCAAAAAAAAGTTGTTGCACTAGGATGAGGTGGTTCTTCAGTCTTATGGAAATAGATATATTTCACAAACTGCAATGGAACATTTCTTTCACATCCATAAGTCAAAGATCACAGCCGGATGTTTACTGGTGAAACGGTTGATAAGGCGGTTAGAGCAGTAGCAGGACGATGGTTTATTTGGGGTTATTTACCCCAAATAAACACCATGGGTGTTTGTTAATCTCAGCTGGCTCCACCAGAGCTCTCACAGCATCACACAGTTCATAAAGCTGAGTGTCATCAATGTGTTTAATCTGCAGCTCTTCTGTGAATCATGATTGCACTTTCCACAAAACACTGCAGACATAGCATCTCCTAAGTATGATGAGTTTATTGCTCCAAATCCTGAGGAAGACGCTAATGTCTCCTCAGATGGCTGATAGATGATGAATGCTGGAGCCAACGTTAGATTATGAATGTAACTCAATGTCAATGTTACTGTTTCTGCTCAGTTTCTGCACGTCTCTGTTGCATCTCAAAGATGCTTGGCAAAATATTAACAGATGGATTTAAGAAGTTGTTTGTAATGCATCAAACTTCTTATATATATATTATTCACGCCAGTCAAAGGATTCTGTAATTTCTGTATACATTCTCCTATATTATATTTTTCTCCAGAATGGTTTTGTGCACAGTTGAATCTGATTTTTCTTTGTATCCAGATCCTTCAGGTTTTGTCCTGTCAATATGAAATTCATCCAGATAAGTTGGTCTGCTCAGGAATATAACCATTATCTGAATATCATAATGATCATTTCAGGTTTGTGAAAATCCAGAAGACAGCTCAACCTTCACATCAGAGAACCAGGAGCAACGATGAGCTGCTGATCTCACAACATGTGAACAAGTTTCGCCCAAATGAAGATCTTTATTTTGATTGTCAGAAAGCAAATGGTGAAATGCTCTGCAAAGGAATTATTATATACATTTCAAACTAGTTTAAGATTCATGCTAATTGCTAATGTTTAATGATGTAACTTGTTTTTAATTAACTTTTGCAACACCATAAAATAAGAGTTTTTATTAAACAGCCTTTGTTTCTTTTAATTAAGACTAAATCATGAAGTTGATCAGGTTTTCTGTAGAGGAAAACACTTGTTATATCTGCATATTTCCATCCTCTTAAATTGTTCTGGTAATCTTTTATGTTCTATGATGTTTATCATTTGTCATTTTGACTTTAAAAATACATTTAATTTACCTTCAATTTGTGACACTTATTTCTTTATGCTCATTTTATTCACTGGATTCTGTACTATAACAGCTTTTGCAATGAGAAAAAGAACTGGAGAATATCGATGAAACAAATAAGCAACTATAGACAAGTTCTGCTTTACTTTTATTTAACAGGAAATGTTTGAGATGATACAGCGCTAACCACTGCACCTCAGCCCTCCCACATTTCCTATGACCTTTTCCTCCATCTTTCTAAATACTTATTTATCTTCTAATTAATCACGTCTTCTTAGTTTCCTGGTCGTTTTGACAGAGCTCGTTTCAGCATTGAAAAATAGAGAGATACATCATTTCACACCCATTCTGAGGCTGTTTTTGCAGAGGGCTGAACTTAGCAGACCGATGTGGTTCCTTAAAACACTTCATGCTTTACTTCAACATTATTCTGTTAGTTGTCGTTTCAGTAATGCAAGATGTGGAGCTTCCAGGTCGTGTTGTTCATCTTGTCTGGTAATTTTAATATTCAAATATAATCCAACATTTTCCAGTGGCTTTAAAAAGCAGGAGTAGATTTTGTCATCTAACATTATAAAAAAAAATCAAAGACAAGATATGGTGCCTCGAACTGTCATACTACTTTTGTTTGTCTATTTGTTTTTAATATGTACATTTACAAGCTATCTGTTGTCTTTTATATATGCCTTATCTTTTTATATATTTACTATTTGCTGAGGATTCAGACTAAGAATTTTATGATATTTTTGTTCAAATGACAATAATTGTGAATTAAGTTAATTTGCATTGAATTAAATGTTTATTCTCTCTGCCTCCAGCTGCTGTGGTTGTGTGAGCCGTGCTGCAGGTTTGATCCAAGTGTTTGGATACGAAGGAAGAGATGTGAATGTTTCTTGTCCATATGATGAAGGTTATGAAAGTTATGAGAAATATCTGTGTAACGACCCATGCAGAAACAGTGATGTTTTCACAGGATCACAAAACATCAGAACAAATATTCCACCTATGATGACAAAACATCAAGAATCTTCACTGTGACCATCTATGATCTTCATTTGGATGATGCTGGAAAATACAAATGTGGAGTGTCCAAAATACTAAGAGATCTCTCCACTGAAGTAAAGCTGGAAGTAAGAAAGGTAGATAGTTTTAACTGGAAGATAGCAAATATACAAACTTTACAGAGGATACAGAAAATAATGAATTGGCAGAAATGTTTCCGGCGTTAATCGACTCTGAGATGCAACACTTTGAACTTCCCTCTTCTGTCTTAGTGCAATCAGACGGTCAGAACTAATTTATACTGACAGTAATGTTGAACTACAGTGAGAGACTTTTGAGGGCTTAGAGAGGCAAGAAAGAGAATTAAAACTGAGGGAACACAGAACCAATACAGTTAAAATTAGCTTGGTTTTAATCAATTGACGTCAGTACTGTGTCATCTGAAACCCAGGAATTAGCAGATCGTGATCAACGTTTTATATTCTAATTTACTTAATTCATGTGTTTCTGGTTAACTGTACAGATATATATCTTTTACTATCTGACAGACTCTTATCTTCCTATCAGACAGATGCTGCGACACGGTGAATAAAACCCAAAGTACTGAGGAAGGTTCAGTGACCATCAGCTGTCCGTACGACTCTCAGTCTGTCCACAAGCTGAAGTTCTTCTGCAGAGGAAACCGGCCCTCCACATGTCTACAACAGGCAGTGATCACCTCTAGCAACACACAAGATGGACGATTCAGACTCTCTGATGACAGGAAGTCAGGAATATTCACAGTGACCATTTCCAGTCTGACCCTGAAGGATTCTGGGTCGTATCTTTGTGGAGTCCAGAGAAACTCAGAATTTGATGCTTTCACTGCTGTTGAGCTGGAGGTCAAAGGTGAGAGATCATTCTGCCTTATTAAGAAAAAACTAAGGGATCAATATAAATGTTTATTCTTTACTAATTTAATATAGATTCTTACTAAGTGTACAATACAACAGTTATTAATATTTCTTTCTCTGGCAGAATTGTTCTGTCTGGACTCGTACAACCTCAGTGGCATCGAGGGACATCCAGTAACTCTGCAGTGTCCTAATTCAGGACAACAACATGATAATAGAGATCATAGCATTTCTTCATTTTTCCCCCATTTTTTAATCAGTAAAAGAGCACAGGTTTTATAAATTGATGCACAGATATTTTATCAGTAAATCTTATATACATTTATGTATGAATAAAATCTCTCTGACAGAACTCGAGTTGTACAACATCAGTGGCATCGAGGGACGTCCAGTAACTCTGCAGTGTCCTAATTCAGGACAACAACATGATAACAGGAAGTTCCTCTGTAAAGGAGACCAACACAACAACTGCACAGACATGATGGAGAACCAAACAAAGTTCAAGCTGCTCAATGTCTCCTCCTGCTGTTTCTCTGTGATCATCACTGAACTGGAAGCAGCTGATGCAGGAACATACTACTGTGGTTCAGACTCTCAGCTGAGATTCATAAAGATACAGCTGGAAGTCGGTGAGATCAGCACAGAGAGAGAAAAAAAACAAAAAGCAACAAAAAAAATCCAGATTGAGTTTTGTTTTCAGTACATTATGTTTCGTATTTCCTCTGACAGTCTCTCTACATCAAACCAGCTCGGCTGAACAGGTTACATCACAGCCACCATCACATAAACCTGGTAAAATCTTTACATTTTCTGTTTCTGTGTGCCACTTCTGATATTCCTTCACTTGTTTTTCCACAAACAGCAGATATTCAAATAATCAAATATATTAATGGAGAATTAGAGAAGGTTGTTTTGTTGGCTTCTCCCCTCAGCCAAATGGACGCGCTGCAGATGTCCACCGTCTTCCAATAACAAAGTTCCTCTATGAAATGGTGTTCAACCCATTTCATATTATGTTAAACAGTCAATAGAATGTGACTCTTCAACGTGAGAGATAGAATAACAAAGCAACATAAAATCCAGGTTAAGTCAGTAAAAAATTTACATGAAAGTTTGTGTATATTTCGAGACACAACAGGAGAAATCTTGCATCTTTCAGGCACATTGTGTGGTTTCTTTCTCTGCAGAATATTTTATCAACAGTCCAGACTGCAGGCAGCTAGTTTGGGATCCAGAGTCACTTGGCTTGGAGCTGAAGTGATCTGGTTGAGGGCCAGCTTCTTTACTATTTTTAATATTGAAATTATGTCAACCATCAAACCAAATAATTTTTTTATATAGCACATTTCAGTTAGAACGTATTTCTTAGAGCTTTACATCATTAAAAAAACTAAAAATATAAAGTCAACAATTGAAATGTTACATTCAGTCAAGTGTTGTTAAATTTCTAAACAAGTGAGTTTTTAGTCCAGATTTAAAGGAACTCAGTGTTTCAGCTGTTGTGCAGTTTTCTGGAAGTTTGTTCCAGATCTGTGGGGCATAGAAGCTGAATGCTGCTTCTCCATGTTTGATTCTGGAGATGCAGAAGCAGAAGCAGAAGCAGAAGACCTGAGAGGTCTGTAAGGTTGATACAACAGCAGCAGATCTTTAATGCATTGTGGCGCTAAACTGTTCAGTGATTTATAAACCAGCAATAGCAGCTTGTTCTCTTTCTAGAAGTTTTATCATAGTGTGTCTAATCTCCCTTTAGAGCCAATTGAACCAACGCAGGTCAATCCTGGACCTACCAGCCCTTCCTGTTGCTTGTCCTTCATAAATGAAGTCTGAATGTTTAGTGTTGATTCTTCTGAACAAAGTTTCAAATTATTAATACCTGCTTTCATTCTCTGTGTCTGTTTCCAGGAAACTTTCTGACCAGGCCTGTTAAATACTCAGTTCTCTTCTTTTCAGATCTGACCTTATTTCACATCCTGCGTGTCGTCCTGTTTCTGCTGTGGATCCTGCCTTTTGTCCTTCTGATGATTCCTAAAAGAAAATTAAAGCAACAAGGTGAATTTACCCAGAACATCAACACACAATACTAAAAACTATAAAAAAACACAGACCAAAAAGAGACCATGTTTTTTGTTGCTGTAGAAATCCAGATGAATGTACTGAACACTGCTGATGCTACTGAGGACCAGAGGATCAATGATGTAAGTCCACAAAGCTTCAGCTCTGAAAGATGTCTTCTTGTGAGGACATTATGTTTCCATTAACTATAAAATAAATTTGCTTCATAGAAACACAACAATTTTGAAAAAACGTAGAGTTTTCAATAAAAAGTTGTTGCACTAGGATGAGGTGGTTCTTCAGTCGTATGGAAATAGATATATTTCACAAACTGCAATGGAAACATTTTCTTCATGTAGCAGGAAGAAGCCTGCCCCAATATTCAAAACACCTGGCCCCTAATCACCTCATGAGGGGTGGAGAGTATAAAGGCAGACTCTCACCTGGTTGCTTATGAGGCGTGTTCACTGTCAACAAGAGACCCACCGGAGACCAGGTGAATACGAGCTGGGAGCTAGCGGTCGAAGAGGTGCTGACGCTCAGGGTCTTAGCCACGACATACGGGTTGCCGACCACGCTGAGAAACGGCAAGACGAGAGTCGTCTGGTGATAAATGCGATTTAAATTGGAACGTGACAACGTTGGATTTAGAAAGAAGTGACTGTAATAGTATGGGGTGTAGTGAAGAGGAAGGAAGGAGTGGGCAGAATGAAGATAAAGAGTGGTACTTGGTGGGAAAGGGTGGAAAGAAGCAGCTTGCTGCCGAAAGAGGAAATGAGGAAAGCACTGAAGACGCCGATAATGACGGTATTGAGGAAGGAAAAGAAGCACCAAAAAGATAAAACCTGAACATTATAATAAGATTTGATGAAGGAGAAGGAGTCAAGAAGATTGATCCAATTAAACTAACAAAAGCACTAAAAACACATGTTGGGGAAATTAAACATGCTAAAATACTGGATGTAATTCGGAAGGGCAAGTTGAAAAGGCAAAAAAGCTTGGATGGGTGTGTAAAGTTAAAGTCAGAGCAGTTGTTAAAGTGGGTGAAAAAAGAAATGATGAAAGCAAAAGAATTATCACAGGAGTGCCGTTGAGTGTTAACATGAAGGACTTAGTTGAGAATTTGAAAGAAAGAAACAAGGAAATAAAGGGAGCTCGGAGAATGACAAGGGGTACAGAAAAGGTTGAAACAGAAACTGTGTTGTTGGAGTTTGAAACAAAATAAATGCCAAAGGAGGTTTTCTTTGGTTTGATAAGATTTAGTGTCAGGGAATACGTGCCCAAACCAGTGAGGTGCTTCAACTGTCAGGAATTTGGCCATGTTGCAAAAATGTGTAAAGGAAAAAGGAGATGTGCCCGATGTTCTGGAGACCATGAATATGGTAAATGTGGAGTTGGAGTTAAACCTAAGTGCTGTAGTTGTGGAGGAGAGCATAGTGTTGCTTTTTGGGGATGCGAAGTAATGAAACGACAACTATACAGAAAACGAAAGTTACGCAGAAAGTAGCATATGCAGAAGCGTGTAAAGTAGTTAAGAGAAACAAAATGGGAAATCTCTAACAGGTGAAAAGCAAATAATCTCAAAAATTCTGGAAATGATTGAAAAGAAGACAGAAGAGGAAAAAAAGAAAATGGTGACTTTATTGCAGGAGTTATAAATGCAACATCGGACGTGAAATCAAAAACGGAAAGGATTCAGATTATTGTGAAGGCAGCATGCCTTAGCTTAGACTTAAAGAATATTCAGTGGGAAGAAATAAGGGGAGAGCTATGTAGTCAAGAAGGATAGTCTCAATCTTACAATGGAATGCGAGGATGCTTTTGTCAATTCGGCAAGATTTTAAAGAGTTTATTTATGAATTAAAAGAAACCTGATATAATTTGTATACAGGAAACTTGGTTGAGGCTTTGTTTGGATTTTAAAATAATGGATATATTGCAGTTGGATATGATAGAGAAGAAGGAAATGGGGGAGGATGTCTTTCTTTGATTAAGGAAGGTATTCCATATAAAATTATTGGAAGGAAAAGAGACTTGGAGTATGTTGCAATTAAAATATGGGTGGAAGAGAAGGTAATGTTGTTTTTAAATTTTACAATCCTTGTAAAAAGCTTGAGTTAAGCAAACTTGAAGAGATGGATATGAAAGGAAATGTTATTTGGTGTGGAGACTTTAATGCACATCATTCATTATGGGGTAGTGGAAAAGTAGATTATAATGGGAAAATTTAGAGGAATTTCTAGATAGTAATAATCTGGTTTACTTGAATAATGGTAAGAAGACAAGAATTGATATAAATTCAGGTAAGGAATCTGTATTAGATTTGACATTTGTTTCTAGCTGTTTAGCTCCATTATGTGATTGGCAAGTTAAAAATAAGACATTTGGTAGTGATCACTACATTATAATCAGCAAAATAAGGATGGGCCAGGTGCATAGACCTGAAATGATAGGAGGAAAGTGGATATTTGAGAAAGCAAATTGGGAGGAATTTTATAACTTATGCGATAGGAAAATTTTAAATATTAAAAATGATCACAGTATTGAAAGTATGAACCAAGAGATTAGTCAGAGTATTTTAACTGCTGCTGAGGAGTCTATTCCAAAAACATCAGGGAAAAATAGGAGAAAGTTAGTTCCATGATGGAATGAAGAGTGTAGAAAAGCAGTTAGAGAAAGAAATAAAGCATTTAAATTGGTTAAAAGGTCTCATAATTTTCAACATTTAATTGAATATAAAAAGTCACAAGCAAAAGTAAGGAGAACAATAAGAAGGACAAAAAGAGAATTCTGGAGAGGTTTCTGTGACACAATTGGCAGTAGTACAAAACTAGGGAATGTTTGGGGATGATCAAAAAAATGGGAGGAGATGGAAGGGAATGGAGTTATCCTATACTAAATAAAAATGATGTAGTTGCTGTAACTGACAAGGAAAAGGCTGATATGTTAGTGAGAGCATTTGTAGAGATTCATAGTGGGAAAAATTGATCAGTTAATGAAATAGAGGGAAGGGAGAAAACTAGAAAGGAAAATGATGGAATCTTAAGAAGAAAGAGTAATAATGATCTGATGAATTATCCTTTCTCTATTGGAGAGCTGAAAAGAGCTTTGGATAGAACTAGGAATAGTGCTCCAGGTAAAGATGAAGTGTGTTATATTATGTTAAGACATGTAAGTGAGGAAGTTTTAAATAAATTAATTTTATACAATAAGATTTGGAAGGAGGGGAGACTGCCTTGGAAGTGGAAAGAAGCTATTGTTATTCCATTGAAGAAACCTGGGAAAGATCATAGTAACCCTGGAAATTACAGACCAGTAGCTTTAACATCTAATTTGTGTAAACTGATGAAAAGGATGGTGAATGAGAGATTGACACAATATTTGGAGTCAAAACATTTAATTGCTCCTTATCAGAGTGGCTTTCGTAGAGGAAGAGGAACAATAGATCCTATTTTGTTTAGAGGATGATATTAGAAAAGCTCAAATTAATAAGGAAACTATTGTTGCTTTGTTTTTTGATGTAAAAAAAAAAAAGCATACGATATGCTATGGAGAGAAGAGTTAATGACTAAATTACACCATGTAAGTATAGGAGGAAATATGTTTAATTGGTTATGGGACTTTTTATGTGATAGAACTATTCAAGTTAAAATGAGATCTTGTTTCATTGGTTGATGTTGTTTCATTTTTGCAACTGCCTTGTTTAATCTGTTTTGTTCGTTAAGTTTCTTTAGTTTTGGGTTTTCTTTGGTTTGAATTTGTTACTTTGGAACATTCTATTGTTTTGTGTAGCCTCCAACCTCACTGCAGGTAGCAGCCATGGATTGTTTTAGACTATTCTATTAAAGCATTGATGATTTTAATTGGTTATGTTGGAGATAACCTCATTTTAGTCTTTGGCCAAGTTTAAATTGTAGTAATTGTGTTTGTTTTTGTATTTGCTTGTTTTACCCCACCCTCTTGTCTCCAGGCTGAGAGCTGACGGGTCTCCTGGGAGACTGGAACTGTGTGTTGTGCGAGTGGCCGGTGTTTCTTCACGATTGAATGCTTGTTCACAAGTGTTTGGGGTGATTTATTTTGGATTTATACATTTATTTTAGGAACCAGTTCCCATTTGGACTTCCCTCCCCCTGCTGGTAGGCCTCAGTACTGTACAATACCTTCCTATTGTGTTCCTTATGTTTGTCTATTTTTTTAACATGAAACAATAAATGTAATCCCATTTTTTTTTTTGGAAAAGTCTTGTTCTCTCTGGTCACGAACCTCGAGCCTACTGGCAGTGTACTTCCTTGGGTGCAATTCCCAAGGTGGCGTTGTTGACAACTTCTGGTAACCCTGCTGTGAGGAGCAGAGTACCAGACTCCTATCTTAGTGTTGCCACAATCACATCACCTAAGTCAGTGATCAACAGCCGGATGTTACTACTGGTGAAACGGTTGAATAAGGCGGTTAGAAGCAGTAGCAGGACGATGGTTTATTTGGGGGTTTATTTACCCCCAAATAAACCA
Source organism: Poecilia reticulata (assembly GCF_904066995.2). NCBI lineage: Eukaryota > Metazoa > Chordata > Actinopteri > Cyprinodontiformes > Poeciliidae > Poecilia > Poecilia reticulata. The sequence goes on from NC_088830.1 coordinate 11,720,419, forward strand.
CCATGGGTGGTTTGTTAATCTGCAGCTGGCTTCACCAGAGCTCTCACAGCATCACACAGTTCATAAAAAGCTCAGTGTCAATCAAATGTGTTTAATCTGCAGCTCTTCTGTGAAATCATGATTGCACTTTTCACAAAACACTGCAGACATAGCAGCTCCTAAGTATGATGAGTTTATTGTTCCAAATCCTGAGCAAGACGCTAATGTCTCCTCAGATGGCTGATAGATGATGAATGCTGGAGCCAACGTTAGATTATGAATGTAACTCAATGTCAATGTTACTGTTTCTGCTCAGTTTCTGCACGTCTCTGTTGCATCTCAAAAGATGCTTAGGCAAAATATTAACAGATGGATTTAAGAAGTTTGTTTGTAAATGCAATCAAACTTCTATATATATATATCACGCCAGTCAAAAAGGATTCTGTAATTTCTGTATACATTTCTCCTATATTAATATTTTTTCTTCCAGATTGGTTTTGTGCACAGTTGAATCTGACTTTTTCTTTGTATCTAGATCCTTCAGGTTTTGTCCTGTCAGATTATGAACATCCATCCAGATAAATTGGTCTGCTCAGGAATATAACTCATTTATCTGAATATCATAAATGATCATTTTTCAGGTTTGTGAAAATCCAGAAGACAGCTCAACCTTCACATCAGAGAACCAGGAGCAACGATGAAGCTGCTGATTCTCAACAACATGTGAACAAAGTTTCGCCACAAATGAAGATCTTTATTCTGATTGTCGGAAAGCAAAATGGTGAAATGCTCTGCAAAGGAAATTATTATATACATTTCAAACTTGTTTTAAGATTTCATGCTAATTGCTAAATGTTTTAATGATGTAACTTGTTTTATTACATTAACTTTTGCCACACAATAATAAATAAGAGTTTTTATTAAAACAGCCTTTGTTTCTTTTTAAATTAAGACTAAATCATGAAGGTGATCAGGTTTTCTGTAGAGGAAAACACTTGTTATATCTGCAATATTTCCATCCTCTTAAATTGTTTTGGTAATCTTTTTATGTTTCTATGATGTTTATCATTTGTCATTTTGACTTTAAAAATAAATTTTCATTTTACCTTCAATTTGTGACAACTTATTTCTTTATGCTCATTTTATTCTCCGGATTCTGTTAAACAGCTTTTGCAATGAGAAAAAGAACCTGGAGAATATCGATGAAAACAAATAAGCAAACTATAGACATAAAGTTCTGCTTTACTTTTATTTAAACAGGAAATATGTTTGAGATGATACAGCGCTAACCACTGCACCTCAGCCCTCCCACATTTCCTATGACCTTTTCCTCCAACTTTCTAAATACTTATTTTTATCTTTCTAATTATAATCACATCTTCTTAGTTTCCTGGTCGTTTTGACAGAGCTCAGTTTCAGCATTTGAAAAATAGAGAGATACATCATTTCACACCCCATTAATGAGGCTTGTTTTGTGCAGAGGGCTGAACTTAGCAGACCGATGTGGTTTCCTTAAAACACTTCATGCTTTACTTCAACATTATTTCTGGTTTAGTTTGTCGTTTTCAGTAATGCAAAGATGTGGAGCTTCCAGGTCGTGTTGTTCATCTTGTCTGGTAAGTTTTAATATTCAAATATAAATCCAATAGTTTCCAGAGGCTTTAAAAAGCAGGAGTAGATTTTGTCATCTTAACATTATAAAAAAAAAATCAAAAGACAAGATATGGTGCCTCGTAACTGTCATACTACTTTGTTTTTCGAGTTGTTTTTAAATACATACATTTACAAGCTATCTGTTGTCTTTTATATATGGCCTTATCTTTTGATATATTTACTGAGAACTCAGACTAAAAATTTTATGATATTTTTGTTCAAATGACAATAATTGTGAATTAAAGTTAATTTGCATTGAATTAAATGTTTATTCTCTCCTGCCTCCAGCTGCTGTGTGTTGTGTGAGCCGTGCTGCAGGTTTGATCCAAGTGTTTGGATGCGAAGGAAGAGATGTGAATGTTTCTTGTCCATATGATGAAGGTTATGAAAGTTATGAGAAATATCTGTGTAACGACCCATGCAGAAACAGTGATGTTCTCACAAGATCACAAAATAATCAGAACAAATATTCCACCTATGATGACAAAACATCAAGAATCTTCACTGTGACCATCTCTGATCTTCATTTGGATGATGCTGGAAAATACAAATGTGGAGTGTCCAAAATACTAAGAGATCTCTCCACTGAAGTAAAGCTGGATGTAAGAAAAGGTAGATAGTTTTAACTGGAAGATTAGCAAAATATACGAAACTTTTCAGACGGTACAGAGAATAATGAATTGGCAGAAATGTTTCCGGCGTTAATCGACTCTGAGATGCAACACTTTGAACTTCCCTCTTTCTGTCTTAGTGCAATCAGACGGTCAGAACTAATTTATACTGACAGTAAATGTTGAACTACAGTGAGACTCTGAGGCCTTAGAGAGGCAAGAAAGAGAATTAAAACTGAGGGAACACAGAACCATTACAGTTAAAATTAGCTTGGTTTTAATCAATTGACGTCAGTACTGTGTCATCTGAAACCCAGGAATTAGCAGATCGTGATCAACGTTTTATATTCTAATTTACTTAATTCATGTGTTTCTGGTTAACTGTACAGATATATATCTTTTACTATCTGACAGACTTTCTTATCTTCCCATCAGACAGATGCTGCGACACGGTGAATAAAACCCAAAGTACTGAGGAAGGTTCAGTGACCATCAGCTGTCCGTACGACTCTCAGTCTGTCCACAAGCTGAAGTTCTTCTGCAGAGGAAACCGGCCCTCCACATGTCTACAGCAGGCAGTGATCACCTCTAGCAACACACAAGATGGACGATTCAGACTCTCTGATGACAGGAAGTCAGGAATATTCACAGTGACCATTTCCAGTCTGACCCTGAAGGATTCTGGGTCGTATCTTTGTGGAGTCCAGAGAAACTCAGGATTTGATGTTTTCACTGCTGTTGAGCTGCAGGTCAAAGGTGAGAGATCATAGCATTTCTTCATTTTTTCCCCCATTTTTTAATCAGTAAAAGAGCACAGGTTTTATAAATTGATGCACAGATATTTTATCAGTAAATCTTATACAGATTTATGTATGAATAAAATCTCTCTGACAGAATTGGAGTCGTACAACATCAGTGGCATCGAGGGACGTCCAGTAACTCTGCAGTGTCCTAATTCAGGACAACAACATGATAACAGGAAGTTCCTCTGTAAAGGAGACCAACACAACAACTGCACAGACATGATGGAGAACCAAACAAAGTTCAAGCTGCTCAATGTCTCCTCCTGCTGTTTCTCTGTGATCATCACTGAACTGGAAGCAGCTGATGCAGGAACATACTACTGTGGTTCAGACTCTCAGCTGAGATTCATAAAGATACAGCTGGAAGTCGGTGAGATCAGCACAGAGAGAGACAGAATAATAAAATGCAACAAAAATTCCAGGTTAATGTATTTTCTCTGACAGGCTCTCCACATGAAACCAGCTCTGCTGAACAGGTTACATCACAGCCACCATCACATAATCCTGGTAAGCTCTCTAGATTTGTTTCTACATCTATTACTCCTGTTGTTTCTTCACTCTTCTCATTCCAGTTGTTCCAAATCTTCAGATGTTCAGATATTTGACCTGCTTCATAACATAAACTGGATTTTTTAACTGAATTTTCATGGATTTACACAACAATCCACACCTGACCATCCACACCCACAAAGCTTTCACATATTCAGACACTTCTTAACAACCAACACTTCAGGGCACAAAGTAAAACAAAGTGTTGCTATGCATCCATTTTTGAAATAAGCCAGTTAAGTTCCTCTTTTTAAAGAGCCAAGCCACTGAGATTTGGACTTGAAGTGGGAGATATAATTACTCACCATAATTGACTTAAATATATTAACAAGTTAAGAAAAACATCTAAATGTGGAGATAGAACAAGAAAACAGGAACATGGCTATCAGTGTGACTACAATAAGTAACTCATGTTGTCATTCTGTGGTGTTTCTGTGGAGGGCTCTGTGAACCAGCTAACTTCTCCATTTCCTTCTTTTCAGATGTTTCTTTATTCTACGTTCTGCCTGCGGTCTTCGCTCTGCTTCTGATCCTGACATTTGTCCTTTTGCTGGTTTTAAAGTACAAATCAAGAATCAAGCAAGGTACATTTATACAGATTATACACTAACACAGAAATCCCTCACAGAATCACATCATGTTTACTTTGTGTTTTCAGTGGATGGAATCAACGTGAATGTGTTGAACTCTGCTGATCGTAATAATGTGGAGATGAGAATCAATGATGTGAGTAAATGGAACTTCAGCTATAAAATATTTTTTTATGCCTGCAAATAAAATGTTATTTCTTTTATTTCTTTAGATCTATGAGTTACAAGAAGATGTTGCTTTCATGAACTCTTCCACTTCAAACACGTTGAGTCATGATGACAATGATCTCTACAACAACATCCTTTAAAGGAGACCTGCAGAAGTTAGGAAACACGTGACCAGTGTTTGTGACAGTAAAAGCTCAGTAAAGGAACCAAATGCTGGTGTGTTTTTATTTAGACATGTTTTTAATATTTAATAGTTTTTATGTGAAAATGTTATTGAAGTGTGTTAAAACTATATGTAGATAGAACAAGTCAATTTGACCTTCATTTTGACGTCAGCATGTGTGAAGGTCAGGCGATCTGTTCACTGTTTCACAATATGAGTCTTTTGTTCTTGTTGTGTTTCTGAAACTAAGAAGGAATTTCAAAAGAAGTGTCAAAGAATCTACACAAAGACAAAATTTATTCACACGTATGGCAGATTTAGAAGTAGAGTCCTATTTTAATTTCAGGATTTTCCTTTGCATCAAAGTAATCTTAACATTACAGAAGTTTCCCAATCTGAGTCCCAACTTGGACCAGTAGAGGGAGCTAAAGATTAGTCTGATGTTAGGGCGCCTTCATACATTAAACACTTGGAGCTCAAAGCAGAGGAAGAAGCATCTTCATAGAGCAGACATGCAAAAGTCAGAAGATCGTGATTGTTGCAATGTAAATAAAGATATTTAAGTTCTTTGTTGAGAAGATTGTAAATAATTTTCACAATACAGTTTGAAAATGTAAATAAAATCAGATCAGTCAATATTTTTCCAACTGAAAATTCTTATCCAAAAGAAGAATCCAAAATAATATTTTTAGAAATATCTGCCTCACATCATGTTAAAACAAAACCTCTTACTTGTTTGAAAATAATTACAAATCTTAATCTGCTAGGGATATGAATAATTTCAGACGTCACTAGCAGATTTTACAAAAAGTGTTTTTTTTCTAGACAGATTCTCAACAGGTCTATAATGAAATCAATTACCATCCAACATACTCACTAAATTATTATTATATATATGCAAGGATAGCAGTTTGTTTACATTTCTTGAAAATACCAGCAAGTTCTTGAAATGCAGGCTATAAGACTCCTGGTAGGATATAAGTTATTAATGTTATTTTTGCTTAAATAATGTAGCTCAGTTATTTTAGGTAAACATGAGGCTCATGGATGATCTACACCACTAACTGATATAAAACTTTCTTTGAACAAACAGACACATTCAATGGAAAATGCAGATAAACCACCTGGAGCAGGCGGTGAAAGACATGAAGCTGGTGTCGTTTCCATGGTTACAGGTGTTACTGATGCTCCAACTTAACATGCTGTAAACTTCCCTGTTAGACCAGAAGTTATATGCACATGAACAGAATGGAAAAGAACCAATCAAGTTGGTTTTCCCTGAAAAATGATGTAATCTTGTTTTATTATTCTAAATCTCTTCTTATTAACAAAAGCTAAAAAGAGCTTTTACGTTGGCTCGTTTCTTGATGTGAAAACAAATCAAGTTCCTGAAGAAAACATTTAAGGAAAAGAACATCTCAAGTCCAAACATGAAGATCTACAAAGCTGAGATTAAAACCAGAACCCAAGTGTTTCTCAATGCTCCACCCTCACTTTGATGTGGCAAAAAAAATCTATTTCCTGGTTTTGTGAGTAAAGCTTGTGAGCACCTCGGCTGCAGAGTTATCATTTGACCAATGCAGAAACAAGATGTTTCACACTTGTGAGTTTAGTCGACACGTTCAAAGGGTGTTAAAGCGTCTGAGTGTCAGGATCCTTAATAGATCTGATGGTTCCTCTAAATGTCTCAGTTTAAAATAACTTCTGCCTCAGTTCAGCTCTGATCTCAAAGAACAGAGAGATGTGGAGCCATCGACACATCATCATCTGCAGTAAGATATAATATATGATCTACAACAGAAATTTCTACAGCAGTCTGCTTTAATGTTATGATGAAATGTATTTAATTAAAATAAAATGTGTTTTTAAATTATATAACATCAGTAGCACTTCCTGTTTGTGTTGACTGAAATGTGTTAGTCTTATTTATCTCATCTGATACAAACTGATTGTGCTTTTTATTTGAAAAAGTAGTTTTACAAAACTTGTAAAAAATATTGTATAGTTCATGTTACACGTCTCAGCTGGGTCAAAACAATTGCAACAATTGATGTTTATTGATGTCTTTGTTTCTCCTTTCGTCTGAGTTGAAAGCCTGTAAACATGAATAGCGTCAGTGAATGAAGGAACAACCGCCATCTTCTTCCCCATACTCTGTCTCTTTATTACAAATTCTTGAAATCATGAAATCACTTTAGGGGCTCCTCACTTTAGGCATCCTAGTGAAACGCTGTCTGCATTTTGGTTCATTTTTTTTCCTTTTTGATTTAACATGGTATTTCGGTCAATTTCAGTCTAAAAAACACATATAATACACTGGAATGCTAATAATTTATGTGGTGGCTTATACTCTTAAGCAGATTTTCTTGACTATATAAACAAGTGATGACTAAAATCTTCCACTGCATTCACATGTTGAATCATAAAAACTAAACTGATGTTGTTTTCTGTCTGCAGCAGCTCTGAGTTTTGTGATCAGTGCTAAAGGTTTGATCCATGTGTTTGGATACGACGGCAGAAGTGTGAAGATTTCCTGCTCATATGATAGGAGCTATAAGGAAAATGAAAAGTACTTTTGCAAGAATGACTGTGGCTCCAGTGATGTTCTCATTACAACAAAACAGAAAAATAAGGACAAATATTCCATCACTGATGATAAGAAGAACAGAGTCGTCACAGTGACCATCTCTGATCTTCGATCACATGATGCTGGGAAATACTGGTGTGGAGTCAGTAGGCAGTGGTATAAAGATCTCTACACTGAAGTAAAACTGCACATAAAAAAAGGTAAATAATAAGTTAATGTTTTTATATTTCACTAGAGATTCCACAGCAAATTAAAATGAATTAAATGAAGCATCAACATCTAACCATGTTGATATACAATTTTAATCAATGTGTAGTCTTAAATGTAGCTATTATTAGAAGCAAAATGCATTTTCTAATTTTGATTTATCATGTATCTGCAAATCTGAATTAGCTTCAATGTGGAAAATAAATATGTTTACACATCAATGCAGACATATTAATACAATACACAACTGTACTGGTTTATGTTGAATATAAATCTCTATCAAAATAGTATAACTTTGTTTTATGTGAACATTTTGTCTAGTATTTTTTGTTGGTTTATATAGATTATTTTCCTATCAGACAGATGCTGCGACACGGTGAGTAAAACCCAAAGTACTGAGGAAGGTTCAGTGACCATCAGCTGTCCGTACGACTCTCAGTCTGTCGACAAGCTGAAGTTCTTCTGCAGAGGAAACCGGCCCTCCACATGTCTACAGCAGGCAGTGATCACCTCTAGCAACACACAAGATGGACGATTCAGACTCTCTGATGACAGGAAGTCAGGAATATTCACAGTGACCATTTCCAGTCTGACCCTGAAGGATTCTGGGTCGTATCTTTGTGGAGTCCAGAGAAACTCAGGATTTGATGCTTTCACTGCTGTTGAGCTGGAGGTCAAAGGTGAGAGGTCATTCTGCCTTATTAAGAAAAAACTAAGGGATTAATATAAATGTTTATTCTTTACTAATTTAATATTGAATCTTACTAAGTGTACAAATACAACAGTTATTAATATTTCCTTCTCTGGCAGAATTGTTCTGTCTGGAGTCGTACAACATCAGTGGCATCGAGGGACGTCCAGTAACTCTGCAGTGTCCTAATTCAGGACAACAACATGATAACAGGAAGTTCCTCTGTAAAGGAGACCAACACAACAACTGCACAGACATGATGGAGAACCAAACAAAGTTCAAGCTGCTCAATGTCTCCTCCAGCTGTTTCTCTGTGATCATCACTGAACTGGAAGCAGCTGATGCAGGAACATACTACTGTGGTTCAGACTCTCAGCTGAGATTCATAAAGATACAGCTGGCAGTCGGTGAGTCCAGCACAGAGAGAGATAGAATAATATAAAGTAACAAAAAATCTAGGTTAAGGTTGTTTTTTACCACATTGTGTTTTGTATTTTCTCTGACAGTCTCTCTAAATCAAACCAGCTCTGTGGCTCCAACCAGCTCTGCTGAACAGGTTACATCACAGCCACCATCACAGCCACCATCACTGTCTCCATCATCACATAATTCTGGTAAACTCTTGGTTTCTTTCTGTTTATTACTATTTTTATCTCTCTTTTCATTCCAGTTGTTCCAAATCTCCATATGTTCTTGTCTAACTGCTCAAAGCTGCTCTTATGACATAAAGTTTATCCCTTTATTATTAAACTAAAGGTCATTTCAGCTCCTCATTGTAGGATTTAGTTTTATCAGTAGTGAATAGTCTGAAATGATGTAGCTATTTAAATGCTCACCTAAACATCCACACTCACTGAGCATCAACACATTCATGCACTTCACACATTCAGAGTACATCAGTATTACAGAAAGTTATGCCACCATCTTTATTCATTTTGCCCAAGGTCACCTCAAGATGGGGGAAAAAAATCAAGTTCCTCTTTCATTAGATTGAGTCATGCTACTGACTTTTGCGGTGTGGACATTTTCCGGTTTCTGAGTTTTTAGTAGGAGTCAAAAAAGACAACATTCACATCACAGTTCCTGATGATTAATTCCAATTTTTCCCTGAAGTCCAATCTTTAGTTTTTTTGCCTGGTTGTTCATCCTGCTAATTAAATCGGACAGCAATCAGACTTCTGCATGAACGGTTTGCGACCCAAAAGCAACACACAATCACAGAAAAACAGTGACTCAGCAGTTCACTGTTTATGGAAGTGGGACTGTGATGTGATGTACCTCAGTGACACAGACTTCATTCATATTTTTATAATTATAATGTTCAACCATTGTTCAAGTCCAGTTTTACCTTCTTCTGGTGCATATCTCACATCAGTGGCGTAAAAGTTGGATAAAAAAGCCACATGATGGTTCAGACTGCAAACCTTCGAAAACTATCAGATACATATTTGATTTAGCGGCACAGACTGGATTTTTTTGGAAGATGAAAACGATCAAAATAGGGCCATTCAGACTGCCATTGAAAAGTCAGAAATAAGTCACATGTGGGCAAAAAGTGAGGCTTTGGGTTGCATCTGCTCGTTCTGTGAATGTATCCTTAAATGACACTGAGAATTAGTGGGTTGAACTCAAATAAGTTTATTATAAATAAGAGTTAAGAAAACAATTTAAATCGAGTTTAACTTTTAGTGATCACAGTTTATTCACCACATTTAAAATAAGAAACTCATGTTGTCATTCTGTGGTGTTTCTGTGGAGGGCTCTGTGAACCGGCTAACTTCTCCATTTCCTTGTTTTCAGATGTTTCTTTATTCTACGTTCTGCCTGCGGTCTTCGCTCTGCTTCTGATCCTGACATTTGTCCTTTTGCTGGTTTTAAAGTACAAATCAAGAATCAAGCGAGGTACATTTATACAGATTATACACTAACACAGAAATCCCTCACAGAATCACATCATGTTTACTTTGTGTTTTCAGTGGATGGAATCAATGTGAATGTGTTGAACTCTGCTAACAGTAATAATGTGGAGATGAGAATCAATGATGTGAGTAAACAAAACTTCAGCTATAAAATATTTTTTTATGCCTGAAAATAAAATCTTATTTCTTTTACTTCTTTAGATCTATGAGTTACAAGAGGATGTTGTGTACATGAACTCTTCCACTCCAAACATGTTGAGTCATGATGACAATGATCTCTACAACAACATCCTTTAAAGGAGACCTGCAGAAGTTAGGAAACACGTGACCAGTGTTTGTGACAGTAACAGCTCAGTAAAGGAACCAAATGCTGGTGTGTTTTTATTTAGACATGTTTTTAATATTTACGTATTAGTTTTTATGTCAAATGTGACTAAGTGAAGACACACAGACAGAACAAGTCAAACTGATTTGCATTTTGATGTCAACCTGTGTGAAGATCAGGCGATTTGTTCACTGTGTCACAATATGCATGTTTTGGTCCTGTTGTGTTTCTGAAAACAAGAAGGAATTTCAAAAGAAGTTTCAAATAATCATCATAGACAAAACTTATTCACACCTTTTACAGATTTCAATTTTAAATGATCTTAACTTCTGAATGAAAGTAATGTTAACTTTGTGGAGTTTCCCTATGAGTCTCATCTAGGACCAGTAGATGGAGCTAAAGGTTAGTCTCATGTTAGGGCGGCCTTCAAACATGAAACACTGGAGTTCAGTGCAGAAGACAAAGCATCTTCATATCAGAGCAGACATGCAAAAAGTTGATCAGCAATACAAATAAAGATTTTTTTTTCCATTGATTGTTAAGGGTATAAATTATTTTCAGGATGCAGTTTGTAAATGTAAATCAAAAGTGATCAACCAGATTTTCCCAAACTGATTTCTCCCTTTCCTACTAAATTTTAGTAAGTGCTTAAAATGAAGAATATTAAACTCCTTGTTGGATTTTTTTTCCCTTACTTTACTTAAGTGAGGAAGCTCAGTGTTTTTTTTAGGTCAAAGGATAGGCTCATTCTGTGCTGACTTGAAATTTTCTCAGGACTAACAAGCATTCAGTAAAAGATGTACACATGTAAATAAATCAAAATGACAACTACTTAAGATCTGAGTCTCAGCAGTTTTAAATTACTTATTTTGTCCTTTGTCATTCGCTGCCTTCTTGTATTTTTTTTCTGTGTCTTGATTTGCCAGTTTGCTGCCAATCTTCAATTGGCAGCATATGATCGATATTTTCCATCGATCATATGGAAAATATTAGCTTTCATGAGTCAACTTGCAGTTTTATTTATTAGTATAAGAAAGTCATTTCTAACCCCAAAACTTTCATCCACTAACTTTATTTCAACAAAAAACATTCACAGCCAATGTAAGCCACTATAGGTGTACATTCACTTACAAGTGCATCAAGCAAATATCTTATTGGCATGCAAAGTCTAAACGGACAACACTTGGCATCTGTAAGCAAATAGTTGTTACAATTTAAACACTAACATAGTGTACACTAATTCCAACATACAAACATAATTTGAACTGAAACTCTAATATAAAAAGTTCTAAACATTCTAAGAAAAAAAGGGACTGTACAACTGAAGAATGTAAATTCATTTTAAAAGTAGTTAAAATTGTTTAAAATAACCGAGTATTAGATGAATTTTTAAAAATACATTTAAAAAAAAGTATTAAACTATAACCTGGTTATCGTTAACTCAGTTTTTGAATGTTTATGGGGGCTTTTTTTTTGCTCAAATGTGGTATAACATGGTCTTCTCATTAAATATTTGTCCACAAACATCACGACAAAATGGTTAACTGATGTGCGATATATGATTGTTCAAAAATACTTTAGAAGTAAATTGTTTATTCCAAAGATCACAACAAAAGAGTTTCCAACCTGCTGAATTCTCATGTGATTCTTCAACTTTGTCTTTGGAGTAAAGTGTTGTCAAAGAGAACACAGGAAGGTTTCCCTCTTGTATAAACTCTCACATGTGTTTTTAAAGTTTACAGCTTGACTAAATTGTTTCCCAGACATGGCAGCAGAAAGGTTTCTCTTCTGTGTGAACTCTCTTGCATTTTAAGAACAGATTTTTTATTAAATATTTGTCCACAAAGATTACAAAAGAATGGTTTGTCATCAATGTGGATTCTTATGGGGTTGTTTAAATGAACCTTTTCTCTAAAGCTTTGTCCACAAAGATTTCATCTAAAAATGTTGTCCTGTGTGTATCAAAATATGTTTGCCTAGAGATCCACTCTGTGTAAATTGTTTCCCACACATTCCACAAGAGTAACGTTTCTCCCCAGTGTGAACCATCTTATGTTTATATAAAACGGAATTGTCACGAAACCTTCGTCCACATACATCACAACTGAAGGGTTTCTGTCCTTTGTGGGCTCTAATGTGCAAGTTTAAATTTTCTCTTCGAGTAAATCTTTGTCCACAAATGTCACAAGAAAATTTTTTTTCACCTGTGTGGGCTCTCTTGTGGGCATTTAAACTTCCTTTTTGGCAAAAGGCTTGTCCACAGAGATCACAAACGAAAGGTTTTTCTCCAGTGTGGGTTCTTCTGTGAGCTTTTAAAGCACCTTTTTGATGAAAACTTTGTGCACAAAGATCACAAGAGAAAGGTCTCTCTCCAGTATGGATTGTGAGGTGTCTTTTTAAAGTTGTCCTTTGGCTAAAACTTTTCCCACAAATTTCACACGAGAAAGGTTTTTCACCTGTGTGGACTCTCCTGTGTATGTCTAGATCAGATTTATAACTCCATCTATGTCCACAAATATCACAACAGAAAGGTTTCTTCCCTGAGTGGACTCTCTTGTGATTGTCTAAGGAGGTCTTTACCCTAAAGCTTTTCCCACAATCATCACAGAAGTATGGTTTCTGTCCTGTGTGGATTCTCGTGTGCTTCATTAAATTTGATTTCTGGCTAAATGATTTTTCACAAAACTCACAGCCAAAGGGTTTCTCACCAGTATGGGTTCTCAAGTGAACTTGTAAAACTGACTTCCCACTAAATTTTTTATCACAAACATCACAACAAAAAGGCTTCTGTCCTGTGTGGATTCTCAAGTGTTGGTTCAAAGCTGCTTTTAGGCGAAATCCTGTACCACAATGCTCACAAAATAATTTTTTCTGGCCTCTGTGGATTGTCTTGTGTGTGTTTTTGGAGTCAGGATGCTTTACATCAGCATCAGTGAATTCAGTCCCCATGTTGGAATCATCTCCATGACTTTGATTCCTGATAGATTCGTCTTCTCTATAGTCTTCCTCTGCAAATTTGTTGCTTTCTTTTTGGTGTTGATGTATCTGTGAAAATAAAAGGAAAATCTTTATCATCTTTGCAGTTCATGAGAAGTTCCACGACTGCAAACATGGCAAGGTACACCTTCCCACTGAGCAGCTCTGTCCTTATATTGATACAACCTTACTCCAGTACCTTCATGACATGATTGGGCTTCGGGTCCTTCAAGTCAATGCTGAGACTGTGGTTTTCAGCAGCGCCTTTTTTGACCCGCAGTATCTGACGAACATCTGTAACAACCATGGAGATATTATGCAGATAAACTGTAACATTGAATTCAAATTAGGGCTGAAACAATTAATCATATGATTCGAGTACCTCGATTATTAAAATTCCTCGAGGAATATTTATCTGCCTCGAAGCTTTGTTAAATTATGTTTTATTATTTAACGGGTCGTTATTTGCGTTGCGCAGTGCTCTCACTTCCGCCTGAGTTGTTGACGAAATTTGAGTGTTGGCAGCATAACGTCCAATTTTTAAGTTCGGCCTGGGAGGATTTTATTGATTGATGACAATGTCTGAGTTTTTGTCATTTTTCTGGGGACCAACAAGAATTTGTTCTGACACTGTGTAAGTGTAAGAGCACTTGTAACTACGAGTTTAATTCTAGTAATGGGGAACTGAACTAGAGGTTTCTGATAAGACTCTTTGTCAGCTCTCATTTTCTGCTATTCATGTTCAGCTGTGGGTTTTTTTCAACAAAAGCCCAACTGACCTTACCAAGTCAATAAAAATTAAGGTCCTGGCATATCTCAATCAAAGGTATAATGACCCCCAGCATCCAGGAGCGTTGCATCCTTCCTGTACCCAGAACATCCTAGTCCCAGATAACATTCCTGCCTTTAAAAGCTGACTTTAGATCAAAATGATGGAATCAACATATAACCAGGTTAGTAATAATTATCTGATATCACAACATACTTTATATTTATTTATTTGCAGTCTAAGTACTGACTGTTGGCACAACACCTAAAGGAGTCCGTTTGTTCTAAAAGGGAGAGGTATGCAAAAACATAGGATGAGAAGCAATTTCAAAACTTGGTGAACATAAACCAAACTTTCATGTATTGAATAGGTTCCCCTTTAATACAACACCCAGCAAAAGTTTTAAAGAATATCACAGGGACTGAGAATACAAACATCACACCGACTTTCCAACACTTTGTAGAAGGACGCATTTAGAATCTCATTTTAATACCTCAATATGGTTACAGAAATCAACTTCCTTCACAGAAACACAATTATTGTTTTGATAATTATGCCTTTTATCTCATCGTACCTCTGTTTTGACCTGCAGGGGCTCCCGTACATCCATCTCCCATTTTATGCTAATATTTTTCAACAGCAAGAGGCCTGGTCTGAGGACTCCTGCTATGTACAACAGACTGTTTTTCACAACTTCTTCTAAGTCAAGTCGATATAAAAAAATACAAACCTAATCGGTGCAACACAACTTTAGAGTTGAAAACAGACTCCAGTGTTTTGGGTCGTCCATAATCGTCATGTAAAGGCCAGTGGTCTTTGTTATCTGCTCCAGGAATCTGTCCCACAGCCGCCGCCTGCTGCTGCTGCTGCTGCTGCTTCGCTTTGTCCTGCTGTCTCCGCATATCTGTTGTTTAAAAGTGTTTCTTTAAAACTTCCCTAAGCTGTTAGAGCTAAGCTTTGGTCTAAAAACTGACTCGCTGTAGCGCTCAATTACTGGGGGTTTTCTATGAACAGCCTAACACAGACAAAGAAGTCTGATAAGAGACACCGCGCTCCTCGCTTTAAACCCAACTCGTGGATCAGTTCCATAGACACGTAATTTCCTTCCAGTTTAAACGGCAGCGCCCCCTACTGGAAGAAATGAGACGTCACTGTTTGAACGGGATGCAACTTTTAGCTTTCCCAAGAGTTATTGGCTATCTCACTTATCTTATTAGCACTAATTATACAAGTCTGTCAATAACATCGCGGAAAAATACAGAAGTCAGTATTTACTGTATATAAGTTTTGATAACAAAAAAATAACAGGAATATTAATAAGACGTCATTTTAAATAAAAACTGTGTGAAATTGTGGATTTTTCCAAAGGTGTAAATTCAAATTGTTTCATCCTTTTGTTGTAATGCCTGTGGAAGTTGCCATCCGCTCCTCTCGTCTTATCTGTCACTCGATCTCCTCCTGCAAACGTGTAACTAAGCAACAGCAAACAAATTCTCTGGTTTCTCAAGGAGTGCTTCCACTCCTGCACCGATTGTCCTGTTGGTTGATTTTTCTTTTAACTGTACTGTCAGAAAATGAGTTCAGAAATCATTGTGTCTCGGCCGCATTATGACAGCAGAGCTGCAGCTCAAGGAGTCCACCAGAAAAGTCCGTCTTTGGAGCAGGAAGTGCCGCAGCCGTCCTCGGGCTCAGCCACTGCTGGGTATCGCTCTGCTAAATACACACCTGCTGAATGGTTCTCCAATTACCAAACCATCCTTGTACAGGCCGGTACCAACCGCAGAGACGCCCAGAACATCCAGCAGGAGTCCAGAACCTTGAGCCAGGACACCGAGGCTGCAGCTCTGAAGACCCAGGCCACAGGAACGCGTCTTCTTGGAGAGAGACTCCAGGAGATCCACTCCTGGAAGTCTGAGCTGCAGCGGCACATCGAGCTGCTGCAGGCCGACACAGAGTCGCTGCTGATGGTGAAGAAGCGACTGGAGAGGGCGCTGGATGCCACAGAGCATCCTTATGCCATCGCCACCGATAATTTGACCTGCAGAGCAAGAAGACTGGGAGCAGAGCTGGTCAGAGACACTGTGGAGGAGGAACTGCTGAAGGTCAGCAATGCATTCTTACATTACTGTTTGGGTTTCTCTTTAACAGTTTGCCTAGTTAACAGTAATGAGATCATGGTTTATGATACTTTCTTAAATAATAAACAGATGAAATCTACATCAAGGAATATCAGTCATTTGGGCTCCATGGAAATAAGAGAAACTATCTTAAAAGTACTTAATCAAGCATATAACTGCAATTAAAAAGAAATCTACGAATAAATATTTGCCATTTTATGTTGTCCTAAGATTGCTTAATGAGTTATTTTTCATACTCCAGTTTTTCCCAAGTTTACTATGAATATTGACCCTTTGCAATATAGATGGCGAGGTGGTGTCATGGTGGATGCTGGAAGTGAGGGATGGGAGACTGAGGTTGTTTTCCCAAATTGTTTTACCAATATAGCATGGATTCTACCTGTTCAAGTCAAGCTAATTTGTCTGTGAAAGTAACTCAGACTTGGAGCTCGTAGACAGCCGACTGGCCGTCTGGCATACAGGCACCTCACACTGGGCCAATGTGGGTGAGGGGTTTTTTCTAGTCATGATATTATTGGTAGACAAAACTGATAGATCGGCCCAATAGTCATTAATGATTCTGGCCTAGACCAATTACAGCAGCTGACAATCAAGAAATCAATCAATTAGAGAGCTGAGAACATGGAACAACATGGACAGTGGCAAAAATGAAAAGGAGGCACAGAAAGAAACATCTAGAAAGTGGAAAGTTCTTCAGGCAGACTGTGCAAAGGGTTAATAGATAATCTGAAAATCTCCACATGATGAATCTCACAGTAAGATAAGCAGGTTGAATATGTGGCTCTCTGTGTTTTGTAGGAGGTGGACTTGATCAGGAGCATTCAGGCTCTTCTAAAGACAACTGCAGCTCAGGTTGTCGCTCAGATCAAGTAAGTGTAAAACTGGTAACTGTTTCCCTTATGAGCACGGATCCAGTTGGCTTGAAGCCTCTCACTTTAGAAAACAGCATTCCTATGAGTTGATGGTTTCTGTGGGTCAGGAGGAACCGAAGCGCCCAGCAATCATTAGAGATGGACTGGTCTGATAAGTGTCAGGCCTACAGCTTTGACGACACCTGTGGAAGAAACAATAACATGAGTCCAGACACACAGCAGCATCCCAGTTCTGCCACCATGCAGGAGCAGTGAGTTTGACTCTTTAGAAACACCAGAGCTGTGTTCAACTTTTACACACAAGGTTCCCTCTTGTTTACCGCAGCGTTTCTACCCCCTCATCATGGACAAAGTTTACTCAAGACAACCTGTCCATGGCCCTGCAGGAGGATCATGCCACCAAGACTCTCAGGTTAGAGTCACAATGGTTCACTTTGCTGCCAGAGGGATTTTCTTAGACCGCTGAGAACTCAGGGGCTGATGTTTTTGTTTGTCAGAATGCTTGTGGAGCAAATGCTGCAGGACACCACTGAGGATCTGAGGGTCCAATGCGCCAGTGTGGACCGAGCCTTCAGCCTGCGCTGTGAGGACCTTATTGAGGCCAAGACCCAGCTAGAGATGAAGCTGGCTCAGGTGGACGAGCAGACAGACAGAAGAAACAGACTGACAGGTGAAACGTGATTGACTGTTTTAATGTTCCTGTAGACTCTGGAGCAAATTGGTGCCCAGGAGAAGAACATTGAGGTCCTACAGCGGGACGTCCACAACAAGGAGGCTCCACTGAGGGTGGCTCAGTCCAGACTCTACCTTCGCTCTCTCAGACCAAACATGGAGCTCTGCAGGGACCAACCCCAGCTCAGGTAGATGCACACAAGCAGAAACGTCAGCATCATGTCACGTGTCCATGTCCTCATGTATGAACTGTGTCTGCAGTTTGGAGGGAGAAGTGAGGCAGATTGATGCCTCCTTAGAGTCTCTGAAGCAGAAGCTGAGTGAAGCCAGGAGCTCCCTGTCCCGTCTGGAGGAGTCAAGGATGGCTCTAGAGAAGGACATAAGCTGTAAAACCAATTCGCTGTTTATTGAGAGGGAAAAGTGCATGATTCACCGTAAACGATACCCAACCGTCTCAGTACTCTCTGGATACTGAACTTGACTACATAACTTGGGATTGTTCTGCTTGACAGTTTGAACAGTATCATGTGAAAAGTTAAAATCTTGGAACATTGTTTTGTAACCCAAGTCTTATATCTCCACAACTTTATTCTTAACCTGTTTGTTGTTTTCCTAGTGGTTCCCACATATATTGTGTCGCCGTGACTCCATGAACAATGTCTGTAGAGAGTTGACATTTCATAATCAAGGGTATCAATTTACTAAATTTCTCTCAACAAATTCCTTCATTTCCCACAATTTAAGACATGGCATCAACAAATGAGGAGGATATGTGACACAGAGGATGGGTACGAAGTTGTAAAAATTTACCTTTGTCCGCTTTGATTATGCAGGGGTTTCAACAGAGTGAAGTGTGTCTGAGTGTCTGAGAGCCTTTAGTCTTCTTGATGCTGTTTGTTCATTATTGCTATATGACAAATAGCTAAAGTCTTCAAATATTTTTTTTCTTCCACTTCATTACTTTGAACTGTTCTATGAAATAAAATCACATTGCAATAAAATTTTGTTTGTTTGTAACTTGACACTTTGTGAAAAGGTTGATTTGGAGTGAGTACCTTTGCAAGGTGCTTTATTGAACCAGTCACTTTTTCATAGGTTAGAAAGGTAGCTGTAAGACAATAATTTCAAAGCTTCCAGTTAGAAAGCTGCATCTGTCAGTTACCTAAACTTTTCCTAAACTGTAATTAACAAGAAAACACGTAAACATAATCTGTGCAGCAGAACTTTGAGGTTGTAAACAGCCTCCAGGATTTAGTTTTTTACTTCAGCATCTTCAGCCAAAATCTCTCAGGCTGCTGCTTCCTGCTGCTGTCTCCTCATCTCTCTGAGTAGCTTCTCACCTTCAAAGTTAAATTTTGTTAGTTAAATGTCAAAAGAGCTTGTAGTTTGCAACCTACTGACAAATAATCTTCCTTACAGTACTGGTGTTAATCCAAGCGGATCCATCCATAGCATCCAAATGCTATAAATGCACAGCATTTCAGATTCTAGGGAATATGAAACCTATCTCGATTCAAAATAGAAAAACATACAAAAAAAAAAATATATATATATATATATATATATATATATATAAAAATTCCCTTCTCACCCTCCGCGGGTGGTCTGTTTCATCCTCTGAGCTCGGGTCCTCTACCAGAGGCCTGGGAGCTTGAGGGTTCTGCACAGTATCTTGGCTGTGCCTAGAACTGCACATTTCTGGACTGAGATGTCTGATGTTGTTCCTGGGATCTGTTTGAGCCACTGCTCCAGTTTGGGGGTGACTGCCCGAGGGCCCCGATGACCACAGGCACCACTGTGGTCTTCACCTTCGAGGCCTTTTCCAGTTCCTCGCTGAGGCCCTGGTATTTCTCCAGTTTCTTGTGCTCCTTTTTCCTGATGTTGCAATCACTGATGTTGGTATTGCTACATCCACCACAACGGCTTTCCTCTGTTGTTTATCCACCACCACAATGTCCGGTTGGTTCGCCATTACCATCTTGTCTGTCTGGATCTGGAAGTCCCACAGGATCTTAGCTCGGTCATTCTCCACCACTTTTGGGGGTGTTCCCCACTTTGATCTTGGGGCTTCCAGTCCATATTCTGCACAGATGTTCCTGTACACTATGCCCGCCACTTGGTTATGTCGTTCCATGTACGCTTTCCCTGCCAGCATCTTGCACCCTGCTATTATGTGCTGGACTGTCTCAGGGGCCTCCTTGCACAACCTACACCTTGGGTCTTGTCTGGTGTGGTAGATCTGAGCCTCTATTGCTCTGGTGTTTAGGGCCTGTTCCTGGGCGGCCAGGATGAGAGCCTCTGTGCTCTCATCCTGATTCTTGATTCCTGATTCCTGATTCTATATATATATATATATATATATATATATATATATATAAAAACCCTGAGAACTCAGTCAATCTTTAAGGAAGTTTAAACTTCTGTGTTGTGCAGTTTGACAAACTTGAACAAAATGAGTAAATCCCATGTTTAAATCCAGCTGCGCTTGAAGTCTTCTGAAGACTGCGCCATAAATATTTCTCTCCACTAGAGGGAGCTGTCTAGCTTCAATGTGCTTTCTGCTTTTCCTGGACGTCTTCAACTTGTCTTTGTCTTTAGAAGCAGCATTGAAGTATGCAACACAAACACAACTATAAGATGTGGAAAAAGAGAGGAGTTTACATCTGATCACAGTGACGTGTAAGTTTTACAGTGAGCTTGACGTTAATCACTACATTAAATACAACTAATTTGCAGTTTTGGGCTACAAAATGTATTAGATTTAATGTGCCAGGTTTCACCTGTAGATTAAAGTCTACAGGTGAAACCTGGCACATTAAAAGCACATTAACTGATGGAGGATCTTCTTTTTCCAAGAAGTCTCTGAGAAATAATTTGTCTCTATTCTTAGAAAGGTTCTGCAGTAACTGAGGAGGTGCCACGACTGAGGATGTTATGAAACTCAGCCTCAGCCGCACAGTGTAGTTATCAGTGCAGGTTGCTGCTGAGCACATCTTATGCCACCCCTAAATGTTAGTAAGATGCATTGCCATGGATATACATGCAATAGTTTGTAAGTAATTAAAAGGTTAAGAAACTCAAGGGTGAAATTTCACATTTTATTGAGACTCAGGGGCTTTGTAAAAGTCTGTACAAGTAAATAAAGGGACAAAAGCCAAATTTGCAATCTTTTATAATTTAGGCTCATATGTTGCACACGTGGCCGGCCCATTAGTGGTTGGTGTAAAACTTTATGCAGATAAGGTTTCACAGGGGGTGCTCTAGTTATTCTACTCATAATAACAACAAAAAGCAAGCCAGTCTATTTTGCTTGCAGCTTTTTAACATTTAGATTTCACGGTTCAGTTTCCGTTTTGCTGATTTTCTTTTAAAGAGCAGCCTGGAAGGGAAAGCAGAAACGTGCAACTAAGATGAGAGGGACAGAAGTGCTTAAGTGAATAAAAATGGGAGGGATTGATGAAGTTGCAAAATTTGAGGGAGTGACAGAAAAAGAAAGAGGGAGGGAAAAGAGAAGAACAGAAAGACGAGCAGGACCAAAGTCCCACTTTCCTCTCCCTTCTTTCTCCCAGTGACTCCAAGGTGAGATCAGCAGATTGGTGAGTTCCACCTCAGCACTTTGCTGTCTGCTTTCTTTTCTTCAACTTTTCTCAAAATGGTAGGAAGAATCATGCAGAGCACTACATAAATAATATTTAAAATTATGCTTTTAATCAGCTTAATTTATCACTTCTTACTGACCAGAGCATTTCTTTACATCTCGAATGTTTTATCACTTCTCACTGACCAAAGCATTTCTTTACGGTTCGAATGTTTTGTTGTTTTTTTTTGGGGGGGAGGGGGGTTTATGTGTGAGAAAAAAGAATTTTATGACAGTGTTTATTTGCTTTTGTCTCTGTTGGCTAAATGCGAGCAGCTAAACTTGAGGGTTTGTGGGAAGCCAGAGTTTCCGCTGGCTGGATGAAGAGACTACTTTTAGCTTCGGTTATTACACCCTGCGCCCTGACTGGTCCAGAGTACCTCTAAGGCATCTTATTGTCCTTTATTTGACCGATTATTTTTAAAATAAAATAATTTAAAAAAAGCACAAACCATAAATCTCTCAACTTATTGTAGAGTGCCCATTAAGACTTTAAGGGAAAAAAATTCTAATTATATGTTTGTCAGGGTGTGGAATGTCAGCTTCATGTCTGTGCGTGATTTTGAGGAGTTTTGTGGTGAAATTTATTTGGGGTCTCAACCTTTTTTTTTTTTCTGTCACATTTTCATCATCCCTCCTTCTCTCCCCCATCTGCGTCTCTGTCCCCACAGCAAGCATGCTGTCCCTGAGCTCCCTGTCCATCCTCCTCGTCCTGCTTCTCCTCCACCCCTCACAGCTGTCTGCGCAGGAAGTGCAGATACGTCTCGCGGGCGTGGGTCGACGGAACGCAAACGAGGGACGTGTGGAGGTGCTCTACAACGGATCCTGGGGCACAGTGTGCGACGACGAGGTGGATATTAAACTTGCCAACGTGCTGTGCCGGCAGCTGGGCTTCCAGCGCAGCTTCACCTGGGCTCACAGTGCCAAGTTTGGCCAAGGACAAGGTAAGGGCAAACAGAAGCAAGTAAGCTCCTCATCCAGCACTGCCTTTAAAAAGCGTCCACATGCAAACTTTCCAGATTTGTCACGTGATAACCACAGGTTTTAATGAGTTTTATTACTTTATGCATGACAAGGTTGGGCAGATTTGTCAGGTAGAAGAGAAATGATGCATGGTTTTAAAAATTTCTGTGCAGCTTTTGCTCATCTAGACGTCCGCTCTTCTGTGAGCACTAAAGTCTTGCCGTGACTGCTTGCCAACTCGCCAGTTGGATTTGGAGCTGGACTTTAACTTGGCTGTTCTAAAACTTTAATGTGCTTTGATCTAAACCACTCCATTGTATCCACTGTGGCTGTATGTTTATAGTCGCTGCTGGATCATGAGCCACTGGTTTATTCTAGGGGCTTTTGCAGCAGTCCTCTTCCACCATATTTCTGCCTTTCACTTTTCCATTGTAAATTTCTACCAGTTTCCTTTTACCTGCTGAAGATTGCCATAGCCCCCAAAATTATGATGTTACCCCTGCCGTGTTTTACAGGGTTGGTGTTGAGATCAGGCTGAAGAACTGTTATCATTTCTCCCACACGTAGCATCTTGCTGCTTTGGCCAAGACATTCAATTTTGGTTTTAGCCAACCAGAGCCCTTCCTTCTGCATATTTGCCATGTCCTCCTCATGGTCCGTGGTTAACTCTTACCAGGATTTAGTGATTTCTTTTGTCAATGGCTTTATTCTTCTTCCCACTCGCTTATTAAGATCTGATTGGTGGAATGGAGTGGATTTTTTTGTCTGCTTCTCCTTACCTAGCCTGTCACTTTAGGGCGGCCATGTCTTGGTAGGTTGGCACTTTGTCCCATAAAATGTCTGCTTTCATGTTATTTGTTGAGCAGAACTCACCGAGATGTACAAAGCTGAAGGAATTGTTTCATAACCTAACCCTGCTCTAAAACTGTCCTCATGGACCCATTGTGACGTTTTGGCGGTGATGGTTAAGAGGACAGGCTTCTCCACAGCTTCCCAAAAGAAAATCTTCTGTGTTCCTTGGTCTTCACTATGCCAATTGTTCTCGGACAAGACATTTGAATTAAAATTGAGATTAACCTCTTATCCCCTTAGCTGTCAGCGGTCAGCACTTACATTCAAGTCAATGGGTCCATATGTACACCGGTCTCATCTTCATGTCATGTTTTGAAGGTGACCGTGAAATAACACAGAGTATATTATAGTTGACATGAACCCCTTAACTGTTACTTTCAAAATGCTAACATGTTCAGGCTCCAACATACTTTGCCCAAAGCCAAACAGTTGATGCGCAGTCACATGGTTTCGGACCATTCACATTAGCACACACCTTTCATGCAATAGCGCAGGCACCTCTTCCGCTTCAGTATTTGTCCTGCTGCTACTACTCGATGGGGTCGAGTAGTAGCATCTTCTCTTTTGCTTTTACAAAACGGCCATGGAGCTAGCACCATTTCTGCAGACAGCCTCCTCCGTGAACAACAGCGACAGTAAAGGGGTTAAAAATGTTCTGAAAAACTTTAGTTGCCTTTCATGCATTTTACAACTATATAAATCACATACCGTCCTAATAAAACAGTGTTATAAACTGTGAAGAGGTATGAATGTTTTAACATTGCACTTTATTAAATTTTTTTATGAATAACTGTTTTATCTCATAGGTCATATCTGGTTAGACACTGTGCGCTGTCAGGGCTCAGAGACCTCTGTTGCACAGTGTCAGTTCAGTGGTTGGGGAATCAATGACTGCACCCACACTGAAGACTTGGGCGTCATTTGCAGCCCAGAAAGAAGACCTGGTTTCCCCCCTGCCATTTTAGAAGAGACAGCTTCATCTTCAGGTCAAGGGCCAAGCCAGCAGAGGCAAAGAAACTCGCCGCCACCGCCGGTGCAACCTGCGACCCCGGCAAACTCCTACTCAGCAAGAGGCCACGAGATTGCCCTTCATCGCAGCACGTCCTCCGCCCGTCGCAGCAGCGTCTCGCCCCGGGAAAACGGCCACGAGATTCAGATCTCGAGGCGAAATCGAGACGGCTCGAGAGCAAGCCAGCAGGTCAGCCCACCGCTGCCGCGAGGCCACCAGCTGCCCTCGCGCCTCGCAAACAGCGACGCCTACAGGCAGAGGCAAGAGGCGGCGAGGGCAAGTTCTCAGACCGTAAGGCGCGAGCCTGGAGTGCAGGCGAACAGGCAGCCACAACCTCAACCTCCCGCCCAGATCCACTCTGACCGGAGGAACGACAGGGATCAGCAGCTGAGCGGAAACCATGTGGAACCAGACCCAGTTTATCCAGACGTGGATTTGGAGACCGATGTTCAATACACACAGGTGAAGACACACACTCGCAGCCATGTAACACACCCAGTCTGGTTTGGTACCAATTTCAACTGAAATGTCATTTGCGGTGCTGCAGCCCAGCAAGCATATATATAATTAGAGACATACCTAAAACCTCAAGCTTCTCCAGATACACTTCTCGGGCACCGAGATGTTCTGAAGTTTAGCCTAACCACCGGTGGCTCGTCTTCTGAAGGAAACATCTCGGATTAGAGGAAATTGAGCCGTTTGTCATTCACGCTCGCATTTCCCCCTCCCCGCCCTGTCTTCCACTTGCGGGCATGACATTTTCTCACCAGTTTGTAAGCATCCTGACACATTTCACAAACTATGCGTTCACTGTTAGTTTCCTTCCTGCTGCCCAGAGCACGGCATGTGCCTGATTAGAGAAGGTGATGACTAAGGCAAGTTATCTTTTTTGTTGTTTTTGTCGTGATTGCGTGCCGTCCGCTGCTGTTTGTTCAAACAAAGCAACAACGGCTCGCGTGAGAGGGAGTTTTTATTGCCTCACTGGTTCCTCACTGAAAAAGTTGAGGTCAGAGTCCTAAAAGATATATATATATATATAGAGAGAGAGAGAGAGAGAGACAAAGTTATATAGTACGATAAAAAAATATCTACTTATTTGCTTAAACCCCCCCACAGGGATCTGAAAGGATTTACCTGGAGGAGGCTCGTCTTCGGCCCGTGCTGTCCGGCAACCATGGTGGTCTGGTGACAGAAGGAGTCCTGGAAGTGAAGCATGCTGGGAAGTGGCGTCATGTGTGCAACAAGGGATGGGACCTGAGCAGCAGCCGTGTCGTGTGCGGCATGCTGGGGTTTCCGGCAGCTGAGTCGTTTGACCAAAATCCTTACAGGTAAGTATGTGAGAGTGGGCGGCACAGACGAGGTCGTGGAAAGGAGGCATCGGCAGAAACTTTTATTTGCTAAAGGTCTATTTTATGAAGAAGGGATGGGAGGTTACAGTTCGTGTCCTGTTTGCTGGTTCAGTGTAGTAGAGGTCAACCGAAGCAGCTGTCATTTGTCCAACCGCACTTGGCATGTCATGTCCACGGTGACATTACTAAGGTCCCTTGGTCCGCCAGGTCTGCCTCCCTCATCAACCTCATCTCAGACCTTTAAAATAGCTCTTCAAAGCATATAATTAATGTCAGAGTCAGACAGTAAAATTATCATCCGTCTCGTGATGTCTTTGCATATGCAGTGCTGCAAAAAAACCTCTTGGTTTTTACATGTTTCAGATCATCAAACAAGCTTTCTTATAAGACACACGTAATACATTTCATTTATTAAATAAATATTCAACTCAAACCAGCCCTGTGTGGAAGGGTAATTGCCTCTAAAACCTAATTACTGGTTAAGTGCCCCTGGGCTGCAGCAACTACCATTTCTGAGGCTTTTAAATCACTGTGGATGAATTTAGACCCACTCTTCTATGCAGAGTTGTTTTATTTTACATATTTAGGTATTTATGGTCTACTTAAGGTGGCCTAGTCAATAGATTTTGACTAGGCCTCTGCAAAACCTTCGATTGTTTTGTTATTGATCCATTCAGAGCTGAATTTGTAGGCGTGCTTCTGCCGCTGCATCTCCCAAATATGCTTAAGCTTAAGGTCACAAGCAGATAGCAAGACTTCATCTTCAGGGTTTTTTGCTATAGAGCAGAATTTATTGCTTTAATGATGATAAGTCAAAGACATCCTGAAGAAGCAAAGCAGCCCCAGACCCTCACAATACCACCATCATATTTAAATGTAGATATGATGTTCTTTTTCATGGAAAGCACGTTATAAAAAGCTCTGCTTTTGTCTCATTATTCAATAAAATCAGTTTTTGAAAGTCTTGGGGGTCATCTAGCCTGGTTAAAAAAATAAATAAAAATAAAAGCAGCCCCTTGTTTTACACTTTGCTTTGCTATTCAATATTTGGAAGCGTGGTCAACACAGAGCAGACCATATAATGAATATAATTCTAGAACAGCACAGAAAATTGCTGGCCAAGTTGAAATTCTACCAAAGGAATCCAAGTCAATGGGAGAAAGCCCACCCTGAGCCCATGAAGCGAGATTAGAATCGGGCAGAATAACGCATGAAGCCAATGGCCAGGCTAGATCTCATTGTGGGTTTTGGCAAATGTGAGACGAGCCTTTGTGTTCTTTTGGGTCATCTTCACCTTGATCTCTCCCCTGGATGCCGTTTTTTCCCACTATGTCTTAAGCTGGGGTATGTAATTTTATTAAAAATATATATATTTTTACATATTTGTTAAAACTCTCACTATGTTGTGACAGTATGAGATGTGGAAAAAAAATCCAGCTCCTCTGCCTTCTCTCAGTGATAACAACAAAAACACACAGAGTTGGGAGGAGTGCTGTCAATTATCCTTATGTAAGTGCTGCTCACTCCCACCAATTGGCGTCTGCTGAGCTACAGTAGATGCCTGTCATGAATGCTAAGGCTAGTTAGTATGGCCTCTGATGGTGGAGGGTAAACAGTTTTCCTGCAACAGTAAGTTGTTTCGCCGCCTTTAGCACATTGAGCAGTGTGTACATGAGGGTGATTGACAGCACTAAGACCCTCCTCCCGGCTCTTATTAATTGTT
Organism: Poecilia reticulata; assembly: GCF_904066995.2. NCBI lineage: Eukaryota > Metazoa > Chordata > Actinopteri > Cyprinodontiformes > Poeciliidae > Poecilia > Poecilia reticulata. The sequence continues at coordinate 11,747,624 of NC_088830.1, forward strand.
TTTGGTGCATTTCTTCAGACAGAAACAGTAGTACTTCTATCCTTCTAAATATTATCTGTATAATATTATACTGTCAATACATAGCGACACTTTGAAAAAATATGTAAAAAGCTTTTTTTTATAAAAAAAAAGTCACATACCACAGCTTTGATCTTGAACAATGACTTTTTACTTAGGCATGTGAAGTAGGCAAGTATTTAAAAGTTGTCCCCATGATCACTTTGAAGCAGCTACAGAGAACAACAGCTTAGGTGAAAAGAATGTGTTGTCAGGGCAACGATTAGTCATCCGCTGAAAAACTTCAACTTGCAGTTCATCACAAGTCACGTTTGTGAAACAGCTAACAGAAGAGGCGCTCGGATCAGATTAAGCCTTCAATGGGCAAAAGGTGATTTACTGGATTCAAAAGTATACCACGTTTATAGATTTTTATTTTTTACGTAATAAGCAAATAAAATTTTCTATTTTTTTTCCTTCTGTTTCACTACTCCAATATCCAAAGTTGTGCATGAGCATGTGACTAAACCATGAGTGTGCACCGAGAGCCGTGACGAGATTTTTCTGCTCATAACCCTCCTGTTATCCGTCAAACCACAATCATTTGCTCCGCTAACGGCACCAAGTGGGTTTGTCAATATTTTTATGTGCATAACCCTTTTTTAATCTGTCTGCTTTCAAGCTCGAATACCCAATGAGCACCTACACAAACGTTCAAAGCCCTTAAAAACATACCATCGACAACCCTGACACCTCACTTACGCCCACATGTTAATACATCCCCAACTATTTCCAAAACCGTGCCCCGAGTACACATACAAATTTGCATGCAAACACACACAGAAGCAAACACAGCCCTCCATGAGTCTGTCTGCCCACAGATGTCTTTTTAGGGCTTGGCTAACAGGAGGACTTCACTGACCGCCGGTCTGCAAAGTACCATATGTCTCTCCGTGTGAGAGGCCAATAATTACCCCTTGTGTCCTGAGGAGCAGAAAACAAGCAGCTTCTCCTCAGCTGCCCCATGAAAACACACCATAAAGTGTCTCATAAAACTATTTGTTTGGATCCGTGCGGCCATCTTGATCAGGATTCTCTGGAAGAAGATCCCAATGGATCTTTTCTGGTTTAAAAAAAAAAGCTAAGCAAACAAACAGACGAGGATGTTGGTTGGATGGTGAAAGAAAATATATCTGGATTTATTAAGCTTGTCGGTCTACTTGTGTTGCCCAGCAGTCCTTTTAGGAATAGTAAATAGTAAAGTAAATAGTAGGAATATCAGTTGTGACCTAGTTGAGTTTTGTAGTAAAATAAATGTAATGCCTGCATAACGAACACATTCCACAAATGCCTCAGAATCACCCAGAGAAACATCACAGATTGTGCCAAAAACCAATCTAGCAGCTTGTATAAAAACTGAGTAAGGGAACAAATTGTGTTTGTTTTTTTGTCAACCTCCACCCCATCTGGGAAATGACTGGAGCAAATATTTTTTTTCCCCAACAGTAAACATGTGAAGGGGGTTAAAAAGATTTTTTATTTTTTTTACCAGAGAAGGATCAGAAGCATCAGGCTAATCAGATACTTGGACTGGACGTAGGAGCAATGTAGCTCGTCTCTTTCTTCCAGTCTGGAGTAATTCATGTTTCCTTGCTAATTTTTCTTCCACAACAACAACTTTCTTAAATGAACAAAACCCAAAAGTCATTACAAATGACAGAATCTTAAAATCTCGCTGCTGTGCTGTAATCTTGCATCAGTCTGAAAGTGACCTGGATTTCAGGCACTTTAAGAGAGCGCCCTCAAGTGGCAGCATGTGAAATACGTAAGTACAGTTGAAACCAAATATTTACATACACTGAATAAAAAGACACAAAAACTAATTTTTTTCTCACTGTCTGAAGTTAAATCAGATCAAATCTTTCTTGTTTTAGCTTAGTTAGAATTACCAAAATTATTTATATTTGCTATATGTATGCCAGAAAACTTATCGAGAACATTTTTTTTTTTTGTAGTTTTCCTCAAATTCAAAAGTCTGCATACATTTGGTTGGATAATTGTTTCTTAAAATGTATGATTGGATCAAAACTTTTGGTTTTCCTTCCACATAGACGAACTGGCACAGTTGAGTTAACACACCTGTGAATGTATTTTAAGGCCACACCTGAAACACACTGCTATACTGTGTGACACGATGGGAAAGTGAAAAGAAATCGCAGAGAGTCTGGCTCATGCTTGGGAACAATTCCCTGTATAGACATAATGAGAACGTCCAACCAAAACGGAGGCAGGTTTGACCGTCTTTTGGTCTGAAATGTGCAGCTTGACCCCAAAACAAAAGCCAAAGACCTGGACTAGATGCTGGTTGAAGCTGGTAAAGCAGTTCTTTACCAAAAAGATCATTGCTTTTTGAGACATGTCCCATGGTCTGCTGAAACTAAAGTGGAACTGTTTGGACATAATTATCATCATTTGGAGGAAGAACCGGAATGACAATTAGAATGGTGTGGCAAGTTAGGATGAGGGTGGCAGCATCACGTTGTGGTGCTGCAGGAGGAACTGATGCACTTCACAAAATAGATGGCATCATGAGGAAAGAACCTTATGTGGAAATATTGAAGCAACATCTAAAGATATCAACCAGAAAGTAAAAGTTTGAGCATAGATCAATCCTCCAAATGGACAACAACCCTGAGCATCCAGCCAAACCGCTTACCAAGTGGCTTAAGGACAACAAAGTCAATGTTTTGGTGTGGCCATCACAAAGCCCCAATCTCAGTCCTGTGGAGATGTTGTGGGAAGGTCTAAAAAGGTGTGTGTGTGTGTGTGTGTGTGTGTGTGTGTGTGTGTGTGTGCGAGGTTCTGTCAGGAGAAATGGTCCAGAAGCTTGTGGAAGGAAACCCAAAAGGGTTAACCCAAGTCAAACAGTTTAAAAGACCAAATGTTGGTAAACTTCTGAATTCAAGAAAAGTTGCAACAACAACAAAAAATTTAAATGTTTCCGCCAAATTTTCTGGCTTTTAGCAAATAGAAATAATTTTTCTAATTCTAACTAAGCTAAATCTGATTTAACAACAGACTGAGAAAAAACAATTTAAAAAATTTGTCTTTTTATTCAGTGTACGTAAATATTTGGTTTCAACTGCAGATAAAGCAAAATAATAGTATATTTAAATGTAACATAGTTTGCATTTGTAAAGAAATCAAAATCCATTTTCTTTAGCTTCAAAATTGTGCGCTGCTTTATGTTGCTGTAATTCACTGAATCTGAATAAAATACGTAGACGTTTGTGGCCTTACCTTGACAACGTGAAAGAGTTCAAAAGGTACGAGATGACTTGTAAGGAGTCGTTACAAGTCAGGACAAGAACCTTGAAGCCAATTATGGTTAAGCTTTATGGTGAGCGTGTGGGTTAGCTGAACAGCAATTTACCAAATTTAGTTTTCAAAAGGTGGGGAAGCAGCTTTGTTGTTTATCACCTTTATCTGACCTGCAGTCACAGACAATAATGCAGTCAATATGTTTACAATGCACAACAACAAAAAAAAAGGTCAGAAAAATACCGCCAGTTCATTTGAAATCAGAATGTTTCAGATCAGTGCATATTATCACGTCTTCCTTCCCTCTGGCCAAGTGCTTAGTGCAACAAACAGCTTTAATTCTGCCAGATGAATCTATTGGACACTCTGTACTGTCAGCATTTCCCTCTCTGCCTCTCTCTTTTCTGGTGTAATGGATCCCTTTGTCTTTGACTGCTAACTCCTCTCATTTTTACAGATGTTTTACTGTCCTGCTTTCTGCTGCACACACACAAAAAAACCCACTAAATTCATTTCCCAGTTCCATTGTTTCGTAACTTTCATGATCTCTTTGAAGCTTACAGTAACTTCATCAGCTTCTCCCAATCCAGTTCCACTTCACCCTGATTAAAACCACTTCTTTGCCGCCTTTTCTGTATTTTACTAAACTCTCTTTCTTATGGAAAGAGCGACATTGGGACCCCTTTCAGTTTCTGCCGCTCTAGAGAGGGTGGGAATGGATGAAGGGTTCTGGTGGAGCGAGAATGGAAATCTCCCATGAGCCGATTGTCCCTGAATTTGTGCAGAGGTTTGTAATAACAGGTTATCTTCAGCTTCTTGTGAGTCAGCGTCTCGTTCCACTGTGGCTTCTCGTATTGTGTTGTTAGAATTTCATTAAAACCCAATCGAGCTGATGATCCCATGAAACAAGAGTCTTCCCCAGACAGCTCTGTTCCCAACCTTTATACAGCTCTTTATTGTTCTCCAATAAAACTGCCAGATCAAGTCAGTTTCAATCTGTTCCCAACCCGTCAAGAGAGCGTCCCACAGTTGTTTGGTTCTCAGAAGCCGAAAGACAGCTGCAAACCAACAGCGCTTACTTACTTCTCCTTTTTACAAAAAAGATGGACTATTCCAATAAAAGCTGGAGGCATCGGTCTTACATCACATGCGCCGTGTTTCCCAGCGTGCTTTCATGGCGTTTGGTTACAGCCTTGACTTTAAAGAGCTTTGTTTACAAGGAGAGAAGTCAGGGGGAGTAGATATGTACGTGCATATTTCCCTGTCTGCTGTGTGTGAACCAACATGCTACTGCTGGACCACAAGGCAGACACTGCCAAGCAGAGCAGGCAATTATATGGGTAGCACTCTCACCCCTCTTCCCCTGCCTCCAAACCATGAACCAACACCCCCACACAGTCTGTCTCTCTTACTTTGATTTATCGCCATGTTGTGCACGGCTTTAAATGGTGCAAACACGCACGCACACATGCACGCACGCAGAGAAATATGGCTCTCTCACATAATCACATGCAAACAGATGCTGAAACGTACCACTTGCATACAGCTTTGACTCAGCGGATTTCATGTGGCACCTTCCGAGATCCACCCACAACGCTTTTTGCTTTTACTGAGGAAAAAGCAAAAAATAGAAACAACCCCCCTCCCCACCGCCATAAAATTAATAGGCTAAACTGCAGTACTAATATCCTAAAATACTGTATCTCAAAAGCCCTTTTCTGACCTAATTTTACTCTTGAACTAGAAATAGATGGAAGCGTCTTATCTAGCGCCTGCAGCTGCACGGCTGTGCGTGTCTGTGGGGGAGGGCACGTGTACGTCCTAAACCTAAAGGTTATTGGTCTGTTTACTGTTGTTAATTTGGCAGCTTGGCACTCTTTCTGTTAGCTAAATGTTACAATGTAGTGAAGCTAGCTAAAAATGAATAGGCAAAGTTTTAATCCTCCCGTAGTTCCTGTAGTCTACCCCGCCTGAGCTTTTTACCGGGTGCACTGTTCTGGCGGAGTTGCCGGTTTAACAACTTTTTGTTTTGTTTTTGTGGTTTTGCAAACTGAAGAGCTGACGAGTCACCTGCTTGGCCGACCGTGACATCTGCCGCGCTCTTCCTGAGTGTCACACTAAGACTGCGGCAGGGTTAAATAAGTTAATCTAGTTGAAACTTTGCCAGAAGTATAGAAATCTAGCAAACTTGTTGCTTCAAATTTTACTCCTCTGGAAGTCAGAAACACACCACCTGAACCTGGGAATCTCCATCCTGCCGTGGATTACAGGCTGTTTTTATTATTTAGTATAATTTGTAAAAAAAATTATAATATTTTTTTAAAAGCCTGTTAGAGCCGATGTTTTTGTGGGCCATGCGCATTATGCACATGTGGCCTATATTTGTGTGGTTTAGGGTTGTGGGTCAGGTGCAGTGTTAGTACTGTGTGTACCCTCCGATAATATCCTGCAGGCGCCCCTAGTCTGGACCATATCTGTATATCTCTGTTTCCAACAACTATACTAAAATACAATGTTGAAACAGCATCACCTGAAATTAGTCTGTTTGTTGGGTTTTTCTTAAAAAGACAAAAAATATAGAAATATAACTTTCTTAAGTAGTTTCTAGTTTCCTAGACGTGGCCCTGGCGTGACGCTAAGAAGGACAGCAGAAAATGCCTGAAACCACATGAAGAAATTAGTAAAGGTGCACATGGGGTCAGTGCAACACCACTAGACCCCAAAACTTGTGAGGTGCAAATGACTCCATGACTTAAGACCACAGAGGGGTTAATTTTACATTAAATTTTTCCTCAGAAGTCAAAATCTCTGAAGTTCAATTTTAAAAAAACTTCATACGAAGTTCCATGAAAATTAAATGAAAAGATCTGATCTCAAAATCCAACATAACTGGATGTGGTATTTAGATAGTGACCGTCATACAGTAAATCTCTTCAAGCTTTCATATACCCAATGCTATTTGACATCTGTAAATGTATTCCTGTAGCGTTTGAATACTTAAAATAAAAATAAATAAGATGTTGCTAGTTTTTGTGGCATGCTAAAAAATTAGCAAGTCAGTGACCACAACAATTATCTTACCAATTTTCTGACTGGAAAGTGGCTATAATGAGATTTGTCAGCATCAACAGTTTCTAACCATCTCCCAGCTCAAAATCCAATATGGCTGCCACATGTTAACATGATAGCAAATCTACAAACTTTTATTTGCACATTTGATGAGATGAATCTCACAAAATCTTTCACGCAGATAATGCTGTTTAGCCTACTAACCTCTCATTAGCATGTATTGCTAATAGCAATTAGCTTGTCTTTGAGCACAGTTAGCTAATTATCTGACTTGCAACCAGAACATGATCTTTTCCATGTATACGCGCTGATGTTAGAGCTAGTCACATCATTCTGAAGTGCCTAAAATATGAAAATAAATGTTATTTTTACTCATATTTTAAGTTCAGGTGCGATCCTCAGAAAACCAAAAGTTTGTTTTTTTTCTGATTCTGCTATAGATATAGTATGTTTCTGTGTTTTCTTCTTTATATCTTTTAGCTGCTTTCATGCACACACACACTCACACACATGCTAAGTAAAGGAAATGACTTCACTTCAGGGCGTAGCTTAGATGAGTAAAAGCAGTAGAAAGCTGTTGTCCGGGGTCACACTGTGATGTCCCTTGACTATGTGTGGTAGAGCTGCAACTGTAAACTATATCTCTGTTGTCCTGGACAATGTTATCACTTATTTGGCTTTAATAAACTGGACTGATGATTTTAACTCTGTTTTCTGGGTTAACTGAAACTAAAAAAAAAAAAAAAGAGCCTGGGTGAAACAATTCTTAATCTGTTTTCTTCATAAAACCATCCAGCCTCAGACATGTGCAAAATAACTAGGGAAACACTGGAACGCTTGGATTTTCCTGGAGAGGAAATGTCTCCTTTTTTTAGGCTGCTAAATATTTAATTGCATCATGAATCATGAACCAGAATCATCTGGTTGTTCAGTACAGTCTAAATTCGGCTCTCTGACTGACTTTGTTCATTCATGAAGAGTCAGTCACATGGCACCTGTCTGTGGCCGCGCAGACTGACCCGCGCGGTCAGCTACAATGTTTCTCTGCACGGGAGCGCGTCCAAACGTACGGGGCCTCGTTTTGTTTAAACACTGCGGCCCCTGTTGGGCGAGACCCCTGCTGAAGGGAATACCAATGAAACTAGACACAAGTTTAAAGATTCCTGTTGAGTTTGGCAGGCATCTGCAAAAAAACTCTGCACAGATTGACATGCAGCGGTTGGAGTCAGACAATTTTTATTAGCCCCTGTTGGCGACTCGTTTTGCTCTATTCATAACTTCTGTTTTCGTTGCATGGTTTTCTCAAATCAGAAACTCACTGCGGACATATGGACAAACAGTGAGGCAGGACGACAAATAAACCCCAGAACTAGTAGGTCCAACAAAATGAAAAGGAATGAAAGGAAATTTTTTTTTTTTAAAAGTCTTAACGGTTCAACTAAATCAAAATCGTTTCTAATATTAGGTATTTCACAGAGGTGCTCGTTGATCATGCTTTGCCTCCTTCTTGTTTGTAATTTCACCTTGTTTATTCAAAATTTAATGGACCACGTTGCACAAAAGGACTGGAGACAAGGATGCCTGAGAAAGAGGCACCGTGGGAACATATTGGACTGTGGGATTGCTCAGTATGTTTAACGTAAAGCCACATTGTTGCTCCGACTAATAAAAAATACCCTTCTCTGTCCTTCAGGAAACTATGGGACTCTAAGATCGCAGATCCCTCATCGAGGTAAGATCAAAGTTTACTCCTTGAAATAAGTTAGTACATTTCAACTTAAACTAGAGATTTAATTTAAACCCAGTTATCGATGCATTTCATACATCGCTTCGTCTCTTTCCCAGGCTGAGATCCCAGATCACCAAGAAGGCTTACTGGGTGGAGAAGGTGCAGTGTCAGGGTCTGGAGGTGTCCTTAGCACAGTGTCCCGCGCAGCTGTCCCTCCCCAGGAGTGACGTCCCGTGCAGGGGGGGCATGCACGCGGTGGTCCGCTGCGTCCCCGGATTCCCGTTCGAGCGTTACGGCAGAGCTCCCGCTCCACCGCCTGTCGCGGTTAGTGTGGAAAACTGAAGCAAATGTATGAAGGGTTGAACTTAAACATCACAGCGAGACGGCTTGGCCATCTGCGAAGCTCGTCGGTTTAATAAACATTCGGAAACAAGTAAAATTGAGGAAATTCCAGTATTTAAACTTGTTGTAATTTTTTAATAGGTTTAGCTAATTGAAATGATTTTCCAGCTTCCTTTCTTCTGCAAAAGTTATGGTTTTAAAGAATAAGCTGAGAGCGGTGTTAATCAATTTTCCGCTTTATGTTGAAACAATAATAGGGCACCTACCGCTTTAAAGATATGCTTCACTCACCACTACGGGTTCGTCAGTTTTTAAATAATATTAACGAGGAGAATCCACTTTAAATGAACTCAAACAGCGATGTCTGAGCTTGTTGCCTTTTCCTCAAAAGATAATACAGTTTACACTTTTCGGTGGGACGGGTTAACTTTTATCAACTGTGTCCTGTTTAGAAAATGTTTCATGCTGCTTTTTATGTTTGTTTTTTAAGATAATTGATGATTTATGATCCAAGATTAATATCTTATATGCTGTAAATCACTCTGTGCCCTCAATTAGTATAAATCTAGATCAATTGGTCCCAGAGACAAAAGCTGAAGTCCAGTTAAAGTCAAATTGGACTTAAAATGCAGCACCTGCACACACTGTTTTATGAACCTGTACTCCATTGTCATGCCAGCAATGAGCAGATGATTCATCTGTATGTTAGTTTTTAATTATGAATTAGTGAAGATATTGTAGTTGTTTATAGGTGTAACCAGGTAGCGACTCTGACAGTCAACAACTTGCTTGGTTGGTTTGATTCTCAAGTCGTTTTTCAAACAGGAAGATTGCTGGCGTATCGCCTCCCTCCTCCGTTTAGCATGTAAATATCCACATTTTTGTAAAAGCAAAGCAAGCATGACGCTACCTAAAAGGTTAAAGAATGTGCATTTGCATCAACCACTTTGCCGATATTGAAGATGGTAAAGGTCCACCTTGGTTTTGTCTTCTCTTGGTGTTGCATTCAGCTTGTGGGACAAACTAATATGGATTTATACAAAATGAATAAATTGTAAGAGTTATCTCTGGCTGGTAAGATATTATCTGCTCAGAATATTTTGACAGAACCCCAGGTCAGAAACTCTGACCTATCCCCTTTTACTGAAACCTTTTAAAACGGCACAGTAGCTTGTGAAAAAGAAAATACGACAACCGAAATCTAGTTTGTCATTCGGTTTAATGATCTGAAAATGATTCCTTCCAGCCTCTGGTCCGTCTGAAGGCCGGGCCCCGCATCGGAGAGGGCCGTGTCGAGGTCATGAAAGAGGGGAAGTGGGGCACGGTGTGTGACCACCTGTGGGACCTGAACGCAGCCAGCGTGGTCTGCAGAGAACTGGGCTTTGGCTCGGCTAAGGAGGCGCTCACCAGGGCTCAACTCGGACAGGGTAAGCAATAACAAGAGACGCTTTAACCTGTGCATTCAAAATGCTGTTTGAGGTTTTTCTGATGCTTTCAGAGATACATTTCACTCTCAGTTATTTCTCAAATGGCAAAACTGACCTACATTCCTTCTGCATCTGCAGCAGGAAGAGAGTAACTGAGTGATTTAGACTAAACACCTCACAGTGCAACTGAGCGTTCCTTAAGTTCGCTCCTCCATCTCCACGCACTTCTGAAGACAAACAAACGCGGTGGGAATGATTACAGCTTGATGTCTGCTGATTGTTGAGGAACTCTCCCCATGACCAATTATATAAAATGTAAACTAAGCTAGGAGGGTCAGGGCAGCAAAAGAACGGCATGCGTTGTTGTCAAAATAAACTCGTCGGTTGAGAAAAAGCTTGCGCCGCTTTGAAACCGGGACGTCAGGCAATCAGTGGCGAGCAGGAGCAAACATTCGGACGTAATTTGTTTTGGGTTGAGCTTTTGTTGTGGGTGAGAAAATGCATCCTCCGAGCCGGCTGTCGTGGAGTGGAGCTTTTTTTTCCTCCCAGCAGTGAGACCCCACTTTCTCACACTCGTTTCCAGCGGTTCTTCTCGCAGTCAGTCTGTAATCACGTTCATTTCCTCCCATTATCTTTCTGCCCAAACGAGCACTCAGCATGTCCTTTAATAGTCTGGGTGAATTTCCTTCTCTCTACTTTCCTTAATGAAATAATTCTTGGAAAGCATGCGCGTGCTGCTTTAAATGCTGTATTATAAAACTAGGTGGCATGGTCAGGGTGTCGGAACGGAGCAACTTGGCTTCAAGCGTCTCGAGCTTTTTTTTTTTTTTATCTATAAGAGTTAACGTAAAGACGGGGCTGCACAGTCAGCGGAGACAACCTGACGCTATACACTTGATGACATCATCAGCTTTTTAAAACCTAATTACAGGGCTTTAAGGGGCTCCTGCCTGGGCTTTGCACACCTACACAAACATAGACTTGCTAACAGATTTTGCTTTTTTTTTTTTTTTTTGCAATTTGGGATTTATTTTGGTTCTAAGAAGCAGAGCGTTCTAAGACTGAGAGCCACATCAGACATTCATTTGTGTTTGCAGAACCATTTCAGGGTCTTTCATGTTCGCTCCAAATGGGGCAAGTCCAGGGTTTTCTGAAGCACTGAAGAGAGTTTGACTTGAGGACCTTTTTGACTCCTACTGACCACGTTTGCCCTGATATTCCCTCTATTTCATTATTTGATCATTTGTAGGTGGTGCATCACACATAACCACTGACGTAGCTTGCAATATAGATAACAGAGTTTCCCTGTTCTATCCAGCAAATCATGCAGCTTTCATTTTTACTTTACCCTAAAACCAAACACAATTTTTGACAAGACCTCTTCCAGTTTGACAAAGTTAGTACCTTCCACAAAAACACTGCTTCATTGAAAGAGTTGCTACATATATTTTATAGCAGCAGTGTTCAAAGTGTGGCCCAGGGGCCATTTGTGGCCCTCGGGAGGATTTTGTTGACCCCCCCGCCAACCACAATTCAGGAATGAAGAGAATTTTCCTGCAGGCTCAGCCGCTTGAGGCAACTTTTTGATTTTCACAGACAAAAAAAAAAAATTCTGAAAATATTTTCTCATGGTACAACACAAAGTATTTAGCTTTAATTTTTCCATTTAAATTGATCAAACTTGGCTAAATACAGCAAATGCTGACCCATGTCAGACAAAGGACAAAAACAAGCATAAAGGAGAAGACTGGAGGTGAAACATGCTGGGAAATTATTTGCCCGTCTTTTGATTGATGTTTTTCATCAATAATAATCATTGGAGAGATAGAAATAGCAAACAGTTTAAGAAGAAATGCATTCTTCCCCATTTTATTAAAATATATGTATTATGTCCCTTAATGATTTATGGCCCTCATAGCAGAAGTTTGCAAAGAATACAATACAGTTTTAGAAATAATACAGTTGCTTAAGGTCTTCTGGTTTTTTTGTTTTGTTTTTTTTTTAAGTCAAACAAAATGCATCTGTTTTGCTTATTAAAGGTTTTTGACCATAAGCAGTTGTGATACAAAATAAAATGCAGTAGATGTAAGCAATTCGAAGCAACATATTTTTTTCTTGTATTAGGCATTAATGTTCGCCTGCCAGGACCTCAAACACCTTCGCAAACTTAGACGTGCTAACAGACAGACCTTCCTTCATTCTGCAATTTGGCATCTGTTTGGCTTCTAGAAAGCAGAGTCCCGAGTTCCAGAACCACATCAGAAGTCCAGAAGGCATTTGAGCTTTTAATGGACATTGTGTTTGCAAAGCCAATTTGGAGTCTTTGATGTGTGTGCTAGTGCAGGACCAAGTCTGCATGAGGTGAAGAAGAGAGTTTGATTTGGAGACGTTTCACCTGCCACTGACTGACCCCTTCACACTCGCGTCTCTTTTTCCATCATCAGCGTTCCATTGTTTGAGTGTTTTGCATCACATACAATTAAAATCTGCAGATAATTTCTCACTTTACTTGAGTTTATAACCAAATGCATGACACTTAGGAGGAAGTGTGCTTTGTTGAAATGCTTAAAATAGTATAAGTTTAGTTTTTTTGAGAAGCTGATACTGGCTGAGTAGAGGATAGGAGTTATTTAAATGAATACCTTTGAATCTCCTGCTTCTTAAATAAATAAAAAAGTTAAAGACAATAATTATTGTCGGTATAAGTTATTTTGCGCTTAATTTGGAGCGTGGATAAAATACTAAATGTGTTACTTAGAGGAAATAGAGTGGATACAAGAAAGTGTGCACACAATGCCAAGATAAATAATGTCATAACTTTCTCCAGTTTTTATTTGACCCCCCCCCCCCCCCCATAACTTGTAACAACTTTACTGAACACTAAACTGAAATCTCTTTGAACCAAAGTAAAATAACTAAAATAATCTGGACGCATAAGCAAACAAACGCTCTTAAAAACCTACAATGTGGCTTTTTTCAGTATTGCCCGTATTCAAGTTGGTGTTAAGTAGAAGTCAGCATGTACTTACCATCAGTTAAAATGCCTCTAAATACTTACAAATGAAATTCAGCTTTTTGAGTTAAGCTTTTTCCTACAACGCCTCTCACAGCAAAACAATAGTTTTTACGGAGACGTCCAGAGCATCAAAGGGATTTCTTTCTGAAAAGCATGAGTCAGCTAGAAGAGCACAAAGGACATTTTAGCTGCATTATATACACCGAGGACTTGGTGAAGTGTCATCATCAATTTGAGAAAACATTGTTGCAACACAGACATTACAAAAAAACTGCAGCAACATTAAAGGATCTGCGGGAACGTTTGCCAAGTTCTGAGTCAAGAGGTTGGGTGGCAAAACATAAACCTTTTCTTACAAAGAAATATGGTTAGAGCTTGGTTTAAAAAAAAACAACAAAAAAAACAAATTTGCAAAAGCAAGTGAAAAGTCTACCAAAGGCTTGCTGGAAAATGTATTATGGTTTGGAGAAAACAAAGTCGAGCTTTTTGGCAATAATTTCTCGAGGTTTGATGGATACAGGGGCGGGTTGGGGTTGAAATTCAGCCCAGGAGTTTGGTTTGGAGAGGCCTTTTATCCGATTGCACAATGGATGAAAGTGGAACCATAATTTTAAAACAGCTTAATTTTAAAATAACTTTATTATAGTAACACTAAGTTGTTGTTGTTGTTGTTGTTTTCAAAAATCATCAAGCTACTGTGTGTGTGTATTTAATAATAAAATAATAATAATAATAAAAAAATCAGTCAACAAAAATGGATTACATAAGCAGCTTATAAAAATCAAAGCAAATGGCAGGGAACAAAAAGACAAAGCTATACAGACCTATTCAATTATGAAGAAAAAAATTATTTTTTTTAGATTGTTTGGAAAGCTGTGGGTTTTGGACCACAACCCTTTGATCTTAAAGAGTTTAATATAATCCCAAGGAAAGACGTAAGGCCAGCCCAGTCCTGCACCTCCACCTGGTTCTTCTTTTGATCAATTATGACCCACTTTCTTTCATAGTGTTGGAACACAAATACAGTCAACTAAACACACAGGAAGTGAATTACTGACTATATTTATGTTGAGCTTGTAAAAAAAAAAAGCTTTATATTAACGAGGGGAAAAAAACATCCAAACAACTTGATATGTAGTCTGTATATTAAGATATTATCCTTATTACTTTGAACTCAGACTTTTTCTTTAAATGTTTGCATTAAAGCAAAGTGTGTTTTTTTTAATAAGTTACCCTTGAATTTTAGACAGGCCTCCTCTTGTTCTGTTTTATTTTGAAATGTCTGGAAAACTACATTTTTATGCATTGGCACCTTACACCTGCCATGTTCTTTTAGTACGTTTGTCTGTTCTTTTTGGGGGGTTTTTTGTTTTTTTTACATATTTCTGCTTTATTGTACCCTAGTGCCCAAGTGGTTTTAACAAATGTGCTATAGAAATTCAGAGCACATGAAGTTTAAAGACATTTTAAATTTGAGGACAAAGTTAAGCATCAGAAAAACAAATTTTCTCATCTCAGGCATGACTTTCTCATTTATTATTGGTCATTATTTCAAGTTGTGGTCACTGTCATTTTTCATCCCCATTATGGACACTATTCTCCATGAATACGATTATAAAGTGTATTTCTAAAGAGACCACTGCACTGAACACCATTGAAAACCTCACGATTATCCCACCAAATATTGACTTCTGAACTCTCCCTGAGTTCATTAGTTTTATTGTTTCTACATGAATATGAACTTGTTTTCTTTGCATTATTTGAGGTCTGAAAGCACTGTGTCTTTTGACCATTTCTCATTTTCTGCCAGTAAATGTTTTTTTGGTTTTTTTTCGGAGACAATGTTCATTTTACTCAAACATTTACCTACGAAGAGTAAAATCAGAAACTGATCATTTCAAGTGATCTCTTCATTTGTTTTCCAGAGCTGTGTGTTTGCTCTACCCTAAGCAGCTTTGCAGTTTGCATGTGAACTCTGTCTTGTCCCTTCCTCCGCTCCTCCTCAGGTACCGGTCCCATCCACATGAACAGCGTCCAGTGCACAGGCAGAGAGAGGTCTATCCTGGATTGTGTCTACAAACAAGTGCCACTTTACACCTGCAAACACACCCAAGACGTAGCCGTCCGCTGCAACGTCCCCAACACCGGCATCCAGACAACCGTGAGTTGAGCGCACAAAGACGCGTTTCTATGTTCAAAGTGCGTAAGTGTCTCTGCTCTGAAACTGCGACGCTCGCTCCTCTCTGTGGACCCAGATTCGTCTGGCGGGCGGGAGGGACCGCGGAGAGGGCCGTGTGGAGGTGCTGATGGAGGTCGGAGGAGCGATGCGCTGGGGCTCGATCTGCAGCGAGAACTTTGGCCTCAACGAGGCCATGGTGGTCTGCCGACAGCTCGGCTTGGGATTCGCCTCCAGAGCTCATGAGGTGAATTCTAGTCGTTTTCTTTTTCTGTCTGTGAACTTTAGTTCTTTGTGTGTTCCTTCTCTCTCTCTCTTTCTCTTTCTCTCCATTCTGCTGTTTGTATGACTGTGCTGTGTTATTACTGAGGCCTGCAGTAATTACAGGCTTCTCAAACGTCCACTTCCAGTGCGCTGAAAATAAAAGAGGGAAAGTGAAGTGAAGAGAGATCGGAAGGGTGGGGGAGAGGGGGAAGAGGGGAATTCACAGAGCAAACAAACCGAAAATAGAGCGGTGCATGGAAACGGCAGACCGAGTGTGTTTTGGGGGGAGGAAGGGGACGGATGGGGTGCTGCTTGGAACATTTAACAAGCAGTTTTCAAATTGTGAATAAGAGTGGAAAATGTGATAATGTGTACTGATAGTGCCCATAAAAAAATGTGTTCTGGTGTTTATAGTAGAGCCTACTGTGTGCGTCTCTGCACCAAATTCTTCCTAATTGTCCCGCGTTGTTTTTCCAGAAGGGCTTAAGCGTCTAATTATATTTGTGCTTGAACGTGCTCTACTTTCCTGTGTTTTCAGGAGACCTGGTTCTGGCCGGGATCCTCCGACGCCAGGGACGTGCTGCTGAGTGGGACTCACTGCACGGGCACCGAGATGTCCGTCCAGCAGTGTCGCCGGAATGGTCAGGTCTACTGTCCCCGAGGGGGAGATGGCAGGGCCGCCGGAGTGACATGCGTGGAGAGTGAGTCCAAACCCAGCGACTTAATCCGTAGCAAAGAGACTGTTAAATAAAATTCTAGCAAATGCTATACTGCGTAGTTTATTTACAGGCTTTGTGGGGAACTAGTATTACATGAGACTGGTACTTCTGCTTCGCAGCTGTTTGTCTCCACTTGCTGGTAAAGTGTTCATTTAAAACCACACTATAAATCTATCCCATAAGTCTGGCACTTTTCTCATTCTTTGATCTTGAAAGGAGATGCACCGATCAGAATTTCGGGGCTGATTTCCGTTCTTGTGCCGATACCAATTTCGGCCGTTATGCACAGTGGGAACACAAGCAATGGAGCGAGATGTGCGTGATGGACACAAAGCAGGGAGTAAAACAAAGTCAAAATCACATTTTAATCTCTCACTAGCAACTTATTTGATCACCTAGCTTAGCATGGCTAGCATTACCAAAAGTGTCCATGTGTGTGCTGTAGAAAACGTCTCCCTACATTAACTCTTGGATTTCCAAAAGGCTCCCAATGTCTAGGACAGCTCTGGAAAGACAGAGAAACATTGCTGTACTCCATTTATATCTGCTGAAAGTCTGGCTCTCTCCCTCAGTCTTTTGCCGCCGTGTTTCAACACGTCTTAAAAAACATAATTTCCTTTTTAATTGCGACTTTCTCGTCTGTGCTTCGTCTGACTTCAGCAGCGCCTCGATGATTCAAAGTTGCAAACTGAGCCTGTTAGAGCTTAGTTTGGTGCATTCACTGACCTGCAGTGCTGCCTACTGCTCTATATAAAGAGCAGTTATTAGAGGTCCAAAGAGTGTGTGGTCAGTTAAACTTTCATGTTTAAAGTTTTCTTACGTCTGGTTTGATTTTTTTTTTACTTTTTGGTTGACTTTGGACCCTATACACAGCAAAACATCAACATATAATACCATTATTTCTATAAAATCGACATCAACAATAAAAAAAGACAAATTGTTCAGTGGTATTAGGTACGGTATCGAGTCTTCTCCTGGTGCTGGTCTGATTGCTGCTGGGAGGAACTGGTGAATGATGACTGGGTTTGCCTGTCAGCTCCTTTTAAGTGGCCGAGGTGATAAGCTAATTGTACCGCCAGAATTTTAAGAACGATGCATCTTTTAATTTTATTATTTTATTTTGGGCCGCCGTAAAGCTTTTACTGGTCTGGTCTGGCTCCCCCTTTAAAGATTTTCTGGGGGCGCTACCAGTCGGAGCCTCCAAAACTCTCCACTAACGCCAGAAAAAGTCACTAATTGTGTGTTAGAAGCTATTCAAATATAGCGACAATCTCGCTGAGATGACCACACTATGCACTCTGTTAATCCTGCTGAAAGGCTATCCCTCTTGCAGTTTGAATGAACTGCAACCAGTTTTAACATGTCTTAGAAAGCATAGTTTTCTTTGACAGCTTTTTCAACATATCTGCTTCCTGTGGCGTCACCTTAAACACCGAAAACGGCCAACTTTGTTTTCCTCTGATTGCAACAGCTTGGACTTTGAGCGTTGATGTCACCACAATCTGGTAGCCTTATTATTGTGCATATACTGAAATTGACTTTTTTTTGTTGTTGTTTATTTTCAACCCGCTGTCAACACTTCAGGGTCAGTCAGGCTGAAAATCCTCCATCCTAACACCAGCGGATTCCCAGAAGCTGGGAATTTTATTCCATTTTACTTCAGCAGGTGGTGGATATTATATTCACAACAGCTGGATAAAAATGGAAACTTTTCTTCAAATTTTGACCAAATTTTAACCTCTTGAATTTGTTGAGGTTGTTCACAGGCAGAAAATCAGACAGCGGAGTCTTTCAACACATGAATGAACTTCAACTCTGATGTATCATCTGGTGTTGTGTGTCAGTGTGGCAAACTAGAACATGGGGGGGAGGGGATTGTGGATGTGGAAACTGGTTATTTTAGCTTTAGAAACAAACATAAGGATCAGATTACATACATAGAGAAACTTTTTTAAGCAGCAAAGCACAAGATTGAATATCTTCTCATTTTGAACCTGAACGATTTCCTGCAGCTGCTCCCGACCTTGTGGTGGACGCCCAGCTCGTCCAGGAGTCGGCCTACCTGGAGGACCGGCCTCTTCACCTGCTGACCTGCGCCAACGAGGAGAACTGCCTGTCGTCCTCCGCCGCCAGGATGAACTGGCCCTACGGACATCGCAGACTGTTGCGCTTCTCCTCCCGCATCATGAACATGGGACTGGCCGACTTCAGACCGCGAGCCACCAGGGAGAGTTGGGTCTGGCACCAGTGTCACAGGTGAGGACGGGGCGGAGGCTCCTAGAGCTCGTGTTTTAAGAGGTGCTTCGATTCTCCGACGGATATTTAGATTTGAATTTAAAACAAAGGTACCGTTTAATGTGAAGTCGTGCCTTTGCATTCAGCCCCCCCTTTTCTCTTTTCTTGCCACGTGTCTCTGAAACATGTGGCAACTCTGGAGCAGCTGCAGAGACCAGCAGCTCAGGTGGGGGGGCAGAGAGGAAGGGAAGGTTTGTTGACAGGACAATCTCAAGTTGTGCATGCCACAAATCTGGTCCTTAAACTAAAGTGGCAAGAAAACAAAAAGCTATTGTTGGAAGAAACTTTATGAAAGAACATAACGTCTGGTCGGACAAGACCAAAATGTCACCACGGTGGCCTGGTTTTGTGTGGCTGAAAACATGGTGAAACATGGTGGTGGTGGCGGCATCATGGGGGCAGGTAAACGGGTCAGAGTTGATGGGAAGATGAACGGAGCTAAAAACATGTCAATCCTGTTAGAGGGCTTGAGTGAAAGGCTTAGATCAATACACATTCATATGTTAGAATGGCCCAGTCAAAGTCCAGACCTCAACCCAACTGAGAATCTGTGGCAGAGAGTTCACAATTACCATTCTACAAAGTAAATACAAATTCACACCACATTGTTCAGATTTGTATTTATTAAAAATTCAAAGTCATTCATCCTTTTCTGTCTCTTTCGCGCCCGACATATGAAATTCTACTTAAATACGTTAAAGTTTGTGGTCTTAACCTTCCAGCTCTGCTCTGAGGCTTCGCCAGCTCCATGTAATTCTGGACAGCTGTAAACTAAACCTCTGCCGTCTTACATGGATGGCGACACAAGATCTAGAAAGTGAAATGAGATCCTTGGGTGCAGCATAAAATAGACTACTACTGTCTATAAATAGTAATCACCCTCTAAACGTCTGTCATTTAACAAACACAGATAAAGTTTACAATGAACATCCTCGTTACTGGCTAACCCAGTTGTTACACTCGTGACCAGGACCTACGTCACAGACGCCCGGGTTCTTATCTCTGCAGCTGTGGTTCTGTGTCCTAGAACAAGGAGGACGACCACAACCCAATTGCTACCTTCTCCACCAGCAAACACAGGGTTTCACTCGCAGTTTTGGTAACTTTTTTGCTTCGGGTATTGCTCTGCGAGGCAAAGAAACGCAACTGGAAAGTGAAATCTTCCCCTTTTTCCCAGGAGCCTGTTCCCAGCTGTTCATCACGCCCGTCTGACACCTCCAGGGAACCGCAGCCGCATTTATGGCCGTCATATTTCAAACTAATATAAAATCAAAAGACTGAAAAAGAAAGATGCGGATTTTTTTCACGAAGGCTGTTCTGAGTTCCTTTTCATAACTGTGATTTATTTATTTATTTTTTTCGTGTTTTTTTCCATGCACTGCTTCCAGACACTACCACAGTATCGAGGTTTTCACCCACTACGATCTGCTCACCCTCAACGGGACGAAGGTGGCTGAAGGTCACAAGGCCAGCTTCTGCCTGGAGGACACCTACTGCCCCGATGGTGAGCCATGACCAGACGCAAAAAAAAAAAAAAATCTGCCCTCTCAGAAACACTTTGGTTCTGTGACCGGTGGTTCAGATTAAGAGTTCTTTGGTCTTTTTTTAACCCTTTCATGCATGAATCATGATCCATTGTGTCGAGATTTTTTTTTCCCAATTTTTCTTTTTTCATTTTCTTAAGGCATTAAAAAGGTAGGGAAAAATTTTTGTAAAAATTTTTTTTTTTTAGTTGATCAATTGTAATTTTCTCAAACTACAAAGTTGTTATTTGAAAAACACATCAGTAGTATTGTTCTTTAGGGGTTTTCTGATGTCACAATATTTTTTTTACCGTCTACAGTAGACGGAGGGACCGGGTTGGTCGGTATGCTTTTTTGTCTGTCGGCCATATTGGATTTAACAAAAATAATTTCTTGCATTTGCAGCTGATGGCCAGTAGTTGATGGAGTATTTTATGATGCATTAGTGTCCAGTTCAGTTGTCTGCGTGCATTTATAACATAAAAATGGCTTTCAAATAGCTGTCCACTGTAGTGACCACTATGCATGAAAGGATTAAGCTCTTTCCGTTATTTCCGGCTTTCGTCTTTTTCATTCTCTCTCTCTCCAGTCCTTGTAGTTGATCATTATTACATATCTTGGCACTGAGAGAGGACAAGTAAAGAAAAACTGCACAGCAGATGAACAGTGAGGTCAAAAACCCAGCAAAGCTCTGACGTCCACATCGTCCTCCAGGTGGTCCTCCTCTTTGTGCCAAGTTTGGAGCAAAAAGCTCTTTGGGAATCTCCTATTTTCTTCTGTGTTTGTCAAACTCGCAGGCTGTCTAAATATGACAAAGGTATTTAGATAGAAAATGAAACAAAATACGTAATTGTGACAAATGGGTCATTACAAGGTGCCCAAATATGTGCTTTAAAAACTATTCTTTGCAAAGCCGTCTGGTATTTGATGCCAAATCACTGGTTTATCCCTCGAGGCTAAAAGCTTTTTATGTGTGAAATAATTACATGTCAGAGTTAGGGAAACAGAAAAGAAAAAAAAACATCAAAAGAAGATCTTAAAAGTAAAGTTGTCTCGAAAACTATTGTTCAAAGCCACTTCAAAAGATAAAGAAGGTTTTGGGGAAAAAACTGATTAAACACAAGTGAGCTTATATAAATCATCTATACAGTAAAGACTAAGTTGCTATAACGGGGAAAAAGAAACAGCATTATACTCACTATGTAAATCTTTCATTGACTGCAGGTTGTTCTTATTCTTTAAAAATGTACACCAGTTGTTTCCAGTATTTTTAACCCACAGTGACTGCCATGAGAAACGCTGCACCGCATAGACGTAACGTATATTATGTCCCATATTTTTTGTATTT
This sequence comes from Poecilia reticulata, assembly GCF_904066995.2. Classification (NCBI taxonomy): domain Eukaryota; kingdom Metazoa; phylum Chordata; class Actinopteri; order Cyprinodontiformes; family Poeciliidae; genus Poecilia; species Poecilia reticulata. The sequence goes on from NC_088830.1 coordinate 11,768,850, forward strand.
TCTACCCCTTCAGGTATCCATAAGCGATACGCTTGCTACAACTGGGGCCAGCAGGGCATCTCCGTGGGCTGCTGGGACACGTACCGCCACGATATCGACTGCCAGTGGGTGGACATCACAGATGTTCGACCTGGTGAATACATCTTCCAGGTCAGTCCAGTTCGAATAGTACACAGAACAACATCCTGGGAACGACCAGTTTGGGGGGGGGGAAACTGGAGTTTTATTTTGGTACAAAAGAGTAGAGCATAAAGGAAGTCTGTATTTTCCTTCATTTCCTGTTCCTTTCTCCATCCATCCATCCTCTCTTTGCGTGTTTACACGTTCAAAATAGGCGGCAAAAACAACGGGTGTACCGTCAAAAACCTTATTTTAATCTTCTTCTTGCTGAAACGTCATCAGTGATTTCGGCAGCGAGGTCCCGCGTCGGGCAGGAAAGTGGAGGGGAGGGGTAGCGAAAAAGTAAAACGAGCATTTTGTGTTTCGACATCTGAAGGCACACGTGAGATAAAAGCTGCGATAAAAGGCTGTAATTTTCGCTAAATGGCTCTTGGCTGGCCCTCCAGTCAGTCAGGTGTACAGCAGCAACGCAGCCGTAAGGGTGTGTGCGTGTTTAAGAAAAGTAAATTTAGTCTAGATTTATATAGAAAGCAGACCTACTGTTAGTCCGCCCTTTATAGAGAGAACAAACCTAGTGGCGGTGGAAAAGCTCAGTCAGCACATTACAGGTTGAAACGTGAGCTCGTCCACATCTGCGCCATCTCTCTCTCTCTCTCTCTCTCTCTCTCTCTCTCTCTCTCTCTCTCTCTCTCTCTCTCTCTCTCTACCGAGACATCCGATCTGCTGCGGTGACCTACTCATCCCTCCTGCATCTCTATCATTTAGTCTATTTATTCTCAGCAGCATCACCAGGACTGTGTTTACAGTTTTTCTTTTCTTTCTTTTTTATTCTGGTTGTTTGTGCTGAATTCAGATCGTTTACGTCTTACATGTGTGAGATCTACTGCGCTTGGCAAAGCTCGACCCGGCAGAACCATTTTGTGGTCGCGAACGCAGATAAGCTCCTCGTAACTTTGCGAGCGCGCGAAGGAGGGGGCCGTAGATCCTCGTTCGTCTTTCACGCAGCTGGGTGTTTCCGCGTCTTTACCTGCAGCGTAACATTTACGCTGATGAGTCACGTCCACCTCAGCCCCCCGGTTTGTTTGCACTCGCATCTGAAAGATCAGCAGCACAAACTTCTCAGGCTTTTTTTTTTTTAAACGCAACAGCGACGTGACTTTCATTGTCCCGTAAAACGGCTTGTGGCCCCTTTGTTTCACATTATTACAAGAGCTTTTAAGAAAGCGTTAACTGTCGCGAAGCTGAAGCGTTTTACACCCAGGGCTGTAAACGCGCGATCCGAAATCACCCTCCGGTCTCCGCTCGCGCACGTTAGCAGATCCGGTTCACGCGTCCCAAAAAAAAAAAAAGACGTTGCTTGAAAGTTGACGAAAAGAATAAGAGTTACGAATATTTTCAACCCTGAATCCTGAAGCTGTAAATATAAATAAGACCGCACAATTTAAACGGTACATAAAAAAAAAAAATTAAAAAAACTGGGCCGCTTTAATGAATATGTGGTCAGGTTATCTGTTTGATGTGTGCATGAGGAAAGTTCATTTTCTTATATATGGGAGGCAGACAGAGTGGAAAACAAGCCGCCATGGCAACCAACCATGACTGCAGTCTAATGATAGGCTGCAAACTCCAAACCATCATCTGCATCTCTGGGCTTTTTTTTTCTGCAACCCCCTTTCCCTCTGCAGAGATAACAGTGGAAAGTGATGTCATCCGTCGTCTGAGTTTACACATTCGATTCCATATAGAAAAGCAGAAAACAATAATCCTGTGGTTTCTCGGTCCGGCGAGCTGTTGTTCCATGACCGTCCAGAGAACTGACTTTTTTTTTCTCCCCACCCCCCAAGTTTTTTCCCTTCGTTTTTTTTAAAGGACAAAATGTACAGTTTCGTTTTGTCCAGAACAAAACATGTTTTCCCATGCGACCCGGGGAGCCTAGAGGAAGCCGCTGATCTCAGAGCAGAGACGAATTCGCCAATCCATCAACCTTAGACTCCTCGGTAACATTTTCTCACGTTACAGCCACGAACTTCAATGTGTTAGTACGGATTGTACGTGTAAAACCAAATCATAAAAGGGTGACATGTTCTTGTCCACGTCATCTTTTAATCTTTTAATCCAGCGCTGTCGACCCCTTCCAGAAGTCACCTAATTGGTAATATAATCTTACTATAAATCCAGCTATTGTGCGAAGACCAAGGCGCACAGAGAGAAAGTTGTGGTTAGCTTACAGAACAATACTCTGAAGTTTGAACATCTCAAAGAGACGCTGTTAATCCCATCTTCTGAAAACTGCCAAATCATGGCAGCATTAATTGAAGAAGCAGCCATGCGGTTTCTCCGGAGAGAAGAAAGTGGGGGAATCTGTTTACAAGACAACCATTTGGTCGCGCACTCTACAAATCAGTCATTTATGTGCGAGTGGGAAAGAAGGAAGTCAATGTTGAAAGAGAGCCATAATAACTCCTGTTAGGGCTTGCCACAGCAAACATCTGGAAGAAGGTTCCTCTCATCTAAAGGAGAATAAGTCTGAATGCTAAACAGTATGGAGTGGAAGACTAATTTCGTGCAACACACCATCCCCACGAAGAAGCGCGGTAATGGTGGCATCGTTCTGTCGGGACTAATTCTTTAGCAGCGACAGGAAAGCTGACAAGAGTTGATGGAAAGATGGATGGAGGGAAAGCCTGTTGGAGGGCTGCAAATACACACCTCAGTGCTCCTGAGAAATCGTGGCAAAATTGACATTCATGGGTGATCACGATCGCAATTTCTTTCAAGAATATTGGGCAAAATCTTCAGTTTCTAAATTCTCGCAGGTGTAAATGCAACAAAAGCTGGGAGCACTATACTGATTCAGGGGGGAAATCAGTAAAACACTTTAAAAACGTCAACAACTGTTTGTTGGCGTCGTTTTTTAGTCCAAGGTAGTATTCCTAAATTATATAAGTGTCCCACGTTTTTGTAACGTTTCAAGCTTGTTAGCATATGGCTTATGATTGGCATTAGATACATGTACAAACAGTCTCACGCCACTCAGACAGCTGAGGTGTCCTTTTTTTCCCACTTTGCCCCCAAAATGTCTGCGTACGCCACTGACTGCAACGCACCACTTTGTGTTAGTTTATCAGATAAATGATAACAGACAAAATGTAAAAAAATAAATAAAAAAAAAAAGTTAAAAGTTTAATGAATGCTCTCTGAATATTTATCTCTACTCTGGTTTCTCTTCACGCGCAGGTTGAAGTGAACCCCAGCCTGGACATGGCTGAGTCTGATTTCCAAAACAATGTGATGCGCTGCCGGTGCAAGTACGACGGAGCACGAATTTACCTCTTCCGCTGCCACGCAGGTAACGCAGCATGCTGCACATGAAAACCCCTCACCTGTTGAAGAATTTGTGCTGCTTATTTGCTTTTTATTCTTTTTTTAAAAAAATCTCTCGGTTTATCCGTTTCTCATCAGCTGACGCGTACAGCCCCGAAGAGGAGGACTTGTTTGACCACCAGCGTCAACTTTCCAACAACTTCTTGTGAATTGGGGAACATGTACATTTAAGAACTGTACGACTCTTTCCCAGACCTCAGAAGTCAGGCGGCGAAGAGTAAACAACAGTAAATCGGAAGAGCTGAGGCAGAGGGGGAGAAAGTGAACGGAAGGAAAGGACAGAAATGGCTTTTTTTGTTTGTGTGTTTGTTTGTAGGGTCCTGTGATAGATCGTTGTGAGAAGATTTTGGTTTTTGTTTGAACATTAAATAGGAATAAAGAATACATGTAGAAAGAGAAAGGGGATGCAAAGGAAGACAAAAGCCGGACCATGATTTGTGATAAAACAGTTTACAGATTCAAAAAACATGCCTTTTTTTAATGAAATGTTAACACCTTGTTTAAATCATAACCACAGCTATGAGTAGTGAGACCAAGGCACACGAGGAGAACCTGCATCGTGCATCACTCAATTGTCCACCTATTTATGCAAGTAAACGAAACGGGCTCCCAGTACGTTCACCGTCCACGTAACAACATCCAGGATTTACTGTCAGAGCTGTGTGTTTTTCTTTATTTTAGTTTTCATTTAGATTTTATTTCATCTCATGGTGCTATTTTGCTTCTGTTTTAAATAAATACTGTAATGTATTGCAAATGTATTGTCATGTACAGTCTTATATTACCTCTCTCAACTATTGTTCTTCAGGTTCTTTAATTTATGCAGAATTTTAATGTGCTTTGAAGTTGAAACTTGATTGTATTGTTAATTTTATTATGACAAATACTTCCACTTTGTTTGATCTTTCCTTGTCAAACACGAGGGACCAACATGAGATCTGGTTGTACCATTGCATCGAGCTTCAGAGTACTTGGTAACAGTAGCGAAAGAATAAAAGTCAGATTTACAAAATGTCTGATCATTTCAGTACTGGTTATTTGTGGGCAGGGCCCGAGACTGCCAGCTAAAACGAAAGAGAAATAAGAATAAAGTTAAAAGTTTTCACTCAGGATATAGAAATTCTGCAAGCTGCCTCCAAAGAAGTGTTGATTATTGTTGGTTTTTTTTTTTTCTTCTTCACTTTTTAACCAGTCACAACCTAAATCTATAAAACTGTGCTTACTTGGGCCGATACATGTGTCTTTTCCTTTACTTTATTAACTTTCGCCACAGATTGGGCATGACTCAGACAGTCAGAGGTGCAACATGGTGTCTGTCTCATTCCTCGCACCATTTTTTTTATCGTCACTGACTCAGCTCTTCGAACCACAAGCAACTCAAAAGAGTTTTTGGTACGTCTACGTCAGATTACTATGGGGAAAAACAGAGCTGGAAACGTAGAGTTAAAACCGAGTAGAGAATAAAACATTGTTATTGTACTTTCTCTTGAAGAATCTGCAGGGCCGACCCAAGACTTTTTGGGGTACAAGGCAGAATTTTTATTTGGGGGGGGGGCCTTCATACCAACATGTCCTCCACACCAGATGCTTTATTGTTCCTAAGCTACTCTACTAGATTGTGTTTAACATATGTAACATCATTAGCATCGTTTGTAATTAGCTCACATCATACCAGTGTTATTATGGTTACTGATTTTAATCTTGTAGGAGTAACAGACTAAAAAAAACGTATTTCTACTAAAATTAAAATTGGTTAAGCTAAATGAAAAATAAATACTTTATAGTACAAAATACAGGGTGAAAATATCAATATAAATTATCAATATTATTCTTCCATGCTGCCTTTATATATATATATATATATATATATATATATATATATATATATATATATATATATATATATGTGAGATAGGTCTGAAGAACAATAGATGACCTTTTCCCGGTCATCATGGAAAAATAATATTGATAAAATAATTTATATTGCTTGTTTCACCCTGTGGTTTGTTCTAAATATTTATTTTTCATTCAGCTTAACCAATTTTGATTATTTTTTCTTCAGAATTGCTGAATTTGTGGATTTTCCCATTCAAATGCTCGGAAGCGAAGCTGGTGAGGCAGCAGTGAACTGGGATTGCGCAACATCTGGCTAACTGCGCTGCCTGCCATTTTATGGGAGCATGTTCCTCTTGTCTGTACGTCACCAATAAAATGGTTAAAAATATTTAACATATAAACTGATTTTTCATAATTTATCTTATGTACAGTGCTTTTTGTCACCAACTGTGCGTGTTTCGTGTGCGGAGGAGCGATCAGAAAGAGAGAACAGATTCGAGGTGAGGCAGGCAGTTCTCTTGCCTCATGGCAGGGGGCGCTCAGGATCCCAGACATTTGTCTTATGACTCCACGTCTGCAGAGGAAGAGGCAGCGCGTTAACCATAAAATAAATAAGTCAAGTGCAGCGATATATTTAATATTTTCTCCTTTCTTCCGACCTCAAAATGGTATGACTACATTTCTGCACTTAAACATTTTTCTAAACTGGATTTTCAGTCGAAGCAGGAAATAACTAAAGTAACATCGGAGCCAAAAGGTTTGCTTCAAACTAGGAGACAGAAGGGTACCGCTCGTTTCAAACGGAAAGAAAAGACAGGCTTTGTGGATATCCTGCAAGAAACTGCCTTTTCTGCTTTTCTTGCCTCCTTGTCTCAACTTACGTCGAGGGTAGACAGATATGTCTGTGCAGAATGAGTGGCGCATGTACTTCATTTATCAATAAAGGTAAGACGGCAATTAATTTTTTTTGTTTGTTTAGTTTATTAATGAAATGTGCGTTTTGTGAGCTATAGTTTGTATGTGTAAATAATGCAGAAAAGAAACATAACCCGCAAACTTCTGTGTTAGATTAGCTAATCGCAAAATAACACCCGTGTCATACGCACAATGAGCGTACGCATAATGCGTACGCCACTCGCGCGGTACACATAATATCCGCTTGACCTGCATTGCCTTGGGCCAGTCCAGGGGATTACACAACTAAATAAACCTACAGAGCAACCACATTTATACCAACATTAAATATTAAATTACACATAAGTGTTATTTGTTATTTTAATGGTCCCAGTTTATTCGTAATTCAAGGTCTGAGATCTGCGCTGAATTTTCTGAGCAAAAGGGGAATAAGGCTGTGAGAGGTTTAAACGTCACAAACAAACCAAGGTTTTAAGATCTTTTAAACCTTACCGACAGCATTTTATGAGAACAACTGCATAATTATTGGAGAATTGTTTAATTAAAAGACAATTGGATCAGTTTGAAGGAACCATGTTCAAAGTCAGTTTATAGTGCTGCAGTTGGAATGAGGTTATTTTCCTGCAATGCTAAATTTTCTGTAAACATGTCCTCATGCTGACCAAATAACCCAGTTATAGACTTATTCCTTACAGGAAGGGAGTGTGATTTGTGTTTCCCTCCACTGAGAAGGAGGATGACCGTTCAGCTCCTTCTAATTAGGAGAGAACGTATTGAGGGATGTTCTCCGTGTTCAGAGGAGGCATTTGTTGTGACCTCTCATTTAGCAAAAAGTCCTTTCTGGTCAAGATTTGTCACTGTCATCTCTCACTTAGAATAAGTTTCCCTGATATTTCTTTCAGGGGGCTCAAGACACATTAATACTTACTTGATCAATAAACTATTAATTTGCTGCATTGTGTCCGCCTTGTTATTCATCCCAGAACATCATTTATTGCTACATTCCTCTGTTTACACCATCTGGGGGGGATGCAGCTGTGCTATAAAGGTGAACTTAGCTTGGTTCTGTGGCGAGATCTGAAAAGCTGCTGTTCACAAACACTCCATTTAATCTGACTGGAGCTTGAGCTGTTTTGCAAAGAAGAACGGGCAAAAATTTCAGCCACTAAATGTGCAAAGCGGGTAGAGACAAACAAGATCAACAGCAAAAGGTGGCTCCACAAAGCATTGACTCACGGGAGCCAAATGCATTTTCACTCCCCATCTTCTGTTTTTTTTATTCGTAAAAATTTTTTTTGAACCATGTGTATTTTTTTTTCTGCTTCTTCGCAGCTGAATACCACTTTGTGTTGGTGTTTCACATTAAATTCTAATAAAATATGTTTGTTTTTTGGTTGTAATGTGACAAAATATAGACAAATCAAAGGGGTTATGAATACTTCTGCAAGCCTCTGTAATTGTATTTGAAGTGGCAGAGCCCCTAAAACAGCTCCTTCTGAAAGGAGCTCAAAATAGACTAAAATCTCATTATCTAAGAATGTAATGAACATGTTTTGTATAGACCAAAGACCTACCATAACCTGCTCAAGCAAGCATAATAAAGTCCTGCTTTTGTGCACTCGCGCTAAAAACGGAGGACAAAGAAACACAAAATGTAAAATAAACGTCTCCGCTAAAAATGTCTGTTTGACAATTTGAAAAGGGAATCAGATGACGTAAGATAAACTTTCTGAGTGTTTGCTGCTAGGATACACAACACCCTCCTCCCCCAGGGGTCATTTACTGTTCCGGCACATGAGATTACTCCTTTATTTAGACCCTGCCTCATTTCATTTGCTTTATGAAACACGTTTGTACTCATTGAGCAGAGCTTGCACTTGTGCTCACCACTTGCTCAGTAGTGGTTTGTGTTGTTAATCTAATGATTGTGTATGAGTCTCCCAGTACGCTGCTCTGCGGTACTTCCTCGTGAAGCCACAATAAAAAGCATGACATTGTGGGCAGGGCTTGGATCTCACACGATGTTGGTTAACAAAAAAAAAAAAAACTAAAAAAAAACACCGCTTCTTGCTCTCTGTATGTCGCTAAGCCACAGGGACAACAAACAGGGCGGTCGGCTGAAAATTTGTGCAGAAATTGAGCAAATTCTACTGTGCACTTGAGGACGACCCAAACTCTTGTGTGTCGTTCTTGAAGGTGGAGCCTGGTTCTGCCAGAACCGTGTCTGTTTTCCAGAAACTTTTTGAAGATCTAACTCTTTGTGCTTTCTTTTAAGTAGCTTACTGTTAGTGTTGGTATTGCGTGCATTACTTTCCCTGCCAAATGGACTCACACCCTCTGAACCTTTTCACTGATATTTTTAGCAAAGGTTCACACATAGAATTGGAAAAGTGCAAACAAGCTAACACAGGATTTAACTACGAATAAAAGTGTGAACAGCTTGTGGGCCAGGTTTGTAGTCTGGCCCAAGATTTTTAATTGGTTTTAGGTGTTAGCCAGATTTAAACCGTTTCCTTAAAGCTGATGTATATTTAGGATGGTGCTCATTCTGGAAACTGTACATATTTCCCACTTTCCTCCAACAGGTTTTCCATCTGTATTGAACTCCATTTTGATGCTTCCACCACCCTGTTTTACTGTGGCAGATGGTTTTAGTTTTCTGCCATACATAATATATATTCACAGACCAATATTTGGTCTAATATAGTTTGGTCTCACCTTACCAAAGTCTTGCAAACAGAACTTTTTTCTTGCCACTCTCCTAAAACGATTTTATTTTTGCACACCTAAAATGTGCCCTTGGTTTCTATTGTACTTCTGTGCAGGGATCAGATTTCAGGACTGAGTTGCTCCCACAGATTTTCTATTTCTGTGTAAAGAAGTTGAATTCACTTCCTGCTTTTTTTTAATATCAATATCCTCCTGGAAGTTATTTTGTGTTTCTGAATTTGCCTGAAAAACTCTTTGGGTTTGTCACAGTGGATGTCTGTGACAAACTCACAATAGTGAAGCAATATGGTTTCACTATTGCACTTCTTTTATGAAACATATTATATGCAAACTCATTAAAAAAAAGAACTTAATTGAACTTTTTTTACACATCTGAATACGTTTTTTTTTTTTACTCCAGTTTGTCTACAATGTTTAATTTAGAAAGCTGCATCTGTTCATTAATGTCATAATGGAGTAATTATGAGTGCAGGCAATTGATTTTTTCCATTGCTGTGTCTTATTCAGGTAGCACAATGTAAGTTTTTATTAATATTAATCCCTAAAACCTACTTATAATTAGGGGTGTAGTGATACAATAATTTCACGATACGATATACGATATTCTGGTCACGATACGATATGTATCACGATATTTGTCGAGCAATACAATTCGATACGGTTTAGTGCATTTTTATGATTTTCTTAAATAGTTTAGAAGGACAGAGTGATTTTAGTGACATTTTGTGTTCCATAGACTTGAATTTAGTTAACTGAAAACTTATTAAAAGCACCAACTACACAATACCTGACTCTGATTGGACAGTTTAACAGTCTGCATCTGGACAAAATTAGTTTCTGTCATTTAATTCATGTGGATTTGACATAAAACTCAAAAGTTTAAACGGTAATCCAGGAGCAGAGTGGGGAGATTATGAGCCTCTGTAGACTCTCAATATGCAAATGATTGCACTTATGTTTTTTCTTTTGGACACTGTGGCTGCATTTTGGAGTAAAAATGCAGCCACAAATGCAGTCTTTTGGACTAGGGGGAAGAAGGCTTTTCTACCTTGGCTCCCGGAGTTAGCCGTGGCTGTAAGCTGCTTTCTTCTAACTGCTAAAGTTGTGGCTCCGCCTCACCCCGTAGTGATCGACTCCCTGCAGCTACGCAGCGCCGCTATTCCCCTGCTTGGATCTCTGAGTAGCTGCCTCTCATACTGCCAGGATCTCATAGTTCTCTCAGTCTCTGATACTCTTTGTCTGTTGCTAATAAGAATGATCGATCAGCCATTGATATCATGGAAATCCTCACTGCGCCGCGGATTCCGGCTGGGGGTTTTTCCTCTTCGTCTTCCTGCTCAAAACACAGCGCCGCTGCGCGCCCGCTTCGGATGTTAACAACCCATGTTCATTCTTCTGGTAATTCTTTATATACAAAAGAGAAACCGCCAAGCTAAAAAAAAACTAATTACGAAGTGAATGCTACCAGTCAAAATTTGCCTTAATTTCGCGATCTCACTGCTTTTGCAGCTCATTCCCTCTCACATAATCGGAAAAGCCGGGGAATGGCGGCGCTTTTGACATTTCTCTGACATTCAGAAAAATATGGTTTACTAATTTTAGCATAACTCCGGTTATACTTGGCCAATTAACACAATTTAAAAACTGGTGTGTAGTTTATAATGTGCACTTTAAGTTCAAGTTGAAAGTGAGACTGAGGGAGGCGGAGTCTTGCTGCTACGTCGTAACAAACTAGACTTAAAAAGAACTATAAGGCTATGGACCCCGATGGTTTAACGGATCGATACTCGCGGATGAAAAATCGATACTTTCCGAGGGCGGAAAATATTGATATATATCGCCGAATCCATTTATACAGCCCTACTTATAAGAAGAAATGTGTAAAAGTAGCATATGATGCAATTAAGAGTTTTATGTTTCCATATCTTTTTGTGTCATTTCCAAAACCAGTTGATAGTCTCTTTAAAAAGTAATTAAAATGCAGAAATCAATCACTGTTTACTTCCTTAAGTGAGAAAAATTGCGACGGCTGCTTCCACGTCTGTTTTTATACTTTGTTCTCTGTGTTTTTAAGTAAATTACAATCAACAAAATCTGCAGTTTGAAACTTTGAAAAATAATTAGAATGTTCTCACCAGGTGAAATACTTTTTGTTTCTATAGAAACAAACAGAATCAAGAAATCTCATCCATTTTGAACAACTTCTAATTCAAACATACTGACCCAGATGATTGTCTTATCCAAAAAATTCCCTCAACATGAATTCCTGTGAGCTCATTTAGAGCAATGTTTTTTTTAGAGGAACATATAATGATGCCTTCTCAGTTGCTGCTTTTAATTTAGCTCTCTAAGCGCAACGTGGCACAAAGTCTGTCACTCAGGCCGCAACCAAAATAAATTTCTCATACGAGTTTTGCGCTGACCTGATAAGAAGCTTCACAGGGGGACGACCAAAGTCTGTGTTATGAATGAAAACCTGACTGAAAGCAACATGATTAGCATTCCCCCACTTATTTACATTCAGGACAAGATGTTAGATCGATTTCCTGAACTTTCAACTACACGTTAATAAAATTTGGGTTTAATATAAAGGGGGGCAAATCTACAGCTCTGAAATGCACCTTTCCTGGTCAAACATGGCGTGATTTCTGGCAGGAGACGGGAGCAAGCTGCAGTGCCACATGGTCTGTGGTCCGCCGGGTGAAACCGCAGAGGAGGTGTCTGTCTGCATCTGCCAGAATACGCTCCTGTTCTTGAGATGTGTGTATGTGTGTATGCACACTCAGAAGGAAGCTCAGTGAAGAGAGCTAAGCCTGAATTAGAGGGCTGAATCTCATGTTAGAGGCTTGGTGCTTTAAAAAAAAAAAAAAAAGTCTAGTCCAAATTTTTCAGGAATAAATTGTTATATCGCCCTTTGCAAAATAGTCTACACCCCATTAGATCTCTTCATAATCTGTCATAATATAGCCACAAAGCTGAATGTGTCTTAATGTGATTTTCTATTTTTAATGGAGCAACAAAACGTAGCAATTGCTCCTAATTTTGTAGCTCAAACATATTTGGTTCAACATTCTTTAGAAATAAAATCCTAAAACAAGACAGGTGCAAATAAAATTTTAACCCAATGGCAAGGCTGGTAGAGACGGCCATCATTTGCAGCTATGATTGTAAAAAAAAAAAAAAGAGGTTCTTCAAAATATAGACTCATGAGGGTTGAACTGATTTAACACCACACTTATAAGATTTTTACTTGTGGGACAAAAGTTTGAAAAGCAACTTTTCTCCCTTTAATGTATTTGATAGGGACAATGCGCATTAATTAACATTTTTTGTAAATGTGCCAGAATTTACCCAAAAGGCTGCTTGTCATCTGTTGTCCCACTTTCCACTTTTTCTGCATCACATTCATTTCCTGACTAAAAAAATAAAAAACTTGAGCTGGGATTGTGCTTTATTTTTACTTGTTTAGGCCACAACTCAAACTACTGAAACACTTTTGTATCAGAATAAAATAGCAAAAAAAAAAGAAGAAATAATTCATTCAAACTAATAAAACAGTGAAGATGAGGTCTCTTACAACCTCAATCTGATCTTTACACCTGAACAACCTGCACAAACTGAACACAATGTTTATCGTTTGAAATAAAATCAACAAATTAATTTCAACAGTAAGCTGGGCTTTAGCAAACAGGACAACAACAAAAACACATGATGTCCTAACTCAAAGTCTTGAAAGTAACGCTTGTGGTTGGCAGCGGCTGGTCTGAGGCTAGTAAGAGTTTAAAAATGTTAGCTACTACTGAGGAACAGTAGTAATTTAGAGTAAAAATGTGTACATTACTCACTTAGCTAGCATCAAATTCAACAATGTCTTCATCAAAGCAACAATTAACCTCTTTTAAAACATTAAACGCTTATAAAGCCAAACTTAAAAGCTTTGGATCAAATAGTTTCACATCGAGTCTCAGTGCTTTAATAAAGATGAATGTGGGTCCAGATGTTTGCTCCAATCATGGCCGGTTGAAAGAAAACCAGAGTTGAAGTTCAAGTAATTTTCAACTAAATAATAATGATAACAATAAAAAAAATGTTGTGTCCATTCACTTTCCCTCCCAAGCATCTTCTCTCTGTTTTGCTGCCAGACGCTTTTGTTCTGAAAGGTAAATCAAGAAGCGCAAACATGTTACACACATGAAGACGTGGAAGCATCTATATAAAAAATTTTTAAAAACTCCCAGAAGGTGAATCAATGATCTAAATATATATCTGCCGTTACCACAAGTAGGGATGTGAGGAGCGGGTGGCAAGACTGAGGAGCCAGCTGGAAGTCATTTTTTTATATGTGGCATCACTTTCCCAGAACATACTGTTTAACACGTGATGCTGTTTTGTACTCACATTTACTGTGCATTTACAGATCTTAAATAAAGAGCCTGGTGGTGCGCCTATGCTGAGAACAAAGAAGCTTTTTTTAGTTTGCTGCAGTCCGGACCTCTGCTTCCTGGACTGACTGCTCGTTGGGCTGCAGTTGTGGTTTTCTGTGCCTATATACTTATGTTCCCTCCATGAAGGAAAATGGCTGCTATGCTGATTATAGAGCTGCAGTGATGTGCACAGCAACTGATGGAGCTCTCTTGGCATCGGTTTGCATCTTTCCGCTCAGGTCTGTGACGACGTGCAAACAGCTCCCACTTGTGGCAGAGACCGTGCAGTGCACGTACAGGTAAGGAAGGTGGGGGGAGTTTTGCGCCACATTTCAATAAATTCTCATTACAGGCCTTGGCTGGGCTTTCTGTCTGACACTCAGACATTCTGTCAGAAGCTTTAATAGCTATTTTTACGATACTAATAAAACAAAAACCTTCCATTTAAAACTAAAGCAACCCAATAGGAAGATAAACCTCATGTGTTTGTGTAAATGTACCTTTTGCCTGTTGAAGTTTTTTCTTCTCTGCCTCTCGCTGCTCTTTCGTCAAGCTGCTTTTCACACCAAGTGCTCCGATCACAAGCTTCCGAGCCAGCGCAGCGCTCGTCTGAGGTCGCTCTTTAGCAGGAAGGAGGTAGTCTTATAATAAGAACAGGGAGGCAAAATGTTTTAGCTACTCTCTCTGGATAGATATTAACATATTACTGTAGAAAAAAAAAAGAAAATGCATAAAGATTTTCATTTTTAGCTAATTCCAAGATCCCAGAATCAAATGATCTGGTCTTGACCAGCTGGAATTACTGATAAAACTAAGCTATGCAGGAGTCCTCAAAGATGCTGTGTTTTCTTTTTTTTTTGTTTTTATTCAATATTTTTAGTGGGAATGACTAATCAAGGTATTTCCAGGTTTCAGAAGATCAAATTTAAGACTTTAAGTCCTTTTTTTAATGCCACCTTGAATGAAATTTATGATCCAGCCTCCCCTATATCCAAACATAGGGACAGCTGGGAGATTCTGCAGTATTACAATAAAACAAAGCAAAACCTGAAATTTCTGGGGTCTGTTTGTGGCTCTTGGCAGAAGATCAAAAATACTCCAGAGACATTAATGCAAAGTAAAAACACATCAACATGCAGTTGTACCCGAGCAGCTGCGGGCTTTAGCCTTGGTGGCGTTGGAGGACTTGGAAAGGGGCCTTAACTTCATCAGTGGGTGTTTGGTTCTGAGAGCTTCCCGGGCTGAAAAGTGAAAAGAAACAAAATAATAGAACAGCAGACCTTGTGCTCCATTTATATTACGATATTGATACACTTTATGATGTATTATGTGTCGGCTCTGTGTTAATGTTCATAAACACTCATGACCCGTTTCCTCCCAACTTTCTCCAGAAACAAACCATTTCGTAGCCATGCGTTTACAAGCTACGAGCTCGGACCCATGTTAATATATTTCCTTAAAGTAGACGATGAGTAGATGACAGAAGGTTACTTTTTATTTTTATACCCAAAATACCGGGGCTACAGACGTACAAAACGTGGTGGAGAGGGAAGGACCAGTGACGGTGCTGAGAGCGAGGCAAAGCTTCACTCACCTGCTATGGGGCTGGAGAAGAGACCCAGGGCATGCGAGTCATCAATCCACTTGATGTCGAATCCTCTCTGTCTGAAAACGCAGCCAGCAGTCACATGAATCCGGCACCGATCGTTTAATTAAACCTGACAACCCTCAATCAAAGATGGTTCTCGCTCAGCTGATTTAAACTCTCCAATTTGAACATGAGCAAAATCTGGAGACATTTTAAATCAAAACTAGATCAAGTTAGTTGTGTTGGGAACGGTTCGTACTTAAAGAATGCGTGTGATTGTGTCACTGCCAAAAATAGCAATAATAATAATAAAGATTTGGTGCAGTTTAATTGGCCAACCCGTGAATTTGATCCTTTAAAAGTTTTTTCTTCTGCTCAAACTATCTAATGTTACTTCAGATGCATAAACACTAAAGTAAATGAAAAAGTAAAGGCTATTAGAATGAGCGTCCATAAATTACCATGCAATAAAACCCATAACTTTACGTCATGGCAGCTGGCTGAAAATAGACTGGACTCAAGATTCAGGAACGTTACTCATCCAGTGAGCAAGAAGGAGGCAACTGAAGCACAGCTGCGTTTGATTTTAGAGAAACTCAACAGAATTTGATTTAAACAGAGTAATAATCAAAATATTTACAGATTTTTTTTCCCATAAAAGGTAGACAAATGAGATGGATGCATACGTACTGGTAGCACTGAAATAACCTGAGGAGGTCTTCCGTCTTAAACTCCGAGGGGAAGTCGTAGATTTCCACAATGTGGGACAGTTCGTCCTCCGTGAGGTCAATCTCGTCTTCGTCGTCCATGTCCATGTTGTAGTAGTCAAATCTAGGTTCCTGTTTCGACTTCTTCTTTCTGCCCTCGCTCAGAGCCAGCTTGAGTGGCGAGAGACAAGAGATGAATGAAAGGAGACACAAATGTGCCTCTCCAACTGTGTCAACGTTTGAACAATCTCTGAGCTGATTGAGGTGAAGTTGAGTTTAGAAACAGTTTAGGTTTTTCTTCATTACTTCCCTCCTTATTGTGGAAAGCAGCAGTACCTCTAGTAGCTAAAATGATCCTCAGCATGATGAATCCACCACTACGCTAGACAGTTGGTGCAGCACTATTGAAAGCTCAGTCTATGTTTAAGTAGCTTCCACTTTAGGATGAGTGTGAGCTTTATTAGGTCCTGAACAAACAGCTTCCCCTCTCCTAAAGGTAACAATTTAGGTTACATGGCTAAAAGCCTGAGCACGCTTTGGTGTTCCAACAGGACACCAATCCCAAACACAGCAAAACTGGATTGGGAATTGACGAGTCGGGTTTCTTAAAGCCCTGATCTCAACTCTATCAAGATTTTACAGACCAGCCTTAAAAAGCCGCTTTGTTCTAGAAAAATAAAGCAATTTAAATGAGCTCCTCCATTTCTGACTAGAACAGAGATGAAATATCAGGCGGCCAAAAGCATGTAAAAAAAAATCTTGTTGATCATGTAGTCATGTTGGTAGGTTTCCCAACTCTGGTCCTCAAGGCTCACATCCCTGCATGTTTTCCTGCTTCAATA
Organism: Poecilia reticulata; assembly: GCF_904066995.2. Taxonomy (NCBI): domain Eukaryota; kingdom Metazoa; phylum Chordata; class Actinopteri; order Cyprinodontiformes; family Poeciliidae; genus Poecilia; species Poecilia reticulata. Next base: position 11,785,396 of record NC_088830.1, read on the forward strand.
CACCCGATTCATCTGACTGTATCAGGTGAGTGCATGTTTTGGGTTTTTTTAGACAATTGATAGTTTTAGCGACATGTCGGTAGGATTTCTTGCCAACATGCCAACGCCTGTTTACAGTTCAGCAAACGCCTGTTAATCAGCCATCAATTGAATCAGCTGGGCTGAAGCAAGGAAACGCCTAAAACATGCAGGGCAGTGTGAGTTCAGGACCAGGGCTGGGAAACTCTGCTCCAAGTAACCAAACATTAGCGGGGGTTCTTATGTATTTGAGGTTCCCACCAACAACAGTATGCACAATATGTTGGAGAGCATGAATGCTGATTAAGAGTCGGAGGTGCTAAAGCCCACAAACAGCTCTCACCTCTTCCAGTAGATGTGGATCTAAACAGTCTCCTTCATCATTGAACAAAGTTTCCCAGCTGTCCTCGTTCTCATCTTGAGGGGATGCTGGTTCCTGCTGTGAGGAAGCTTCAGCCTCTGCCTGCCCATTAGCCATCACCTGCTCGTCCTGTAGCCTCTCCTCCTGCACATCGCAGCTCTGAGCGTTTGCGCCTCCTGCAGCTGCTGCAGCTGCTGCGGTGTTGGCCTTGTCCTTCCTGTTTTTGGCGTTCTTTCGAGCCTTGTCTGTATATCGAGGTTTGGGTCTTGGTTTGTCCTCTCCCTGAGTGGGAGTTTTGTCTTTAGCGGCCTGGCGTCGCTGTTTGGGGACGTACAGCGCCTGGTTGGGCCTCTTTGACTGACAGGCATCTGTCGATGTTTGCTGGTTTGGAGCGCAGGCTTCCTTTTGCTCCTCTTCTTTTGGCTTTTCCGCCTCCATGTTTAAATTCAAGTATCTGAAAATTGCAGTAAGCAGAGATAATTACATTCACAGCTACGTAATAAATGAGAACTATTTTCGCAATCTTAAAATCAGTGTATTCGAGTTTACATCATTTAAAAGGTAACCTTACTCGATATATTTAGCTAATTTCGCTAAAATATACTTCTTTCATTCAAACCTGAGACACATTTTCGCTTTAGCTTACCCGTGTTTGGTTTGTTTAGCAACAGAATTTGTCGCGTTCTATGACGAAAACGCCGTCAACAGCAAAGCATTATGGGAGACGTAGTTCTCTACGTCTCCCATAAGACGTAGCAGCGTTGATGCATATCCAGATAGAAAGTCAGAAATACATGGACTATCTTAATAGGTCGATGTTTCTGCTATTTTGACAAAAGACAAACATTTATCTTTATATAAATTGCAAGTCAAATAAATGTGATTGGGTGCGCACCATTTTTATGCCCGCTGAGGAAAAGGTGTGGCAAGATGGAGCGGTGGTGTTGGTTAGCACATAATCCCAAACTCCGCATTAGCCCATGTAGGTAAACAACCCGGATGCACATTTACTGGAGGTTTTTTTTTGTTTTGTTTTTTTCAGCCACAACGCTCATATTATCAAATATTCATACGGTTTTGTTTGCTTGATTGGTTTTATTTGCTGGCCAAGACAAAAAATGTTTTTTAAAATTAATACTAGTGAACTTGCATAATATTTAATACAGACTCGATAATAGCCAGAACCTAATCCTTGTCCATATAGGTTTCATTTTTCATCACGTTTTTCATGGTAAATGAGTTAAACTCAGATTGAACCAAATGGTAGTAGTGGTATACATAAAGGTGTTCAACAGTGCTGTGTGGTTATATTTTAATCTAGTATAAAGTGTTAGATTATTACATCCTGCAGTGTTTTTCACTGCAAGACACTGAACTCACCGTCATGTTCATCAAACCAGTTTGACATGATTTGGGTTCATGAAGAATTATTCTGCACTAACCATCAGAAGAAGGGTACACTGTAGTAAAACAAGGATGGATTTTATGACATCTGACTGAATCTACAAGACATGTTGTCCACACTGAGAGGTTTGTGTATAAAAACCACAGTGAATCAGCAGTTTCTGACACGATCTTTAGCAGTGTCTCTGGTTCAAACACAAAAACTACATCATTTCAATACCCCTTCTTTCCTATTCTATCATTTTGAACTTAAGCAAGTCATCTGCGTCACATCTACATCCCTCAGCGTATGTGATTGGTGGATTCGCTGTTTCTGCTAGCAAGCAATAGAACAGCTGTACCTATAAAAGTGGCCAGTGAGCGCATATTAAACCCATCGACTCGCTCGCTTTCAAATGAATCGTCTCCCGGCTGACTGTTAAGGAACGTACCCGGGGTCAAAACGTCGCGCCCACAAAAATACGGGACACCCATTGGACAAACATAATTTACTCTTCAGAAACGTGCTCTATGATTGGTCAGATTTGCAAACGTTACACAAGATGTTTCATAAATGTTAAATGTTGCAGTTGTGTAAGGTGCATAGCGCTGAACACATTTGATGAAACACAGAGTTGTGAACATACAGCTCACTGCAGGGGGAGTACATTTGTGCATCTCTATTCACTGACGCGGTAAGAGAGTAGCAGAATATTTGCTTTGTTTGCGACCGCATTACAAAAGTATCCACACTATTTGTTATTTAGCTGACTTTTAAAGGCATTTTATAAAGGGGTGTGGAAGTTGGAGTAAAAGGGGCTTGAACAGAAATGCACAGCTTTATTATGACTAAATTATTTAATAATTAAATTTCTTTTTTTTATTCCATTCACTCAATAATAAAATTGAATAGATGATGTAACAACTAAAAGAAATCACGAATGCAAAGCTGTAGAAAGATGTGTAAACTTATGTCTGTCAATTTCATGGATGCTTTTCTTCTTTCTTCATAATTTGTACTTTTTTGCTTGAATTTATTGCATAAAATCACAGCACATCATCATTGGCGTTCTATTAATTCTGTTTATCTCATACTGCTAAAAATGCTGTTTGACAATTAATCAAATCTAATCTATTATAACTGGTTTACTTTATCCCAATAGCAAAGGAATAGAATCACTAATTTTAAACTGAGCTTCCTTCTTTCTGACAGGTTTTAGTGATGTTGGGTTCAGGAGTGCTGCTCCTCCTGCTCACGGTGTGGCATCGGTCCGATGGCCAGAACTCTGAGCCTATGTTCCAGGCCGTAACAGAGACCATGCTGCCGCCTGACAGCGTGCACAACCCCACACAGCTCAACTACGGCATGGCTGTGACGGATGTGGACGGTGACGGAGACCTAGAAGTGGTGGTTGCCGGGTACGTGGTGATATTTGTAGAGATAGGTGTGGTGATGGGAGAATGACACTTGAGCACAACAAACACCTGATACATTCTCTCTCTCTCTCTCCCTCTCCTTCTCTCTCTCAGATACGACGGTCCGAATCTGGTGCTGAAGTACGACCGCACCCAAAACAAGCTGGTAAACATCGCCCTCGACAACAGAGACTCCCCATACTATGCACTCAGGGACAGGGCAGGAAATGCTATTGGAGTGACGGCCTGCGATGTGGACGGAGATGGACGTGAAGAGATCTATTTCCTCAACACCAACAACGCCTACTCTGGTAAACGTGACTTCCCGAACACAACCAAACTCAGCAAATGCAAATTTTCTGCGAATATATTTACTCAGTGACTGTCTGTGCAGGACGGGCTACATATTCAGACAAGCTCTTCAAGTTTCGCAACGGTCGCTATGAAGATCTGCTCAGCGACGAACTCAATGTCCGCCGGGGCGTCGCCAATCAAATGGCTGGACGTTCAGTTGCTTGTGTCGACAGAAAGGTATTTTGCTCAGGGATTCTCTGTGGTTTTCATCTGTTTTCTATTTTTAAAAAAAATGTTCCACTCAACTTGATGGGGTGTTCCAGGGAACAGGTCGGTACTCCATCTACGTGGCGAACTACGCCCAAGGAGGGGTCGGACCACACGCCCTCTTGGAAATGGATGAGAGCGCCAGTGACCTGTCCAACGGAGTCATTGCCCTCTCTGACGTCGCTGCTCAGGCTGGAGTCAACAAGTTAACAGGTCAGGGAGGAAACTGCAAAGCCGGTAGCATGCCACTTCTTATAAAATGATCATAACCAGAGCTAAAAGCTTCACGGTGGTCTCCGCACTCTTCAGGTGGTCGCGGTGTGGTTGTTGGACCAATCCTCAACCAGATGAGGTCTGACGTGTTCTGCGACAACGAAAACGGCGCCAACTTCCTGTTCAAGAACAACGGAGATGGGACTTTTGTGGACATGGCCCAGCAGGCGGGTAAGAAAAAAAAACTTGAAAAAGAAGAAAATGAAATTTAACCTGATGGGTATAAAACAATATTTTCTGCATTTTATACTTTTCAGCTTTTGTTTTTACACTTCAGCCTTTTCCCCTATATACAAAAAAGGGCCAATATTCTTCAATTTTGCTGTTTCCCTGAGTAAAGGTGTGCAGGACGGGGGCCAGCACGGCAGGGGAGTAGCTCTGGCTGACTTCAACGGTGACGGAAAGACGGACATTGTCTACGGCAACTGGAATGGCCCACACAGACTCTACCTTCAGACCAGCGACTTCAAGTTCCGCGTAAGTGGAAAAAAAGCAACAAAAAAAACAGGGACAACATTTGGAAAAATCTTTAAGATCTTGGCTCATACAAAGTTAAGACTTTTTATATTTTTTGAGGACAGGACGTTGCCAGTGGAGATTTTGCTTCTCCGTCCCCTATCCGCACCGTCATCGCTGCAGACTTTGATAATGACAAGGAGCTGGAGGTGTTCTTTAACAACATTGCCTACAGAGGATACGCACCAAACAGACTGTTCAGGTTACATTTCAAGATTTTCACAAATACAACGCATAATCATACTTATTTAGCAATTCAGAGGTAAACTGAGATGTTTTGGTTTTTTTTTAAATCGGTTGTTTTTAGCAGTTTGTGATTATCTGCAGGGTGTCAAGAAGAGTTGATGCAGACCCTTCGATCGATGAGCTTAAAGTAGGAGATGCTGAGGAGCCGCAGGGGCGAGGAACAGGTCGGTTGTCTTGGATTTCAGCTTTGACGTCTGTTTCTGAGCGATACACGAGATAAACTGCAGCTACATGCCAGATTATGCCAATACAGTAAAAAGAAGGAGTCTGTGTGTTTGACAGGTGGAACTGTGACGGACCTGGATGGGGACGGACAGCTGGATCTGCTGCTGGCTCATGGGGAGAGCGCCCAGCAGCCAATCTCAGTCTTTAAGGTCAAACAGGTGTGTGTCTTTTGCACGTTTGTTCCTTTCTGGCCTGAAGCGGCTCACCGTCAGGCTGACAGTCGATTATCCTTGTCGTCAGGGTGCGTCCAACAATTGGCTCCGGGTCATTCCTCGTACCCAGTTTGGGGCGTTTGCTCGCGGTGCCAAGGTTACCGTCTTCACCGCTCAGAGTGGGTCTCTCACACGCATCATCGACGGAGGCTCAGGGTACCTGTGTGAGATGGAGCCTGTCGCCCACTTTGGATTAGGTACACTGCTGAAGATGTTGACTGGGAAGGTCTCGAGTACACAATTGTAGCAATTCCTGTAAACGAAATACAGTATCCAAGTAAATATGTTGGTTTTATTAGTGTAGGTGTATTGAGCACGGTACCGTTAGCGCTGCTGTTCTACCGATGCTCTCCTGTCGTACACACAAGTTTCAACCAAACTGCTTAAACTTGCCAGAAATTAAAAGAGAAAATTGATCAATATTCCTTGTTGCTGAAATTAAAGACCAAACACTGAGTTTCTTATCAATGTTCTGCAAGAAGCAGAACTAAAAGCTTTTTTTGAGCTGCTGTATCCACCAGTCTTCCCTTGCAGTCTGGGATCAGGCTAAAGCAGCTAGCATAACTGTTTCCTTTAACTTTGTGATTTAATTTCTGGTTAAGTGACACTCAACTTCTTTTTTTTTTTTTTGTTAAACACATGTAACTTCCAGGAACAGACGAGGCGAAAGTCCTGGAGGTCTCCTGGCCGGACGGCACCACCATGACTCGGGCCCTTGAGGCTGGAGAAAGGAACTCTGTGGTGGAAGTAGCCTACCCCCGAGACGGAGACGCAGCTGTGCTTGCCAACGACACGCAGGTACACGGCACCGACGCGCGGCATGACTTGTGAACATGTGTAGCTCTCTTGTAAGTGAATTTAAGAATTTAACCAACACATCTCGGTCTCTTCCACTTTAATTTGTTGCCATTCATAAAACTGCCTTGATGGAACAGAATGAGGGGAAAAATCCATTTTGTCTTGATTTTAAAGGTTTTCTTCTTTTTTTAGTGTGGGAACGGCTTTACTGTCAGGAATGGACGTTGTGAAGGTGAGTCGAATAAACACAAAAATACTGAAAATATTTTTAGCTAATTAATCTGTTTTATTTTTTTTTCTTTACATTCTACTTTTTTGTTTGTTTCAGCAGGTATTTGAGGAAAATCTCATGAAAAACAATTAAAGGGTTTCTGTGATGTACCAGAGAGAGTGTGGCTTTGAATACTTTCCCTGTGGATCTGTGCTTTTAAAAGGGCCATCTTGTTTTCTTACTCTATGAGTAGTTTTGTTTTAATTTCCCTCATTTTCACTAACTTTTTATTTTTACTGCTTCAAAAAAGTTGTTAAATAAAGTGCTTTATTTCACTATGTTGGGTCAGATTATCATTTTGTGGAATCGCAGCACGTCTGTCTTTTTTGTTTTGCTTCAGCTTTCTTCTCTTGCAAAGCCTTGAAAAGCTCTTTACATCCCTTAAACCTTCCCACTTTGTCTGATTACAACCTCAAACTTTGAAGTAGATCAACACAACAGATAACTTAATAGTTAAGTAAGAGCAAAATAGAAAATATTTTTCAAAATTTTTAATTTAAAACAAACCTGGAAAGTGCGGCAGGGTTTTAAATACCTTTATCGTTCAGTGTACTTTGGTAGCAGCTGAAAACAAAAGCTTAAACATTTAGCATGTTAGCTTTTTAGTTGTAAGAGAACAAAACAAGGCCAGTGTGAATGTGGTTGATGTTTTGCTTAGAAAATTAAGTTCCTTTAGTCCACTTTTTAGACTTTTGTCTCCATATATTGGTGTGTCACCCTTTCATTGTTTTTGTTGTTCTCCTCTGCTGTCTCTCTCCATCCACGCAGCGTTGGCATCTTTTCACTATGGCCTCCGCTCTTCAGTGGCCTCCTCTGAAGCGGCCCGTTGTGACACATTTTCACTCTTGTGTGTCACGGTGCTGTTTGCGCTGGCAGATCTGAGGTGAGAGTTGTCTACAGAGATCTGACAACATAGTTTTCATCAAGCTCCACAAGCCAGAGTCCAAAGAGCGACTGAAAAAGGCTCGCAGTCTTTGACATCCTGCTGCCCGGGTGTTACCGTTTTGTTTCAGCTGAAATGACTGCATGCGGAAACTGTGACCTGTTCTTTCCTGAAGGCTTTGGTGGCGTGTAACGAGTGGTGGGAGACATAATAAACACACACAGCGAACTTCGTATCAACAGTTTGTCACAGTTTAAAGCATCAAAGCATGTATTGAGAGTAAATCAGATCAAACAGATTAAAGGCTCAATATTGCTAACTAATAATAACTAATACTTTCACTTCTTTACATTTGTTGATGATCTACTCATTATGAAAGTGTTTTTTCACCTGATTAACGCAAGACAGATTAGATAAAGAGGAAAAAATAACAGTATTGGTTAATAATGGGTCTTATAAAATGTGCCTGTAATCATCATAAAATGTGCCTGTAAGGCTAAAGTAGATTAAGTTTTTTTTGCACATACTGATGGACAGAGTCAAAGATGATGAGGGGAAAACACTGCTGGGTGAGCTGTTTTAGTAAAAACATGCAACAGAAGAGACCATGTTGTTGTGCTCAGATTTACTTTGAATTGGAAACTTATTTTTTCTGGCTGGTGAATAATAAGATTATGAGATTTACCTCAAGATTGTGGAATCACTGGCATTGTCGTCCATTTGTGACTCGAACAACATCATGTGCTGTTTGTTTGGGGGTTTTTTTAGAACCTTTTATTTATCTTTGTTTTTTCTCCATTTTTACTAAGGACCTTTCTTGTGTCTGGAATAAAGGTTGATTGAATAACACAAGAGTGATTTTCTGACCTTACAGCAGATTAGTAACAGCAACAACATGATCTTGGCCATTAATATTTGATTTGATATGCTGATTAATATTTTAAATATGCACGTTCAGTTAGATCCACAAGAGGCCGCTGCAGCACCCTTCACATCTCTTTCCCATTCCCTTAGTTAAATAAGATTGGCTTTGTTTGCCTTATTAACTAACATTTAATTCAGACTTTTTTCGACATTGAATCTATAACACTATGATTTTTTTTTATACCATGCTAAATTCTAATATTTAACTTGCAAAAATGCTATTTTTCAAGATAATGAAGGGCAAGTTGGTGTTTTAAATATGGAAGATATTGGCTATTACTTCATGTATTCATCTTTTACCGATTATACTTTCTGCTTTTATTTTAATTGAATATGAAAAAGGGAATTTAAACACCCAGTGACTTTTACTTAAAAGTAAAAGACTTTTAAGTCTTTTTGAAGTATTTTTGAAGAAAATGAGAAGACAAACTCAAATCTACAAATAGGACAAAATCTCGAGGGCATTCAAACTTAATTACTTGTATTTTTACTCACAGTGAACTCTTTACTTTTAGACAGCTCTGGGTAATGTCTTTAAATCACACGGCTTTGAAAGAGCAAAAACAATGCTATTCAAATGAAAGCCCTGCAAAACTAATATTAAGCATCCTGTTGTTATTTTAGTCTTGATGATATTACATCATATAAAACTTATCAAGAAGCTGCTTGGATTCACTGACTTCTCATCCGTTTAATTATGATTTGACAAATTAAAATCAATTAAAATGCAAACAAATAACAAGATCAACAACAAAAGCTGTGATGAAACAGTTTATTTGACACCTTTTGGTTTGACCTTTATGCCACATGTAGTAAACAAGCAGTATGAAAACGTGTACTTTCTGAAAACATCATGAAAATAAAAGCGACATTCACCTTTATGAGCCTCTTTTTTTCTTTTCTTTTTTTTTGGCAGTTACGGTTCTTTGGAAGTTTGAGTCAAGGAAGGGCAGGCGTATTTTTAAAATGACAAAGTAAGATTTAGGAAGACGTTTCTTCGTTCGTTCTCTCCTTACATCCAGACATAACTCACAGTGAGCCCTTGCATAATCTAAACCTAGGAAGAGTCTGCCTCTCTCGCTAAAACAGAACAGGGTAGTTCTCATATTTTTGCAGGCGTCTCCATGTCCAGTGAAGGAAATGCAGGCGTAAGAGTGAAAAGTACAGAAGATATGCTACATTATATACTAGAGTGGGTTGACATTCATCTGCTTTCAGGCAGTGTGGAAAACATCAGAGGTAAAACAGGAAGAAATGCTCGACCCTGGTCAACTGAGCTTTTGGCAAGTGAACTTTAGCGTGGCGTCACACTGAATACAGCCGTCTTCAGGTTGAATAACAGAAAACCTGACGTTAAAAAAAAACCTTTCCTCGTGTGAAGAGTTGATTTGAATGAGTTCAGAAAAGCCATCTAATCGGTGAGGGATCTGGGCTTTGTTGTGTACCTTCTGGATGTTAGTTGAGGTATAAAGGTTTAGTGAAGCGTATGGTTTTACTTGGCTTGGTACCTCTTTCTTTCTTTTTGTTTTGTTTTGAGGGCAGAAAGAAAAGACGGAGGAATTGTAGCTGTATAAGTAGACAACAGATCCATTCGTAGATCATAAAAGATGGTTCTTAAAGAAACAGGAAGGTAAACGAACGGTCCCATTGAGCAAACGTAGTCACATTTCGTCTAATGTTAAAGGTACAGTATCATCTCTGAAAACCAATAGGGATTCCCCCCTCCCCAAGTTGGTTCCAATGCTACAACAGATAAAAGCAATTAAGAATAAATTTGGTTTTCTTTAGCCAGCAAACTGCATTGGTGTCATGTCAAGTGCTGCAAAAAAAACAACATATGTACCTTGTCGGGAGACTTACTTTATCTTGATTTCTTACTGTTACATTGAGAGGTGAGGCCTGTCTGAGGTGCATCGGTACGTGTTTGCATCTTTGAGATGGCTAAAGTGCATGTTTTGACTACTGTGGAATGACTGTGTGATGACAGGTCAAGGTCACAAACATTTTCATGGAGGCTGGCAAGTGCTCAGTATGAATGTAAAAGAACGGGATGTGAATGAAGGCTGTTGGAACGTGAGTGCTGTTATTGTCCTAAGTTTTCCTGCAGGGACAGCTCTGCGCCCAGTCATCGAGCGGTGCTGCCAGACACCGAACTGCTGCTGGAGCTGGAGCCGCTGGAACCTCGGTCTTCGTAGATGGATATCTCAATCTGGAGGACGTAGTTAGGGACCGAAAAAATGTGACGTAGCTTGAGATTTGTTGCTAGGATGTTCATCAGGGGTACAACAAAAGCTCTTGTGGACACATTCCTCTGTTTTTATACATTTAAGTTTCTTCAAAGACTTTCATACAACTTCTCACCGGATGTTAATTGGACATCTTACATAATTTTGTAAACAAACAATTCTTGGACTGTTTGTTCTTGTAGGTTCTCCCTACATAAGGGAGTTCCACAAGGTTCAGTGCTTGGCACATTACTTTTGCTATAAATAAATTACCAAAACACAGTATTTCAACCTAAGGTTTTTACTTCCATGCTGACAGTAGATTCTCAAGGGTTTTGAGAATCTCCAACGTACTTCTGACAAACTAAACGAACATTTCTATCACCTACATGCAGAAATGCAGAAGAAAAAAGAAACAAATCGCATCTTTATAGGGCAACCTTAACAATAACCTTAATAGCAAGAACAAGCAGTTCAGTTGACTTTAAATGCTGAATAGTGTACTTCATACAACCAAACCAACTGTGGTTTTCTTACTCATGAGTGCCCACTCTATACTAACTGGAAATCCATGCATACTTGCAAGCAAGGATACAACACGCATTCCCCTTTCGATGGGATCAGTAATGAGCAGACCTCTGGGAGCGTAGATCTTCTCGTTCTGCTCTTGAATGTACTTTGCTATCTTCTTCAACACCTGAGAAACAGATTGTACGAGAAAAGGTAAGGACCCGTTTGGCGTTTATGTCTGATTATTCTAAACCTCCAGAATACATCGACCTAAAAATGGGTTAATCTGACCTTCTCGTAGCGAGTCTCCATGCAGAGGAAGATGAGATAAGCCGTGGCACATGCCAGACAGCCCTCCAGGTAAGACTGGCCTCCGATCTTTTCTGCTTCTGCATAGAAGTTGTTCAGCGTCTTCACAGTCTCCTCAAACAGAGTCAGTTCAACCTGCAGACACGTTGTAAGAAACATTGGAAAATGTGTGAGAGATATGCAGCCATTTGCACCCTCACTGCTCATATGTCATCAGACTATGAGCAGCACACATCATACATCTACATCTAGTATCAGTGCATTACAACTTATATCCACATCCCAGTACTAGGCAATTCTGCATTATTTCCTAAAGCATCCCTTGAGTGGAGATTTTGGGTAAATACGTGTCGGATCAGTCACTGTGTAAGAAAGGAAGCACTGAACTGGTGTGTCAAACTGAAACTTCAGTGCCCGCTGTCATTTTTCAGTCACTAGAAAGTTTTTCACCTCCTGTGTTCTCGCATCCGTTGATAGCTTCGTCTTTCTGGACAGACTGTTCCACTGTTCCTTTAACTTTAAACCCCTAAACTGTGATTCCAGGTTTAATTCTAGGGACATTTCTTAACCTTTGCTGCCTCTTTGTGTCCCATTCCGTTGCTTCTGCAGTGCAACTGTCTCTAAACTCTTTGGGCAATTCTCTAGACTTATTTCTAACAAGCAACACAATGTTACAGCCCAGGTTTTAGAAAAAATGTTTTATCTTCAGCACTCTGGATGCCCTTAATGAAGATGTTGCATCATGTGTGTAAATGTGTGCTTTATCACAGAAGTCTCTTCAAGTGGTTGAAGAAGCTTGAAGAACAAGAAGGAAAAAAACATTTAAACCATTCTTGTGTAAGTTGATTATTGCAAGTGTGAGAACTAGTTTGAATTTTGCCAGTAACTCTCATTTGAAATGGGGATTGAATAATTTTAGGTACAGACTTACTGTGATGCTTTAGGCCTTTTTTCTTCCAAAAGCCCCGTTAACCTTGTTGTAATACATGAAATTAACTGCAAAACGTCAAATTTTAAATAAAAAAAACTATATTGATCAATGAAAATGAATAACTGCAGAATCTGGACGGGAAACATAGCTAATATAACATTTCTTAACATGACTTTTTCTTCATCTGCATAAATATACTCAAATTAAAAGTAGATTTTCTCAAAATAATAATAATAATTTGTGGACTTTTCGTAATTTTTTTTTTTTTACCAGGAATGTCCACAATTAGTGTCTCTTCACATGTTCCTGGATCCCAGTGAACCCAGGCAGCAGAAAATCCTCTCCTTACCCTGCTCTCCAGCTCAGACGGGAACTTGGTCTGAAACTTGCATGTGGTCCCTTCGCTGTAGTCCCTCTGGATGAACACCTTGTTGGCGAGAGATGCGCTGTGCCTCAACTCCTGCAGGTTATGGAACTGAGTTGGACAGAAAATAAGACAGTGAAGAGGCGCATGTCCTTAGCGAGCGCCTGGAGAGAGAGAGAGAGATCTGTCCCTCTGCGCAGCTCGTCAAGCTTCTGTTCGCTCCTCTGTGTGTGCAAACAGAAGCCGACGTTGGACGAGAGGGTAGGAGCAAACAGGATGTGATGATCGATCAGTCTGTGACTGGAGTCATTCCTGCCCGGTGAGCTGTTGGAGGAGAGCCACGTACTCTCTTTCTCCACACACCCACGGCTGGGTTATTGTCTCCCATCTTCCTCTACGGGCTGGGATGAGGTGCAACATTTCACTACATCTCACAAACAGATCGAAACAAGATGAGGCAGACACACCAACAACAAAAAAAAAGGGGGCCTTAGATAGACATTACAACCGGCCTCCCAACCAGTGGCAGCTGGAGGTCTGCGTGGCGTGGCTTCTGTCCGTGGTGCTGAACGCTTTCCCTGCGTGTTTCAGAGCAGAGCAGGCAGACAGTGGCCTGTCACCGGATTAAAAGGGAACAACAGTAGTGGAGGAAAACAGAGCTGCTTTCACCGAAACAGCTTAACATCGCGGGGGTTGGCGACCGGGTTCACACCGTAAGTTTCTCATAAATGTACCGACCCACGTCACGCAGACGAAGCTCTAGCCCTCACCACGTACACAATTCCTGTCGTTTTGACTAAAAACGAAGACTATGTAGCTCTATTCTGTCCGGAAGTGCGGTTAAATCAGTTTGACCGTGTGCAGACCCGATGCCCTCACTGACCGCGTTAACCGGATCAGCGGATTGAGGGGGTCTGTTTGTATTTATTTTTTATAGATAAGTGACAAAATACAGTCTCGTTTCTGAGCGGAGAGGAAAAGGAAACATAGCTTTGCTCGTCTTACCTCTGTCGCCATGTTGCCATCCGTGAACGTGGGGAAGAATCCCTTCAGGAGCTGAAATCGCTTTAGTGGGACGCGGAGGATCGGTGGGCGGGGCTTAACGTGGGGGGGGCGGAGTCAGCGTTGAAACAGTTGAAAAGGGTGTGGCTGGTTATAGAACAGCTTCGCACAGGATTTCTGCTATTTTTATCATTTCAAAATAGGAATTTCCAAATTATTTTGGTCAGTTTGGTGGCTTTTTAAAAAAAAAAAAAAAAAAAACGTTCATAGCTATGTATAAAATGTTCTGGTGGTGCTCTGATTTTGATGTTCCTGGTCAATTCCGATTCTGAATCATGTTCATTGGTAGGGGTGAAATGTGGAAGACAGTTTTAAAAAGATGCATATTTTAGATGCATCTTTTCCAGAACACTCAACTCAAACGATTACATCCTCTGCATGCTATCAAGTATTGCAAAAGCCTTGAAATCATCAACTTGTGTATGGTGCAAGGAAAACACCTAGGGCAGTGATCCCCAGGGACTATAATTGGGAAACACTGCTCTCACAAGAACATTTTAATCTGAACCATCCTGATGGATGCAGATAAGAAGATCCCACCGGTTTTCTAAACAGCACAGAAAGGAGATTGCACCATGCCCCGAGAGCTTTTAGTCTACAAATTCATGTCTAAAGTCTAGTTTACAAATTAATGAAACGTGAGGTTCAAGGGCGTAGGAACAAGTTTATCATTGGGGGGGACACATATCGGAGCCTTGAAAGATCCGTAAATAGCTTGAGCAAAAATGTCAAACAATGGTGTCATCAACTGTTACTCTAATCTGACCCCTTGTAACGAGTAATCTAACGTGTTACTATTTACAATCCAATAATCAGATTAAAATTACGTATCCAAGTTAAGTATTTGTGATTATTTTTAGAAAACACATATTGTTGCTTTCTTCTTTTTTCCTTGGGGAGATACGTTTCATATGTAACACCAGCGACACAAACGTAAACGATGGAGGGAAAAGAGATGCACATTTTCTACCTGATGGATGAATTTTTCATTCAGTGATCAAATTACTCTTTCAAAGTAACTATGCCATCCATGGCAATAAACTAACTACACTATAAATCATATGTGTGTAGACCTGTCACAATAACAAATTTTGATTTTTGATAAACAATATTATTGTTGTTTTTAGACCATTTTTAAGTAATAAATGTTAATGGGAAAATTATAATGCAAGAACACAATCTGAAAGATCAGTAAACTTAAAATTATAATGAACATTTAACACTGCAACTGGAAGGCCTTTCAAATATCCAAAATAAATTAACAAAACGACAAACAAAATGAATTTTGAAATCTTTGTAAATAAAATTTTCCTTCAAAAAAAAGGTTTAGCTGAGACCAAAGCACCAACCTGAAAGCTTTTTATCATACAGTTTTTTTGTAGAAAGAAAGAGAAATGAAAAGAGAAGTGATAAATCATGCCAATGGAAATGATTGAATTTGTTTTAATTTATCTTGAGCACGGAGCTCGCAGCGTGTCGCAGCGCCTCGTGCATCTCTGGATCTTTGCAACTCGGTGCGGATCACGCGCGCCGCTCTCCCAGGCGGCTCCAATGTAAACCTTAACTATAAACCTTGGGGCTGGTACAGTTTATAATCAGTTAACTCACACATTGTGAGAGCAGAAGAAATCCTATGTTTTTCGAACAATAACAATTTTTGCTGCTAATCTGTTGCTAAGAGATGAGTGTGTTTACTGGTAACCAAGAGCCACGAAGTGAACTTCAGATATTTACTTTTGCGAAATTTGCCAACGGTAAATGTCTTGTATCTAATCAGGTAAGCGTTATTTCGAAAGAGCTTTTGTTTTATAAACTACTTGTTATTAATTTGGTTTTAAGAGATAAGCGGGGTTTTTTCTGGTAACGAACTACCACGAAG
Organism: Poecilia reticulata; assembly: GCF_904066995.2. Classification (NCBI taxonomy): domain Eukaryota; kingdom Metazoa; phylum Chordata; class Actinopteri; order Cyprinodontiformes; family Poeciliidae; genus Poecilia; species Poecilia reticulata. Next base: position 11,800,763 of record NC_088830.1, read on the forward strand.
TATAAATCGAGATTTTTACTTTTGAGTTGAATGTGTGTTTAGTATAGCCTACTAGCCGCTAATGACAAAAAAATAACTTTTCTGCAAAATTCACCAACTGCACAATTCTTTAGTGTAAAATAAGTGGTATTTCAAAAGAGCGGGAGAAACATTATATTTTTTTATCAATAAGAATTTTTGTTGCTGCGCTGTTAATCTGTTGCTTAGAGATGATCGCGTTTTCTGGTAACCAAGTTAGAGCAGAAGAAATCCTATGTTTTTCGAACAATAACAATTTTTGCTGCTAATCTGTTGCTAAGAGATCAGTGTGTTTACTGGTAACCAAGAGCCACGAAGTGAACTTCAGATATTTACTTTAGCGTAATTTGCCAACGGTAAATGTCTTGTATCTAATCAGGTAAGCGTTATTTCGAAAGAGCTTTTGTTTTATAAACTACTTGTTATTAATTTGGTTTTAAGAGATAAGCGGGGTTTTTTCTGGTAACGAACTACCACGAAGTATAAATCGAGATTTTTACTTTTGAGTTGAATGTGTGTTTAATATAGCCTGTTTGCCATTAATGACAAAAAATTACTTTTCTGCAAAATTGACCAACTGCACAATTCTTGTTAGTGTAAAATAAATGGTATTTCAAAAGAGCGGGAGAAACATATTTTTTTATCAATAAGAATTTTTGTTGCTGCGCTGTTAATCTGTTGCTTAGAGATGATCGCGTTTTCTGGTAACCAAGTTAGAGCAGAAGAAATCCTATGTTTTTCGAACAATAACAATTTTTGCTGCTAATCTGTTGCTAAGAGATGAGTGTGTTTACTGGTAACCAAGTGCCACGAAGTGAACTTCTGATTTTTACTTTGGCAAAAGTATAAATCAAAACGCAGAGCACAAACATTTCTAATGTAACTATTGCCCACATTAAAAGTAGGCTTTTTCCTAAAATAAGCTTTTTAGCTATTTTGTTTATTTATTAACCATGTTTAGCACACTGAATGGAGGAAGTCAATGTAAGACAACATGCTAGTTATAGCCCACATGCCACTGGCTGCATTTAGGCTAATGTTACCATTATTCGATATTGATATTGCCTAATGTTTTGTGATACCAAGTATAGGCTACAGAACAAAGACAGAAATATTTACAGAAAGAGATGTTTAAGCAGAATCATTGATTCTGTTTAAGCAGAGAAATGAGAAAAAAAACACCATTTATCTTAAACTCCTAAGAACTGGCTTTAATTCTTGAGTTAAAGGAATTCTGTTATCAGAAAGGTAGAAAGTTTGCAATTTATTTTCCTTACACTTTACAGGTATGCAGCACTTTGTGTTGATCTGTAGTAATCATCTTTGTTGTAAAATATCTTGGAATTTGTGGTTGCAGCATTGCAAATGCTAGAAATAGTTATGGGATGTGAGCACTAATTCACATCATGGTGCTTGTTAGAGAGCCCTAAATATTGTATGTTTATGTTATTTCCCTCAGTTACTCAACATATACTGTTACAGAAACCCACAGTTTCAGTGTTGGTGTCACATTGTATTTGGGAAACGTTTGATAGTTGTGCACATAAGAAAAAAATAATGTAGTTTACTGCTATGGTGAAACGCTAGTTAAAATCAAACCTACTTGGAGATACTCAGACAATGTGTATATATATTTATTCATATTTATATAAATTCCCTTCTCACGCTTCCGCAGGTGGACTCTTTCATCCTCTGAGCTCGGGTCCTCTACCAGAGGCCTGGGAGCTTGAGGGTTCTGCGCAGTATCTTGGCTGTGCCTAGAACCTGACATTTCCGGACTGAGATGTCTGATGCAGTTCCTGGGATCTGTTTTAGCCACTGCTCCAGTTTGGGGGTGACTGCCCCGAGGGCCCCGATGACCACAGGCACTACCACAGGTCCCTGCGCTCCTCGGCCCTGTAGACGCAGGGTGAATCCTAGCAACCTGTGGCCTCTTTGCCGGGAGCACCGGACGCCACCTGATGGTGTAGACCCGCCGATTTCTGCCGGGATCAGTTTGGTAAATGCCAGGTTGCTGAAAAATAAAACTTTCGACATTAGGGATTTTTTTTTCCTCTTATTGATTGGATGTTTTATTAACAGAATCATGGACAAGTGGTTTGGTGACTCCAGCATTTTTAATGAACTTGTACTGCGGAACTGCAGCTATTTTAATGCTCCAAGGATGTCAGGGTCTGGTGGAGGTATAGTGACTGTTTTTAAAAGCAGTTTTACTTGTAAACAGTTGCCTCTGGCCTCGTTTAGTAGCTTTGAGATCAGCCTATTTGAACTCGGCAGCTCTCACTGTGCTGTGTGCAGCGGTCTAGTACAACCGTACAACAAAAACTTTATAAATGACTTTTCTGATTTCCTGGCTGATATCATGCCAAGGTATGACCAAGTTCTCATTGTTGGTGATTTTAATATTCATGTCTGTCGTCCTACTTCACCTATGGCTCAGTCATTTCTTAATGTAACCGATTATTTTAATTTTGTGCAGTCTGACTGGTGCTATCCATGAGCATGGTCACAGTCTTGATCTGGTTTTATCTTATGGCCTACCAGTTTGTAATTTAGTGATTGGTGACTCATTATTTTCAGACCATATGCCTGTTTTATTTGAGATAACGCTGTCCTGTGCTAAAGCTAAAACTAAAGCATGCGCTGCAGCTCGGTTCTATCGTCTTCTTAACCCTTCTACTGCTGGTCAGTTTTCTTCTGTTTTTAATCAATTTATTGGTGTATAAAGTGCTTCATAAATAAAGTTGGTATGGGATGGTATGGTACTGTGGTTTTCACCTTCCAGGTCTTTTCCAGTTCCTCCCTGAGGCCTTGGTATTTCTCCAATTTCTCATGCTCCTTTTTCCTGATGTTGTAGTCACTTGGTATTGCTACATCCACCACAACGGCTTTCCTCTGTTGTTTATCCACCACCACAATGTCCGGTTGGTTCTCCATTACCATTTTGTCTGTCTGGATCTGGAAGTCCCACAGGATCTTAGCTCGGTTATTCTCCACCACCTTTGGGGGTGTTCCCCACTTTGATCTTCCAGTCCATATTTTGCAGATGTTCCTGTACACTATGGCTGCCACTTGGTTATGTTGTTCCATGTACGCTTTCCCTGCCAGCATCTTGCCCCCCTGCTGTTATGTGCTGGTCTGTCTCAGGGGCCTCCTTGAACAATCTACACCTTGGGTCTTGTCTGGTGTGGTAGATCTGAGCCTCTATTGCTCTGGTGTTTAGGGCCTGTTCCTGTGCAGCCAGGATAAGAGCCTCTGTGTTGTCCTTGAGTGAGTCCAGCTTTTTCCAGCCATTGGTAGGATTTCCTGATATCAGCCACTTCAGTTATTTGTCGGTGGTTCATCCCATGTAGGGGCTTGTCCTTTCATCATGGTACCTCCAGCACCTCATCCTCTGTTCCCCATTGTCTGAGACTTTTATTGAGCACATTGTCTGTTGAGACCTTGTCCTTGGTGTATTTATGGATCTTGGATGTTTCATCCTGGACTGTGGCTCTCATACTCACTAGTCCTCTGCCTCTTTCCTTGCGGCTAGTCTCAGGGTGCTGGATTTGGGGTGGGACCCTCCATGCATGGTTAGTAGCTTCTGAGTCTTAACATCCGTGGTGTTCATCTCCTCCTTTGGCCAGCTAATTATTTATTTATGTATTTATTTTTATTTCTAACAGACAGAAAAGACAATCAAGAAAGAAAAAAATAAAATAGAATAAAACAGACTACAGAAATAAGAGGTAAAACAAATTATTATGCCCAAGTGACAAGCAAATTTTATATTTTCTGTTTGAAAAGGAGCAGGTAGAAGATGTAATATCTTATAATGTCCTGCCCCTTTCATACTTATCAATTTATAATCAATTAACTGTCAAAACATAAAAATGAGACAACTTGTTTCCATTTTACATGACATTTAAAGATGTCCCATTATTTAAAAAGTATTTATATCATCAATAGTATTTACAGACTTTAAAACAGTCATCTTATAGAACATTTTGCAATAAGCTCCATTTTGCAATAAGCTTTTTAATCAGTTTTTTAAGCTGGTTTATATTTCTACTTTTTTGAACTCATCATTCAATCCATTCTATACATTCCTGCAGGGTCTCTGATTACTGGTAAGGCGTAGCTGTTTATTGCACTGATCTTGTTCTTGCTATTGAGCTGGCTTCTCAGGACTTGACTTATTCGTTGGAGGTATTTGGCTGTGGCTCCTTTCCTTGTGACCTCATTCAGGTTGCCATTTGCTTGTGGTATTCCCAGGTACTTGTAGCTGTCCTCAATGTCTGCTATTGTTCCTTCTGGGAGTGAGACCCCTTCTGTGTGGACGACCTTCCCTCCATCCGACCACACTTCTCTAGTCCGAATAACATCCCAATGTCAGTGCTGTAGATCCTGGTGGTGTGTATTAGTGAGTCCATGTCTCGCTCTCTCTTGGCGTACAGCTTAATGTCATCCATGTAGAGGAGGGTTAGGGTAACATTAATGGTGGCCCCCTTCTTGAGTCGGTATCCGTAGCCAGTCTTGTTGGTGATTTGGCTGAGGGGGTTCAGATGCAGAACAGCAGTGGACACTTGTGCAAGTGGTTTGCAGTTTGCATTATATATAAATAAAAAAATAAAATAAAAAAACAAAACTGCAACTGCAAACCAATTGTGCAAGTGGTTTGCAGTATATATTTAAATAAATAAATAAAAAAACTGCCCTGCGACAGACTGGCGACCTGTCCAGGGTGACCCCGCCTCTCGTCCGGAACGTTAGCTGGAGATAGGCACCAGCAACCCTCCGGGCCCCACTAAGGGACAAGGGTGTAAAGAAAAAGGATGGATGGATGGAATAAATAAAAAACTGCCCTGCAACAGACTGGCGACCTGTCCAGGGTGACCCCGCCTCTTGCCCGGAACGTTAGCTGGAGATAGGCACCAGCAACCCTCCCGACCCCACTAAGGGACAAGGGTGTAAGAAAATGGATGGATGGATAAAAAACTGTAACTGCAAACCAATTGTGCAGTTTGCAGTATATATATAAAAAAATACAAATAAAATAAAAAACCTGCAACTGCAAACCACTTGCACAAGTGTTAATCAAATGGGGCAGAAATCAAAAACTCTGGAAAGAATCATAATTCTTTCCAGGAAACTCTCTGCCCCCACTGCTGTTCTGCATAGGTCTGAATCCCCTCAGCTAAATCATCAACGTGAGCCATCCAGTCCTTCCAAACAGACTCCAGGATGGTGGCTCATGGGATCCTCCCGGTCAGAGCCGTCATGCACTCCCGCAACATATGCCCCCGACCCGGAGTCGGTGAGGCACCTTCTGTGGGAGTGCAGCGCTGCTGTGGACCTGTGGGAAAAGGCCGGCTCCTTGCAATTCCCATACTTGCCAGCAAGGGAGGTCCTCGACACGCAGCTAGTGCTGCACGGGGTGAGCCACCGGAAAACATAAAAAAGGGCCTCATGGAGATGTGGCTCACCCTAGCCACCATATGGACCTCCAGAAACCTGCTGGTAAGCAGGCGCAGGCAGATGCCCCCTCGTGGCTGTGATCCGAATGGTGGCTACAAGAAGAAAAACATACAGAGCTACAGGTGACACGCCTGTAGCTCAAGGACACAGCCACAAAGAAGAATCGCCTGCGCCTCTTTGGACGAAGGAGTCGACGCTCCACAGACAGAGGTCCCAGCAGCAGCGGCCTGGCTCTCCGGGTGAGGCAGGTGGGAAGGAGCAATGGGGGAGGAAAGCCCCTCTGAGCACCATCGCTGTTTGGAAGAACGGGATGGCTCCAAACTTCAACCAGACTGGCCACGGATACCGACTCAAGAATGCAGCCACCAAAAGTCTCCTCCTCTACATGGATGGCATCAAGCTGTACGCCAAGAGCGAGCGAGACATCGACTCACTGATCCGCACCACCAGGACCTACAGCACTGACATTGGGATGTCATTCAGACTAGAGAACTGTGGCGGATGGAGGGAACGTCATCCACACAGAAGGGGTCTCACTCCGAGAAGGAACAATAGCAGACATAGAGGACAGTTACAAGTACCTGGGAATACCACAAGCAAATGGCAACCTGAATGAGGTCACGAGGAAAGGAGTCACAGCCAAATAAGAGGGGGTACCCAAAAGTTTCCAGAATGACGCTGCTGCACGCGCAGTTTTCGTAGTACACGATTCTGCCGCTAGGTATTTGTTCAACCACGCCTTCTCTATCAGTGTGCCAAGCGGCGTTGATGTGGAAGGTTTCATCTACCCGCAGTGAATTTTCTTGTAAGAGCTGTTTTGTCCAGCCGTCGTTTTTCTTCATGGAGAAGTTCTATGAGCCGCGCGCTGCTCATAGAAATTCTCCATGAAGAAAAACGACGGCTGGACAAAACAGCTCTTACAAGAAAATTCACTGCGGGTAAATGAAACCTTCCACATCAACGCCGCTTGGCACACTGATTCTTCTTCTTCTTATAGGTTTTAACGGCAGCTTGCATCCATTTATGTTGCACTACTGCCCTCTATTGACTCCTACCAACTACTCCTCAAATTCTCTTAAAGATCCCAGTGTTTTTAAAAAACGAAAAATCTTCTTTTTCCCCTCAATACTATTCAGTAGTATCAGTTCAGTAGTATTGGTGATCGACCAATACAATTGGTCGATCACCTTCTCAAATACCAATTCCCTACTAACACCTAGTTCCATTTTTAATAATCTTCTTTGGCTTTCATACTTTCTACATTTGATCAAAACATGTTCCACTGATTCTACATCACCACACCATCTACATAAACCAGTAAGGTGTTTCCCCATCTTAAAGAGTTCCATTTAGGAAACTATGCCCGGTTCTTATTCTATTTATAATTACCTCCTCCCTCCTGTTTATTCCTCTTATCCTTTCTACATCGATTGTATTTTGTATCCTAAATAAATGTCTACCATTTATTTCATTTACCCACCTAGCTTCCCATGTCTTTTTGCTTTCTTTCCAAATTATACTTTTACCTTCAGATTTAGATAACTTTATTTGCATGTCAATATCATCTTTTTTAATCATCTCCTTAGCCAGCCTGTCTGCTCTTTCATTCCCTATAACACCTACATGTCCAGGAGTCCAGAATAATATAACATTTTTATTTTGTTCACATATCCTATGATGAACCGCCATAATCTCATATAGAATATTTTGATGATTTTTTGTGCGTCCCTTTCCGATACTCATCAACGCAGATAGAGAATCACTACAAACTATTATTTTATTCCCATTAGTTTCCTCCACCCATTCTAAAGCTACAAAAATAGCACACAATTCCACTGCGAATACACTCAAATAATCAGATGTTCTTTTTGAAATATTAATCTTTAATTCAGGAATCACTACAGCTATACTGGTTGCTTCACTTTTAGGGTCTTTTGACCCATCAGTATAAATTTGCAAGTAATCATTATATTTATTCTGCATTTGATTATAAAATTCTTGGCAAATATCTAATGTGTTTCTTTTCTTAATATTTGTTAGTGTTCTGTCTACATTAATATATTTCCAGGTCCATGTAGGTCTCACAGGCCACAATACAGTTGGACTAAATTCCTTATAATATACATTACAAATTTTCGCTCCATCATCCCCAACCCACCCAAAGCTATCAATTTGTTTCTTTCCTCTTTCCCAACACTTTTCTAATACTTTCTTAACCGGGTGATCTGCATTATGTCCTTTTAAACTTATCCAATAATTGACCATTAGCTGCTGTCTTCTAATGCATAACGGCATTTCTCCTGACTCTACTTGTAAAGCACATACTGGCGTTGATTTAACTGCCCCTAAACAAATTCTCATTGCTCTGGCTTGAATCACATCTAACTTTTTAAACCTAGTTTTGGCTGCTGATCCATACACCACACTCCCATAATCTATTCTTGATCTAATTAGTGACACATATATACTTTTTAGGGAATCAAAACTTGCACCCTTGACACACTGATTGAGAAGGCGTGGTTGAACAAATACCTAGAGGCAGAATCGTGTTCTACGAAAACTGCATGTGCAGCAGCGTCATTCTGGAAACTTTTGGGCACCCCTCGTACCTCCAACGAATGAGGCAAGTCCTGAGAAGCCAGCTTAAAGGCAAGAACAAGATCCGTGCGATAAACAGCTACTCACCAGAGTAATCAGAGACCCTGCAGGAATAATCAGCTGGCCAAAGGAGGAGATGAAGACCACCGATGTTAAGACACTCGGAAACTACTGACCATGCATAGAGTGCTCCTCCCCAAATCCAGCATTCTGACTAAACACGAGTCATAGGGAAGGTAAATAAGGCAGGTGATTCCTTGAGTTTTCTAAATTGAGGGAACCAAACCTTTTTGGAATCCTAAAGACCTTTATTGGAAATAACAAACTGTTCCACAAACAGGAGCCATAATACTGGATGGATAATAAATGACTAAAACTATATGATCACGTAAAAGGTTAAAATAAGATTCATAAATATATATGTATAGAAAACAACAAGGAAAATGACAAAACAAACCCTAATCGATTTCTATTTGCTTTTTCTCTTTCTCTCTGTCTGAGCCTCGCGCGGTGCACCTGACCTCTGACCTCAACTCCTCCATCTGTCCTCCCATGGACCAGATGATGTCCCTCCTACAAACCAGCCGATGAAAACGATCGAGAAGATCTGGAGGATCAAGAAGACAGAAAAGACCTCCATCACCTCCAGGGGACAACTGTCAGTCTCCTGTTGGGCATTTGGACTGAAAACTGTGAGACTGAGCTTTAACAACCTCCACTGGTCTGCTGTCCAGTATCAGCGTAGAGGAACAAAAGCTAAACATGCTTCAGAGCTGTGAGAGAAGACGACTCTGAACTGTTGACGCTTGTTTCATCTGTGGACAACATGGACATTTCCTGAGGGACGATCTGGACAACCTAAAGATCCAACACCAGAACCAGTTGGACTGACAGGAAGCCAGAGGAGAGAGACGGGGGAGGATTTGGCTGCAGCAACGCCGAGACCGAGTGCGGGAGAGGGGCGAGAAGGAAGGAACAACCTGAATTCCCATCAACCACTGTGAAGGACGACCTGTCTGTAATGTCCATCTAGATCACAACTTTAAATCTGAAACAACAGCAAAACTTCACTCTACCAAGTATCAAGTACTTCAACTTTTGACACCAAAGAGGACAACGTCCAGAGCAACAGCTAGTTTAGATGTTTCTGAAAGGCTCTCCACTCAAAGAACTATTGCTGGTCCACTGTCGAGTGACCGAAGCAGAGAGTGAAGATTTATACTTTTATGACAGGAGGTAACAAATCCTCCTGAGCAGGTGATCATTGTTCCTGCTTCTACGCTTTACCTACTTTCCAGATGGAAAATCTGCGCTTTCTTGTTGGGTTTTGAACGGACACTTATCTATACCTTCACTGCACTAATGTAATTTTTTTGTTTTGTTGGGTTTTCTAGAAAACACATGAAATTCGGTAGCTTAATTATGATCATTCTTAGTTGTTTGACTCCTATGGATGTTTAAGAGTTTATAAATTCATTCTTCTAGACATAAGAGAAGTCAATTTAAAATGAACTTTAATGTGTGTAAAAGACTCATGTGTTGTCTCTGCCTGGCAGAGCTTTCCATCCAGAATTGCTTCGTGATTGATTGTCCTACAAGCTCTCTGTATTGTGCATAATTCATAAATAAACCTGATTGAGTGATTTTACCTGAACAGTGCTTGGTAAGTTTTTTTCCACAACAATGGACAAAAATATTAAAGGCTCTCAAGTAAAAGGCGTGGCAGTTTTAGCTAATGTTGGACCCATGAGCCAATGCTAACATTAGCATATTAGCCTGCAAAGACTTTTATGCGTAATCTTTTCAAAGAAAAATTAACCTGTAACCATATATGCGAGTAGTAAAGGCATACATGGCACATGAAAATATACTGAAGACGAATAACTCACCTTTAAAGAAGCTCTGTTTCTTCCAATGGAAGCTTCCCGCACTTTACTGCGCATGCGCACCGCTGAGCTGAAGCATTCACTCCAGTGACAAAAATAGTCAAATCCAGTTTACTCAAAATAACGTAGTCTTGTACTTTTCTCAGGCCAAACATGTACATTGCTCACATTACTTGAGTTGAATAAACAATTTAGTGAGACTTGAGTAAAGCATAGAAATCTAATTTAAGTAAGAATAGGTATTGCCTTTTAGTGTTCTAGGCAAGGGCGCAGGAACGAGTCAGTCATTGGGGGGGGCGCATATCGGAAACCTGACAGATCAGTAAATATTTTGAGCAGAAATGTCAAACAATTATGCCATCAACACATCAGTAATGCGTTACTCTAATCTGACCCTTGATTCAGTAACAAGTATTCTAACACTATTGTTACTATTTACAATCCAATAATCAGGATTCCAGGATGAACACTCACTTTAGCATTTGCCTCACAACTAGCATGCTACATACTCTGGTAGCACAGACAGGCCACCAGATTCTGATATATCTTATTGGTCAAAAGACATTTGATTATTGGTCAAAATGCACTGATATAAATTGACTTGCAGTTGAACTGGTTCTACTTCTTTCCAAAACCAAAGTAAAAAACAAATAATAAAATAGGACTCGGCAGTTTTAAACTCAATACAGCCGTTTGACCAACAAAAATAAAATCTATAAAACAAGTTTTGTTCTTCTTGAACAACTCTCTACATCAGTGCAACAGTTTGATCTACAAAATAAATAAAAATTATACTTTTTATGTCTGACACCTTAGCTCCTCACTGTTAACTCAGTATCACTTTCCAGCCCTGCATTCAGTAACTTACCAAACATGATCCATAAAAAACACTGAAGCAAAAAGCCTAAATGTTTTTATTCTCCTGTCATTTTAGCCGCAAACATTTAATTAAAAATATCTACAGATATGCGTTTCTGTCTCTGCCTCCCTCTGACTCTCTGCAACCTGGTGTTCCTGCATGGACTCATGGATTTACAACAGACACTACAGTCATTTACAGGATCAGAATGTGAACTAAATATAAAAAGTATGTTTTTATCATACAGAATGAGAATTTAAACGACTTCATTTTCAGATGTATACATTATACATCTCAACTCTATTTACTATCCAAAATTTTCCACTAATTTATTTTTAAACCTCTCCTCAAGCACTTTTCTTATTGTCTCATGTAATTAATATAATTTTTATATAATTAATGTAATTAATTAATATAATTTTTATATATTCACACTCTGAAACTCCTCCTGGCTCTCCTATTCCTGATCTGCTCCTCTCATAATAAAATAATTTAGCTTATTTAAAATTAAAAACTGTTCATACATATTTCACTACACTAAATGAAGACCTCACCAGAGCTTCTTCACCTTTCTTCAACATCATTCTAGCACTGCTGTTCTCCTAAATATCTAAATAATATAACATAATACATAAATACACGTTAAGTGGTCAAGTATGATCAGGTGTTGCTCACTTTAAATAATAAAAAGGCTAATTTCGCTGCTTTTTCAGTCTCATTCTAAATCATTGTGACTAGACTAGCTAACTTTTAAACAAAGTTAGCAGTACAATTTTGGACATGTGACTATTCCAGAATTAAGACAGCTTAACCAAAAAGATTTAGTTCTATATATGAAAATAAACTGACAAGATGTTATAAACGAGCGATATTCATGGCAAAATTCCTGACAGATCGTTTACCTTATTCAAACTGACTTTCTCTGACCCTGTCTGCTGCTGCCTTTATTCTGAGCTGTTCAGAGGGGGGGAAGGAAGCGCTCTGCTAATGCGCTGTGTGGGCCTTCAAAATAAAAGCATGCGAGTGGAAGATTTTAAAATTCTTCGCAACTGAGGTGAAATTATTGGGGGGGACGAATGTGTCTCTCTTCAATATTGGGGGGTGGAGGGGGTTGAGTGGGGGGGACCCCTCCCGCTTTCTACGCCTATGGTGAGGTTGTTTGGTGCATCAAACTGGTCCTGGCTATGAGGAGATGCTGCCACAAACATCCCTCTAGACCACACTAAGGTCCCTGGTCTATGTGGTGATGACTGGATCTTCACAGGTGAGGGTCAAAACATCGGACAGACAGGTAAACAGGGTTGCTGCAGGTTTCACCAACTCAAATTTAAGGCTTTTTTAAGATCATTATGAATTAAATTTAAGGCCGACATCATTATGGGAAAGTACAGAAGAAAATGCAATACACTGCTCAAAAAAATAAAGGGAACACTTAAACATCACAATATAACTCTAAGTAAATCAAACTTCTGTGAAATCAAACTGTCCACTTAGGAAGCAACACTGATTGACAACGGGGACCCTCGTCGGGTCAATCAGTGTTGCTTCCTAAGTGGACAGTTTGATTTCACAGAAGTTTGATTTACTTGATGTTATATTGTGTTGGTTAAGTGTTCCCTTTATTTTTTTGAGCAGTATATTTTATCCAAGCCTTGTTGCACAGATACAGTATACTAATATTGTATGGGTTGACAACGGAAGTGAGCCAGAGGCGAAGGCCAACGTTTCCTAGCCAGCTGGCAATAAATTTACATCATGACAGACGCAAAAGAGCTAGCTAGCTACTTAGCGGTAGCCACAACCGCTAAGTAGCTCAAGTCACAGAACAGACTGTGAGTGAATTTAAGATATCTTAAGGCCTTAATTTTTTAGATACGTGAATTTAAGACTTGAAGGATGCGGACACCCTGATAAAGAGAGCTTTTCTTTTAGGCTACGGTCTTTTTTCACCATGACAGACATTGCAACAGATGACCCCATCCGTCCACAACAGACGTAATTTTACATCAAACTATTTTAGTCATATCAACAATTAAAGACATGGGACCTACTTTATGACATAACAAAAGTGTTTATAGAAGCAGGAATATTTAATGAACCATAAGCATTTACACCACTGCTTAGTACTGACATTATAGCTCAGTTAAAAGACAAATTTCCTTTAAAGATGGAACCCAAATTTTTCAGTTATGTAAAAGTACAACCTGCCCAGCATTAAAAAGAGACACTGATTATATGTGTATAATGCTTTTAAGGAAAAAAAAGAACTCTGAATGATAAAATCCAAAATAAAATTTAATTCTTGTGCTAAAAACTGGGAGGAATGTTATAAGAGCTTTTAGTCTACAAATTCATGTCTAAAGTCTAGTTTACAAATTAATGAAACGTGAGGTTCAAGGGCGTAGGAACAAGTTTATCTTGGGGGGAACATATCGGAGCCTTGAAAAATCCATAAATAGCTTGAGCAAATGTCAAACAATGGTGTCATCAACTGTTACTCTAATCTGACCCCTTGTAACGAGTAATCTAACGTGTTACTATTTACAATCCAATAATCAGATTAAAATTACGTATCCAAGTTAAGTATTTGTGATTATTTTTAGAAAACACATATTGTTGCTTTCTTCTTTTTTCCTTGGGGAGATACGTTTCATATGTAACACCAGCGACACAAACGTAAACGATAGAGGGAAAAGACATGCACATTTTCCACCTGATGGATGAATTATTCATCGAGTGATCAAATCACTCTTTCAAAGTAACTATGCCATCCATGGCAATAAACTAACTACACTATAAATCATATGTGTGTAGACCTGTCACAATAACAAATTTTGATTTTTGATAAACAATATTATTGTTGTTTTTAGACCATTTTTAAGTAATAAATGTTAATGGGAAAATTATAATGCAAGAACACAATCTGAAAGATCAGTAAACTTAAAATTATAATGAACATTTAACACAGCAACTGGAAGGCCTTTCAAATATCCAAAATAAATTAACAAAACGACAAACAAAATGAATTTTGAAATCTTTGTAAATAAAATTTTCCTTCAAAAAAGAGGTTTAGCTGAGACCAAAGCACCAACCAGAAAGCTTTTTATCATACAGTTTTTTTGTAGAAAGAAAGAGAAATAAAAAGAGAAGTGATAAATCATGCCAATGGAAATGATTGAATTTGTTTTAATTTATCTTGAGCACGGAGCTCGGTTCATTGTGCGCGTTGAAGCGGACACGCAGCGGCACGAGCTGACGCCGCCGCATGCGCAGCGTGTCGCAGCGCCTCGTGCATCTCTGGATCTTTGCAACTCGGTGCGGATCACGCGCGCCGCTCTCCCAGGCGGCTCCAATGTAAACCTTAACTATAAACCTTGGGGCTGGTACAGTTTATAATCAGTTAACTCACACATTGTGAGAGCAGAAGAAATCCTATGTTTTTCGAACAATAACAATTTTTGCTGCTAATCTGTTGCTAAGAGATCAGTGTGTTTACTGGTAACCAAGAGCCACGAAGTGAACTTCAGATATTTACTTTAGCGTAATTTGCCAACGGTAAATGTCTTGTATCTAATCAGGTAAGCGTTATTTCGAAAGAGCTTTTGTTTTATAAACTACTTGTTATTAATTTGGTTTTAAGAGATAAGCGGGAATTTTTCTGGTAACGAACTACCACGAAGTATAAATCGTGATTTTTACTTTTGAGTTGAATGTGTGTTTAACATAGCCTGTTTGCCATTAATGACAAAAAATTACTTTTCTGCAAAATTCACCAACTGCACAATTCTTGTTAGTGTAAAATAAATGGTATTTCAAAAGAGCGGGAGAAACATTTTTTTTATCAATAAGAATTTTTGTTGCTACGCTGTTAATCTGTTGCTTAGAGATGATCGCGTTTTCTGGTAACCAAGTTAGAGCAGAAGAAATCCTATGTTTTTCGAACAATAACAATTTTTGCTGCTAATCTGTTGCTAAGAGATCAGTGTGTTTACTGGTAACCAAGAGCCACGAAGTGAACTTCAGATATTTACTTTAGCGTAATTTGCCAACGGTAAATGTCTTGTATCTAATCAGGTAAGCGTTATTTCGAAAGAGCTTTTGTTTTATAAACTACTTGTTATTAATTTGGTTTTAAGAGATAAGCGGGAATTTTTCTGGTAACGAACTACCACGAAGTATAAATCGTGATTTTTACTTTTGAGTTGAATGTGTGTTTCATATAGCCTGTTTGCCATTAATGACAAAAAATGACTTTTCTGCAAAATTCACCAACTGCACAATTCTTGTTAGTCTAAAATAAGTGGTATTTCAAAAGAGCGGGAGAAACATTATATTTTTTTATCAATAAGAATTTTTGTTGCTGCGCTGTTAATCTGTTGCTTAGAGATGATCGCGTTTTCTGGTAACCAAGTTAGAGCAGAAGAAATCCTATGTTTTTCGAACAATAACAATTTTTGCTGCTAATCTGTTGCTAAGAGATCAGTGTGTTTACTGGTAACCAAGAGCCACGAAGTGAACTTCAGATATTTACTTTAGCGTAATTTGCCAACGGTAAATGTCTTGTATCTAATCAGGTAAGCGTTATTTCGAAAGAGCTTTTGTTTTATAAACTACTTGTTATTAATTTGGTTTTAAGAGATAAGCGGGTTTTTTTCTGGTAACGAACTACCACGAAGTATAAATCGAGATTTTTACTTTTGAGTTGAATGTGTGTTTAATATAGCCTGTTTGCCATTAATGACAAAAAATTACTTTTCTGCAAAATTGACCAACTGCACAATTCTTGTTAGTGTAAAATAAGTGGTATTTCAAAAGAGCGGGAGAAACATATTTTTTTATCAATAAGAATTTTTGTTGCTGCGCTGTTAATCTGTTGCTTAGAGATGATCGCGTTTTCTGGTAACCAAGTTAGAGCAGAAGAAATCCTATGTTTTTCGAACAATAACAATTTTTGCTGCTAATCTGTTGCTAAGAGATGAGTGTGTTTACTGGTAACCAAGTGCCACGAAGTGAACTTCAGATTTTTACTTTGGCAAAAGTATAAATCAAAACGCAGAGCACAAACATTTCTAATGTAACTATTGCCCACATTAAAAGTAGGCTTTTTCCTAAAATAAGCTTTTTAGCTATTTTGTTTATTTATTAACCATGTTTAGCACACTGAATGGAGGAAGTCAATGTAAGACAACATGCTAGTTATAGCCCACATGCCACTGGCTGCATTTAGGCTAATGTTACCATTATTCGATATTGATATTGCCTAATGTTTTGTGATACCAAGTATAGGCTACAGAACAAAGACAGAAATATTTACAGAAAGAGATGTTTAAGCAGAATCATTGATTCTGTTTAAGCAGAGAAATGAGAAAAAAAACACAATTTATCTTAAACTCCTAAGAACTGGCTTTAATTCTTGAGTTAAAGGAATTCTGTTATCAGAAAGGTAGAAAGTTTGCAATTTATTTTCCTTACACTTTACAGGTATGCAGCACTTTGTGTTGATCTGTAGTAATCATCTTTGTTGTAAAATATCTTGGAATTTGTGGTTGCAGCATTGCAAATGCTAGAAATAGTTATGGGATGTGAGCACTAATTCACATCATGGTGCTTGTTAGAGAGCCCTAAATATTGTATGTTTATGTTATTTCCCTCAGTTACTCAACATATACTGTTACAGAAACCCACAGTTTCAGTGTTGGTGTCACATTGTATTTGGGAAACGTTTGATAGTTGTGCACATAAGAAAAAAATAATGTAGTTTACTGCTATGGTGAAACGCTAGTTAAAATCAAACCTACTTGGAGATACTCAGACAATGTGTATATATATTTATTCATATTTATATAAATTCCCTTCTCACGCTTCCGCAGGTGGACTCTTTCATCCTCTGAGCTCGGGTCCTCTACCAGAGGCCTGGGAACTTGAAGGTTCTGCGCAGTATCTTGGCTGTGCCTAGAACCTGACATTTCCGGACTGAGATGTCTGATGCTGTTCCTGGGATCTGTTTTAGCCACTGCTCCAGTTTGGGGGTGACTGCCCCGAGGGCCCCGATGACCACAGGCACTACCACAGGTCCCTGCGCTCCTCGGCCCTGTAGACGCAGGGTGAATCCTAGCAACCTGTGGCCTCTTTGCCGGGAGCACCGGACGCCACCTGATGGTGTAGACCCGCCGATTTCTGCCGGGATCAGTTTGGTAAATGCCAGGTTGCTGAAAAATAAAACTTTCGACATTAGGGATTTTTTTTTCCTCTTATTGATTGGATGTTTTATTAACAGAATCATGGACAAGTGGTTTGGTGACTCCAGCATTTTTAATGAACTTGTACTGCGGAACTGCAGCTATTTTAATGCTCCAAGGATGTCAGGGTCTGGTGGAGGTATAGTGACTGTTTTTAAAAGCAGTTTTACTTGTAAACTTTTGCCTCTGGCCTCGTTTAGTAGCTTTGAGATCAGCCTATTTGAACTCGGCAGCTCTCACTGTGCTGTGTGCAGCGGTCTAGTACAACCGTACAACAAAAACTTTATAAATGACTTTTCTGATTTCCTGGCTGATATCATGCCAAGGTATGACCAAGTTCTCATTGTTGGTGATTTTAATATTCATGTCTGTCGTCCTACTTCACCTATGGCTCAGTCATTTCTTAATGTAACCGATTATTTTAATTTTGTGCAGTCTGACTGGTGCTATCCATGAGCATGGTCACAGTCTTGATCTGGTTTTATCTTATGGCCTACCAGTTTGTAATTTAGTGATTGGTGACTCATTATTTTCAGACCATATGCCTGTTTTATTTGAGATAACGCTGTCCTGTCCTGTGCTAAAGCTAAAACTAAAGCATGCGCTGCAGCTCGGTTCTATCGTCTTCTTAACCCTTCTACTGCTGGTCAGTTTTCTTCTGTTTTTAATCAATTTATTGGTGTATAAAGTGCTTCATAAATAAAGTTGGTATGGGATGGTATGGTACTGTGGTCTTCACCTTTCAGGCCTTTTCCAGTTCCTCTCTGAGGCCTTGGTATTTCCCCAGTTTCTCGTGCTCCTTTTTCCTGATGTTGTAGTCACTTGGTACTGCTACATCCACCACAACGGCTTTCCTCTGTTGTTTATCCACCACCACAATGTCCGGTTGGTTCTCCATTACCATTTTGTCTGTCTGGATCTGGAAGTCCCACAGGATCTTAGCTCGGTTATTCTCCACCACCTTTGGGGGTGTTCCCCACTTTGATCTTCCAGTCCATATTTTGCAGATGTTCCTGTACACTATGGCTGCCACTTGGTTATGTTGTTCCATGTACGCTTTCCCTGCCAGCATCTTGCCCCCTGCTGTTATGTGCTGGTCTGTCTCAGGGGCCTCCTTGAACAATCTACACCTTGGGTCTTGTCTGGTGTGGTAGATCTGAGCCTCTATTGCTCTAGTGTTTAGGGCCTGTTCCTGTGCAGCCAGGATAAGAGCCTCTGTGTTGTCCTTGAGTGAGTCCAGCTTTTTCCAGCCATTGGTAGGATTTCCTGATATCAGCCACTTCAGTTATTTGACGGTGGTTCATCCCATGTAGGGGCTTGTCCTTCCATCATGGTACCTCCAGCACCTCATCCTCTGTTCCCCATTGTCTGAGACTTTTATTGAGCACATTGTCTGTTGAGACCTTGTCCTTGGTGTATTTATGGATCTTGGATGTTTCATCCTGGACAGTGGCTCTCATACTCACTAGTCCTCTGCCTCTTTCCTTGCGGCTAGTCTCAGGGTGCTGGATTTGGGGTGGGACCCTCCATGCATGGTTAGTAGCTTCTGAGTCTTAACATCCGTGGTGTTCATCTCCTCCTTTGGCCAGCTAATTATTTATTTATGTATTTATTTTTATTTCTAACAGACAGAAAAGACAATCAAGAAAGAAAAAAATAAAATAGAATGAAACAGACTACAGAAATAAGAGGTAAAACAAATTATTATGCCCAAGTGACAAGCAAATTTTATATTTTCTGTTTGAAAAGGAGCAGGTAGAAGATGTAATATCTTATAATGTCCTGCCCCTTTCATACTTATCAATTTATAATCAATTAACTGTCAAAACATAAAAATGAGACAACTTGTTTCCATTTTACATGACATTTAAAGATGTCCCATTATTTAAAAAGTATTTATATCATCAATAGTATTTACAGACTTTAAAACAGTCATCTTATAGAACATTTTGCAATAAGCTCCATTTTGCAATAAGCTTTTTAATCAGTTTTTTAAGCTGGTTTATATTTCTACTTTTTTGAACTCATCATTCAATCCATTCTATACATTCCTGCAGGGTCTCTGATTACTGGTAAGGCGTAGCTGTTTATTGCACTGATCTTGTTCTTGCTATTGAGCTGGCTTCTCAGGACTTGACTTATTCGTTGGAGGTATTTGGCTGTGGCTCCTTTCCTTGTGACCTCATTCAGGTTGCCATTTGCTTGTGGTATTCCCAGGTACTTGTAGCTGTCCTCAATGTCTGCTATTGTTCCTTCTGGGAGTGAGACCCCTTCTGTGTGGACGACCTTCCCTCCATCCGACCACACTTCTCTAGTCCGAATAACATCCCAATGTCAGTGCTGTAGATCCTGGTGGTGTGTATTAGTGAGTCCATGTCTCGCTCTCTCTTGGCGTACAGCTTAATGTCATCCATGTAGAGGAGGGTTAGGGTAACATTAATGGTGGCCCCCTTCTTGAGTCGGTATCCGTAGCCAGTCTTGTTGGTGATTTGGCTGAGGGGGTTCAGATGCAGAACAGCAGTGGACACTTGTGCAAGTGGTTTGCAGTTTGCATTATATATAAATAAAAAAATAAAATAAAAAAACAAAACTGCAACTGCAAACCAATTGTGCAAGTGGTTTGCAGTATATATTTAAAAAAATAAAATAAATAAATAAATAAAAAACTGCCCTGCGACAGACTGGCGACCTGTCCAGGGTGACCCCGCCTCTCGTCCGGAACGTTAGCTGGAGATAGGCACCAGCAACCCTCCGGGCCCCACTAAGGGACAAGGGTGTAAAGAAAAAGGATGGATGGATGGAATAAATAAAAAACTGCCCTGCAACAGACTGGCGACCTGTCCAGGGTGACCCCGCCTCTTGCCCGGAACGTTAGCTGGAGATAGGCACCAGCAACCCTCCCGACCCCACTAAGGGACAAGGGTGTAAGAAAATGGATGGATGGATAAAAAACTGTAACTGCAAACCAATTGTGCAGTTTGCAGTATATATATAAAAAAATAAAAATAAAATAAAAAACCTGCAACTGCAAACCACTTGCACAAGTGTTAATCAAATGGGGCAGAAATCAAAAACTCTGGAAAGAATCATAATTCTTTCCAGGAAACTCTCTGCCCCCACTGCTGTTCTGCATAGGTCTGAATCCCCTCAGCTAAATCATCAACGTGAGCCATCCAGTCCTTCCAAACAGACTCCAGGATGGTGGCTCATGGGATCCTCCCGGTCAGAGCCGTCATGCACTCCCGCAACATATGCCCCCGACCCGGAGTCGGTGAGGCACCTTCTGTGGGAGTGCAGCGCTGCTGTGGACCTGTGGGAAAAGGCCGGCTCCTTGCAATTCCCATACTTGCCAGCAAGGGAGGTCCTCGACACGCAGCTAGTGCTGCACGGGGTGAGCCACCGGAAAACATAAAAAAGGGCCTCATGGAGATGTGGCTCACCCTAGCCACCATATGGACCTCCAGAAACCTGCTGGTAAGCAGGCGCAGGCAGATGCCCCCTCGTGGCTGTGATCCGAATGGTGGCTACAAGAAGAAAAACATACAGAGCTACAGGTGACACGCCTGTAGCTCAAGGACACAGCCACAAAGAAGAATCGCCTGCGCCTCTTTGGACGAAGGAGTCGACGCTCCACGGCAGAGGTCCCAGCAGCAGCGGCCTGGCTCTCCGGGTGAGGCAGGTGGGAAGGAGCAATGGGGGAGGAAAGCCCCTCTGAGCACCATCGCTGTTTGGAAGAACGGGATGGCTCCAAACTTCAACCAGACTGGCCACGGATACCGACTCAAGAATGCAGCCACCAAAAGTCTCCTCCTCTACATGGATGGCATCAAGCTGTACGCCAAGAGCGAGCGAGACATCGACTCACTGATCCGCACCACCAGGACCTACAGCACTGACATTGGGATGTCATTCAGACTAGAGAACTGTGGCGGATGGAGGGAACGTCATCCACACAGAAGGGGTCTCACTCCGAGAAGGAACAATAGCAGACATAGAGGACAGTTACAAGTACCTGGGAATACCACAAGCAAATGGCAACCTGAATGAGGTCACGAGGAAAGGAGTCACAGCCAAATAAGAGGGGGTACCCAAAAGTTTCCAGAATGACGCTGCTGCACGCGCAGTTTTCGTAGTACACGATTCTGCCGCTAGGTATTTGTTCAACCACGCCTTCTCTATCAGTGTGCCAAGCGGCGTTGATGTGGAAGGTTTCATCTACCCGCAGTGAATTTTCTTGTAAGAGCTGTTTTGTCCAGCCGTCGTTTTTCTTCATGGAGAAGTTCTATGAGCCGCGCGCTGCTCATAGAAATTCTCCATGAAGAAAAACGACGGCTGGACAAAACAGCTCTTACAAGAAAATTCACTGCGGGTAAATGAAACCTTCCACATCAACGCCGCTTGGCACACTGATTCTTCTTCTTCTTATAGGTTTTAACGGCAGCTTGCATCCATTTATGTTGCACTACTGCCCTCTATTGACTCCTACCAACTACTCCTCAAATTCTCTTAAAGATCCCAGTGTTTTTTAAAAAACGAAAAATCTTCTTTTTCCCCTCAATACTATTCAATTGGTCGATCACCTTCTCAAATACCAATTCCCTACTAACACCTAGTTCCGTTTTTAATAATCTTCTTTGGCTTTCATACTTTCTACATTTGATCAAAACATGTTCCACTGATTCTACATCACCACACCATCTACATAAACCAGTAAGGTGTTTCCCCATCTTAAAGAGTTCCATTTAGGAAACTATGCCCGGTTCTTATTCTATTTATAATTACCTCCTCCCTCCTGTTTATTCCTCTTATCCTTTCTACATCGATTGTATTTTGTATCCTAAATAAATGTCTACCATTTATTTCATTTACCCACCTAGCTTCCCATGTCTTTTTGCTTTCTTTCCAAATTATACTTTTACCTTCAGATTTAGATAACTTTATTTGCATGTCAATATCATCTTTTTTAATCATCTCCTTAGCCAGCCTGTCTGCTCTTTCATTCCCTATAACACCTACATGTCCAGGAGTCCAGAATAATATAACATTTTTATTTTGTTCACATATCCTATGATGAACCGCCATAATCTCATATAGAATATTTTGATGATTTTTTGTGCGTCCCTTTCCGATACTCATCAACGCAGATAGAGAATCACTACAAACTATTATTTTATTCCCATTAGTTTCCTCCACCCATTCTAAAGCTACAAAATAGCACACAATTCCACTGCGAATACACTCAAATAATCAGATGTTCTTTTTGAAATATTAATCTTTAATTCAGGAATCACTACAGCTATACTGGTTGCTTCACTTTTAGGGTCTTTTGACCCATCAGTATAAATTTGCAAGTAATCATTATATTTATTCTGCATTTGATTATAAAATTCTTGGCAAATATCTAATGTGTTTCTTTTCTTAATATTTGTTAGTGTTCTGTCTACATTAATATATTTCCAGGTCCATGTAGGTCTCACAGGCCACAATACAGTTGGACTAAATTCCTTATAATATACATTACAAATTTTCGCTCCATCATCCCCAACCCACCCAAAGCTATCAATTTGTTTCTTTCCTCTTTCCCAACACTTTTCTAATACTTTCTTAACCGGGTGATCTGCATTATGTCCTTTTAAACTTATCCAATAATTGACCATTAGCTGCTGTCTTCTAATGCATAACGGCATTTCTCCTGACTCTACTTGTAAAGCACATACTGGCGTTGATTTAACTGCCCCTAAACAAATTCTCATTGCTCTGGCTTGAATCACATCTAACTTTTTAAACCTAGTTTTGGCTGCTGATCCATACACCACACTCCCATAATCTATTCTTGATCTAATTAGTGACACATATATACTTTTTAGGGAATCAAAACTTGCACCCTTGACACACTGATTGAGAAGGCGTGGTTGAACAAATACCTAGAGGCAGAATCGTGTTCTACGAAAACTGCATGTGCAGCAGCGTCATTCTGGAAACTTTTGGGCACCCCCTCGTACCTCCAACGAATGAGGCAAGTCCTGAGAAGCCAGCTTAAAGGCAAGAACAAGATCCGTGCGATAAACAGCTACTCACCAGAGTAATCAGAGACCCTGCAGGAATAATCAGCTGGCCAAAGGAGGAGATGAAGACCACCGATGTTAAGACACTCGGAAACTACTGACCATGCATAGAGTGCTCCTCCCCAAATCCAGCATTCTGACTAAACACGAGTCATAGGGAAGGTAAATAAGGCAGGTGATTCCTTGAGTTTTCTAAATTGAGGGAACCAAACCTTTTTGGAATCCTAAAGACCTTTATTGGAAATAACAAACTGTTCCACAAACAGGAGCCATAATACTGGATGGATAATAAATGACTAAAACTATATGATCACGTAAAAGGTTAAAATAAGATTCATAAATATATATGTATAGAAAACAACAAGGAAAATGACAAAACAAACCCTAATCGATTTCTATTTGCTTTTTCTCTTTCTCTCTGTCTGAGCCTCGCGCGGTGCACCTGACCTCTGACCTCAACTCCTCCCATCTGTCCTCCCATGGACCAGATGATGTCCCTCCTACAAAACCAGCCGATGAAAACGATCGAGAAGATCTGGAGGATCAAGAAGACAGAAAAGACCTCCATCACCTCCAGGGGACAACTGTCAGTCTCCTGTTGGGCATTTGGACTGAAAACTGTGAGACTGAGCTTTAACAACCTCCACTGGTCTGCTGTCCAGTATCAGCGTAGAGGAACAAAAGCTAAACATGCTTCAGAGCTGTGAGAGAAGACGACTCTGAACTGTTGACGCTTGTTTCATCTGTGGACAACATGGACATTTCCTGAGGGACGATCTGGACAACCTAAAGATCCAACACCAGAACCAGTTGGACTGACAGGAAGCCAGAGGAGAGAGACGGGGGAGGATTTGGCTGCAGCAACGCCGAGACCGAGTGCGGGAGAGGGGCGAGAAGGAAGGAACAACCTGAATTCCCATCAACCACTGTGAAGGACGACCTGTCTGTAATGTCCATCTAGATCACAACTTTAAATCTGAAACAACAGCAAAACTTCACTCTACCAAGTATCAAGTACTTCAACTTTTGACACCAAAGAGGACAACGTCCAGAGCAACAGCTAGTTTAGATGTTTCTGAAAGGCTCTCCACTCAAAGAACTATTGCTGGTCCACTGTCGAGTGACCGAAGCAGAGAGTGAAGATTTATACTTTTATGACAGGAGGTAACAAATCCTCCTGAGCAGGTGATCATTGTTCCTGCTTCTACGCTTTACCTACTTTCCAGATGGAAAATCTGCGCTTTCTTGTTGGGTTTTGAACGGACACTTATCTATACCTTCACTGCACTAATGTAATTTTTTTGTTTTGTTGGGTTTTCTAGAAAACACATGAAATTGGGTAGCTTAATTATGATCATTCTGAGTTGTTTGACTCCTATGGATGTTTAAGAGTTTATAAATTCATTCTTCTAGACATAAGACATTTAAAATTAACATTAATGTGTGTAAAAGACTCATGTGTTGTCTCTGCCTGGCAGAGCTTTCCATCCAGAATTGCTTCGTGATTGATTGTCCTGCAAGCTCTCTGTATTGTGCATAATTCATAAATAAACCTGATTGAGTGATTTTACCTGAACAGTGCTTGGTAAGTTTTTTTCCACAACAATGGACAAAAATATTAAAGGCTCTCAAGTAAAAGGCGTGGCAGTTTTAGCTAATGTTGGACCCATGAGCCAATGCTAACATTAGCATATTAGCCTGCAAAGACTTTTATGCGTCATCTTTTCAAAGAAAAATTAACCTGTAACCATATATGCGAGTAGTAAAGGCATACATGGCACATGAAAATATACTGAAGACGAATAACTCACCTTTAAAGAAGCTCTGTTTCTTCCAATGGAAGCTTCCCGCACTTTACTGCGCATGCGCACCGCTGAGCTGAAGCATTCACTCCAGTGACAAAAATAGTCAAATCCAGTTTACTCAAAATAACGTAGTCTTGTACTTTTCTCAGGCCAAACATGTACATTGCTCACATTACTTGAGTTGAATAAACAATTTAGTGAGACTTGAGTAAAGCATAGAAATCTAATTTAAGTAAGAATAGGTATTGCCTTTTAGTGTTCTAGGCAAGGGCGCAGGAACGAGTCAGTCATTGGGGGGGGCGCATATCGGAAACCTGACAGATCAGTAAATATTTTGAGCAGAAATGTCAAACAATTATGCCATCAACACATCAGTAATGCGTTACTCTAATCTGACCCTTGTTTCAGTAACAAGTATTCTAACACTATTGTTACTATTTACAATCCAATAATCAGGATTCCAGGATGAACACTCACTTTAGCATTTGCCTCACAACTAGCATGCTACATACTCTGGTAGCACAGACAGGCCACCAGATTCTGATATATCTTATTGGTCAAAAGACATTTGATTATTGGTCAAAATGCACTGATATAAATTGACTTGCAGTTGAACTGGTTCTACTTCTTTCCAAAACCAAAGTAAAAAACAAATAATAAAATAGGACTCGGCAGTTTTAAACTCAATACAGCCGTTTGACCAACAAAAATTAAATCTATAAAACAAGTTTTGTTCTTCTTGAACAACTCTCTACATCAGTGCAACAGTTTGATCTACAAAATAAATAAAAATTATACTTTTTATGTCTGACACCTTAGCTCCTCACTGTTAACTCAGTATCACTTTCCAGCCCTGCATTCAGTAACTTACCAAACATGATCCATAAAAAACACTGAAGCAAAAAGCCTAAATGTTTTTATTCTCCTGTCATTTTTAGCCGCAAACATTTAATTAAAAATATCTACAGATATGCGTTTCTGTCTCTGCCTCCCTCTGACTCTCTGCAACCTGGTGTTCCTGCATGGACTCATGGATTTACAACAGACACTACAGTCATTTACAGGATCAGAATGTGAACTAAATATAAAAAGTATGTTTTTATCATACAGAATGAGAATTTAAACGACTTCATTTTCAGATGTATACATTATACATCTCAACTCTATTTACTATCCAAAATTTTCCACTAATTTATTTTTAAACCTCTCCTCAAGCACTTTTCTTATTGTCTCATGTAATTAATATAATTTTTTATATAATTAATGTAATTAATTAATATAATTTTTATATATTCACACTCTGAAACTCCACCTGGCTCTCCTATGCCTGATCTGCTCCTCTCATAATAAAATAATTTAGCTTATTTAAAAATTAAAAACTGTTCATACATATTTCACTACACTAAATGAAGACCTCACCAGAGCTTCTTCACCTTTCTTCAACATCATTCTAGCACTGCTGTTCTCCTAAATATCTAAATAATATAACATAATACATAAATACACGTTAAGTGGTCAAGTATGATCAGGTGTTGCTCACTTTAAATAATAAAAAGGCTAATTTCGCTGCTTTTTCAGTCTCATTCTAAATCATTGTGACTAGACTAGCTAACTTTTAAACAAAGTTAGCAGTACAATTTTGGACATGTGACTATTCCAGAATTAAGACAGCTTAACCAAAAAGATTTAGTTCTATATATGAAAATAAACTGACAAGATGTTATAAACGAGCGATATTCATGGCAAAATTCCTGACAGATCGTTTACCTTATTCAAACTGACTTTCTCTGACCCTGTCTGCTGCTGCCTTTATTCTGAACTGTTCAGAGGGGGGGAGGAAGCGCTCTGCTAATGCGCTGTGTGGGCCTTCAAAATAAAAGCATGCGAGTGGAAGATTTTAAAATTCTTCGCAACTGAGGTGAAATTATTGGGGGGGACGAATGTGACTCTCTTCAATATTGGGGGTGGGGGGGGGTTGAGTGGGGGGGACCCCTCCCGCTTTCTACGCCTATGGTGAGGTTGTTTGGTGCATCAAACTGGTCCTGGCTATGAGGAGATGCTGCCACAAACATCCCTCTAGACCACACTAAGGTCCCTGGTCTATGTGGTGATGACTGGATCTTCACAGGTGAGGGTCAAAACATCGGACAGACAGGTAAACAGGGTTGCTGCAGGTTTCACCAACTCAAATTTAAGGCTTTTTTAAGATCATTATGAATTAAATTTAAGGCCGACATCATTATGGGAAAGTACAGAAGAAAATGCAATACACTGCTCAAAAAAATAAAGGGAACACTTAAACAACACAATATAACTCTAAGTAAATCAAACTTCTGTGAAATCAAACTGTCCACTTAGGAAGCAACACTGATTGACAACGGGGACCCTCGTCGGGTCAATCAGTGTTGCTTCCTAAGTGGACAGTTTGATTTCACAGAAGTTTGATTTACTTGGAGTTATATTGTGTTGGTTAAGTGTTCCCTTTATTTTTTTGAGCAGTATATTTTATCCAAGCCTTGTTGCACAGATACAGTATAGTAATATTGTATGGGTTGGCAACGGAAGTGAGCCAGAGGCGAAGGCCAACGTTTCCTAGCCAGCTGGCAATAAATTTACATCATGACAGACGCAAAAGAGCTAGCTAGCTACTTAGCGGTAGCCACAACCGCTAAGTAGCTCAAGTCACAGAACAGACTGTGAGTGAATTTAAGATATCTTAAGGCCTTAATTTTTAGATACGTGAATTTAAGACTTGAAGGATGAGGACACCCTGATGAAGAGAGCTTTTCTTTTAGGCTACGGTCTTTTTTCACCATGACAGACATTGCAACAGATGACCCCATCCGTCCACAACAGACGTAATTTTACATCAAACTATTTTAGTCATATCAACAATTAAAGACATGGGACCTACTTTATGACATAACAAAAGTGTTTATAGAAGCAGGAATATTTAATGAACCATAAGCATTTACACCACTGCTTAGTACTGACATTATAGCTCAGTTAAAAGACAAATTTCCTTTAAAGATGGAACCCAAATTTTTCAGTTATGTAAAAGTACAACCTGCCCAGCATTAAAAAGAGAAACTGATTATATGTGTATAATGCTTTTAAGGAAAAAAAAGAACTCTGAATGATAAAATCCAAAATAAAATTTAATTCTTGTGCTAAAAACTGGGAGGAATGTTATAAGAGCTTTTAGTCTACAAATTCATGTCTAAAGTCTAGTTTACAAATTAATGAAACGTGAGGTTCAAGGGCGTAGGAACAAGTTTATCATTGGGGGGGACACATATCGGAGCCTTGAAAAATCCATAAATAGCTTGAGCAAAAATGTCAAACAATGGTGTCATCAACTGTTACTCTAATCTGACCCCTTGTAACGAGTAATCTAACGTGTTACTATTTACAATCCAATAATCAGATTAAAATTACGTATCCAAGTTAAGTATTTGTGATTATTTTTAGAAAACACATATTGTTGCTTTCTTCTTTTTTCCTTGGGGAGATACGTTTCATATGTAACACCAGCGACACAAACGTAAACGATGGAGGGAAAAGAGATGCACATTTTCCACCTGATGGATGAATTATTCATCGAGTGATCAAATCACTCTTTCAAAGTAACTATGCCATCCATGGCAATAAACTAACTACACTATAAATCATATGTGTGTAGACCTGTCACAATAACAAATTTTGATTTTTGATAAACAATATTATTGTTGTTTTTAGACCATTTTTAAGTAATAAATGTTAATGGGAAAATTATAATGCAAGAACACAATCTGAAAGATCAGTAAACTTAAAATTATAATGAACATTTAACACTGCAACTGGAAGGCCTTTCAAATATCCAAAATAAATTAACAAAACGACAAACAAAATGAATTTTGAAATCTTTGTAAATAAAATTTTCCTTCAAAAAAAAGGTTTAGCTGAGACCAAAGCACCAACCTGAAAGCTTTTTATCATACAGTTTTTTGTAGAAAGAAAGAGAAATAAAAAGAGAAGTGATAAATCATGCCAATGGAAATGATTGAATTTGTTTTAATTTATCTTGAGCACGGAGCTCGGTTCATTGTGCGCGTTGAAGCGGACACGCAGCGGCACGAGCTGACGCCGCCGCATGGGCAGCGTGTCGCAGCGCCTCGTGCATCTCTGGATCTTTGCAACTCGGTGCGGATCACGCGCGCCGCTCTCCCAGGCGGCTCCAATGTAAACCTTAACTATAAACCTTGGGGCTGGTACAGTTTATAATCAGTTAACTCACACATTGTGAGAGCAGAAGAAATCCTATGTTTTTTTGAACAATAACAATTTTTGTTGCTAATCTGTTGCTAAGAGATGAGTGTGTTTACTGGTAACCAAGAGCCACGAAGTGAACTTCAGATATTTACTTTTGCGAAATTTGCCAACGGTAAATGTCTTGTATCTAATCAGGTAAGCGTTATTTCGAAAGAGCTTTTGTTTTATAAACTACTTGTTATTAATTTAGTTTTAAGAGATAAGCGGGGTTTTTTCTGGTAACGAACTACCACGAAGTATAAATCGAGATTTTTACTTTTGAGTTGAATGTGTGTTTAGTATAGCCTACAAGCCGCTAATGACAAAAAATAACTTTTCTGCAAAATTCACCAACTGCACAATTCTAGTTAGTCTAAAATAAGTGGTATTTCAAAAGAGCGGGAGAAACATTATATTTTTTTATCAATAAGAATTTTTGTTGCTGCGCTGTTAATCTGTTGCTTAGAGATGATCGCGTTTTCTGGTAACCAAGTTAGAGCAGAAGAAATCCTATGTTTTTCGAACAATAACAATTTTTGCTGCTAATCTGTTGCTAAGAGATGAGTGTGTTTACTGGTAACCAAGAGCCACGAAGTGAACTTCAGATATTTACTTTAGCGTAATTTGCCAACGGTAAATGTCTTGTATCTAATCAGGTAAGCGTTATTTCGAAAGAGCTTTTGTTTTATAAACTACTTGTTATTAATTTAGTTTTAAGAGATAAGCGGGGTTTTTTCTGGTAACGAACTACCACGAAGTATAAATCAAGATTTTTACTTTTGAGTTGAATGTGTGTTTAGTATAGCCTGTTTGCCATTAATGACAAAAAATTACTTTTCTGCAAAATTGACCAACTGCACAATTCTTGTTAGTGTAAAATAAATGGTATTTCAAAAGAGCGGGAGAAACATATTTTTTTATCAATAAGAATTTTTGTTGCTGCGCTGTTAATCTGTTGCTTAGAGATGATCGCGTTTTCTGGTAACCAAGTTAGAGCAGAAGAAATCCTATGTTTTTCGAACAATAACAATTTTTGCTGCTAATCTGTTGCTAAGAGATGAGTGTGTTTACTGGTAACCAAGTGCCACGAAGTGAACTTCAGATTTTTACTTTGGCAAAAGTATAAATCAAAACGCAGAGCACAAACATTTCTAATGTAACTATTGCCCACATTAAAAGTAGGCTTTTTCCTAAAATAAGCTTTTTAGCTATTTTGTTTATTTATTAACCATGTTTAGCACACTGAATGGAGGAAGTCAATGTAAGACAACATGCTAGTTATAGCCCACATGCCACTGGCTGCATTTAGGCTAATGTTACCATTATTCGATATTGATATTGCCTAATGTTTTGTGATACCAAGTATAGGCTACAGAACAAAGACAGAAATATTTACAGAAAGAGATGTTTAAGCAGAATCAGTGATTCTGTTTAAGCAGAGAAATGAGAAAAAAAACACCATTTATCTTAAACTCCTAAGAACTGGCTTTAATTCTTGAGTTAAAGGAATTCTGTTATCAGAAAGGTAGAAAGTTTGCAATTTATTTTCCTTACACTTTACAGGTATGCAGCACTTTGTGTTGATCTGTAGTAATCATCTTTGTTGTAAAATATCTTGGAATTTGTGGTTGCAGCATTGCAAATGCTAGAAATAGTTATGGGATGTGAGCACTAATTCACATCATGGTGCTTGTTAGAGAGCCCTAAATATTGTATGTTTATGTTATTTCCCTCAGTTACTCAACATATACTGTTACAGAAACCCACAGTTTCAGTGTTGGTGTCACATTGTATTTGGGAAACGTTTGATAGTTGTGCACATAAGAAAAAAATAATGTAGTTTACTGCTATGGTGAAACGCTAGTTAAAATCAAACCTACTTGGAGATACTCAGACAATGTGTATATATATTTATTCATATTTATATAAATTCCCTTCTGACGCTTCCGCAGGTGGACTCTTTCATCCTCTGAGCTCGGGTCCTCTACCAGAGGCCTGGGAGCTTGAGGGTTCTGCGCAGTATCTTGGCTGTGCCTAGAACCTGACATTTCCGGACTGAGATGTCTGATGCAGTTCCTGGGATCTGTTTTAGCCACTGCTCCAGTTTGGGGGTGACTGCCCCGAGGGCCCCGATGACCACAGGCACTACCACAGGTCCCTGCGCTCCTCGGCCCTGTAGACGCAGGGTGAATCCTAGCAACCTGTGGCCTCTTTGCCGGGAGCACCGGACGCCACCTGATGGTGTAGACCCGCCGATTTCTGCCGGGATCAGTTTGGTAAATGCCAGGTTGCTGAAAAATAAAACTTTCGACATTAGGGATTTTTTTTTCCTCTTATTGATTGGATGTTTTATTAACAGAATCATGGACAAGTGGTTTGGTGACTCCAGCATTTTTAATGAACTTGTACTGCGGAACTGCAGCTATTTTAATGCTCCAAGGATGTCAGGGTCCGGTGGAGGTATAGTGACTGTTTTTAAAAGCAGTTTTACTTGTAAACAGTTGCCTCTGGCCTCGTTTAGTAGCTTTGAGATCAGCCTATTTGAACTCGGCAGCTCTCACTGTGCTGTGTGCAGCGGTCTAGTACAACCGTACAACAAAAACTTTATAAATGACTTTTCTGATTTCCTGGCTGATATCATGCCAAGGTATGACCAAGTTCTCATTGTTGGTGATTTTAATATTCATGTCTGTCGTCCTACTTCACCTATGGCTCAGTCATTTCTTAATGTAACCGATTATTTTAATTTTGTGCAGTCTGACTGGTGCTATCCATGAGCATGGTCACAGTCTTGATCTGGTTTTATCTTATGGCCTACCAGTTTGTAATTTAGTGATTGGTGACTCATTATTTTCAGACCATATGCCTGTTTTATTTGAGATAACGCTGTCCTGTCCTGTGCTAAAGCTAAAACTAAAGCATGCGCTGCAGCTCGGTTCTATCGTCTTCTTAACCCTTCTACTGCTGGTCAGTTTTCTTCTGTTTTTAATCAATTTATTGGTGTATAAAGTGCTTCATAAATAAAGTTGGTATGGGATGGTATGGTACTGTGGTTTTCACCTTCCAGGTCTTTTCCAGTTCCTCCCTGAGGCCTTGGTATTTCTCCAATTTCTCATGCTCCTTTTTCCTGATGTTGTAGTCACTTGGTATTGCTACATCCACCACAACGGCTTTCCTCTGTTGTTTATCCACCACCACAATGTCCGGTTGGTTCTCCATTACCATTTTGTCTGTCTGGATCTGGAAGTCCCACAGGATCTTAGCTCGGTTATTCTCCACCACCTTTGGGGGTGTTCCCCACTTTGATCTTCCAGTCCATATTTTGCAGATGTTCCTGTACACTATGGCTGCCACTTGGTTATGTTGTTCCATGTACGCTTTCCCTGCCAGCATCTTGCCCCCTGCTGTTATGTGCTGGTCTGTCTCAGGGGCCTCCTTGAACAATCTACACCTTGGGTCTTGTCTGGTGTGGTAGATCTGAGCCTCTATTGCTCTGGTGTTTAGGGCCTGTTCCTGTGCAGCCAGGATAAGAGCCTCTGTGTTGTCCTTGAGTGAGTCCAGCTTTTTCCAGCCATTGGTAGGATTTCCTGATATCAGCCACTTCAGTTATTTGTCGGTGGTTCATCCCATGTAGGGGCTTGTCCTTCCATCATGGTACCTCCAGCACCTCATCCTCTGTTCCCCATTGTCTGAGACTTTTATTGAGCACATTGTCTGTTGAGACCTTGTCCTTGGTGTATTTATGGATCTTGGATGTTTCATCCTGGACTGTGGCTCTCATACTCACTAGTCCTCTGCCTCTTTCCTTGCGGCTAGTCTCAGGGTGCTGGATTTGGGGTGGGACCCTCCATGCATGGTTAGTAGCTTCTGAGTCTTAACATCCGTGGTGTTCATCTCCTCCTTTGGCCAGCTAATTATTTATTTATGTATTTATTTTTATTTCTAACAGACAGAAAAGACAATCAAGAAAGAAAAAAAATAAAATAGAATAAAACAGAATACAGAAATAAGAGGTAAAACAAATTATTATGCCCAAGTGACAAGCAAATTTTATATTTTCTGTTTGAAAAGGAGCAGGTAGAAGATGTAATATCTTATAATGTCCTGCCCCTTTCATACTTATCAATTTATAATCAATTAACTGTCAAAACATAAAAATGAGACAACTTGTTTCCATTTTACATGACATTTAAAGATGTCCCATTATTTAAAAAGTATTTATATCATCAATAGTATTTACAGACTTTAAAACAGTCATCTTATAGAACATTTTGCAATAAGCTCCATTTTGCAATAAGCTTTTTAATCAGTTTTTTAAGCTGGTTTATATTTCTACTTATTTGAACTCATCATTCAATCCATTCTATACATTCCTGCAGGGTCTCTGATTACTGGTAAGGCGTAGCTGTTTATTGCACTGATCTTGTTCTTGCTATTGAGCTGGCTTCTCAGGACTTGACTTATTCGTTGGAGGTATTTGGCTGTGGCTCCTTTCCTTGTGACCTCATTCAGGTTGCCATTTGCTTGTGGTATTCCCAGGTACTTGTAGCTGTCCTCAATGTCTGCTATTGTTCCTTCTGGGAGTGAGACCCCTTCTGTGTGGACGACCTTCCCTCCATCCGACCACACTTCTCTAGTCCGAATAACATCCCAATGTCAGTGCTGTAGATCCTGGTGGTGTGTATTAGTGAGTCCATGTCTCGCTCTCTCTTGGCGTACAGCTTAATGTCATCCATGTAGAGGAGGGTTAGGGTAACATTAATGGTGGCCCCCTTCTTGAGTCGGTATCCGTAGCCAGTCTTGTTGGTGATTTGGCTGAGGGGGTTCAGATGCAGAACAGCAGTGGACACTTGTGCAAGTGGTTTGCAGTTTGCATTATATATAAATAAAAAAATAAAATAAAAAAACAAAACTGCAACTGCAAACCAATTGTGCAAGTGGTTTGCAGTATATATTTAAAAAAATAAAATAAATAAATAAATAAAAAACTGCCCTGCGACAGACTGGCGACCTGTCCAGGGTGACCCCGCCTCTCGTCCGGAACGTTAGCTGGAGATAGGCACCAGCAACCCTCCGGGCCCCACTAAGGGACAAGGGTGTAAAGAAAAAGGATGGATGGATGGAATAAATAAAAAACTGCCCTGCAACAGACTGGCGACCTGTCCAGGGTGACCCCGCCTCTTGCCCGGAACGTTAGCTGGAGATAGGCACCAGCAACCCTCCCGACCCCACTAAGGGACAAGGGTGTAAGAAAATGGATGGATGGATAAAAAACTGTAACTGCAAACCAATTGTGCAGTTTGCAGTATATATATAAAAAAATAAAAATAAAATAAAAAACCTGCAACTGCAAACCACTTGCACAAGTGTTAATCAAATGGGGCAGAAATCAAAAACTCTGGAAAGAATCATAATTCTTTCCAGGAAACTCTCTGCCCCCACTGCTGTTCTGCATAGGTCTGAATCCCCTCAGCTAAATCATCAACGTGAGCCATCCAGTCCTTCCAAACAGACTCCAGGATGGTGGCTCATGGGATCCTCCCGGTCAGAGCCGTCATGCACTCCCGCAACATATGCCCCCGACCCGGAGTCGGTGAGGCACCTTCTGTGGGAGTGCAGCGCTGCTGTGGACCTGTGGGAAAAGGCCGGCTCCTTGCAATTCCCATACTTGCCAGCAAGGGAGGTCCTCGACACGCAGCTAGTGCTGCACGGGGTGAGCCACCGGAAAACATAAAAAAGGGCCTCATGGAGATGTGGCTCACCCTAGCCACCATATGGACCTCCAGAAACCTGCTGGTAAGCAGGCGCAGGCAGATGCCCCCTCGTGGCTGTGATCCGAATGGTGGCTACAAGAAGAAAAACATACAGAGCTACAGGTGACACGCCTGTAGCTCAAGGACACAGCCACAAAGAAGAATCGCCTGCGCCTCTTTGGACGAAGGAGTCGACGCTCCACGGACAGAGGTCCCAGCAGCAGCGGCCTGGCTCTCCGGGTGAGGCAGGTGGGAAGGAGCAATGGGGGAGGAAAGCCCCTCTGAGCACCATCGCTGTTTGGAAGAACGGGATGGCTCCAAACTTCAACCAGACTGGCCACGGATACCGACTCAAGAATGCAGCCACCAAAAGTCTCCTCCTCTACATGGATGGCATCAAGCTGTACGCCAAGAGCGAGCGAGACATCGACTCACTGATCCGCACCACCAGGACCTACAGCACTGACATTGGGATGTCATTCAGACTAGAGAACTGTGGCGGATGGAGGGAACGTCATCCACACAGAAGGGGTCTCACTCCGAGAAGGAACAATAGCAGACATAGAGGACAGTTACAAGTACCTGGGAATACCACAAGCAAATGGCAACCTGAATGAGGTCACGAGGAAAGGAGTCACAGCCAAATAAGAGGGGGTACCCAAAAGTTTCCAGAATGACGCTGCTGCACGCGCAGTTTTCGTAGTACACGATTCTGCCGCTAGGTATTTGTTCAACCACGCCTTCTCTATCAGTGTGCCAAGCGGCGTTGATGTGGAAGGTTTCATCTACCCGCAGTGAATTTTCTTGTAAGAGCTGTTTTGTCCAGCCGTCGTTTTTCTTCATGGAGAAGTTCTATGAGCCGCGCGCTGCTCATAGAAATTCTCCATGAAGAAAAACGACGGCTGGACAAAACAGCTCTTACAAGAAAATTCACTGCGGGTAAATGAAACCTTCCACATCAACGCCGCTTGGCACACTGATTCTTCTTCTTCTTATAGGTTTTAACGGCAGCTTGCATCCATTTATGTTGCACTACTGCCCTCTATTGACTCCTACCAACTACTCCTCAAATTCTCTTAAAGATCCCAGTGTTTTTTAAAAAACGAAAAATCTTCTTTTTCCCCTCAATACTATTCAATTGGTCGATCACCTTCTCAAATACCAATTCCCTACTAACACCTAGTTCCGTTTTTAATAATCTTCTTTGGCTTTCATACTTTCTACATTTGATCAAAACATGTTCCACTGATTCTACATCACCACACCATCTACATAAACCAGTAAGGTGTTTCCCCATCTTAAAAAGAGTTCCATTTAGGAAACTATGCCCGGTTCTTATTCTATTTATAATTACCTCCTCCCTCCTGTTTATTCCTCTTATCCTTTCTACATCGATTGTATTTTGTATCCTAAATAAATGTCTACCATTTATTTCATTTACCCACCTAGCTTCCCATGTCTTTTTGCTTTCTTTCCAAATTATACTTTTACCTTCAGATTTAGATAACTTTATTTGCATGTCAATATCATCTTTTTTAATCATCTCCTTAGCCAGCCTGTCTGCTCTTTCATTCCCTATAACACCTACATGTCCAGGAGTCCAGAATAATATAACATTTTTATTTTGTTCACATATCCTATGATGAACCGCCATAATCTCATATAGAATATTTTGATGATTTTTTGTGCGTCCCTTTCCGATACTCATCAACGCAGATAGAGAATCACTACAAACTATTATTTTATTCCCATTAGTTTCCTCCACCCATTCTAAAGCTACTAAAATAGCACACAATTCCACTGCGAATACACTCAAATAATCAGATGTTCTTTTTGAAATATTAATCTTTAATTCAGGAATCACTACAGCTATACTGGTTGCTTCACTTTTAGGGTCTTTTGACCCATCAGTATAAATTTGCAAGTAATCATTATATTTATTCTGCATTTGATTATAAAATTCTTGGCAAATATCTAATGTGTTTCTTTTCTTAATATTTGTTAGTGTTCTGTCTACATTAATATATTTCCAGGTCCATGTAGGTCTCACAGGCCACAATACAGTTGGACTAAATTCCTTATAATATACATTACAAATTTTCGCTCCATCATCCCCAACCCACCCAAAGCTATCAATTTGTTTCTTTCCTCTTTCCCAACACTTTTCTAATACTTTCTTAACCGGGTGATCTGCATTATGTCCTTTTAAACTTATCCAATAATTGACCATTAGCTGCTGTCTTCTAATGCATAACGGCATTTCTCCTGACTCTACTTGTAAAGCACATACTGGCGTTGATTTAACTGCCCCTAAACAAATTCTCATTGCTCTGGCTTGAATCACATCTAACTTTTTAAACCTAGTTTTGGCTGCTGATCCATACACCACACTCCCATAATCTATTCTTGATCTAATTAGTGACACATATATACTTTTTAGGGAATCAAAACTTGCACCCTTGACACACTGATTGAGAAGGCGTGGTTGAACAAATACCTAGAGGCAGAATCGTGTTCTACGAAAACTGCATGTGCAGCAGCGTCATTCTGGAAACTTTTGGGCACCCCCTCGTACCTCCAACGAATAAGGCAAGTCCTGAGAAGCCAGCTTAAAGGCAAGAACAAGATCCGTGCGATAAACAGCTACTCACCAGAGTAATCAGAGACCCTGCAGGAATAATAAGCTGGCCAAAGGAGGAGATGAAGACCACCGATGTTAAGACACTCGGAAACTACTGACCATGCATAGAGTGCTCCTCCCCAAATCCAGCATTCTGACTAAACACGAGTCATAGGGAAGGTAAATAAGGCAGGTGATTCCTTGAGTTTTCTAAATTGAGGGAACCAAACCTTTTTGGAATCCTAAAGACCTTTATTGGAAATAACAAACTGTTCCACAAACAGGAGCCATAATACTGGATGGATAATAAATGACTAAAACTATATGATCACGTAAAAGGTTAAAATAAGATTCATAAATATATATGTATATAAAACAACAAGGAAAATGACAAAACAAACCCTAATCGATTTCTATTTGCTTTTTCTCTTTCTCTCTGTCTGAGCCTCGCGCGGTGCACCTGACCTCTGACCTCAACTCCTCCCATCTGTCCTCCCATGGACCAGATGATGTCCCTCCTACAAAACCAGCCGATGAAAACGATCGAGAAGATCTGGAGGATCAAGAAGACAGAAAAGACCTCCATCACCTCCAGGGGACAACTGTCAGACTCCTGTTGGGCATTTGGACTGAAAACTGTGTGAGACTGAGCTTTAACAACCTCCACTGGTCTGCTGTCCAGTATCAGCGTAGAGGAACAAAAGCTAAACATGCTTCAGAGCTGTGAGAGAAGACGACTCTGAACTGTTGACGCTTGTTTCATCTGTGGACAACATGGACATTTCCTGAGGGACGATCTGGACAACCTAAAGATCCAACACCAGAACCAGTTGGACTGACAGGAAGCCAGAGGAGAGAGACGGGGGAGGATTTGGCTGCAGCAACGCCGAGACCGAGTGCGGGAGAGGGGCGAGAAGGAAGGAACAACCTGAATTCCCATCAACCACTGTGAAGGACGACCTGTCTGTAATGTCCATCTAGATCACAACTTTAAATCTGAAACAACAACAGCAAAACTTCACTCTACCAAGTATCAAGTACTTCAACTTTTGACACCAAAGAGGACAACGTCCAGAGCAACAGCTAGTTTAGATGTTTCTGAAAGGCTCTCCACTCAAAGAACTATTGCTGGTCCACTGGCGAGTGACCGAAGCAGAGAGTGAAGATTTATACTTTTATGACAGGAGGTAACAAATCCTCCTGAGCAGGTGATCATTGTTCCTGCTTCTACGCTTTACCTACTTTCCAGATGGAAAATCTGCGCTTTCTTGTTGGGTTTTGAACGGACACTTATCTATACCTTCACTGCACTAATGTAATTTTTTTGTTTTGTTGGGTTTTCTAGAAAACACATGAAATTGGGTAGCTTAATTATGATCATTCTTAGTTGTTTGACTCCTATGGATGTTTAAGAGTTTATAAATTAATTCTTCTAGACATAAGAGAAGTCAATTTAAAATGAACTTTAATGTGTGTAAAAGACTCATGTGTTGTCTCTGCCTGGCAGAGCTTTCCATCCAGATTTGCTTCGTGATTGATTGTCCTACAAGCTCTCTGTATTGTGCATAATTCATAAATAAACCTGATTGAGTGATTTTACCTGAACAGTGCTTGGTAAGTTTTTTTCCACAACAATGGACAAAAATATTAAAGGCTCTCAAGTAAAAGGCGTGGCAGTTTTAGCTAATGTTGGACCCATGAGCCAATGCTAACATTAGCATATTAGCCTGCAAAGACTTTTATGCGTAATCTTTTCAAAGAAAAATTAACCTGTAACCATATATGCGAGTAGTAAAGGCATACATGGCACATGAAAATATACTGAAGACGAATAACTCACCTTTAAAGAAGCTCTGTTTCTTCCAATGGAAGCTTCCCGCACTTTACTGCGCATGCGCACCGCTGAGCTGAAGCATTCACTCCAGTGACAAAAATAGTCAAATCCAGTTTACTCAAAATAACGTAGTCTTGTACTTTTCTCAGGCCAAACATGTACATTGCTCACATTACTTGAGTTGAATAAACAATTTAGTGAGACTTGAGTAAAGCATAGAAATCTAATTTAAGTAAGAATAGGTATTGCCTTTTAGTGTTCTAGGCAAGGGCGCAGGAACGAGTCAGTCATTGGGGGTGACGCATATCGGAAACCTGACAGATGACTAAATATTTTGAGCAGAAATGTCAAACAATTATGCCATCAACACATCAGTAATGCGTTACTCTAATCTGACCCTTGTTTCAGTAACAAGTATTCTAACACTATTGTTACTATTTACAATCCAATAATCAGGATTCCAGGATGAACACTCACTTTAGCATTTGCCTCACAACTAGCACGCTACATACTCTGTTAGCACAGACAGGCTACCAGATTCTGATATATCTTGTTGGTCAAAAGACATTTGATTATTGGTCAAAATGCACTGATATAAATTGACTTGCAGTTGAACTGGTTCTACTTCTTTCCAAAACCAAAGTAAAAAACAAATAATAAAATAGGACTCGGCAGTTTTAAACTCAATACAGCAGTTTGACCAACAAAAATAAAATCTATAAAACAAGTTTTGTTCTTCTTGAACAACTCTCTACATCAGTGCAACAGTTTGATCTACAAAATAAATAAAAATTATACTTTTTATGTCTGACACCTTAGCTCCTCACTGTTAACTCAGTATCACTTTCCAGCCCTGCATTCAGTAACTTACCAAACATGATCCATAAAAAACACTGAAGCAAAAAGCCTAAATGTTTTTATTCTCCTGTCATTTTTAGCCGCAAACATTTAATTAAAAATATCTACAGATATGCGTTTCTGTCTCTGCCTCCCTCTGACTCTCTGCAACCTGGTGTTCCTGCATGGACTCATGGATTTACAACAGACACTACAGTCATTTACAGGATCAGAATGTGAACTAAATATAAAAAGTATGTTTTTATCATACAGAATGAGAATTTAAACGACTTCATTTTCAGATGTATACATTATACATCTCAACTCTATTTACTTTGTAGCAAAATTTTCCACTAATTTATTTTTAAACCTCTCCTCAAGCACTTTTCTTATTGTCTCATGTAATTAATATAATTTTTTATATAATTAATGTAATTAATTAATATAATTTTTATATATTCACACTCTGAAACTCCACCTGGCTCTCCTATGCCTGATCTGCTCCTCTCATAATAAAATAATTTAGCTTATTTAAAAATTAAAAACTGTTCATACATATTTCACTACACTAAATGAAGACCTCACCAGAGCTTCTTCACCTTTCTTCAACATCATTCTAGCACTGCTGTTCTCCTAAATATCTAAATAATATAACATAATACATAAATACACGTTAAGTGGTCAAGTATGATCAGGTGTTGCTCACTTTAAATAATAAAAAGGCTAATTTCGCTGCTTTTTCAGTCTCATTCTAAATCATTGTGACTAGACTAGCTAACTTTTAAACAAAGTTAGCAGTACAATTTTGGACATGTGACTATTCCAGAATTAAGACAGCTTAACCAAAAAGATTTAGTTCTATATATGAAAATAAACTGACAAGATGTTATAAACGAGCGATATTCATGGCAAAATTCCTGACAGATCGTTTACCTTATTCAAACTGACTTTCTCTGACCCTGTCTGCTGCTGCCTTTATTCTGAACTGTTCAGAGGGGGGGAAGGAAGCGCTCTGCTAATGCGCTGTGTGGGCCTTCAAAATAAAAGCATGCGAGTGGAAGATTTTAAAATTCTTCGCAACTGAGGTGAAATTATTGGGGGGGACGAATGTGACTCTCTTCAATATTGGGGGTGGGGGGGGGTTGAGTGGGGGGGACCCCTCCCGCTTTCTACGCCTATGGTGAGGTTGTTTGGTGCATCAAACTGGTCCTGGCTATGAGGAGATGCTGCCACAAACATCCCTCTAGACCACACTAAGGTCCCTGGTCTATGTGGTGATGACTGGATCTTCACAGGTGAGGGTCAAAACATCGGACAGACAGGTAAACAGGGTTGCTGCAGGTTTCACCAACTCAAATTTAAGGCTTTTTTAAGATCATTATGAATTAAATTTAAGGCTGACATCATTATGGGAAAGTACAGAAGAAAATGCAATACACTGCTCAAAAAAATAAAGGGAACACTTAAACAACACAATATAACTCTAAGTAAATCAAACTTCTGTGAAATCAAACTGTCCACTTAGGAAGCAACACTGATTGACAACGGGGACCCTCGTCGGGTCAATCAGTGTTGCTTCCTAAGTGTGATTTCATATATATGAAATCTAATTTAAATCAAATCAAATTTAAATTTAAATCAAATCAAATCTAATTTAAATCAAACTTCCTAAGTTTGATTTCACAGAAGTTTGATTTACTTGGAGTTATATTGTGTTGGTTAAGTGTTCCCTTTATTTTTTTGAGCAGTATATTTTATCCAAGCCTTGTTGCACAGATACAGTATAGTAATATTGTATGGGTTGGCAACGGAAGTGAGCCAGAGGCGAAGGCCAACGTTTCCTAGCCAGC
Organism: Poecilia reticulata; assembly: GCF_904066995.2. NCBI lineage: Eukaryota > Metazoa > Chordata > Actinopteri > Cyprinodontiformes > Poeciliidae > Poecilia > Poecilia reticulata. Next base: position 11,842,877 of record NC_088830.1, read on the forward strand.
TGGCAATAAATTTACATCATGACAGACGCAAAAGAGCTAGCTAGCTACTTAGCGGTAGCCACAACCGCTAAGTAGCTCAAGTCACAGAACAGACTGTCTGAGTGAATTTAAGATATCTTAAGGCCTTAATTTTTAGATACGTGAATTTAAGACTTGAAGGATGAGGACACCCTGATAAAGAGAGCTTTTCTTTTAGGCTACGGTCTTTTTTCACCATGACAGACGTTGCAACAGATGACCCCATCCGTCCACAACAGACGTAATTTTACATCAAACTATTTTAGTCATATCAACAATTAAAGACATGGGACCTACTTTATGACATAACAAAAGTGTTTATAGAAGCAGGAATATTTAATGAACCATAAGCATTTACACCACTGCTTAGTACTGACATTATAGCTCAGTTAAAAGACAAATTTCCTTTAAAGATGGAACCCAAATTTTTCAGTTATGTAAAAGTACAACCTGCCCAGCATTAAAAAGAGAAACTGATTATATGTGTATAATGCTTTTAAGGAAAAAAAAGAACTCTGAATGATAAAATCCAAAATAAAATTTAATTCTTGTGCTAAAAACTGGGAGGAATGTTATAAGAAATTCTACATCCAGAATTAAACTGCGGTCACAACTGTTTTTGAATTAATGTTAACGTTTTAATAATGAAGAAGAAGAAGAAAAAAAAAAAAACCCTAACCTTCTCTGCTCAGAGTTGATCACTTAAATTTTCCGAGTTTATTACAATAGTATCATAAACGAACCTTTAAAATATGACCCTAAATTTATAAATAAAAACACAGTCAAGTTGTTCAAATAAAAATCTGCACTTTCTGGAGTTTTAAATTAAATATATTAGCTGTAGAACAAACAGAACATATTACAATAACAGTGTATGTATATAATTACCATAAAAGCAAAGCAAACGGTTACAATCATCTGTGTCTGATTAAAAATCGACTCTTCACCGCGACACAACGTCAGTTCTTCAAGTCAAGTCCTGCTTGCAAGAGAGAGTGAGGCTGTGGTAAATGTTTCAGGTGGATTCTGGGACTTTCATCCAGTCAGACCAGAGTCCGTCCAGTTCGAAGAGAAGCTTCCTATGCTGCTGCGGCGACAAGCGCATTTTACCCACACGGAAGCAATAAAACCAGAAGGAGGCAACAAGTCGATAGTTATTTTGTAAAAGTCTTTGTTCTGCTTAACGTTGTGCTTTTTTCACCCCCTCGCCCCCACTTCAAATTTTGCTGACTCTACATGTTCTTCCTCAGGTCACAGGCAGTACTCCAGCAGCAGGATCCCGTCTGAAACACAACTGGGCGTTTCGTCTAAACGTTTAGGAATAAATTATCTCAGTGAGTTCAGGTAAGCCAACAAAATATGATAACTGAGCAACACTGTGCAATCTCCACATTAGCGGGCCAAAGCTAGACGCAGAACGTCGATCCATCATTAATTTGAACGCACCGACTCCAGTTTTGTCCACTTTGGAAATTCATCCAAAAGCGTCTCACATTTGCAGAACGCCCTTCACTTTGTTCTTATAGAGAATCCCTCTCAGTACGACTCGTCTGCCCCACAGGACAGGAAACGTAAAGCAGATTAAAAACCTAAACCAAGGTATCCATCCTGTTCGGTTTTGGCATTTAGACTTCTCTCAGCTCAGAGAGAGGTATAAATGTAGGTTCCTTTGACTGAGAACCCATAATGATCTGTGTCAACCCTTAAAGACTCATGAAGTCAAACTGCAATTACTTGACAGATTTAGCAGGAAACATCTAAAAACACACTACAGGAGCAATCCCACAAGCCACATGAGAGGTTTACAGAGGGATGGCAGCTGGTAAAGGCAGGAGGGTCCTGGAAGTTCCACGTGGGAAATTGTCTGGACAGCGAGTACGAGCCTTTACTACACAACCGAAGCATGTAGGTTTGGGTTTCAGTGAAGGACTCCGGAGACAAAAATCAGTCTGCCGTCTCATTGTAACTTGAGAATGGAATAGCAGGCAGTACACACAAACACTGTCTCTCTCTGCGCCTCTGGAGCTGAAACAGAAACAGGAAGCAGAGGATGAGACGCAGCAGGAAAAATAAACAGCAACTGGAAGCGACTGGCATGAAGGGGTCTCTGACTCTGGTCCTCTAAACCTACTGTCCTGCAACTTTTACATGCATACAGACTCTAACCTGGATCAAATGAATGACTCATTACCAGACTTCTGAAGTCTGCCATTTGATTCAGGTGGTTTGGAACAGAAATCCACCTAAAAGTCGCAGTAGCTTAAATCAGAGACAGCTGCTTAAATAGAAACTGGCAAACCTGTTTTTAAAACCGCCACGTTAAGAAAATTTTTCTCCTTAAAAAATGTAATCATAATTAAAGCTGACATGATTGTGTCTATTATTGTTATTATTATGTATTCTCACCTGTTGCCCCCATGAAGGACCTGGGCACCTTGCTGGAACAGCATCGGGAGCAGAAGCTGTTGCCACAGTTGCTGCAGTTTCTCTACAACATAAAGGCGCGTTAGTTCAATTTAGAGCCAAGGAAACGATTCGGCTAGAATAGATAATGATGTAAAAGCTGAAACATTTAAAAGGAAAGTTTCGGTCTCACCCTCTTCTTCAATACTGAGAAGACGGCATTGCAGCTGGAACAGTTGCCTTTGGAGATAAAAAGAGAACAATGAAAGGTTGATGCACTTTAAGGTTTTTCTTCCCTATTAATCAGGTCTAAAAATAGACCAAAAAAAAAAAAAGACCCAGAAAACGGGTCAGAGCTGACTGACCCATGCTGGTGGCAGGGTAGCGTTTCCGGAGCCTCTCCGTCAGTTTGGACACCTTGCTGCGGATCGGCTCATTTCGACTCAAGAAGCCGTTCTCAGAGACCGTGTCATATTCAGGAGCGCCAAGAGGTCCGTCATCATCCTCCTTCGGAAGATGGAAAAACGAAATAAAAAAACTGTTATCTCAGTTTATAAAACCTGAGTTTTTATGTACTCCTTCCAGATTAAATTCAGCCAAAAACAATCACTAATGTTTGAAAAATTTAGCACCTTCAGTATAGCTAGTGAGGCCACAAATGTAATAATTAAACCTAAAAATTCATGCATTTACAGTGCAAATACACGCAGCACATGCATTAGTCTTATAATGAGATCAAAGTCATGAAGGGAATCAATATTTTGAGCCTATAAGTTTTACATTGGATTAAGGTCCTGGGATTAGTGTGATCCCACAATAATGCCAACGTTGTTCTGGAACCAGGATGCTGCTCTCTTTACTGGAGTGTTTGGACTTGTTGTCTTGTTGAAACACACAATGGAAGGACATTTACTCTGGTCAACATTAGTTTTTATAGGATGCTTCACCTGCACTGAGGCTTGAAATCGGTGTTGGGAGGTCATCTGATCAACCATCTACAACCCAAGATCCAATAAACAAACATTCTTTCACCAGTTCAGAAAATCTCTCTCCCAGACCCGTACATTGGTTCTTGGGCTAATTGCAACAACAAAACTTCTTGCCAATTGCCTGACTTTACATTAGCTTCTTCTGATAGCTGCAGCAGTCTAAGGTCAGTGTAGACCTTTCATGTAATGACTGATGGATCCTTTGAGGTTTACTCTACTACACCTAATAGTCGATTATTTCTCATGTAGAAACATAATTTCTACAAAAATGTTGATCTTGATTGAAATTATGGTTCTGCTATTTTTTTGGCACAACTGTAAAAAAAAGAAAAGAAAAAATCGTCGGTCATCAGCAGGTCAGCTTAGTTCACTGAAACAGAGCAGGAAGCCATGTCAGGTTTTCAAAAATAAATATAACCATATTAGGGATGCACAATCGACATTTACATTGTTACTGGTCGTTGTTAGTCAATCTATAAAATATTGGTATCAATCCAATAAATAAAAAGTGGTTGATGTTAATAACGGGTGGCGTTTGCTTGGACATTTGACTGTGACATTGATTGGGGTTGTTTAAGGGAAGTATAGTAGTAATGTTTTCCATAGTGTCAAAAGGGGCAGCGAAATATATATAATAATGTAAAATATTGGTCAACATCAGTTATCGGCCGCAACAACTACTTTAATATTGGCCTAAATTTACACGTCAGTGCATCCCTAAAATGTTTTTTATGACTCATGCATACATGTTAATATACAGAGGGAACAGGCATCTGAGCAAAACATCCCATAATATGCTTTCAGTTACAAAAGCATACAGACACTGACAATCCTTAATGAGGATGTTTTAATAAATTGGATGGAGGAGAAAAGCTGATTTCACTAATGTGCCTCGTGGATGGATGGATGGAATCCACTTACCAACAAGAGCAAAGGGGTTTCCTTGTTAGGAAACAGAACAGCACATGAGAACAACTTGAAATAACACAGCCATGCTTTGAAGGCAGAACCAACCACCACACAAGGTCACGCGCACGACACATGAAGTTTTGCTTGTGGAGGAATTTCAGAAGTGGGGAAAACTCACCTGTAGAGCAACTGAACTTTCCTGAGTAAACAGGACAGCGTGAGGGGAAAACAGGAGGAATCAGAGCTTTTAATTTCCAAAACAACGAATGGCAAATGTAGACTATTTTCAAAATGTGTGTTGGAAAATGAAGAAAATACTCCAGAATGTTGAATGTAATAAAACCGGGCTCGTTTCATTTGCTTTAACAGAACAGTTTCTGTTATCCTTACGTTAAAGTCTGTCTGAGCCACATCAGTTATAGACATGCATTACTGATGCACCAATTAATTAAGCCAGTGACTGATGGCAAACCAATGCTCCTTCCTGTTCAGCAGGTCAAATTTCAAAGCAATAAAAAAAATAAATAAATACTATCAGCCCCTAAAAGCCTAATATTTGACATCTGATGCAGGGGTTGAATTTGCGTCACAAGACTGTAAAGACAACAAGGTTATTTAGGGCTTGTGCAAACATGAAATGTGATGCCTTTTGTCATACATGTGCATAAATCACAGGAACAGCAAACTAAGGTTGGCCCATACAACGCTAGCAGCAGTATTGCTTTGAGAAAAAAAAATAATTATATATATATATATATATATATATATATATATATATATATATATATATATATATATGAAAATGTGTGTGTGCATGTATATAAATTTAAAAACGTAAAAATTGAGGTGAAGCTGTAGTAAGCGTGGCTCATTCATTTATTTTATTAACTTCTTGTTCAACTGCTTATCTTTTCCTTAGAACATTTTAAATAAAGCAAGATTAAAATGTAAGGTTAAAATTATACTAGAAAGAAATAACGTGTCCTAACTGCAGCATGTAATCTGCGCGACTACCTGACTGATTATGTTTCTCTGAGTGCTTGGATGTCTCTTTAACTGCAGCCAGAAATGTTCAGTTCTGTGTCTGGGGATTATCTGAAAATGGGATTGTCTAGGCAAATTCTTTCCTCTGGCCATGACAGACTGTGGGATTACAGGCTCAGCAGGAAAGGGAACTGGATCTTCAAATATCAGCGTGAGGTTTGTTTTTACCTCGATTGCATCTTTAAACTCGTCATCAGGCTCAGCCTCCTCTGCTTCTTCTATGCTGCCAGGAGAGAGGTCCTGTTGAAAACAAACACACACACACACACACACACACACACACACACACACACACACACACACACACACACACACACACACACACACACACACACACACACACACACACACACACACACGACCACTATTATGCAGACATCTTGTAAAACCCTGTTGCCTCCTGAATCAGCCGCCTGGACAGTAGAGATTAAACGGAGATTACAAGAGATAAATTAAAATATAAGCACACAAATGAATGTCAACAGTGATGCTTTGTGTTACCTTATTGTCTCTAATCTGAGGCCCTGTCCATTTGTTTAATATGAGGAAAAAAAATCAACATGGATGACAATGTACCATGTTTGTCAATCTATGGATTTGCACTACATTAAATACGATGAGTTCAGCCCACGTGGTAAACAGAATAAGAAGCTTACAGTTGCGGCTGGTTTTACCATAAATCACAACATCTGAAACGGTCACATTCTTTGGTAATCTCACCTCCAGGCTGGTTGGGGTTGGAGTCTGGTCCGCCGTGTTGGCGGGTTCCTGCTCCTCACTCAGCCCCTCTAAGGTCTGCGTCTGACCCAAGTGAAACAGGTTCCTGAGGTCCAATAAAACTGAAAACACACATCAATGAAACATTAGAAAAAAAAAAAATCAAAACCATCCCAGGAGTTATTGTTAAATGTGTATGAATGAACCAACCTCTGTAGAAGTCTCTGTTCCACAGGAAGACAATACTGTTAAGCCCAGCAAGCACCCAGCCCAAAGGAGCGACATACAGCAGGCAAACCACTATTAGCACTGCTCCATAAAACCTGGAAGGAGGAGCAACGGAAGAATCAGACAACAGTCGGACACAGTATTCAGTCAGTTTTGACCTGACTTGAATGTTCAAATACAATTATTCATTTTGAATATACTCCAAATTTTGTTCTGAAGTAAGTTTGTATGTTCGTAAATAAGTTCGAAAAGAAGTAAGCTTGTAAAATAGTAAGTTTGTAATTAATAGTAAGTTCGCAAAGAAGTATGTTTGTAAAGAAGTGAGTTTGTGTGTTCATAGGTAAGTTTGTAGATAAATAAATTTAGAAGTAATTAAGTTTGTAAAGAAGTAAGGTCATAAGTCAAGTAAGTTAATTCATAAGAAAGTACATACATAAGTACGTCACAAGTTTGAACGCAAGTAAGTTTATTATATAAGTTCATACATAAATAAATGTATGAAGTAGTAAGTTCATATATAAGGAAGGCTTAGACCACAGAAAAAGAATGGCCTTTTTTTTCTTACAAAAAAAAAAAATTATAATAATAATTCCAAACTCAGCCACAAATCTCACACGAAGGGCAAGATGTGTAGTATATTACAATTACAGTACCATTTCAATATTGATAGCTCCAAGGTTCAGTGTGCTGAAGAAAAACGGCTGAATCACATGCAGTGTTCATGTATTTGTGTGTGTTAGTGCGCGCGCGCACTAACACACACACACACACACACACACACACCTCGATGATGTGGCATGATCATCCCAGTATAAGACCTTATAAATAGCTTCTGCTGACTGACAGGCAGAGGACAACATTTCATCCAGGTGCTTCAACCTGTTGGAGACGGTAAACACAAACAGAAATAATAATGTAGCATGCTATTAAAAGAAGCAATTATAACTAGATTAGATGTAAATGAATGTTGCCGCAAAAAATATGCAAAGTCATTGTGTGAAGTAGTGTTGCTAGTAAAAAAAACTTTCGGAGCACAGACGGGCTTCAGTTGAGAAACTATAATGAAAGTTGCCTGATGCACGAATGTTACTGTGTACACATGTGCAGGTGCATATTTTGTCTAAACTTCAGCAGCATTAAATCTCCCCAATATTTACTTAAGATATCACAACCCTACATCCAACCAACCTCTTTCTTGACTTAATTACTCTGGGTTTTACGCCAACAATGAAAAAAATACTTTCACCCTTCACAATAAAACTCCACAGTGAGACTGCAGTGGTTACTGCAGCTCTCTTTGTGTCTGTGCACTATGCCTTCATGTGGAGGAGAGCTGTACAGAAAGCAGCTGAAACTGTACTCATTAAAACATTATGAAGTCCAAAGTGAAACAATACGTTTATGCCACAAGAAACCAGTGTTTTCAGTAAGTTTTGCCACAGGATTAACGGGACCTGCAGAGAAATGTACCAATGAGTCATATCAACATACAGAGACAAAAAGCTAGTATTAGCTTAGCCATTTAGCAAACTACCCAACAAGAAAACTTTTCAGCGTTTCAGGTTTTGCCTTCTCAAAACATTGGAGTAGTTTTCCCAGCCCAGTTAACCCAATGCAGAATTGGCTTTGACGCAGAAAGTCCAACTGGGACTCTGTTTAGCAGAGAGCCGAGTCGCTCTCTGATAAACAGAAGAGAGTGACTTTGCAGAACATCACTGGTGAGGGAGATCAGTGGGACAAAAATCACAATACTAATGAGCTCATCTAATATAGACAAAATGTAATATTTTTGGGAGGTTTTGAGCATATACATTGCTTTGGTGTAATTAACTTTGACGCTGTATTGGACTGGGACTTGCTTTTGGTAAATGAATCACCTTAGGTGACTGGGATAAATATCAGGGACCAAAAAAAAAATATTGCTTAGGAGATCCTGAGCCTCAGATGTGACCAATACTTATTAAATCTACACGGTTTAATAAGGTTACATGGTCACTGCCTGCAAACCAGCACTTTGTATCTTACAGGTCTTTGATTTCCAGCATGGCCTCTTGTTTGGTGAGATTCACTGTCTGCAGGTCTCTACGATGCACAGCGTGGTATCGCCTCTTCTGCAGCTCCGCTTCCGACGCTCTGCTCCCGCACCTGTCCTGCAGGTAACCCAGGGCAGCAGGCGCCGAAACTGCCACCACGCTCACTGTGAACCAGCCAGCTGATACCAGAGGAGAGAAAAAAAAACAACTGCTTTATCAATTATTAAAATGCATAACAACAGAGCAGGGCTACTATTTATGTCATCATACCTTCAGTAATTGTGCAAAAGAAGACATTAAGGAACACACACACAAGAAGAGAGCACACCGGCATCTTCCATCTGAGCAATGAAAAAACAAATAAAACAACAAATATGATTAGAGGTCTTCGGGGGTAGGGGGGTAAATTACAACAACATGCTGGTTCAAGACATAAGCACCCGTACATACCCGAGCAGATAGCGAATGAGCTCCACTGCGTCCACAACCGGTTCTAGGAACAGAGCCATTCTCTTGTAGGACACCACCATGTTTAGGAGGTCAAAGTTCGGTGGGCAGCGAGGACTCCCCAACTCTGAGGCATCCGGAGAGCCTGGGGTCTCTTTAGATAACGAGTGCACCAACTCTCCCCGTTCCCCTGAACCCTCTCCATTGCTGTGCATTGCCATCTCTGGGCAGCGAGTAGAAAAAAAGAAAAAAGAAAAGAAAAAAAAAAGACAAGCAGACCGGATGCAATCAATGAAACAAGAAACTCGACTGGGTGCAAAAGTCACCCAGTCATAAAAAGTTGCTTCCCGGAGCAGTTTCTCTTTAATGAAAGGAAAGCATTTCAAAAGTTTCCAATATAGTCGAGGCGAGGTCGTTAGCGTAGCACATATATCAACAACGAGGCAGTTCAAAGTGATTTACACCTTGAAAACATAGTACAGTAACCAAATAGGAAACAGCAGTAAGCATAATATTTTGTCAAAAACCATTATCATCAAGAAAATATACATAAAATGTGCTGACGACTAATGTTTCAGTTATTTCCGGTTTTTGAGTGTTGCAACAATTTAGATTGTGATTTAGTCACATTTTAACATCATGTCCTATCTGCCTCCCTGAGCCCTCGCCTCTGTGTTACCAAGATCTAAAGAAAAAACAGAGAAAGTTCAACCAATGGCCAAATACATTTTGGCAAGCATCGTTCCTGTGTGGGTTTGTACTGCCCAGAGTCCATCTAACGAGCAGTTAGTGAAATATTATAGCCTCCTGAATTATGCATCCAAAGAGTCATTTGAGAATGCAACTTGGACCGCAAAACCGTGACGACTAATGGGGATGGGCATTTATCGTATTGTTGTAAAAATCTAAAAAAAAAACAATAAGCGTCAATTTATCATAACCAACAATGAAAATAATGTCTTAAAACATCAAAGGTTTTATCCATGTTATTTTTTCACTGCTGATTTCAAGAGAAATAAATAATCAATAAAGTTAAATAAAAAATACATGGTGGTGTCCCGAAGAAGTCCTTTTCAAAATAGATGTTAATTAAGGGTAGTGTTGGTGTTTGTGGGGTTTTGACTGCGGTTGTATCCAGTCACAGCCACACACAACTGCCTAAAAAAAAAAAAAAGACTAAAGTCGTCATTTTTTTAAATCGCTTTTCAAAAAATACCACAAAACTGTGTGATAAAATTTTAAGTCCTTATTTCCCAGGGAATGCTACAATTGTAATTTGACTGTGCAGCTCTAGTTTGAAGCTGGAGAATGGTGCCTAGCGGAAATAAGTCATCTGACTCAAAGTAACTTGAACTAACATCTGGATAAGTTCTGGATCAATGATCTCGTTTCTGCAATGTAATCTGATTACATTGTTTAATTAAAATGTTCATGCTTAGTTTATGATTAATTTTAAACAAAAAAAAAAAACAGGAAAGAAATAATCACATTTTGGTTTTCGCAACACCGCAAACACGAGAAGAATGTGACGCTTTAGTCAGATGAGAGCAGAATTAAACTTTTTGATTGCAAAATGCTTTGTGTGGTTTACAGGTACATGGAATATGGTCAAAGGTTGTATGTAGTTTAGACTGCAACAAAAGATTCCAGACTTTTGCCTGAAGCATGCTGCCATCATACTTCAGGCTGCATGATAAGCATTCAGCCAGGGCTTAAAAATGGAATAACTAGGATCAAAGCATATATTAGAATGACCTAGTCAAAGTCTGAGGCTTAGAAGTGAGAATCTGTGATAAGATTAGGGTTATTATTTTAAAGAATGACCAAAACAAAAAGTCTGCTAACACACTTAGCAGACTTATTATTTGTCAAAAACTTTTAAAAAGGACTTAAATTTTAACATATTCACTATCTAGTTCTGGTCGATCACAATCAAGAAACGTGACAAAAGGTGTAAACGGGTGAAGGGGTATAAGTACTTTGAAAGGCAATGCACATGACAGTGAAAGTGGCTTCCTATAAGATAGAACCGGTGTAGCCTTTAAAAACCTGCTCGAGCAGTTTTCCTATTAAAACGCGAATATTTCCAATAGAGTCACAACAGAATGAACAGGCAGCTCAAACAATTGATGCTAGCAGCTGCCGTGGCCCGAGAGAGATGTGGTCAAAACAGGAAAGTGAACTCTGAATGGAGAGCACGGAACACTACATAATAACACGAATGTGGGAGCATTTCATGTTTCACATAGCTTAAAATATGAGGTAGGAGTAGATAATAACTCACTGTGAGCAGAGAGAGAGTCCAGGAGCAGCAACAGCAGCTGCAGAGGAGAAGAGAGGAGCTCAGGCGAAACTAACGAAACCCACCGACATCATGAGACCGGGGAGGGAGGAAGAGCCTCCAAACTCGACCAGCTCCGGTACCATGACTGCAGACGGTCCGTCCGAACAGCCTGGCTCATTAAAACTGCCACAGAGGGGGAAACACGACAAAAACCGCCGGTTTTTGGCTAGCGGCTATCTTTGTTAGCTCGGTGTTGTTCAGAGAACGTTCGCTTCCCATTCTAATCCAGGATGAATAGTCGATAGCAGAAAGCGGGCTGATCAGTACAGAAGAGTCGATCACAGAGCAAAATGATCAATTTCAACACATAGATAGATAGATAGATAGATAGATAGATAGATAGATAGATAGATAGATAGATAGATAGATAGATAGATAGATAGATAGATAGATAGATAGATAGATAGATAGATAGATAGATAGATAGATAGATATTAACTCAGAAGTTATTTCAGAAAAGAAAAATTGTGGTTTAATAAGACCTTATTATCCTTACATCTAAATCTGCCAGGAAACTTAGCTGTACCTAGATTGACCCCACCAACACACACAGACACACACAGCCTCACAACTCAATATTTGGGTAAATTATGCGTGGCAAGTTGTAAAGAAACCACGATAAACTTCCAGCTTAATACCCATTTTAGTGTCACTTGTGCTGGCTGACATTCTTGTATGGACATGGCATTTAAGCTTACTTTTCAAGGTCAGGGCCATTCTAGAAGCTTAAGTGCTGCTTAGCGTCAAAGATTTTTTTTTTTTATCTCATGGGTCATCCAATAGGATAAAGACCCAACACACAACTAAAAGCACCCAAGAATGGATAAGAGCAAAACATTGGACTATTGTGAACTGGCCATCTGAGTCCTGATCTGAATCCCATTGCATATCTGTAGGAGGAGCTGAAACATGCCATCTGGAGAAGGTTCCCTTCAAACCTGAGCATTTTGCCCACTAGGAGTGAACCATAATACCTGTGGACAAGAGCAGACGTTTCATTGATAGTTACAGAAACTATCCATAATTTTTATGAATAAAGAAACTATCCATAATTTTTGTCCTGTTTTATTTGTTGTTTAATTATTATTATTCTGTTGAATTCAAAAGCAACATCTGATTTTCACTGGTAAATTTTCAGTAATTTGTTTTATTACTTCTGTCAGCTTTTTGTTCATTAATGTTACACATTTTGTATTCACATGTGTGAATATTAGTATAAACTGTACGATTTTCAACCCTCCCAACTTATTAGAAGTCACTGTGAAGAAGAGGGGAGGAGTGCTCAATGCTACTCTTGTGCAATGTTTAGAAACAGAGGAAGTGTTTATAGTTGTTGAAAAAGGAAGTTGTTTTTTTTTAGCTCTTATCAGTTCAGTATTAGCTAAGATGGGAAGTGAGTAGAGAACTTTCTGTCACTTCTTACAGCTGCTTTTTCTCTACAGCTCATCAGAGTACAATAAAAACTATTGCAAACTCAAATCGCATAGGCCGTAGCTAAAACAGATTACAACCGGCTGCCAGTTAAGACAAATTAAATACTCAAGTTTTAGGACTTTGATGCTATTTGCTTTTCTCATGTTCCTGATCTTCAAACACGCTGTTCCCACTTTAGTTTTATCTTCAGAGCAAACATCTTATCAAGCAGTTACTGCAACAGGCAGGAAGCTTCTGACAGGGCATGATTGTCTGATTAAAATAAGTTTCAGTTGGACAGTTGTCATGTTGTGATGTTTTCCTAAACATGACCCGCCTGACTGAATGATGTGGATCTGTTTAAGAACTGGCTGGTAAAACATTATATTGCTTGCATATTTCTAAAATGATCATTTGAGTTATTGTCAGATGAAGTTAAATGCCAGGTTTTTGACTGACAGTAATTGCTTTGCTTATCCAAACTGAAGTTCCGAGTGTAATTTGTATGTTGGCGTTAAATATTTAGTTTTTTGTCATTACCCAGCATGAGATGAAAGGGAGAAATGATCTTTGTCGCCCTCTACTGGTATCGCAAATAAGCACACAAGTCAACAATACCAGCTCAAACTGGCTCATACAGTGATTTTATTTAAATACGAAAAATAGAACGACAAAAAACAGCACTTTGATTGAAATCGGGAGGCCCCACATAAAACATAAAATGTCATTATGCACTACAATTATTATTTTCACAATACACTATACCTGTATACGGCTATTAAAATAGTTAATCTAATACATTCCACCGTTTGAAGGTTTTATTAAATGCTGACTCAGTCATTGCAGCTCCACCACGTAAAAAGGCTAATTTGTGAAAACACATCGTCAAGAAAACATTTTAAAAGAAGACCCTGTAAAAACCACGTATAAAAATATTTACTCTTAAAGCTTCAGAGCATTTCAATAAATTAAAAGCGCAATCGAAACCCCTGATGTAGTATTTCTTTTCAAAACGTGACACTTGCGTATTGTATTGACTCTTTACAGATTTTGACTGACAGCCAATTAATCCTTTTTTTCTAAAAAAAAAAAAAAAAAGTTATGATATTGGAAATTTATAGTCAAAATCAACCCTGGGGAAGACTGCTGACAAACTGATATTTTTAATCATCTGCTTTAGATTACTATAATTTAATGCATTAAAGAAGTTAACACTCTCCAAATCTACTGCTGGTTATCGCTGTGAGAGCGCTGGTGGAATTTGAGCCCTCCACAGTTCCTGAACGACTTCCCGCACTGCCCGCAGACGTACGGCTTCTCCCCGGTGTGGATGCGGAAATGCCGGGTGAGTGCTCCCGAGTGGCGGAAGCACTTGAGGCACACGGAGCAGGTGTACGGCCTCTCTCCGGTGTGGATGCGCAGGTGGGTCTTCAGGTTCTCCAAGCGGTTGAACTCTCGGCTGCACACGGTGCAGCGGAAGGGGCTGCAGCCCGGGGGGTACAGCTGCAGCCTGGTTCGCGGGCCCCCCGCTACGGGCGGCAGACAGCGCTGCTGGAGCCTCTGGCGGCACTGGCCGTAGTGTCGCCGCAGCAGGCTGGGCAGGGGGAAGGTCTGACCGCAGAACTTGCACGTGGGAACGCCGGCGACGCTGCGGCCTGCCTCCAGGTGGAATCTGTGGACCTGCGGAGGAACTTGTGATACGGAAGCTTGTTCGGCCAGGTGGAAGATGTTTGGAAACTCTGGGGAGACGGACTGGAGGTCGGAGGCTGAAGGGAGGCTGCTGCTCACGTCTGGAGGACAAGCTGAGGGAATGAAAACAAATCGGATAAAACCGTAATGTCATGATGAAAAATGTAAGGTTTTGTTTGTCACAAACATTGTATTTTTTTGCTTGTTTTAACATGAGAAAGTGAAGTTGTTTTTTTTTACTGGATAGAGAGGGCAAAATGTCTCTTGTCGACCGATGGACCAAACATTTAAAACCTTAAACAGAAATGCTCCTGCACATTTCTTCAACTTTGAGCTCATCTGGTTTGCCTCTTACCTTGATCTACCCTTGCACCGAGAAGACGAGTCTCTGGATCTTGACTCTGAATATCTGTCTCCTCTGGCGGCCACCCGATGCCCTCCATGCTTAAGTTTTCCTCTTTAATTAATTGCAAGCAGCAGGATGCCCCACTCCTTTGCTCTTCCAGTCTTTCCTGCTTCACGATTACTTCCTGCATTGTAGATTTGATGGCTGTGCTGAGAGGCTGCGCCGACTCTGGAGCTCGTGGGTTTCGACATGTTATCACACCTTCGTTTTTCAATGCAATCATCCGAGATGTCATCTCGGTGGGATCTATGAAAAAAAAAATGAAGCAAATTGTAAAAACAGAAAAATGTTCAACAGAATGTTTTGTTGTAAGGACACTGAATGTAATACAAAAAAGTGCATAGACTTTTCTTTTTACCATCTGCATTTTGCTGAACATTTTAGGAATGACTCTTTCCTGTTCAAACATGACTATGCACCAATGCACAAAGCAGTCTATAAAGAAACGAATGAGTAAGTTTGGTGTGGAGGAACATGACTGGCCTGCAGAGTCCTGACCTCTACTCAATAAAACATCACTGGGATGGATTGGAAAGAAGACTGCAAACCAAGCCTTGTAGTCCAACATCAGCGTCTGACCTCACAAATGAGCATTTCTAAGAATGGTCATCGTTTCCCCCAAACATTAAGGAAAGTTTTCTTAGAGTTTAAGCTAAATAGGCAAATGCTGAGCTGATATAAACCTTTAGCATTAAAGTTCGTGTGCGAGAGTAAACCAATACCATCGGCAATGTGGTGTAAATGAAACATAACACCTATGTGCACACAGACATGTTGCCCTACCTTTATTATGATCCTTTTCTTGTTCTGAGGCTACATTGGCTAGCAGCTCTTCACGTCTGTTCATATATTCACCTCGAACATCCGGGCCAGGGCGGCCGTGACCTGCAAGTTCACTCCTGATCTCGGCGCTTTCTGTTGTAGCATTTGTGTTTAGACCGCAGGGCGTAGGGTGGGGCGCCTCGCCTCTTCGCATAACGCCTCTGTCATTATCCTCAAGCCGCTCACATTCAGCCAGCATCTCTTCTGCCCGCTGCAGCTTCTCTTTCAGGGACTCGTTTTCCCTCCGCAGCTCTACATACATGTCGCTTGTCGCCTGACCTACGAGCGTTCGCACCTCCCGGACTGCGATCTCCACAGCCACTTCCAGAGCTCCGTGTATCGCAGCAACAAGCTCCTCTTGAATTGATCGCACAGCCTCAGATCCGCATAATGAAGGCGCAAACGCTCGCCTTTGCGCCCCGGACAGCTGCGGCTTCATGGCGCATTCAGTTTTTTTGTAATATTTTTCGTTGACTGACCTAGGTTTGCTGCTGGTTTGTAAACCGAAACTCCACTTCCGCACAATACGATATGTATGGAATTTCAGTCGCTCTCAAAAAATTGAGGTTGGGATTCTGGCAGCTCCCACACATTGCGACACCTAACGGTGGGCGTGCTAAACTGCAACTATCCACAAAAAACCCGCACACCCGTCATGATACTAGACTTTATTACAGTATCCAACAATGGTCAAATCCCATATTCAACGGCAAGCACACCAAAATGTCTCTCCGCCGTGTCCGCCATTACTCTCAGCCTTTGTAGTTGTCCAAGTTTGATAGAATCCAACCGGAAGGCCCGAGGATGGCCACAAACATCACAGCAAGGACAAACATGGACTCCTTTAGAGAAAGAAACAAATGAAATAAGTCAAACAAGAAACAGTGTAATTTTCTAACAAAACATAAAAAAAAAGAAAATCTATTTTGGTGCTTCGAACTTACCACACCGCCTATTTTATCTTTGGGGGTCTTATCGCGGATGTAAGGTGCGCTTTGCTGAACAACACACATTCTGGAAAGTTGAATCGTTCGAGATTTCAGCAGTCCGACAAAAAGTCTATTCATATTCAGTTTTTACAAACTGTCTCCAAAGAAAAATAAAAGTGTTACAAATTTGCCGAAGCGGAGCCATACAGCTGCTTATATTGCACTCACACACCTGCTGGCTGATTGGCGTTGCGTTCAGGTGTCACAAGGAAAATTACATACCATGAAATCAGAGAATCGTACAACATAGCGCTATTATTTGAAAAACCTGCTTGTAGAACCCACTTAATAGGCTCTACAATCAATAAAACAAATGTTGCATCAAATGAGTCCAGTCATTATGCTACTTCCTCCTGTTTACTGTTGGTTTTTGAAGAATTTCCCTCTAATGAAGAGACAGTCGAGAAATATTTAAGAAGGAGATCTGGTTACTGCAGTTTATTTGAACTATTTTTACATTTAGTGCACCAATTCGTAATTTTCTCTTGACCTTGACACAGGCTAGTCTTAATGTAATTGTCCTGTCTGTTGTAGTGGTATTATATATCTCTTGCTGTGCCTTTAATTCTGAATTGGATCACTGTTTTGTTGATCCTGTTTTCTCTTAGCGAACCTCTGCGTTGTGTTCCAGCTTTTCTAATTGAGCTACTAGACAACTTGGACTACTTAATCCCAAAGTTGTTTCCTGTTTGTTTACTCCACCCAGTGCTTTTAATATCCATGAAACTAAAAACAGATTAGAAACACATCAAATCTTATGTCACTCAACACACTTAAAAAACAAAAACAAAAGCTGAAATCTGCAATTGGTCTGCTAAGCATTCATCTTGTGCCAGTAAAATGCAATTGAGTCCACTCTTCAAAATGATTTTTGGGATCTTCCCCATCCACGATTAGGTCTAGTCCAGGATGATGATTTGCACATTGACCTATAAAGTAACATTTGGGCATCTAATTTAAAAACTGGACTTTTAGATTTAAAAATTCACTCAAGGAATAAAAAAATGCCTCCAGGTCTAATTTTGAAAGAACTGCTTGAATGGCCTCCTTGCCAGGATCCTGCTAAATAAGTGAGAAGTGAAAGGCTTTTTTATTGTCAAGCATGCTTTGCTTGCAAAGGCAAGGAAAACCTCTTGCAGAATCACATATCCCACGAGACAGCAAACAAAAAGAAACAAAGTGCGACATAAAGTTAAGCCCCAAATTGTTCATACTCCTGACGGATTTAAGTTGATAGCAATCGTTTAATCTGACCAACACGTTTTTAACTTAGCTTATTACTGGATGTAATATTAACATGTATTGGCGTGGCCCAGCCAAAGTCCAGACCTGAATCTGATAGACAATCAGTGGAGGGAGATTAGAGTGATGGCAGGGGGGCTTCCAACTTCAGACTGTTGTGAGTTACGGCACACATCATATCTACAGCTGGAGGAAACGGCTGTGTAGTTCCACATTCAAACAAGAGAACCGTTCTATACTTCTCCACACAATCCTCCTCAGCTCAGCCCTGATATTTTTACACATTCTTTGGTTGTTAAATTCTTTCTCCCTCTTTGTTTACAGGCTCACGCTGAGGTGATCGCCTTGGGCTTGACGTCACTGCTGGATTACTCTTTGATTATTCCTTCCCCCGTGGCTCTATTTGCCTCTGACGCTGCGGTTGGAACTGGGTCAGCTCAGCATTAGGTGGTGGTGAAGGCTGCAGTCTAGATGCTGGTTCAGTAATTAGGTTGTCAGTGCCTGACTGTAGTGTAGAGTCAGACCGTCTCATTCAATCCACAGAGCCTAAGGTAAGCATTATGATTGGACTACGCTGCATTTGTTTTTTTTTTATTGCAAAAGAACTTCTCAGAGTGAGCAACATTATTTCTTGGTTTAGAAAAAAGTTTTTGCCGAGTGTCATTTAATTGGTAAAACGAAATAACCTCTGGGCTACCTCATGAAAATACTGTGAGAAAATACTGTCAGTAATTATTATGTTCTTTTATATTCTGAAGAAAGATCAGTATTCATTAATCTGTTGGGCGTCTAAAGTCTGGAGCAAAATTGATCAATACAATCGTTTTCAATCCAAACATTTTCTCCGAGAATAGCAAGATGGCCTAAATTTGCAAACATGGATGACTAGTTCAACAAAGTGTAGATTTTTCTTAATTTATAGAAAACTGTATTCAGTCAATAAAAAAACATGAGATCTCTTAGTGTGGAACACTTCAAGACATGCATGCATTGCTGCAGACATGCAAAATTAAGCAGATTGATTTATTTGTTTGTGTGGAATTTGTTAGCAAACGATAAATTATTGATAGGTTTGAGCTGTGCAGGTTTGACATTTTCCTTAGGACTCAACATGTACAAGTCCAAAAGTATTCAAACTCATATTTAAGCCAAGAAGCTTGCTTCTTACAAGACACAAACATTCTCTCAAAAGATAAATTAAAACTTCATGTAAAGTATTACATTTGAAAAATCGATTTACTCTGTATTAAAATAATGTCTCAAAATTATTAAAACTCTTGCAATAATTAATGTAAAAATCTTAATTTGCTTAATAGCAATAAAACCCTTATTTTATGTGCTGACCAGCTTTTTGCCTGTTTCCAATGTTTTTGTTTGTTTTTTTGACTACTTATATTTGATCATAAGTCCTTGAGGTCAGAAGACTATTTTTGGCCTAGTCCAGTAGAGGTATGGATATCTGTTGGCTTACCTATGTTAATAAAAGAATATAGAGACTTTTGTCTGCTGTGGCAGGGAGTTTCCAGATGAAGTCTCTTCTATTTAGTTTGAACAGCGTGGCTCATTTTCTTAGATTTCCCCTCTCTTTTCAATTATTTATCATCTAGTCATTTTTTTCAAGGTTACCTTTTTTGATTCTTGTGCAGGATAAAAACAAACAACTAAGCTGTCTGACATAATAATATGGCAGAGGCCTTCGAAGTCAGCTCCACTGAGAACAGTCTGCCTGCGGAGTGGAAACCTTCCAGTCGGCGCAGTAGGAAGTCGGGCTGCTCCAACATCTTCTCAGGGGTGAACCTGCATCAGCTGCACAGGCTGTTCAGAGTGGCGGGGGACAGAAACGCGGAGCATCGGGCGAAGCTGGTGTGGCAGGACGTAGAAGCGAATCCGGAAGGAGCAGAAAAGGGAAAGCAGAGCGAAGAGGAGCAGGTAGAAGATGAAGCGGGCCTGGCCCAGGCCTTGGTGGGGCTGAGAGTCCGAGCCAGGAATAAAAGCGGAATGAGAGCGGAAGGACACGGTGAACACAAGTGGCTCAAAACGTCGGGGTATCTCAGGTATGTGAAAACGTCTGATGGTAGGATTCTGAGTTTGTGTCTTGAAAGGTGTGTTTAACATCAAGGACCTGACATACAGACACTGACCTTGCAAGACTGAGTTCTGCTCTGCCTACAAATTAAATTTTTCTAAAAATCTAATTACTAAACAAACCTTGATTCAGAAGGGGGATAAAACAAAGCAATGCAAATCAGGAGATTTCGTTAGATAGACTTGCTATAAGGGCAAGTCTTTTAGGAATATGTCACAATAGTGTCCCTAACTTACTCAAAATAGCAACTGTGGGATCTAATTGCCACAGCAATGTAAAGTGTCCTGCTGTTTTTCGTTTCATGTTTTCAATGTGAAGCACTTTGAATTGCCTGTTGCTGAAATGGATTATACAACAAAATGTGACTTGATTTAACCGAAATTAGGTTTTCAAACTGTTGAAAACCTGATTCTTGTTGACAAATGATTGGAGCCGTGTGTGAATATACAAAGTGCTGTTAATAAGAGCATTAAACGTAGTTCTACCAAAAAAATTGTTTGAGAAATTTGCATTGCTGTTCTTTCACAAGGACAACCCCAGATTAGAAAATGTTCATGCATAAAAGCTATTTGTTGCGTTTGTGATTTATGACTGTCCTTTTTTGAATTATTGTTGTTTGAGGATTTCATGGTGGTCAGATGAACTTACTGTTGCCTTTCTGTCTTCAGGGTCGAGGAGCCACTGGCTGTCTACGCTGTCGAAGATGACGCTGATCAGTCAGAAAGTCTGGAGGCATTTAAGTTGCCAGCTGAGGAAGACATTACAGGGAATCAAAATCCCATCAAGCCATCATCATGGAGGTTGGGCATTAGGATGGAGAGCGCCAGAGACTCTGAACGCTACCTTCACCGCATCCTCCACTGAAAATAATGCCTACTAGTAGAAGACGGAAGGATCCTGCTTCTGCATCGATGGAAATGTGTTATGTTGTTTTCAGCTCTGGCCAAAATTTCTACCTGGAAAAGCACCGAGTGTTACTGCAGGAAAATCTCTTCTGTGTTGTATCTACTAAAAACAGATTGTAGGTGGACCATCGTGTCAAACTGTGTGTGTTTAAAACAAGAGGTTGTGTGGAACAATAACAGTATTCCACAGCTGTAAATAGTTGCATGTGCAATTTCTTTTAGATAAATGTGTTGCATAGTAATAATGCTTTTTTAAAAACATTTGAGCTTGTAAAGATGTAAAATTCTGATGGAGATAAAATATTACAAAAACTTTCAGTCAATAATGACTTCTGATTTTGCATGAGTGCTCTGACACACAAGAAATGTAGCTAAACAGTAAAACAGATTAAAAAAATAAAACAAAAAAAACTTCATCAGTAGAAATGTTCCCTGCAGCTCTTTGTTGCATTCTGGATTAACAGACACAATCAGTCCTGGAATAACACTGCCACTAATAAGGTGGAGTCATAGAAGTTTCAGAATATGTAATATGGATAAGACGGTGCTTTCTCACACTTTAAAAAAAAATCTAAACTTACATCGGTTAAATCCATTGATGGAAAGTAAAACATTTCCCTGCGTTTCAGTAACAAGCATCTTGAAATTCATTGGGCAACCAAATGACTATTTGTGTGATTACTTTTAAGCTTAAAAAGCTTGCTGTTGCAGGTCTATGGGGTGTAAGTGGTCCTGATAGTGTATTGTATTTTACTGGTATTTTATTAAAAACAGCTTCGTGATCAGATGAGAGAAGGTTCACAGTAGAGAGTAAAACATCCATCCATCCATCAATTTTCTTTCACCCTTGTCCCTCAATGGGGTCGGGAGGGTTGCTGGTGCCCATCTCCAGCTAACGTTCCGGGCGAGAGGCAGGATACACCCTGGACAGGTCGCCAGTCTGTCACAGGGCAACACAGAGACACACAGGACACACAACCATGCACAAACACACTCATACCTAGGAGCAATTTGGAGAGGCCAATTAACCTAACAGTCATGTTTTTGGACTGTGGGAGGAAACCGGAGTACCCGGAGAAAACCCAAGCATGCACAGGGAGAACATGCAAACTCCATGCAGAAAGACCGGGGCCGGGAATCGAACCCAGAACTTTCTTGCTGCAAGGCAACAGCTCTACCAACTGCACCACTGTGCAGCCGAGAGTAAAAAATGGCATAAAATCAGAGGAATTAAAACAAAAAGAAAAAAGGTCAAAGGCAGTGGTTTCTGAACTGCTTTCAGTTTTAACCAAGTAGTTTCATCAGTTAAAGGGATTTTGCAGGTTAACTCTTAAATGCCTTCACACAGTGACCGTCTTACCTACAATAGTTAACTCTCTTGGCATTTTCCTTTAGTTTAAATTTAGAAGAGTTGGTCTCAAGAAGGGCTAGTTAGTCCGCTCCCAGCTTGGGAGAGCAGCCAAGACTAAAACAAATTAATAGATGGAAAAATTGAAGCGATTTACTCAAAGAACTTTTAGGCGGTCTTCATTTTTTGGGTTGAGTGGTTATTAGCACAGGATCTGATTACCATTTAGTCAGCAAGTGGAACACAGTGGTTCATTAAAGAAGTATTTACATAAATCATTGATGTCGAGAGTGGATTGTTTTATGATGGCTAAAGTCCACTTCAGTCCTGGAAATTCAGACTAGGTGCTAGGGTAAAACGGTCTGAACCCATACGGAGCTTTAATGCTTGAAAATATTTTCGCCCGCCTTTGACAAAATGTTTTTATTGAGGACATCATTTTCAGACAAGAACTGGCTCTACCGGTTCAGACGGAAAGAATGCAGAAGAACACCAAATCGGTATTAATTGAATATATTTCAGTTATAATCTATCATTAAATATTACATACAAATTATACAGTGCAGTGTGACAAAACAATTCATGTCAGTTCAGCAGGATGTTACTTCTCGTTTACTTGGGTCGACCCCAAGAGCCACAAACGTCCGGGGGGGAAATCGTCATGACTGGGAAAAACAGGGACGGGTACAGACCACCCACCTGTCTGGTTACAGAAGCAGAACTTTGTTCTGTTTTTAATTATTAAATTAATTTGCAAGGGGAAAAAAAAAACAACTAATTAGGCAAACAAATAACATGGCTCCTATCTTAATCTCTTTAAATGTACGTACCTCCGTTTTGCAACGTCACCTCAGACGGCTTAGACGTAGATTTTGATTACCATAGAAACAATGCGCATCGTGAATCCAGTTCACATGGTCAGTGTATAGAAATACAAACCGCTTCGTAAGTGTGTGAGAGTTAACTTCATAGTCGACGAAAAGCAAACGTATTGGCACTGCTGTTGCCAGCGTGGGAGAGGAAATCGGCACGAGCGTTGGAAAACAAAACGAAAGAAAAACAAATGGAATGCAAAACACCTCTCGTCCAAAAAAAAAAAAAAAAAAAAAAAAAAAAAGCCACACACAAATGAACGCGAGGGCTCTGAGTGGTGTGCAAGTGGGTGTGTGAGCAACCATAGCATGCACCCATGAGTGCAGAGAAATGTCATTGCACAGAACCTTCTTCGATCAGATTCACACAAGGCACGGATGCAAACAGGGAAGATATTCTGGGGAATTCCTCTTCTTTTGGCCTCATTCCTACATCCAATAACTTTCCTCCTGCAGCAAAAAAAACAAAAAAAAACAAAGGAGAGGAGAGGTGGCAGGACCTTTTTTTCTTCCCTACACAAAAATTCAGTTTTCTCCTCCATCCGTGCACGGACGCTCCGTCAGCGCGGCGATCTGCTGCTGCTGCTTTTCTTCTGCACTACCACCAGGTGAAGAAGGGTCTTCTGCTCTGGAAACTCTGTGTGTAGGATTCACTGTTGGCTCTCTGAGGCGCTCTCGCCGTTTCAACAATAACCGGGGGCATCTGGACCAACTGGAGCGGGGATTTACCGTCTTTCAGTGCTTGGCACAGGTTTAAGATCTGAAGATGGAATGGTAGGAAAGCGAGAAAGCAAAAATATTCATCTCAGATTAAACTTAAACATCCCTAAAAACAATGTAGATAAAGTTCTTCCAGTGGGGGTTTCGATTTCAGGTTTTAGAGCAATCATAGGAAAGAGAGGAGAAAACTCACCTGGCCCCTCATGACAGACACTTGCTTGTGAAACTGTCCCCTGTCGAAGCCCGGATCTTTCTGTGGCAAAAAGTCAACATGTTTGTTACCTTCACGTAAACTGGCCTTCGCTTTGCAGCTACAATTTACGTCAACGCTGAGGCTTTCCTTGCCTTAAATAGTTCGTAGAGGTCCTCTTCCAGGTCTTTGATGAAGTTCGGATCAGATAGTTTGGGAAGCACCAGCTCTTTGATTTCCATGGAGAAAGCCACCTTGGCTTGGGACAGCCATGCCCAGTAGAATGGGTCTGCAAGTCAGACAGTAAAGCCGTTTCTTAACAGTGTCTTAAAACAATATGATCATCAACACCGATAGTTTGCTGCCATGTCACCAAAACAACCAGTATATTTCAACAGAGAAATGGCAAATACGCCAAATGGACTTTTGAGAATACATTTGTGTGAGACATCAGTCTACTGGTAAGCATGTAGAGTTTCTTACAAGCTCTCCAGGAGTCGGGGTGTTTGAGAGGAAAGGCAAGGCCGTTGTCTATAGCTGCCAGCTTGATGATGGGTTCCTTGACTACAACCCAATCTGTGTCCTGGAGGGGGGGGGGAAATGCAAACATTCAGCACAAACACAGCACAAAACATGCACTTTAATCTGCCTCTGTAGGAAACAAAAGACAAATCTCTCAGTTAGCCATTGGTCAACATAGAGCTGGGTTAGGTTCTGAGGAGCCCGCGATGTTTAAAGCCCAACCATGAAATGATATTCCTGTTAAAATGCTTCCGTGAAGATTGATGAATAGATAGCAATATTTGTCTGTGTTTAAAGTTTCTTACTTCCAAAGAGTAAAACTTCAACATTTACCACAGGTGCATTTATTCTTGAATTTATCAATGAAAATGCAGCAGACCGCACATTATCGTTAAGAAAGCGGTGGTGAACGGGTTTTTACTTGCGTCACTTTTACTGAAAGGACGAGTCAAAATGGAACTATAGGTTAGTGTTTGTGTGTGTAATTGAACATGCTAAATACAGAGAACTGAAAAACGCATTTAACAAACAAAGGGAAATCTTTTTTGGGAAGTGACATTTCTCTAGTCCTCACTTTTTTCCCCCGTTGTACTGAGCTTTTATAGTTCGGTTTAGAGATATGGTGTGAGTTAAGTACTAATAAAGTTAGGGTCAGAATACAGTGGTATTGGTTAGGGTCAGAGATTTGGGATGGGCACAAATGCAGTTACTAAAATGAATGGAAGTCAATGCAAAGTCTTCAGAGCGATAAAGGTACAAGAATATATGTGTGTGTGGGTGTGTGTGCGCGTCCTTACCCTGTTCCCACCAGAGTCCATGGGACAATCGTATTTCAGCAGCCAGTTGTCATTTCCTCTATCTAGATTTTTAAAAAAGGCCAAAAGCCATATTCAGAAGTTACATCTCAAAAGAAGCAACAAGGTTGAGATTCTAATATCTACATTCCAATAAATACTGGAACTTGAATATCTCTGTTTCTGAACACAATTACCCGTGTTTCTGATGATGTAGTCCAGGACCACGAGGCGTTCAAACTGCAGCTGTAGCTGACGGTTTGTGTTTTCCGGCAAAGGCTCCGCTTCAAACCTCCGCAGCCAGAAATCTGCATCCTTGTATCCGTCGACAAACATTTGGAAGGACCCGACCTGAGCAAGTTTAGGGAGGGAAACAACAACAACAACAAAAAAATCTTAACATGTGTGGGTGGGACATTTTTTCCTCTCAACTGTGCACATCAGAAGACAGCCCAGGCATGTTTTGGTAACATCACTTTCTGATCAAAATCCAGAGGTATTCATTTAGCTTCAGTTTCTTTTCATACTCAAAATATGAAGAAAATAAAAGCGCTGGAGAAAAGCAAAATAGCAAATTATGCATGTGCAGCCTCCAGATGTTCAGTAGATTTCATTACCTTACTAAATATTAAAAATCCAATTCTGTCTTGTGGCCCGGTTTCTGTTTTGCATTTACAGTTACTACTTCTTTTTTTTTTTTCTTTCCTTTTAGATTACCGTTTGAAAAGACGGAGAACAGGTTTTACTGAAGACCATTTCTGGCAGTCATGTGACGAACTCTTAATACTGATGAGGACTGACCTGCTGTTATGCTTTTATTTTCAGTGCATTTAAAGTGCCACTTGAATTTGAGCTCATTAAAATCCAGCTTATAGAACATCTTTACATTGGAGCAATAAATGTAAATAACTAAAATCTTTATACAATTCATTGAAAAATAGGCAGGTAGTGACTTTGAAGATGTGAAAAAAACTCAAACAATATTTCTATAAGCATCATTATTTTTTACCTTAGGTGGCAGTCCAATTCGGTGGAAGCGCTGACCAACTTTGGGCACCTTCTCCAGAGCCAGCCTTTTCCCTCTAGACTTGACCCTGTCTATGGCACTGTAGTTGAATGTTTCACTTGCCAAATACACCACCTGGAACGACAACGATGACTCAGAAATCGTAACTGAAAAAAAAAACGTTTCAGGCTTTTGTGACGTTTCTTGACAACCTTTCGGGAGGCATTAGACTTCTATCTTAAGGCAGATTAGGAATAACGGAGCCATTAGGAAATTAGCTATACAGTTAAACCCTGCTTATAACTTCATTTCATATGGAAACGATATTTAAAAGCTTGCATTTTATTGGTAGGATATAAAATGTCAAGTTTCCAGTTTGGCCAGTTGAATGAAAGACATGTTCCCTAAATACCCATAGCACCATGTGTCTCACAAATAAAGCTCTATAAGAGGAATTGTCCTTAAATTGTGCAGCCCTAATTATTAGTTAAACAAAAATAACTTTGAAAATATTGGAGCAACAGGCTATTCATGAAAGATGAGAAAGATCACATAGATTTTTATTAGGCAGATTATTTTAGTTTGAAAATGTCATTTCTAACAGTGTAGGCAGATTTTTTTAAACTAAAGTCTTTGAACAAAATGATTAAATTATTGAAGATAAAATAAATAAATAAATCGAGTCTTGTAAAAATTACAAAGGCATGGTGGAGGAAGAAGAGTAAAGGCGTATGGACCGGACCAGAACTCTTCTTCTGCTGAGGGCAAATCAATTTTGAAACAAAAGCAGCAACAGCAGCTCTGCACTGTTAAACCATAGATGCGTGAAGAACGATTTTAAATATCAACATAAATATGCAATAATTACATCCAAAACTAGTTCTGTCTGGCAGCCAGGTGTAAACAGAAATACAACACTTAGCTTTCCGGCTCTTTCAACTCTCCTTTTGGCCTGCTGTGTCAGATCTGCTGAAGTTCTGCCAGCTGACATAAATCAGGTTTTTGGGGAAATGTGTAAGCAGTGGTGTGAATGGAGATACCTTGGTCCGGGGGACAATGTTGAGCTCCAGTTTCTGATCAACCAGGCTGGCCCCGGCCTCTGAGAGGTAGCCTTGGTTTAGAACCAAACAGTCGCGGCCGAAGCAGCAAGGACAGCACAGTTTCTGGAGCCACTTCGTCCACTTGGGATTCAGCTGGCCGTACGGTTCTTCATTTTTTGGCTTGAAGACACCAATAATTTTCTGCAAAGACAATGAGGGGGGAAAAAATGCTTGTATTTTGTACCAGATGAAACGTTTACGAGTCTGTCATTGGTCAGAAATCCACACTAAAAACAACAAACATGCTACGCAGCGCCCTTACACATTATAGCAAACTTCAATGTGTCTTATTGGGATTTTATGTTACAGACCAACACAGTGCAACAATGTAAAGTTTACACATGGCATTTGAATAATGGTTACAAAGAGATTTCTGGAAAGTGTGGCATGCAAAGCCTGAAAATTGTTGTTCTATATCCAACAATAATACAAGCAGCTTCCAACCAAATGAGCAAATGAGTCCTTTAAATAAAAACAGATAAGAAGTTTGATAAGAGGAGGACAAATTTGGGGTGTGCCGTGATTTCACAACTCAATATAGAAATCACATGTCTCTCGTATTACACACGCTCCCACCAATTACAAAAAAAAAAAAAATCCTCAGAGAGAGGTAGCACATGACTGCTTAGCACAGCAGTGACTAACTTAAGAAAGCGCAGCGGTGGGGGTCAATGGCAGGAGGTCACTGCGTAGAGTAAAAACCTCCTGCGGTTCACCTACAATGGCCTTTTCTGTTTTAAATTGCCTCAAGTCGAAATGAGAGAGGTAAATGAAAGGCTGTGGCTCTTTTTATGTCAAATAGACTGAAACTGAGGGTCTAAATGTAAACTTCAAAAAGAGACTTCCGCTTTTTCTTGGGTTTTTTCCCCCCTCTCTTTTTGCACAACATTGGACACATTGATGAGGACATATTAGGAAGGCATGGCATGTGAGTGGCTCAAGGTTCTCCATTTAATCTGGTGGCCACTAGGAAGGTTTGAAGTACTTATTTGAAGAGGAACGCTCTCCAATTTCTCCATGGTGACTTGGCTTTTATCCGAGTCACCGTGCATCAATTTGTTGAGTCCCTGCTAGAGCAAAGAAGGCATGCGAGTTCAACATTTTTGGTCCAAATGGATATCAAAGAGTCAATTTTCTGTGGAGGGGGAAAAAAAACCCCCAAAAAACAAAAAAAACACCACAGAAAATAGAAGTTGCATTGCGAGAACAACTAAAGTAAACTTCAGCGCGTTTGATCGATGTGATGGAAGGCTTTAAACAAGCACCGACATGCAGTTTTTCCCCAGCAGCAGCAGAACCTGAAATGATTAGCATCTGTCTGCACAGTCAAACTCAAATGATGACAGCATTTTAAAAAGGACCTCAGCTGTTATCAGTATCACGGTATGTCAAAGGTAAAAAGTTTACAGTTTCAAAACCACCAAAAAAATAATACTTTTTTTCTAGCTTATATGAAAGCCTAATGCGTCCGTTTAGAAAAAATTTCAGCTAAAAAAAGCAACGGACAGTCAGTGGTTGGAAGCAAGTTGCGCAACCGATCACTCTTCAATCACTAACACTATCTGAAGCTATAGGCGATGAGTTGCAGATCTGTTAAGCAAGTAAGAGCAGACCCACTCTCCCAGCAAATGATTGGTTTCAAACTAGTTTAATTCTAAAAGACCGACACCGTAATAAATTGCAATGCTGGCTTAGTCTCAACATGCATTAGCATTGTGTCTTAAAGCCTTTTAGGAGTCTGGGACATACCTTTATAATGTTTCAACCATGAAAAAGCAAGACTTGTTTGGAAAAATATTAGCAGTGAGATTTATTTTTTAGAAGACCAACAAAAGGAGCAGCAAAAGCAAAAGAGAAGGATGAGCAGTGCTCGCAAATAGCTGATGGGGTCATCCAGGACATGTTGCTGTGAAATGTCGTCTCTGCTGCCCCGATATCGAGTTGCTAGCATGTCATGATAGTCATGAGACCATCCTAAAGCAACAGTCTTCAGTCAGAGGCCTCTTCGGAGTAGCTGTAAGACTGAGTGCTAATGGAGGTCCTTCCTGCCCACCATCTACAATGACTCTGAAGATATTTTTGGATTACATAAGTTACGACAACATTTGATTTCCCTTTCGGTTCAATAAAGTGTTTTTGAATTGAAACTTTAATACAGTAGATAACTACTTTTGCAACATTTTGTTTAATGGGATAACAAGGCATTTTTGAATGGGTCTTGTTTCATCAGTAGTGTGTCATAATGTGGTTTTTGAATACTAAGCTTCTCGTTAGTATTCTCTCTATCATAAAGCTTTGTTTTGAAAGAGGATTTGGCTACTGGAGCACACTTTACCAAAGATCTGCTCTTTGTAGAACACAAAAGACATCAACTCTCTTTACCAATGATGCTGTCAAGGGGCTGTTATATGTTATATTAGGCCTTAGTTTTTGCTGTGTTAACTGGGTAAAAGTGTGAGTGTGTGTTGTGTTTCAATGTGTTGTAGTCCATCTGCCAAGTCATCACCGCATTGTTAGAGAAGGCCTTTATCAACAATCGACCACAACTCTGTCCCAATACACATGTATATATGTCTCAGGGCTACAGAGATCTTCAAGCTGAACCCCAACACTGTCAGACCTGTGAGGAGACACATCTGGGAACCTTTAAGTAACCTGAGCATGTAGATGTGAAGCCGCTCCTCTTACCCCCTGAGAGTCTTTGACAAAATAGCTTCCACTGGAGCCCTGGTAGATCCTCTCTGGGTATATCCCTTCCTCTATGGCTCGTTCGGCCTTGCGGATGATCTCCCTGAACTCGGGATCTTCCGGGAACTCGTTCCTGTGCGGCTCCCGAGAAGCGTGTCCTCGCTCCCTGTCCAAGAGCGGCTGCCTCTCCCGGCTCCGTCCGGGACTCCCGGCCGGGATGCGCACCACGGAGCCCGGTGTGCTCCCGAAGGCGCCTCGGGGGCTGTTAGGCTCCGTGTAGCTGAAATCCCCAGAGTCCCGGAGCGGAGAGACAAGCGGACTTGTCTCGTCCATGGTTCGAAGGTACCCGAGGAGTTATTTTATCCTCTGTTAGGAGACGACAAAACGGAGAAAGAGGATGAAAATGAAGAAAACAAAAGGCAGGACAGTTGTTTTGCTGGTTAGCTCTGACGCTGGCTAACAAAATCAGATGACTGTCATCTTCCGGGAAGAGGCGGGACCTGTTGAGTGTTTTGATCTGCAACCAATCAGCGTTGAAATCCTTCTGTCAGTAACCTCATTACAAATGCTGATTGGATACAGTCACCCTGCACGCAACATACATGTGAGAGTGTAGTTAATCTAATTAATTACCTCTACCAAAAGGCCTTTGTGAAACATTCTGTGATTTATTTCAACTAAATTGGATCTGAAGCATCTGGATTTCTCTAAAGTTACAGAGCCTTAAGTGGAGCCCTATACATTCATGAAATAACTGCAAGTAGCAGTTTTATTTTTCAGTGAGATATTGAAGGACATTAATCTGCTGATGAAACCCTACTTGATTTTATAATTCTTATGATTCTTTTCTATAGCTTACATATTGTGTGCAATCAACCTTTATAGCTTACTCACACAATGCTATAAATACAGGGGAATGATTCTGATCAACAGCAGGCCTAGCTTTAATTAAAATCAATAGACTTTTATTAATTATTAAGACACATGCACTTTCAGTATCAGTGTCAGCTGCATAAAATACAATGTATTTGTCCTAATTTGTACATTTTTTCGTTTTAATTTATTCATGAGTAATTTCATCCAAAGTTGTTCTACAGTAAATGCATATTTCATGGCTTGTTTAGAAGATGACTGCGTGTCAATACTGACCCCTGTGGGACACTGTGAGTATTGCACAAACGTTTATCACAAATTGTTGCCTGTTGCTCAAATAACGTTTAAACGTCCCTCTAACGCCATACCATGTCAGAAGCAGCATCCTAATAAACTGTGCCTACAGATTTGTATCAATAAAACAAAATAAGTCCTAGTTGTTAACTAATGTGACCAGCATTTTTCAACTGTATGGATGTTATACTGCAGGAAAAAAAAAATCATGTTGATCCTATAAGTGGTCAAAGGGGTTGAGGTCAATACTGCAGATCGATTATGTCAAATTCTGGAAGTACTATCTGATAAAGTCCTGTCTGTGTTGTAGAAAATCATTCAGGAGACATTTCTCTGAACTGAGAATGGCCTCAATGTTAGCAAGTCTCAATTTTCCAGAGTATGTCATCTTACGCCATCACAGATGTTCTGAGAAATTTGGTGGCTTTATTTTAGTTTTTTGTATTCTTTGCTACTCAATCCGCAAATGTATCTTCCTGACAAACATGGCATTATTTCAGAGGAAATACAAAGCTTTCTTAAAAGTATAATAAGCAAAAAACATTGTCACATGTGAAAGAAAATCAATGAAAAGCATTGATTTTGCTGTACATTGTACATGTACAGAAACATTTATTTTTATACTGCCTCATATTATGTATACATTTGTTAAAATGGGATTACTTCTCCATTCTCTAAAATTAAATATTGTATTATTTAAAAAAATTTCAGTGATTTCTTTATATTGCAAAAAGAGATATATTTATTAGACTTTTGTGTATTAGTGTGCAGGATTCTTTGCAGTACCATAATATTCTACAGTTTATGGACAGATAATTATATTCATAAATAAATAAACATTTTTTTCTTTTTTTATGTTTGGGTGAAAGTTACAGAGGTTTTGTGTCAGCCTGGAGGACGCAGAGCTGGGTTTGTGGACGTGCCGCAGAGCGCATCCTCTTGACTCCTTTCTCCTTCGCCTCACTCAACTCGCCTTCTGATTGGTGGAAACCACCCGGAAGAGAAGAAGGGAAGCCTTTTCGTCACCCACGCTACTCCTTTAACCCCTCTTCACTAACACGCTCACCCTTTTCGGGTTGTCCAAAAAAACGACTCCTTCTCTTAATACCCTCTTTAGAAGCTGCTGCGGAGTCAGAACTAATCCGCCGGCGTCGCTGCAGCATTTTTGGAAGAACCAAAGCTACCGGAAGTACCGTGCAGAGGGCATTGGAGTGAGGATGGCTGCCTACAAGTTGGTTCTGATCCGCCACGGAGAGAGCGCCTGGAACCAGGAGAACCGCTTCTGTGGCTGGTTCGACGCCGACCTGAGCGAGGCCGGAGAGAAGGAAGCGAAAAGGGGAGGACAGGCCCTGAAAGGTAGGGTACAGCGGTCAGCAGGTCTTATCGGACTCTCTCTCTCTAACTCGGCCGCGGGGTTAAGCCCCTGAAAAGATGGTGCTTATGTAACTGGAGGATGAAGAAACAGGCAGGCTAGGGACTCCACAATTCAGCTGCAAACAGAGGACGCATTTTGGTGTCGTTTATATCTTTCTTACAGATGGCTTTCCCCCCTTTAGCTTGACATTTTGTTTAAACAAAAAAAAAAAAAAAAGAAGCATTTTCGGATTAGATTTATGCAGTTCAGTGAAACCTGTCAGACAAATTAAACCAGTCATGGCTTTGGTTCACTTAGATTTATTCACATGTATATTCATATTTAGAAGAAAACGTGTGCAGAAGTGAAGGAGCTTTCTATGCCTCACAAAGGCTCTTTCCAGAAAGAAAAGGGGGAGACTATTAAGAGACAATTTCTCAATTTTCAGTATTTTGTTCTCCCTTTTGTCAAGTGGAAATTTCCTATGAGTCACTGAATTTTGGACACGTGTTCATGCGTGCACCCACTGTTAATTTGACCTCAAATTCCCCTGCAGACACATCATCCAGAGCTCATAGTACCATGTGTACCATGTGGCCGATGACTTTAAAGAAGAAAATGCTTAATTTCTTTGGAAAGTGAAATGTAGCACGAAGATGATCTTTGGATCTTGTAAGAAATGTTTCTCTTCAGAATAATATTCCCCATCATATCTTGAATGTCTCAAAAATCTGTGTACAGCACCTTGGAAAAGGGTCCTTTTAATACAAACCAGATGCTTAATTGTGAAACAGGACGATAATAAATGGTGTTTTAATTTTAATTGCGATCTGAAAAGTGGGGTGTGCACTAGCTGACCAGAGTCGATACTTTGTAGGAGTGTGTTTTTCTACAGTTACCGCTGTAAGTCTTTTTAAAATATCTTAACATATACATTTTCAAGTTCTGGCAAAGACTCTGAATTTGATTTACGTTTGGGCTTTGCCTGGGCCATTCCATTGAATGACTATTTGATCTAAGCCATTCCAATGTAACCTAGCTGTTTGGTAAGGGATGTAATGCTTAAAAGTGAACAACAGGTTTTTCCTCCAAGACATCTGTATTTAGGTGACTTCTGAAGGTTGGGATCGACTGCACCTCATTCTAGTGGTGTACGAGTGAAAGGGGGCAACAAATGAATGCCACACTTGTCAGATTTTTATTTATAGAGAGATATGAATGCCATTTACCACTTCTCTGCTTTACAACTACGCACCAGTTTTCACACATAAATTCTCCCCCTGTCAAATTCTCTTTAAAATGTTTCTTGTCTCATCTTTACCCTCAGATGCCGGCTATGAGTTTGATATCTGCTACACCTCTGTCCTTAAGAGGGCCGTCCGGACCCTGTGGTATGTCCTGGACAGCATCGACCAAATGTGGCTGCCCGTCCACCGAACCTGGCGGCTCAACGAGCGCCACTACGGCGGCCTGACGGGGCTGAATAAGGCAGAAACTGCTGCCAAACACGGGGAGGCTCAGGTGAAGATCTGGAGGCGTTCCTTCGACGTTCCTCCCCCACCCATGGACGAAGGACACAACTACTACCAGAATATCAGCAAGGTGAACCAGGAAAACTGTGACACATGACCGGAGTTTCTGTTCCAAATGTGCAATTAAAATCACTCGTCAATAAGTTTGTTCACATGATAAGTCATTTAAAAACGGCATCCTCCTAACACTTCCTGTCATTGTGTTCGTCTTTTCCGCCGGTAGTAACATCCGGTTGTTGATGACGTGATTTGTGTGAGGTGAAGAAGTTGTTATTCCAATTTGTAGTCATTGTATGGTCAACGGAAACGCATCT
Source organism: Poecilia reticulata (assembly GCF_904066995.2). NCBI lineage: Eukaryota > Metazoa > Chordata > Actinopteri > Cyprinodontiformes > Poeciliidae > Poecilia > Poecilia reticulata. The sequence goes on from NC_088830.1 coordinate 11,877,168, forward strand.
AATGAAGCTTTTTTTTTTCTCCTATAAAACATAAATGTGTGTAGTCTAACCATGAAACATCTGACAAGTGGAACTCTGTCTTTTCGTGGCAGGACCGGCGTTATGGTGACCTGACGGGGGATCAGCTTCCCAGCTGTGAAAGTCTCAAGGACACCATTGCCAGGGCGCTTCCTTTCTGGAACGAGGAAATTGTTCCCCAGATCAAGAAAGGAAAGCGGGTGCTTATCGCCGCCCATGGCAACAGCCTGCGGGGCATCGTCAAGCATCTCGAGGGTAAGGGAGAAAAAAACTCATCATAGAGACAAAACCCACATGTTGTAATTACCTGCACTTAATTTGTGCTCTTTCGTTAAATGTGTTGTGTTGAGGTTTTTGTGGAATTTTTCTGAGTGAAAATTATAAGATTGAGTTTAATTTAAGAAAATAAAAACTCAAAGAGAAGCTTGAACTGCAACATGATTTGAAAGCAGTTCTATACTTAAGCCTTTCGTATCTTTGAATAATAACCAGAGATATTTGTTATGAATTTAATTGTGTAGTTAAGCCTGTGGCAATAAGCAATTATTTAATTGAATGATGAATTAAAATAAGCTTCATAATTTTCTTTCTGATTTGGCCTGAAACCCAGTGAGAGTAACATTGTTGGGTAGTTAAGTGAAAGCCATATGAAGGGGCTTAGTTTATAGAAATTAATAGGGATGCACAATATATTGATATCAGCCGATGTAATTAATTTTTTAACATGTCGGTATTGGCCGGATAAGTAAAACCGGGCCAATTTAATAGCAACAGATGTTTATCTCCAATGTGTTGCCATTTGTTTCTGGAGCATGTTGGCCATGTGGATTTTGTTTGGTCATGTGATAGTGATGCAGAGCAGGATAAATATCGGTTTTCATTCTGGGGCATTCTGTCAGACGTAATATCAGATATCGGTAATGATATTACCGATATCAATACCGAAATTTTCAAATCGGTGCATTTCTATAAATCAGTTGATAGCGCACTGAAGTCTTAACATTAACTTTGATTGCTTTTTTTAATGAGATTTTCTTTGTTTAAGGTTGAGTGAATTAAACATATTTTCTGCTTTGTATTTGTTGCTGTTTTCCAGGGATGACGGAGGAAGCCATCATGGAGCTGAACCTGCCCACAGGCATTCCCATTGTGTACGAGCTGGACAAGAACCTGAAGCCCACCGGACCCATGCAGTTCCTGGGAGACGAGGAGACCGTTAAGAAGGCCATGGAAGCAGTGGCCGCTCAGGGCAAAGCCAAGAAATAGACTCGTCAGACCCGACGAAGCCCCAGAATGAAGACCAATCGTGTACTGTTCCCACGTTGAGTTGATAAAAAACCAAAAAAATGTTATTTAATGGTTGTAGCATCACAAATTGAACACAATTAGACCTGAAACGTGCACTTTAGAAATAATACTCTGCTTATTGGTCTTTATTCTGTTACACACTGAAACATGCATTCATTATTAGACTGTCGAGAATAGTTAAAGCACTGACCAAATTGGAAATTAGGGACCAGAGAGCAGAAGGGAGATTGGATTCAGATCTGTCATGGACGACCAATGCCTGCAGATGAAGCTCAACAGGAACCAGACCGCCACTGGTTGATGTTAAAAGGATGAGTGCATTGTTTTGTTTTGTTGTACAATGATGAACTTGTTTGCTGTGGGAAAAATGAATAAATGTTGAGACATAATTTAATGATTACATTTTTTTTTACAAGTCTTTGCTCTTTTTTTCTTACACCAGCACAACTTTCTTAGAGGATTCAGTGTTTTTTCCTGCCATATAGCCATATATAAAATAAATTCACTGGAAAACTAAAGACAACCCAAAAGTATAAAGTGTTGTTAAAAAAAATATGCACACCCTTTAAACTTTTCATTTTTTTGTACACATTTGTATTCTATTAGGATCTGATACAGTATAAGTGGTGCAAAGGTTGAGAAGATAAAAGTAGAGTTGGGTTATAAAACAGTTTAGTCAAGATGAACAGAGCTAAGTACGAGACAATACTGGAAGAAAACATGCTAGAGAATTAAAGACTGGGATGGAGGTTCACTGAACATCCCTATCACACACTAAACATGTTGAACATCCCTATCACACACTAAACATGCGGAACATCCCTTTCACACACTAAGCATGCTGAACATCCCTATCACACACTAAACATGAAGCTGTGGTGGGACGATTTTGAACGAAGGTAATTTGCTCAAAAGACTCAAAGTTCAGACTAAGATTTTATTCAGAATTTGTGGGAAGATTTAAAAAACTGCAGTTCACTCATGTTTGCTACCTAATATAACAGAGGGTGAACTGCTTTGCAAATTATGTACAAGAAAAGCAGTCCCATGATATGTAAAACTGATGGAGTCACCCTGAAAGTATTCCAGCTGCAGTGAAAGGTATCGACTCAGGGGCTCTGCTTGCACACTGTTAAGACTTTTATTTGTTAATTGATTAAAAAAAAACTTCTATTTTCCTTACACTTCACAATAAAGCACTTTGTGATGTTGATACGTCACATAAAACCGTAGTATACTGAAACAAAATCCGATTTGCAATTAACACTCGTTCTGTTTGATAATTGAGTAGACTTAGGACAGAAACAGTTCTTTGTATAAAGGTTGCACATCCCTGGTCTAGTCATAAACGTCTCAAAGGAAGGCTGGACAGACAGAATGGAAGATCTCGTCAGTTCCAATTCCTGACCACTAGGTGGCTCTAATGTAGCCTACGGTCGATTGGCCAATCGCCAAAAAAGGGGACAAATGAAGAAGAAAGAAAACCATCCAATCATAATCTAGACCAGCCTTCTTTATAGCCAATGAGGTGGCTCTCTGCTCTTCCCGAAAACATGTCGCCCCTGAGATTGTGTGTCCCAGGTGAGTCCTCCGTTTAAAGTGTTTAAAATGTGTTTCACTCGGAATTTAGACCGTGTTAGTAGCGCTGCCGATGTTTCGGGTGATGGAGAGGCTTTTGTGTAGCTGAAAAGTTAAGTGCCGCTACAGTCAGACATGTTGAAACAGCTAAGTAGCCACACGTGAGCAGAGACTTGCCTCTTCTTGTAGATTTACAGTGCGTTAAATTTTATTTATGGCCGCAAAACAAGATGGGAGAGATATGTTATAGTTAAACGTACTGCTCTTTTTTTCTCGACTTCGTTTAGCTGTTTTGGTCTCACCTGCCCTGCCCATCGCCCCAGGCGTAGCTGCACATTCCTCTGCGCTCTTGTTTTTGAACACACCGACTCCACCCGCAGCTACTCCCCCTCATTCAGTTTCATTATGAGGATTAACGTTATCTGTTTATGTATTTATTACTAAATAACGGGTTTAAATGGACAAACATAGATATTACAAATTTTAAAAACTACAAAAGTTCTACCTTTAATTGTATGTTTTGGAGCCTCTCGTACTGTATTACATTACAGTTCCATTAAATTTATTACAATACAATTTAGATTCTACCTTCAGATTCTCACCTTTTAAACTGAAGCTGGTATTTCTTGAAATATTTATTTAACCATTAATATTTTAACTCGGTGTGTAGTCGTCTTGTAATTGGAAGGTTGTTGGTTCGACTCCAGCTTCCTCCTGTCCCACTTCGATGTGCCCCTGTGCAAAGGCACTTAACCCAAAGTTAAGTGAATACCGATCTACGCATCGGTGCAGAAAGAGTTACTCAGCCCCCTGTCAGATTCTTAGATACAATATAATTTTATAAGCATTCTAAAAAATAAAATCCTTCATGTTTGCGCTTGATGATTTATCTTTGGTGATGAGCGCCAAGTCTTTGAGGTTGGAAGTTCTCCATCACCTTGATTTTTAGATATTACCTTCTTCCAGCCAAAGAAAACATTGTGCTCAGTTTAAAAGATCGCTTTAAAATCTACCAGAGGTACGACTTATTTTGCACATGACGGTATGTAATGTTCCCTTCACTGACTCCTTCTCTCTTTGCGTTCAGGTGAGAAACTGTGCAGTGTAGAAGACTGTAATCAAGGCACCGGAGTGTATCAGCGACATGGCTACATCTACTCCTCCCTCGCTGGCTACGTAATGAGGAAGAACGAGGGAGAGGAGGTGAGGTTCACAAGGCGGTGGCAGAGTTTATTTGTGTAGCTGGTGTGGATGACAGACTTTTGGAAAGCTGCCAGCGAGGTTCACACAAGGGCCTGAATAAGAAGCATTGTGCAATTTGTGGGCCGTAATGAAAGTGAGCAGCTCAGTGTGCAGTGTCACTTTACTTTGAGCTGATTGAAAGCGGTCACATTTTTTAATGACTTTCCGCAACAGAAAGTAAGCGTTTGCTCAAAGTCAGTCTGTTGCACGACGGCAACGAATTAATTTATAAGCGCAACAGTTCATTTCTTACTATGTGAATATTTTAACAATGTAGACATATTCTTGCATCCTAGAAGAAGGATATATGTGCAAGTGTATTTTAAAAAAATTAAATGAGGATAAGTAAGGAGTTGTTTTTAAAAAAAAATAAATCTGGAGGTGTTTGGTTAGTTTTTCATGAAGTATTTTAAGTCATTCTTCTTTGAACTTGAAAACAGTTGCTTTCTGCCATTTCTTTAAAAGCCAGAAGTGTTGTCATCCACTATCCTGAGTGCCTTTGCTGCAACATGTTTTCAGCTCCTGTAGTTGCATACCATTACATTCTCACTCCTTGTTCAGCTGTTTGGTGTGCTACTCCAGGATTCCCACTGCTCTTGGAACCGTTCCAGACAAAAACCATCTTCCATTTTAATTAAACCGTACCTTTACCCTCTAAAATATAGTTTTTGTAAGACAAGATTTTTTTTTCTTCTCTTGAAAATGGCCTGCTGTTGATTTGTACTGTAATGAACTGTATTATGACTGAATCCCTATTCCACGATCACAAGCTGCTGGTACATTCCTGCTCTTTAGTTGGGTTTTGAAGAGTTTTAGGGCACAATGAGAGAGAGATGCAGCACTAAACAGTTGTTGCAGTTTTTGTTTCACCTTCATTTGGCCAGTTTCAACAGCTGATTTAAAATCTCTTTGACGTTCAGCCAAGGATTTAATAACGATGTTGGAGAAACTTATTGTTGACATTTTGCTACTTCCACACCTCCTGTAACCTGTCTTAAAGAAAGGTGTTAACTTCATGTATTCCACTGTGGCTCGGAGCTTTTTCCACAACCTCAGTGGAATAATTTGTCTCATTTTGTTTAAAGATTTTAGCTACAAATCAGCAGCAGAACCTGTATATCTGGTTGGGCTTAATCTGTAGAAGAAATGAATTCTCCACATTTGAAGTTCGAAGAGGATTTTGGAACATGCGGCGGTCTGAAAATAGTGATTACCATCCAGTTGTTAATGACTAATTATGAAACATTACAAAAACAAGCATAATTAATAAAGTGCCTTTGCCTGCTTCCGTCTGTTTCCATAGAAACACCAGTTGCCTCAGTTGAAACAATTTTTAATTATTTCAGGATCACTATTTTTGCTCATTCACTTTTGCTTGTTGTGCACAGGAGACATTGTGTGCATGTATTTAATATTTGATGAATATGAAAAATCTTTTGATGGAGTTCAATGTATATAGGCTTGTAGCATTTAAGTTATATTACACAGAAATGTCCCCATATATGTCAGGTATATGACATATATGGGGAATGTGAGCTCACTGAAATGCTCACTGAAATGCTCACTGAAATGTGAGCTCACTGAAATGCTCACATTTCAGTGAGCATTGCTCACTGAAATGTGAGCAATGCTAATTATTAGTAAGGGAGTTGACTGAGGTGTCTGTGCTCCCCCAGCTGCCGGTGATCTCAGTGGTGAGGGAAACTGAAGCACTGCTGCTGCCAGATGTTGGAGCCATCGTCACCTGCAAGGTCTGTTATGGACACAAGCTCATTGTTCACTTAAAACGGATTCATTATAAACAGACCTATACATTTCAATCCTTTTATTTCAATTATTTTTTCTTTAAAGCTTTTTCTTCCACTCAACCTTCCATACACAGAAAGCTTATTAATGCTGTGAATAATTTTTTGAAATACTTGAAGCAATATTTGAAGCACCTGCGACTGATTTACAGCAGGTGCTTCTTAAGAAAAAACAGAATTTCGTCTCAATTTTAATCTTTTCAGTGGTTAACCTCTGCACAGGAATGCAGTGGCTATTCCTGTCAGCATCACTTTTTCCTTCTACTCAACTTTCCATGAACATGCTTAGGAACCGGTGCCTTATCCTCGTTGTGGAGGGGGTCAGTCTGTCTGCTGGACGTCTGTTACGTCAACTGTTTGTTTTGTTTTTTTGGCAAAAACATGATCATCATTACATTTCTCTATTAAAACCTCTTTTTATTGGTTTATGTGATTTAAAAAAAATTTTTTTAGAGGAACTAAATGTCATTTACCTTACAATAATCAAAATTAACAGATACGCAGACTTGAAATGAATCACATATTAGTGATACATTTGGAAGATGACATTGATGTTCAATGGATTTACAGAAATGGATTAATCAACAGTGATGGATAATGTAGAGCACAGTAAACCTGTTTACTTTTGGACCACATGAAGAACTTTAACATGCAGGAGAACTTTATCTTTTCTTGTCCAAACATAAAAACAAAACACAAAAGTATTTTCCGACTCTTGCATCTATTGTGTGCTTCTATTTATTTACATCTATTTTGTGCTTCAATTTAAAAGGTGACTGGCATCAACTCGAGGTTTGCGAAGGTCCATATCCTCTATGTGGGGTCCACACCGCTGAAAGACCGCTTCAGAGGGACCATCAGGTACAACAGGAAGCGTCTCCTGGTTGATTTATTGCCTTTTCTGAGGAGCTGTCTCATTCTGTCTCATTCTCTCTCTCTCTCTCTGCGTCAACAGAAAGGAAGACGTGAGAGAGTCGGAGAAAGACAAGGTGCGCGATGATTGACACTTTCACTCTGAAGATCTCCTACGCTTCCCCTTCTCCTCATGTGTGAAAATATACAGAGTGTAAACTTTCCCCTCCTCTTCGTGTAGGTGGACATATACAAAAGCTTCAGACCTGGTGACATTGTCCTGGCAAAAGTCGTATCCTTTACTTATGACTAACACGGTTATGTGACAGGTAAATTACTATGTGAGTGCAGAAACTATGCAGCTCATACCTCAGATTCCTCCTTTGTTACCGATTGACATTCCTAGACTGCATGCGACTGCTTCCCACAAATTAAAAGCCACAGCTGACACAGGTGATTAACTGTTTGCTTAAGAGCATGTGACAAGTGTCACAGTCCACTCATTAATGCACAGGTGCAATAAACCTGAATAGATTTAAAAAGGTAATTGTAGCAAATAACCTAGTACATTAGATAGGTTCATTACACACAGATATATATTTCAGGTGAATTCAGTATCTCGCATGATCCTACAGTCTTGAGGAAAACTTCTGTCCAGAAGACTGTAAATGACAACAGCAACAAAAAGTCATTGCTAAAGAAGCCAGTTGTTCAGAACGCTGAATTCAAGCATTTTGATGGAAAGTTTTGTGGAGGGAAAAAGTGCTCCTATATGCCTACCTGAGGTGCAGTTATGACATGACTACCATTGTTACCCATAAACTCCACATTATTTTCCCAGTTCGTTACCATGTGCTAACTACTCGTTTTATATTTTCATCTCGACGTTTCTTTTCTTATGTGAATTTTAAGTATTTACAATTATTCTCCTTCCGTTTTCAGTTCCTTTATTTTCTTGTCAAGCACTTTGACTTTGCGTATAAATGGTGCTACACAGATGTACCTGTGAAGAGTTAAATCCTTCACCTGCCATGTCAGATTTCGCTCGGGGACGTTCAGTCTACCTACCTGTTGACGACAGCTGAGAACGAGCTGGGCGTGGTGGTGGCTCACAGCGAAGCAGGTAAACCTCACCGCTCAGCTGCAGCTCTTCAACCGGACCAGGTTGACGGTATTTTATAGATTATAAACACAAGGTGGTGCAAATAACGGCGAGATGTTTACTTTTACGTAGCTGCTAAGTACGGTGTTGAATTTTGACTTGAATTTGCAAGAATCTTGATGTTTTCTGTTTGCAGTTACTGTCGGCCATGTCAGACTCCATTCTTGTTTGTTGAGCATGTCACTGATGCATTTTTTAAAATACTTTCCTACATACCAGGTGCCCAGATGATTCCCATCAGCTGGCGTGAGATGCAGTGCCCGCAGACCAACGCCAAGGAGTTTCGTAAAGTGGCCCGAGTTCAGCCCGAGTATCTGGAAGCCTGAGAGACCCTGAAAGTCTGTCACAGCACCAACAAGCGACTCCTTTCGTCAAGCGGCCTCCCAACTCTTTTTCTCTGGGTGACATGTGGTTCCTGGGCTACTTCTCATATCGGCTCATTAAGTGTCTTGTTAACGGCTTTACTTCTGCACGTTTTTCATTGTGCTGGATTAAACCCAGAGAGCTCAAAGTTGATCTTTATCAAAGGTCCACAGGCCAGCGACGGGCATATTCAAAGCCATCCTGAATTACTTTATAGAATCGCATCAGGTCAGGGTTTTACAATGGCGGTTGCCAAGATTTTACAGAATCAAAAAAAAGTACAATTTTTGCGCCAAGAGAGAAGTTTTTGTTCCAAATGCAGGATTCAGGGTTGTATCGATGCGTATTATGGCAGCATCAGCCAGAACTGTCTTTGCCACCGTTTGGTTGGAAGATGAAACTGTTACTGGTAAAATCCAAATTTCAGAGCCACTTCTGCAGAGGTCAGGTCTAAACTCTTATTGTAATTAAATGAATTATCAGCCCCGTCTATTTTAACCTGGGGTGGATTTATATTTTGGATTTCCGGCCCTTGTGAGTTTGGCACATTTTATTTAAACTGCCATACAAAAAAATTTATAATAATCTAAAGCTAGTCATTGCTGGACATCTAGCAAAGTTTTCTGCCAAATAAGTTTTTCCAAACCAACAACGTACCGAGGATTTTTAAAGTAATCTCACCGCTTTGAACAGTTTCAAATCTTCACTTACCACAATATGTAAAGCATTTAATTAGGGATTTATGAGATGGATCGACACAAAAGTAGTGCAGTAAAGAGAAATGGAAAGAAAATGATGCATGGACTTCAATACATGCTTACAAATAAAACATCTGAAATGTGTGGCGTACATTTGGATGCAACACCTTTCACTTTGATACGACCTCCACCTAAAAATACAGAGCAACAAGTCGCCTTCAAACGTCCCGATAGGTAAATGGAGGTCGTCTGTGTGAGATTTAATGTCGGTGTGAATCCAAAGGAAGGCAGATTCAAAAGCGCGCCGCACCTTTCAGATGTTTTATTTGAAAACGTTTTGAAACCCATGCATCATTTTTATTTCACTTTAAGATTAAGCACTGCTTTGTGTTGGTTTATCATATTAAATGCCAATAAAAATCCACTGAAGCTTGTGGTTGCAATGTGAGATGATGTGAAAGCTCGCTGTACCCGAAACCATTTTTGAATTATTTTCTTTAAATCAGCGGGTCTCAAACCGCATTCCTCAAGGGCCGGTGTCCTGAAACTTTTACACGTTCCTTGTCCTCCACGCTTGAATTAAATGACTCAGTCGCCTCGCTAACATGCAGTGAAGCTCTACAGATTAACTGATGAGCTAATACTGGAGTCAGGCGTGCTGAAAAAGAGAGACGTGTACAAGTCGCAGGACACCGGCCATTGAGGACCGCAGTTTGAGACCGCTGCTTCATGGGGAAAGTTCAGGCTTTATTTGGGGTCAAATGGAGTAATTCTCTAAGAACGGTTCCATTAAAAATGAAATTTCTGCCATCTGAAATAAGACGGGCTTCAAATATGAGTGCTGTGTTCTGAATTTCTACGCTGTATCGTTTGGTCGATTGTAACATTGTAACACAGAACGTGTCGACATGGACTGTGGTTCATGTTCCAACCATACACTAATGGTTTCAACACGGACAGTTATAAAAAAACAAAGGGTAAATTTAAAGGGCGCCTCTTTAACCTCGATGAGGTTCTGCCGAGCGCCTTGTCTTTTGCTCTCATTTTATACTGCTTTTATATGCGTATATGTGAGATGTATACAAGCGTATCAAAGGGGAATCAGGTGGTCAGTCCTGCTCAGGGACGCTTCGGCACTCTGTTCCCCCACCTTCTAATTGGAAGAAGATTACCCTGCTGTGGGTAAATGGATGCAATGTGTTGAAGAAACTCGCTCACTTGAAGCTTGAGAAGACTTGCAGGGTGGAAAGTTTCTCCTGAATGGGCCTTTTCTGAGTATTTAGACACGTCTTTTCTGACTGCTGTCTATTGTTCCAATACTCCATTAAACCCCATCAAAAAAATACTGGAACCCCTCATGATTAATTAATTTACAAAATTAAATGAAAACAAATTAGTCTTAAAACCTTGAAGTGGTTGGAACTTGGATTTTTATAACACAGGTAGGCTTTTTGTATAAGACATGAATTGACAGTAAGCATCTTTCCTGCAGATTATTGTTCTGTGGCTGATCTATCCATAGGAATTTACAGAAAGATGATCCATGTTCTATGGCCTGTATTTTTTTGTATCTTTGCAAGACTTTCTGTATTTTTAAAGTGCAACTGGAAAGCTCAAAGCAATGTGACTTTAACAAGGCTGCTTTGCTTGGAACACAATGAAACGAGTACGATTTCAGCTGAATGTCTGTGAGCCATCAGTAACAAACTTGATTTTCTGCTTTTATTAAAGTGAACTTTTTATTTTATTCTGTTCCCGACTGCTAATGTGCAGGAATGAAATTAAATGACTATCAGAGCATTTGCTTGTGACTTTTTTATTGAATGTCAGCTGCTAGTCAAGTTGCTGCTCAGCCCAGTGTGTCCAGACATTCACATCTATTTGAAAGGCTTTCAAACCATTCCATTTTTAACCTTAAAAAAAATTAAAACCAATTTAGGTGTATAACACATTGTCGAATGGAAAAAAAAAAGTTGAAACTGAAAGATTGTTGAGAATTTAAAATAATCATCACAATGTCTTCAGAGAAATTTACAAAACCGTGACAGTCAACTATCCTAAAACTGGTATGAACGCTACACAACATACAGTTTGCATATTTCTCGTTCATAAAATGTCATTTTATACACTTTGAGTTATAAACTACAGCCTCCAGTTGAATCAATACTCCGGAAGTACAAAAATGCCGACCTCCGTAGTTAGTCATCAAAGCGGACGGATCGAGACGCATTGATGTCGATGGAGAACTTCTTATGGGAGGGCGCCGTAAACCCAAGTCCCGCCCCTCTGCTGCTGAAGTCCATTTTCTGTGCGTGTGCTCGCTCAAACTGTCTCAGAAGTCCTTGCTGCAGATGCTGCTGCGCGTCCTTCCCCAGCGCCATGTTGGCTCCTCCAGCCGCGGCCCTGGCCGGCTGGAAGCCCTTCTTGAAGCCGCCCATCAGTCGCAGGAACTTCTGCTGTTGTTGGGAGCTGTCGAACTGAGCGGTACTCCACTGACCCAAACCCTTCCAAAGACAATTGGGAAGAACATTTAGGTTCTGGACCTGGTATTGACATCTGAATATCTATATTAGGCAGCTGCAGTGTCACGGCATCAAAGGAGTGAATGAAGCTTCGGCTGGGCTTCCATGACAGCTCATCAGTGCTCTAATCTGTGAAACGTTTTGGGCATTAGCACAATTATGCTAATGTAGTTAGACCTTTATATTCATGCTCTTATTTTGAATAGCAACTCTGTTTCCTACCATGTTTTTTTTTTTAATCATCCATCACTGTTAAAGTGGATGTTTGTGTGTCAAAATTACAGTTGTACCAGAAATGCGACTACAAACGGTTCTGGATCGGCACTTCAGCATGAAAAAAAAGTATTACTATTTTCAACGCTTCAAGTCTATCAAATAAATAAATCGAAATTAATGCGTTAAAGTCCTGGCCCTAGGTGCAATATGGTTTGTCACCGACATTCAACATGGTTGAACTTGGCGCAAAGCATTAGCTTCTGTTAAGTAAGTACCATGTTGGTATGGCCCTTTAAGGTTAGTGTAACTAACTTTTTAGTTAGCAGTGCCCACAACTAGGACTAGTTATAAAGATGAAAGCATTTATAGTGCAGGTTTACTGTAGATGAGCTACTATGACAAAAAAATGTAAATATCTATTAAGAATATAGCTATGAAGCTCTGCATGCTCTCATTACTACAGCCCATTCAGGCTGGTAAAATGTAAAGATGCAATAATCTGGTCTCTAATGGTTAGATGTCCTAAAAACAACAACAGAAAAAACAAGTAAAAACTACAAATAAACATCTGATTCGCCCCCCAAAAAGCCAGAATATCACTTGGCTTTATCATAACTACCTGGAGACAACTTCATGAAATGAAAGCATTTAAAGTTTTAAATGAACGATCAAAGGAATACAAGAGAAATCCTGATACTGACTGCAGGTTTATCCGGTTTATGAGGTTGGGAAGCCTCCTCAATCTCCATTTGAAGAGCTTTTCTTCTCTCCTGTGAGCAAAATATCGTATTAGACATCAAAATATGGAGTGCATGTGTGTTATAAAGTTAAAATCCATGTCAAGAAATTGTAATTCCTAAACTAAACATTCTTCAAATAACACTTATTTGGTAATAAGTAATTAGATGGGGCGAGTGATCCACGATATGTCAATGATGTGATGTGTAATATAAAACAATTATAATTAACTTTACAGCTCCTCTTTAGCCCAAACCAGTCTTTACAAGTAAACCACTCTGGTTCACAGAGCTTGAAGAGAAATTATTCATCCAGCTGAAAAGGTGAGACAAATAGGGGGTCACTAAGAATCCTCCTTTTTCTTTTTCTTTTAACAAATACAAAGTTTTGCAAACCATGAATTGGGTTTGAATGAGTTTGGAATTGGTGAAAAACAATTCGGTCCAGGTTGAATCAGTCTCAATCAAAGTTGATCCTGATCCCAAGAAAAACGTTTAAATGCTCTCTGTTGCTGTTTTGTGTTTTTTTTTTGTAAGAAAAGGAAGTGTTTCATTCATGAACACAATCCCACAGTGGAAGTGATGCAGAGATGTTCTCACCTGATTAATGGCGACCTCATCGCTGTTTCCGGGCTTTGCTGACAGGAAAACCACATCGCCTTTGGGAAAGTCCTGAAACACGAACCCAGGCTGGTTACTGACCACTCTAGTAATTTAAAAACAGCTGAACACTTATTTTTTTGGCTCACCTGTGAGTCTACCTGCTCTTCTTTGTTTTTTTTCTTCTTTTTCCCCGTAGCCTTGGCCTCGGTGTTCACGTCCTGACCTTCTTTAGCCAAGTTTTTCTTCTTTTTGCTCTTCTTGCTCTGCGGCTCAGCAGCCAGAGCGATGCTGTCCTCCACATCCTCTTCCTCCTTCACTCTTTTCCTTTTCTTCTTCTGTGGCTCCATCTCCTCTGCTTCTACGTTTCCATCTTCCTCTTTGGCTTTTTTACTCTTTGTTTTCTTTTTGATCTTTACCTCGCTTACATCTTCCTCTACAGCAATCTCTTTGTTTTTTAACTTGTTTTTTTTCTTTGGGAGAATTTCCTCGTCCTCTGTCGACTTTTTCCTCTTTGCTTTGATTTCGTTTCCCTCAGATTTACTCTCCTTCTCTTTCTTCCTTTTTAATTTCACCTTGCTGTCCTCTGTCTCTTTTTTTTCCACTTTTATCCCATTTTCCAGCACTTTTGCTTTCTTTTTTGCTTTTGTTTCACCAACTCCATTAGTAATTGCAGGAGTTTTCTTTTTCTTTTCTACAACTACCAATTTAGTCTCAGCTGTCCTCGAAACTAAAACCTTGCCTTTTTGCTTCTTGCGATTATTACTTCTGATTGGCATTTCCTCGTCTTCTTCTACCTTCATATTTTCTGGTTTGACTTGCACACATTTTTCCTCGAGTTTCTTCTCAAGGAAAACTAAAAGTTTGCCTTTTCCTTTCTTGGGTTTCTTGCGATTATTACTTCTGATCAGCATTTCCTCGTCTTCTTCTACCTTCATATCTTCTGGTTTGATTTGTACACGTTTGTCCTTGAGTTTCTCCTCTTTCCTTTTCTCCTTCTCCAATTTTCCAGCCTTCAAGGTAATGTTTTCTGTTTGAATTACACCGTCTCCTGCCGGCTTCTTCTTCCTCTTATCGCCGTCATCCGTTTCAATAGTTGAAGAAACACCATCATGTTTCTTCCTTTTCGCTTTTTTCTTGTCTTTCTTCTGATCGACTTCATCCTCCTTTTCTTTTGCCACCGTTTCTACTTTTTTCCTTTTCTTTTTAATCTTGGCTTGGCTCCCGTTCTCAGCTGCACAGATTTGGATTTCTAGTGAACTTATTTGTTCTCTCTTCTGCTTTTTCTCCGTCTTTATTATATTTGCCTCGCCGTTCTCCCCCTCCATCTTTGCTCCAGCACTGATCGAGCGGATTGTCTGGTTTAAACAAGATCAGGCAAAAAATAATAATAATAATAATAATACTGTTACTTTGGGGGGGAGACAATTAGATTAATAATAAAAACACATTTTGTACATGCCGGAGGAGTCAACACTGACCAGAGGTTTGGCTGGCTGTGTGGGCTGGGACTGCTCATCAATGTCCCTCTGCAGAGCCAGTAGCTTCTCCTGCAGCAGAGCCAAGCAACAGATCTGCCTTAACGTCCACTATGAGTGCAGAACACGATTGACATCAAAAACAACCACCGCGTCATCGTCGTTCACAAGCTGTGGAAAGCTGAGCCTGGAGCTGCGTTTACTCCATCGCAGTTTAACTGTGTGCATTAAGTCACAGTGTTACAGAGGCGTTAAAGGGACACTGAAAATCAGAACGTCTGAAAGATCTCGTTTCTATGCTTTTAGGTCCGCTGAGAGGGTTTTGATTTCATGCGTTCACCGATTGTCTCATCTTCTGTTTTTGTTGGGGTTTTTTTTTTGCTTTTTGTTTCATCGCAACCACAAAGCACAATATATTTTATTGGCATTTTAAGTGACACGCCAAGACAAAATAGGGTGTGATATAATTTTTTATTTTTTTTGCAAATCAGTATCTAAAAAGTGTGGCGTGCACTTGTTATACCTGGTCTGCTCGTTTGATCCAGATTTCTCGTGTCTCCTGGGCTGAACTGTCCCAGACTAAATCACGATTTTCCCGGAGCGCAGTTTGTAAACGCTCTGAAATTATTAGTGAAGGTGCTATGTGTGGCAACCTGGGTTTAAAACCACAAATAGATCCACTTTAAAAAGGCTGTGTTGACAAAAAGCGAGTTAGTCTTTTTTTTTTTTTTTAAACTCAAATCAAAAAGTGCAACTTGGTTTTCTCACTCTGAGTCTTCATATTCTTGTTTTCTGAGGCCGTTTTTTCATAAATAAATGCATTCTTCAATTGTATTCATGTGGGGGTTTTATTAATGTGTTTACATATGGGAAAAATAGAATCAACATCATTTAAGAGAGTAAATGCTGCATAAGCAGAATTAACGGATTTCCTGCAGCTCTGTGAAAGGACAACAGTCTGGAAACTCAATCGATGTTTTATTCTTTGTCCACACTGATTCAGTTAGGAACCCTGCTAATTAGACTCCTGAAGGCGAATGATTGGATTATATGCTTCCTAAGGATTTTACATTGAAAATAGTTTTTCACAATTTTATGTTTTAATGCTTTAATGTATTTAGGGACAGAATACCAACTTTGAACTCGAGAAAGCTGAATGTGACATGAGTGGTAATTAATCTGATTAAGATATGAATCAACCTCAGAAGGTTTCTTAAAGAATAGAGGAAAAAATAAGAAGTTTTATTGCGCCTCTTATTTTGTTAATCTAAAACCCACTTGGAGGAAATGTGGGATGGAAGTTAAATGGCAACTTATATGATGAGTTAGACATTTTACCAGCCAGGCTAAGAGACAAAGAACAGAAGTAACACAAATGTTTGTAATTACCAACAATCTGACTGTCTAAATGTCAACTATGACTGTCAGATTTTTGATTTACAGATTATTTAAAAAAATTTTAAAAAAGTGATCATCGTGGGAAAACTAAGTCAAAGATACGTCATATTACCTATAAGTGTTTTGATGTGCGATAAACAAATATTGTAAAGACGGTTAGTTGTTAAAATAAATCATTACCAGGTTGACGGTAATCTCTACGGGTTTAGGTGCAGACCTTTCAGAAACAAACACCACGTCCTCATCGGAATCCGTCTGAAATGTGAATAAAAGTTTGTGTTTTCAGATCTTGAAAGCTGAACAACCACGTTTATATTCGACTCAACACAATCCCAATTCACAGTTGAAAAATCGACAAACGGGATAAAAGGACAATACACATCCTCTTATTTTGTAATAATAAATATTGTCCCTTTTATACTGGTTGCTTTTATTGTACTATAAGTGGCCGTAACAAGAGTAAAACAGACAAAATGAACATACTAGACTACTCTTTCATTCATAGCTGTTGCTAGCATTGCTTGCTGGCTAGCTGCAGCATTGTTGACATTAGCCACAAAGAATAAGAGAATGGGAAAAATAAAACAGGTAGCTATTAGAAACTCCGACCTGACAACAGTTGAAACGTGTTTATAAAACTGTAGTTAGTGAGCTGCTTATTTACTTACTTTGTACACTTTTATAATTCACGTGGAGACACATTGACGCTCCAAGCGGAAGTAGTGTTTGGTCGTTCCTGTTAGCGACAACGCAGGCGTCCCTAGCAACGTGTGCGTGCATGAAATACGGTCGGCGTTTTCTTTTCAATAACATTTTGGATAAATGACACTGGATTTTATTCGAAATGCAGTGCTGGTGAAACATCACAAGATGGCGATTTTTTTGTATACTTTTGGCTTCCTCGTGCGGCGCAAAAGAGCACTGAGAAGAGAAACCGAAGTCAAATTGTTTGCTATTGTTCGCAAATTTCTGATTTCAACACAGGTGTTACGTCAAGTTTTGTTGCCCCGCCCAGAAGGATCATGTTTTTCCGAAAAAAAAAAACTCTCCCCCGACGTCCTGTGCTCGAACCAGACAGTTCCTACAGGTAAGCTACTTAAAAACAAATAGTATATGGAGAAAGCGTTCAATATTTCTTAACACTAATTTCATAAAGTTGAACCTCTTGTATTATAGTTCAAATGCACATACAATGAAATACTTAAAGTCTCTTTAATAATTTTAATAATTATTACTTACAGAAAATGATGTTCCTTTGTGGAATACATGTTTAGGTCAAGCAGACTCTGAAAAAAAAAACTATATATAATGGTGCTCTTGGCTCTTTACAGGGACCAGCTGCAGTCCAATTTTTAAATTGCAGCCCTGAGCAGCCCCTGCAGTTACACAGCGATGACTCACTCAGTATTGAATGGTTAATTTTAAAACACTCCCACAGGCAGCAAGACATTTTTTTTTTTACTATTTTGTGAGATTTTAAGTGTTATGTCATGTGGCTCAATATTCACAGACCCATCATTGTGCTTTCAGTTGATTTTGAAGTTGGCTAAACAGTAGTTAGTGAGCCTGCAGCTTTTTTCTGTTGATATCGCAAAAAATCTACTTAGTTTCACAAAAATATTTCAAGTACTTTGAAACGTTTATATTAGCGATACAGTTAAGATTTCTGTTTAGTCATTTTCAGAGCGCAAACTGTTAAATAATTAACAAATTTCTCATGGCAGCCCCTTCTCTGAGGTTTTATGTATTTGTGGAAATCAAATCAGTGCTGTATGGAAACTGTTTCGTCGACACCTGATATTAAAAGCAACAGATCCTTAAGGAGAAGAAAGTCAAACCAGACGGTAAACTGTGCAAAGGATGTAATAGCCACTTAGTGCAAGTCACGTTACAAACATTCATTTTAACGCTGCCAGAAAACGGTGACAGAATTGTTCTTATAAACCCATCTGAAAAAGCATTCTTTCTTTACAGTAAAAGTTAAAAAGCAGGTTAGACAAGAGTTTTACATATTGATCCCATTATTTTCATTGTACAATGTACAAGCACTCACCTGCACACAAAAACAAAGCCATTGACAAGTTTACTTATTTTTGATTGGAGTTACAGCAAAAAGGACTGGTCACAGTCGCATATACACAATGCATTAACTGGATATACCGTCCCAGCTTGAATTCACTGTCGCTCTGGAGACGAAGCTGAAAAACCTTTACTCATACGTACACAAAATGTTGTTCTGAAGTACCGGTTTGAAAAGCTGTTTCGAACTAGAGCTATAAAGCAATGAGACTCTAATAGAAGCAACATACATATGATAGATATATATATATATATTTTAGAAATTCACAGTTTTGGATGAATAAATATTATCTTTGTATTTCCCAGCAATTAAAATAAAGAATAAACTTATGTCGAATTGTTTATTGAACTTTTCCAGTTATCTGCACTGACACATGAAGTTAAGGGGCGCCACAAAAAACAATGCAAAAGAGCGAAGTGACTCCATTAAAGCAAGCAGGACTTCCTTCACTGCAGGTCAGCCTCCTCATGTCGTACTGACGCAGCGATTCATGCCAAGAACCGAGAGGACAGACTGTCCAGCGGCTTTCAGAAGGTTATATGCTTTTATAATAAAATGCTTCTATTACTGGTCTTTTGCAATATTCAGATTTTTGAAACTGGATTTTTTGGGTTTTCATTCTCTGTAAGCCATAAAGTTTCTAATCACCAAAAACATACAGTGAAAGCATATGGCATTTCATTTTCAGTGTTGCACTGGAGCAGCTGCTGCAAATAATTTCTTGATAATATAAACATTTCATCGAGGTCCATCTATTAATAAGATTAGCATGTAAGAGTCCTCCAGTTTGACTGGTGTAACTTGTGATAACAGCAAAATAAAGAAGCGTGGATACATGCATGACTACCAGGGACAACACAGTGGAGTATTTGGGGTTGTTCTAAGCATTTAATATTAAACAGAGGAAATGTAACCACCTCTCTTTTTTTTTTTTTTTTGTAAAATTGCAGACCACAAATTCCCCAAATATGCCAATTAAAAAAAAGGTCTAGCATGCTCTTTAGGTTCGTTTTGATCATTTGCTTATGAAATACTCTGGAGTTATGAGAAAATGTGCAGTCAGTGTCATTTTTCCTTAATAAGGCAGCATCCAGTTTGTGTTGGTTTTAAATAGACATGACTGATTTGATTAATTCTTTATCTATGATGATAAATTGACTATAAAACCACTGTAACAAGTAACTCCCTTTGTTATATATATATATATATATATATATATATATATATATATATATATATATATATATATATATATATATATATATATATATATATATATATATATATACACAGTACATATAAATGTTTGTATAAATAAAAAATACTTTAAAAAAACATCAAAAAACATTTAGATAAAATACTGTTCCCCCAGATTGTGCTTTCACATGCAACTCAAACAATCTTTAATCTCACAACTCCACCATGATCTCTGTACTGATGACTGACTGTGCAGGCTAGGTATTGCAGTTATCAAATGGCTTTTATTATACGCTTCCTTAAAGCATAACACTTAAAGTATAACTACTGATTTGGGACATTTCTTTACCCCTTAACAGCACCTGATAATCCAACGTTTTTAAAAAAAAAAAAATGTGCCAAAGTGTCCCAGCGAGTCAGAAGGTCACTAAGAGAAAAACCCTGAAACACAACACGGAGGTTAAGCAAGCTTTGTAGGCATCTGCTTGTCATTTACATTAAAGTCCTAAAAGGCTGAGTTTGACGAAAGTGCAGTTTATCAAACTAAGCGTCACTTATTAACAGAAACCAGTTGCCATGGCACTGGTGCCGAGGTGCTTGGATGGTATTTTTACTTCACGACATTAAGGTTGACTTTCTTTCACATGTTCAGATTCAACATGTTCAGTAATTCTCGTTCAGATAAATTTTTTTCCTCATATTTCTGTATTATTCCTCTGTGTAAATATGGCCACTACGCTCCATCCTCGTCTTAATGTCGTGCCGTCAAATCGATCTGTAAAATAAGCTAAAACGTTAGTCTGAAATACTATTTGTAGTCGTCTTTTAAATATAATATTAAAACGTGTGTGCAGAAACACAAACACATTAAAACACTTCTTCTTCTTCTTAGGTAACGGGAAGCTCTTCGGCATCACAAAAGTGGCTTGACTGTAATCCTGTATTGTGTTACCATAAGCGCCTTCCAGTGTAGTTAATGGGAGCTGTGGGCATCTGAAAGAGATACGGGAATATTTAGGGACATATTTACAGATTTAAAGGGATGTAGAGTGTTTGTGCCTGTCGATACTCACCGTACCGCCGTTCATGACCAAAGCCATCTCAGTGGGTTGGTAGACATGGCCTCTGAAGGCGATGCCTGGGCGCATGCTGCCATGGCTGCCGTGGTACGTTCCACTTCGGACAGCTGCAAGAGCAGTCAATGCAAAACATGCCAAAAAAATAAAATAAATTACCAGTGTGGCAGAGTCTTCATGTTATGTTTTTAAACTCCCCTCAAACACACCCGTAAGGCTTGACTCTTTGTGAACACACTTGGTTTTAAATGGGTGAACAAATGGAGTAAAATGCTCAGGTAGCAGTCACTGATTTTCCAAATTAAGTCTTTTTCTACATAAAACTTATGAAACCAGTATTCACAGTATTTGATGCTAATAGATGTTTGAACAGGGTACAATACATTCAGTGACAAAATCTGAAAGACTGTTGACCTCCAAATGGCACAAAAGACTCAGCAGATAGAAAATAACTTTAGAAAAATGAAGCTTGAGTACAAAGATGAGGCTTCATTTGACTATAAACTATAGATGTGTGTCTGCACTTTTGGTTAAGACATGTTTTTCTTCATTTGGTGAAGTTACTCACAGTGTGCAGAGTTGACAGAAATTCTACTCAAGTAAAAGTAGCATAATAATCTTATTCAAGTTAAAGTAAAAAGTACATTGCAGTGGGAATACTATAAAACTATTTTTTTTCTCTAAGAAGTTACTCAAGTAAATGTAGATCATTACTACCCACATCTACATGAGCCTCATCATGAGCGATCAAATTAGCTAATTTAGGAAAACCAAGATCAGCATGAAGTGCATCACTGAACGATTCTGTCCTTCCTTCCGAATAAATCTTCCCCTCCTTGAAGATATAATTATAACATTTTAGGCGTCTAGAGTTAAATGGTAAATGGTGTGTACTTGTATAAGTCCAGAGAGCCCCAAAGCGCTTCACACTACATTCCCGCACACATTCACACGCTGACGGTGGCAAACTGTTGCTTCTGCCTACTACTTTTGAAATCTCACAAATTACACAAACGGTAGGATGCGCCATTCTTATAAAAGGAATCCTTGATTATAGTAAAGTGACTGTAAAACATTAATAAAGTATCTCGATTTTCAAATGTATGTTTAACCTGAAAAAGGTTTAATTCACTGAGGTTTATGTGCATAAGCTGCAGACAGATTCTGGCCTAAAATATAAAATCAGACAATTCAACTCCTCTGGAAAACAGGCCTTTATAGTCAATTAATCATGTAAACAAATCCTCTATTTAATAATTGTTTTTAACATAAACTGGCAATACCAACAGGGATGACTAACCAAAACAAGCATCATTGGTAACACTTTATTTGAAGGGGTGTGCATAAGACTGACATGACACTGTCATAAACATGACATAACACCTGTCATGAACATGAAGAAGTCTTTTAGAATGTTTATGACAGTTGTCATGAAGCGTCGTTCGGTAAATAACGACACTATTAATGCAAAGTTGCTCTAAAAGTTGCATTAAAAGTCCATTAAAAATGGCAACTTTGCATTAAATTATTATATTTTACAAAATCATGCAAAGTTGGCATTTTTAATGGACTTTTAATGCAACCTTTAGAGCAACTTTGCATTAAAAGTGTCATTATTTACTGAATGACACTTCATGACAACTGTCATGTTAGCCTTATACACACCCCTTCAAATCAAGTGTTACCGCATCATTTAACTAGATACCCATTAGCATAGCTATAGAGACTAGTGTAGGCTTTTTCCAATAAAAGATTATAACGAAAAACAAACGAAAAAGAAAAAGTAACATATTAGTCTTTGCTAATTTTATTGTAAAACTGGTCAAAATGATGAATCACGTGAACACAAAGATTCACTTTGCCTTAATGACCTGGGTTTGTGTGCATTTGTTTTTCAGAGCAGCCGCGTGAATCTGAGCTGTGTCATCCAAATGAACTTTCCAGACATTTCACATTTAAGCACATCAGAAAGAAAGCACAATATCACCTTTTAAAACGACTGCCTGCTGGATGGCATGCAGCCTAATCGGCCATTATTTCAGCCCCTGTTTCTGACTCACTGCGCCCCGTTAAGAATAACTGTGCGTGAGAATGGCTTCATCAGAAATTCAGCAGAACCGAAATGCTGCAGAGGAGAGAAGAGACGGCGGAGAGGAAACAAACAGATGGTTGCTGCTGAATCCGTTTTGCAGCGGGTAATTTGGAGCCTCTCTAAAGTCTTGTATGTTTTTCTGCGATATCAATTCTCTCTCTGTCTGGAACGGCTGCTCACTGGCAAAGCCTACAGACACAGCGGTCTCCAAGGCAACGTTGATATTTTATGTCATTACTGTAACAAAAGAAAAGCGTTTTTCAGCGGAGTTGGAGCAGCACCATAAAACATACCTGGCTTGAGTTTGGGATCTGTTTTCACAAAGATGGAAACGGAAATTATGTACAATTTGTACAGATCTAAACTGTGCTTTTCTTTATTTAAAGAAGCTTAATCAATAATGAAAGGAAGTAAAACTCCAGTTTTACATATCTTATTTAAGCTATGTAAAGGAGATTTCAAACTTTGGAACAACATAAAAAGAAAGGATTCTACTGACAGCAAAACATTTCTTTGTTTTAAAATGTGCTGCATCACCTTTTAACACCATCAGGCACTTGGTTGTACCTCGCTCCTGTAATTAACTCTGATTCGTTAATATCGACCGGACCGTAAACACCGTATACCAGCAGCTCCCTGCATGTCAACATTTTTTCACAGCCTACATTATTTCTTATCAAAAATCAACTCCTGATATGTGCAGCGGGGTTCAGAAAAATGTAGCGATTAGTTGAAGAGGAATGACTCACAGATTTCCATCTTGTGAAGGCTGGTGGATATTCAGACATTTCATGAGATGTAATTGGGTTTTTTTGTTTTGTGCAGCAGGTACTTATCCTTGCAGCCCCAGCCATACCCCCTTCCCCAATGACCCTCGCAAAATAAGCGGTTACACAAGACGTGCGGTTTGATTTACACAAAGCCACAACAAAGGAGATATTCAAACTTTGATGTGACTCAGATTGAAATGTGCTGGTTTTTTTTGCACCCTTATTTAAAACTTGAATGCCGTCTAAATCATGTAAATGTACCAGATTGGAAGACAATCCATTTATTTATCTCACGTTCCCTGTATTCACACATTTACAATAAATGTAAGATTATATGAAGGAGGCTTTCACATCAATTTCTAACTTTGCTTGTAGATGTTCAGATTTGCAGTAAAATCAGTGATTGTCATGATGTGCGTTGATGGTGGACCCAAATGCAGTAAGGCAAAGACAGTGAGTAGTTTGAAGTGATGAATATTAATGAAAAAAATGATGATAAAAAACTTATAGGCAGCCAGGGTAGAACATAAAACACAGGACCTAGGGACAAAAACAAAAATCCCACTACGGAGAACACAGGGAGCCAGGGTAGAACAAAAAACTGAGAAGTCAGGAACAAACACACAAAAAAACAGCAAGATGAACAGGGAAGCAACGGGACATAATGGGAGGAATCAGAGCAGGAGATGTGTTTAAATACTGCGAGACTGAATGCTGGAGCAATATGCCATAAAACAGAAACCAGGCTGATGTAATTAAAGAAAGAGGCTAAGGAGCACAGAATAATAATAATAAAACTAGAATCAATAAATCAAACCCCAGAACAACATAGGGCCTGATGGTGATGTCAATTTCACAATCCAATCCAAGCTGATCCAAAGTAAGCTCCTTCAGAGACTCCCAATTGATTTTTAATAAATGTCTGAAGGTGGCTTCATAGGTATAGTTCCATTATTTGTCATTAGTGAAACTATACTTTACATCATTTGGTTTGGAAACTAGATTAAAGAACAATAAATCTCTGCCAAATGTGAAACTTCAAACAACATTGTGGCTTTGGTCACGCTTTTCACCTGGAAGAGTTGTGAACTTGCTGAAGTGTTGCTTTTCAAGATTTTACCCAATTGTTGAACTGACACATAAAAATAGCATTTTCTGTCCACTAGGTGGCACAACAGTAAGATTATTGCATTACTGATGGCTTATGATTCATAATGACTTTCTACGTTTAAACGTAGCAGGAGTCTCTTCTTTTCATTGGCTGCCAGCTTTATTGATTTTCTTGAATTTAAGATCAAAACAAGGCACACCTATGATCTAAACTTTATGAAATTAGATAAGTTATATCGACTTCACAAATATACTTTTACGAAACAGCCTGTTTATTATTGTATTGAGCAAGAGGCGCCAGAGCTGACGTTTCACACGCATGAACCTTTTTCCACCTCAGATGTGAAACTTCAGCCTTCAGGTGATTTAACTTTTGTGATCTAAGACACCTGAATTAAATCAACGAATTTCTTACTCATAAAACAATTAGATATAGTTTATAAAGCAGTTTGTGATAGCATCTTTATCTTTGTGTTTTTAATTACATTAATGATTAGCATTTAAAACTTGGAGTGATTACTAATAAAAATAAATGTTTGACTACAGTAGGCTCCTGCCGTTTTTTCTTATTTTTTAAATCCAGAATTGAAATGTAATCAAGCAGAATTGATGTTAAATACATGCAAATGTGACAAATACACAAGAATCTCCCTGCTTCTTTGAATTTATGATAGAAACGGTTAAATGAAAATAGGAAGACATTTTTTCAGGGGTATGTTTTAGGTTGATTAATACATTAATACAGTTTGATGAAGATTGCTGCTGTGCTTTTTGAACACAAACTTGACAATAAGTAAAGACATATGTTGTTTTCCTACTTAATTTGATATTCTCCATTAACAGCTGGTAGATTAAACTGCTGCTCCATGTATTAACCGCGCTGTTGGAAATGCTACTTGGTGTTAACATCTTCCTCCCTGAGTGTTATTTTTAGTAGTCCGTTGTGTTGGCTTGCACTTGTTGTGTGAGGTCTATTTTTAGGCACTTTGGACCAATAATTGTTAGAGGTGTTGAACTGGATATAGTTAATTTTATCCACTTAGCTTCTAATGTATGGTTTTCACATTCCGCAAGGAAAACTGTTGACCCCATCCAAATGTCAAATCTACCTATGCTGCAGGTTTGATCACATAATTGTCTGAAAATGTCAAACCTTTTCAAAATGACTTACTCTTGCTATTTTATAGAGAAACTGCACTGGGTGACAGTTTTCACTGCTTTCACTTTTTTTTAGATTGCCTAGAATCAGTGGTTTCACAGTTTGCTGTAAAACTTCTTTCAGATGTTTTTTTTTTATTAATTAAATGCATTAATTGTCTGAATGATTCCGTTACTTCCACCGAGCTCTGTAGAAATCTGTTCATGATTCACTCATTCAATTACACAAGTGACAGTAGGTAAACGTCTAAAACGCGCTGGAAATTCCCTGGGGAGCATGACCATTGGCCACTGACACAACAAACAGAACCACAAGCACACGTCGGGCTTACTTGCACTGTGCTCCTCCATTGAGAAGGCCTGGTTTTCTTGAAAGGACTGGTGAGAATGTGCGGGGTGATCGTCTCCGAAATGAGGAGCCGGCGACGCGCGGCCGGTGTCGAAGAAATCTTGCGTGTCGGATTGCGTTGGATTTTGGAGACACAGGTGGGACTCTGGGATGGCGTGGAACAGCAGCAGGATCCAGCCCTGGATCACCAAGGCCACAGCCAGCGCAGGCTCATCCAACACTTTTGCATCCTTGTTTCCTCCTCTTTCCCTGCTCCCTCTCCCTCTCAACGCCTGGTTGCCGTAAAGATAAAACCCCAGCCAGGCCACCCAAAGCAATGCGGACGCCAAACTGGACAGGAAGACCCAGACGGCATTGCACTTCCATCGTCGCTTCTCTGTCTCTCCTTCTCTGTCTTCTTCTCTGCCCTCTCCGCCGTCTTCTCCGAACTCTCCTCCGCAGAGCACCACTCCGAGGGAGAGACCCATGGCTATGAGGAGCAGGCCCAGAGTGTAGCTGCACATCAGAGCAAAGTCTAAGGGAGGATACTCGCATGCTGGGTGACCCTCTCTCACAACAGTCAACAGAACCCATTCAGCAGAGATTATCCCCTGAACCAAAGCCAACGCCAGTCCCAGCGCTGCCAGCGTGCTCCCAGTGGGGCTCGACTTCCCAGCCACCAGCCGCCTGAGTCTCACACCTTGCACTAGTAAGCAGGAGAAGCAGAGGGCAAAGAGGGGTCCCCAAAAGGCCCTGCGCACCACGCAGAGCACCTGGGTCTTCCCCACCAAGAAAGCCAGAGAGATGGTGAAGATCCCGAGGAGAGTCCCCAGGAGCAGGAGCAGAGGGCCCAGGCCGGAGCGCCTGGCCGGGTCGGAAACCCCGCGCAGCTTGACGATGAGCAACACAGCAAGAACCAAAGAGGTGAGGCCGCCGCTGCAGGCCACGGCCTCAAGGACAACGCCCCAGACCGCCTCTAGGTCACACAGCACTCTGTAGGGGGCTTCCACGCCCACGCTGCATCCTCGGGGAGGTGGGGGAGTGGGTTGAGACGAGCTGCAACTGATCAAAGTCAGGAGGCAGATGACAAAAGGGCTGACGGCCATCTTGGTGACAAACAAGGAAAACAGGGCAAAGAGAGACACAGTTAGAGTTAGATAAGCAACAAGTCATTCCATCCATTCAGGTCTACGTCACGTGGCGTTACACGAGCACATCAGCTGCTCTCGCATCTTCATTCTGAGAAAAATGGTGAAAATAGCCATTTCTGCTTTTATTCCACAAGCCTCTTGTGTGATGCTGTTCAAACACATACACGCACACACACACACACACTCGCTGCACAGAATAGCACAGGTTTTAGTACTGGGCAATAGTTTCCATGGAAATGGGAAACAGCGTGGGCTGGTTACATTGCACACTGGGCTTTTCAGGAGTCGAGTTCAGTACCTAAAAGCACAGAACAACACAACACTCTGCACACACACACATACACAATAATTATTCACACTTGGATTGATTTAATGAATATAATGCATTCCCCAGCCAAAGCATTAACATGCACCTTTAAATTAACTGTTACCTTGATACAGAAAGCTTGTACCAAAAAAGCAAAAAAAACAAACAAACTGTAAATCAGTGATTTCTTATGGTTTCAAATGTAAATTGTTGCATAAAATGAAAATGACCACATTTCATACAAAGAAGTAAAACTCACCTCAGACAAATTCTTGACTTGAATTCTGGGTTACTCACAGCGCAGATATATCATCATTTCCCGCACATCATTATTTGACATGACTTTAGTCTCTCTTGAGTGTTTTCAGATTCTCACTTAGTGAAGTCCTGGAGGCAGCAGAAACAAAGCGGTTTCCATTTTGTTGCTGCCTTTTCTTTCAGCTCTGACTGCTTAAAAGTACGACAGCACACTTTGAAAGACCTCCAGCGTCTTGCTGATGTAGTGACTTGTCCAGCTGCTCCGAGGAGAAGAAGAGGAAGAAGAAGCCACAATTATGATGCATGCCTCGAGACTTCACACACCCACACGGTCAAATATATCTTCAGCCTCTTTCGCTCCTTTCTCTCTCACTCCCTCTGTCCTCATCTTTCTGTTCGTGCAGTCTGCATGTCTGAGTTGCTTTCTCTCTCTCTCTCCCAGCTTCACGCTGAATCTGCGGAGGTGTCAACAGAGCAAGAGAGAGAGATGCAGTCCCAGCTTACCTCTGCTCGCCCACACACACACACAGGGCAGCGTGATTAGCTGTTGCACCTGTCTCTCCAGGAAGAAAAGAGGAAATAAGCTCAGTACATAAGCATGGCAGTTCACAGCCTGTCCGGCATTAATCACTTTGTTTTGCACATCTTGGTGTTATTTCATCTTGGCGTTATTTCCCGCCTTCGCGCTCCCACATCTTCTGCTTCTCAGTCCCTTCTGAACTGTGGGGGATTTTTTGCTGATGAATGATGAATTGCCATGTTATTAAGAACTGCTCTGAAATGGAGATGAAGACGGGAGGCACGCTGCAGAAAACGGGCATCTCGATTGAGAAAGAGCAGATGGTCGCTCTAAACACAGGTGAGCCTTTGGCCATGTGACCATCCCAGTAGAGAGCGTTGCATAACGCCCTGGAAGACATGATTCAATTAAGTCTGTTAAGAGAGGAGTAATCTCCAACCCTCTACATGCAGGGATAAAGAAGGACACAGGGAATGGCATGACAAGGTGCCGTCCATGAAGGGATTGGGTGTGTGAGACATTTTTGCGCTGTTCTGTTGAGCCAGAAACCCAAAAGCTATCTGTCAATTTTAATAACGTTTTAACTCTTACAAGTAGGGTCTGACAATACCTAAAACTCATGAGATGGGAAAGAGACGTGATATTGAGTTCACAAGAACAAGATGGTTCAAAAGGGAAGGTGGTTCAGACAGAGGCCAGTTTCCATGAAGAAGGGTTGTATTTACTCGTGGAAGGTTTGGGGGCTGTAGTTTTACAGTGCAACTCTCCATCTTGTTAAATAAAACTTTGTACTGTGCAAGGAAGCCTTCACGAATGAGCACAAATACAACATTTTTTTTCAGATTTTTCAAAATATTTTAGAATTTTGTTTAATTTCACATGGAATGAGATTCATTTAAGTTTTTGAACAATTGTGAAATGTGCTATTTACAGTCAAAGAAATCTACTTTTGAAAACAAAACCACATCCTCACCCAAATCAAAGCATAAAACATTATAAATCACATTATAAATTTAAATGAGTATATTTGGTCTAAAAAAAAAATTCTAAACTACATCTTCTTGAAAATTCGAATACGATTTAATCATGATTATTTACTATTTACACACATGGTCTAGAGTAATAATCACAAGTAAATGTTCACAGAATCATACGATATAAACTAACTGAATCATTTTTAAAAGATTTGAGCATATTGCATTTTTATTAAAAACATACATTCATGCAAATCTTTTCAAGATATTAGGTTTTAAATATCTTTTGATATGTTTAACACATTGACTAATGCTCCAATTGTACAATTATAAAATTATTTGTTTGTATATGCAAAGGTAAATAAAAAAACCTTTCTTCAGTGTTTCAATAAAACATGAATATCTCAACAAAAGCAGTCTATTAGAGACAATCTGCTGTATGTAATGTAACTTTCATTAAGAAGATGTTTTTTTTGTTAGTTTTTTTTTTTACAAATTTCCTAAAAGTGTCACTATGTTATGATAGAGTATAGCCTCTTTCCTGTGGTCCCACTGTCATGCAGAAATACACTATCTGTCAGAAACAACCAATCAGAGCTAAAAGGAGGGTGTTGGTGCTGTCAATCACGCCTCTGTTCGCACTGCTCACAGCCTCCCTCTTACTCTCTGCTACACTACAGCTTCTCCCGGTCAGCAGAGCCTGCCATCAATGCTCAGGCTAGTTAGCAAAGCCAAAGATGTTGACAGATAATTAGTTTTCCTGTAAATCTAAGTTGTTTCTCCCTTGTTAGCAAGGCTTATAACATGCATCCCATACACAAGCATGATTGACAGTGCCACAACCCTCCTTCTGGCTCTGATTGGTGTATTTCTGGAGGTGACAATGCCCAATGGTATATTAAACTGTCACAAGATAGTGAGAGTCTTTAAAGTGTCAAATAACATTTTTCTAAGTTTCTGACTGCAGCCTTTATTGTCAGAAAAAACACAATTTCTCCTGGTCTTGAGTTAAATGATCATATCCAGTTATAAAAATAACCCTTTAGCAATGAAACATAATTCTGAGTAAAGCAGTACATGTTCATGTCACGTTTTAACAGCTTGATAAAAGACATCAGCAAAACTTAAGTGTATTTACAGTCCATTTTAATGGCTGTCCAGCATACGGATCCGGTACTGATGGATTTCACCTCCGTTTGTAGAGGTGCAGGACGTTGTTACACTGTGGGCAGGAATGCTGCACATCCTTGCAAGAATTCACGCAGAAGGGGATACAACTGCACGGCCAGCAGCTGATGTGAAGCATAGGATAAAAAAGATACAGAATATTTTGGTCATTAAATATTTGGTTCACCATGAGTTGTGTACCAAATATTTAATAAAAGTGAAATTCATACTTGAGCTTGAAGAGTTATTAATTTTATTTTCTAAATTAAGGCTTTATACTTAAGCGCCTACATTTGTTCAGAATTCTCTGCAAATCCGTGTTTATCTGCAATGGCATACAAGTGCCTCTTGGGGGCAGTAGAATCACACGGGGATTTTTCTCAATCTGTCACTCCTGAATTCTCTGGTGACGTCGTTTGACGCTGTAGCTTTTTGTTGAGAACGGAAACGCATTTACTAACCAACAACCACACCCAATCAGTTGTTCTTGCAATCTTGATAACCTAAGGACTAGACTTCAAACGAATCTTAAACACAGTCTGCATAATTTACAGGAATATAAAAATAAACGACCTGTCCAGGGTGTACCCCTGTTATGCCAGTTGTGATAATGGATGGTTGGAAAAAAATTACAGGAAACCTTTCAGTTTTTAATATTTTCTACAATGTGCCATTCAGTTTGTTCTTGGAAGTTCTTTACATCTGGGGGTAATCAATGATAAAATGAAATACATGAACTGTGGGAGGAATCAATTAGCAGGAACCTAAAGCAGAAT
Source organism: Poecilia reticulata (assembly GCF_904066995.2). Taxonomy (NCBI): domain Eukaryota; kingdom Metazoa; phylum Chordata; class Actinopteri; order Cyprinodontiformes; family Poeciliidae; genus Poecilia; species Poecilia reticulata. The sequence continues at coordinate 11,908,109 of NC_088830.1, forward strand.
AGACTGAAGTAACTTCACTTTGTGGCAAAAAAAAAAATGTTTTTAAAGGTGATGATGCTCAATGTTTTAAAGTCTATTAATTAGCAAATTGCTATTATCCACATTTTATCCAAGTTTATGTCAAGTTTTACAACTTTTATGTTTAATGACAGCTCAAACAGGCCCAGAATCATTCATTTTCTTGGACCATCATTAGTTTGTAAAGAACCCACCACCCGACATTCTGTGTATTTCTATGTGGTAGTTTATACTCACAATAACAACAGCACTCCAAATATGATCCAGGTTAGCATGCCCACTTTGTATTCAATTGAGGTCACAACAGTGTTCTTGCAATGCGGACAAAGCATACTTCCAGCAACGTCAGTGGGCATGTGTTGCACCAACAACACCTGGTTACCTGTCAAGCACACTTTGTTAAAACACACAGTCGATACAGATTGGACATCTTGTGACTACCATTGGATCCACATGCGCCATTGCTATACATTGAGACGGTAACACCGATGGTCGGGAAGATGACATGCTGCAAACAATATAACGCAAAATATCTCAAAAAGTGGGGGCAGTGTTTTGCTATTGTCAACGCTACCACAAGATGCGGTTTGTAGCCACAGGAAAACATCGACGAGCAGAGCAGGATTTAGCCACAGTTTTAAGTTTTCAAATTCTTTTTAAAAAAGCAAATCTGCTGTGTCCTTGTGGCCGAATTATTTTGTCAAGGTGTAAATTGTTGAGCAGATCCAAATGCAGCAGGCGTGGAACGTTGAGTGGTGATGATATTTTTTGTGAAAAGATTAACCAACTTACAGAAAAATCTAAAAGGGCAAAAAGGAACTCAACTATAACAATCTGGGGGGAAAACGACAACAGGGAACAGATGAGAAAAATAACCGGAGAAGACAGGAGAATCTGGCAAGGAGTGACTGAGAATAAGGTGCTTAAATACTTGGGAGGTTGAATGCTGAACAAAAGACCTGGGCTGATGAGCTAACAGATTGCAGGTGTGAGGGGAGAGAGGAGGAGGCAGACTGAGGAGAGGGAGAGAGAAAGTGCCACAGGCGACGAGGGAGAGTGCATATTGACGTGGAAATAACCATAACACTAAAGAATGACTAGACCAATGAAACATAATAAAATAGAATCACTAAGCAGGAACTGATCTGGAAATGGAAGCAAGGCAGAACTAAAAGGCAAAACTAAGGAGCACAAAAAATGACAAAATCCCAAACCAAACTCAAACAGCCCCAGATTCTAACAAAAAACATATTTTAACAAATCACAACATTGGCAACTTAAGCCATATTTGATAGAAATCAGATAGGAAATAAGGACAATATGACCATTTTGTGACGGATTCATGATAATCCCACATCATAACAGTAAGATTTGGTTCATATGACTCAATGCAAAGTAATGTAGTCTGCAGGCGCACGTCACAACCAACAGACACTGTCCAATCCAGTAATATATTGTTAAGCCCCATCACCATCTCTGAAACACTGGCACACATATTTTAAACTTTAATCTAGTTTTCAGTAATGAAAAACAAACCTGACAAACGATATAGACTCACCTGACTGAAGAATCTGATTTTGTTGTGTTGTGGCAATATACTGCACAACTGGTTGCTGAGCTAGACACATAAAAACATTGAACTTGGAGTTAACTGAATGAAATTTAAACTGATCAACACAGTACAGCACTTACATATATGAAGATACACAATAACTTAGTTTTCCCTTATGATCATGCAGATTCAATGACACTGATATGGTGTCTGATCTCTTACCAGGTTGCTGATACTGCTGAGCTCCAGGTTGGAGGTATTGCTGAGCTCCAGGTTGGAGGTATTGCTGACCTCCAGGTTGGGGATATTGCTGACCTCCAGGTTGGGGGTATTGCTGAACTCCGGGTAGGGGGTATTGCTGAACTCCAGGTTGGGGGTATTCCTGAACTCCGGGTAGAGGGTATTGCTGAACTCCAGGTTGGGGGTATTCCTGAACTCCAGGTTGGGGGTATTGCTGAGGGACTGGCTGTGCACTTTGCTGATCAACATACTGAGTAGAAGAATGAGGTTGCTCCTGATCAACACCCTGGGAATGTTCCTGATGAACAGATTTGGACACCGGCTGGTTGTCGTATTGAGCAGCAGGATGATCAACAGGATTAGGCTGACTGGTGAGCACACTGGGGTCCAAAGGCGGGCCAGGATATGGTGGCGCTGGGATATCTGGAATTTCTGAAGTACCTTCAGTATCTGGAGGAGGTCCGTTACCTTTTTCCATTTTATCTGTCAAAAAAGTAAAAAGAAAAAAATATGATAGCAAAGCGTAAAATATCAAATACGTCCAGCGGTTCTTCTGATGCCTTTCATTGAAGAAGCAGAAGTAAACTGTGACAACAAGCTTGTCAAAGGCTAAAGATAAAAAGAGGGCTTGAGTGCAGCATGGAGGAATGCATGAAAAGTTGTCAATCAGGTTGGGGCGTTTAAAAGAAATGCTTGACTTCTTTCCAAAACAAAACTCACTGTGTACGTAACTTGGCATAAGGGTACATTCTGTAAGAGTATCATCTGACAAAAATAGGCCTTGGCATACTTTTCTAAACTGGGCAGGTAAAATTATTTGCTGTGTCATTTTAATGTATTTATACTTTCAAGGTGCTTTTTTGAGTCACCTACAATGCAATGACAAATTTTAATAAATCATCTAGTGATTTTATGTGGTAGAACAGTAAAATGTAGTGGAATGAGGTCTGACATAAGGCAGCACAAATAAGTAGAAAAAAGACCTGGTTGTAAACTTTTTGAAGGATAAAAACCTTGAAAGGCCCTTGTGTAGCTCCTCTCTCTGCCTCTCATAGAGAAAGTATGTAATACCCCTTTAAATTCCTCATCAACAAACAGAAGGAATATGGTACATGTGTAAATATTCTCAGATCAGGCCATCTTCACAAGCTGACACTATAAGAAGGAGACTACTGAAAGAGGCCACCGGGACTCCTTTGACTAAGCTGAAGAAGTTAAAAACTTCAGCAGTCAAGATGGAAGAGACTCTGCATACATTCCCTGGGGTTGGTTCCAGTCGAAGCTTTATGGGAGCGTGGCAATAAGAAATCCCCTGTTGAGGAAAACTCACATCAAGGCTCAAGGAGACTCCAAGTCCCAATCCCATACACAAATTATGGCAGGACTATTGCTGTTGATTGTTGACAAACAACACCTCTTCCTAACTTTGTCACAGTGGGCAGCCAGAATGTAATTTTTGGATTCTCTGGGAATGAAACAGGTGCTTTCCACTCAGCTTAACCAGTTCAACAGGTGAAATGCTGACTCATCGATGGGCCCCAGCAGGATGCTTGTTAGCTGAGTCATTTTAACCATTGTTCTTTGTCAGCACAGCTATTTCTGTTCATTTTGATGACGTCAACAAAAAAGGGAACAGTCTGCTTTGCACATGTAAATCTTGTCACAATCAGTAGAATCCAGTCAGTCCCCATCACCCTTCAGCTGGATCAGAGCCTGTCAAACATTTTAATAAATATTGATTTAGTTGTGTTGGGCATTGCCTCTCAAAACTATTCACACCGCTTGAACTGGTTTGCCTTTCAAGATTGTATTAAACAAATCAATGTTGGGTAGCGTTTAATTTTAAGATGGAAGGAAAGTGCATAATTTTAAATATTCGGCAGATAAACATATATTGAATTAATTTTACTTTGATGCACTTGGTATTTCTGTACTCTCTTGTTTTCTTTTTGATGTTTCCAGAGTTGGGCATAATAGCGGCATTGATTACAGTGGTTGTCCTCTGCTTTTAATTACTAATCGCCATGTTCAGTTGGTTAAATATGACCAATTTATCAGCTTGTATTTGAAAGCCCCTCTTGATCTTATGTCTGGTATTTTCTACCACCTGGGGAAGTGAGTCTCTGTGTGGATAGCTCTTAATCAGGTTTGCACTTCTGGACATTGAAATTCTACAACATTCTTCCTTGTAAAGTATGTTCATTTTTCATGTTTTTCCAAAATTATATTTTCACCATGTTATTTATGAAATTGTAAAATGTCACAGTTCCAAACTCTATGCCAGATTATATCTAGAAACATTGGAAGAGCCGTTTCAAAGGCAATGCAAACATTTACCGTAAACAGCAGCTGTGACTGTATTGGCACTGAAGCAATATACAAGTTTGGAAGACCCAGCTTTTATTTTGGTAGTTCACTTCCACTTAACAAAACAAGAGAATATGCATATTAGCTAAATACTTAGCTGTGAGCAAAACTATTTAGTTTGCAGCTGAATGTTTGGTTTGTGAACTAAATATTTATAAATGTTGGAACTGTGACATTTGGAAACATAACATAGTGAAAATATGTCTTTGAAAAAAAAAAAGGACCCCAATTTATTTTATTAGACTAAATAACTTAAAATATTGCTGTTATTTTTTTCAATGTGTAATTTTACAAATAACACCCCATAGGGCTGGAGATGTTGAAAAAACTTGCATGTAATGTGTCATTTTTATTATAAAGTGAATGCAAAAGACGCAAGCGGTTACACATAATGAAAAGGAAAACAAGTCAAAACATCCCAAGCAGCCTGAGATCGCAGACCTCGTTTAACCTGTCCACCACCTGTTTTATGAAAAGCTCATGCACTGCGATCTGTTTTCAGACTGCTGCTGAATCTTCTTCACACTGAAATGGTTTTTGTCCTTCATAATTTGCTCCATATGCATTTCTCACAATAATTAACACACGTGTTCTAGCACTTTACCTGTAGGAAACATGCGCCTATTTTAACTTTTTGTTAAGGCATGCATGATAAATTTTATATACAGGTGCATGTTATTGAGAAGGTAATTTGTGTCGGTAGCTCAATTCACCTTGTTCCACGTAGAATGGTGTTTTTAAAGCTTTATTTATGTTCATTATGTTTTCCTGCTTACAGCTTATGAAAGCACGATAAGCTAAGAATGTAACATCAAGCAAATAAAAACCTTTAGACATGAGACTTTATGCTCAATAGCTGTTTAAAGGTTAATTAAAAAAGTTACCTTTAATCTGTATGTTGTAATAAATATTAATAGATAAGTTTTCCAGATACAACTGAAATTTTTTTTAACTTATTGTTAGAACCTGGGATAAAGTGAGCAATTCATAGCACTATTGGTGTATTTTTAGTGTCTTCTCTTAATCTGTATTTTCTAGGTTTTCTCACCTTTGGATGGATTTGCTGAATGTCTTGAAAGATGGTCAAGAGGAGTCACAACAACCAGAGCGTCCTATTTATCTGACGCCGAGCAATAGTGACGATGAAACACTCTGTTGAGGTAAAAGGTGGTGCAACATAACAGGCATGCAGAAGTAGGTGTAGCTTCTTTAAAAATAACTTCAACAAACATCCTGCGGCCAAGTGCAGATTTGTAAAGAGAAGTGTAGACTCTTAGTTTACCTTTTGGTTTTTCTTGGTAATTTGTATGGTGAGAAGCAATCTTGAACACATTTTTTAGAGTGGCAAAATAATCAGACACATTTTAACCTTGTTACAACATGTTGGATGCAATTAAAAAAATTAAAAAAAACAGGACAAGGAGACAAAAATCAATAAAAGACAATTTATTTAAAGACTTATGCACTTAATCAGGCGTCATACAAATGATTTAAGGATTAGGCCAATTAGGATAGAAATGAGTTAGAAAACAGAACTGAAAGTGTGCCTTTGAAAATTCAGCATGGTTCAAGCCCAAAGTAAAACCCTACATATTATTGCAAAGTCAGACTTCTAACTAGCAGTTTCTTTTTTCTCTTTTAACATCTTCTAACTCTGTTTTGTCGGTCCTGATCAATGTGATTGATAATACAACTTCCCATGTTTTGTGATCACTAACCTTCCTTTTATTTAGTGTTCTTTTCAATATATTCATTTTCAGAGGACCCACGTGTTCTAAACACAAAAAGAATGGGTGTAATACTTGCATCTGGCCACTTGATGGTGACAGTCAGCCATATTGTAAAATGTTAGATAAAAGAATGTAGCATTTTTTTTGTTGTTGTAAAAATAGGCCCAACAATGTACCAAATACAAGCAACTCTCAATGAAAGAACTTTGTACAGTGCAAGAAAACTTCAATGAACAGACAAATGAAACATTTCAGATATTTTGAAGGATATTTTTGTAGATATTATGTTCTGATTCATGATTCATTACAACAATAATCAAATGTTGCACCATTTAAAGTAAGAGAAATCTACTTTTGCAACCAGAACCACATTCGTACGTCAATGGTTAGTATCCAAGTTAATCACTGAGTAATAATTAGAGTAATAATTGTTAAGGAAATGGTAGCAGAACAAGATATACTCTAATGCTGAACGATTACAGAATGATTTTTAAAATATTTAAGGGGTTAGTAAAAATGTAGAATTATGTTGACCTTCATCAAGATGTGTTTTAAATATTTTTTACATTACTTTAAAACATTAAGTAATGTTTAAAAAATATTTGTATATCCTTTATATGTCAAAGTCATTAAAACCAACTTGGATGAGCCAAGCTTTTCTTTAGGACACAATGAGGGGAAAACTTTCTTCCAATCTTAAGTTAAAAATGTTGAAAAAAATAATCTGTTAACAATGAGACACCATAAAGAGTAAAATATCAATAGTTTGTTAAAAGATTTCAGGGAAACCTAATAAACATGTTTATTTTACAGTCCACTTTTAAAGGAGGTTCAGCAAAAACTTTCAGTAACTGTGGTTCACTGCGGGTCACATGCGACGGTAGACGTGCAGAACGTTGTTGCACTGCGGGCAGGAATGCTGCACATCCTTGCAAGCGCCCACGAAGAACGGGATCAAACAGCAAGGCCAACACCTGGACAAGGAATATAATAAAAAAAAAGACAGAACGATAATAGTAAGACCACCCGACTCATAAAAAGTTAACTGTTTTGAAATTGTTCAGTCTTTATCTGTACTCTACATTCTCATGTGGTGAAAAAAGCAATCGCATAATGGTCCGAACATGGTCAGAACATTTTTTCACTTACTAACCTCACCGGTACACGCAAATTATATAAAGATTCATTCTTAACTCTATGAAATCTGATTTACTGACAATAAGTTTGCCCCAGCTCCCTATAGCTCCGCGCCCGTTTTCACTCCTTCTTACCAGGTAGCAGCTGACCTGAACTCTTCCTCGATCTGACCCTGGTCACGTCGCTCTCATCATACTCCTCCGACGATAATGAGTCCCCTGAATCGCTAATTTCCCCTCCTTCTCCGCTACCTATTCTGCTCCAGCGGGTGAAGTTTGTGTGGTAAACTTATCGGTTAGTTTGTCACATTTTTCTTAATAGTTTTATGTGCCTTTTAGCTTTTGTTGTCGTAGTTTTGCTGACCCGCTCCGTCTCGTATCCGCTCACTTTTTATAACTTCGGAGGGGAGGGGCGGGCCAAGGAGGAGTGAGGGATTTCATTGGATAAGCCCAATGTCCGTCAATAAAATCAACCAATGTGCTGTCGCGGTCGATAAAAACTGTATTGAATATAGTTTTTTTTAATTATTATTATGACAGCGTAGGGCCGCCAGATATGGACAGTATGTGCATCAGACTGTATTTCAGACGGTCAGTCCTCCTCTGGACAGAAGTTCAAACTGAATGCAGCTTTTTTTTTTTCTGTTCAAAATGTCAACCCGCCACAGTGGCCGCCGCGTTGCTCCAATTTACACTTAATGCTTTCCCCTCATTTGGCCAGTGGCGGGTGCTAATTTCAACTCCTGACACTGACTTTATTTGTATTTTGAGTTAACACTGTCCTCCTGCGGCTGCAAGGGCGGCAACACTGCTAAACCGGTCAGTTAGCAAAGAATACTTCAATACTTCAACTTTTTACTCACCCAATAAAAAACAGTGATCCAACAATGATCCAAGTGAGCATGCCCAATTTGTATTCGGTTGTGGTCACAACGGTGGTCTTACAGTGTGGACACAACATGTTTCCAGGAGCCTCAGTTGGTTTCACTTGCACCACCACCACAGCTGTCAATAACACTTTGTTAAAAACTCACCACTAACTTGTGTGTTCTACTATACATTCTTAGACTTTAGACTCATTGTCAATGAAAAGACACAAACTGAGAAAGTAACTCACCAGGTTGAGTGGCCTGATTTTGCTGTACAACTGTTTGTTGAGCTAGAAGTATAAAAACATTGAACATGGAGTTAACTGAATGAAGCATAGACTGGTCAAGATTTCAGCTTATATAGGAAAAGATACAAAGTTTGAAGGAAAAGGGGTGAAATTATATTGAAATGCAGAATAAATAATACCAAAGATGACCTCTGATCTCTTACCAGGCTGGCCATCTGGCTGATTAACCGGTTGTTGATACTGCTGAACAACAGGCTGGGGATATTGCTGATACTGCTGAACGACAGGCTGGAGATATTGCTGGTCATAAGGTTGCTGATACTGCTGGACACCGGGCTGGGGATATTGTTGATCAACAGGTTGTTGATACTGCTGGACACCGGGCTGGGGATATTGTTGATCAACAGGTTGTTGATACTGCTGGACACCGGGCTGGGGATATTGTTGATCAACAGGTTGTTGATACTGCTGGACACCGGGCTGGGGATATTGTTGATCAACAGGTTGTTGATACTGCTGGACACCGGGCTGGGGATATTGCTGATCAACAGGTTGTTGATACTGCTGGACACCGGGCTGGGGATATTGCTGATCAACAGGTTGTTGATACTGCTGGACACCGGGCTGTGGATATTGCTGATCAACAGGTTTCTGATACTGCTGAGGAACAGGCTGAGGACACTGCTGGTCAATGGGTTGTTGATTCTGTGGAGCAACAGACTGGAGATTTTTCTGGTCAGCAGGTTGCTGATAATGCTGAGCGTCAGGCTGGGTCACTGGCTGATCAACAGGTGTAGGCTGATTGATAATCACACTTGAGTCTAATGGCGGACCAGGATATGGCGGCGCTGGGATATCTGCAATGTCTGGAATTTTTGTAATATCTGGGATATCTTGAATATATGGAATATCTGGGATATCTGGAATATATGGGATCTCTGGAATATCTGCAGTGTCTGGAGGAGGTCCTTCACCTTTTTCCATTTCATCTGTCAAAAATGAAAAAAAAAAAAAAAACCTAATATTAAAGCTGCAAAATGTCACGATGACTTTTAGTGAGGAACCAAAATGTGACACCAAGCTTGTCAAGTGCCAAAGACAAGAAGACGGAAGAAAAGACTGCATGATAAGTTTTCTGTCAGATTAAAACATTTAAAAGTAATGAAAAAGTAAATAAACACCCTTCAATCAAACTTTTGTGAGAGGTGACCTTTGACCTATCAGGGAGGGGTAACATCTGGTACCCTGTAACCAGATGTTTAAAAAGCCGGACACAATATCCAGAAATCTCCTTTGTGGCAAGGTTTAGACTGGATTTTTTAATGTAAAAATACATTCATAAAAAACATGGAATTATTTTACTCTTTCGACTTTCGGGTTGTTTAGTTGAGTTTTGTTTGTTTCTGTGTTCCTTAATTCCAGATCAGCTATGTTTTGTTTGACCTTGGTTCAGTCCTTTATTAGTTATTTTAGTTTCATCACTATTCTGTGTTATTTCTTATTTTGATTAGTTTAGTCTTGTTTTGGACCTGTGGCACATTTGGTATGAAAGGAAGGTTTTAGGTTCAATTCCCAGTCTTTATGCATTCAGTGTGCATGCATGGGTTTTCTCCAGGTACTCCGGTTTCCTCCCACAGTCCAAAAACATGACTGTCAGGTTAATTGGTTTCTCTAAATTGTCCCTAGGTGTGAGTGTGTATGCATAGTTGTTTGTCCTGTCCTGACCCTGTGTTGCCCTGCGATGGACTGGCAACCCCTCACCCCCTGTGCCTCTCTCTCCCTCTCCACAGTCTACCTTTCTCCCCTCACACTTGCGATAGGTTTGTCAATCAACCCGGTTCTTTGTTTCAGCAATCAACCTTCCTCCAGTATCTAAGCTCCTCTCTGTCAGTCACTCCTTGCTGGTTCCTTTCAGTACTTTCCTGGTTTCTCCGTACTCTCTTCATGTCTTCTTGCTGGTTTCTTCCTTGGAGTTTTGATTTATGTTGCTGCCCTGGACACCTGTCACTTTGTAGTTTTAGTCTTCATCATTTGTTTTCATTAAATCTTTTTCATCATCTACTCCACGCCTTCCCGCTTCTGCATTTGCCACCACCATCATCCACCATGACAAATAAAACACATTGTTCCCTGCATAGTGTTGTAAAAGTAATGTTCCCCTTGAAATTGTTTTCAAATTTTCCATGTCCATAAATTTATTTAAAGCTAAAACGTAAACTTAGAACTGTTTTAATTAGGGTATCATGTAAAAAACCACAAAGTTGTGAGCAGGATAAACCAAGCAGAAGGAAAAAGAACGAATACAGAACCAAATCAGCAAATAGAAACTTATGAAGCTACTGAAACCTTCAGGAATCTTATGTTGTGTGAGATATTTCAGAAAATAACACTGAAACACTTGTGAGTTTCTTCATCTTGCTGCTATCTCTAAAAAAGTTTCCTGCATGTTTTGAACATCAAACAACATACCTCCTTTCCAGTTTTCACAGTTCAACTACTGTAGAAGATTTTATCATCATTGTTAAAAGTCAGAGGTGAGCATCGAGTGATGAAGGAAATTTACGTCAACATGGAACCTGACAAACCTGTTTACCAAATTCCTGCATCTAAGCACGAAAGAAGAATGAAATGGCAGACAAATATACTATGCATTTAATCACATTTTAACATTTTATATACTCGGATTTTTATTTTTATGATATTTTTCGTCAAAGCAGTTCCAAAAAATTGTTTCCATCTATATGTCATTGTATATCTGGCAATCCTGAATGTTTTACTGCTGGCTGCCCTCAGTTCACAATGAGTCAACTAGTCATTTTAAATATGGAAAGACGAAACTAATGTTGATGTAATAAAAATGTCATCAGCCTCTTCTGAAATCAAACTGAGCGATATGGCAGGGTTTAAAAAGACAAAGAGCAGGCAGAAGGCTGATATTAAGGGAAACCAGATACAGAATTTGAAGGATGCTGAGGGCCAGCAGGCAAAAGACTCAGAGAAAATGCAATAATGGCGAATTAGCTGTCAAAGTACCGGGGTACAGGGTGGTAGATTTGACTGAAACAAGACTTTGTCCTCAAAAAACATGAAACAGTAAGAGGGTAAGTGTTGATTCAACAACAAGGAAGAGACTGAGCAAAAGTATTGTTTTGCTCATGAGCACAAATTCTGTAAAGGAAGTGATGTTAGGGGTATTCTTTCGCTCTGACTCAGAAAAGCCTCATGAGGCATTTATATGAGGCCTCAACACATCTATTTAAACACGAGGGAAGGTGAAAAACCATTATTATTCCTATTAATTGTTATTTTTGATGATGTTTATTTCACACTTCTATTTTATTGTTTTCATGCTTTCATTGTGCTGTTCTTAAACTTGTGGAGCTATAAAAACAACAACCCTGATGAGACGAGGTCTACAGATATCCATTTAAACATGTTTAACATTTTCTGGCACATTAGAGGTGGATTCACAATGTGAATGAATGGAGAACTTGCAGCAATGAGTGTCACAGGGAGAAGAAAAGAGGCCAACCTGATTTTGACGACAAAGAAACGAAAGAATTTGAAACCAAAAGAAAAACAAGAGGAGAATAAAAAGGGCAAATAGTTTTACAGTAGTAGATTTACTGACTAGAAATGGTGACGACTATTTCACCACTTTTTAGAAAGATGAGTATATGTTCATTGTGAAAGACCTGATGAGCTAACAAGTTGAGCTGAACATGCTAAACAAAAATTGTCTTTCAGGGGAAATAATGCTTGTGGTGTCGCCAAAATCAAGTTATGGCCTCTGTGTCTCTCCAATGGTTTACAGTCGACTCCAAGACAAAGGCTCACAAGTCAGAAGCTCACATTCTTGTTGGTAAAATGGACAACAGCTGAAAATGTACTAAAACATATATTTCCAGCCTGATGAGAAAGACAAAAGCCAGCTTATAAGAGCACACCTTCCCGCATGTTGCCTACCTGCTGACAGTCAATTCCAGGAAGTGGGTCAACAATAGTCTGTCAAAACTGACAAGTTGCTAAGCAGGTTTGTGGAGAAACTTTACAAGCTGTTTTCTAAAAAAAACACAAAAAAAAGAGAAAAGAAAAGAAAAGATGGACTGGAGCGCGCCAGTTGCATTTTCTCTCATTATAGTGGCATTTATAGCAAACAGAAATAATTTTAGTAATTCTAACTGACCTAAACAAGAAATGTTTGGTCAGTTCTCTTGCTCAAGTCACCACAGGATCTTCAACCAAGGCAGAAAAGTGAAAGTGAAAGAGCAAATTTTTTGAAGGTGAGTACTACAATATTTTATATGACAACACATTCATCTTCTCACTAGCTTCATTGTGCGATCTCCCTTTTTTCACACATGCTTCTTGGAGCACTCCTGGGGTTCGCAGCTGCACAGAGCTGCCTGTAGTGTAAATAGTGGTGATCAGGAATGCCTTGGAGCAGAGATGCATGCAGAGTGAATCCAGGTTTAGATGTTCTGATTTTGCAAAAGAGTGTTCAAGAAGCAGGGTTAGAATTACCCAGCTGAAACGACCACCTTGCTGCTGCACATCCACAGCCTCAGCATCTCGCCTCTCGAGGTGTTTTGGCTGAGCACAAAGCATCTGTTTTACCCCGAAATATCCTGGAATTACACTCTGACTATTGTGAAAGAGTTAAAAGCTGCTGCCAACACGTAAAGCAATGAGCCAGTTTCATTACAATGTGTGAATGCAATGAAATGTGCATTCATCACATTGTGATGAGTACTAATAATAAAAAGGAATGCAAACGAGAAAAAATTCCAAAGCAGTCCAAGATTGTGGATCTTGTTGAACCTGTCAGCCTATTTTTATAAGACCTCCTGTTTATACTTTGTGATCTGTTGTAAAACTACTACAAATGCTTTTCCAGGCTGAAAAGCTTTTTTGCCACATAGAATTTGTTAATTTGTAGAGCAAATTCCTGGCCATTGCTCTTTCAAAATGACATAAAATGACTGAGACACATACGCCAGGATTATAGCATCATGTTGCAAGAAACACATACTTGCTTTTGCTTTATGTTAAGTGATGACATGCAAAACTGCATATACAGATGTATCTCAATGGATTTGAATGTCACTGAAAAGTTAAATAGCGTCTGTATCTCAATTCAAGGGAAACTGTTATACACGATGATCAGTACGTATAATAGCTGCTTAAAGATTATCTTCAGAGATACTTTTAATTTGAAAAATAAATCAGCAGAATATATACTCTAATTTACTGAGATGTATCTGTATATATAATAAATTCTTGATAGAAAGATACTAGAGGTATTTTTAAATTAAGAAGGCAAAACACAAGATTATTGAGGTATATTAATGATACTACAGTTCATTTAATCCTTAATCTGTATGTTTTAGATTTTCTTACCTGCAGATGGATTTGTTGAATGTCTTGAAAAGTAGTAAGGAGGACGCACGACGACCAGAGCGACTTATTTATCTGTCATTTGGTAATGAATAGATGCGAAACAAACTGTGTTTGTTTCACTGTGTTTGTAGGTGGAGCAAGATAGAAGGTAGGCAGAAGTAGGTGGGAAACATAACTTCGTTAAAAACTTCAACAAAACATCTGCTGGATGCCGGTTGAACTTAAAAATGCAACAGGAAGAAACAGGAGCAAGAGACAAAGAAAGTAATTTATTGAAAAAGACATTTAAACCTAAACAGACTATCCACAACTGTTAAACAATTTGAAGTGATAAAATAAATAAATAATAATAATAATAATTAAAAGAAACAAGAAACAGAAAGTGAAACTTTGTTTTTTTTCCAGAACTAAAACTGTCAAAAATGTCACTATTAGAGTTTAGATGGGACCTTCAAAAAATTTAACATGATCCAAGTCCATTGACAGTCTCTGAGCCAACGTAAACAATACATATTATTTTAAACCTCTAGTGGCTGCTTCAAAACTTCTGACTTTACACTCAGGTTGATTAGACTTTTTTTTTTTCTTCGTTCATTTAATGCTAGTGAAATGGAGGCAAACAGCAGTCTGTAGCTAAGCTAACTACGCTAAATGGTTAATAGTCTCACAGTATCATTACATGCCTCCAATTTTCTCTTGGAGAAAATCTGGTCTACAAATTGACACTTGTCTTTTTTTTCTCTCTCCTTTTGAAAACCTGATGTTATTGCTTTTCTTGGCAGCATAGTAGTGGCGGCGCCAGGGGGCCGCTAGGCAATTAAATAAACACAAGTAAAAAAATAAAAATAAAAAAAAAAAGACTATGATCCTTTGCATGTGACGTCACTGTCTCCACCACGATGGATGTCCAAACCTATGCTCTCATGTATAAAGCCTGTCAAAATACGTACATGTGGTAGCCTAATATTTAGTTGATTTCACAGTAAAATGGTCACAAGGTGCTGCGCGGTCGGCTGCACAAACAGACAAGGGCCAAAACAAAGCTTGTCATTGTATTTTAATGAGGAAAGATGGAGCGATGGATAGCAGCCATCAATCATGATGACCGGCAGCTCTTGGTGCAACCACGGATTTACAGCCAATGGCGCAACTACACATTATTCAGGTGGATGCGAAAACATAGACGCTCCCCCACTTTAAAACAGGGGGAACAGTATCTGATGGGAGATTTATGGCCATCAGATACCATTCCCAAACTTTAAAACAGGGGAAACGGTATTTCATGTGTTCACATCATGTGTTTATTTTTCACTGTTCAGCGATGGATTCTCTGTTTTTATACCATAATTCACATCTAGTTTGTCGATCCGTTTTATGTCCCGCTTCTCCTGTTTTAGAGTTTTGCGCAATGTGCGCGTCTTTTTTAAAAAAAAAATGAAACCCCCTAAGGTGCAGGGCGTATCGATGGGGGAAAGGCAGACTGACATAAACCTTTTAAAACAACGGAAACAATTTCGATATTCTGACTATTGAAATTTTAAAGCGCTGTGGTACCATTGTTCTATCACACCCGTTTCATACTGGACCACTTACAGCACCAGTGTTAACGCTATAAAATGAACGCCTTCTATTAAGGCATCACCCATGGAGGGATTTCTTTATTTAAATGGGTTAATTTTTCAGAGGGATACAAAGTGAGGGTATCGTGATTTTAGTAATTACATGTTTATAAGAGTGATTTTCTGCTTCCTTCCATGGAAGCGGGCAGCTTTCAAACAGAAATAAAGGACTTTTTAATATAAGTTGCTGCTTAACATGATCGCAGAACTGCCAAAACATATGTGCAAAAATACCAGACAAAGTGAATCACAGCAACGTCATCAGCCGGTGTAACGCTGAACTGATGCGGTGAAGCTACCAGTAGCAGGAGAACGGAGCTGCGCCAAGAAGCTAACAGAAGCTAACAAACACTGAATAGAAGAAGAGCTGCCATCGTTACCGTTGCAGCCAAGCATGATTTATTGTTACACAATACAGTTTTAAAAAGTTGCTCAAAGTCTAAACTGGTATTGTTGTACATTTAAGGTGTAAAGTTTACCTTCGACCAAACGCCCCCCAAAGGAATCCCAGCGCCCCCCTTTTGTAAAAATGTCCGCCCCTGCCGTCCTCTGAACGCCCCCTGGGGGGCGGTACCACCCACTTTGAGAACCGCTATTATATGATGAGCCAGAAGAAAGCTTTCAAAAGCCTGGAGAATACAATGTTTAGTTTCCGGTTGGGCCAACCATTTAGGATCAGGCGATGTATTAAATGACTGTCGACTTGTTTCTGCTGGGTGAGTAGTGAGTTGTGCTATTTTAAGTAATTAATCGATGATAACAATGCTATTGCTAACAACAACCTAACCCATGTTATTTCTATCCAAGTATGTGCTTGTATCTCCTCCAAAGTAATGTAATTATCTTCTGTAAACACAAATTCACGCTGAAGTTGTATGTTAATGTTGAGTTGTAGGACGCTGGTCCAACGTTGGTCAACTATTCACTGCAATCAACAGATCCCTAACACAGAATAGTCACAGCTCACAGCGACTGTATGGCTGGGTAGGTTATATTTAATTTATTTAGCTATTTTTTAACATGAAAGTCCAACTGAATAAACATTAGATTTTCAGTCCGTGACTCGGCACTGAGCTAGCTGCTAACAACATTAGCACTCTGGGGAATATCAAGCTAGAGCATAAAAATAATATATCTTACCTTTCATATGAATGCTCATCCTTCTTAGTAACTGTCCAATAAAATATCTGAAAATACAATTTAAACGACGCGATTGTAACCTGTTAGAAAGTGGCGCTGCAAACTCTGGCATTGTTAGTTTTTACACCGCCTGTTTTTAGCCATAGATTGTTGATCCACTTTTCTCCCCTTTTTTCTGTAAGTTTTTTTTAAAATTAACTCCCTTGTGACCAACTACCTTGGAAACACGAAAATAACGTTAATCTTTCTCTATTAGAAAGGTTGGAACAGCCATAGAGGACACAGACTTTAGGCATTTTGATGCTGGATCAACAGAAGTAAACGGGCTGCATTTACTTCTTGCCCTCCATCTGCGTTGGATGACGTCAGAGCTATGTCATCTGAAACCCAGCAATACGGCGTCCCTGACTAGATGTATCAGTAAATGAAGATATCTCTAATTATATCTAAATTTTATTTTTAGATAGTTGTTTATTTGACTTGTCAAATGACTAATGACTATGCAAAACTAAATTTTAAATATCTGAAATTATACGTTTTTCTCGTCCAAAACCCTTATGGGATATTTCCAAGGGAGATCTTTAATTAGACATATTTTCTATGTGAGATATGTATTAACATTTTGACTCGCCAGAATGACTTTATTGATATCTTGAATTTGTACTCTTGTCAAGTCAAAACATCTTATGTAGCATTTTGGAAGTTCAATAAAAATAACAATAAAAAAAATGTTTTGAAAGTGCTTTATTTTCAACTTAGGAATGGGTTGACAATAGCACTTTTCTTTTTTCAAAGCATTAAACCTTTGTCTTCATTGGAGGTGAATAAACATAAAATTAGCAGATTTCTGAAGTAGTCTTCAAGTGCATGAAATTTTGCATTCTCCTTATATCCAATACATCTGCACTCCTGAGCCGAGTGCAGAAGTATTGCACTTGGCTCAGTGCAATACTGACCCGAGTGCAATAAAAAAAAAAACACACACTTTTTTTCATATAATCATTTTCTTTGGAAACAGAGGACCCACGTATTCTGAACACAGAGAGTGGATGTAATGCTTGCATCTGGCCACTTGATGGTGACATCCAGCCATAATGTAAAATTTTAGATGTCTGAAAAAACATCCCACTATTCATTTTCACTTTTTTTTTCTTTTACTCTAAAGTGTTGCTGACATGAAGTAAACTGTAGTTTGGTACTACTAAAACAAAAACTCTACACTGATCACTGATGACAATATATGTATTTGTTTCAACCTGGTGGCAATCTTGTATGCTTCACTTTTACATCTAAATTAATCAAACCTGTCTCCTTCGAGTGACAATATGTAGACCTGTACCTCATGAGGCTCCATATTAATCTCTCTCTTTTTTTTAATCACATAACAGAATGCATGTAAGGTCTGCCAGTCATGCCACAACAATTGACTGGGTATTTGATCATTTTTCAAAAGAATGCATGTCAGTGTGTGCTCAGAAAATTTCAGCTTAAAGCTCTATGAGGAATGTATAAAATGTTATTATGTTTATTATGTCATCACATTTAGTCATAAAGTAATGTAGTAGGTTTTTGGTAAAATAGACCCAACAATGTATCAAATACATGCCCACACACGCACACACATGCACACACATGCACACACACACACACACACACACACACACACACACACACACACACACACACACCCCCCACACACACACACACACACAGACAGGTCTTTCCAGGTAAACTGTATTTTTGGGCTGTCACAGTTTTGTCTCTTTTACTTAAAGAAACACAATTTCTCATGAGATGATGAACAATATTATCTTTAAACAAAAACACCCAAGGCAAGAGTCTTTAGTTAGCTTGACAAAGGCAGAGCCTATTTTTGGACTATAAAGTGTGATATGTCGGCCACACGATGTAAATATATTTACCAATGATGAACTGATAAAAACACTCCATAATTTTTTTTTAGGAAGTTCAAAAGTGTTATTTCCACGACAGCATCAATTCTTGTAGACTCTGGGGATTGTAGTTTTACAGTGCAGCTCATAGGCTCAAAAAGAACTTTGTACAGTGCAGGAAGACCCTAACCCATAACTTCACATTATAATTTAACAATGGTTGTTTTTTCTCAAAGCTTTAATGCATTTCAGAATAATTAAAAAATTAAAAGGTTCAGCAACATTTTCAGTAACTGCAGGATTGACCACTGTGGGTCACATGCGACGGTAGACGTGCAGAACGTTGTTGCACTGCGGGCAGGAATGCTGCACATCCTTGCAAGCGCCCACGAAGAACGGGATCAAACAGCACGGCCAAATCCTGAATAAGAAATATAAAAATAGACCAATAATAGTAAAACCACTCAACTCATTAACTAATTTGAAAGTGTGGAGTCTTTATCTGTATTCTCCATTATCGTGTAGTGCAAAAATCAGATAATGATTCCTGTTTCTCCTGCTGTTCTGTCTCCTTCTCCTCTCCCTCCACATCCATTTCTTTCTTTTCCACCTCACTCCTGCTCTGACAGGCATCATCCTGTCTCAGTTACAACCACAGCTGACAGTGTCCTTGTTTGCTACTAAACAGCAACAATGATAAACTTTTTAGTACTTTGGCAAATAATTTATAGTCAAGCATAAATACAAAACAGAAACCAACTTCAGAAAAGTGCTAAACAAACTGGGAGTCAATTACTGACTTTATTTGTATTTCTCTTAATCTCTTAGTTTGGCACACTTGGCTTCACTAATTTGTTATTTTTTCTGTTTTCTCCCTTTATTATATAAAAGTCATCAAACTGACCCGATTTGAGCTATCAGTGTCATCCTGTGGCTGCAAGGGCAGCAGCAGAGGGAAAAAAATATGCTTTATCTGACCACAGTTCAACCTTCACCAAACTCGTTGTTTATGAAACATGAAACTGGCTAGGCAAAGAGTAGTTCAATATTTGAACTTTTTACTCACCCAAATATGAACAGTCCTCCAGCAATGAGCCAAGTGAGCATGCCCAGTTTGTATTCAGTTATGGTCATAACTTTGGTCTTGCAAAATGGACACATCATGTTTCCAGGAGCCTCAGTTGGTCTTGCTTGCACCACCACAGGGTTTGCTGTCAATAACACTTTAACTTTTGAGCTCCTTTACATATATATATATATATATATATATATATATATATATATATATATATATATATATATATATATATATATATATATATATATATATATATATATAAACTTTAGACTCATTTTCAACAATGAGACATAAACTGAGAAAGTAACTCACCAGGTTGAGTGGCCTGATTTTGCTGTACAACTGTTTGTTGAACTAAAAGTATAAAAACATTGACCTTGGGAGTTAACAGAATGAAGCATAAACTGGTCAAGATTTGGAAAAGAGACAAAGATTGGAGGAAAGGGGTGAAATTATATTGAAATGCAGAATAAATAACACTTAAGATGACCTCTGATCTCTTACCAAGCTGGATATTTCCATGAGGAGCAGGTTGCTGATACTGCTGAGCAACTGGTTGCTGATGTTGCTGGTCAACATGTTGCTGATACTGCTGAGCAACTGGTTGCTGATATTTCTGATCAGCAGGTTGCTGATACTGCTGGGCAACAGGTTGGGGGTATTGCTGAGCAACAGGTTGCTGATACTGCTGAGCAGCAGGTTGCTGATACTGCTGGGCAACAGGTTGGGGGTATTGCTGAGCAACAGGTTGCTGATAGTGAGGAGCAGCAGGCTGGGGCGCCACACTGGAGTCCAGTGGTGAACCAGGATATGGCGGCACTGACATTTGTGGAATAGCTGCAGTATATGGAGGAGGTCCTTCACCTTTTTCCATTTTATCTGTCAAAAAAGTAAAAGAAAAATTGTGATAGCAAAACTGTAAAATATCAGATGTCTCCATCAGTTCTGATGCCTTTAAGCGAGGAACTAAAATGTGACACCGAGCTTGTCAAGTTCCAAAGATAAGAGGGAAGAAAAGAATGCATGAAAAGTTGTCTGTCGGGTTGAAACATTTAAAAGTAATGCTTGACTTCTTCCCTGAAAAATACTCATTGCTGCAGCATTTATACTTACTTTGTAAGAGGACGGACTGACAAAAACAGAACATGAGACACTGATTTAAAGTGGGTTGGTGCACACACACACACACACACACACACACACACATATATATATATATATATATATATATATATATATATATATATATATATATATATATATATATATATATATATATCCCATGTTATATCTTGAGGAAATGTACAATGATGTAAAAAGGTTTAGAGATACATAAGATTAAACCAGCATCTTGTCAGCATGCCACCATCTTGTCTCTCAAACTGGTTCAGAGCAGAAAGCATCTCTTTTACCCAATGTATGTACAATGTGATAAGGGTTACTGATAATAAAAAGGAATGCACCTGAAAAGAAACCAAGCAGCCAGAGATTGCTGACCTTTTTGTACCAGTCCACATTAAAAAGAAGTTGCCTCCTGTTTAAACACTGTCATCTGTTTACAGACTACTCCCAACATTTCTCCAGACTAAAAAAGGCTTTTGTTTGCCACATTGAATTGGTTCCAGAGCTACAATATGGCCATTGCTCTTTCAGTATGACACCTAAAACAACTCACACACATGTTCCACCATTATATTTGTAAGAAACATATACTTGATTTTACTCTTTGTTAGCTGTAAACTCCATTAACGGGTTCTTCTGCAGGAATCTAAATTTGTTGAGAAGTTCAATTTTTTTCAGTATTTCTTTCGAGTGAAACTGATAAATGTAGACTAATATTTTCAAACCTTTATTTCTTCTTATTATAATTAATTATTTTTGCTTAGAGCTAGTAAAAAATTACATTTAATCTAAGAATATTACATTAGACAAATAAACAAAAGAATTTTGATCAATGTGGATTTAATAAAAAAAAAACCCAGCTTAATGGTTGCTGTTTTTAAAAAGTACTTAAATCTGAAAAACAATTCTCACAGGAGCGTATACTCAGCCAAGAGAAGTGCCTGTATTTTGTAATAAACCAGTTGTACTGGTTTGTTTCAGCTTTACTAAGAAACTGATCAAATCTGTGCTTTTCATAGGAATCTGAAATTAAAAAAGGCAACATAATGTATTGTTGAGGTTTTAACAATTCTACAAAATTTTCATCACTATATGTGTATATTTTAGATTTTCTCACCTACAGAAGGATTTGCAGAATGCCTTGAAATCCGATCAGGGAGATGTACAATAGTCACACCGTCTTAATCCTCTGACACTAGACATCCTCTGACACTGGACAACGAATAAATGTGAAACCAACTCTGCCAGAACAAAGGTGGAGCAACACAGCAGGCGGGAGGAAGTAGGTCAGAAACATAGATTCTTTAAAAAAAGATTGTAATTCTTTGGAAGCATGTTGTTGCCCAGTGTAAATTTTAAAAGATGAATAGAATGATTTATTTAAGTTTTATTTTTATTTTTCTTGGCAGTCCGTAAGGTTGGGTATACTTCTTAAAAATCTTAAAAACACACAAAAAAAAGGGGAGGGCAGGAGTTATTGGAACCTGGTCTTCAGATGTTGTTTTAATATTTCTGCTTAATGGTCTTTCCTTATGATGCTACTAAATGTGATGCTCAAGTTCCTCCTGCATTAAAACAACTCCACAGCATGATACTGCCACCACCATACTTTCTGATGTTTTGAGGCTTAAAAACACCCCCTTTTTTACTCCAAGTGTGAAAATGGTCATTATGGTTGTCAGATCAGAAGACTTGTCTCCAAAACTACAATGATTATATTTGGACCTAAAGAGGAGTGATGTAGAGTCAATCCACAGCTTCAGTTATTACAACTAAAACCTCACGATCAGGCCCGAAACCTGGGAGTAGTAGTGGACTCTGACCTGAACCTTCAGAGCCACATAAAGACAGTCACAAAGTCGGCCTTCTATCACCTGAAGAACATTTCCAGGATTAGAGGACTGATGTCTCAGCGTGATCTAGAGAAACTCATTCCTGCGTTTATCTTTAGTCGCATTGATTACTGTAACAGCGTCTTCAAAGGTCTGACTAATAAATCAATCAAACAGCTGCAGCTGATCCAGAATGCTGCTGCTCGCGTTCTCACTAAAACCAGGAAGATAGAGCACATAACACCAGTTTTAAAGTCCCTACACTGGCTCCCTGTAGCTCAGAGAATAGACTTTATAATACTGTTGTTAGTTTATAAATCACTGAACAGCTTAGCACCACAATACTGCTCTTGATGTATCAACCTTAAAATGGATATTGAAAATAAAACAAAAAGAAATGTCCAAAAGTGCAAGCATTTCGGGCTGATGAAGCATATTCATGTTATAATAATTTTTTATAGGCTAACCTATAAAAATAGGTAATATCACTTATTTCTTTGTCACAGAGAGATTGAAGGTGAGACCGGGTCGACCGAGTTAGAGTGGGAACTGTTTAGAGCTGTTTAGAGATTGATTTTGATAGATTTTTGACTGTTGTGCTATGTATACTTAATTAAATGAAGTTTATTGCTATTATTATTATTATTATAGACACTATGGACACTATCTGCAATGACAGCCAGTAGATCTTTGTAGATCAGACCTTACATGTAGTGAATGAATCTATAAGATATAATTACACTGTCAAAAGAAAATTGAACATTTTCAATATTCGATGCATTCAGAGTTTTTGAGCCGTACTTATTATGAAACGAGGTCCTTCAAGTGATTCTGGTTGGCAATGTTTCTAACACACACTGGCTTATTTTTAACGCTAAGCTGAAAAGCTTTCTTTCTTTTCAAGGTTGCAGCCTTCTTTCTTGTTCTCTATAACTAAACTGAAACACAAGTAAAGAACACATAATTGACAGAACGATTTTTTAATTCAACTTAATTTGCCATGTGTTTTAGGCTGTTTCAAGAAACCTGTGAAAAACCCAATGATGACAACAACATGTGACATTAATCCTCATTTCTGCATACGTTCGAACACCAGTAAGTATATTTTATTACTCATTTAGTTCTGAAATTAAGGATGTGCAAAATATAACCCACAGGTCATCTGCTGCCCTTTTATTGATTTTCTGCTCACAACTGCATTTAAAGAGGGGCACCAAACTTGACCCGACAAAAAACGGGTGAGTACTGCAAATGAAAACCCAAAATATTATGATGAGATATTCTCTGTAAGGCACAACACAAACTATACTTATCATAATAATGCTTTTTATTATTTTCATGAAAGTTAAAAAAACAGCGGTTGGAAAAAGTGTTTAAAAAAACAAAACAAATAGAGAAATCCCAAAAACGTTCTAGAAAAAGAAAATGAAAACAATCAACCACAGACATGAAGGTCATTGGATGCAAGATTTTATATATTTTTGCATCACATTTACAGTAACAAATAAAAAATATATACACAATACTTTCAGCAAATTTAATGCTTAAAAAACAAACAGAAAAGCTTCACGGGGCATTGCATGGCGCCCCATAAAAGTTCACAGAAAATACAGTCATCTTCTTTATTCATCTTGTGAGTTCTTCATTTTCTCCAATTTGCTGACATAATTGACTTCACATAGTTCACTTCTGTGCGTCCATGCTTTCATCCACTCAAGTTGATTAAACATTCTTCAGACAACACTCTGGTTTGTTTTCTGTTACCTGCTTGGCATTTAATTTCAACTGTGCTTGACGAGTTGTTGCCATTGTTCCCTGGAGGAGATCCAGGAAGGCCCATATATTCATAATTAAACATCTGACAGTTCTAAAGGACAGCCAGGAAAGACAAGTTGGCATCACGGTGATGAATGCGTGACTTTTAGCTTTTCCCTCCTATGTATTGCATAGATTATAACTGTGGTACAGTGTTTTACAGGCTGCTGAAGGATTGAGGGCTGCGAATCTGGAAGACTTTAGTTGTAAAGTGATTTTTTAATTGCATTGACATGTTTCTTCTTACTGGAAGTGACAGCCAAAAATAGTCCAGGCTTTAGATAATCTGGGGACGGAGCTAAAGATCAGACTGATAGCGAAGAAGCCTTCCTACCTCAAAAACTTGTATCTTATCATCAGATGTCGTTACAAACGCCAGTGGAGATGTGCAGAAAGTTGCTCAGCAATCACAAGAACTTAATTGCTGTACAGCCAATGAAGATTTAGTTTTGCTGTATTTTGCTGAACAGTGTCGTGATACACTGGCAGCTTGTTGACTGTCTGCCTCTCAACCCATGTAGATTATTGGAAACAGTAACAAGCTTCTTTGAGGCGGGCAGCTATTCCAAACTAAATAGTTTCCTCCTGATTAACCATCAATAATAATAAAAAAAACCAACTAATTTGGTTAGCATATGATTCAAAACATGACAAGTTTGTTTTATAAACTAATATATGTTTGTAAGCTTTTACATGGCAAAAAAAATGCAAAACATAAAATCTAGAGAATTTCTCCTTGAAACCAAAAATTAACAGCAATTAAAGGGGAGATGAAGTGAAAAGTGAATCTAACCTCTGATGAAGTCCTGAGGGACCAAATATCTAATCTTTGAAACTGCTAATATGACGAGACCAGCCATGTTCGGAATAAACCTCCGTGCTCCAAAAGATGGGAAGGCAATTACCAGACTTCAAGCCCGTCCCTGTCGCCCGCACGGTGTGCTAACCTTTCATGTCCAAGTGTCGCACTTTGAACGATCTTGACAGGGGAGCCAAACAAAACAAAACTTTTTTTTCTTTCTTTCAGATAAAAAAACCCCCCAAAAAACAGGAATTCCCAAAAGACTGAAGAGTTCTTGATGGAATAATTTAAAAACATAACAGAAGGAGTCTATCTTCGTTTTACGTATCGCGTGCCTCTTCAAAACACAGATTGCTACTTATGTTTACTTCATGTCAGGAAAAATCTGCTCAAACATGAAATTATTATTTACAGTGTTTATTTTCAGGGGCTGTACGCACGCCTCAGCGGGTTTCATCGAGCCCATTGTTGACACTTCCAAGTGGGATTATCCCAACACACAGCTGTGTGGAGGTCAGCCCTCAGGTGGGCTGGTGGTCTCTGTCTGACTGCAATGACCTCTTAATGTCTCCGTGGGTTCCTCGCTTAGACGTCGGAGCTGAGCTGTAAGAGTACGAAAAGCGATCTTGTTCTTTACTGGGTTCTGGTAGCTTAGACATCTGGTGAGTAAAAAAGTTTTACAATATTTAGTCAAGTGGACCAGATTTGGTGAATTTGA
The DNA here is from genome assembly GCF_904066995.2 of Poecilia reticulata. Lineage (NCBI taxonomy): Eukaryota > Metazoa > Chordata > Actinopteri > Cyprinodontiformes > Poeciliidae > Poecilia > Poecilia reticulata. Next base: position 11,933,687 of record NC_088830.1, read on the forward strand.
TGGTTCTGTGGGTTTTTCTGTTGGACTGTCCTGCGTTTACCACATCTCTTAAAGGGGGCAGAATTATGTAAAATAGACTTCTGAGAGCTTTACATCATGTTATAATGTTATTCTCTGTTCAAAATCATACCTGGAGTGTTGGTCGTGATTCTTTCATGGATGTTTGACAAATCTTTGAATCTCCCATGGCAACCATTCAGTTGCTTAAAACAACCTAGGATGACCCACCGCGAGATGGGAGATGCAGCTCCTTCTTGGAGCTGCAGATTCCAAGTTTTTGCCTCACAGAGCAGCCCTCCCCTCGCTCAGCTCCTTCAGACTAGCCAGCAGCAATTAGCAAACACCTGGTAGAGCTGCGCATCTGCTGAGCTTATTATAGAAGCTGTTTCTCAGTGCAGCTGGTAAAACGTTGTTAAATTGTTTATAGAAGAGCGATGAGTTTCGGAAAGAGCAGGCGTTTTTAAAGAGACAGACGCCTGAATTTCAAGGCGTGAAATTACGAAATCAAATTTCTTTTAAGTCATATTTGACATATGCAGCATTTTTATAACAACAGCAGGGAACATAATTATTTGATTGTGATATAAAATTGCACTTTGAGCCTGGAAAACATATAGTACCGCCCCTTTAAGAAAAAACAGATAAAAAATCAATGCCATAATTTTTCAAGCCCTATTGTTTACATTTTAGAGCAAGAGACTTCCAAAACAAAATGAAACATAAACTGACATGGAAAAGGCAAGCTTGTACTCAGAGTCTCACGTTAAATCTTAATTCAAAGATTAAACTTTACTCACTGAAATAACAACTATACTTTAGTTGATCATATATTGAAGTATTTATTTAACAATTTAATTACATACTGCAGTGTGGCCCTATCTGCCCTCATATTGAGTTTAGATTCTGCACATGCATGACTAATTTGTGCAGAAACTGGCCTTTTTTTTCATGTCGTTATCTCCTCTTTCAATCGTTAGAGACAAACACTAACAGCTCATCTTTTCTGAGTTTTATTCATGTTTTAATTTGAAAGGGTAATTTTTCTGTGAAATGTGATCCTACAGGGACAATTGAACTTTATTTACATTTAATCAGATTAACTAAAAGTGTTTGCAGGTGTTTATCCAAGAGGATTGAATGCCAGAATAAAATAAAATAAAAATCTGGTTTTAAAAAAGGTTGTTTACTTTATATTCTCTCTACCTGTCAGTGTGATTATTTCTGTAAAAGCAGAGCTTTCAACAGGACTGCTTTTGGTTTCGTTTATTGGATTTTAAATCTGTTTGTGCGCCCTGTGGAGAAATTTAAGGCACTCCACACAAAAACACGCTTTAATGAACGACTATCCGAGGTGCTAAAAAGTAGATAAGTAAGATGTAAACTCCGGAAGCCACAAATAGTTTGGTTTTGTTTGGTTTGCTTCCACTTGAATTAAAAAGACAGGAAAAAAAGAGACAACAAAATTCACCAGAAGTCCAAAACATGCTGGTTTAGAAGGAATGGGGAGACGTAAAAGTTTGTTACTCCCTATCATCATTTTATTTATTTACATGTGAAATAAAACACAAACTTCTTTTTAATGAAATAATCAATATAAATGAATGATATAAGTAAGTCCTGTAGCAAAGTCAGGACTTATAAGATTTCAGGGATGGATTAAATATAACTAGGGATGCACCGATTTATTTAATTTTGGGAGATCGGTCTATTTTTACATGTGAAACTGATCTTATCCACCGATGTTATCAACCTCGGCAAAGGTCTAAAAATCAACCACTGTGCTTTTCTTTTCTCCTGTGAGAGAAGTTTGACAGACAAACCTGCTGATCAAGTCATATCTGCACATTTATAGTTAACAATAATCTTCCTATTGTTGCCAATTCAGCAACTTCCTTGTTATATTGAGCAACATTTCAGACAAAAAAATTTTATCGGCCAAAATCGGACTCGGTAAGCAGTGGCGGAGCTAGAGGGGGGGCCAGGGGGGCCAGTGCCCCCCCTGTCATCTGATTGGCCCCCCTAGTGGCCCCCCCAGATGATTGACATGTAACAGCACCAGGTTATTCCTGTACATTATTTGGAATCATTCTAAGTCAGCCTAATATCTAAAGAAGAAAAACAATAATAAATATATGAAAAGAAAATGTATAAAACTTTATATAAGTCCATGTGACGTAAATAAATAGATTTAGATCAGGCGCGATACCAGCCTCCTTTATACTCATAAAAACAAGCTGAAATTGTTCTCCTGGGTGTTTCAGTTGTGCTGCGCTGTGGTTGCAACTCAAAGGCTAAAGCACTTCATACCTGGTGGTGATGGTAAAACACCAATAAGTTATTTATTGATCCTCCGCAAAAAAGAGAAAAAACCGAAGAGGGGCAGACAATGTTCGTAGTTTGGAGCAGAGGTGGCGCTAGAGTTCTTTCGTTGTCCGTCAAAGAAAAAAATCATTTTATTTCCAATTTGTAGTCATTAAACGAAACATTTAGTATTTCTCTGCGAGAACGTTTTTGAAATCAGGTAACAATTCACGAAATGACGTGATTAGAAGACGACAGAACTCTGATTGTTTCCTGATCCCTCAGCAGGAGAAAAACCAGTAGAAGCGGATCAGCTGCACTAGGAGCTCCAAAGCCTCAGGTCCGTTAAAGCGACCAGATCAGAGATGATCCTCTGACAGATATTGTTCTTAGTATGATTAATAATGAGCTCCACGATGTTCTCTGTGCGTAACTGTTCTCTGTCCAAACTGATCACAGTTTGGACAGAAACCAGCGAACTGCTCTCTGTTCTTATCAAGACGAGGTGAGGAGGGAATCTGACATATTAACTCAGTTAAGTTTTTACTGGTTTTGTTTTTAAAACACCATTAACGTAAGCAGTGTAACTATATATTGTATATTTGGCGTTTGTCGTCTCATGTGTGATTAATTGGAGCGTAACGGTGGAGCATTTATGTGCATTTATTGCCCAGCGCACTGCGCTTGTTTCTGCCTAACGGATCTGCACTTTAATTTCTTTCCTCTCTCAACAGTCAGCTGCTATTCCTCTACTTAAACTACAATAAGTAGATCACATTCTCTTTAGGTTTTCTCTGTGTGCTGCAAACTCATTAAATGTAAACTCATTAAAAGCCCGAACCACCATCAGGCAAATAATTCTGGTCCGACCCGGACTATTGTTACCTGTCAAATTACCTGTCCAAACAGAGCTTCCTAACCAAGGTGTCCATAACTCTTCAACACGCTGTCAGCTCCCGGTCAGAAAGACGCATTTAGTTCAGTGTCCATGAGATGATATTCAGAAAAGATCTTTTATTTGATTGATTTTAGTTTCCTCTGCGATGAACTCTGCGTAAAGTCTATCATGTCTCCATGTGCGCCAGTCAAAGGTGTTAATTATAACATGTCAAATGACAGAAGGGCTTAAAAAATAACCAAATATTCAGTTTATAATTTTTTTAAAATAACCATATATATATATATATATATATATATATATATATATATATATATATATATATATATATAAAAATAGATGTACACACACACATTTTAAATTTTGCGCCCCCAGAGGTAGTCCTGGCCCCCCCTTGGCCCCCCCAACTATAAAAGTCTAGCTCCGCCACTGTCGGTAAGTTAGGCTTTTTGAAAGATTGGTAATTGGCAATCGGCCAGAAAAGTGCAATCGTTGCATCCCTAAATATAATATGCCAGGTTTTTTCATAGGAAGGTTGATAATCTATCTGGGCAGTGTGAAGCCGAGTGCACAACGCACAAAGGCTCCTTGAAACAAATTAGCACAGGAATGTTGCATGTTTTTCTATTTGGCTTGCTCTGAGCATTACGGGAGTTTTAAAACTTTAGAAATGACTTTGTAATGCCTTCCAGACTGAAAAAAAAAAGTGTTATTCTTGATTATTGAGGTATTTTAGCCTACTTCATGTTGTCAGACAGGCTCTATGTGGATTATTTCTTCTTTCTCTGGCTATTACAGGAATGGAGCTAGCGAAAATGGTGATTATAACATCCCTGAGGGCTACCTGTGTTCACAGCGAGAGTTAAGGAGGTCTGCCAGTCCATGTGCTGCGGTCAAGCTGACCTGAAGTCTGTAACTCCTTTATTACTGGATGACTGCAGTTAATGCCGAGCTAAAATCTACAAATAACACCCTGACATTCATAGCAGCTCTGTTCGGTGTGTGAGCGTTCTGGAAATGTGGAAGTATTCACGACGCGATCGATCGACAAATCGATGCCGTCTTAGTCCTTTTGTGTTCCTCTCCCCACAGACGGGACGGATTTGTTTTGTTTTGGGCGATTGCTGGTTTTGTGCGACGCGTGATTGCGCTGCATGAACACAGACTGCCAACTGTGAAATTGGAGACGAATCCACAAAAGTAAAAAAAGCAAACGACTTGCAAAAAAGATAAAGCGCGACGACTGACGAAGCTTTGAAAGGACAGAGGGCTGCAGAGTTGGAATAGATGCTGCGGATGTGTGTGACGGACGACTGAGCGAAGCCTCTTTGATAAACCGACTCAACAGAGAGTAAACACAGAAGCAATAATCTGCAGCGAGAGGAAACGATCCCGACTGCCTCTCTCTCTATTTACATGATTGCATTTCTGTTCTTCCCATGCGACAATGCCAGAAATGTCATGTAGTCTCTCTCTGTTGCCTCTCTTGAAGGTCATATGTACTTTATTGTCTTTTACATATTTCTGTGTAACTCAACATGCTTGTAAAAGGGATTTATGGTAAGAAAAAAAGAGAGATGCAAGGAGCAATGTCTTCTATTTGCCGTCTGCCTTTTCTTCGCATGAACACTCTTCAGAGCACAAATGCTCACAAAAGTGCAATCTATACTTCCATGACAACTGAGAACCATCTTGTTTCTGAGAAAACAGTTTGATTGAACCAGGATCTCTCAAACAGCAGCTTAATAAACAGGAGAAATATCCGATTTGTTGTTTCTGTGTCATTTTTTGTGGTCAGGAAATTATTCAAGAAGTGCTCAAAGGTGAGCCATGAACTGTAGGATCAATTATGGCACCCTTTCATTTTTTTAAAAAAAGGTTTCTAATTATTCCAACTAGTTCAATGCATGATTAAACATTCAAGTCTTTGAGAAATATCTGAAAATATAATTTAAAAACATTGCAAGTTTTTTTCTCCTCTAAAGTTGCCGTTAACGAGCCTTAATCCAAATTCAATGATCTTTCTGTCGATGAAACTAAACGTACAGCAGCGCCTCAGCCTTCATCCTTTTTATTTTCCCTGCCAAAGGTCTGCTGCCTCAGTGGAGCGATCAACCGTCCTTAAAGTCTCTTAGACAGGTGAACAGACAATCGAAACAAAAAGTGACTCATTTTAAGGCCTGATCCAAATGAGGAAACCTGTCTGAAATTGAGTGAAAAATTGCTTCTTGACTGGCATCTCTTAACCGCTGTTAAAATTACAGAGAAGAGATGAGGACATTGTGTGGGTGGGCATTTATTACTGCAACTCATGACAGAAATTTATCTGAACTGAAAGGTAAGAGCTCATGTGAGGACCATCAGTAAAACTCAGCTAAAATATCTGCTACTTTGTAGCTTTGAGGGCTTGCGTTGATGTTAAAACTGTGCATTACGAACCACATTTCCTGCTTTCGGTTGAAGTCAAACTTGAATTAAGTTGCTTCCCTTATTATGCAAAGGGTGAACATTTTGATTCCTGAGACCTCTGTCTGTTTAACAAAGCCGGCTGTAGAACAAAACTGTCTGATCAAGTGATTGTGTTGCTAAATTTTCCACGTCCTTTATGCAAATATAAAACTCTTCCTGTGGTCGTTTCTCGTTAGTTTTAGGTTTGAGCACACCCCATGAAATGCCACGTTAAATTATTTCTCTACGTAGTTATTTGTTTGTTTGGTAAAAAGTTCCTCTGATGGACGGAAACAGGATGAAGGCTGTTGCCCACTTGCAGCGCTTCGTTTCTTCTCACAGCTGTGAGTTTGAGATAATGAAATGCAAGCCGAGAAAAAAAAAAATCTCTTCCCAGCATTCAAATTACACCCGATCATGTTCACTTTCATGTTGCGTTAGGTGATATTAGATAAAATTTGCAAATGCACCATTACCCCTGACAGCTTAAACTCCAGCTGTCAAGTCATTTTGAAGATATGCTTTCTTTTCAGAGGCCATTTTGGAGAAATAATACTTTGACAATTGTGGGTCAAAGTATTATCTATGTTCATATTTTGATTATTAGCTTGTTTATTTAATTAAGCTGGATGCTGCCTTATCAGTCCATTCCTTCATAAATCATCTCCTTACTCGTTCTTGCTTTGTGTTCTCTATAATTGTTTGAGTGTATTATCGGTGTTGAGCGTTTTTTCCCTCTGGTCATTGTTTACTTCTTCCTCAGCTTCATTCATGTTAACCTGTTAACCTCTGCTTTTCCTTCACACCTGCAACCGGTTCCAATCAGCCACCTGTTTCTCCTCCAGTAATCAGGACTTCCAGTATTTAATCTGTAAGTTTGAGATATTTTTTGGGGGGAAAATAACGACATCTAAGATCTGAGCTGTCGTTAGATGTGCAAAGCTAGTAGAGACATTTAGCTTAAATACTTCGGAATGCTATACCAACGAAAGATGGTACAACAAAACATTGACTCGCGTGGGAATAAATACAAATTAAACACTACATTTTCTGTTTTTAATCTAAAAATATTTTTAAATTATGTTTTTTTCTTTGTTTTAAAAATGATGAGCTACCTTGTGTCGCTAAATAAAAGTTTGTAATCTGACAAAATGGAAAAAGAGCCAGGAGCGCTTTGTGTTGCGATAAATAAAATCCCAACAGTTGATACGAGATGGCATAGTCCTTCTTATTAAAGTAGAGAGAGAACGAAAATTGAACTTCAGAGTCTCTCTGAATGCCCCTTTTTCGCTTTCTCTCTCTCTCTCATCAAATCCTGCGAAGGAGAAGTAGAAAAGCTTTGAGCTCAAAGTTAAAAGAGAAGCGGCGGAGCTGCAGCTCAGCACCACGGACAGCGAACCATGCCGTCATTTTCGACCCGTTCAGGTCAAGCAGTGGGAAAATCCTAAGAATGTGTCGACGATAAAGAGGCTTTGTCTTGGACTTTTTTTTTTTACCTCTGTTCAAAGTAAGACGAATCCTGACTTTGTAAATTTTTACTCGATGTGCGTTGAATATCTCTAAATTCCTTAAATACCACATTCCGCCATTATCTAAAAAAAACGGAGTAGCTTTAACAAGGGTTTATAATTTACCCTGTGAAACTCCTATTGCAGAATAAATGTAAATCCAAGCAAATGCGCTGTGCGTAAAAGCGGTGACACCGCTCGGTGCCATTTGGCTTTGGTGCGCCGCGCACTGTTCAGCCCGCCTTGATATTTGGAAATCAGATGTTTTTTTGTTTTTTTTAAAATATATATACATATATATATATATATATATATATCGTTAATGAGGGCTGACGTGAAGCTTTTGCAACTACACCAACCTCTCATGTCAGATCTAATTGTCTCTTGTTTAACCTTAGTTATATTTGAGTGAAAACCTCTCTCTTTTTTAATCGACTTTACATAAGAAAAGCAGAAAGTAGCACTTCACTATCGCAGCTGTTTTACTACTTTTTCTCTAAAATAAGAACAGCACCGTTTTATTTTCGGGGAATCACATCTGCATGTGGATTGTACACAATGGACCCTCCGGACCCGTACTGGTATCCACTCCCTGCGGAGCCCAACTCCTCCGGAGCCGCTGGCTCACCCTTCTTCTTCCCCTACCCTCGTCTCCTGAACGTCTCCTCCAACATGTCCACGCAGAGTGCCCCCTTCCAGGGCAGCAGCACCCCGGTGACCGCTATTATCTACTTCACTGTCTTCTTGGTGGGTCTGACCGGCAACACACTGGCCATTTACGTGGTGTTGCGCTACGCCAAGATGAAGACCGTCACCAACATCTACATCCTGAACCTGGCCGTGGCCGATGAGCTCTACATCATCGGACTGCCCTTCCTCACCACTCAGAACGTTCTCTCCTACTGGCCCTTCGGATCGTTCCTCTGCCGTGTGGTGATGACTGCGGACTCCATGAACCAGTTCACGTCCATCTTCTGCCTCACTGTCATGTCCATGGATCGATACCTGGCTGTGGTCCATCCGATCCGGAGCACCAAATGGAGACACCCTCGCGTGGCCAAGGTGGTGAGCGCAGCGGTCTGGGCTGTGTCCTTCATCGTGGTCTTGCCGGTGGTCATCTTCTCTGATGTGCAGGTATGTCTTTGGGCCATATGTTCGTTATGTTTGTAGTCGGTTATCCTTAAATTTCAACCAAACACATTCAGTTAGAAGACAACATTTATTGAACCCCAAAAATAAATAGATTGAAGATACTTTATTGTGTCAGTAACTACTGAAAGGTTTGACATAAAAGATAAATCATTTATAAAGTATCTCGTTAAATAAATATAGAATTAATTGATTTGGTTGTGTTTACAAAAACATTTCATTATCTACCTAAAGGGGGCGCTAGGGCGCATCAGGAATTTTTTTCTGCCAAGATCAAAGTTAGTGGGTGGGGCCGACGTTGAAGTTGAGATGATTAGTCTGAGGTAGACCTGCTCTGCAGGTTGCTGAAGTGGACCCAAACACAGCCAGGATTAAATAAGTAAGTGTGTATATGCTGATTTTTGGCCTGAAAATCTACAACTAAGAGTGATAAGACCACAGTCCCTATTTGTATTGCGTTTTTGAACCAGACACATTTGGGCTATTTTCATATTAGTTGTTTTTTTAAGTTAGTTTTTGTGCTATATCTGATATTTCTATATAGGGCTGTGTGTTTGAATGTGTTTCTAACTTCTCTTATGGGGAAAAAACACACATGGGTAAAATCACACATAACCACATGAGAAAAATCCTTTGTGATAAACATGTTAGGAAAACATGTGATCTCCTGCGTTTGTTGTTAGTTGTGTCAATGTCCTTCTGAATTAATAAAGATGCAGAAACTTTACCAGATTTTTAGCAGACAGTCAATAATTTTCTCCTGTGCTGTTGGTCTGCTGTCCTCCTGCATCTCTGTTGTCCAAGATGTTGATGTAGGTTTATAGAAAGTCAGCCTTGAGTTGTTTGACTTCAGCTTTTCATGGAGAAATAAATCTTATTTCATGCTCAGCACTTAATGATCAGCTGACCAGTTAAAGAGGAATAAAATAGTTCATATAAAAGTTTCTTGACTTCTGCGTTTAGGGTTTTAATATTTGTTTTAAAAAAAATCCCATTTATTGAACCAGTTCTTATCTAAGTTGCATCACAATCATATGTGGAATCAGATGTGTGATCACATGATCTTTAATAAATGGATTTCTCTTGTTATTACTGTTGTTTCACATGTATCCTACATGTGTTTTAATGTGTGTTTCACATGTTTTCCACTTGTATTTCATTGGTGTTTCACGTGTGTGTTTTTCCTTTTTCTGACATATGAAACACATTTTGGGCACATGGTTGATGCTCCACATGTGAAGATGATGTTGGTTGTTTTACACATATGGTTTTATTGGAATGGAAATCCATCAGTATTTATTGCGTCTTTGCAATAAATACTGATGTGTCACTTCAACGGATGTGTGACGACACAGCAATGCTTGCACTGACATAAAACCTGTGGTAATTAGAACACTTGCGTTTCACTGGGAAATGTAAGCACAAAGTTTCAAGAAATAATTTTTTTCTTGCACTGGTTTTTGCCTTTCTTTTGTCACCATAGTCACAAAATACCTACTGATGACTCAGTGAGTTAATTTTCCAAATGTTCCTCCTGCATGGTTTTGGATGATTAATGAAGGTAGCAGCTCTTTCTCAATGTCTGATCATATAAAGGGAGAAACATTTTAAATATAATGTGATATTTTCACTTGTGTGCCATCAGACTTAACTTCTACCTGTGTGAGTAGATGACGGACATACTAAAGGAGTTTGACAGATTGTGCCCTTGGGATAATATTTTAACAGTTAATTTGCGGTAATGCTATAAAACACTGGCTAATTATGAGGAGAATAAAGAGAATTGCACAACTAGTTAGTGACTGTAAGATGAAGCAGGCTAGTCCATATTTTATTGTATCTTTCTAACTAATGCGCAAACATCCATCCATCCATCCATTTTCTTGACCCCCTTGTCCCTTAATGGGGTCGGGAGGGTTGCTGGTGCCTATCTCCAGCTAACAATCTGGGCGAGAGGCGGGGTCACCCTGGACAGGTCGCCAGTCTGTCGCAGGGCAACACAGAGACACACAGGACACACAACCATGCACACACACACTCACACCTAGGGGCAATTTAGACAGACCAATTAACCTAACAGTCATGTTTTTGGACTGTGGGAGGAAGCCAGAGTACCCGGAGAAAACCCACGCATGCATAGGGAGAACATGCAAACTCCATGCAGAAAGACAGGGGCCGGGAATCGAACTCAGAACCTTCTTGCTGCACCACTGTGCAGCCCCATGCGCAAACTTTATGGTTTCAAATGTAACATCCGAACTAGTGGTAAGATGCTGATCGCCAACAAAATCTAACAACAAAAGCTGCAAAGGCAGAATAATCAAATAACTGCAACTAAAACAAACAAAACAAACTAAGGTATTACAAGACAGAACCAAAGTTATAAGAAAAAACAAGATGATAATGGAGAGGAGGAACAGGTGTGCTAATTACCACACCCTGTTCAGGTGTGACAAAGAGAATCAACTGCCAAAGAAGCTGATTTAACACAACGAAATGGGAACTTCTGTGATAACGTACAAAACAGAAGTGGCATGCCTAGGTGGGCCTCATGTGGGAAAAAGGAGGGCAGACCAGATGGGTCCCATATGGGTTTGTCCGCGGGTTCCACGGTGGCCCCACATGGGCCATGTAGGGCCTCAGCCTACATGGGCCCTACATGGACCCTAAATGGACAAACCCATGTGGGGCCACCACCATGTAGGGCCCATGTGGGGCCACGTGGGAACCCGCGGACAAACCCATATGGAACCCATCTGGTCCGCCCTCCTTTTCCCCACATGGGGCCCACCTAGGCATGCTGGCAGGGAAAGAAAGAGCAAAATATTAGTTCTAAATTTAATCTCAAAATGCTAAAAAACAAGACAAAAAACAAAGTGACAACATGAACTTCTTTTTAAAACATGAAAAACCTTCAGCAATAATAAACTGATTCTTCAATCTTCCACTTACTGCCAAGCTCATACCAATCTGTTTTAAAAATATCTTTTTCTTCCCTCTGATGTCACTCAGGACATGTTCAACTCCTGCAACATGAACTGGCCGGAGCCGAAGGACGTGTGGTCGACGGCTTTCATCATCTACACTGCCACAGTGGGTTTCTTTGGGCCGCTGCTCATCATTTGCCTCTGCTACCTGCTCATTGTTATTAAGGTACGTTTACATCACCTGTCTGTCACGCGTCCCCCTCTGGTGTTAAAGACGTATTAAACGTTATTACGCAGGTGAAGTCGTCCGGGGCCAGGGTGGGCTTCGTCAACAGGCGCCGTTCAGAGCGAAAGGTGACGCGCATGGTGGTGGTCATCGTGGTGGTGTTTGTACTCTGCTGGCTGCCATTCTACATCATCAACATGGTCAACCTGGTGGTCATCATCCCTGAGTCCAGCGTCACGGCTGGGATCTACTTCTTCGCCGTTGTTCTGTCCTACGCCAACTCCTGTGCAAACCCGCTGCTCTATGGCTTCTTGTCGGATAACTTCAAGCAAAGCTTCAGGAAGGTCGGCTGAAAATCCTCCGGCCTCTAAAACAAAACCACAGGGTTGATGAAGTTCTTGAAGTTGCCACGCCGTGTTGCGCAATAGTCCAACTTTGTCTTTCTTCTTGTTTATGTCGTTTCCATTACTCGCCTTGTTTCCTGCTTTACTTTATTTGTAAATTATAAATGTAAATATTTGTAAATATTTATAAAGTATCTATGACACTTCTGAGGTTGTGTGGTGGATGTGGATTGAGACGGGACCTTAAATTTCGTCAACATGCCATTAGTTACATTTTGCAGATCCCACATTTTATGTTGTTTTATAACGTAAAATTTTGGTAAGGAGACAGATATGGCAAAAGTGCAGTATTTCTCAAACGGTCGTTTTATTGTGATCCATTACACGTAGAACGTGTATCTCAAGCTTTTGTTTTCATTTTTGTACATTTTTAATGATTATGAATTTCAGCACATCTGTCAATGCCCAGGGGTCAAACCCAGCCAGCCTCTAGACTCTAGAGGCCTGTAAATTGGTATTGGTGAGTATCCCAGAAAGCCAGAACCCTGACACCATGCCACGGAAGTGAGAGAAAAAAACTGCCCCCGTACAGACTCATGGTTCCAATTCCTGGAAATCCCTCATGCGGCTTGTACAACCTTTCTAGAAAACCTCTAAAGCTGCTCTTTTGACCCTGCAGGTGCTCTGCATTAAGGGTATGAGGTGTGCCGCCAATGGTGTTGATGACGGCGACCCTAGCGCTCCGCGCACGGAGAAAACTACGGCGCAGGACTGCATCCTGCTCTCCCCTCGTAACGAGGTCCATCACGACGCACAGAGCAGCCAGGTAGCCTCGTTATGTAGGTCGTGTCGTGCTGGAGGTAATGTGAAAATGATGATGTTTGGTGCATATAAAGGAGAAGCAGGAGAATAAATGGGTTCTTTATGCACAGATTGCAAATGTCGTCTAATGTCATGCAGGAAAATTACATTATTAGCCCTTAAGGATGAAGAACTGACAGAAAACACTTTGGCTCAGGTAGCTTCATCAAGTCCAATAAGAAGAGCTGTAAATCTGCCACGATGGCTCTGAGACTCCCTTTATGCTACACCAGCTGGTTCAATGTTATGAAAACATAAGTCACAAATTCAGACATTTAGTTGCTGATGGTTAGATTTGTGTGAAAGTGTTTTAGCTTCTCAAACTTTCCCACTTTTCCCTCACTTCGCACAACTACAAACTGTATTGAATTAAATTCAATACAGTTTGTCCCCCCAAACTTTTTCCTGTGAGGGCCACATAACTTTTCCCTTCTCTGGTGGGGGGGCAGAGTCAGTTTGTAACAGAAAAAGTGTGACGATTGCAGGAGTGCCTAAATGCAAAAATTTATTGTTTTCCAGAAAGCGCAATCAAATAACCCTCTCTGGGTTCTTCACAGAAAAAAATCCAGGAAATAACACTATTTATGAAATAGTGTTATCTGTTTCAGATATCAAAGAGCCCCCTGGTGGTTGAAGAAAAATTCACTTATAAGTCGCACTGGGCTATAAGCCGCATGGTTCAAAGCTTAGGAAAAAAGTAGCGGCTTATAGTCCGGAAAATATGGTATATGAAAAAAAATCTAAATGCTCTCTGGTATTGTTCAGGGGGTCGGACCAAATGTGGAGGAGGGCCGGATCCGGCCTGCGGGCCGTAGTTTGGGGACCACTGAGCTAGACCAACACAAAGCACTGCGTAACTATGATGCTGGAGGAAACTGACTCATGGTTTTCTTGCAGTGTTTACTAAAAATCTGAAAAGTGTGCCAGGTAGAAGAAAAATCATTACGGAGACTAAGAAACATGGCAGACAAGTCAGAGAGAAAGTAGTGGAGAAAACCCCACAAAGCTAAAAATAAAGCTTGTGATTTCAATATGAGAGGAGATGAAAAAGTTCAAGACTTTTTCAAGGCGCCGTCTCCTCAGTATTTTTACCCAATGAAACTACAATGTATTTTCTCTCAGCAATAATTTTTTACACATTTCTCTCTAACCTTTTCTCCTTGCCTTGCTCAAGATCTCACCCCACCCCACCGACTGTTTTGGCCCCCACGCCGCTGTCGACCTGAACCGCTCCACCCCTAAGTACCAGCTTTCCTCCAAGTTCGCAGGAAAAGCCACTGCTACGGCCGGAAACTCCTTGATCACTTCTGAGGCTCCTGAACCTCCCACCACCACGGCCCTGACCACTGCCTCCTCCTCTGCCTCCGTGGCTCCGCAGGAACAGTAGTGAGTGGACTCTGGGTCCCAGTCTGGATCTGCAGAAGAGAAACAAAGAGAGGCTGGACTTGCTTTTTCAGATATCAAACCTAAAGAAAAGTTGATTTCCTCCAAACTGCGAGCTCATTTGAAACAAATTGCCGCACTTCTGCTTCTCATTGTGTGACAAACTGTTGAAGATTTTTGTTTACCGAGCCCAACTCTTCATTAAGCCTCCCGCTGACTTAAGTGCCTTTTCATCAGCTCTCGATAATCATCTCAGCTCCTAAAGGAAGGCAGAAACATTCACACAATCTTTTTTGTGCATGTGCTTTGTGTCAAGGACTCTTTTAGCTTGTAACCATGTCTACGCTTACTAGAGCCAAATGCCTTTTACGTTCAGAAAGTAGAATCCGTGCAACTTATTTCGTGTAACTAACACCAATGGTTTCATTTGTACTTAATGGGTTTCTTTTTTTTATTTAATGCTCAAACTAATTTCTTATCATTTACTATACAGCTGTGATCAATCTTAACATTCTTTCATCAAGAGCAGGGGCGGATCTAGAAAAATATTTATGGGGTGACAAGAGGGGGGCAGGGATTTTTTCAGGGGTGGCAGCATATGCACACCAAAAAACAAACATGTTCCACACAAAAAAGTAGCAAAAACACTAAAACAGAACATTCAGTCTGTTACTTTATGCTGTCAGGCTTGATGTCTATATTGTCATTATTAATAAGTTTTCGCCTGAGCACAGCTGTGGTTGATTAGCTGATTTAAACACCTGCTCTACTGATGACTTGGTGGGCGGGTTGACCTGTTTTAGTGCTAACGGAACCAAAACACACCGAACTGCGCAGCACATGTTAAGGTTATCAAAGTCAACAGAAGGCTAGCAACAGTTAGGCTAGAATACCTGACCCACTGCTCACTTGTTAGATGTTTTCTTTAAGTTAAAACTTTTTCCTCACCTGTTAAATCTGAAGCCCTTGTTCATAGGGTTGAATTAACCGCTAAATATTGTGTCCATTTTCAGATTCTTTGCTTGACTGAGGTAATTTCCTGACCACCCATAATGTTGACTCATTTGACAGCAATGGCGCAGGTGTGGCGCACGATAAGTCACGTAATGTCCAGTCCAGTAATTTATATCCATCCATATCAATGCTGCTGCCTCGCGCTCTGTCCTTCTCTCGCACTTCCCGCTACTCAGCAGTAGGTGTCAGGTTACATTGTGTTGCATTCAATGTTGTCGGAAAAAAAAGATTTGTGCGCTTAATGTCCGATTTCCCGTAACTATTTATTGAATTCATAGTCGCCAGCTGGGGTGGCAACAGGGGTGGCAAGGCTCTCATTGAGAACTGTTAAGAACTGAACCTTTCTTTTTCTATCAAGAAGTGATTATACAGCATGCAACTTCATTAGCTCCACGAATTGCAACTTATTGTGATTTATGGTTTTCCCTTCATCTGCATCAGTCTTTTTCAGCTGATTGGCTTCTTGCCACAAAGCCGGACCTTTATGCAAAGTGCACACGTGTCATTTTAGAACACCCTACTTTGTCAAAGTTTCAACTAGTTGAGCCAAATTCTCACCTTCTGCAGAGAGGAAACTGGTAAGGACATATAATATTCATACCTGTCATTGAGTGGAAACTGCTGCGACACCAGTGGCTTGTTGATGGTATGTTGGCCATTTCCTGCCTGCGCCAAGTAAAATTCTCACATACAGAACAGTCTGTGCTTTCTACCATTCACTTGGATTCCCTCTGGTAGATTTTTCTAATGGCCAATGAGTGAACAGAAGAAGCTGTGAAGAACGACGTCATTTCTCTGCGCTGTTTTAGAATCGTAGTCTGCCTGTAGTTTTAGGAATGACAGCGGAGGAAGTGAACGAAACCGTCCAGGCAGTTTTGATCACGCTTACAAGTATTGAAGGAATATTATCAGCCGCCCCGTTCGGCTTGGCACTTCTCTTTTCAAAGTGCAGGATGGTTGCTTAAATCACAGACAATTTCTGGTAAGCTTCACAGCGTCAAATGTCTGCATTACATACGTCACTGGCAAACAGCTGGGTAAAATTTAAAACAACACAATCCACGGCTCCAGGAAGTTTATCAAAAACCAAGAGCCCAGATCCTCTGTATGAAGTAAACTGGTTTTTACCAGGCTGTGTTGATGGTAACTAAAATTTGCTTTCCTGCAAAACACTAACCAAATTGTTGGATGACTACTGACAGACCACACAACAATTCATGCCTGACTGGGGAATATAGGCTACATGACTTTTCAGACTAGCTAAAGCTAATTGAAAACATCCAATGGAACAAAAGGTTCACATTTTTTTTTTATGTTCCGCCTACTTCAAGTTGTCTTCTGACTCTACTTCCTGTCCTGCAGGACTTTTTCATTGGCAGATGGGTCAGTAATCTGTCCACACTGTCTATATCAACTCCAAAATTCAATGACGTAAGAGCGTGACCTCTGCTGAGACGAAATCATTTTGTGTAAAAAGAGAAGAAGAGTGGTGAGAGAGCGCACCGCTGGGTGAACGAGGGTTGGTTGAGATAAAGAGGGAGCTGAGGTCTCAAGGTAGTCAAAATTCACAATAAATTCAAACTTGTGTACCAAATAATAAAAATTTAAAAAAAAGCACTAATTGCATATTGTATAAACTTTGCTTTCCTGTAAAAGAATAGCTCAAACTACTCACAAAAAAACAACTAATTAATATAAGGCTGACATGGTGATTTTGATGGATTAGCATTTGTATATCTTGTGAAGTCTAATACTGTATATTATGTGTGTATTTTTAAACCAGGCTTGTTGCTGTTTCCTACAGTGAATGTAACCGGTTGGCAGCTCGGAAAAACACTCAGCCAGCATCAAACACGAAACCTCTGACCTCTTTGTGCTTTTACTGTGTGTGTGTGTGCGCGCGCGCGTGCGTGCGTGCACTCAGCTTTATTTGTGTCTCTTATATAGATTTGTTTTCGAAAAGATGTTTTTTAAAATCCACAACTTCTGTGAGCACATTGCTTCCTGGGTTATTGTGGGCTTTAGCTTAGACTCGTTCCACGCTGAACACTAGATTAGGTATTTAGATCTAAACTGCCTTTACAATCATATTTTCACTTGAGCTTTTAGAAATTATTATTGTGGAGATGTAACTGGGACACTGTGAAAAGGACAATTTTACTGCCATTAATATACTAATGTATAACTTAGTGGTGTAATCGCAGTTAAAATGAGTTTCAAGCTCAGTAGTTTTGCATTTGAAGCCCAATGATTTTCAAACTAAATTTCTGTGTGTTGTTTGTGTGTTTTGTCTTTTCTTGTAGTCACATCCAACAATCATAAATATGTTAAATATGTAAATATGTTAAGTTCATTTAGGACGTTATATAAAGAAGGCAGAGACTTTTATTGAAAAAGCACTTTAGTGCATAATGTGAGAGTAGAACATCTCCTGATGGGTTGTTCTGCCTTTTAGGTTTTGGAAAAAGTCTTTTTTTTTCACCAGTGCAAAGAAGCTGATTGGTCAAACACGATCAAGCGGAGCCAACAATTCAGAGAAAATTAACCAAGGTTGTTCTTCATAAAGGTTTTTATGCACAAATTTCTTGAATACTTGATAGTCATTGTTGTGAAGATGTGCCAGTGCTTTGGATATCCTTGAAATAAAATATTTTTAAAAATCTGGTCATGTCTTCATCTTCTTCTTCTTGTTTTTGCTGTTGCACAAACATTTCCTAACAAACTGAATCTGTGGAAGGAAAATAAGCACTGAGTGAATTTTAAGAGGTTCACAATTTGAGCAACAGGCTTTACCTCAGTTCTGCTTTCAGGCTCGGGTCGAGGTCCAGCGTTATCTCAGGTGTTCCCTCTCTGGACCTGAAAACTCACTACATCCTCTAAGTTTTAGGGGTTTCTGTTTGTATTGATAGTGCCTTCTAAAAGGATTCACATCCCTTAAGGAGGCAGCATTATGTATTTTACAGCCACATAGTGCAGTTTTATAGCTGTTGATAGCTGATATCGTATCGATCAGATGGTTAAAACTTGCACAAGAATTGCTTTTCTACTGGCAAAACAATGCCTTACACATGCAAAACAAGTTTCTGAATCAATAAAGAAGGCTAACATTAAGCTTCTGAAGAGGCCCTGACTTTAATGCCACTTGAAATGCAAAAGCTGTGATTAAAACCTGGGTCTGCGGTGGGAAAGCAGTCAATTTGAATTAGCTCTACCAATTACACCAAACAGAATGGTCAAAAATCCAGCCAGTTTCATCCCAGGGTTTGTTTTTGGCTGCAGACGGGATGTGGATCAGCATGAAACCAAACACTGGTGGGGGTGTGCGCTGAGAAAATTCTTACTCGTGTACTCAATTAATGTTTTTAAGACTCACTTAAGGTCCCAGAAGGAATTGCTGCGAGCCTCTGACTAGACCTGCTGTTACAGTTTTGCTCAAAAATGAACAAACAGGCCACATGTTGTAGAAAGGATATTTGAAAAAGCACAAAACACCTTCAGGTTCATAATGTGATCTAATTAGCTAGCCCCCCAACACACACACAAGCACAAACTGATGAATCTACAGATTGTTCACTGCATAAATGTCAATATTCAGCCCAACACCTCTAGAGATGAGCGTGACAGAAAAGAATACAAAGCAGTCAAATCCAATAATGTAGAAATGATCTCTCTTTCACATCTAATTTGTTTTATACTCAGAGGGTCACGCAAACACACACACACATTCACACACATTCACACACACGCGCACACCCCCACGCACACACACACACACACACACACACATTTGGCTCAGTTCAGACAGTATACACAAAAGCCAGACTTGGGCTGATGTAATCACAGAAGGAAAGCTGCAAATCAGAGACCATGTGCCACAACGCAGGACTGAAAGAGCAAAAGGCTGAACGGATAAACAGCAAGGACAGTTTGGAGTAATGCTACCCCTGTAGCCATGTCCTTTCTGAACCATCTTTCATGTGATTTATGATTTTAAAAACCTCCTCATTCATCTTCAAAAACCATAAAGAGTCTTAATTTGTTCGCCGTCATCGGTTAATTGGTTGGGTCAAAATATTTAGCTACATTTTTCTCTGACTGCATAATAATTTCAGGCACTCTGTTTGCCACCTGCAGACTTGTTTTAGGACAAACTTGCATGTAAAGAACCAAAAGCAGGGTTCTCCCATAACAAATCAGCAGCTCATCACGGGGCAACACAGAGTCTCACGGGACAAACAACAGTGCAAAACACTCTCATACCTGAGTTTAGAGGCTAATAAACCTACCGTGCATGTTTTTCATTGGTGGGAACGAGCTGGAGTAACCAGCGTGAACTCATACATACATGCAGAGAATAAGCTAATTGCAAGCAGATGGCAGATCCCGACTTTCAAAAACTTCATTTAAAAACAGCAATTTCACCCTGCAGCCCTAACAAGGATGCGTCTTCTTTAAAAGCTTTCAGGTTAGCGCTGCATCCATTAGCAGTTTTGTGCATGAATGTTTTTAATTGGTTCATGAGTAGCAGAGATGCAACTCTGTAAGTCCTCAAATGCGACAGACGGGATCTTTCCCTGCATGTTCCTATCCTCAGAATCTTTCTTGAAGTGGTGTCAGTTTCAATTTGATTGCTTTGTTGTTTCTTTTTTCCAAACTCAGTTATGGAACATATTATTGTGATTATCAGTAGGTTAATTGCTGATTATGTCAGCAAATACTCTGTAACACTTGCAACTCAAAAAGGCTTAACTTGTACTTTTTGATGATTTCTTCTTTTCTTATAATATCTAATGTTTATCGTGGATTATGGAGATCAAGCCAACAATCAGCTGGAACTGCAAACTGGTTTTATGAGAATCTAATATTAAAACATGTTTACATTATCTTAAGCAATTTTATAAATAAAAAAAAAGCAACAGAAAACATGCCAGTGGAATAAACACAGAGGCTGAACGGAGATGCCGAATGTAAAGAGTAATTTTCTATCATTTTCAGACATTATCAAAGAGCGCTAGCGCTGGGATCAGAAAGCTCTTTTGTTCTGTGAAAACGTGGAGCTACTGAAGAGCAAAGAGGTTTTCCACTGCTCTCCCGGAACGGCTTCAGTCAACATCCTTTTAAAAGCAAAAGCGCGCACACACAATACTAAGAAAGTAGGTATTTAAATACTTGTGTAAAGGTGCTGCAATCAGCCATCAAAAAGCCTGGAGACGTTAGAAGAAGAGAGCTGCATTAGAGCTGTGAATACTGATGATGAAGAAGATGAAATCCCCTGAACACAGAAACGGCTGGGATGAACCATAGCAACACATCCGCTTAATTAAGCAACTGTGTCTCACTTACAAAAAGACAAAAATAAATAAATAATGACTTATATTGCACTTAACCTTTGACAGAAAGTTCACTGAAAACTGAAACAGACGTAAAAATAGACAAGGTCAAATTGACCCCTTCAACAAGGTCACTGTGTCATTTCGTCGAGTTGTGACTGTAGCTGACTTTAGTTAAGATTTTTCAATTATCCTGTCCGAATTGTTCAATTATGAAACTATGCGTCTCTACATTAGTGGATGTTGTTCACTGGAAAATTACTTCCAGCCATATTTGCAGCAGAGATTGTGAAATAGAGAGAGAGAGAGAGAGAGCTGGAGCGCTGCAGCAGGCGATCTACCAGATGTGCATACACCTCTGTGACCAGAACCCGTTATTCTTTTCCTCCACCGTTTCCCAGGTAACCTCTGTTCACATGTCCTCCTTTCTCACTCAGTAGGGAGCCTGATTTCAAGGAGGAGGAGGAGAAGGACCCTCGTGCCTGCTAACAAACCAGCCCCTCTACCCGACACTCACCCACCCGCTACACACACACACACACACACCTTCACGCTCAAAGACACAAAAATCCACAAGGTTTTAGAGAATCTTTGCAGACATAGGTAGAGGAATCTGTCGGTGTCCACAGCAGTCCCCTGGAGTGAAGCGATCATGCAGCCCCAGGGCTGACCTTAGCAGCTTGTCAGAGGACATTACTGTCCCGTGGGCATCAAGAGAAAAGCATGCAAAGGATAAAAACACAAGACAGATATTGTTGTAACATGTAGAATAAAAAGCTGCTACGTTGTCCTTCTGCTACATCTGAACTTATTAGAAAATGGAAGTGCATTCGATATTTTCATTCCAGACGGAATTACATGTAAATGTGCATGTATGCCCTGCTGGAGAGAGGCATGTTAGACAACAGAATGATGTCTAACATCATTCTGTTGTAATTTTTTTTCTTTCATACATACATAGATCAGTTACAAGCTTCAATGTAAAGCGTGTTAACAATATTGTTCGCGCCGCTGCTTTTGAATGAACTTGATCTTCTGGTCTCAATTGACGCCACAGAAGCAGAAGAACAGCGAGAAAAGAAACAAGAGAGGCATTAAAAAAAGGGCTGCAGTTACTCAATTACAGTAAAATATAAAAGACGCCTTTCAGGACTGATCATGTTAAATATGAGCATCTTCTCTTTATGGTTTGTGTAAGGACTCTGACTTTATGGCAATGTTGTCTTTTTATTGATGGGTTCAAGTGGCTTGTGGTTTTTTTCAAGGTAAAACACTCACTTGTTATCAATCCGGCTGAGAGCACAAATGCACATTTTTACCTGTAAAGCACTTCAGAGCTAAATGAGTTTAAGCATCTCCATCTTCTCTGTCTGTACGGTGGTGTTCAGCCGCTAGGCTAAAACAGTGGGAAAATATCTCTTAGCTATTTGAGTTTCCTGGGAAGTCTGAAAAGTCTCGGTTCAACGTTTTAAAGAAAGCCGCTGCTCTTAAATATCTTTTTAATATTCTATGTTTTGCTCTTATTTGCATCAATAGAGCCTAAAAATATATAGAGGTAATTTATTATGTAGTTGTGCCATAAAGAAGAAAGCAAGTCCAATTGCAGATGTGTATGCAAACTATCCAATGTGTCGGTAAATGCTAAAACATTCAGAGACTGAGGTAAGCTTGGTTGAATTTTATGCACAAAAACGAAAAGGATCTTTTGGGTTGCTTTCGTTTGTTCAGACTCGGATTCTTTCCTCGGTCCACCAGGCATCATGTTACCCTTAGTGACCTTTGCTGAAAGAGCTGCTGCAGCGGACGTATCGAGGAAATAACCAGGACGTTCGTACAAAGCAACTTTTAGTTAGAAAGCTTAAGGGTGAAATAATTAATGAGAAAACTGTTTTGACCAGAAATTATTTTAATTAGAAGGAATACTTTGTAAAAATGTCCCCAGCTGCTGCTGCTTGTTAAGTCTTCTTACTTAGCAACATTGAAACATGAAAAGAAGTTCCTGACAAGAATCTCGGCGGCATGCCTCTGAGCTTGCATGAAGTTTTTTTTTTGTTTGTTTTAGATGAGTTTGCTGATAAAATAATGTACATTTACACTCCATTTTTTATTTACCTAAATTTATCATTTCAACATTTCTTCCCCTTTTTCCTCCTTTTTGTATTTCTTGTTTTATGTGACGCTTTGTGCTCGTCGTCTGTGGATTGTTCCTTGATTTTCCTGTAAAGTTTTTCTGAATTGCCTCAAGTACTGGAGTTGGAAACCCCTGGACTCGACTAAACATTCACAAAGTGTTCTTTTTTGTTTTTTTTTGTGAATGCTGTATGTTTCTCTCTACGTTAGTAACTCCTCTGCAGTCCTGCAGAGCTTTGCAGCAGCTGCTGAGGACGACGAAAAACATTATCAAATGTCAGCGCAACTACAAAACCCCTTCTGAAAGGACGGTTAAATAAGAAACTACCCGTTTGGGATGTTGTTGATGTGCGCCCCGCTCCAATTGTCACACACGATAATGAACCGAGCAACACAAATAAAGAATAAACTACTTCTTCCTGAAACGCCGCAGCATCGGAGGAGACCAGAAAGATGTTCGCCGCAAGAGAAGCTGGCGCTCGTCTTACAGTCTAATCAGCCACCTGCTGCTTGATTCATTCATTAAAATCCTGCTTTCAGCCTGTTTACCACAAATTTGTGAATAAAATACAAAACTATCCAATCAGAGCTAAAAAGATGACCACTGTTTTTCTTTGTGTGTGTATGTAAAAAAAATGTGTTTTTAGTGTTTCCCTGTGTTTCTTGAAGAGATCCACTTGAACCGGATGGAGGGGTTTGGTGGTAGAAGAGCACAAACACATCAGCTGCTCTGCAGGGTTTTAACAGGCCACACGTCGGCTGCTTGGGCAGAGGACAAGGCTTCCTTGAGAGAGCGGCTCTGTTCTTTTGGGTTTTCACACACACGTAAAACACACAGCTTCACCTGCTTGTGGGTTGGCTGAGTTGGTTTATTAAATATGCATTTGGTAAAAGCCTGGCACCTGCAGCCCTGGCAGTGCAGAGGAAGGTTTTTTGTATTTTTTTTGAAAGACAAATTACTTTCTGAAAAAAAATAAATAACAGTCTATGACAGTTTTATGTTTTTGTTTTTTTGTTTTTTGCAAAAATGATCAATATTAAAACTGGAGAACTTGAATAATATAACAAAAAAATACAACAATATAAGTTATATTGCTAAAAATTGGGAGACCGCCATGTTTATTTCCATTTAAAATTCATAAAAAAGAATAATGACAGGGCAGCGAGACAGGAAGTGTGGGTGACATGTCCCCCTTCTGCACATTATGCCCATGTCTTCAGCCCTGGGGGCCACTGGCCCCTGCCGGCCCTTGCCAGCCCCTGCGTAGAACTGCCCATGTTTGCCATAGTCTTTTAAAATGTCAGTCGAGGTGGTTGTATTCCTGCTTGTTATAAATTCCTTTTTTTGCAAGTGGCGTCTTCCAGTTATTCTTAAAAAAAAGTTAAATTGAACTGAAGAGTCAAAATAAACATACCATAAAATTTAAAATAAAACAGGCAACACTCTGAAAAGTTGAAATAACTGTAAAAATAAAAAATAAAAATCAGCACAATTTGATTTTCCCTCTTTTGTTTTGCTTCTAAAATTTTCTTTTGATTCTTATGAGTTATTTTTTATTTTTGTTTTGTTTTTTTAGCTCAAATGTCATTCGAATACCACATGGAGGCACCAGATGACTGGCAAGTTCAAACTTCCTTCTTTTTAAAATAAAGAGCAGAAGCAACTGTAAGATCATCCTATCCATCCAGTATGCGGATTTCCTTGCAATAATCTAACTGTATCTGTCAAAAGAAATAAAGCAACAAGCATTGTAGACATGATGGACTGATTTTGTTGCAATCTAACACTTTAAAAAGTAAGAAAGGTTTTTAAAACTTTTTTGTTTTTTTGCTGTATGGGTTTAGGTCAGCGCTCTTTTCTGTCTGTGTCGTGTTTATAAGCCTCTGCAGGTTTAGTTTTAGTCCAAAATGCCTCCATCTGTCTGTGGAGACCCTTCCTCTGTCTGTCTGTCTGTCTGTCTGTCTGCAGGCTCCGCCCCAGCTCCCCCTTTCTTCCTGCACTGCTGCAATAACACAGACTGAGGCCTCAGTAAGTGCCGTTTTCCTGGCTGGCGGGAGGACCCTCCCCATAACCAAACAGGAGCCGAGCTCATTTTACCTTCGGCCTGTCCAGACTGGACCAGTTCAGGACAGAAAAGTACAAAATACACCAACCGACTCCAACAACCCTGCAGGTTGTATTTACAGAGCTCAGTTTGATGTGGAAGAAACCGGACAGATTAGTTGGCGGAGATGCAACGAAAAGGACGAATCAGCCTTTCAAAAATATATGCAAAAACTGTGTAAAATTAAAGGGCATGGAGATGAGCTTCGCTGTCTGACAAGCCTGAGCTCCGTTATTCTGTCAGCGAGTCAAACGCTGACAGACATTTATAACTCACCAGGTAGGTAAGAAAATGACTTGAAAAACATTTTCATTATGCCCTAAATACTGTTTTGTTTTATCAAAGTAAGTCGGTCTTATCAGGACGGAGCTCGATGAGACTGCTTCAGTTTATTTACACATTTTCTGCTAAGTGACGCCTCGAGATTGAACTCATATAAGAGATTAGATTACATTTCAAGCTGTCATCTGGCCTAAATTATCTCTCCAATTACACGTATTCTGATGAAACCCTGATGTTTCGCCTTCATCTGCAGCTTTCGTGAAGTCACCAGAAATACTCGCACAGAAACTCTGCAGTGTTCTTGTGACAGAAACTTACTAAGGAAATTAAAATCAATTTTCCACACATTTTTGTTCCTCCTCCTCAGGTTTGTGATAAATTTACAACTGCTGACTTTACGTGAGCAGATTAATGGAAATTGAAAGTTCAATTCAAATTAAACGATGACCTTTTTAATGCGGGCAGACTGTTGGCAAAAACCTTCGAAGCTGAATAAATGTAGAGTCGTCAGGCGGCTGTTCCTGTTTGGTTTTTCTCCAACGAGCGTCACCAGGAATTTTGTGGGGACAAACCCATGTTCTACCGTAATCTGCAACACATTTAACAGTGATTCAATAGGAAATTAGCAAATTTAACATCTCTAAAAGTCCCTTTGCTGCCTACTCAAAAATATCCTGGTTTTGGTTATTTTTTCCAAAAGCTGAACATTAAGATAATATCTGTCATATTGAACGTTTCAGTCTTTCATTAGTGAGGTTAAGCTCATTATAAAAACTGTTGTTTTCAGGGACAATGTTCTCAAAAGCTAAATCAGTTTTTGAAAAAACTTTTTTTTTTTAAATCACTTCAAGTGAACCAGCTGATTTAAAAAAAAAAAAATCTTTGCTTCTGTATGCTTGTTGGATTTTCAAACATAAAAATCCAAAATACAAAGAAACCATAAAGCAATCAATGAAAGCAAGAAAATATGTCTGGGATCATTTGTTGCTTCAGGATTGATGCATCGTTTGTTTTGAGAGCAGATTTCAGTCTGAGCAGAGCTTCGTGTACTGGCACCATCAGCTACCATAACATTTGGCGTATTGTTTAGTATTTTATTTGAAAGAAGGAAGAAAAAAAACTCAAGTCACTTTTTAGATGGAGCTATGGATTTTGACAAGGTCTATAAATGTTTATATAGTTCAAAACTTCACGCAATATTTGCTTCCACTCTCTGTATGCTGCCAGTTTTGGCCAAAGCTTTTGATCCTAAACCTGGTTAAAGGTTGTTTTTTTTAATTTGTGATTAAAAATGAAAAAGACAAAATAAGATACTTAAACCCCAAACACCTTCAGAGTCGCTCAAATATTTACCTGCAGTGGAACATTTTGTACCTCCTTTTCACACGTGTTTTGCCTCCTCGGCCCAAACCTAACGCAGCGAGCCGATGCCAGCCAGGATGAGGGGAGAGTGATATTGTTGTGATTCTTTTCTTTGTGCAAAGCACCAGATGCCTGCAGGGAGAACCGGTGGGACCCGGCCAAGGCAAACACCGGGGAAACGCCTCAAACACGTGCCACGCACAGCTTCAGGAAGTACTGCAGGGAGAAAGAGGGAGATGTGGGCAGGGAGGAGCGTCTGGTCCTGAAGCCTGCCTTTCACATTTGTCACATTTTCAGCAGTCGCTGTAGTTTAATCTGGAAACGCCTGTCCGGTTTGAGATTTCAAATACTGCGGGGAGAAAAAAAAAAAAAAAACATTGACTGCGTACTTTAGCAATGTTGCTGTAACATGAGGAGAGTATTTTATGGAGTATTTTACAGTTCTCACACAGTGGAATTAGGGTGGGATTTATTATTTTTTTTATGTTTTTAACACACAGATTGTTAGAAATGTGGTTATAATTGAAGAATCAACAAATCAGTTCAATAGATTCTAAGATAAGAATGGAAATGTAAACGTTAGCTGTGAAAGGAAGACACTTTTAAGAACTTCTTTCTGGACCACAACACAATGACGAGAGCTCATTTTCCCAAATAAGGAAAGTTTAGGAAAACGTCATCAGACTCATAGACTCGTAGCAGGAGAAAAATGTTGAAAGTGCAACTGGTAAGCGCTTATGAGCCCATTCTCTAATCTTTTTGATGAGCAATATCAAGATATTTACGTTGTGACAGGAATGCAATGGCAACACAATGTTTAATAATCAGAGATTTGGTGACTTAGATACACAACATCTATTTTTCCTGCATTTAGTTTTCCTATTTAAATTCTTCATTTCGAAATTCATCAACTTAGCTGAAACGTCTCAATGCAAATTAGCACAGAACCATATAAAAATGCCGCCGTGCAGAGAAAACTCTTCCCTCCGTGACAGATGCCCCGAAGGCCTCGACTCTCATCTTGTTTTACGTCTCTCCGGGTTTTTGATGAGGTCCTGCAGGCGGGGGAACAACAATCTGTTCTCTTTGAGATAGATGTCTGTCTCAAGCACCGCCTGAAGAAGATCAGGATCAAGAGAGCCTCTATTGACATTTTTGAAGCGCGACGAAACTGTTTATGTGACAGTGGTGCAAAATAAAAATAAATAGAAAACCGCACCGTGAAGGGTGACCATGTCTTTTTTTTTTTTTTTTTTTAAAGAGGACATTTGGCCCAGTCCTGAAACACTTTGACCATACTCTGTTTACTTAATAAAGACTTTTGACATATTTAAAGAGCGACTGCTCTATAAAAGATTCGTTTTTACAGGTCAATAAGTACAAAAATGACTTATGACCCTATTATTGTTGCATTTAGCAAAAAAGAAAATAATCACATTATTAACCAAAACATAACATGTAGTCTGATTTAATGTTAAAGGAGTGAATAAGATTGCTATAGGCAGTGAATTCCCTCATACAGTTTCAATAGTATGAGCTTGTATTTTGCAATTACGTACTTTTCTGCACTAAAATGTTTGTTTTTTTATTAGTCTGATCCAATATTTTAATCTAAAATTGTATGTTTTCATTAGCTGTTAAGGGAAAGAATCATCAGTACTCACTTAGTGAGTTGAATTACCGAAATAAATGAAACGTTCAATATTATTAATTTCAAATTTTTCAACAACAGCGTCAACCTAAAACTCTGCTCGTATCTTAATTCAAATGGTGACTAAAATAAATCATCGTGTTGGAAAAACGCGCAGTAATAAGATTCCTCCTCTGTCATTCTCCCAGGATCTCAGCGGTGGCTGTGGGAACTGCACGGAGTGGAAAGAGGAGGAGGAGAGAGGAAGTTCTCCCAAACTTTTCTCTTTTTTTTCCTCCCTGAAAAGACTCTGGAGACGTTCCGTTAGATTTCCAGAGGAGGGGGGTTTGATCAGGAAAAAAACGTATAACTCTGTGTGTGAAGACAAAAGCGGACTACGAAGTGTATCCCTCTTTTTTTATTTTGCTCTCTTCACTTGAAAGCCGTGAAAAGTGGAAACGCGTGTTTTTTTCCCCCTTCCTCTTCTTTTTCTTCCTTTTTCTTTTCTTTTTTTTTTTTTTTTTTGTTTGTTTCTTCTCTGCCTGACGGGACTTAGCACCATCAGAGGCGATGAGATGTGAGTGAGCTATGCCTTGTGGAAATGGACAGACTTTATCCAAGCGAGAACATGGCGTCTGCGTCCCGAGGCTTAGCTTCTTTCCCGGTCTGCTTGTGGCGCTGTGCTGCCTGGAGGTGTGGGGCTCCGGGCCGCACGGTGGCGGCGGCGGCGGCTGCAGCCCCTGTCCCGTTAACTGCAGCTGTGCGCCAGCGGGGCCCCAGCGGCTCTGCGTCGTTAATTGCTCCAGCCTCGGACTGGAAAGGGCCCCAGCGGCTGCTGAGTTTCCGCCGACCGTCAACACGCTGTGAGTATTTCACAGGATGAAAAAGGGCAAAAAAGAAAAACTTACGCAGTACATAAATATCGGTTATCTCAGAGCCGGCCCGAGGAATTAGCGAAAAAGTTGCTGCATTGAGCTCCGAGGCTTGGGTCCTCCTCCCTAAAAGTGTTTAACCACTCACACAAAATATATATCTCAGATTTGAAGTTAAAGAAATTGTTTATAATTCTCGAAAACAAAAAGAGCAGAAATACAATAGCTATGATACAGAGGAAAAATATTTGTCATTTGATAAGGGTCATTCACTTATTTGTTTATTTAATCGACTATGTAGCTAAAAACTTCATAATAAAAAATATTCATGTGTTTCCTCCTTGCTGCTTCTGCTGGATATGCTCTTCTTCTATGTTCAGAACGATACTAATGGAATAAATTTAACCTTGAGTTAAAAATCACGACACTATCACAGTGTTTACACAAAATTTAAAAGCAAAAGGATGTTGCATAATCTAGTGTCTTTTGCACTCCATTTTAAACAAGTCTTTAAATAGCATTACCTCATTATGAGTCACTAACAAGTGACTCATAATAAGTCACTTATTAGGAGTGACTTAGATTCACACCATGACTCTCTGAGCTGAACATGTGTTTCTTGGAAGTGAAAGGAAGGTGTAGTCTTTCAGCCAGCTGACCGGCAGCCTCTTTTTAAGGAACAACAAGATTTTAAGGAACAGCCAGTTACATTTCCCACACAGCCACTGAAGAAGTTAATGCAACAAAACAACACAAAAAATAGAACAACCCCTAAGACAGTAGAAAATCAAATCAAATATTTTAAGTACTACAAACAAACCAAACAAAACTTATTATGCCAAGATATCTGACCTTGAAACTGTGCAACATTTAGAGGTTTTAGTTGCTATTTAAAAAAAAAAAAAAACTTACCTCAAAAACAGGTCAGCAAGTTAGAGAAATACTTTTTTTCTAAAAGTTTATTTACTGTTATTTATTTAAGAAATAAAGCAATCTGGAATCGGGGCCCAAAATCAAAGTCACTTAAGGCCTCATAAAATCTTGGACCGGCTCTGGTACATCCAAATAGTTTAACCAAGTCTTTCCACTTCACATCATTTGCTTTACAACAATAAAAACAATAGTTTCACATCTAATAACAATAAACCTTTTGAATCTTTTTTCTTATTTTCTTTATGTTTTACAGCAGATTAAATAATATTTTGCTACTTCTGACTGAAATCAACATCAAGTTAATTCACCATGTTATTGTGTTAGCTTTTTTTTTAATGCGTTATTTTTCTCTTTCTGATTCTTAATATATTCTGTCAAGCTCTATATCAAATGTTGTGTATATACTCAAATATGGAGCATCTTTGCATTAATAGTCCATTTTCATAGGATTCTATTATATTTTCGTGATTTTTTTCACCTCAGCAGCTAAAATAATTATGACCCTATCAGACAATTAGATGTAGTCATGGCTGATAGATGCTCTGTTTGGATGAATGTCATCCTTTTGACTTTGCATGTCACCTGCACTGTGGAACATATTGAGCTGGAAAGGAAACTGGGATTTAAGGGAAAAACAAACATGAAGCCATTCAAATGAGCATTAAATATAGAAAGTTTGGGTAATGTCTCATACAAGTTTCAAAGGTCAAATAGCTGATGACATTGTGTGTGTGGGGGGTGTGTGCGTGTGTGTGTGTGTGTGTGGGGTGTGTGTGCGTGTGTGTACGTGTGCATGTGTGTTTTAGTATGTGATGTATTATTGCATGTGTGTAGTATGTGAAGCCTGTGTGCGTGTGTGTGCGTGTGTGTGTGTGTATGTGTGTGTGTGTGTATGTGTGTAAGTGGTCACCTAAACCTTAAAGCTGCTGCTTGCGGTGTGGATCAGTCCTGAGTTTCTGGTCTGGTCAGTGAGAGAACATTATGTTCTGTGCTGTTGGAAGCCATATGTTACCCATTATTTATTTTCACTCCGTATATAGTCTTTATTTAACCTAAAATCTTAACTTGCTCCGGCTCATATGCAATCACTGCTTTATTTTTTACTTAAGGTCTTGGATATGCTGGAAACTTCACATAAAAAGCTGCGTAGTTCATACATCATGTTTTTCTTTTCCTTTTTTTTTTTACTGCAGAAAATCAATCTCTGCTCCTTCTAAAGAATGTATATGTTGGCTCATCTTACATGTGCATATTTTTCTTGAATGCTATCGATACCAGTTGCATAAGAGAAGACGAGCAACTTGTTAAGTGTTTCATTAATTACAGACAGATTCCCAGTCGGGTCAGAATAACTGACTGTAACATGTGAGGCTTTACTGAGGGGTTAATTATCAGCTTGCTCCATGTAGGTGATTGACTGCAAACACTATAGACATTTACTAATTAGGCGTCTGGCTCATATTACCGGAAGAAGACACTGAAAGTCTTAAGCTGAATTAGGCAAGAATAGACGTTTAGGCTTATAATTATTCATCTGCTGTGCCTGCAATGTGTCTAAAAACCTGCTGCTTGTTTTTTGTCTCATCCCTTCATTCTGTTTCTTTAGGAAACAGAATGAAGGGAAAGAAAATATGTGTCTGTTTGGTTGACTTTTTTTTTTTCTGTCTCGCGTGGATAAATGCATCTCAAATGGTGCCACAGCGCAAGAAAAGTGCATTAGGATCTGAGTTTAATATGTAGGTTGTTGCACCAACCAAACACTTCACCTACACCAGATTATCCAACGGGTTTTGGTGGGGACAGCGTGATGCTGGGGGCAGAATCTGGAAAACATGTTTGTCTTCACAGGAGAAAGTCTCATTGCCATTTCTCTTTTGTTGAGTCTCACTCTAACCGGTTCTCGTCTCTATTTGTTCTTTGCCGTTGTGGGCAAGAGTGAAGACGGCAGCGCGGACGGGCTGTGGACGAGACTCAGATGATGTTTGTAGCCCTCAGCAAAGGAGAACTTCACGGTTGTGATTCTGATGGTCTCAACTTAGCAAGGATAATTCAGTTTGTTTGCATTTTAGAGACTAACTGCTGACCCAAACATAATGAGAACAGCTCAGATTAGCTGATTAATTTCCGTCTGTGTTGTGGCGCATTATTTCAATTTTTTTTTTTGTAAACTTGCAACTGTTTCGATTTATGTAATGCAGTCAAAAGATGTTTACCAATAGCCACCCATGAACTTTATCAAAAGGAAAAATCCAAACACAGAAAAAAAAAACCAAACTAACAAACGCACGTCATGGCAAACTATTGCACCGGCCAGCGCAGAACTGTAACTACCTCCGACAGAACGTCGACCAGAGTTGCACCGTTTCTGGATTGCGTTCCTATTCTTCCCTGAACTCAGCCACATTGAGAGGCATGTTGTTAGAGTACCAGTACAGTCCTACAGTAGTGTCAATCTGTATTGGTCAAACGTCTCTGTGTACACTGGTAAGTTACCAATGTGTTGCTTTTTACGGCTCATTTATTGTCCAACTCAATAAGTGATTTTGAATAAGCAGCCTAACACACACATCCCCCGTCCTTAGAAATGTGACACAATCTTTAGAGACAACTCGACAGACTCTCTCTGCTATTAGAAGATTTGTTGCAAAGACGCGTGTGCAATCAATAGGCGTTTGATATTGTCTGGTGGATTTGAGTATATTTGGAGCTGAAATGACAGTGTTGATGGAAGGACTGTGTCTGGTAAAATCAAGAAAAACTTTCCTTTAAGCATCAAGTAGAAAAAGCTGGGAAAGAGAAGTCATCTGGTGGTTGAGAGGTTTTCAAAGGATTTAGATGCTGGGTAAAGATACCGGATTCTCGGTTTTGCCGTACGTAATGTTAGGGTTTTCTTCTGAATGTTGTGTTTTGTATGCTTTTCTGATTGGTTTCCCTTCCCCAATATTGAGTGGGTTTGTTTATTCTCTGCTGCCTTCAGATTCCCTCGGTTCTCTCAAGTTTCACCTCCCATCGACAACAATCAGCACACCTGTCACTCGTCCGGCAGTCACACAACTCTTGTTGTTTTTCTATTTTCCGAGTGCGATTCTGCTGCTGCTTTGCTTCCTGCTCGGTTCTTGCTACAAGTTTTCATTGTGGTTCTGAATCTTGATTCATATTTGAGTTTTCAACTCTGTCGCGATGTGCCTCCTTCATTTGACTCCTTATTACTTCAATATACGGTAGGCTGTAAAAAAAAAAAAAACTGTTTACAGCTTTGACCTTCTAAAGTTAAATTATGATATGTAGCTCTTTCAATTACTTATAACAGATTTTTTTTTCCCAGTATGTCAGCAACTTACTTAGATTATTTCTATTAAGATGTAAGGGGAAAACTTTTTAATCTGTTCCTTTTCAAATTTTCTATCCTACTTGTTAATTATTATGTACAAAATATTAAAATTAACCTATATTAGGTACATTATACTTGATACGGCTTACAGGACTTAATGGAACGTGTCATTGATTTAATTATGTTACTTTAACTTAAAATTGGCAGAGCTTAATTAAATTCTGAGGACAGCAACAGGATTTGCGTCAGAGTTTCTTCTTGGACAAAGCCTTCTTGGAAACCTTCACGCTGTGATTTTTACTTTTACACGAAGCAGATTTGTAATTTCAAGCTTTAAATATTTACGGCATTGCTACTTGTAAATCTTGATGTGCTCAATTTAAAGTTTCAGTCAGAGCTTCAGCAGAATCAACTGGAAGAAACCCAAAGTTGAAATCTCATCAAACAAAACAACATGGCCTCCTTCTACATGATGATTTCTGCAGCTCTTTACGTTTTTTTGTACATCTGTCAGCGTGAATCCCTTCTATAATTAAGATTTATTCAACTTATATTGGTAAACGTGTTGCATCAGCGCTTAAATGCATAAATAGTTGTGTGTCATGATCCACAGCTGTTTGCACTTTGTTCCCACTTGTGTTTTGTATTTAGATCATTTTAGTTTTCTTGTCACTAGGGCCTGTCTGTGTCGGTGCAGTCATTTGTAATTCACCCTCGTCTCTTCATGTAGATTTTGGTCCTTAGGTTTAGCTAGATCCTCTGCGTCTCCGTCTAGTTTTCTCCTGAGCTCGTCTGGTTCACCATGCCACACCTCCACAGCATTCAATCTGCTTGGTTTCTTTCTTTCATTGCTGGATTCTGCTTGGTTTTCAGTTTCATCACTGAATCAAATCTCCATCACTCGTCTTCCTCTTCCTTCCTGTTGACATTTGGTTCCTCCTCAACCCACATCAAGCATCACACAGTGGAGTTGTGATGGGGGTTTTTTTTGTAGGTTATTTTGACAGCCTGGTCTCTGAGATAAACAATGATTGTGACGGGCTTCTGGGATGCAACTAGAGCACAAGTCGGCTGTGATGTGATTGCTAAACAAAACCTGGAGCCAAAGCAGACACCTGGAAACAGAAATTGAAACAATTGAGATTTCTGCCTTCCATCACAAACGCAGTGTTGTTTCTGTGTAGATGTAGCACACAAGTGATGCTTTTTTTTTATGTTTTCCTCCTCAACATCAGCTGCGGGCCTATTTTTGAAGGGCCCAGTTGCTGCTTTCAAAAGATTGGCAGTTGTCCACCTTTACAAGAACGATATATTTGTGAATTAATGCGTTTCAAAACCGCCTCTGTGGCTGTGCCTCTATCTGGCCCCGAATGTAAATACGCTGGATACACCCTCCGTTAAAGAGAAAAAAAATAATCCAGTGGCAGCGGAGTGCTGTAACTTTGTGCAGAAGGAAGTTGGAGGAGGAAAAAAAAAAAAAAAGCACTCATGCTCCACACCGGCCCATCTGCTCCAACCCACACACATAATAAAATCTCATAACACTTTTTTGGAGGATTTTGGAGCTCTGAAGTCATTTCTGGGAAATGCTAGTGAAAGGAAACCTCTTCAGTGTTTTTTTTTAAAAAATGTATTATTTTAAGTGCCTGTCCTTCGTATGCAGATTGCTTCAAGGAAAGTCGGACAATACACTTTTGTCCCGAGGCAGAAGACTTTGCAAAAAAAAGACCTTTTAAAATAGGATAGAATAAACTTTATTGATCCCCAAAGGAAAATTGCTTATTAGTTGACAAGCTACTCCATCCGCAGTGTTAAATATTAGTAAATACGATTGTAACCATAATGTAGATAGGTGTAGTGTTGCAAGTGATTTAAGTATTACTAAATATAGATGAATAAAGAAAAAAGAATGATGGTGGGGGTTTTTTTGTTTTGCATTGTATAGCAGTGTTGTTTATTGCAACCTGCTCTCTGCTTAGCATATCAAGGTCATGTCTGCTTGACTCTGATGAAGTTTGTGGTGTTTCCATGGCAGCAGGATGCACATACGCAGAGATGCGCCGCAGCCGTTTAGCTGGAGCTGGCTTACTTGGTTCAATGTGAGATTGCAGCAGGTCACGATACAGCTGCGCAGCACATGGGACTGGATGTAAAAAAATAAAACATTTCCCCACTTTCGTTTTTCACTGCGTGTCCTCCGACCTCGCCGCCTCCTCCGCCAGAGGTGGCCACCTACCTTACACGCAGTCTGCGGACGGAGAACGAGTGGGGAAGGCTTTAGCGCTCTGACAATACTCGAGGGAGAATTTGTTTGGTTTCCATGGCAAACGTAACCCATGACATCACCCGCAGACGTTCAGACATTTCAGCTGGTTGTAAAGGAGAACATGAGGCAAGAAATGAGGCTGACTTAAGATGGAGCTCAACGTCTTCTTCCCTGTCTGTGCCTATTAGTCTGTGGTCGCTGAGGTTGTGTTTTTACTGGATGGATCCAGAACCTGCATCTGGTGGTCCAAAAATGTTCATTTTGTTGCATGGCTCCAGTAATAGTAAAATAATTCATAATAAAAAGCATAAAAATATACAATAGATAATAGACCTTTAATTTACCTTTATTTGAGTTTTATTCCTTGACCTTTATTGTCCCACTGTGGGGAAATTCAAGCGTCTGAGTTCACAGCAAGATCAGAGAGGATTAAAAATGCATATAAAGAAAAACAAGATTAACATTAATAATAACATTACACAGCATAATTGCAGTGCCGCTAACAGAAATATTGGACTCACGACCCAACTGAGTAGGATGACCTTTTGAATGTATATAATGAGCATGTGTTGAACATTAAAAAGACAACAAACTGCTCTGTAATACAGTATATCAGTGGAGTGAAGGTTCTTTATTATATTACTGACTTAAAACAAAGTTTCCACAAACACATTTGCATCTGCTACAGCTCCAAAGTAAGAGCAGGCGGGTCGGACCTCAAAGAGAGAGAAAGAAACTGATAGGAAGCATTAAGAGCCTGTTTACTGCAGCATCTTAGCATCACTTTGAATATTAAGTCCCAGTGAATCTTTGTAGAGAGGGTAGTTTGACGTTTTTCATTCCAACAGGAGAAATCAGTGCTTTCATTGCAATCTGAAGCATTCTTTTATGGCCGCTACGCTCATTTATCTCAGTTAGGAACTTTTCAAATCAAAGATGGCTTGTTTGACGTCATTGGGAAATTTGAGGGTTTTTTTTTTTTCTCTGACAAAAGGGGGAAAAAAGGGCTTTTAAAAGTCTGACAAAAACAAAGAAATGCTAAGGGTGAAAACGTTTTTTGTTTACTTCAGTTGATAGACTGATGTTTCATGTTTGAGTTTCCCTTACAAAATTTCTTCCCCCAATAAAAGCCACTTTGTTAACTTTAATAAAAAGCAGTCCTCTGAGTTTTACTGTAAGTTTTTATCTCTTTGGGTTTCTGTCTCTTTTCTGTTCTATCCTCGTTTAAGTTGGGTCTTTAAATTTCTCTGTCATCTCACGTCACTCATCCTGCCTGCTAAAGTATTTCTTCTTTCTTTATAAAATATGTTTTAGTGTGCAACTAACGAGTATTTTAGCAATTGATTTTTCAGTCAATTATTCTGATAATTGACTGAATAATCAATGAAATGGATAAAAAAATTGCATATTCTGCACTTTTTTTTATTTAACCACTTATCAAACAATTCTACTTATTTTTTTAACTAAAAAAATAAGTAGAATTTTTTTAGTTAAAAAAAGAACAAAACAAAACAAAACATACCATGCATTCAGGACTGGATCAATCTTATTGTCTAAAATCCAATAAGATTGAACTCACTTAGTGAACATTTGATCATTTGTTGCAAAAGACGACCGAACGTCAAGATTTTACTAAACATCGGTACATCGTAGTGCTGATTTGTTGATTATTTTTTGGATAGCAAAAGGTGTTTACTGGGAGTTTATTTTTACAGAATGAGAAACGGGCGAAGCTAAAACTATTCCTCTTGAAGAGTTCGGTGTAGAACAACATGACAAAGGTTGTTTTTGTTGTTGTCTTAAAATGTAAAATATCTAACTTCTTTGTATAGTTTTAGTTTAATTACAGCTCCGATGTTGTTCTCTCAACCAACGGCCTTTTCTGAGTCTGTACACTCCCATTAACAATTAATCCACTCCTAAATTAGTCAGAGATTATTTCAACGATTGATTAATTTAATTATTTTTGATTAATCGTTTCAGCCGTGGTATAAGTTATATTTTCAACTACCTCCTGTTAAATCATGCATGGGAACTAATGACTTCATGATGAGGTACACTCGTGACAGATTATCCTGGATGGGAATGAAATCTGTAATTTTAAGCGAAAAAAAATATTTGGAAACATCTGACGTCTACATTCAATTAAAATGTGGAAAGTTTCAGTTAGCAGTATCTCACATAAATAAATACACATTTGCATTAATTTAACTCGAGGAGGTAGCGTTTGACGTCCGCAGATGTTCGTCGCTGCCGTTTCCTAAAGAGTGACGATGTCCGTACGGCAGGAGTTGTCATCGCGTGACCTTGTAGGTGTGTGTTTGCGCTTGAGTTGGATCTTTCCTCTGGACACACTGCAGAAGGGTGGTGATTCAAACACTTGAAGACATCCTAGAGTAACACCCGGCACAGCTTGCACCAAATGGTAATAAGAGGTTTTCAGGGTGGAAACGGAGAATGTGTCAAGCTCAGAATAACAGGCGAGTCAAATATTTTAATGAAATGCAAACTGGCTGTTTCTTCTTTTTGTCATAATTTATATTCACACTAAAAAAAAAATAAACGGAACATGTTTTTCATTTTCGCTTTAATTTCAGGAATGTGTCTTATCCACCAATGATTTCCCTACATAGTAATTTCTTTGTACAAGACTGTTAGGACTAAAAGAGTAGAAAAAAAAGAGCTAAAACCATAAAAGTAAAGAAATGTTGCAGAGGCTTCTCATTTTAAACCACAGTCTGGATCCGCTGTTTATCTGCAAGGGAGGAAAAGTCACTGCAGGTCCAGTTTAGTTCGGTTTCAGGCCAGTGAACCTGAAATGGATCAAAGAAGCAGGGAGAACTAGAGAGCAAAGTGAACAGGTATGAAATAGAAGCGCCGAGCCGAGACTTTTATCATCCTCACCAAAGATTGTTTCAGCAGTCACATCTGCTGTCAAGGTCGCTCACACACTCGTCGTCTGCTCTGGAAGCTTACTTAATAACAGGCTTTCTGCTGTTTGTCGCAGCAGTTTATATGAAGAGTTGGGTCTTTAAATTGCTTCTGTGCTTTGTTCTCCTCATGTGTGGCATGACTGCATGGCAAATAAATGGAAACGCTGGGAACAGCATGAGAAAGTTGACTCATCTCTTAGGAGCAGAAAAAAAAAGACTTTATGGAACCGGACAACAGCATTTTGAGCTCTCATAAAAAATAAAGAGAAGAGCAGAGATACAACAAGTGGTGTTTTCTCTTCTCCGCTTCGGTGATTTCATACTACTTAGAGATTCTCTTTCAGTGGGATTAAAGTTGGCGGTTATAATTTGTTGATGCAGAAATTACTGCAGACGATAGTTTAGTTGCTCTCTTTTCACTGCACCGCATAAATTTGGCAGAACTTTGGCGTGCGTTGCGAAATCCATTGCATGTCGGAAATCCAAATAGACAAGTGGTGGAGGCAGCAGCTCCAACTGTGCCATAGTTTACTCAAAACATTTGTTTATGTTTGCTTCCAAGTTTGCTCGGATAATCACCGTCTTTATAGTTACTGGTACTGCCAGGGGTAATGTTGTTTTTCAGACAAATGGCATAGATATTTTTCACTCCAATTATCCACCACTGCAGTCCTGACATGCATTTTCTCTCTTTTAAGTCTGCAGTATATAAATAAAGACGTTTTTGACCGGCGTAGTCTCAAAGACGACAAACAGGCCGATTCTTTTCCTCTACTTGCAGATGTTATCATTTGCATGTTCGGTCCTCTGTGCATCTGTGAGTGCGTCGCTTTTTAGGCTGAGTGTGTTGGACCGCTGTGCACAGCTGCCCTTCACTTGCCAGCTGGACATCGGACAACCCACGCAGCAGCGGCTGGAAAACTGGACAAAATGTTCTAAATAGAGGAGCAAGATGAGAGGAGAGGAGCCAAAATGTGAGGCAAGATGATAGACTTTTAGACCAGCAAGCCTCTTTAATCGCATGTCTCCTTTTCCAATATCTGTATCCCAGACTTTCCATGTTTGCAGAAGGGAAATCAGTCAATGGAGGCTCGTGATGCCTCGGCTGTCTCCTCACCTCCACGCTTCCTAGAAAAATCTGGGAACATGTGGAATTTGATTTAAATGTGTTTTATGTCTGCATACATGGAAACTACATGCCTTAGTCCCTGTCCCATTGTCTAAATTCCATTTATTCATTCACCCATACGTACATCTCTCAGTGGTGCTTCTGGGTTCTATGTTTTAAATCTGATAACTTCAGAGAAACCAAGATTTTAGGTTTTCATATTTTAATCTGGGAACTTTTTTTTTACATTTTGATCTGACGGTTCCAGTAGGAGCCCCGGTTCTGGTTCAGACTGTGTCTCAGCGTTTACAAGGCAAACTGAGCTACCGTCAGACAGCCACAGAACGGTGGTCACTCTCTCCCCTCTGCCTTTTCTTTCACATCTGACTTTGTCTCTTCCGTTACGTTCGACCGGGCCGGCTAACCCGCTGACTTACTGGCGCAGACTTTCCAACTCTTAGCAGTTTTTGGGGGAAGCAGAACGAGCAGAGAAGTGAGGGAGGGAGCAGCACAGTAATCAGGAAAAGAGACCGAGAGGATGAAAGCAACCACAGAAGAGCCTGTGTTTAGTGGGTTAGTGGAGCGTTGGCCTTCACTTACAGGGACTTGGACTACTTTGCTGCAAAGATGCAACAGATGTCAGTCTGCCATCTACACGTCGTTTTTTTTTAAGAACAAACGAATATCAGTGTAATTGCTTTTTGTCTTAATTATTTCTTCAGCTAGGTCATCTTTTTTTCTCCATCCATATTTCCTTCAGTGTCCCTTCCAGCTCCTCCTGTCATCCCATCTGACCAAACACAGCAGAGCCAGCGAGGATTTTCTGTGTGTGTTTTCATCTCCCAGCTCAGAATAAGTGGCACCAGACAGGCCTTATAAGGAGTTGTTAGATCATTGGCCACACTGTTAGCAAAACAGAACCATATGTGTTCGGCGCTGTATGTGTGTGTGTGTAAATGAAACCATGTGTGTCCGGGGGTAGCAGAGAGAACGGGAGTCTGTTGCTAATAGACGTGCCGAAGGTCAGATTATTTGGTCATGTTAAGCACACATATGTATAGTCTCTCTGTCTCTCTCTCTGTTCTATCTCTGGTTGTCTCTGTTGAGTTGACTCTAGGTGTGAGAAACACGCACACACGCACACACGCACACACACACCGGACGGAGAGCCATGACTTGAGGCCGGTTTTGTCGACGTGATGCTTGAGTGATCAGGGATGTGGGCGGGGCTTCGTTCCCGTTGCTTCCCTTTTCTCATCCTCTGATGGGTTTAGCAGAGCAGAGCTCGCTCTCTCTCTCCTCTCTCGTCTTTCGGTCTCCATCTTTTCTTACACAGCTGGTCTGGAATGTCCAGATGTTTCCTTTTGGGAACGGGCGTCCTACTCTGTTCACACACACACGAAAAGTAAGAGTGTGAGAGGAGAAAGAGAGGCGTGCCGTCCCATGCACTCCAACCTTCCTTTTCTCTGGTTCTCGTTGTGTTTTCTGTGAATTCAGAACCTGCTGAGCGACACTTTACTGCAGTTATTTATCTCACGGCTGCATTTTAGCAGACTGTTTTTTGTTTGCCTGCAGCCTTATACTTCTTGTTTCTAGATTTATATACTTTTTTTTTTTTTTTTGCATTTTTTTTCTCACGTGCAGCTGAAACTTGGTTGGAAACCCGAAAGTGGAAACCAAAGTCACTTAGCTTTACACATATCTGAAATATTATCTGCAGACTCTTTTATTTCCATTTTTGCGGTTGTGTGTGTGTATACAAAATGCATTCTGGGCATGTGAAAATTATGAATCGTAAACATCTTTGGAGAAATATACTCCGGCTTCTTTGAAGTTGTTTTTTTTTTGGCGTTTTTTTTTTTTTTTTTCAGGAAAAGAATTGACAAGCTTAGCATGGCTAACCCAGCTTCCTGCAGATGCAGCTCCACGCAGCACAGCTCATGAACGGAAACGGGCTTGATTCAGATTTTCTGTTTAGTGCCACTTTGCTTTATATTACATTCAAAACCACATGCATAACAACATCCTGCAAGGCTGGCATTCTGTAAAGATTCATTTAGATCCAGGATTGCTCAAACTGTGGCCTGAGTATAAATTTATGATGAAGGCTGCAAACCCTGAACATTGTGGCTTGAACATGTTTTTTTTTTTCAATGTCGGTTCCGTTAGAGTGTTTATTAAGTGTTATTTCAATAAATACCACCAAAAGACATTGGGATGAACTCCACATTAATCTGAAAAGAGATTTTGTTTTGAGCTATTTGAGAAGTAAGAACAAACAGGCTGACAGCGATGAAGTGAAATACACAGAACCAGGAACAAAATAACGGTAGTTTCATTCTGCTTAAGTCTGAACTTTGACCCTGGAATGGGATCAAACCCAAACCTAACTGGGTCCCAGTTCCAGGTTTGGAAACAAGTGGGATTTTCTCATAGATATTGTCAGCAACCAAGACAGAAAATTGTGCTGATAACAGAGCAAACGCTGCAGGAACACGTCTGAAAGAAGGCTTTAAAATCATTAGGGCACAAACTCTTAAATGGGGTGAAGATTTTTAGAAGTGTAAATAAAGCTGTTGTTTTTTTTCTCTCACTTTTTTGCAATCACTAAGTTGGTACGTGAGGCAACCATATTGGAATGTGAGAATCATTTTTACCAACTTCAACCATGAAATCTCAAATTCTTAGAAGAAAAAAATAAACATATTGAAACTGTAGATTTCAATCAGCTTTTCTCTCATTTAATTAAAAGTATTTTTCTTCCTTTCTTTCCTTCTTTTATATTAAATATTACAGATCCAGATATTGAAAATACTGCGGATTTGAGTATCTCAAACATTTTTCACTCCAAGCTGCATCATTCACTTCGTTTCTCTCTCATCAGGCTGCGAACGTTCAGTATTTTAGCATGAATAATGAAAAGAACATCCTCACAGTAAGACAGCGGTTTGCCGATCTGCTCTGTTTGCTCAGTACCAAACCGAACCCTCAACACTCGCTCTGGCTCTGCTCTCCTCTTCCTGTCACTGATAAGCAATGAAAAGCGTGTGAGTGAGGGATCACTGCTGCTTCAGGAGCAGAGCCAGAGGAGCTGGATGATGAAGCAGATGTGTATAATTAGCTGTCGTCCTGACAAACGCTGCTTTAAGGCAGGTGCGTGTGAGGAGTTGACCTTTGCAGTGTTATTTCCTCATTAGTCAACGTCGTCCATGTTTCCTGTTTCTGTTCTGGCTTTAAACTTTACGAGTTTAGAAACTACCTCTTAGTAGCTTTTGGTGAAAGCATTTAGTCATCTTTTATTGACATATTACAGTGAATAAAACTTCAGTGGGAACACTTGTGTTATTAGTGGTCGCAAAGACGAGGTGACTCTCTGGATCCTCCTCCCGTCTGACGCTTGTGCTCGTCTCCATCTCGACTTTTATTAATTAAGTATTTCGGTCTTTTGTTGCTCCGCTGGTTGAGCGTGTGGTTCTCCTAATCCCAGACAATTACCTTGCATAATTCGCTTCTGGCTGCTTCTGATGATGATGGTGTGTTTTTGAGTTGTTATGTGTGCATGGGGTTATTTTAAATGTGGGTTTCTTTCTTTTCCCACAGAGATCTGTCCAAGAACCACATCTCCTCCCTTGATACCAGCCTGCTAGATCGGCTCACGGGCCTCCGAGAGCTGTAAGTAAACACCGCGCTGCGTCATCGTCTACTCGACTCATTCATCTCCGCTTATTTAATCCGTTTGTCTTTGTGGTGAAACTCTCAATTCCTTAATATTCCTGCACAATTAGTATAACTTGGAAAAGAGAGAATTTTTCACACGTCACATTTATGAGGAAAGTTCAGATATTTGTCTCCTGCAAAAGAAGGTGAAACTTTGCTGCAAACTGTCATTAACTTTTGAAAATGTTGCCATTTTTTTATTTTTTTCATTTAAATAAAGAATAATGTATAAAAAGTAAGACGTGACAGAAAGGGCGCAAGATTTTTAATCCGATGTTTAGTCTGAGTACATTTACTTCATATTGAGAAACAATTCAGTGAACTAAATGAAAACATCTTTATGCAAGAACGGTGTCAATTCACTATTTTACTTTGATGAGTGGGACATTGATGTTATTTCTAAAAAAATCTTGAAAATCGTATATTTTCGTTGCACTTAATTCTGTGTTATTTTGAGTTAAATCTATGACATAAAATTCTAACAGAATACATATGTTTGTGGTTTTAATATAACAAATGTGACAAAGGTTCATGAATTCCTTTGCTTTCTACTCCAGCTAATTATTTCACATCCTTTTACTTACATTAAATATGAATATGACTTGGACACAATTAAGTCATTTAATAAACAGTCCATACAGGAAGGAAAACATTGGTATACTAGTATCGTAACAAAGTTTTGTAGTGGTTTTTGTTCGATTTTCGTACAGCTTCCTTTTGGATTTTTCCGTCTATTTCTACATTTGTATATATTTGAACTGTGTGCCCTAAAAAGTGAACAAGCGGGAGATAAAAGACAAAACCTCAGGCTGGAAACACTAGAGAATACGACCAGCCTCTTTTACAGCAGTGAAGGTCCAAAGAAAAATGTTGACGAGAAGATACGTTGATCAGGATCATTTTAAGTGACTTTAAGAAAGTCAGGGTCACCGGAAGCAAAAAGAGGAATGACTCAAGTGCTGAACATTTAATCAGTCATCGTGAGGGTCTCCCCTGTTGTGGGCCGCCGTCGGTTCTGTGAGCATGAACTTAAAGAGGAGGAGGGGGATTTGGAGCTGCCCGTCTCCAAGTCGAGAGGAGAAGTGAACGAGGAAGATGAAAAGAGTGCAGAGGAGGAGAAATCTCAGTTTAGTCTGAATGTAAGTAGGCTGAAATCCCAGGAGTATGTTAGTCGGACTGCAGCGCTTGGGGGAAAAAAAGCCCCACATAGTGATTCGCACACATGCGAACCACGCTACGATTAAGTTCAATTACAGCTCGCTGCCCAGGGCTCCCACTACCTCTCTTTGTTCATCTTTCCATCTTTTACTTACATTACTTTTCTTTTTCCACTCGTTGAACGGGCATTTAAGCACATGTATGTATGTATGTGTGTGTGTGTGTGTGTGTGTGTGTGTATGCGTGTGTGTGTGTGTGTGCATGTGTGTGTGTGTGTGTGTGTACGTGTGCGTGCGCATGTGTGTGTGTGATGAGGGCGAGCTCTGATGGTTTCCATCAGTTCTGTCCAAACCACCACACAACGGGCCCATTATTCAGCTCTCAGGAGTGAGGAGGGAGTGAGTGGAGAGAGGAAGAG
Organism: Poecilia reticulata; assembly: GCF_904066995.2. Taxonomy (NCBI): domain Eukaryota; kingdom Metazoa; phylum Chordata; class Actinopteri; order Cyprinodontiformes; family Poeciliidae; genus Poecilia; species Poecilia reticulata. The sequence continues at coordinate 11,978,321 of NC_088830.1, forward strand.
GGGAAAGGAGACAGAAAGCAGGATATGTAGATGAAGAGTAGGGCTGAAATGATTAATCGTGAGTTATCAGTTATTGAAATAGCTGAGTTAGTAATCGGTTAACTTCATTAAACAGACTCAAAGAAGGCCACAACACAGTTAGAGCAGCAACTAAGCCAAAACTGTACAAATGATTTAAACATTTTGCATTTAAGATCATAAAAACTTGTATCTGTACATCCTTTCTGCCTATAGCAGTGTTTCTCAACCTTTTTTGGCCCAGCGCCCCCCTAGCCTTTATCCAGGTCCCTCACCGCCCCTCACCAAAACATTTGCAGGCTACTTTGTATATAATATAATGAAATATATAATGTATAATAATATAATGTATAATGAAAAATATATAACTTTGTTATATAACTTTATATAATATTGCTATTGTTTTTTTAATCAAAAAAATGTTTTTATAATTAAAAAATACTTATGATTAAAAACAAAAAAATCGTTCCCTAGGATGATTTCTCTTCATGTGTTCAGTCTTCTAATGCCACTATCAGCGGAGAGGTTGAGCTTTTAAACTCAACGGTCTCCTTTACAATCCAAACTTCCCCAGCTGGGGAAGTTTGTTCTTCAAGACTAGAGAAAACGTTCCCTAGGACGATTTCTCTTGTTGGGTCCTGTCTTCTAATGCCACTATCATCAGCGGAGAGGTTGAGCTCTTAAACTCAACGGTCTCCTTTACATTTCAAACTTCCCCAGCCGTTTGGATTGTAAACTTCCCCAGCCGGGGAAGTTTGTTCTTTGGCATAAGAGAAATCGTCCCCTAGGTCAGATTTCTCTTGAAGTGTCCGGTCTTCTAATGCCTCTATCTTTAGAGCAGAGGTTGAGGTTGAGCTTTTGGATTCCTCCTTTGGGACTTTGGCGAACTTTTATTACATACATTATATCAATTATGGTAATTGAGGGTGAGTTATTTTTAATTCTAAATGAATATCCTTGTTGGACTATTTATTATTTAAGTGCTATTCTCCTTCAAGATACATTTACCTAATGCTAGAGCAAATGAAAAGTACATTATGCAGCAAAGAAAATTAGAAGATCGGACATATATCCATTATGGAGACGATTGGTTTTGGACGGGCGATGTGCCCTTATTGCATAATAAATACTGAAGAATGACTGGTATCATTAAAGATACAGGGGAGAAGTTTTTTAGTTATCCAGCTTTGCTAGCAAAGTCGTTAGCTAGCAGCTAGCTAATAGCACAACAACAACAGCCTAATGTCTGTATGATAGAAACACTTACAGCACCGGTGTTAACGCTATAAAATGAACGCTCTTTATCGTGGTATCACCCACGGAAGGATTTCTTTATTTCTTTATTTAAACGGGTTCATTTTTCAGAGGGATACACAGTGCCCTCACTGTTTGTTATATAACTTTATATAATATTGCTATTGTTTTTTTAATCAAAAAAATGTTTTTATAATTAAAAAATACTTATGATTAAAAACAAAAAAATCGTTCCCTAGGATGATTTCTCTTCATGTGTTCAGTCTTCTAATGCCACTATCAGCGGAGAGGTTGAGCTTTTAAACTCAACGGTCTCCTTTACAATCCAAACATTTTAGCTACCAGTAGCAGGAGAACGGAGCTGCGCCAAGAAGCTAACAGAAGCTAACAAACACTGAATAGAAGAAGAGCTGCCATTGATACAGTTGCAGCCAAGCATGATTTAATGTTACACAATACAGTTTTACCAAGTTGCTCAAAGTCTAAACTGGCATTGTTGTGCATTTAAGGTGTAAAGTTTACCTTCGACCAAACGCCCCCCAAAGGCATCCCAGCGCCCCCCTTTTGTAAAAATGTCCGCCAGCGCCCCCTGCCGTCCTCTGAACGCCCCCTGGGGGGCGGTACCGCCCATGAGAACCACTAGCCTATAGCATATGTGCAAAATCTCTTCTTAAATGAAGCCCTAGGCAGAAATTCAACCTGAAAGACTCTTCCGGCATCAATTACTAAGCCAGCTAATCAGGACGCACCATCTCTCTACCTCGATTCAATCACATGGCAACAGCTCCTTCAAAAGACTAAGCAACCACAGATCCACCCACCTCCTCCCCGTTTCCACCACCAGCCTCCCAGACGCCTCCAGGTCCCCTCAAGACTCCTCTCTCCAAGCTCCGCTCCCCCACCAGTGACTGGGCCCGGGGGAAGACCTACCTGAGCTTCATTCGAGCCGATCATTCAAGCTCGCTGCGATTCTCAGCACGCACGTCTTCTGCCGGTGTCCGAGCGCCAACTTCTCGGTCCAATAAAATTGTCTAACTGCTTTTTCTCTCTCTGTGTGAGTCTCTACAGATTGAATTAAGAATTAAATTAATTTATAAATTTTTTAATTGACTAATAATTGGTTAATTTAAAAAAAATGAACACATAAGCCCTACGCTTTATTAATGCTACGTCAGGCAAAGTAACTCTCATGTTGATGTTAGAGGTTTTTACTTTTAGCTTTAGCAAACATTTTTTTCTCCTAAAATGATTATTTATTCATTTAAAAAAGGAATTGAATTGTTTATTTATTTGCATGTTTTAGTGCATTTCTAATATTATATATATAAGAAAGTGTTAAAGTGAAAAATCTGCAGAATGTTCCAACTTTTATCGGATTGATTGATTAATCGATTTCTAAATAACCATTAGCTAAACGAAAAGAGAACATATTTGGCACAATAAACCACGGAGAAACAGAACTGGGCTGCGTTGCGTTTTCTGTCGGGAACGCCGGCAGCCGTCTCGTGACGTCATCGTCTGAGAGAGACGTGATCTTGTCATCCGGAGCTCCTCTTCGTTAGCACACAACTAGATAAAGCAGGAAAAAAAATGTCCTAGATGCTCTCTGATCAAAGGGCTTTCTTCTTCGGTTAGAGTTTTGATTCCCTGACAAACCCACACAACTCTGATCTTGTCAAAGTGAGAATGTGACAGTAATTAAATTGTGCAATTACAGAGGAAGAGACGAGACTTTTTCTTCTAATGTCAAAAGTGATTTCTTTGTTTCTGCCCCCAGAGATTTGAGCAACAATCAAATTACCACCATCGACGGAAGGATATGTGACAACTTATGTAACCTAACACAAATGTAAGTATTCATTATTCACTGCGACTCTCTCTGTGACTCTTTGACTCTCCACAGGGATCACTGAAAGTATAAAATTATCAAAAATGATGCATCACTAATCCAAATCAGCAGCTTTTTGTACTCTAATCTTTACTGTGCTACATCTATTACTGCTGTTTTTTTATTTTTCTCATGATATATTTCTATTTGTACCCTTAGTACACGTTTGTCTTTTTATCAGCTGTAGGCAGAAAATTATCACAATAAACCGAAATAAAAGCTTCAAAATCTCTGCCTGTGTGTCGCTAAGCTTTACAATGCTCTTCACTTAGCAAATGAAATAAATAAACTTTTAAAAACTATTCCAATTTGTTCAATGCGACTGCTAAGGTTCATTTTTTTTAATGATTTGCTGGTTGTTTTCTGGACTTTCACATACTTTTCTGTCTGTCTAAAACGTGCCTGTTTCGTAGCAGGCGGCAGACCAAGGAAACTGATTAAAAATGCCTCACAGCTGGCCGCCACTGTAAGCCAAAACCACTCTCCGCTGCCACAGGAATATTTATTAATTACCATAAATTCAGCTGAACGTAGCCATTGTGCCAGCGTTGTCGGAGCGACACTGCATGCAGTTTTGCTCGGCAATTTCTCCACACGCTTATTACCTCCAGGAAAATTTATTGGATGAGAAAAGACATGATGTTTTCTGTAAACAACCTCAAAATGTGGTTTAATCAAATGGGATAAACATGCAAGAATCGGAGCGTTTAAATTTGGATAGTTTGTTCAGAGCCTAGAAAAAGTATTCACAGCCCTTCGACTGCCCAGATTTGGGATTTTATGTGCACAGACAACCACAGAGTTATGCATAAATAAGAATTTGTATTTAATTGCATGAGATGAAACCTTCTGGAAGCAGCTTTTGTTGCCATCAGCCATTTATTTAGGGAGTGTGTCTAGCTCCTTTGTTCTTCAACAGACTGCATTTCTTGCCCTTTAAGCTCAATGAAATTAAATAGAAAAAATTAGCATTTTTCATTTCTGCCATCGAGTCTCCTGTTTTAAGGTTTGGACTTTGACTGGACCAGTTTACCACTTGACTTAGCTATGATTTAAACCATTACATTTTAGCTTTTTGGTGAGATGCTAAACAATTGGCTTGTTAGTCAAAAGCTGAAGAAGTCAAACTTTCATTATTTTGAACAAAAAGAGCTTAGAACCTGAAATGACAGTACAAGCTGTTTACTCTGGACTATTGGGATTTTAAGAAAATTACATTTTGATAACTTTAGTCCCGTGTGTTTGTTTCCACAGCGATCTAAGCAATAATCCCTTTGAATGTGACTGTGAGCTGTTCCGGTTGGTGAAATGCCTCAAGGAGAAAAGAGTCCAAGTCCGACGCCCTCATGCTATGCTGTGCAAAGACCCGCCTGCGCTCCACCGACAGCCTTTGCTCAACATTAGCCTGCAAACCTGTGGTAAAAAGAAAAAAATCAAAATGTTTACCCAAAATCTTACAAAACCTTTTATATGCAGGCAAAAAAAAACACACACACACAGAAGGGCCGTTCTTGGAGCAATAATAAAAAAATGCATGGCTGATATCAATCTGCAGAAAGCAGAAACAAAGATCAAGAAAGGGAAAGCAATCCATATTTGGAGATCTTGCAGCTCTCCCACCAGACATGCACTTGCATCCATATTCTTAATCTTTGTTTCGCAGATTAATCCAGTTGACCTTATCCTGTCCACAGAGACCTGTGACTCTAAATCCCAAAAACAAAGGCAGCAAAAAAAAAAATAATAATAATAATAATCAGATCTCCTCATCACAGAGTTGTTTGATATTTTCTAATCATTTCATGCCTATCTTTAAAACTTAGATTAATGTTATATTATTACACTGGACTCATGATAGACATTAGAGCAATAAACACTTCACCGTTTGACCTTTTTCTGCTGGTTGAAATGAGAGATCTTATAATTAAACCTTAAATCCACCGTCTGTGGTTCAGGCCTCAGCTACGCCGCATGTCTGGAGGACAGCAGCAGCCGAGGAGGTGGTCGAAGTGAGCTGGTGATCTTCACTTACTCCAAGCCCGGGAACTACACGCGTGAGCAGTGTAACAGCGTGTGCTTCGGTTTGTCGCACCTCTACGGAGGCCTGGGGGAAAGGCACGAGTGTCTGTGCAGCACGAACAACGAGCCCAACTTCATCAGCGGATCTCACTGCTCGGCCGCCTGCACCAACCGCCATGTGATGACGGTACGCCGTGTGTTGCTTTATTTCTGCTTCGTGTCACTTGCCAGACGGGCTGCACAGTGGCAGAGTTGGTAGAGCTGTTGCCTTGCAGCAAGAAGGCTCTGGGTTCGATACCCGACCCAGGCCTTTCTGCATGGAGTCTGCATGTTCTACCTGTGAATGCTTGGGTTTTCTCCGGGTTCTCAGGTTTCCTCCCACAGTTCAAAAACATGACTGTCAGGTTAATTGGCCTCTCCAAATTGCCCCTAGGAGTGAGTGTGTGTGTGCATGGTTGTGTGTCTCTGTGTTGCCCTGCAACAGACTGGTGACCTGTCCAGGGTGACCCCGCCTCTCGGCCGGAACGTTAGCTGGAGATAGGCACCAGCAACCCTCCCGACCCCACTGAGGGACAAGGGTGTAAAGAAAATGGATGGATGTCAGCTGTTAAAACCTGAGTTGAACAAAGATTATGGGGAGATCCTCAAGGCTGCACTTTTGGCTCACTTTCATTCACAGCTAAGACCAGAATCATTCAATCTTGTTGTAATTTTATAGAGATTTTGAGAATGGTGTAAATAAATAATAATTAAAAAAAATCAAACCAAATGTCATCTTATCTCAAAAGATATAAATTTTTTATACATTGTTTTATTCATTTTGAGATATTCCATCCCTTTTTTTAATCAAATACAAACTTCTCTGTTTAGTGAGAAATGTTTGAAGCCTAAATCTGCCAGAGGCGTAAATAATTTTGGACTTAACTAGATACGCTTTCTCTCGCTCAGATGATGGAGCGCTTCAACTCGGCGCGTCCATAATATTTTGTGGGTGGATGGGACAGAATGTTCCCCGGTTAATGAAGAAAGACAGAAAGCATTACTTTTGGTCCCAAACATGCAACGTTAGAGATCGGACTCGCCAAAAATAAAGGGGTTTTGGTCAAATCAGGACTAACTTGCTTTAAAGTTGCTCAAACACTGAAGTCCTCAGAGACTCGGCGCTCCCAAGGCCAGAACTAAACAACGACGGCAGCGTTTAGTTCCTTCGCTCTTCAGCTCGGACACAAACTCCCTGAAAACCTGAGACTTGCAGGAACTGTTGGCTTTTTAAAACCAGAATGAAAAACATCACAGTTTCTGTCGGCTTTCACATTAACATTAATCATTATTCAGTCATTTAGCTTACGTCTTAGCCTTTAATTTGCAGTAAAGTTTACAGTTTAATGCTTCTTTCTTTTTATATGATTTCAAATGTTTGCCCAAGTACTTTTGTTTACCCTGTTTTTTTGTTTGTTTTTTTGTTTTTTTTTTTTACAAATTAAGCTTGTTTTGCTTCAGAAACACTCGTCTGCATTGACACCAAGACCTCCACTTCCTCACATACTTTCCTTCAATTGACAGGAATGTCGGTGGACTCTGGCCCGCGATGTGTTTGCGGTGGAGTTCTCCGTCTCGCTCGGGGCTCTCCCACTGCAGAGCGTGCACGACCTCGTCGTTTTCTCCGCCGCCTCCTCCGTCACGCCCGTCACCCTTTCCTGGGACTTTGGCGATCTCTCGCCTCGTCTCAGCCCCACGGAAAAGGGTGTCACCACAGCGGCTCACAAGTTTGCAATTCCAGGACATTACAAAGTCAGTCTGAAGGCCTGGGCTGGACACAAGGAGGTTAGAGACACTTTTTTTTTTTTACTGAATGCTTCTCATTTATTCCTAGAACTGGTCTTTCTTTGGGTCTATTTTTAAGCTCTGCCATGCCAGTCAGTAGTTTGCACTTTTATAAATTATTACTTTCCAGGTCCTACCTGGAGTTTGCAGTGAATTGTTTTCCCTCCTTCCTATTAACAAAAGTTTAAATATGTACATAAATTCAGAATATTATTTGGTGAAACGTCTTTATGTGGCACCGACATGCTTCAGACAAAACTCAGTCTGGATATTTGACCACTAAAGTTCAATTCATTCATTTAAACTGCTTGCTTTCCTGGCACTGACCCAAAATTCACCCATGCCTGATATACATAACTGGGATTGGAGTTTCCAAAATTGTACTTGTAGCTTCTTTCATCCGCTCCCAAAACACTTCTGATGTGTATTTGGAGTCTTTTGACCTGTTGGAATAACATGTCTTCAGGTTTAACACTCTAATACAAATGTAAAAAAAACAACAACAAAAAAAGTTTTAAGTTTATCATAAACTGGAATATACTGGTAAATTGTTGTCACAACATAATGTGAGATGGTATCGACCAGGCTGTAGTGCAGGTATTTTGGATAAAGTGGAATAATAGCCTGAAAACCCATCAAATTTAATTCAAATCAATGATTTCGTTCTTGAATTTTGGACACAAGATGATGTTCCAGAAAGACGATGATAATCCCAAAACACTCTTTGAAGCAGATAAAGCCGGGTAATGCCCTGATGTGCCAGGTCTGGCACAGAAAAACCAACCATTTTAAATTCACAATATCCACCAGTTCTACTAAGAAGAGTTAGAAATAGATCAGATAATTCAATACAATCATTTTCAGAAATATGTGTTTTTTTTACCACAATTATGAACCCAAATTATTGTTAGCATTTGTGACCAGGTGAAAAGAACACTAAGCATCTGGGTTTGTGTTTGTTACTCAGGTGTCTGCGCAGACAGACGTGACCGTGGCTCTTCCTCCCAAACTCGAGCTGCACTGCCCGTCGTTCGTCGTGGCCAACAAGAGCGTGGACGTCACACTGGTCAGCTGGGGCGGCATCGGCCTAAATGTGAACTGGACAATCTCACAGAACGATATCCAGGTTGCCAAAGGTAAAAGAGAAATATATCGACGACGACACACGAGCTCTGTGAAACTAATGACGAGGTGCAAATTACCTGTTAGAAATGTTTTCTGACCCGAAACTGCTCGTTGTTTTCTGTGTGATGTGAATCTCGGTTTCAGTTTAACGTAGAAGGTTGTCAGATGGGAAACTGAAACCTAGTCTAATTTCACTTCTCTTCCAGAAAAGATGTAATTATGTTCTCGTTTTGAAGGGCAGCTGAAATAAATCATCAGTATGAGATAAACGTTCTAAGACAAAGAATTTGGGATTTTTAATTAATCTCCATTGCGGGTCTTTTTAAAGTCTTGGCTTGTGCAAAGTATATTTTTTATTATCGGATCACGTTAGGTTCTTATTTCAACTATAATGGGACCATTAATAAAATAGACAAAGAAGAAGAGCATGCCATGATGAAGTCAGATAAAACATCTAATTGACCCCGTCTTGTTGGAGAAGCAGCCATGAATATTAACACATGATGTGCAAATTATAACTTACTCACCTGCTATGGCTGAATATCTAATTGCTAACCTCAAGTAAAAATGTTATAGTTTCACTTTGTCACTTTTTTCACCCAAACACAAATGCCTACCAAAAATAAAATGAAACAAATTATGAAACAGATTATTTTACTAGTTTCATGGTGTCGGTGCATTAAATCACATTTTGAAACGCATTGACTTAACTCATATTCAGCAAAAGTACCGCAAACATATTGCCACTTTTTTTGGTTTTTAAACTTTTTTTGCACTATGATAATAAACAATATATCCGATCCTTGTTCCCAAAGCAACCGCTTTTTTATACGTCTCTTTTAAAGACTTACTTTTCACAGATCGACAAGTCTCTGCTATATTTTTTAAGCAATACTTAATAACTTTCTAACTTTCTGTAACAGTTTGCTTTATTGCATAGTTAATGCAAGTTTGTACATAACCAAATCAAAAACTTCTCTTATCAGATAAGTTTCAATTATGCACTTATCTTTATTTTTCTCTCTTTATGTACTGCAGTTTGCATTTATTCAAGACATTTTACTCCCAAAATGTCTTTATCTCTACTTTTAATCCAAAACCATGACTATAAAATCAGAGTTTTGATGTCATTTGATCTGTGTTTTAGTTTCTATGTAGCACAGATTTCAGAAAAATATACAATCCAGGTTTTAGTCATAAAAGGTGGTGATATTATTCTGTTTTGCTTTGTTTAATTCTAAACTTTTATTTGCATTTACAGGGTATACAAATGTGTGTTTTATTATTTTATTTTATTTTTTCACACTTAAACAGTTTTAACACTGTGTTAACCCGGAGCATTAAGACTCAATAAAAATTGAAGGTACCTCTAAAAAAAAGAGAAAATATAAAAACAGAATATTTATAACTAATATTTTAGTATTGTAGTTATTTTACATTCAGATGTCATTCTAAGATTTTTGCCTCACAATAAACACCAGTTTAATGGTAAACAGTCTTACAAACCCGGTGTAATGATCAAATGAGAAGCATATTTAAAATCGCATTTATTGTGCTGCATTTTTTTTTTTTGGTAATCTTTTTTTTTTTTTTTTTTTTCCCCCCCAAAAAGGAACTCATAGTGTGACTTCAGATATTCTGAGAAATCACACAACTGTTTGCTGCTTTCTCGCCAGCCTTCCCGGACTGTCCTCCGAGGGAAGGGGTGTTGCACAGCAAGTCCTCCAGCTGCTTCCAGATCTTTCCAGCGGAGCTGAGCTGGAAAGACGCTCGACAGCAGTGTTTGAGTCGCAACGGGGATCTGGCTGTGGTTAGGAGTGATGAGCTGCGCAACCTGCTGGCATGCAAAGTCACACAGTGAGTGAAATGGGGCCTTGGTGTTTTTCTTGTTGTGACGACATGACATTAAGCCAGTGCCATGATTTCCATCGGTAAGTTCAAGCTGAAGAAAGGCAAATACAACCAGGAAACTTTCAAGTGAAAATCTCATTTCCTGTTAGTTCTCTCACAAGGTTTGGAGCTTTAAGTGCTCCAAACCTTGTGAGGTGATGACCACTATGCATGAAAGGGATATACAAGCCATTTTCCACAAGAAAAGCCATTTTCTTGTGGATTTTTATGTTATACATGCACACAGATCACTGAAGTGGACACTAATGCATCATAAAATACATTATCAACTACTGGTCATCAGCTGCAAATGCAAGAAATTATTTTTGTTAAATCCAATATGGCCGACAGACAAAACGGCATGCCATCCGACCCAGTCCTTCCTTCTACTGTAGACGGTAAAAAACACATTGTGACATCAGATAACCCCTAAAAAAGGGAAATTAATATTTCCCTTTTTTCATTTAAAATTCCATATGAAATGAAACGGGTATTTAGAAGAAAGAAGGTGTGGAGAGGGACTTGGATAAAATCCCATCAAACACAAGATTAACAGCAGCAACAAAAGGAGTGAATAAATCTGATTGTCTCTTTGTCTCCTGTTGGTGAGAAATATTGACCTTCAAGTGCATCCATCCCTTACCCGGAGAAGAAGGCAAAAACCAATGTTCATCTGGGAAATCTTGGGTCTTGCCATCCAGGTGGATCTTCTTTTGTCCATCCAAACAAGTACTGTTGCAGACCACCTTCTTGTGAAAGCAGCATCCCCAGATTTTTTTCTCTTTCAACAGAATCATGCTCGGTGTCAAAATGAAAAACTGCGTTAGGGATGGTTTGAGAAGATCACCAAAGACTCGTTGACTGAATTCCCCGATTGAGCGTCTGTGGGAAGTGCTGAGCAAACTAGTCTGACCCATGGAGGCTTTGCTTCGTAACCTCCAGGACTTAAAGGACCTCCTGCCAGATACCACAGCCTTGTGGAGTCCATGCCACCTTGTTTTACGGCCATTTTGGCAGCAAAAGGAACCTAACACTAGTAGGCAGGTAGTCATAATGTTATGCCTGATTGTTGTATCTGAGGCTTCCCTCAGTATACTTGCTAAGCCTGGTGGTTGTGGTGCTCGACAGTCATTTATCCAGCGACCTGCCGTGTTTTTGAGTTGAAAAATGTTTAAAGTTGACAGAAAATTTGACAATATCACTTGATAATTATGTGTTATTGGAAGATTGGAAGATTAATATCTGAACACCAACTATAAAGTCTTTAAAAAAAAATGCTGGCATTTACAAAGCCTGGTGGCCCGTCAGGCTTATAATGCCCTGGGAGAAACCCTGGTGTCTGTCTTGAACGCATATGATTATACGGAGGATTTGATAGAATGATTCTTAATATGTGCATAATGTTAATGTTTGTTTTCAGCTGGATGATTTCCTAACCATACGATTGGTTTATTAAATTACATATTTAACCATGGTTTTTAAAAAATGGTTTTTCAGCTCATCAAATCAGTAACACAAATTTATTATCAGACAAAGAACACCTGACTCAACACAAAAATAATTTTTCAAATATTGATTTTTCTTCTTTTTTGTGGGGGGGGGGGGGTCTATCCAAACCAGTTTGGCCCTGTGCAAAGTATTTGCCTCATAAAGCTAATAACTGGTTGTGCCACCCTTACTGTCCATTTAAGTTTGTTCTTTTTATTCTGCATGTTTGGTAATAATCAAGCTTGGTTGTGTCTTGAATTTAGCTTTTCTAATTATCTGTTCCATCACAATTATGAATACAATTCATGATTAAAACATATTCACATGGGGTTGGGTTAATTGGGATCATATGTATTTTTAATATTTTTTAGGTAATCATTCCCTGGTTTTAAACAGATCTGCAACATTTAAGTGTGATAAACGGACAAAGAAACTTTGAGGTGGCAAGTTCTGCCTTGCATTTACCCTCTGATACAATTTAGCCTTCCATGCATTGTGTTCTGCATATCAAGACGATCCTCAAAAGCTCCCACTGCTTATCTTTATCCGATGAGCTGTTTGTGGACTGAACTCTTTGAGAATTGTTCCGATTGAGCCGACCCAACGACCCCAAGTGTTTGCTGTTTTGGCTAAAGAAATTTCCAAAAACACATCTGTGAAAGCACAGCTGCATTGTGAGCTAAACACCCTCACAGTACTCCCATCAGCTCTGTGTGTGTGCGTGAGTGTGAGTGTGTGAATACGTGTGTGTGTGTGTTAATGTGAGGGCAGAGGCCCTGGTCTCTTAGCTTGACGTAAATAAAAGAAAAAGGGAAAAAAAAGCGCTGCAGATGGAGCTTGTCCTCTTTCTCCTCCTTCACTGTTGTTTCTCCTCCCTCTTGCTTATATAAGAGGGCTAATGCTTTTTTTTCTTGAGTGACTTCAAAATTTTCTTTTTCCTCTTGAGCCTTTTCCACTAAGTTATTATCTGATGTTGTTTTCGCAGATGTGTAAAAAAGAAAAAAAAAAGATTCCTTTTCCTTCTCTATGTGACAGGAAGGAAAATGAGTGTGGGGAGTTGATTTGGCTCTGTATGCACCTCAGAATGAAAAAATACATCGCATATCCACAATACTTTGTTCTACAGTTCACACTAGCGCGATCCAATCCCCTTAAAATCCAATTAAAGCTTCCTTTCACCCCTTTCTGGCAGCAGTCATTGATTGAAAAGTGGGAACATAATTCACAGCCTCTTTTGTGAGTCTTCGCAATCAATGATGTTTTTTTCGACTCGTTTTATTGCATTTTTCCTATGCACGTGATTTTCTTTTTTGACTTCTTGAAAATGTTCTGGTAATTTTTGCACCAGGGAGCGAGGCGTGTGGCTGGGCTTGAGCGACGTCGACTCTCCGGGGAAGCTGCTCTGGGTGAACGGATCTGAGGCTCAGGACGGGGAGGAGGGCCAGCAGCCGCGCTCGTCCATCTCCGGCGGAAACGTGTGCGTGTCCTTTGATCGGAGCGGTCAGACCAGCTCTCACCTCTGCGACTCCAAGAGGGCTTATGTTTGCCAATACAATCCCCACGGTATGCTCACACACACACACACCCTCTGATCATGTGCAAAGAGGCGCATCCAATACAAATGCAAATTTCACCTCAAGCACCAAACCGCAAGGTTGATTATATGATTTTTCCACATCTTTAGGTTGTGTAGGCACCTTCAGTATCACAGCTAATCAATCTAAGTGTAGGTCGGCCTTTCTTCTCATAATTGGAGCACAAATTGTATAGATTGGTCCTCGTGCGAGAGTTTTGATTTCCGCCACTTTCAACATAATAAGTGTCATCATGTTTTCCTTGGACTCTAAGGCAGCCTGAAGTTACCCAAACCAGATTTTTCATTTTTGTCGTTCTGTGGCCTCCATCTGATCTTTTCATATCTTCTCAGGTCTCATTTTTAGAAATGGAACCCAGACAACTTGGACATGTGGTCCTAAATCTGATACGAATCCGATGTTTTCAGATGTGACCATTGATACTCACCAAACGTCCTGGTTCAGTTCTGAAGCTGGAAGAGAAATAACAACAATGGCCGACAATAATGCGCATTAAGTTGTTACTGTACTGGCTCCAGTTGGACAACAACTTTCAAAACAGCTCCACCATTATTACCCACGTGTGCTAACGCTGTTTGCACACTCGCTACAAGTGGCGTTAATGCGTCATGGTGAAGGACCCAAAGACTATAAATAAATTTCACTCTGCTGGAAGTGACAAGACCATTGATGTAGTAATTTCTGGCTCTATTGTAGCAATAAATGAGAAAAATGTCGCACTTTAAATAAACGTAACATTAAATCTTCAACATGTGGGCATTTAGCAAAATGTGAAAGGGCTTTTAAAATGTTTCCTACGAAATGAGCTCGTTGCAAAACCATTAAATGGAGAGCACACTTGATTGCTTCTCAAGTGCCGAGCGCAAAATGTTTACTTAATCTGAATGCTAAGTGTGCCACATAATGCGAATGAGTCACCGTAAACAAAGAAGTCTTTAAACTGAAAAAGTTTCACTCTGACTGGCATTCCCTCAAAGTATTTCGAATACAGTAGGATGGAAATCGGGACGTGTAGGAATGAAACAGCGTGATAGTTGTGTTATGTTTTAGGTGGATGTATGAGTGTGTGGCTAGCAGCTGATTTCACTGGTCATCTGTCTTTCATGGTGCGTCATTTGTTCTCAGCAGTTCATCTTTCTTCGTGTCACTCTTCAGAAAATAAATTATTCAAGTCTTGTTTTTTTTGTTCTTGTTTTTTCAGATATCTTTTTTTTGTGTGTGTCTGTGACTTTCTACTAACAAACGTTTGTTTCTGATTTCTTTTAAGCCGGCCTCTCTTTAGTGACGAATTTGAATTTGGCAATTTAAGCATAAAATCCCTAATTGTTATGCCGAGGATTTTATGGAAAAAGTTTTAGATGATTGGAAAAAGTAACTAAGAACAATTGCTCAGAGTATCTGATTGGACTTACCCACTGCTTGTCCAGGAAACCAGTGTAACTGAGCTTTACTGGTGAAGCTGGTGTGCTTCCACGCTTGCAGCAGAGACATCCACGCAACATAAATTATGCTCAGGCTCAAACGCTGCTGCTGTCATAATTCAGCAGCGTCCAAAATGCTCTGTAGGTGTCTGAAATCGAACACACCTGTGCATCTATTACGCATAGAGTAGTAGATTTCAAGTATTTACTACATCAGTGCAGCTGACGTGGAGGCAATCAGTCTGTGGCTCTGCTGAGATGTTAAGGCAGCCCGGCTTTAATGGGGCTTTAAAAGGTTCTGGAGTAACTTTAGCACAAAGAATGCAGCAATTGTGGCCCGATGTCCTGGATTCGTCTTTGTGTGGTGGATCTGGAAGCACTGCCTCCAGCTGCTCTCTGTGCCTCGTAAATTTCTCTCAAACCTCTTGAATCCTCTGTGGTTTCTCTTGCTGTTTGTGTTCATTTTTCTACAGCACTTTTTCCTTCCACTCAACTTTTTTTTATTAATATGCTTGGACACAGCACTCTGAATAACCAGCTTCTCTAGCAATTACCTTTTTGAGGCTTATCCTTGTGATATAGGGTTGTAATAAAAGTAAACTCATGAAATCACTCTGTGTAATGAATCTAAATGGTATTAAATGACTTTTAATTCTGTTTTTTTTTTTGTTCCTGTTTCAGTACGTGTTCCAGATGCCGGAGTGTACCTGCTGGGGATGGCCGTCTTTCCTTCCGACCATCCGTTATTCCATTTACCAGCAGCTCTGCTCTCTGCTCCACAGTCTCTGAGCAGCGTCATAGAGGTAAAGAGGGATTTCTGTTTGTTTAGACGTTATCATTTTAAAGCTTATTCAAGCCCCCTAGGTGACATGGGGGATTTTTCTTTTCCTTATTTTTCCTACAAAATTAGCTCGTTTCGTTCCCTTGCGAGGGAAAGCAATACTTTCCCTCGCAAAAAAAAAAAGTATTTTGTATACAGCCACAATGAATACAAATGCCGATTTAAAATTGCGCTTAGCCAATGTCCACCTTTAAAGATGTTCAGTGAAAACATGTTTGTACATTCTTAACTTTTTTGTGCAGAAATTGGTTGAAAATCAATTTATTAACTGTGTTTATGTTGGTTTGTGTAAAGTTGAGACGGGGCTGCACATGAAAACAGCCCTTTATAATTCATTCAGACTACCAACATGGAAAAGGCCCCTTGAAAACAACTCAAAAACAGTCCAAATAGTTTGGATGTATTTTCTTTCTTTCCTTCTTATGGCCGGTTTTAGTTTATGTCTTAGAAGGGGCGGAAAGCCATTGCTTGACCTGTTTTGCTTTTACATTTTGCACATAAGTTTGTTGAAAGAAAATTATATAAAACTTCAGATTATCTCACCAGCAAGATATTAACATACATACAAAACCCTTCCAAAAACCCTGTATTGTAGCTGAAAGGCTTTCAGTTTTCAAGTTGCTGGATGACCTGACTAGTACATAATTGTGAGGTAACAGAAACTGTAAGTCTGCTTTATTTATATCGTTTTCTTTTCCCTCTGCTCTCAGATGCTGATGTTTCCTGCAATGAGCTTTGTTCAGGCTGGCCGTCTGTCGTCGTTGGAGATCATCATCCAGGAGCAAAGCTCTCCAGTCCACATCAGATTCCAGACCTACAGACCCAAATGTCCCGGCCAGCACCTGCTGCTGCCCAGTGAGTCAGCCACAGAAACACAGTCATGTACTCTGGACATGTAAAAGACCTGCAGAGTTTACCAGCAGGGGTTAAAAATCACACACACACATATAGACCACCTGAGCCCACACCTCCAATTACACACATATTCTCTAACACTGACCGCCCCTGTCTGAAGACATTACGGTAAATGACAGGGAAAGTGTGTGAATGGAGGCAAATGGTCAAACCAGAGAGGAAAATGAAAGATCAAATAAACAAGATCCTCTCCTTTGTGAGGCCTTCAGTCTTTAACAATCGCCACACTTACAACAATATTCATGCAAAGGTGCACGCAGTGACAAATTTAAAATCTCTAGTTTTTGACTCCGAAGCAAATTTATAACAATA
This sequence comes from Poecilia reticulata, assembly GCF_904066995.2. Lineage (NCBI taxonomy): Eukaryota > Metazoa > Chordata > Actinopteri > Cyprinodontiformes > Poeciliidae > Poecilia > Poecilia reticulata. The sequence goes on from NC_088830.1 coordinate 11,994,911, forward strand.
AATAAATTAAAATAAACATGTTTAATGTGTTTTTCTAATCTTTCTGACTTGTTTAAAACAAAGACAAAATAATTTGGAGTTCACATTTTAAACTTCCTTCAGAGTATTATCTTAACAACTTGCACTTTCAGGTCATTTAGCATCTTTATCATTACCAACAGATGCCACCATGTGTTTTTCCTTGAGAGTGTAGACCAATTCCTCTGACTCAGACTTTTCCAAACATTTGCAAAACATTTTCCAAATCCAAAATTTTTAATAATAAAATAGTAGTTCATTCAGGCTTCCTGAAAAATTGGTTGAGAAACAACCAAAGCTACGAAGTGAAATGATCGGCATCCACTGAGGTCTGGCTCTCAGTTTTGGAAACCTAGTTGAACAGCTGATATGTTGTTTTTAAATAGTTCCTTACAGCTTTTGTGCCTCCACTGAGTTCACTTCTAAACCCCTGTCAGATACTGGTAATGGGTTATTTTGAGGCTTCCTCCCTTAGTAACAACTTCTACAGGGAAGATTGTTGTTAATGGGTTGTTAATGTTCTCTGGTCAGAAAAAAATATATATTTTTAAGTTTCTGAATTCAATTCCATTCAAATAGAAAACAGTGCAATTAAAACAGAGACACACTGATCAGAGATTTGGGACAGATTTCTGATTTTTCCAAACTTATGACCTTCTAAGTCTGATTTCAGATGATAAAATAAATGTGAGATTGTATTTTAAACGTTCGGTTGGCATTGCCAGCGTAGCATGTACTCAGCATTGCTAACAGCAGTTTCTGTGTGTTCCCTGGAGAATGATCAAAATGAATGTTCTGTCTCAGATTGTGGCGGTCCAGCTTGTTCTCCGGTGGCGGTTTGTGTCCCCAGTCAAACATTGATCAAAGATTTGCCGTCATGCCCCCCGGCACAGCAGTGGTGTCCCTTCCAAAGTCGTTGCCTGGCTCTGTCCCAGCCATGCCACCCATCCTCCTGTACTAACTGCACCCGGGGTCACCACCTGCCACCAGGAACGTCGAGGCCCCAGTACACCTTAAAGAATGAAATTGTCTTCACTCTCTCATCAGGACCAGCGCGTGTACTGGTGAGAGGAGGAGGGGTTTTTTTGCCATCAAGATCAGTTCGTCTTTCTGCTCTCTGTAACTTTATTGTCTTGGATTATGCAGCAGATACAAGACCAGCTGGAGGACATCCTGGTCTCACCCGGCGATGTAATCGCTCTGCAGCACGACGGCGGCCCGTCAGCTCTTCTTCATTGTCAGTCGTCTCTGCAGTCGCCGTGGCGACAGCCGGTCCTAGCCCTGAACTTGTCCGAGTGGTTCTGGATGAACAACACCAGACAGTCAGCAGATCTCCCAGATCTGAATGTGGAGAATTTTATAAGGAATGGTGAGGGGGGCTGGCTGGAGGAGGAAAGCTGCTGCATCAGAGTACTGTATGTGGGACAGAACAGGACCCAGCTGCAGGGAGCCCAGCTGTCTGCTGGTCTACCCCAGCCTGGACTCTACAGCCTGCTGGTAAGTCATCAATTCTCATGTCATTTCCCAGCATGCATCTGACAGATGATGCATGCAAAAGAGAGGCCACTTAGGAACTCTTGGCCTGAAGGGATAAGCCTTTCATACATGAATTTGTAGTTTTTATTGCTGTAAAACTAAATCTTTAAGCAAATAATAGTGTTTTTGTTAGTGCTGTTTAAATCGGCATTATTTTCTAATAAAAATAAAAGATTTTTTTTTTTTTACATTTTTATTAAAACTGTCACTATGTCCTGACATTATGATATAAGACTGATAATCTGTGAAAAGGTCTAAGTCCTGCTTGTGCTACTATTGCCGTCTGCTGAAATGCTATGCTCCTGGTCAAAAACAACTAATCAGAGAAAGATCTTAGCGCTGTCAATCAATCTCGTGTATTTGCTGCTCATTGAGCTAATGGTGGAGAAACAACCTGTTTCAGGAAAAATATTTATCCACTGTCATCGGAGGCCATGCTAAAAAGCCTGAGCATTCATGGCAGGCTCTGGTGACGGGGAGAAGCTGTAGCACAGCAGAGAGAAAGAGGAATGATGTGAACAGAGCATAAACACAAGCTTGATTGACAGCTCTCACACCCTCCTCCTGGTTCCGATTGAATTTTTCTGACTGAGTGGTTTAATTCTGTAGTTAGCACAGGGAGAAGGCAGAGGAGTTACATTTTTTTCACAGATTTTCACTACATTGCCACAGTTTAACAGATATGTAAAAAAAAAAAAAAAAAAAAAAAAAAAAAAAGACGGAAGTTTGAACCACAATAAATGAGCCAAACTTTGCCGACAGGCTTCCACCACTGAATCATCATACCCATCTTCAGCATCATGTCCGCTCAGAGTCGTACCTCCCCTCGATTTGACGATCCTCCACCCTCCTCTGAACAACGGCACGGTCTACATGCAGCCCAACAACACCAGGCTCGTACTCAGCGTGCAGTCCCCCTACGAGACGAGGGTATCGCGCCGAGGCAGCAGTGTCACTGTGACCTTCCAGTCGAAATGCCCTGCTGAGGTTTTGTCCAGCCCGGCTGTCTGCGACAACGGGTGGAAGTCCAGTTCAGCAGTCGAAGCCTCTGAACCCGTCTTGTATGCGGTGCTAGATCTGAGTTTGGGAGAAGAGGAACAGAGAGGCCAAGTGCAGGTGGAGCTGGAGGCGCACAATAATGTGACAGAAGCCACCCTGCCTTTGGTCGTCCACTTGGAAGACCCACTCGAAGGGCTAGTGGTGCAGCCAGACCCAGAACACAGGGTCCTGATGGAGTCTGTTGTGGTACGTTTATGGCTTTTCTGGCCGAATTTGGTGCTGTTTGTACCGTATGTAGTTAACATTAGTGTCGTCTCTGTGTTTTAGAGCTACACTGCGTCGGTGCTTAAAGGTTCTCATCCCACATTCAAGTGGACTGTGGATGATAAGCCCTACTTCACTTACTTCAACAGTGTTCTCAACGTGATCTACCAGAACGCTGCCATCTACAAGCTCACAGTATGTTTTAGTGGTCGTTAATAATCAGCTTCTATTATTATACAGTGATGATGCTGCAAAGTTTTTTTTCCCTCTGTAAAAGTCTATGACTCAAAACAATTAGCTGAGCTGACTTGGATGGATTGCTTTTACCAAATTACATTAAATGATCAGTAAATGTTAGCTTACTGTCATGCTTGAAAATTGTATTTACCTGTTTTTTTGTACCATAGTGTTTGCAGCTTTCTTAAAAAAATCTCAAATGTCTAAAATGTCTTGAATTCATTTTAAAAATATAAGTCAGACATGTTCATCACAGGTCTTATAGAGACAGGAATATTTAATGTTGCTTTTTTTTCTGTCAGGCAAAAGTTTGAGTCGCACGCAGCTGAAGTTGCCGATAGCTAGCCGCTAGCATATCCATGCTAGCTTATTTGTGTCTATCTTGGATAAGTGCAAATTTATCGCCAGTTGGCAGGACAACATTCATTTTTGCCTCTGGCTGACTTCTGCTGCCAAACCATATGAGGAGAGATGGAAAAAAAACTTTTAAGCTAGGCTAAGGCTGAAGAAAGCCATATGAGAATGCTAATAGAGCTGGGCTTTCTGTTTTGGCTGTGCTTGATTTTAATGCAGCAGGTTCCCCCAACCATCCGTGATATTTATAGTTTTCCAGTCTTAAATTTAACTCAAGGCAGCACAAAAACAGTCTTAAAAAGTCTTACACTTGACTTGTGGAAGTCTGCAGATACCCTGATCTTGTAATCTTGGAGTTGGACATAGCTCCAGACTAAAAACTTCTATGAACTGTCCTGCATCTCTTCCAGGTGACGGCCTCAAACCATGTTAGTACACTGACGAAGCACTTCAACATAACTGTGGATCGACTGCAGCCGATGGCCAACCTCACAGTCAAGGGGGTGCCGGATGTGGTTCCTCAGGGGTCCAATCAGACACTCACCACCTCTGTGCTCGTGGACATGTCGGTGCCAGCCACATTCCGGTACGAATTGTTGAAGAAGGGTCAGAGGGCCACTGAATTAATAATACACAATTTTGTTTATCTGTCATTGTTTATGAAGTAATAAAGCTGTCCATCTTCTCAATCTCTCTCTTTTTCCTTTCATTTCTCAGCTTTGAGCTTCCTGTATGCCATAACAGCCCCACAGCAGTCGAAACAGAGCTTTAAATTTATAACCGTGTGGTCAGGGAAGATTGCTGACAAGAATTTTCCTCTCTGTGCAACTGTTTCCCCAGTACTCCTTTTTTCCCCTTCCTAGTCTTTTTGCTCTTCTCCCTGCCCCCCAGCCCCTGATCCACTCCTATCTTCTCAGTCTAAATTGCCTTCAAGTTTTTACTTTCCATTTCTTCATTTCCAAACCCTGCATTGAACCCTTTTTGAGAAAAGATTCACATTTTCCAGTCCAGCGTGTATATTTTTGTGTACCCAATCCGTCACTCGCATTCTGAAACTTTAGGCATCAAACGGAGAGGAAAAAGTAGATTCTCTTTTGTTGACCTTTCATCGACTCTTTTCTTCTGCAGATGGTCCTTTGGTGACGGTGGATATGAGGAATTTGAGGCAAAACCTCCATATTCTCCATCTCTCCTCTGTAAAGACTCCCCTAACCAAGTCCTCTTGAGCAAAAACATCACCTATATCTACTCTCAGCCAGGTACGGCCTCCTTCCTGAACCTGTCGGATAAATTAGCACAGCTGGAGCTGAAGAATGACTTTTAGATAGTGTTTGACTAACATGCTATGATCAGTTTTTGATGTGAATTGGCTTTACTTAAACTGAAACCTACTAACAAACAAAACAAAACAAAGGTTTTCACATTTCAATGCCTCTAATGATATCACATATATCAAAAAAACTGAAAACTTATTTTTAGTATATTCATTTGTTGTTGTTTTTTGTTTGTTTTTTTTCCCCTATCAGTTTGCGTAGTTTTATCAAATTGTTCTTTATAAAGTTGTTTACCTTTACAATGGAACCCATGAGTCCTGGATTGCAAATCCATACATCATTACTTAGCTGGATGTTTATTGCCAGTGTACATTTTTTGATGGTATAGATAAACCAGCAGAAAGTGTCCTTCATAGCATTTTACTTGGAGAGTAAGGCTATAAAATGTATTATGATATAATGATTTCATACCCGTCTATTGACAGCTACCGATTAGTTTTTTGTTTAGAAATATCAGAAATACTGCCAAACTGTTAGCGTGACCTTTCCTGTTTTACCTACAATTTACACTTCACACTTTTATTTTTAAGCAGTTATGAGGTACTTTTGGCGAAACCTTAAGCTGCTGCTGTGCAAGTTACTCAACATGTTGTTGCTAGGAAACCAAAAAAGTGAGTGAGGGAGTCGATGCCACCAAGTTTGCTTAGCTGGCTGTGAGAGGTTGAAAGTCTAAATCCTTTCCTCTGCCTACTTGCGCCAGAATGCTGTGCGGTTCTGGATTGGAGTTCAGTGAAATTATTGACCATTCTGTTGGACATATTTCCTATTAATATCGATTATATATTGTGATATATATTGTTATCGACTTGTTGTCCAGCAGTAATTCAGCTCATTCTCTTGTGTTTCCCTCTTTGTGTGCAGGTATCTACACAGCGCAGGTATCCGTATCCAATCGCTATGACAACATCAGCCAGAGCATCAACATGAGTGTTTACAGCATCCTGACGCATGTCGACATACAAACAGAGCGGCAGTTCGTGCTTTTGGGCCAGTCATCCTTCTTTGAGGCCCACCCTTTGCCTTCGCCGTATGGTATTCACTACGATTGGAACTTTGGGGATGGCACCGCTCTCAAAGGTCGGCGGGTGCCACACACCTTCGCACAGAGCGGCAACTTCAACGTCTGTGTGTCAGTGAACAACACCATCAGTTTCACGTCGACTTGTGCAGAGATATTTGTCTACGAGGAGATCGAGGACCTGACAGCCAAAAGCTCCTCTCCCACAGAGCTCCAAAGCCCCACCAAGGTGTGGGCACAGCTCAGTTCTGGTAACAACATCACATGGATTTTCTCCATGGGGGACGGCACCGACCCTATAATCACATCTCAGCCTAACATATCGCACAACTACGTCAAAGAGGGCAACTACACGGTGAATGTGACCGCCATGAATGCGGTGAGCTTTGGCTGGATGCCCCTCTCCGTTCACGTGTACATCTTCCAAGTCATTAGGATGGAGCCTTCAGGATGTGTCCAGGAGCGGACCAAAGTAAACTTTCAGGCTTGGGTATCCGGCAATGCAACGATTCACCATTACAATTGGAGTTTTGGGGATGGGAGCCCCAATGAGACTGTTCAGGGCAACTCCAGCATCTCGCACACCTACCAGGTGAGTGGGAACTACCACCTCTCTCTACTTCTCTCCAGTGGAGTCAACAAAGCCACCAAGGCCAATTTCTTCAACTGGGTGTGTGTGCAGCCAGCTGTGAGTAATGTTAGCATCTCCCCTGAAAAATCACACTACGCAGTTGGAGAAGAAGTACATCTCAAAGTGATAGCTGAGCCAGAGTTCAATTACAGCTACCAGTGGGACTTTGGTAAAGGGAAGGATCCATTTTTCACCCACGGCTCTGGAAATGTTGTAGCAAAGTATAAAAAGTCAGGTCACTATGTGATAAGTGTTCATGTTTTCAACAACATCTCTGCCAATAACGCAAGTGCCGTCATTGACGTTCTGGTTCCCATTGGACCGATCTTGATTCGTCACAATGGGACAAAGCACAACAACTTGACACGAGGAGCTCCATACACTTTCACATCTTCTTCCCTGGCCTCCGATGTTACTTACACCTGGAGTTTTGGAGATGAACAAGTTTTTACCGCCCAGAGTATCCTCCGTACATTCAACATCTCTGGGAAGTATAACATTACACTGAAAGCTGCCAACAGTGTTAGTCAGAATGAGACTTTTCTACTGGTTTCTGTGTTTGCCCCAATTTTAAGACTGAAAGTGAATGCTAGCTTAGTAAATGTCCCCTTAAATGACTCTGTCGACTTTGAGGCCTACAAGGAGGATGGAGACAGTGTAGACTATTCCTGGATTCTGTGTGACCGCTGCACCCCGATCCCAGGGACTAACAGAATGTTCTACACCTTTCGCTCCATTGGCACCTTCAACATCATTGTGATAGCGAAGAATGGCGTGGGGATAGCAAATGCAAGCATCTCCCTGTTTGTCCAACGGAAGCTGGAGGGCCTGCAAATTTTGGCAGAGGACATCAAAGGAGGCGGAAGCGCAGCGCTGGAAAGCTGTTGCTACGCAACAAACAGCGTTCTTCACCTTCAAGCGGGATTGAAGGAGGGCACCAACATGACATTTAGCTGGATTGTTGTCAGAGAGCAGGATACCGTCAGCTCACTCAACACGAGTGGGAAAATGGTGGAGCTGAATTTCTCGAAGCCAGGTCCCTGTAACATCTTTCTACGAGCGGAGAACCTCCTGGGTCATCTTCTGGTCAACAAAACCATCTACTTTTTTGAACCACCTTCTGGTGTTGACCTAAAGATCAGCAACAACCCAGTTGCCACTGGAGCGTCAACAAACCTGACAGTAGAGGTCATGAAGGGTTCAGATCTACAGTATCGGTGGTCTGTGAATGGAAAGAATCAGCCGTCGACCGAGCCCTGGTTGGCCTACACCTTCGACAGTCCAGGTCGAAAAGAAGTTTCAGTGGAGGTGTTCAATAAAGTTAGATCAACGATTAAGTCAAAGACCGTCGACGTCCAAGATATAATTTCTGGCTTAAGTTTCTCAAGACCCAAACCCAATGACAAGGACCGGAATCACTTTGAAACCGGAGTTGGCATCAACTTGGAGGGGGAGGTGAAGACGGGAACTGATGTGAGGTGGACGTGGCTGGTGGAAGGAACAACTAAGTCAGGAAGGCAAACTTTTCTCAATTTTTCTGAGCCTAAAACGGTCACCATTACTCTGAACGCCACCAATGACGTCAGCACTAAGGCCGTTTCAAGGGAGTTCTTTTTTCAGGACAAGATTAAAGTGGAACTGAAAGCGAGTAAGGACTATGCAGCAGTTAACCAAAAGGTGGAGTTCACACCTCTTCTGATAGGGGGTACGAACGTCAGTCTGACCCTTACCTTCAGCCCCGACGCAGAAATCAACCCGGAGCCAAACAAAACCTACACTCACGCCTTCAGCAAGGTGGACACTTACTACGTGAATCTGCAGGGATGCAACAAGGTAATGGAAACATAGATTGGTTTGTTGAAAACATACCTGTTCTCAAATCTTTAGAAAAATCTTTAAGAGCTTGCCTTGGATTTTATCACAGAAGTACCAAACGTATTGCATAATTCCAAGATAGTTTGTTGAGACCCAAGTAATGCTTACATTGTGATTGTCCCAGAATAGACTTTTTTGTCCTTATTAGATCCAAGTAATTTCAGAGGCATCTAAGCAGTCCAGTAATGCATTTATTGTAATTTAAAAATCCCACTCATATCCCTGTGGCAAAATAGAACATGACATTTCATTAACTGTACTTTCCAAACAGATAACGGTGATAGGGGGGCTCCTTTATTTCCCACACCTTGCCAGAGAGTTATACAAATTAGGTCTTTCTGTGCATATCAGAAAACATAAAGCCCTCTTCAATCACCTGACCAGTAGTATTCAGGAACAAGTGGGGGAGAGACTAACTCTGTACAGTCTGTGGAAAATCAGGTCCCTCCTGCTAATTAGGATTCTCATTGAAAAGACTTTTAACTGCTGCACCAGCCAATCCAGTCTCTTGTCTTCTGTGAACATCATTGTAAAGAATGAAAGCGCTGGGATAAGATGAGAACATCGCCAGTTAACATTTTTCCACATTTTACATCCTCCACAGTACTTCAGCCAGAGTTGTTCACTTCAAAGATTCCATTAAGCAAAACTTCATGTAATAGTAGCATTGGGAAAGTTTAACTTAATGGAGGCGTGAAAAACAAGAACGACAGGCCTGTTTCAGATAAACTGCAGGTAGATTAAATAAATTGTGGGTTTATTTTTGTTGACGTTTGGTTTCTGTTTTTCTCATAATTTCCACTGACAACACAGTCTCACCAACTGATGGCAAATACCTGCTTCCCATCTGATCAACAGCTACAAGCCTGTTATTTGAAGATACTTTGGATTTGCTTTGTATAGGATTATTTTAGATAATTCAACTTCAGATTCAATTTGAGTGATTTCCTGATTCCAGTAGCCAGGGCTGGTGACGGCTAGTAAAATGTAATTCATCCTTTTTAGAAAGGAGGTCAGTCATTGTAATTGATTCATAATTTAACAAAGGAGTCGGTTACATTTTCGCATAGGGTCACGTTGGTTTGGAGAGCTTCTCTGTCTCGTCACGTTGAAGGTCTTGTGTACACTTTGGTTACTTTTGCTGACAGTAATATTTATTGGATGATATGAAAGCAAAACCAGAAATGAGGACATGATCAGATTTAACAGCACCAAAATTTGGTTGTCAGACTTCATGCTTGTGACTATTTGAACATTTTCATTTTCAGTTGTAGGAGGAAATTTCAGTTCAGCTTGTGACGTTTAGTCCCTTCCATTTTGTCTTCTTTCCTTCTGTCCTTGTTTACTTCCTTCTTTTCTTCCTTCCTTCCATCCTTACTGTCTTTCTCTCCTTCTTTCTTCCTTCTTTTCTTCCTTCCTTCCATCCTTACTGTCTTTCTCTCCTTCTTTCTTCCTTCTTTTCTTACTGTCCATGTTTGTTTCCTTCCCTCTTCATATAAACGTTAGTTCAAAATGTTGTGGAAGCTGCTCTTGTTTGTGGCTGTGAGTCTAACGGACAATGACTCAAACTAAAGTATTTCTATTTCTTTTTGACACATCAGGTATCCTGTCATAATTACAAACTTCATATAGAAGTTGTGGAGCCGGTGAGTGGGCTTTCCATCCAGGGAGTCACCAAAGCCATCTCCGTGGGCGAGACAAAGTCGTACACGGCCAACATCGAGAAGGGGGATCCCGTTAGTTTCTTGTGGACGTTTGACCTGAATCAAAAGAAGGACACGTTTGTGGGCAAACAGGTTTGACTCCTCACGCTTGAAGCATTCTCAGATTTTAAAATTAGTGTCAGAAACAGCACAGTCAACCCGCCAGAATGTTGACTTTTATCTCAACGACCTCAGGTGCACTTCACTGCAGACAAGCCAGGCCTGTTGATCATCTTTCTGAGGGCTGTAAACATCGTGCAAGATCAGAACATCACCGAGTACATACAAGTGCAGAACCGGATGAGCTCCGCCGAGCTGTACGCGATGCCGCAGGATACTTTTGTCAACAAGACAGTCACCTTGATGGCCCATACTACGCCCACATCCAGCCCAGTGAACTGCCTCTGGGACTTCGGGGACGGTTCTGTGAGAGTCGCCACCAACACCACCGCCACCACTGTGCGCTACAGTCATCCAGGAAACTATCTGGTCCAAGTATGTACATCTCTATGTTATCTCTCCATCGATCACTGAAATGAGACAAAAAAAAACATTCAAACCCCATAATCCTCTCCATATTTTGTCACCTTACAGCCAGAAACATCTTTGAATTTTGAGGGATTTTACTGACAAAGTAGCACTGGATTGTGAAGGGGAAGGAAAAGGAATCAATGTCATTTATATTGAATGGATTTTTAGGTTTTGTACATCACAAATTAACTTGAGTAAAGAAACTTCAACATCAGCAGGAGGAAAAAAATTAAATCCATGCAAAGTTAGATAATTACACAAAATCAGGTTTGATCATTCAAAAGCTATGCCTTTGCGACTTCAGTCTAAAGAATATTCATTCGATTATGAATACAGTGTCAAATCAACCCACTCATTTATCTTTGAAGTTTCCTTTAAACCATTTTTGAGTTGTGGTTTAACTCAAAATTGGCTATTTATTGTTTGCTTAAACAAATGGCACTCTAAGTAGAAATTTATCTTCTTTTATTTTTTGGAATCCTGGTCCATCCAAGTTACCCATAGATAGAACCACAAATTGAATTTTCCTTTTGAAGACTGCCTCTAGGACTTTGTGTATTTCTCTCCAAAATGAAACCACATGAGCTCAATCCCAAAAAATGTGAAAGTGATTTGCTCATGTAGATCCACAGAGTCTCCAACAAGTTGGCCCGACATGAATATTTAGTCTTTTGGGCCGGTGTGCAAAATTAGCCGATCATATTCTTCCAGCTGAATTCCCTCCAGCAGGGGGCTCCACTGTTGCCTACAGATTCCATGTACTTGACGTCACATTACCCTTTGTTTCCATTTTGCTTTTATATGAACTGTGTTAGTTACCTGTACAATTTGCAGCGATTACCAAATATAGCTTAGAGATGTAGCATATAAATTAGATATTCTTATATGCATTTTTGACAATACCAAAAATGTCTTAACTGATATTAGAAACTTTTTGCTTATATTTCTGTCTTCCCCAAAACGTTTCCGATTTGTAAGTATCTAAACTCGGGATAAATTTGTAATCCAAATTTATCCCCAGGGTCCTGGGATCTTGTCACTTTGTCCTCTTTCAACAAAATCCAGTATGTCTTGAGACCTTTTTATGACCAGGATGTGAATGTTGAGTCTGTTACTAATTGCGCATTCAGATGGAAACCTTTGCCTGTTCTGTCAGCTCCAGCTCAAATTGGAAACAGTCCAAACAGAGTCCACTGTGGGATTCAAAATACACCTCATGTTGTTCTGTTTTAAAATAAAATAAAAATAAAAATTACTGGAAAGATCATCGGCCCTCTCGAAGAGAAAACTAAGGTTTTTAACAAAATGACCACTTATTGATTAATCATAAGATCAGTTAACTTTACGTTAACTCATTAATCGATAACTTGCATCCCTAACGTCAACATTTTAATATTTTTTCAAGGTCCTTTTGGAAAGTCATTGATTTCACGGCTACTGAATGGTAAAAACCTTACGTCCTGTCATGCCTGCCTGTTCCCTGCCAGGTGAACTGCAGCAACCTGGTGAGCTTGGTTTTGGCCGAGGTGGAGGTAAACATCAGAGTACTGGAGTGCGAGGAGCCAGAAGTGCAGATCTCTCAGTCCCGCCTGGTGGTCTGGCGCTCCCAGCCCATTTCAGTGGAAGCCAGCATGGACTTGAAGGGCTGCGTGCGCTACGGAGTTCAGTACCTCTGGCAGGTGTTCTCCAAGTCGACCTGCGAAGACGAATTAATGAAAGAGAGACCTCTACTCCCCGCGCTGGATTCTCGGTTTCCTCCCAGCCGAGCCATCCGCCTGCCTGTGGAGGTGGATGTGCGGCGGCTACAGCTGCAGCTGCCAAAGATGGCTTTGGCAGCAGGGAACTACTGCTTAGTGTTTTCTCTGTCGTACGAAGGCGTGCCGCTCCGGAAAGCCGCCTGTCTGCAGCTCAGTATAATGACTGCTAAGTGAGTACAAAATCACACCATTCAAGTTTGTGCTTTTTCGGTTCTTACAGAGAACAAAATCTGCATGACAGAAAGACGAGCTTGGCTCTGTGGCTTGATGATGCTCTTTTGGCTTTCTTGATCACAGGACACTTTAAAAGTGAATACATAAAAACACAGGCAGCAAATTAAGCTAAATTCCTGACCAAACCACATCCATGCACGTATTCATCTGTTGAAATTAAGAATTTCCCATCACTCCTGCAGCAACACGTTTGCAGCTTGTCCGCTGGTTTACTGACATTTTAATTCATCCGTCTTATCAGGTTGAAGCCCATTATTGAAGGAGGAACCCGCCGGGTGTGGTCCAGGACGCGGGACCTGCAGCTCAGTGCAGAGCAATCCTATGACCCCAACATGGACCTAGACAACCAGTCTCTGCTGCGTTACCTCTGGGAGTGTGAAAGCACCTCTAAGGTATCTTACTGACACATCTGGAAGAGTGCTAATTAACCAACAGAACGAAAGCTATGAGCAAGAGTTTTTGGTCTAGTTCAAGTGCAAATATCTTAGTACATTTAAAATAAGACAAAACTAACTTACAGGTAACTTTTTGATAAGATATAGAAACTTGTTTTAAATGGTTCCACTGGCAGATGATTTCACTTTTAACAAGATATTTTTTTGATGTTACACGTGAAATAATCTGCCAGTGAAACTAGTTTTTTTTATTAATCAATATTAAGGAATTATTGGCCTAAAACAAGCCCATGTATCTCACTGAAAAATTACCTTTAAGTTAGATCTGTCTTAATTCAAGTGTACTAAGATATTATAAACTAGACCAAAAACACTTGGTAAGATTTTGTTTTTTTTCATCCATCTCTTCTGTTGCCCGTTGTTCACCTGGCAAATGCTTTCCTTTTGTACATTCATCTTATTTTTTAGTTGTGTGAAACACCAAAGTTTCACACAACTAAAGAGAATCAATTCATGAGACTTCAGATTGTTTAGCAACATCATGTGATCAACATACACACATTTTTGTAAATTACTTGATTTAGCTCTGAAAAAAAGTGAACCTCCAAAATTATAGTTCACTTAAACATCTTTTGTAACTGCAACAGGCAGCATTTTAAACAAAAACTAAAATTACAAGAATCCTCTAAAGTTTTGAAAGGTATTCTTTTTTTTAAAAAAACATCAACGTAAAAATGTGTTGACCTTGGTGACAAAGTTGAGTAATTATGTATATTTCTTGCATCTCGGTTGAAGTGTCCAGTTCCGGATTGCAACGTGAGTTTTGTTGGAAAATAATCATTAAATAAACTAAACTATTCCTTTCAGATTTAGATTTAAAATGAATTTCTTAAATAATGTTAAAGCTGTATCCACTTCTTAATTACATTTTGATAATGAAATGGCATGACAAAAACTTTTCATATTGTTCTCAGTCAAAGGAAATTCTTTATAAACATTTACGGAAATGTTCCTTTAATTGTTTCCACTGGTATTTTAATTATTTAACTTTAGTGCTGAGCTTCAAGTATAAGAGTATATTCCTCAGTGTGACTGCTGTTAATTGTAAATCTGTTACATTAAAACACAGTATTTCACAGTTTAAACGGGAGCTTTGTAAATGTAAAAGGTGAGTTGGATTAAGGCATAGTAAATTTATTCTGGCATCTCTTTGTGCTTTGAATCTTTCATTTAAGCCACAGAAACAACAGATTTGAATTGTCAAACAAGTTGAACTTTTATTTAACTTTAGCTTTTAAGTATGAAGAATAACAAAGCAGAGCTGTGACGGACGGCAAAGCGTGCTTCGGCTAAACTGCTCCCTGCAAAGCAGCATTGACGTCAAACGGAGAAAATATCTGTCAGCGCGTCTCTTGAATGTCCACTGTTGAAGGGGTTTGTGTTGATTTTGTGTTTTTCGCATTCACTGCTGCCCTGGCGGAGGTCGCCGTGACGCATTAGGCTTCAGCAGCAGAAAATGAGACGGGTGCGTCCAGCAGAAGGGAGCTATGTGTCCATTACGTAGATACTGTGTTTCATTTTTAGATGTTGTGAACACTAACGGGTCAAGTGTTCAGTCGGTTTTGCACCAGTGAATGTGCTTTCTTGTAGAGTTGTGAATTTGTACGCGCTGCTCTCTCGATCAGGCATTTATAGGCTTACATAACTGTCTAGAGATAAACTCAGCATTCCTCAGCTCGTGCTTTTGCTCCCCACCCCTGACAATTACACAGTCCACATCAACAGTATCGCGCACATTCGCACGCAGGCGCAAACACACACCAGGCGCGGCTCAGAGAGTTTCAGTACAGCAAGTCAAACCATTATTTCTCAATCCGTAATTCTGCCTCTTCTCTCGCCTTGTCTGTACTCTTGGAGAGTGTTACCTTATCCCAGTCAGTGCTCCTGTTTGTATTGAAACAAACGTAATGAAGCCTTCTTCTGCTCCCAGGGTCCGGAGCACTGCTCCAGCCTGCACTTCAGCCTCGTTACGGATCCGGTGTTGGGAGTCTCCGGCTCGGAGCTGGAGGCAGGCGTGGAATACACCTTCAAACTAACCATCAGCAAAGACGGCATGGCACCAGAGTCCACTACTCAGACTGTGAGTCCACGCAAAACGTCCCCCATGCCGAGTAGCATCAGTTTTATTTTTATGCTGTGATGAGTGATCAATGTATATGGAGGACCAATACTGCCATCTAAAACAATACCTGAGCAAGAAATGTGAAAAAGAAGGATGGGAATAATTATGTTTCATGAAATCTGTTTGGTTAAAAAAAAATAAAAAATCCAAAAGAAGTATAAAAGAGGAGAAAATATATTGATGTTTAAGAGATAAAAGAAGAGTAAAATCATTATAAAATTATATGTTTAGGGGTGAAAAACATGTTTTAAATGTATTTGGGTAGCAATTAATATGGAAGAAAAAAGGGTGTGTGATAAATAAACAAAAAGAAAACTATACCATTCAAGAAAAACGTGACCAGAAACTGTTGGACTAAATAAAAAATAAGCATAGAAGCACAGAAATAAATTGGGAAACTTAAAAATTGAAATAGAAACATACATTTAAACCTAATTCATTGATCAATTGTTATGTAAATCTTTTCATTGTTTTGTTGCGTTTAATGACACACTTATTTATTTCTAAGTCATTCATTCCTAATTATGGTACGAGTGGTCCTCCATAAAATATGAACCTTTATCCACGTAAAAGTAGAAAATCTGTGCTTTGATAAACCAAATTTTCTGACTGCGATCGCTCTGAATTTACAACAGGTGCTTGTGCAGAGCGGCGACATTCCCATGGTGTATCTGGAGTGTGTGTCCTGTAAGGCCCAGTCCATTTACGAGGTCAGCCAGAACTCGTTTGTCTCCCTTAAAGGAACCTGCACCAACTGCCAGGGCTCTCAACGAGGGGTAAATGCACACACACACACACACACACGCACACACATGTCAATTGACGGCACTGTGTTTCCATGTCCTGTCAGAGTGAAGTCAGCGTTTCCAGGTCCTTCTCTTCCTTCTTACGTCTTCTCTTTGGATTTTTGTGCAGATGTGTGTTTGTGTGTGAGAGGTAAATGAGGTCATTGTAATCCTGAGTGGAGCCAGAGAAGATGTTGTGTCCAAACTAACGCAAGGAAACCATTGGTCGAGTTGCTGGAGGTCAGGCGGTCCAAACCAGCTGGCTGCTGTCGGCTGCACACTAACATGGGTCAATTCTTAAACGCAGCTTTGGTTTCTGTTCTGTAGAGGAAAAAAAAAAAAAAACTGCATTTGTTGTTGTTGGCATAAGTCTGAATCAGCCTGGATGTTAAACCGATCTGTTTTCTCACGGGCTCTGTGTCTCACTGGGTTCCTACAAAGTCTTGAAAAGTAATACAACATGATTGGCGTATTTCCCACCATTGAGTTATGATGGAAGCATAAAATATTAGATTGTATTGACAGTATTTAGCCCATATATACTCTTAAATGGTGCATCCATTCACTGATGTTTCCAAACGCAGGTGTTTATTCAGCCAACCCTTCAATAACTCAAAACATTTGCAACTTTCTACTCACTGTTCAACAATTTAAAGAGAAAAAAGTTGTAACTTTTACCCATTTTTAATTAATAATAATTATAGTCTTTATTAACCACAGATGTGGAAACTTGCCTCTGGCTTCACATGGTGGTTAAAAAAAATATAAAACACCCACAACACGTAATAGGAACAAAACCACAATAACGTCACAGAGATTCCTGGGATAAATGAGTTCTCGTAAATGTTCTTGGTTTCTCTTAGAGGGAAGCTTAACAAATTCCTTAAACTGTGGATGACCTAAGTCAGCTCAATTCATTTTTATTCATACAGACCAAATTTACAGCAAATGTCATCTCAAGCCACTTTATAAAAAAAAATATTTTTAATTCATTCACTCTTACATTCCAGTTGATCCCAGTTATCAAACAGTACAGTAAGCTCAGTTCACTTGTCAAAGTTGTTTGAAAAGTTTCTACTTTCTTGGACCTTTTTTGCCTTTTGTGCAAATCTCCCAGCATCCTTTGCTCAGAGAGAAGGGTGACAATGTGTTTATTGCTTAAATATTGTTAAACTATTCCTTAAATCTGTAACATGTGAAAGCATTGCCTTTTATTAATCAGCTTATAAACCACCCACGCAGATTCCCCCCCCCACCCATATGAGTCACTCACATAGCTCACTGCTTGCTTCTGTCACTTCTGCTTCCAAATATTTGGTTTATATCAATTTGCTCGTAGCAATCTGATCGTCAAGAAAACATCTGAAAAGAATATTTTTACGTCTTGCAGTAAGATTTTCATTATAATTTTGAGGAGTTGGCCAACATTTCTTGTGCCGCTAATGTTTGTCCAGCGCTGGAACGCCATGACGCTGCACAACGAGACTCTGGTCCTGGACTCGTCCTCCACCACCACTGGGAGCGACGGCATGAACCTGGTGCTGCGGCAGGGAGTCCTGAGGGACAAAGACTCCTACATCTTCACGCTGCATGTGACTGACAGCAGTCTGGACGGTGAGGGAGCTGCGTCCATCATACTGCACCACAACATGCCCCCAGAAGGCGGGGAGTGTCACCTGACAGGAGCAGGGGAGGCGGGAGTGCTCTACGGGGACGGAGACGGCTGGAGGATCCGGACGCTGCTGGACCGGGTGCATTTCAACTGCTCAGGTAGGACTGACATTGACATCTACCTGGTTTTTCACCATTTAGTGTTATATAGCCCAGTAAATATCCTATCGTTCTCTGTGTGCACAGGGTACAGTGATCTGGGCGTCTCAGAAACCCCGTTCCTGTACAGCCTGCTGGTGACGCGCTGCAGAGAGGATTACTGCGAGGATTTCTGCATTTACAAAGGCAGCAACCCGGACCACTCAGCCTTCCTGCCCCCGGGCTTCCGCTCAGCTCGACACCGCGTGTCTGTGTCCATCACAGTGGAGGACCACCAGGGTGCTGCCAACCTCGCACTTAACAAGTAACTGCTACTTACGTTACGGTTTTTAGACTGGGGTGATGTGCTCTACCTTCCTGGTTTTAGTGAGAACACAAGCAGCAGTGTTCTGGGTCAGCTGCAGCTGTCTGATTGATTTTTTTAAGCAGACATGTAAAGACGGTGTTCTAGTAATCAATGGGACTAAAGATAAACGTCCTAGAATCCTAGAAATGCTCTTCAGGTGATAGAAAACTGACTTTGTATCTGTCTTTATGTGTCAGAGTATATCCCTCCCCCCAGATTTCAAACCTGATCTCCAGTTTCACGGTGTAATAACTGAAGCTGCGCGCTGACTCTAGATTGGTCCAAAGATAATAACTTCAGTTTTGTTTCTGTTCAGGTTCAATCAAGCCAAACCAACTGTTGATAGATATTTATTAGAGTCACGTAACCATGAGTACAATATAGAAATTTCATTAGATCTCAAATGGAAACAAAACGTCTGTGACAGAACTAAAGACTCCTTTGGCCTAAACTACTAAACTAGGTGAAGGAATGAAGGAATGAAATGGCGAGCCTGAAGCCTACACTCATTAGCATCGGTGTGTTCTGTGTTTTCATCCAGGACCATTGAGGTTGTGCTGCCAGATCTTCCTCCTGAGTACAGCAGCCTTCCTCACTGGCTGTCTGAGATCACCGACAGCAAGTTGAAGAGGCTGCTAGAGCAGGGAGACTCCCAGAGGGTCAGAGAGTTATCGCTGGCTCTCATTACGGTGCTGAATGAGGTAAGGAACGCCCGTCCACCCAGAACTCCTCGACACGCCGGTATGCCCGACCACAACGTGCGTGTCTGCGCTTTGCTTTCCATTAGTACGAACAAACCAGGGAGTCTTCACGAGTGTCCCGAGACGAGCGCGACTACAGAGTCCGAGTCCGCAGCAACATCACGAGAGCGCTGACTGCTCTCGACCTGAACACCGTCAGCGACATCCAGCAGACGTCTGCCGCCTTGGCACAATGCACGGTGGGCTGCATGAGATTAGACGGGCATGGGAAGAATGAAAAAGAGTAAGAATGAATAGAGGAGGAAAAATTGTAGTTTCCCGTTTGCTTTTTTTTTTTTTTTTTAGGCTGTGAGTCGCGAGTTTATCTGCGAGGAATGTCAGAACAGCACCCTAAACAAGCTGGAGTCAATGCTGGAGATTCTGCAGACGGACACCAAGCAAGGCACGGTGCCCCCGACAGAGATAGCCGATAACATCCTAAACATCATGGGTGAGTGAGAGGTTAAGTCTAAAGAGATTTTGTTTTTCAGGAATCATTTCAATAAAATAATAATATTGCAGTAAAAGTCTGAAGAGATCGCTACGAAGAATCCAAAGGAACCATGTGGAAGAAGCTGCCCTGGTCAGCTGGGATTGCTTGACCTATCTAGTTTTTTCTCTCATCAGGTGATCTGATCCATCAGGTCAGCCAGTCGGCCTCCCATTTTAACTTCCAGCCCGGCTATGTGGACTCTCCTTCTCCCTCCTCCACCTCCTCCTCCTCATCATCGTCGTCTGTTGATCATGATAACACCCTGATGGACGCCCCGGCCTCCTCCCTGGAGCCTCATCCTCTGCGCGTGGCGGCGAAGGCCTACAGCCTGTCCTCCGTCCTCATGCTGATCCTCATGCACGCCCGGGTGCTCAACGAGGAGCCGCTCGTCCTCAGAGGGGCCGAGATAGCCGCCACAGGAAAACTGGCTGACCCCCAGAGTCTCCTCTGCTACCATGGCAACAGCAGTCCAGGTTTGCTTGTGTTTTAAGTCTGTTAGGAACGTGCGATCGGGCTGAATTAATATTTTTAAAAAATAAATACTAGAAGACTATTCATAAAAATAAAATTAATGTGTGTAGTTTGGTATGTGATTGTCAATTTTTTTAGATATAAAATTGTAATTATTTATCACTTGCATTTTACTTATTTCTGTATGAAAACCATCAGCACAAAATTACTAAGAAGAATTTAATTATTTTCATCAGTAAGGTTAACAATATTGAATAATCGAAAAAGTGTAACCAATGTTTGGTTTTAAATGCCATAATCCCCCCACTAATTTCCACACTTTTCCGAGTGTTTCTAATGTTTTGTCACATAACAAACACAAACTAAATACGTCCTGCAATAGGATTTTGTCATCCACTCAGTTTATTTAAATAGCGCCAACTTCACAACAAATGTCACCATAAGACAGAGATCTAAATTATACCTAGGACTAAAGCACTGCTGCAGAGAAACACATAATACAATAGTTACAGTAAAGCGCAAAGTTAGTTTACTGTGTTAATACCTAAATGCAAAATGTTTGCAGTTTGGGCTTAATTACTGCTCTGACTGTGTTGTTCTGTCAGCAAACGGCTTAGCAATTAATCAATTGCTAAATTAGTTGACGATTATTTAAATAATCCATTCATCACGATTAATCCGATTAATCGTTTCAGCCCTACTCTCTACCTTATAGACAAGATTGTTGAATTTTTGAAAGCTAGCAGTGAGAAATCCTGGTTCATGTTTGAGACGAGCCATGTAGGCAAAGGTGACAAACGTGGATGAATGACATCCGGTCAGATCACACCAAAAACAAAAGCTTTCTGCTTATCTTTACATCCGGTTCTAGAGATGCTCTACATACTCCTTGTGACCAGACATTCCCACTGATCCTTTCCTGTTCTTCCAGAATGTGAGCGGTTCTCCATCCCTCGAGCTTTCAACCAAAGTCTCGGCAGAGCTGCGGTAGGAAACAGCATCTTGCAGCTACTTTTTCAGGTAATATCACCAAATGATGAAAACTACTGAGTTATGTTCAAGATGAACAGTGTCTTTAGAGCAAGACGTCATAATCATGTTGACAGAGTGTTTGACTACTTTTGAAGTTTCACTTTGCCTCCGCTCTTCTCCTCCATCTCCCGTTTCCCCCCAGGTCGAGTCCAACCCCTTCCCTTTCAACTACATCTCCAATTATGCCGTCTCCACCGAGGTGGCGTCCATGGAGTTTCGCACCGAAAACGGCACCCATATCCCCATCTCTGGGCTCGACGACAGCATGGCCATCACAGTTGCCATTAGCAACAGCAGCAGCAGTGGGGAAGCGGGCGCCGAAGGTCCTGGGGTTGCTGGAGTCCCCTCGGCTGCAGCGGTAAACGTCAGCCGCTGCGATTCGGTGGTGGTCAAGGTCAGCGCAGGAAACGGCAACAGACAGGCGGGTCTGTTTGTCCAGCTCAACTTCACTTCTATCGAAGGTGAGCAATGACTTACCGTGCAGAAACAAAGCAACATAGTGAAGCTTTTATAAGCTAGATTCACCTTTGTATTAAAATGAAGGAGCACATTTGGCCAGAATATGAAAGCAGAAATAATTTTTTTGTTTGTTGTTTTTCATTGTTTTGTTGTTTTTCTGTCACTATGTGCCCAAACTGCAGTTTTCCTTTATGGATAAATAAATAGTAATTATATGTTTCTCTACATTTTGTGCTTTCATTTTAGTTTCATAGTAAGTGGGATCTCAAATATCCAGGACTTACTAAAAAAAATTATTCCAGTAAACTTGACTTAAGCCAGTTTTTGCAGGAAAAGAGACAACTTTTTCTGTTTCATAAAAATATAGTCCATTTTGTTAATTGTTGAGGAAGCAAAAATAACATATTTTACTAAATATTTTGTGTATTTTTGACTTTACAAAAATGTGCACACAAGAACCTTATACTCAGCAATTATTGGTCCATTAGACCTTACTCAGCTGTTTTCTGTGAAATTAAACAACTTGACTGAGTATCCAAAAGCACTTTTATTTAAATAGTGTTTGGCTCATTGTGACTTGATGCATTATTTTTACAGTCTTTAATTTTTTGTGCGTTTTAGACATGAGTGTTTTTACAGTTTTATGTCTTGACTTCTATTGCTTGATTTGTCTTGTTTTTGTAAAGCACTTTAGGTAAACACGTTATTTTAAATGTGCTGTGTTAACAAATTGGACTAATTTGGGTATCGATAATAATTCGATTTTCTTCTCATTTCTGTCAGTATTTTTGATTGCATGGTTGCACTTGTTTTCCCTTCTCAGATGCAAACAATAACAACGAAGATGAAAAAGTGGAGGAGGAGCCGTTCCTGACCGCCTACCTCCATTCCCATGAGGAACCCAACGAGTTCAACTGCACAGACAGGAAGCGCATCACTCTCAGTATGACCAGAGGGCACGACCACAGGAAGTACACCTTCTTCCTGTCACCAGAGTAAGAGTCTCTGAACCTAATCCTCATCTGAATTAGGTTGTGTTTCTGAACTCTTCCACAAAAAAAGAGAAACTTTGATGTTGGTTCTTTTAGTGAAGCCAGAATTTTCTCTGATAGAAAAGGCAACAACTAAAAGGAAACATATTGCTGCCATATTTTGGCGTTACATTTGAAATATGGTATCCTATGTTTGACAGCTTGCAACAGACAAGCATATCTCCATGTATTGCTCACTCCTTGATTCTTAGCATTGATTTTTGATCTTTTCTGATAAATTTGCATTTGTTTTGACCAGATCCTACGACACCACTCAGGATTACTTCATCAACGTCAGCACGCCGTGTGGCCCTGATTCTCAGCCCGCCCGTGTTCGCCTGGAGGTCGGGGTGTTTGCCGCTCTGTGTCAGTACTTCAGCGAGGCCGAGAAGCAGTGGAGGACAGATGGGATGGTGCCGCTGGCAGAGACCAACTTCAGCAGAACCGTCTGCCGCACCAGACACCTCACATCGTTTGCCGCGGGCCTGTTTGTGCCGACCAACGCCGTTAGCTTTAAAATGCCAGTCAGTACCACCAAATAAAAACAAACAAGCTTTTTAGAAACGTGTTAAAGATGCAACCCGCCTTGTTTTATGTTTTAGGAGCGTTCAGGTCCACCAAGCCTGATTGTGCTGCTGGTGTGCATACTGGGCTTGCTCAGCTACGTTGTGGCAGCAGCCATCTTGCACAAGTTGGACCAGCTGGATCTTCGCCGAGCGGGTGTGGTTCCACTCTGCGGCCAGAACGGGAGCTTCAAATACGAGATCCAGGTCAAAACCGGCTGGAGCCGAGGGGCAGGTGAGGCAGAAAATCGTTCCTGCTAAAACAGCTCAGTATTCATAAATAAAACTTTATTCATAGATATCAGTGCTGGTCAGAAGTAGCATACAATTGACATGACGCCGGCTCAGCTCCCTAGCGGAAGTAGAGCTGTCCTCCGACAAGCCAACTGTTATTATGGCAGACTAGCAGACCTCAATATGTTACCTGAGACATTTTTGTCTTATAAGCCAACACTGAGGCAAAGACGGCAGGCAAGAACATTCTCTAGTTAGTCCTATGTCACGTCTATAAGGTTATTAGTGGGAAATAACGGATGTGAGTGTGAACGCTGTGGGACGCACTTTGCACGTTCAAAATGGGTGAGTAATGGAGTAATGACTTAAATAATACGTTCTGGGTAACGGCTGCCGGGAATGCATATAACCCACTGACAACTGGGACCGTGATTATCTATTATTTTCCTCCAAATCTCTCTGGCCCCAGCGTGTTTTCTATGATACATGGTGTCAATATTGAGTACTGTATTTGGAACGCTGATTGGTCAGTTGCTGACAAATGCCCTGGAATGATTGGGGGAGGATTGCTTTATGCCAGCATGGGGGCGGAGCCAGCGTCATAGGAGAGCATTGAAATTGTATACACTAATTTTAGCACACTGAATGGAATAAGTCCATGTTAGTCAACAGGGTTATAATTCTCCACATACCATTGAGTACAGGTTGGCTAAGTTTACCATTGATGCTAATTTTTAGCATCAGAACCCCTGATTTGGGTCCAACCAACAGGACCTGTTTGAATTTCTTCCGAAATTTTCTAGTAGTACTTGTTATTCATTTGGTGTTAAGAGATGAGGGGTTTTATTCTGGTAACGAACTGCCACGAAGTATTAATCAGATTTTTACTTTGTCTGTTTTCTATTATATGTTCTACCAATAACAAAATTTTTTTTTACACTTTTCTGCAAAATTCACCAACTGCACAATTCTTAGATGGTTAAAGATAGGTAGTATTTCAAAAGAGCAAAGGAAATGTTATGTTTTTTGAACAATAACAATATTTGTTGTTGATCTGTTGCTAAGAGATGATAGCATTTTCTGCTAACCAAGTGCCACGAAGTAAACAACAGATTTTTACTTTAGCTAAATTTACCATCTGTGAACTTCTTGTGTCTAGGATAAGCAGTATTTCAAAAGAGCTTATGTTTTATAAACAATAATAGTACTTGTTATTCATTTGGTGTTAAGAGATAAGCAGGGTTTTTTTCTGGTAACGATTTGCCACGAAGTATAAATAAGATTTTTACTTTTGTGTTGAATGACTGTTTTATATTATCAATGACAAAAAAAAAATGTTTCACTTTTCCTCAAAATTCACCAACTGCACAATTCATAAGTAGTATTTCAAAAGAGCATAGGAAATCTTATGTATTTTGAAAAATAACAATATTTGTTGTTAATCTGTTGCTAAGAGATGAGTGCATTTTCTGGTATAAAAGTGCTACGAAATAAACATCTGATTATTAACTGATTAAGGGAAATTTCACAACAAATTAAAACTTGTGCACACAAGTCTCACTTTGAAAAATGAGTAAACCTCTGATCATCACTGCCCAGAGGTTTACTGGCCAGTAAACCTCTGGCCATTACTGGCCAGGTTTACTGGCCAGTAATGGCCAGTAAACCTGGCCATTACTGGCGTTACTAACTGGTGTTACTAAAATAGTACAAATTGCACTATTTTAGTAACGTCCCCTTTTCTGTCCGTACAGGTACAACTGCTCACGTAGGAATTAGCCTGTACGGACGTGAGTGCCGCAGCGGACACCGCCATCTTGACAGCAAAGGAGCGTTCACACGCAATGCTCTCGATATCTTTCATATCGCCACGGACACCAGCCTGGGCAGCGTGTGGAAGATCCGCATTTGGCACGACAACAAAGGTGAAGAAGAAGAAGGTTTCTGTTTAAATGTCACTCCATCATTAAAACCTGTTTTATGAATCTGTTGTAAACGTTACTCACTGCTGCCCCCGCAGGCCTGTCTCCGGCGTGGAGGCCGCAGTACGTGTTGGTCAAAGACCTGCAGATTGAAAGCAGCTACTACTTCCTGGTTGAGGAGTGGCTGTCAGTCGACAATGAGAGAACCGGTGGACGAGTGGAGATCGAAGTGGAGGCCACGGGTGAGTACCGGACATCTAAAAACGCTGCTTGGCGTCGTCGGTGTGCTCACGTGAACGTATTTGTTCCTGTTCTCCCAGAGGAGGCTGCGCTTCGTCGCCTGCCTCGACTCCTGAGGTCCGAGCTGCAGAGGGCGCTGTGCGAGAGTCACCTTTGGCTGTCTCTGTGGGAGAGGCCCCCCCGCAGCCCCTTCACCCGCCTGCAGAGAGCCACATGCTGTGCTGTGCTGCTGCAAATCATCCTGCTGGCAAACACCCTGTGGTACAGTATCGTAGTGGACAAAAGGTACAGGTGTGTGAGATTTCCATCCTGTTAAAATTGTGCAGCAAACGTTTTCACCTTTTATGCTACAGCCACAAACTTCAGTTCATTTTACTGGGATGTTGTGAAATATATCAATAGACAAAATAATTAAGTGGAAGAAAACAAATCAAAATCTGAAAACTCTATTATACCGACACCCCTAAATGAAATCCAGTGCAATTAGTTAAAATTCAGAAGTCACTTCAGCAGATTATAACGGTGTGTGACTAACTTAATTTCATTGCAAATCCATGTTTTCATCAACGACCTCGGATGTTTGTTATAGAATATTAGTGAACAAGCAGCATCATAAAGACCAAGGAGCACAGCAGACATGACAGCTTGCCAGATGATACATGTTTCAGAAAAGTGACATTCAAAACTCAGGAGGCCTTGATGCAAATTTGTGGCGAAACTTTCCAGACTTTTATTTGTATAAAACCATATATTGTTTTCTATGATTTCTGTAAAAAAAAAAAAGTTTGAGGCTGTAAGTATGAAAAGTTCAAGGGGCTGATGTGGAAACGCGTTTACACCCGTTGATTTCATTTCGTCCCGCAGCCAGAGGGCGGTCTCCCAGCATTCCTCGCTGAGCGGAGAGACACTGGCAGCCGGTGTGGTGGCCTGTCTGACCGTCTACCCCCTCTACCTGCTGGTCTTCACTGTGTTCAGAATGAGCCGCAGCAAGGTGCCGCACCGCTAACCGCGTTCCTGTTCCCTGCTTCGACACAGAAAGCTCAGAGTTGACGTGTTTGCGTGTGTCTCCAGTCTGTGACCGTGGAGCAGGTGTCGTCACAAGTGGATCAGGAGTCGGTTGAAATCGACGACCTCCTGGAAGACTCTATGGGAGGAAGTTCTTTCCTCTTTTTCAACGGAGAGGTGAGGTTTACTCCGAAGCTCAGAAGTTTATCGAATAGAAAACTGTTTTATCGGTGCGTTAGTCTGTCTGTACGTCTCTGTTCCTCAGACCAACTCAGAGGCAACAAACGTGGATCTGCCGTCTCCGTCTATCAAGAGGTGAACTAATCTTCGCTGCCTGTTTTAAGACTGTGTTGCTCAGAGAGGTCACGAAAAAGCAAACTTTAAAGAAAATGAAAGGAAAGAAAGAAGACTGCTTTCTTAGAAAAAATTGACTGTACTGGTGAAAATATTTTTATAATATCCATTTAATATGAGATGAACAAAACCTTTTCTTACAGTCACCACTCAACTTTCTCAAGGCTGTTTGATCAACACTTTTCATCGAAGAGATGCTCTGTGTTTCAGAGAAACTCAGGCCTAGTCCCTCATATATCTGAATAGTTCTGGAAACTAATAAACTCTTATGCATTTTGGCCTTTGATCCACACAAAAACTGTTTAATGTCACTGTACTATTTATAAAAATTCAGACCAACGGGGAGATTTGAGAAAGCTTTGTGTTTGTGTGTATTGATGGGAAAACAGAGATTTGGAGTCATCCACATTATGGTCTGTGACAAATAATGTGCAAATATATGGGTTTGGCATGTTTAAACATTTGTGCGGCTTCATGTGGATGAAGGCTTTTCTGAAACCGATCACGTGTGTGCAATATTTTCTAAATGATGTGGTGGCGATATTTGTGGTTTCATGTGGCCTCGGTGTTGCTCTCTAATCGTCTTCTGCTGCTCTTCTTAGTGAGGACACCTGGGACATGCCAGAGGAGGACACGGATGACCGGGACTGGCCGGAGCTGATGAGTGAAGAATCGGTGATGGGAGGGGCCGGACACGGGGCGGGGATGCCCAGGTTGAAGAGGGTGAAAGGGAGCAGGTACCTGGGGGACGACATGACCCTTAACCCCGAGGAGGATGAAGGATCCGATCCGCAACACACCAAACATTTCACCTCATCAGGTAGCCGCAGCTTGAAGGGCGTAATGTCAGATCAGACACTTCAGAGGTCACGGCATTGACCTTGTGCTGCTTCCTATTACAGATGAGGATCTGATCAAACACATCCTGGAAGACGGGCAAAACTTCTTTCCTCAGGCAGACGAGAGCGAGATGGCCGATCTGTATGTTATTCTTCTCTTATTTGGTAACATTTTGGCGAACAAGAACAATTTGCTGGTGTTTGAGTTAAATCTATGACTTCTACTTTAGGTCAAGTATTTTTGGGGACAAGACAGAAGTGATTCTCCTTCAGAAACTCGGTGAACCTCTTAATCTAGAATCCATCAGGAGGGATCCACCGAAAGCAGCTTTCACCTCAAACACAGGTCTGTTTCACAAAGTGTGTGTAATTCTAACCCCACTTTATCTCTGGAAAATTACAAGTATTTCAGAGCTGAAACAATTAATCGTGATCAGGGCCACCGCCAGGAATCTTGGGCCCCATGATAAAAATTAGATTGCCTTCTTCCCCTCTCCCCCCCGTGCAGCTGCTGTTACAATTTTTTGAGTCTATTTGACCCACAAAAAGCGTCACAATTTCAAAGGCTTGCAACTTTCTTTCTTTGGTCCATTACTGATTCTAGGACAATATTTACTGCTCATGAATTTTACATACAACAGTCCACATATAGTATGCAAGTAGGTTGCTTAATTTTTTCTGTTACCGAAATGTCTCTCCCCACCAGCAACAGTCAAAGGCAACATGCAAAGTACACATAAAGCAATCCAGACTAAATGTGCTAATGCGGAAAAACAACATGGAAAATAGTTTATCTGCGCTCATTGGTAACTATGCTAACCAGACTGAACATTTACAAAAGACTATGCTAGTTGCAGCATAGCACAGAGCGAGGGGAGGGAGGATGAGCAGCCGCATAAGATTGTTTTTGACAGCGCTAAAACCTGCCTCCTGCCTCTGATTGGTTGTTTCTAGCACAGGGAGAAGGCAGAGGAAATAGATTTTTCACAGATTATCTCTCATACCATACTGTCACAACATGACAGTTTTAACAAATATGTAAAAAAATATTTTTTTAAATAGTTACATACTGCAGCTTCAATTTCACTTAGGAGAGGACGGGTCAGAAGGGACGTGGGTTAGAGCTGCTGCTGACTGACTCGCCTGTTGTTAAGTGGTAAAAGGTACAAGGGACAAGTTAAATATATGAATATGTTGGTAATTTATTTCCTTAATTCATTAATTGCTAGTGAAATGGAGGCAAACAGTAGTTTGTAGCATAGTTTGTAACTATGCTCAGTGGTTGATAATCTCACAGTCTACTCACCTCTCTCGGAGAAAAACTGGGTTACAAATTGACACTCTTGTCTTTTTCTCTCTCTTACCTCTCAATTTTTTGGAAAACATGATTTTCTAAATTCTTTTAGTAGCAAAATAACCGCCACACTCGTTCTTGTCTTGTACTGACTGCCGCTGAAAAGGTCACTCTCAAGCACTCCAAGCAGGAACGAACCATTTCATGCAGATCAGTGCAAATATGGATGTGTGCTTTTTGGTCTGGAAGTGATAACATTTAATTTTTACTGATAAAAACAATTTTAGAAAACACAATATAATTAATTTTGTAATTGACAGGGTCCCATTTTATTTAATTTCTGTGAAAAGAAATTGTGGGGGGCCTTTTGTTGGTCAGGGGCCCTTGGAATTGTCCTAACTTTTCCCCCCACCCCTGTGTAGCATAACTTATTTTATCATTCAGTTTTGAACAGTGCCTAGGCTAGCTACGCTGACAACATGCTACCCAAAGTCAAAACAACAAGTTTATGGAGAGTAACTATGGCAACCAGTGACAGTTAAAAAGCCCACTGACACTTTCTGCAGTCAGGTTGCTGTGTTAATAAAAAATCCATCAGACAAGCCAGCTCTGTATGCACCTGAGGAGCTCAAGAAGTCTGCTGAAAGTATCGAACAGCAGGACTCTTCAGTGGTGACTGAAAATGAATCGAGCACCAAAGCCCTGGAGACGGTGGATCAAAAAGGGGGCAGACAGTCACCAGAAAGAGAGTCCAAGGTACCAGTTAAAACCTGGTCGGAGGAACACATCCCTGTTGACCAACAGATTTTATATATATATATGTACAATTTTACATGTATTTATACAATTTTATTAAATTTCTATAAAACAAAATTGAGGGCCCCCTGTTGGTCAGAAGTCCTTGTAATTGTCCTAACTTTTTCCCCTATACCAGTGGTCCACAAACTTTTTCTTGTGAGGGCCACATAACTTTTCCCGTCTCTGGTGGGGGGCCGGAGTCAGTTTGTAACAGAAAAAGTGTGACGATTGCAGGAGTGCCTAAATGCAAAAATATATTGTTTTCCAGAAAGCACAATCAAATAACTCTCTGGGTTCTTCACAGAAAAAATCCAGGAAGGATTATAGTCCGTATTTTCCGAACTATGAGCCACACCGGACTATAAGCCTCAACCCCAAAGTTTTTTTTTTGTCTTTTTTAAACCAGTAAACGTACACATCTAAGCCTCAGATATCTGCCGGTTTTCCACAACGATGCAGCAGAGGGGGGCGGACACCCAAAATCTGAGTCATAACAGGTCAATTGAATATCACATTTATTATGGTTGAAAAAGAAAAAGTTGCCAAGATTAGATTTAACAGAACTGATTACGGTCGTTTCCGAACGGTAACTGTACAGTAACACGTGCTAAATCAGTGGTCCCAACCTGTTTATTACCGCGGACCGTCAAGACTTGGATATTTTGTTGCGCCCGGGGGAGAGGGATGAACAGTCGGATAAGGCTTCTGCATGTTGGTGTTCCCACTAAATACTGAATATGACCTATTTGGATTGTCTTGGCCCTTTTATCGCAGCCTGTGGGGTTTTCCCTGACTGGGAACGAGAATACGGCCTGTTGAATGTGACAGGTAGCCAATCAGAAAGCACGGTGACGTCAGAACAGAGGGGAATCCCAAACAGCTGACATATCGAGCAACTGAGTCCAGTGGATATCGGAGATATGTGGAAATGTTTATTATTAAATCTAAAAGGTAATTATTATGTTTATTCAGTTAAAAATGTTAACTATGAAAAAACATTCACCTCCAAATCATAGTGCAGCAAATAAAGCGGCTGCTCCGTCGTCTTTCATCTATCGCCTTTT
Organism: Poecilia reticulata; assembly: GCF_904066995.2. Taxonomy (NCBI): domain Eukaryota; kingdom Metazoa; phylum Chordata; class Actinopteri; order Cyprinodontiformes; family Poeciliidae; genus Poecilia; species Poecilia reticulata. Next base: position 12,025,419 of record NC_088830.1, read on the forward strand.
CTTTTTATTACATCCTTTATCTCTTAAGATGACTCCACAAACTATCTCTATTGCTTCTACATTGTCATCCGTGTTTGGTTATTCTAAATTCCCGCTATGTTGGGGCTTTTACTGGATTATCCTCTGGAATCGGGATGTTCGTGACTGGAATCGGTTCGTGTTGCTCCTGCCTTGGACACACGAACCAATCGAACCTGTTAGACTTTATCAGCTCTGTGATCACAGAGGTTTGGAGAATCGGCCGACAATTCTTAAATCTTTCCGTCTAAACCAGACTCAAAAGCTCTACTCATCTCCTCTCGACCACAGCCCAAACGCTCTGACTCTGGTCGCTATGGTAACGTTTATATATCCCTTCAAAATAATATACAGAAAACGAACATTTTACTTTCGTGAAAATTTTAACTCACCATAATGACTAACGGAGCCCTGAGCTTGTTTCTCTGCAACGAGACGGTCCCATCAGGGAGTGATGAGAGACAATGACACCCGAGGTGTTGCTTATATCCACAGCCTGCTTGGTCTCTACGTGGCGAAGCAGTTTGAAGCTTCATTGCCTCATTAGCAGCCGGTTGCCGCATGTTACGCAGAGCGGGCTTGTAATGTGGAACTCACCTACCGGTCCGGGATAAATCCATTCTCCTGTCTCTTCTTTGGGCCTTTTCCCCCTTGCAAAGAAACTTTCCAAAGACATCTGATCTGTTTCTTACTCATTTTGATGTTTGTGGCCTCAATGTTGGCACGCAAGTAACCAGACTTCCAATGATTCACTTCCTTTAAGAGCTCCCTGGTGGTTGAAGAAAAATCCACATATAATCGGCTTCTAGTCCAGAAAATACGGTAAATAAAAAAAACTCTGAATGCTTTCTGGTATTGTTCAGGGTGCTGGACCAAATGTGGAGGCGGGCCGCGTTGTTTGGGGACCACTGCCCTATACGGTGTATAGGGAACACATTCAAGAGTTAATTAAGCCTGAGCTATACAAGAAATACTTGCAGTATTTGGATTTCAAATTAAAAAAATTGTCTGTAAATATCATCTACCCAGAACTCTTCAAATGGCATAGTGTTAGCTTCACCTGGCTCAAATTTGGTAAAAATAAATAAAAATCTGCTATTAAGCACCTTTTGACATACAAAAGGCACAAAAATGAGTCATTTAATCTACAAATGATCAAGCAAACACTAAAGGAATGCTATGCTGTTGTGTCTTTGGCAGTAATGTGTTTATTTTTATGTTTAAAAAAGGAATTGAATTATTTATTTGCATCTTTTGATGCGTTTTTAATGTCTTAAAAAAAAGCTTTAAGTGATTAAATGGACTCGGCTGCACAGTGGCGCAGTTGGTAGAGCTGTTACCTTGCAGCAAGAAGGTTCTGGGTTCGATTCCCGCCCCCGGTCTTTCTGCTTGGAGTTTGCATGTTCTCCCTGTGCATGCGTGGGTTTTCTCCGGGTACTCCGGTTTCCTCCCACAGTCCAAAAACATGACTGTCAGGTTAATTGGCCTCTGCAAATTGCCCCTAGGTATGAGTGTGTGTGTGCATGGTTGTGTGTCCTGTGTGTCTCTGTGTTGCCCTGCGACAGACTGGCGACCTGTCCAGGGTGAACCCCGCCTCTCGCCCGGTACGCTAGCTGGAGATGGGCACCAGCAACCCTCCCGACCCCACTGAGGGTGTAAGAAAATGGATGGATGGATGATTAAATGGAAAAATCTGCAGATCGTGGCAATTATTTTATTTATATCCGGCCGTTTACTACGAAAATTTTGTGCAATACATTACTGCACTGTTTCTGAAAGTTGAGACACACCTTCCGGTAACATATATTCGATTTCTATTGTAAAAAAAAACAACAACAAAAACAATTGGAAACAATGTGTCATAGTCATACACTAATTTGTGATATTTTATCACCAAGAATTTATACAAACAGTGAAGTAATTTTGGTTGTGAAAAAACATGAAAAAGTTGAAGAAGTAAGAAGATTTTTCCAAGGCGATTCACTGACTGAATGCTAAATATATAGCAAATTGATTTACATGCTGGTCTGGTTAAACCAGAATCTGAAGAATTAATGTTAGCAAAAGTGAGACATCATTACATACACTTATAATCTTATCTTAAAAACGTTTGAGAAATACTGAGGGAAAAGATCCTGGTTTCTGTTAGCATTATAATGGATTTCTATGTCAACAGAAAGCAGTTAATAGTCAGGTGTATTTTTCTTGTTACTGAGATTTTCAGATGAGTTTGGTCAACTTTACATTGCTGAAAAAGACAAGAAAGTCTCTCCGCAGCTCATTATGCAACTTCTTAAAGGCCAGGCTGAATCGACCTGGTTCGGTAATCTTCAGAGTCGGACTTTAAAGGTCACACCTTCGTCTAGCACCGCAAAATGTAACGTTCTCCATATTCATTACTTTTCTAAAAGATCCAGTCAAAACAAATATAAACTTTCAAGGGAAAGCTCTAATTTTCTAAGTGTTAATACTATTATTAGCAGGGTCTAAGCTACATCATCTCCCAGAAAATCTCTAAAAGGTCAAGTTGTACGAGCATTTTCTCAAGGCGCTGTAGTTTTTCCGATTTTTTGTTGTGTTTTAACCATTGATTCCTGTTTCTGTGGCTCCAGTTGTGACCGATGTGTGTCGTCCCCGGCGGTTCCCTCCCTGGTGTGGACGGGCGGCGCTGTGGGGCAGCTGGGCAGGCATCGCTCTGGCCAGCTGCGTTTCCATTTGGGCGGGCCACGGGTTCAGTGAGAAGGTGGCCATGATGTGGTTAATCTCCTGCTTCGCCAGTTTCTTGTGCTCCTGTCTGCTGCTGGAGCCAGTTAAGGTAAACACACCCAAACTCTTATCCTTAATGATAGCAGTACATGATCCACAGCCAGACTAATTTCTAATTTCATCATGATTTACTTGTTCATCAGTTCATATTAGGAATGCAAACAATAAATTAACTCACGATTAATTGTCAGTTAAGGGTTTATTGGATTAAAATTAGTTTGAATTGATTGATAATGTTTGTTTAGACTCTTTTAAGGTTGTCGTGATTTTGCAAATCAGCAGAGGGCACAGCTGGTCATCTTTAAGCAGAGCCAGTTGATACAGAAATAAAGATGGCAGCATGCCCAAAAACAGGAAAGAGAAAACTTTACGCGGTTCTGTTTTGGAATATAAACACTCGACAAACTCCCTAACTTGTCACCTTAATGGCGCTCATTCAGCTGAGCTTCATGACGGAGCAGCGTCAACTTCAGGATGTGATGACAGAAAAGCGGAGAGCATAAAGCAGAAAGTTGTTAGTCAGTTGATGAGCTCAATCAACTTTAGATTAACTCATTCATCGATAACTTGTATTGAAACTACTTCTCTTTATGTTTCTTGCACTTACGTGATGTTTGCTTTGGCTAAATATGCTCCAGTCTGTGTTTATTTTAAAATGATAAAATCTCAAGTGTGGTTTTTGAGTTTATCAGAGTCAGCACCTCTTGTCGGGTGCAGGTCCAACGTTTGCAGGCCTAACAGCTGCCCTCTGCTCGCAGGTGCTGTGCGAGGCCATTTACTTCGCCGTGTGTGTGCGCCGGCTGCGTCCGGAGGACAGCGACGTGCTGGTGGACTTCCCACGGGAGGAGCGAGTGGTGCAGCGGGTCGCCAGGGTGAGACCGCCGCAGGGCTTCGCTCTGTCTCAGGCCCGGCACCAGGCCCGCAAGGTCCACATGCTGCACACAATGCTAAAGGTCGGTGGGAAACAGAGACTCTTATGCTGGAGGCATTCAAATCTTTGCTTTGTTGACTTAACAGAAATGATTGTTTCTGTTGTTTTTTTTCTTGCAGAATTTTCTGGTTTACATGTTTTTCCTGCTGGTCGTCCTGCTTCTGAACTACTCCGACTCGGCTAAACAGACGCACAGCTTGAGACTGCGGACTCAGCTGCAGCAAGCCCTACACACTCCAGAGTACCACACCATCAGCAGGTGCTGCTCACACAGTGGAGTCGTGGTTTTAAAATGTAACCTGCTGTTGATTTTTTTATCAGTCCCATTTGGCTGATCTGTCAAGTGAGGGGAAGTCATTTGGGGGTTTTTTTAGACATTTTTGTGAGCTTGAAATGAACAAAAGAGAGCAAGGTTCATCAATAAAAGCTAATTTGCTTTTCCCTGCCCACTCTGGTGTCTCTTTTGTACGTCTCCTTTGTGCAGGTGACGAATTAGTTTCTTTGTCTTTCAGACGAGACGACGTCCTGACCTGGCTTAATGGATCTCTGCTGCCTCGGCTGCTGGATGAGTCGTCTCTCCTCAGAGACACAGGAAGCCTGCTGCTCGGCTCCCCGAGGCTCCGACAAACCCGGGACATACAGGGTGAGTTGGCTCCATCGTGAACTTTGATCTTTAACCCACCAATGAGTCACAGCTCCTCGCTGACAGTAGTTCATTTGTAGAGATTTATTTATTTGCTCTTAAGACTATTTACAGTTCCTGTGAGCTACGTCTGCACAACGTTAGGCATAAAGCATTTTATTACGTCTAGTTTATTTGTATAACATTTCAGCAACAAGGCAGCTCAAAGTGATTTACATCATGAAAACATCATACCAATTATGAAACAAGTAATAGGGGGAAGAGAAACAGAGGCTGCGGCGGCAGCGTGTCGGTTGGTCTGTGTTACCCAGAAAGCAGTTGAGCACAATATCGCAACACCAACACCGTAAGTGAAACAATGACTGGGGCAGACTACTATATAAAGTACTCGGGGACCACTTCTTTACAAATGTGGATGTGTAATAATAGAGTATGGAACAAATTGGCAACCCAAACTGAAGCGTCTATTCTATGCGCCTTATAATACGGTGCTCCTTATATATGGAAAAAGTTTTAAAATAGGCCATTCATTGAAGGTGCGCCTTATAATCCGGTGAGCCTTGTAGTGCGGAAAATACGGTAAGTAAATTAATTCAAGCAGCTTTTAAAAAGCATAAATATGCTCTAAGTGTTATGACTACCAAGAATCCCAAGAAGTGTCTCTGTAAAATCATCCCTCTCTCTCTCTTTCTCAAACTATTTGACTGTTTGTCTGTATTGATGAAAATGCGACCGAAAAAGATATTTTGAAGTCTTTTTTTTTTTTTTATTCAGTCAATAGCTCATCATGTAAGTCTTATTCTGTAGAACCGATGGAAGTTAAAGATGCTGATCAGATTGTCGTTTTGCTCATATTTCACATTTTTCCTCCGCCTGCAGGTGGTTTCAGGCCAAGAGAACGATCACCTCTCTTGGTCACATCCCCGACCAGAGGCGCAGAGAATGACACGGTCACTGGTGCGATCCACACAGACTGGTAAGAAAAACATTGACAACACTGTCAATGTGTTGTCAATGTGGTCATCCAAACCGGCTTCATACGGTTTGGATGGCAACAATTTCTTTCAAGCATATGAAAGAAATTTGATCCTTTTTTTTGTTTGTTTCTTTCTAAGTAATCTTAACTGTGTTCTTTCGCTTACTTTCCAAGGGCTCGGATGGAGGAGTCCGACAGCAGAAATGTGCTTCTCCACTTTAACAGAAGCCTGCAGGAGGCCTCGTCCTCCCTGCAGCAACTGCAGCAGCTGCACTGGATCGACCACAGGTAACGACGGGACTGCAGGAAAATCTGGAGATTTGGTTTGAAATTGAGAAATATGTCCTCCGCTGCACAAATATGTAAAACATCTCACAAAAGTATTCGTACTTCTTCAAACTTTTCACATTTTGACATGTCACATCCAAAGGCTCTGACACATTTGTTTGGGATTTTATTACAAAATAAAGATGGATTCAGTCTTTCATTTAGTTGGGACAGCTTTTGTTTTAGGTCCCTAATGTTCACAATGGAGAAAGCAACAATTAAAGGTGATAAACGTAACTTCAACCCTTCTGCCTTTTGAACATTTCTTTTGTAATAAAGCTTTTTACACAAGCACATTTTTTTTTAAAAACGGTAAGTGAAACGTGCTGAAGACGTTAGTCTGATGTTGGTGTGTATGTGTGTGTTTGCAGGACTCGAGCCGTGTGCGTGGAGTTCTCCCTCTACAACGCCAACACCAACCTGCTGGCTGTTTTCAGGTTTCTGTTTGAGTTCCCAGTTTCTGAGCGCGCTCAGTCCAGCCTGGAGCTCAGTGTCCTCACTCTGTGGCCGATCACAGGCCTGGACCTTCAGCTTCTTCTCACGGTAAATTCGCCTCACGCAGGCAGCGAGACGTGACCGAAACCTTTTCCCTCCGCTCCTCTGACCTCTGACCTCTGCGTCTTGTCTGCGGTTTCCAGTTAGTCGTCCTCTGCCTCATCTTGTACTTCCTGGCGCGAGGGATCCTGGGGCTCCTCAGGGAGGGCTACACGTACCTGCTGTCGTTGTGGAGAGTGCTGGGCGTATGCAAGCTGTGTCTGGCGGCCTCTGTGTGCGGGCTCCATCTGAGCCGCTCCGTCATGGCCAGGCAGCAGTGGACGTTGTTCCTGAAGCGACGCCGCGACGCCTTCACCGACTTCTACCCGCTGGCCAGGCAGAGTCAGCTGTACACCGTCATGTCTGCCATGCTGCTGTTCATTCTGGTGCTGAAGGTAACGCAGAAAAAAAGAAACAAATGAAATGTTGAACACTCGTGATGCTTGGTTGTTTAAAAGGATCAGTAATTGTGTGAAACGCTGAGAGGCAGAGAAGAGAAAACAACATTCAGCTGCAAAAAGTTTTAGGGTGAAAATCAAATTAAAAAAAGATATGTATAAAACACTTATTGGCTTTCGCTGTGCGTATGTGTAATAATTCAGGAAATAAATCCATATTTTATTGCAGCAGCTAAACGTTACTGTAGTTCTTGGTGAGATTTGGAGATTTTTCTTCTTTTTTTTTTTTTTTTACCAGAGATGCAAAGAGAAATCAGGCTGGATGCATTAACTAGTCAGAAACAAAACGTAATCAATTTACTGTCAGTGAGGGCATCAAATCTGAGTCCTATTAACGTTTATTTGGTGCTTCTTGGAGTTGCTTTAATGAGGGAAATTAACTAAAGTGCATGTGAAGCATTTTCCCTTTGTTCATATTTATTGAATCCTGTATTCCCTCCCCTGTTGGGCACTCAGGCGTCGCACCAGTTGCGTTTCCTCCGGGAGTGGGCGGTGTTCGGCAGAGCTCTGCGCCGCTCGGCCTGGGAGCTCCTCGGAGCGGCGTCGGCTCTGCTGCTGCTGCTCCTGGCTTATTCCCACGCAGGACACCTGGTCAGATACCCCCCACGTCCCCACCCATGATTTGCTCATCTTCTGATGCAATTTTTAACTTTTGTGTAACATTTATTTTGGATTGTTTTGCCTCCCCCTGCAGCTCTTCCACTCTGTGCTGGACGGCTACGGCAGCGTGAGCACCGCCTGTCTGTCGTTGTTGGGAGCCGGGGGGAGGGGCCTGTTATCGTGGCTCCCTGCCTCGACGATGACCGGTCCCTCGAACACCGTCTCCTCCCTGACGTTCCACGCGACCTTCGCCGTCCTCCGGCTGGTTTTCCTGTGGTTGATCGTCTCTGTGCTGCTGAGGAACTACCGGCGCGCCCGAGCAGAGCTGTACCGCCCCGCCGTGGATCTCCAAGACTACGAGATGGTGGAGCTGTTTGTCAGACGACTAAAAATGTGGATGGGACTCAGCAGGACCAAAGAGGTAAGCCTCTTGTTTTACATCCGTGGTTAATGGAACCTTGGCCGGTTTGTGACCAGGACTCACCTCAACGTGAGACAGAGAATTTGTTGGTGTTTTCTCGAGCACGTCATTCAGATTGACAGATTTGGGAAAGTACGCATCTAGCACCACAATCTAGAAAATATTTTTTTGCCCCCAAAAAAGGAAACAGATTAAGTAGATTTTCAAATAGCACACCATCCACAGCTCACTGTGCATTTGCGAGGTATACAAGGTCGACAGTCGTATTCGATAAACTAGAATGCTTTCTGATGAGGCTCATTTATCAAATTTAAAGTACTTTTAGAGGACAACATTTAAGCTTTTTTTATTAAACCCACAATTCTGTATTCTATTGAAAACTCATCATTCTGAGTACCTTATAAATGATTTACTAATACTGGAAAAATGTCATATTCACTGTAGCAAATACTCTGACAGAAAGCCACACTTTGCTGTTTTTACAATGAGATCAAGTATTATATACAAAGTGATAGGGTTTTTTTTGTTGAAAAAACTAATGTTTTTGGGGTGACCCCAAACTTTTGAGTTTGATTGTATTTGGCAAGAGTTTTATAAGGAAAAAATGCACAAACCAGATCCACAAATATTCAGTCTGATGACTCTTTGTTTCCCCTCACAGTTTCGTCACAAAGTCCGTTTCGAAGGCATGGAGCTCCCCCCGTCCCGCTCGTCCTCCACCAGCGACTGCAAGTCCCTGTGTCTGCCCCCGCTGGACAGCCCGGACTCCCCGCCCACGCCGGACAGCATCGATGCCGGCTCAGAGGCCTCGTGGCGTCCAGCCTCCTCGAGCCCCTGCAGCCTGACGGAGGCGCCTGGGGTCGGCCTCGGCCTGGGTCTGGGTTTGGGTCTGGGGCACGGCCCGGGAGTGGTGGTAGGGGGCACGACCTGGAGGGAGAGGGCGGAGACAGAGGCCTCCCTGAGGAGGCTGCTCCCAATCCTGGACGCTCTCCTGCAGCAGCTGGACCGAGTCAACATGGCGACAGATGACGTTTACCACATCGAGTGCAGGCTGGAGCGGGCTCAACGGAAAAGGAGGCGCAGCAGGAGAGAAAGAGGAGAGGACACTCATGACCGGAGAGGGGAGAGCAAGCAGAGAGGGAAGGGGGACGACAAGGACGTGAAAGAACGAAAGACGGGAAAAGAGAAGCAGACCAGGGGCAGAAAGGAGAAAAAGACTCCGGTCGCCACGCCGATTCCCTTTTCAAAGCCCAGATCTACGCTGGCCTCCGCGCAGCCCCACATCTCACAATCATCAGTCACCGATAAACCCGCCGCCGACCCCACCCCAACGAGCACTTCCTCTCTCCACAACCCGCCCTCCAAAACACCCTCCGCTCCCTCATACCCCCGAGCACCCACTCCCTCCCTGCCGACCGCCCGAGGCCCCACGCCCATTGTTACCCGAGACCCGCAGACGGACAGAGAGACCCTCCCCTCCTCGAGTCTGTTCAACCACCCAGCTCACACCACCACCATCCCCACACGGAAGAGGAAACGGAAACCCCCGCCGCTGAAAAACAAGGTGCACCCCACTTAACAGGTCATCCCCAAAACCCTAAGGGGTGAGTGGGAACTGGAGGAGAAGGAGAACGCAGGAGGAAAACGTTGGGTTAAGGACGAGAGGAGAACGAGGACAGCCGGTCTTGTCCCCAGACGCACCTCTTTAAACCCTGGGATAGAGAAGAGAAACCGAGGGGGGTTTTGCAAAGAGATGAGAAAGTTACGTAAAGGCGGAACAATTGAGCCAGTCGTTTGAAAAAATTTAGGGTAATCAGAAGCGGAAGAGTTGGGTCTTGGCTCGCTCTCAAAGCATGGTGCAGGTCACTGAATGCTACCTAAGCTGACCGATTAAAACAGTGAAACCAAGAGATACTTGTGTTTAGTTCTCCGAAACCCCCTTCACCCTTTCCCCGTTGCCATGTGATCCTGGAGGTCTCACGGCGTTGTGACAGGAGCACAGGAAGGTGCTCACCAGACTGTACAGCCACACTTCTCTGTATATTTTTGTTTATCTGTATTTTGTTAAATGTCAGCAGTGTGGACACCACGGGTGCCGGTTCAAGCCATGTATCCTGGAACCAAAGATTCCTACAGGAACGCACATCGTACATACATGTATATAACACTGTAGTTACATATCAGTAGGTGGAAATGTGCCTTACGCGACCGGCCCTATGAGGTACGAGGAGAGGCGTGCACGTGTGTGACGCTGTTGAGATTTCAGCAGTCACTTCTTGAGGGTGCTGATGATACAGTGCCGGCCAGATGTAGAGGTAAACATGTGCAAAAGTCTTACAGCTTCATTAATGTTTTAGCACAGCAGAGTAATATCCCAACCTTTAATTTGAGAGCATGGATTCGGTGAGGAAAATATATGCACAGAAATAGTGATTTTTTTTTTTTATAACAGAACTATCTTTGGTACTAAAGCAAACTGAAAGACTAGTATAAAGAACAAGCAGTTTGTCGGACTCTTGTGAAACTTTGGAAATGTTGACTTCGCACCCGCCCCGCTCGGTCCGCTTCAATCAAACTCTAGTTTGCTTGCCTTATAAGTCCGGTTCGTTTGGGGAGGTATGAACGTCCGATCAAACCTTGGTGTGCCTTAAAACCTCGGTCACATTTCTGTTCAAGTGAACTCCAAAAGCAGGAAGTGGATTATAGCGCCGGGCATTCTGGGTAAATACAACCAAAACAAACGTGAGAGTTTGTCGCTAGCAATAGAAATGGCTCTTTTTTGCCAAAAACAAAGAGAGAAATCCTACAACTGCTAAAATCTCCCTTTTTGTTTACATTTTGCGAAGGAGAAAGTTGCGATCTCGTCCTTCACCGGTTCTAGCTGCGGCGCCACCACAGGCAATGGTGGAAACAGGTTTTTCAAACGTTAAAAAGTATGAGATGTTTTCACACATCTCAGAAAATTCTCCTGTGTGCTCTAACCACAAAAGTAGCACTTTAAAAATACATTTAAACAAAAAAAACATCAGCAGATCAGTAATACCAGATGATTTACTCAAAGGCTTTTCACACATTTTTTCCTCAATAAATATGACCATCACTGTTCATGTGAGAGAAGGGAGATCAGAACCAGAAGAAGCGACAGAAAGCTAAGGCAGAGTTCTGAAGAAGAGTCATAGTAAGTCGTAGAATAAGGAACTAATAGATGGAAATAAAGACGGATATACAGTATGGGCGGTTTCAGCTAAACATGACAGAAGCTCACCAATTATAAAGCTATACTGACTCCCATTCTGATTATATTTCCTGTTTGTTGTGTTTAATATGGAATCGAATTTAAAGCACTTTTTTTTAAATTGTAGGACATTTTAAATGCGATGTGGCATAAAGTAATAAGCTCGGTTTCTATACCAAAAAACGGAAAGCTTCACTCATACTGTACTTAATTACTTAACCAGAAGCGCTGCCAAAGCTTTTAAATCATTTATGCATTTTTGATTTAATCTAGTCATACATTCATTCGTTTTTTGTTTTTTTTTTGTACTTGCACTTTACTCTTTAACGTAGATAATGTTGAACACCATATTTAATTAATCACGTGTCAGGTTATGAGTACATTTACGTTAAAGGGACATTTCCTTAAGTATTTCCACCGTGTTGTTAAAGCAGTAGCTTGCATTTGTTTGTTCATTCGCCAGCTCTTTGATTTGTTATAATTTTGTCGTATCAACACACGCACTCTTCCTGTGTCCAGTGGGCAAAACTCAGGGAACCCGTCCTATCTCTCTCTCCCTCTGTCACAGCTGGAGCCAAATCCAAGCAAAAGGGTCCAGTTATTAAAAGATAATCCCATACTGGTATTTGTTATATAAATACTGAAGGAGCGGTACTGCATTGTGTTGGCCTCATTGTAAAAGAGCATGAATGTTTAGATTTTCCAACAGATTTTTTTTTTTTTACTTCATCCAGCATTAAAAGACACCCCTTCTCACTGTGTATACTTTGTGTATATATTTGGGCCTATTTGGGATGTATATATTTCTGCTTTTTGAGTATCTGTATTATTTGTGCACAGTGGCACACACTTATGTCAAGCACTGGTGTTGCAATCTCCAAAGTTTTACATTTTTCTGGTCTAAATGATGCACAACAGCCAAAACGTTTAAGTCATTCAGTGTTTGACGGTTTAGTAGAAACCACAGGAAGTTCAGCAGTCACTTATCCTCTCATTGTGTAGTGTGTGCAAGAGCATGGTGCCAAAGCTAAACTGTGTATCGTTTTGCAGTCTGTTGTATAAAAGCTTTGTGATTTGAAAATGAATTTAAAAGCATTTCTTTGCTCTTTCTCCCCTTGTATCAATGCAGTTGTAGCACCTCTCATGCTTTTGCACTTGACAAAGTCGAATAAAGTGTTTGACAGCTAAAACCTGGACGGTGTTAAATAATTCAGGGTTTTTGGGACAAAAATGTGTTGACTGAAAACTGTTGCTTAATTAACTTCCTATGGAAGCCCGTTTCAGAAAGCTGAGTTAACAAGCCCCGAGTAGATACTCTGAATGAACCTACTTAGCTGTGATACTCATAGCTAGCCAACTCAACTCTTGAGTAAAGTTACCCTTACAGCGCAGACATCGATTCACGCGATTCACCATGGCAACGGGACAAAAAAGGCCCGAAAGTGCGGATTTCTCACCAATGGACGGCACATTGAATATCAAAATACATTCAACACAAAATACAAAAAAGCAAAGCAAAAAAAAAAAGTACCAAAGAAAAGGAAATAAGTTTGTCACGAGTTAGCGTGAGTCAATGCGTAACGTCCAAAAAGCAAGGATTTTGTCTGAACAAAATATCTGCCCAAAAACCTATGAAGATTATGCTCGAAGTATAAAATAGCGACTTCATTACCGCTTTCACTGATATCTGAAGGTCTGTGTAGTTTTTCTTTTATTATAAAAAAAGGCTCGTTCTGGCACACTACCGTCTTTTTAAACATCACTACAAAGTAGTGGCCAAAAAACTGCAGCAGCAAATACACCAATGTCTTTGCGGGTAAACCAGCGTTTTATTTAGCAGTTTTACTTTACCTTTCACTTCCTATCTGTAAACTACTTTTGCATCAATGTGCTCACACTATTGCATGACATTTTATTTTTTGCAATCGATTTCTATGACTTTTGTTTAAAAAAAAAAAACTTATTTTGGATAATCGAACATTTTCTATTACACCATTAGTTCCATGTATTTTGTTCCTGATCCCTATTTGAGTCAACTTAATCTGATGGATTTTCATCCTGCATAATACTTAGTAGTTATGAAACCACATTTAGTTGTATTTAAACTATCGTTTTTTTTAATTAGCCATTACATCAAAATATGACCGACAAAGATGTTGGTATGAAATCTCCAAATGATCAAAACTACAAAAGGCACAAGAGGAGGAAGTGAAATGACCAGAAATAACACTAAATGTTCAAAAAGCATTCCTGCTCAGAAAATATTTTTACCAGGAGATACTGAAAGAGAAACGTCAGGACTGGGTAAAATGCCCCAGAATAAAAAACTAGATCTGAGCACCTCAAGTATTTGGCCATAAATAAAGAATTGTCTTCAGACCCTTGGTAAAGAGTTTACAACTACCTCTGCACTGAAAGACAAAACTCATAACGTTTTCTACAAATCGGCTTCGTTTCCTCACGCTAAAAATCCCCACAAGGAACACAAGATTTCAGTTTTTTTTTAATTATCACTTTTAATTCATACAGTAGTTGACACAAACACAACCAGTCTGTGTTTGTGTGTGTGTGAGAGTTTGCGTGCGTGTGCATGTGTGTGTGTGTTCAGTCTGCCAAACAAAGTCACCTTTGCAAACAAAGTCAAACAAAATCAGTAAAGTCGTCCACCGTCGAAACAAGTCTTTTTCTCTGTCCCGACATCTCGGGAGTCGGAGCTGAAGCTCCTTGTTGAAATGCTTTATTCTGCTGAGTGTGTCCTTGGGTCAGCGAGATTCCCGGAGTCGAACGGGACTGGATGTCTTCTTGAGCCTGAGGCGCGGCACAGAGTTGGGAAAAGACGGTTTAAATGCAGGCTGGCAAACGGTAAGTGGAAAACGTGTTGGTGAGGGAGAACCTTTTAGTTCTCGAATTTTTAAACTTACTCTGGTCCTGATCCTCTTTATGTGTCGTAATCTGGCAAGCCACTTGGAAGCATAAGCATCCGAGGGATTCGCTCTGTACTGATGCACCAAAGAAGCCATCTAGACACAGGAAGCAAAAATTTATTCTGGGGGAGTTTAGGGAAGAAACTGAATGTGGAGTCTTTTCACAGAATAAATTTTTAAAAAGCTACGTAGGTTTGTTAGAGAACATTAGTGAACAAACAACATCCTGAAGATCGAGAAACACGAATACAAGCGGAGGAGACTGATGTGAAGTTTAAACTATGCATCATTTTCCTTCTGCTTCACAATTATACTAATTTGAGTTGGTCTATGACAGAAAAGCAAATGAGAAGCATTGAGATTTCTGGGTGAAACTTGACAAAACGTGGAGAAACTTCAACAGAGGTGAATATTTTCACAAGACTCTGCAGATCAGACTCACATTTGCATGCAGAGCCATCTGTCGAACCAAGAGTGGCAGGTTGCGGTCAGATATAATTTTTGCAACGGTGGTATCAACCAGGCCCTCCAGGTCTGAAAAGGTAGAATAAAATGAGTCGCATCGATGATGATGAGGAGCAAAAAAACGGCAGCAATCAACTCTCACCTTTCCGACACTGCAGGGACACGAGGTTACATTCATAGTCCAGTGGCTTAATAACGACTTCGACGAAATTAAATTGACCCTGAAACGGAGAGAAACGTACTTTGTAATGAAAGCTAAAATGCCTTCTAGCGATTTCTCTGAATGAGTTTGCACATTTTACCTTTATGGTGCCCAGTTTGTAATCTTCTCCCGAGTCGTTATAGACCACCATGACGAAGTCGTTGCCGATGTGTCGCTTCTTGTTGCAGCAGCCCTTGTCGCTCTCTCTGTTCGGCATCAGCGTTGCTATGTGGAAGATGGCTGCGGACACACGGTTTCGTTTAAAGCTTAACCGCCAGTCGCCGTGGAAATATCTGGCATTGTGACGTGAGTGCACGCACCCTGCATGATGTCGTCGTGCCAACAGTAGGTGAACTCTCCGTCGTCGCCGTACTGGTCGAGCCCGCCCAGGAAGATCTGGTCGGGGTCGCAGTCCTTCAGGTGGATCAGTTTGCCGAGGCCAGTGAGGAAGGCGGCGTAGCGGTTCGACCCGTATTCGTTGGACAGGATGGCGACTTCGTTGTTGACCTGAAGAGAGAGAACGAAGAGGATGAAGGTGGACGGTGCTACGAGAAAGTATTTACAAATGCTTACAAGCTTCTTCTGCGTTTGCTATTTTGCCACACCTAAAAGTCTTACATCATTAAAGAAATGGTAACATATATATGAGACAAAGTAAGCAGACAAAATAATCTGCAGTTTTCAAATAATGAAGAACAGAATGTGACAACATGAAGTAGTCTGAAAGGTTTTAAACATTATGCATTATGAACCCGATACTACTGTAGGTGTAAGGGTAATTACTGTTCCACATTTCCTAAAAGGGGCGGTGTTATGCGTTTTCCAGACACATAGAGCCATTTTATAACACGATCAAGAAACTATTACCTTCAGTTGTAATAAAAATGCTTTACATATCAAATTCCTCCATTAAGCCTTCATTTATGCTCTCAGCAGCATTGCCCTGAAAAGCACTAGGTGCAGATGCAGTTACACCAGGTGTTTTTAATCGCTGCTGGTCTCCCCGAATCGCTTTTCACAGCTGCGTATGATGTAACAAGGTGTGTTCTCACCTGGCCAGCTCCAACAAACACAACTCCAATCTTATGGGTGTCGTAAGGAGGCATCTGGTCCAGAACCTTCACAGCCCGATCGATCACCTGCAGCCGGGGAGACAGGATGGACGCACAGCGGACAACGAAGGGTTAATGGCTTTCCTCAGAGAGACTGGACTGTCATGGCGTCACCGTTCATCAGGTATTTACATTTCTGAGGCAAATCATCACACTTTTGCAATAATTCTGCATCATTTATAGAATGTAAAGTCTTACATTCTATAAATTTAAGACTTTACATTTATAGAATGTAAAGTCTTACATTCGGATCTCATTCAAGAGAATGAGATCCGATCATTCTCTTGAATGATCGGATCATTCAAGAGAATGATCCGATCTTTATCAGGTAATGAAATCAATACAAGCAGTTGAATGAAAGGGTTTACTTAATTTTTGCCTTATTCATTTATATATATATATATATATATATATATATATATATATATATGTGTGTGTGTGTGTGTGTTTTGTGTCTCGTACACTTGTGGTTACATTTCAATCATTTCCACACATCATGAAGACCAGATCATTTTCAATAAGTTCCTAGAGACTGGAAGAGAGTTTGCTTTCTTTTGACCGTTTATGCAGCAGCGCTTCGTTTTCATTGGCTGGATCGGATCAGACCGGCGTGGGGAAGAGGCGGCTTACCTGAGTTTTGGGCAGCAGCAGCGGCTTATTGGCTTCATTCCCAAAGAAAGGAGAGTGATATAGCTGAAGGAAGACAAAGCTAAAAAGAAAAAAAAAATGTTTCAAGAAATTATCCTGGAATGAGAATCTTCACATAAAAAAAAATTCAAAAGAGGTAAACATAAATGAAGCCGCTATGATTTCATATTATATTAGAAATGATTTTATGGTGGTATTCTGGCTAAATTTAGATTTTAGATATAAAACTTTATGCTCCTAAGATGGATTGATTTGTTCAGCCTACAAGTGAAGCCACCTTCACATTTGATCAGTTTGGTGCAGCGAAGACACTGACTACTCAAAGGGGCTCCAGAGAATCCCTCATGAATTGGAAATGTAAATCTCTAAATGTAATCTTCAAAAAAATAAACTTAAAACCTGAGTGGAGATTTAGCACAACTCCTACTGCAGAAAATGCAGATCAAGTTCAGGTCTTTGGTTTCCCCCCCATCTGTCCAGTAACGGTGGATTAAAGCCCAGGTCCAGTTCTATCTTTAACAATCTGCCCCAACTACCTGGGACTCAGTCCGGAGATCTTCTCTGCGATGCTGGGCCCGGGTCGGCCGTGATACGAGTCCCTCTCTGTCTTCCTCTCTCTCCTGGAGGACGGGGCGGAGACGGAGATGGTGTGACCTCGGGGTCGGTGGCCTCCGCCGGGGGAGATGGGTCCAGGCAGAGCTGGCGCTGCCGGAAAAGCCAACTTCATGGCAGCTCCTACGCTCTGAGATGACAAGCCGGAGCCCTCGCCGCCCTGGACCGGACCTCCTGGCCCGTTAAAGTCCGCCCCGGTGCTCCCCTCTGCTTTGTCCTTGTCCGGGCAGGGCTGCTGCAGTGCCTGAGGCTTGCCATCTGAGGGCGCTCTGGGCCGAGCGGCGTCGCCCTGGCTTTTCTCAGACTCCAGCGCTGCTTTGGTGAAGGCCTCCGGCAGCGTCTGCAGCTCCGGGGAGGAGCTCGACTTGTTCAGTCCGTGACCCTGGGACTGAGAGTGGCTCTGAAAAGGAAGCTCGGGGCCCTGGCTGCCCGGGGTGGAGGGGCCGACGCTGGGCTGGTCGATGGGAATCGCTCCTTCGCTCACCTCCTCCAGAGTGGATTTCTCATCATCCTGACTGGAGGTGGAGGAGGACTGAAAGTCAGGCAGAAATCACGGACAGCATTATTCCTTCAGCATATTCTAGCAGATTAACTCGTAAAATGATATATATATAAAAAACAAACAAGATTTTATTACTTGCAGAAAGCAATAAAGAATATATCCAATTTAGTTCCAAGAGGAATCAAGTTGATTTATGGCATAATAACCAAACCAGATGATCCTAGCATACATCAGGGTGCAACAAAAATATTATTTAAAATCTACCAAACATGGGTTTTTTTTCTGTCCCAAATTAGAAAAAAGCCCAACACATTTACAGTTAAACAAATACGACAATCCTGTTTTTTTTTTTTTTAAATAAATCATGTCTCCAACAGCGTTTTCCATCATTTAGTGACAGAATAAAAAAGTCAAGCATAAAAAAAACTTTAAATTAATCTTGGTGACAGCCTCCTGTTGAACATTTACATAAACTCATACATTTCAGTGTGAATTTATGTTTATTTAATAAACTTAAATAATTTATTTAAGGGATTCAATTTTAAGTTTATTGATCTTAGAGAGTGTACTACTTGCATTCTTACATTACTTGAAAGTTGCCTCCAAAAAGAAAATGAATTGCTATAGCTTCCAGGGTAATTTACTGCTCAGCAAAACGTGTTATCCTGGCAGGCCTGCAAATAAACTCAAATGTGAATAAATCTAATAAAAAGCATTTTCTCTCATTCTGTCCTTTTAAAACGGCCCCCACACTCCATTAAGCATGGACGCGAGTGGGTGAAAATAAATTGTTTTTGTTCTTCGCTGCAGTTATAAGCAAAACACAAAAGCAGCCCGTTTATCACATCGAATCCTCGAGAGTTAAACAGAAACAAATTCTGCAGGAACCATCGGTTCTTTGCCAGAATCGGCTTCGTTTAGGCCACAGTCGGTTCGACTCACCCTGCTGAGCGGTCCGGGCAGCGGCGCCTTGTCAGACATGAATATGGGCTCGGAGGGAATCGGCTCAAACTCTTCACCCTCCACCCACTCGAGGGGGGCGTTCTCTGCCGCGACCCCCGAACCCTCCTCCGGAACCACCACGGAGTCTGCAGCGGGACACATGGGTCGTTACAGACGGGAGAGACGCGTCACACAGTTCACTCTGAGCTACATCGAGGTTAGTCACACAGACACGTACTGCTGTAAGAGTGAAGGAGTAAATATTTCAGCAGCTGTCAGTAGTTATTATTGACACAGTCTCTCTGAAGTCTAACAAGATTTTAGAGGCAAATGATTCATTCTGACATGGAAACACAATCAAACAAACAGATTTGAACATCGATCAGCAGGCTCAGGCCCATGGAGGAGATCACGACCTACAGAGAATCACACACAGAAGTGCTGAGGAGCTCAGATCAGTTCGGCAGGTTGTTTCTATTCATCGCACGCTCGTCTCCTGCATTATCGTTCAGATTCATGCAACTTCGACCGCTTCTCTGCTTCACTGGCTTCCCAGTAGAACAAAGAAGTGCCTAGTGAGATCTGGGCTTTCCTGTTAACAGAAGTTGCCTGGGGGTATATTTCAGAAATTCGAGAGTTAGACATTGGGAAGGAAAGAGAAGAGGAAAAAAGAATCAAAGGAGGGGTCAAAAACTACTTTCCACTTTTCCTCTGCTACTGATTGACCGATCCAGGAGGAGGCACGACTTGGTCATCTGTCACAGATGACCTTCCCTCCAGGGTTAGGAAGAGACGTTCATGGAAAGCAGGGATGGTGAGGTTCCCGACTTGTACAAAGTTTGAGCGTAAAACAGCCGGTCGTAAGACAACAGAGTTTTTACTTCATGTCTGCAGGTTAGAAAACTAACAAGACGCTCCTTTAATTCGTCTTCCACTTGGAGTGAAAGTACAAAGTTATAGTTTAGTGATTTCATAATTGTTCCTAATGACAATTGTGAAGGTCTGAGTTCCATTATTTACAAGAGCCTGTCAGGATTTCACCAGTTTAGAAAGCTAAAGACGCCAATGTTTTCAGAGGAGACTTCAGGGGAAAGTGTTGTCTTCTATCACAAAGCCTAAGGGCCAGGCTAAGAAAAAATAAAAAAATTACAGGAATAAAGTCATATTGTTATGAGAATAAAAATCTAAATAATACAAAACAGTCAATATTACAAGTTGTAAGATTACCAGAATCGTCGCAGTGATGTGAAAATAAAGTCATAATAGTGGCAGCAGGCCATTTCCTGCTCCTGATTATAAGCCGATGCCGACGTGTTCACCACAACTTTATTCTGGTAAAATTGCAGATTTATTCACAAAATAATATATGACTTCATTTTCATAGCAGTAAGACTTTCATTTTATATCACTTTATTCTCGTAATATTTAATCTGTAAGTGGAAAAAAAGAAAACATTTTGCAAGATATTCATTACCCGTTTCCATTACTGTTTTAAAAGTTAATGGGTTTCCTAAGTGGATACGGATGTTGCATATTTTTGTCTCATCTGTTCAATATTTCAGTTCAAATTTTCCAGAGTGACTCCAAAGTGTCTCTGCATGGTGTCTGAAAGAACCACTGTTTTGTACAAGTGAGGAGAAATATACCACCGCAGGGGTTTTCTGGAAAGCGAGGGGGGGGGGCGGAGGAAGAGGAGTGGGGTCACACATGATGACGGTACCTGCCCAGGAAATGCTCCTGTGCAACCTGCCAGGAGCCGGAGGTCCTGGGGGGCCACTGGCCAAACCCAGAGACCAGAGTGAGCCGCCCACTGCAGGCGGGACGAACAGGGGGGAGGGGGGGAACAGGGGCAGATCGAGCCACAAAACACACCACAGCCAATCACAAACCAGCATTTCCACCACGAGAAGAATCCAATCAGGAAAAAGGGGAGGGGGGGAAAGAGTGGAAAAACAAGATGTGATAATGGGAGTAAATAAAGAGTAAAGACAAAATAAATTCAAAAATGAAGTCCAGAATAAAAAAAAGAACAAAACTGCTGCAAAAAGATTACAGAATTAAAAACAAAGATTAGTCCGTTTTCTTACCAGCTGGTCATTTGGGAAGCGATCCAATGAGACCAAGCAGTGGCGGGTAAGTCGGCGTTGAGCGCAGAGCTTTGAAGGACATAATTACTTACCGGGATCCAGACACACTTAGCATTTGTAGAAGTTAAACCTTCCCATAATTTGTCCACAGACAATACAGATTTCATTCAAAACTTCAATGGTGAGATTTTCACTCAATTCTAACTTTTTTTTAGAGAAGAAATGTTTGAGATCTACAATGATTTTGTATCTTGTTAATAGAAACATCTGAGTATTACTTTGATTCATGAAAATCTTGGCTATTTGGTTTATTGTTAAAATATTTTGTTTGTACACCACTGGTTTAAAGTACAGCATGTATGTCAGAAAGTTCCTAGTCAAATCCCAGAGCTAAACCCTAGAGAGAAAATATGGTTTAACAAAACACTGACTCAAAGTGGGCTGAAAACACTTCAGCCCACTTTGGGCTGAAGTTAATACAGTTAATACATTTTAAATTTTGTATTAAAGATTCTGTGCTCCATCTGTCACACATACCCAATATTTTGGCTGGTCTGACACAAAATGAACTGTTGATGTAATTTTTTACATTAACAGATTAAAAACTAAATGGCAAACGGTGCTTAACAGGAGAGATTTTAGAGAATATGAACCACGTGAAGCTAGAGCTATAACATATTTACAAGATTTTTTTTTCATCCTAAATGCAAAATGTTTATATTTTTGTTCAGGTCTGGGTTAATTACAGCACTCACCATGTTGTTCTTGCAGCAAATGGCCTTTTTTGAGTCTGTATACTCCAATTAACGATTAATTTATTAGTAAATTACCTGACAATTATTGCAATGATCATTCAATTATGATTATTCCAATTAATTTCTTCAGCCCTACTTATAATTGTTTTATTCTGTCACTGTTTATCGTTCCTACTGGAAACCCAAACAAATTATTTAACAGCTGGAGCATCTTCATCAGGCGAGGTCATGCTAGTCACTTCAGCGAGACACATTGTGATGTTTTAATATCATGAGATCTCGTTACAACGCTACTACACTTATATAAACCGTGGAGCGATAAAATCCATAATTTTAGATCCAACTCACGACCACAAACATGTCCGCCAAGACTCCTTTATCCTGCCACTCACCGGTGCTGGAGCGCTGAAACAGGTTGGCCTTTCCTCCGGCGCTGCTGTGTGTTTGAGTGAGCGGTTCGGAGGCGGACGTTGGCGCTGGGGCGGCCGTGCTGGCTGGAGCGCTGGCTGTCTGAGTGGGAGGCTCCTTCACTCCCTCCATCGCCATCAGGACGGTGGAGAGCTCCTGCAGCGGCAAGTTGCCCAGCTCAGAGGAGAAGGGGCTGGGCGGGTTCTCCAGACACATCAGCCAGCTGGTGTTACCTGAGGTGATGGAGCACCAGGAAGACACAACTGTGCTGTTGAATCAGGTTGTAAAAGTGGATTTAAAAAAAAACAAAAACAGGAAGGGCCTAGCCCAGGGATGATGTACCTGAGGGTCTCCGTATGAAGATCTCTGCCCAGCCTTGAGTGAGCATTGGAACAAACTCGGCAAGGCTGGGGTTGTCTTTGAGCGGAGGGGGGGCAGACAGAGCGGCAGCTGTGGAGGAGGGAGGACCGACGCCGTCCAGGGTGGGGCCAGAGGAAGGAGACAGAGGAGAGGCCAACTCTCCCTCAGAGGGGGATACCAGAGGACTGAGACTCGGAATAGGACCGGCACGCAGAGCGTGACCACCTGCAGAACGAGGAGAGTCTCTTTAATCACAAACCCAGACGCACTTTACGCTGAACCGCAGACTAAAAGATGCTCGAATGAGACATTTACGCCGAAAAGAGGAAGAAAAAGAACACAGACCAGCAATTTAGAGCATAAGAATAAAAACAACAGAGTGAAAGTCAGGAAACAAACACATGAACAGTGACACGTCCAGGAGGAAATAAAAGCTACCTGATTTCAGGAGCTCTACAGCTGGCGATCGCCTGCAAAACCGAGCAAGTCTCACCTGACCTGGAGCGGACTCGTGTCCGAGTTGTTCTGCTCTGCTGCTGACTGGACTGCGACTCCAGTTTGGCCGGAGCCTCTTTAGTCATTCTGGTGTGAAGAGACGGATCTGATCTGCAAACCCAACAGAGCAAAGGAAGTTCAGAGAGCCTCGCAGACCGAGTGAAGTAGTAGAAGAAAGAGTAAAAAAAAATCTTTGCCTTTAGGAAATTTAGACCGTTTATAAAACTGTCTGTAAATGGAAAAAATTTGTTTTTTCTTAAAGACAAACAGCTAGGAGGAAATTTTACTACTTGATAAGTACATGCAAGGTTGTCAGGTAAAAAAAAAAAAACAACAACAAAAGCTGGCATCACCTGGTCATTTCTCCTCCTCCGCCTCCCAGACGCTCTGACATGTCCATTCCCAGCAACGCTTGCGTTCTGACACCGCCGCTCGTCGTGATGGTGACAAGCTTGTTGCCCACCAACCAGGTCATGCTGCGACCTCCGGCTAACAGAAACTCAGCGATCGGAGACCTGCGGTGACAGCGGGGAGTTTATCGTTTTACTCCACAAATACAACAATCCAGCAGAAATACTGAAACTGCGAGAGAAATCAACCGGTGGCCAAAATCTGACCATTTCCAGCTCGTTCAGTCCCGACTGGTGACGAGCCATTTAAACATCTGGTTTAGAGAGAGATACACGCAAACACAATGACAAACAGACCACCACAAACCTCTTTGGCAGAGCAGAGAAGTTTGAGAACACGTATCGCGCCATCATGTCCAGACACGTCTCCGTGAGCTCCAGGTGGACGGTCTTGAGTCCCTCATCAGCTTGAGTCACTGCATTTTCATCAGCAGAGCCCAGACTGCAGGTCGTGGTAGAAGTGTGCATCCTAAAAGATGGGGGGTGGGGGGAATGAGAAATTGCTAAACAGCAGGGGAGCAAGAGAAAGGCATGCACTGTCAGTGAACGGAGGCGTGCATGCTCCAAGACAACAGGAAATGGGAATTTTAAAAAAAACGCAGAGACAACACACCGGTGATCACGTTTCTACCTACATCACATGCAAAACGAGCATTTATATGCACGCTTAAACATGCATACAAAATGATAAGCACACAAAACACAGACAAAGGCTGCAGCTTGGTCTGAGTGAGCGCAGAGGGAACATATTTTTTTGTTTGGTTAGTTTTATGCAGGCAGTTCTGCTGAAGGGTCTAATTTAATGAAATATTTTTTTACTCAAATCAGACAGAAAGGATTTAAGTAAAAAAAATTTGACTCACTCTCACAAAGAGTGAGTCAAATCTCCATCTGAATCCTGTCCAATTTAGAGGGAGTCTGTGGTCGTAACGACCGTTTCAGAGCCACACTTCAGGTGGACCGAGACGCCTCTGTTGTTGACAGGAGGGATTATTCAAGACTGTTTCAAATCCAAATCACTAAGACAGAAAAACCTAAAAAAAAAAAAAGAAATAAAGCTACAAATAATAGATGGCCAGAAACAACTGAATATTAACTGAATGCATCAAAGTGAATTAATTTAGCTTTACTTCTGCCTCTTGATGCACTAATTTGCTTGTTTATTATTGCTTTCTCTCTCCAAACAATAAGGTCTGCAAACAAAAGTAGGAAAATTAATTCAAATGGCTTCATGTTACAAATATTGTCCTTTTAGAAGGAGAAATATAAAACTCTCATTCAGACCAAGCCCTGGAATGTGAATTAAATCATATTTGCAGTATATTTTCCTCCTCTTACCTTTATCTCTTCTTAATTTGATTGATTGATTTATTTATTTTAATGTGCAGTGGGCACAAACTCTATAAAAACACAACCACTTAACACTCCAAATTTATAGCCGCCAAAGTTAAATATTTCTATGCTTTTAAAGTAAATGATCAATGGAAATAAATAAAACTGATAAGTGTTAAATATGGTCATGTTGGAGTTGGTGCCCACATGGACACAGGTTTAACAAAATGAAACAAACTTACATTTCAAAAAGAAAAAAATATATATACAAGTTTGCAGCCTTTCATCAGATAAAAGCAGGTTAAGAAGATCTACGCTGCAGTTTTATAATAAAACAGTTTGTCAACCAAAAGCTACACATGTTTCACTGCATATTGTGTCTGCTATTACTAATTCCGTTTATAAAACGGAATTTTGGGGGAATTTTATGTGATGGACCAACATAACGTGTCACATAACTGTGAAATAGAAAAGAAAACCACATTTTTTGCAAATAAATGAATAATAATCAAGAAGTGTGGTCGGCATCTGTATTCAGGCCAGCTTTGATTCTTATAAATAATGTCAACAATCTGAGCCTAAGTTGAGCTCACCTGTGAGTAATTTATTCACAGCTGTTCGCCGAAAGACGAGCTGAAACTATGGCAGATGTATAAAGACAATAAGAACTCAGCCAGAGCTACACTGGAACAGTTTATTTTAAAGAGCCATCATGTCTTGAAATGGTCCAATCAAAACCCAGACCTCAATCCAATTAAGAATCTGTCGCAAAACTTGAAAATCAGTCTGATTGGTCTCCATCCAGTCAGACTGAACTTGAGCTGTTATGCCACTCTGCTCCTCCAGACTAGCGGCAGCAGCAGTTGGTTGAGTATCTGCTGAGCTCATCATACAAACTATTTCTCAGTTCAATGCTCCTAAGCATTGCAGCATATAGCACTGTTGGGATGAAGGCGGAGTGTTGGACAGAGCAGGAGTTTGTTAAAGAGACGGAGGCTAATTTCAAGGCATCAAAATGAAAAGTCATATTTCTTTTCAAGTTGTTTGATATATACAGCATTTTTATAACAGCTGAAGGTAATAGTAACTTGATTGTGCTACAAAACACAATCATGTGAAAACATGTATTTTCCACCGTGTTCATAGAAAATACATGACACCGCCCCTTTAAGGATTTCCAGATTTAGCAAAGAAATATATCTGTGATAGAGATAATGTGCTTTGTTTTCTTTTCGATGCCCTTATTTGTGTTGGCCCATCATGTAAAATCCCATAGTATCATGTAGATATTTCTGGTACCGAGGTGAAACGGTTCAAGAGGTGCAAATACTTTTTCCAAGGCTCTGCAGCAGCACTGTAACCACATTAAACTGCAGCGTTCGATCTCCTTTTATTCAGACACACGAGCAGAAATGAGGCAAACAAGTGATGCAGACACAATCTGTGAGCGTGTGCAGTGATTGAGGACCTGTTGGTCAAAGTTTCACCTCAGCCCAAGCTACTCCCCATCATCCCAGCCTAATAGATTGCCATGGTCATAGTGAAGCCAAATGAAACCAAAAACATGTCAAGCAGGCAAAGAAAGCTGTTGTGCCCATCATTGGCAGAGGAAGCAGAAGTGCCCGCCCTGCCCTGAGAGAAAGAGACCAAAGGTGTGGGTCGTAGTTGCTGTCAAAGAGAAATAAAGACGGCGCCATTTTGAACACACGTGCTCGGCACCAGTCCCTCTTGGCATTCATTTGCTACTAAAGCCAATCAAAACCAGTCAGCAATTCACCCAGCAAAAAAAGTAAAGCTGAATCAAAAAGTGCAAACAAATCATAAAATCATTAAAAAAAAAAAAAAAAAAGCAAAACTTGTGTTAGAGCAAAAGTAAAAACAAAAACATCAAAGTGGATAATGATGTTTTCCAATGGCTTCAACAAACACGGCATGCAAAAGCAAATCATAGGAACAAAATCCAAAACAGCACAAGTGCAGATACAGCCGAAAACAAATCAGAGGCCATCACACACCTTTCTCCAGCATGCACCACCCATTCTAGGAGTCCCGCTTACAAAAACCCCCCTACGACTCCTCGACGGACCCATCTGACCCCCCCAAGCAACAAGTGTCTGAGCTGCTGTTTTTTTTGTTTGTTTGTTTTTTTTCTGTTGTTTTTGCTTGTTACCAAGGAGATTCTTTTCTAACCTGCGAACCGCGTGTTCGGAGACGCTGATGCTGCGGGAGCGGAAAGCCTCCATGGCCGAAAGGTCCCTCAGCTCTTTAACTGGAGAGCTGCTGCTATTGGCTACAGATGCTGCCGGCTTTGCCACTTTTCCAGCCCGCAGGCTGGGGGCCGAGGTCGGCATTACGTTGGGCGGTAAAGGGGTGGGTTGTCGTGACAATGGAGGTGGTTTGGGAGCAATAGTGGAAGGAGTGGTTTTTCAAAAGTACACCAGGAGACGGCAGGAATCATCACCCGAGCACCGCAGCGACACGAGCAGTTGACGGGGGGGCGAACGCCACGCAGGGTGGGGGGAGGAGGGCGGGGCACAGAGCACAGACATCAAAGGAGGGGCGGGGCCAGGAGCAATGTGTGGGGGGAGGATCCAGGATGACACAACCACCCCCAAAACCACAACCATAACGCAGCACCCAATCGCAGGAGGCAGCAGAGGAGGAGGAGGAGGAGGAGGAGCAGGGGTCAAATAAAGAAACAAAAAAACATAAGGTGAAAATTAACAGCAGTGAACAACATGAGTCAGATAACAGGAGAACGGAGAAAGAAAAGAGGATTTAAGAAAGGGTAAAACCAAAAAATAAAAACACACCAGCTACAAAGCAGAGGGTCAAACAGCCTCTGCTACTCAGAAATCAAAAAATACACAGGAAGTATTCAGGAAAGCAACAAAATACACATTTCAGCAGGTTCAAAGTGACGGAAACGACTAATGTGACAGAATTATAGAAGTAGGGATGAGTCGTATGGAGGATCAAAAGTGCCACCATCCATAAATAAATAAATAAGTTGCTAAATAAATGCTGAAGTATGTTAAAATATTCACATTTTAACACATAACACAGAAATGTGTTCTGTTTTATCAGAAAATATTTGTGTTCTGATAAAACACATAAATGTTTCAATGTTATAGATGTTATTTATATTCTGCATTTAAAACAATAATATCTAATAATTAAAATTAAATTATTTAAATATAATCAAAATGCTAAAGTTTAAGTGTTTATCTGTACTCTTTACCTGTCAAAGTCAGGTGGTGGGCCAAAGCCTGCTAAAGACAAGGCTATTGGTCTGTCATTTCATGAACTAAAGAATAAAAAAATATATTTTTATTACAAAAATACATGATTTTAACACACAAACCATTTTTTTTATTCTGTATTTAATAAACCGACAATAGTCTAAATATATGGAATTGTTCTAAATAATTATCTCCATTTTCTTAAATTATCATATCCATGAGTCTGAAGTAAACATACGTTTACTGGATTGTGGCAGTTTTGGCCCATGACAGGACTAAAGCACAGGCTTTGCAAAATAGAAAGCAAAACATCAGAAATTTAACTAAATCAAACAATCGGACTAAAGTTGTGGATTGGAGAACAGCAGGTCAAATACTAAAGAATACAAGAAAAGCTTTGGATTTAAAAAAAAAAAAAATCTCGAAAGTAAACCAGCATTGAATGAATGAACGTAATGACGTGCTGAGCACCAATCCTGCAGCAGACATTAAAAGCACAAGGATGATGATGCCATGTGTGAGTTACTGGAGGTAATATTGATTATTGGTGTAATATTAGTAGAGGAACCACAAAGAGAACCTAGCAGAGGACCTCATTTGTCTTATTTTGTCATGTTGCAACCACAGACATTTTATATCACACACCAAACGTCCAAACTGCAGCCAGAGGCCCTCGATAAAAATAGTAAAAAATTACCACCAATTCAGTTTGATAGTAAATAGGACCAGACATCCAGTGGCTTTTACACCAAATTAGTATGTTTTGATCTAAACCAATCAAAGATCGGACATCGGGTTGCACTGAATTTTATCTAGTGGTATCAGATTAAAATGAACACCACACTTTTAAGGTTTTTATCTGCGATGAAAACAATGCATCCGTTTGCTTCCACTTCACCAATATGTACCACTTTGTGTTAGTCTGTCACATTAACAAAACAGGAGTTTGTGGTTTTAACTTGACAAACTGCAATGTTACAAATACCCCTTGAAACTGGACATCAGTCAAATATTAGTGAAAACACCACATTCGTTCAGCATTTTGGAGGATGGAAGAGGCGTTTGTGTTTGCCATTTTTCATGAGGTTCTTTAGTTCTTTATGTTTAAAACCAAACTAATCTCTTGAAACATTTTTTTTTTCCAACAGAACAATATTTGCTAATTAGCTCCAGTTACTTTCAGTACCCGTGTTGTATATATGTTCTTTTTTAATGCTGTTCAGGTGGAAGTAGAACTAATAGCCAATGGTTGTACTAATGTTTCTTTTAGTTGGTTCAACTGCAAAACGGAAAAGAAACAACTTACTCAAAGAACGGCTGCTTACAACTCAGAGTTCCCCTCATGAACATGGAATGTGCTTCTTACCATAAACACCAGTGAAATGATAGAGAAAGAAGAAAAAGTTTTAGCTCTTCTCTGATCTCTTCCTGGTGTCTGTATGACTGTAAAGTAGTGAGTGAGAAACAAAATGCAAAAACAAAAAAACAACCTAGTTATATGACGCTAGCAGCTAAACAAAATAAAAATAAAAAATGCTACATCACACAAGTGATGGCGTTAAAACAGCATCCACTGTGAATCGCTTGGCATGACAAATTGTGACAGAATCGATTTTAAAAATGCAAACAGAAGATGTAGAAGGAATAATGATCACCATGGCAACCTGAGAGGAGTCACAGCGGTTAAACACATCAGCGTATTTACCCCCGTCCCTCCTGATGTCGGCCACATTGGGCTGTGTGCGGTGCTGCCGGCTGCTACGTCAGCAGAGCGAGGAAACGTGCTTTACCTTTTGGGTCTCTCGTTGAGGCTGGTGCTCCGTGCGCGGAAGGGACTTTGCTCGTGTCCGTCGTCAAACGGAAGCAATGCGTTGGAGCGCAAGCCCTGCAGAGAAACGTTCGCAGGGGTCACTCTGAAATGCGCCGACACCAGTCAGTCCAGAGGCAAAAACATTGAAAACAGAATAAAAACCACTCTCTGGGTTTAAGTGCCAGGTTAATGTGATGTAAACACGCAAGACAAATTATTTTGAGGATTTTTGTCCACCTTAATCGTGGCACATATCCCACAAAATTCACAAAAAAAAAATTAGTTTATATCAGGCCTAAAGCCTGAGCCCGATGCAACCGGACTAATTAACTTTAATTAGTAAAACAGACATTTTAATTAAGATTTTAATGCTTTCGTTTTTATTCCATAGTTTGAGTAACTTCTGCCATTTTTAGCTTCTGTTCAACATCTTGCAGCTCCATTTTGTCGTTTGTTGTAACAGCAGGGTGAGTCAAGTGGAAATCCTCTGGGATGTGTGACTGATAGGAGCGGAGCAGGGTGCAGCTGCACCCGTTTTTCTTTCCTCAACAGGGTAAGCTGTTGAGGATAATAAGTCAAAATAATAAATTTATCTCTATTATTTAGACTACAATAAGTAGTTTAATACAACTTTATACGGTGGATTCTCATTTGGTTTTCTCTGTGCTGGACGTATTGTATGCTTTTTAAACGCACCACAAAAGCCTGAACCCGACGCAACCCGACCTTCAAGCAAATAACTTTGACCCGACCTGGCCCAATCCGATCACCTAGATTGTTTCCGATCTAAATATGAACATTATTCATATTTTCCCACAAAAATTTGGAGGTAATGAACCGTTGAAAATGTTTCACCTTGGTGATGTACTGAACAAAGTCCTTGCGGAAGGGGAGTCTGCAGCGTATGAACCACATGGCGATCACATGATGGGCCAGGGATACGATGTATTGATTGAATCTGATGGGGGCAAACAGAAATGAATCAAAGAGAGCCTGTGCAGCTGACAGAATGCACATTGATATGTGACGGCACTAACTTGGACGGATTAGTGTAGGGCAGCGAGATGGCGAACACGCTGACGTACTGCTCGGCTACAAAGTTGGCGTACAGATGGGGTAAGCGCACCAGAGCTGCAAGACACAGAGGACACCAAACATTACACACTTACATCCTCAGATTATATCTAAACAGATCAGCTTCGAGAACTCACTAGAGAGAAACTCAAGCATGGGAGACGCCATGGCAACGGTGGCAGAGATGTGGGTGAGCTTGACTATCAGAGCCGGGAGAAGCTTGATCATGATATCAGGCATCTCCACTGTGCACATCGTCAGAGCCACCACACACTGCTTGGCACAGCGATAGATGAGGCCGGTCTCCAGACACTGAACCAACTCTCTCTGCAGGAGGAGAAGGAAATTAAAGCCGGGAAGGTTGGGTGTTGATCTGAAATCTAAAAATGATTAAATTCTAAACCTAATAATGTCTACCTGTCTGGATTGGTCCAGGTAGCTATGGTAAGAGGTTATCGCCGTGAGAACGGGAACCACAGCCAGCTGGACATCTGTGCGGGAAAAACCCTCAGGCATCCTTTTCAAACGCTCCGAGATCTGACGATCCGTCACCTTTACAGACAGAAATGACGCGGCTCAACACCGACTACTGGCTTGGGAACTCGTTAATGTGTGAATGTGGGCTACCATGGCGCAGAGCGTGGAACAGAGCTGGTCCAAGCTGCAAGACGAGGTGAGCAGCAGCACTTTGTACTGCAGCGTCCAAGGGAGTTTGTCCAGAACAAGTTTCAACACCTTCCAGTCCGTCTCCTAGGAAACAAATAAATGAAACCAAATTAAAGTCTTGTGTGCGCTGGCCTGTTTGGAACGGACAGTGGTGGAGAAAGTACTCAAAAAATTTACTTAAGTAAAAGTACAAATACAGAGACAAAAATGTGCTCAAGTAAAAGTCAAAGTACCACATTAACATTTTACTTAAGTAAAAGTAAAAAAGTACTGGTTTTTAAAAATACTTAAGTATTAAAAGTAAAAGTACTTGCTAATGCATTGCCTAATCACTAATATCATTAAGTGTACCGATCATA
Source organism: Poecilia reticulata (assembly GCF_904066995.2). Taxonomy (NCBI): domain Eukaryota; kingdom Metazoa; phylum Chordata; class Actinopteri; order Cyprinodontiformes; family Poeciliidae; genus Poecilia; species Poecilia reticulata. The sequence continues at coordinate 12,056,733 of NC_088830.1, forward strand.
TGATCATATGCCACAGATAAAACATGTTTTTATTGAGTTTACTCTGTAACATAGTTTAGACTTAGATATGTGATTCTATGCATCATAATTTCAGGGATGGAAACATCTCGTCTCCTGTCCTAACATAACATGAACTTCACTTTTTTGCCACACATTTATTTTGAAAGAAATCCAACTGGCAGAGGAGGACATGGAACCAAGGAGCCTCGTAGCAGAGTTGTAGTCTGGACCACTGAACCCAAGACCAAATCAAAACCAGCACCCCATGCTACATGACAATAAAATTAAGTGCACCTATCAAAACTGCTTCTCAAATTGATCTGAAAGGTTCACTTTCCCACCTAGATATTAAATACTTAAGAGCTGAAATAAATTTAACCAGTATCAATTCAAACTCTTCCTCATTCTGTTTTGCTTTCATCTCTGTGCCACAATACACAGAGGTCTCCTGCCATCCCTAAAAAAAAAATAACGCCCTGTGCGGTTGCCCATATTGCCAATGTCAGAAATAATAATTGTCTGCACCATTAAACATAGCAATTAACAACGCTAAACTATGAACACTGTCCAAGGCCCAATAAGCAAGAAGTAACCAAGCAGGAGGAGCACCGTGACTGTTCTCATCCTCCCTCCTGCTGCAACGTCTGCCACCATGACAGGTGACGAAAACAAAGAGCAATGAGCATGCTCTGCGTTCCTACGTTCTTGTTTTATTTATTCACCAATTAAATATAAAAATATTTTAATGAAATAAAATAGCTACTGCAGTCTACGCAGAGCATTACAAGAACAAAGAACGGCTCTCAGTGAGGCTTCAGCACTATAGGACTTAGTCAAGATCCGTCCAGAAGAATCGGATCGTCCATGAATGTCATATTACAATATTGCACTTTGGTCACAGCGTTGTCCCATACCTGCGACATGTCAGTCATTGCAGATGCAACATGTGTCTCAGTCAATACAGCTAGCTTTGCTAGCATCACGTCCACGGAGCTTATCTTTCTTTAAGATTTCCTTCCAAGTGACGTTAAAAATTGGACGAAGTCCCCACCGTCTGTGAAAGCGAAGCGCTGCTGATTTTACATGTCGCCATATCTTATTATTTATGCAGCGCTTCCGTACTATTATATTACTGACGCTCAGAGGAAACTACTGCGCATGTCTTGGAGCTCCGCGTGTGAGTAAAGGTAGAGCCGATGGGTGACAACAGACAGTAAGTCACGTTATTGCTCGGATTTTACGGCGCCACCTTAAGTCCCTGAACTTCACATTTTAACGGAAGAAAAGAGCAATGCGACTTGGATGTAACGAGTAACGCGACAGTTTTGTAGAAATGTAGTGAAGTAGAAAGTACAGATACTTACTGTAAAATGTAGTGGAGTAAAAGTAGAAAGTATCCATTATTAAATCTACTTAAGTAAAGTACAGATACACGAAAAATGTACTTAAGTACAGTAACGACGTACTTGTACTTCGTTACTTCCCACCACTGGGAACGGAAAACCAAATAAGAGACTGTAATATATTTACTCATGCGAGTTATAATGAGTAATGAGCATGCAGTCAGTCACCAACTCAAAATCCCAAAATATTAGGGGATAAAATTCTAAATCAACAAAGTGGAAAAGTAAGGGCTAAAACAAACCATTTCAATATAATTCCATATTAAAATCAATGTATTTATGAAGAATTATTACATTTGATCCTTTTTTAAAACTGACCAATACTTGGAACATGATAAAAACTCATTCTAAACTTTAAGTCTGATCTAGTTTATGTCTACAGATGTGTCTAAAACCCCTGTGATTACTAGTTTCTTCACAGTAAATCCTCATAATCTCATTAAAAAAAAAAAAAACACAGGCGGCTTCCCTGTGTCGGGTTATATGTGTACCATCTTGAGGCACTGCAGCAGGACGCTGAAGGCAGGCGCGTAGGGAAGGCAGGCTGAGCGGATGGAGGCTGCTGAAGCAGGAGGAGCCGCAGCGGCCGGAGCAGGACAGCCAGCAGGGGGCGATATAGAACCTGACGGCTTCTTATCGCAAACCCGCTTCTCTGGCTCCCTGAAAAACCAAACGGCTTTGTCACATTCAGGCCGCTTCGAGCGAGATGAGCTTCTTTTGTGCGCGTCTCCGTTTTTTTACCCGGCGTCACAGTAACAGTAAGGGCTGAACCTCATCGCTCCGTCCTTGTTGGGCACCCCGACGCGGTGCAGAGAGTCGGCACGCATCATCAGGAAGAAATCAAACACCTGAACAAACAAGTTGAAAAGAAGAAGAAAAAAAAATAAATAATGCAGGCCGGAGCTGAGCAGAGATGAAATGTGAACAGAAAATTGATTGGTTTTTACCTGTAGCCGAACAGCAGAAGCAACAGCTGAGCAGTACTTGTTCTTGTAGTGGAGCTGCAGGTGGCTGATAAGCAGCTCATAAACACGACTGGCGTGGCTGGCTGGCAGGCTGTAAAGTTTGCTCTGTCGTAGGACAGAGTAAGAGTTCTTCATAATCCAACTCCACACCAATAACACATTTCTGCAAAAACAGACGCAACGCTGCCAGAGACGTACCTGCAGGATCTCCAACAGCCCCAGCACTGCAGTCTTGACATCCTCCATGGGAGAGTCAGCTGTGGGGTCAGAAGCCTCCAGGGATCCGGAGCAAACCAGAGAGCGACTGGCCACCTGTACGGAGAGCTAGACTTCAACCTGACTGAACTGGAAGTGACTAAACGCCTCCGAGATCTCGTCTTCGCCTGCGTTTACCCTCTCGATGATGTCCAGGAGGCTGGTGAAGTGATGCGTGTTGCAGCCCTCGGCGAGGTCCACCAGCAGCTGGGTGGCCTGCTTTCTGACCGCCAGGTCCCGGTCGTCAGCGATCCCATTGAGCTGAGGGATCACCACCTTCTCAATGAGCTCGTCCTGGAGAAAAAGCAACAAAATGGAAAAAGAGCAGGGGCTTCTAGATAAATCTTTACTTTACATCAAATTAATCAGGGCTGAAACAATTAATTGGTTATTGAAATAATCGATAATAGTCAACACATTTAGTAATTGGATAATTGTTAGTGGAGTATTCAGACTAAGAAAAAAGCCATTTGCTGAAAAAAAAAAAACCAAACATTCAGAGCAGTAATTAAGCCCTAATCATATAAAACGTACATACATTCAAGATATCTGTAAATATGCTTTAGCAGAGTTTAGCAGAGTTTCAGCTTCAGTTAACATAAACGATCAAACTTACCAAAAAGTTATATAAAAACAAGTTCAGTTTCTAACTTTTAAATAGCTTTGAAATGGAAAACAGCCCACAATGGAAAGTCTTTCATCTGATCAGTGCACTGAATTTACAGATAAATGCAGATGAGTATTCAAACCTCATAGAGCTGGCGATTAGTACTCAGAACGAACGACAGGATGTGAAGAACTTTGATCCTGATCCCACTGCGCATCTCGTTCCTTTCAGAGTGACAAAGAGAGGACTCATCAAGAGTCTGAGCAAAGCTGAAACGGGTGGACTGATTCCAGACAGAGCGCGTCCTACCTGAAGAATTTTTCCATCAGGCAGTGGAGGCTCTGGATCCAGCCGTCCTTCGCAGGCTGAATGGATTGCGCTCTGTACGAGACGAGGGTCAGCACCGAGGCGTCCTGTCGCACACAGAGATAAAAAATGAGAATGGAAGGCGACCCGGAGGAGAGGACAGAAATGCAGGGCAGCACAGGGAGTACGAACGGGTCTCTTGTCTGCACATTTCTCCACCAGACTGAAGAACTTCTCCGTGGAGCCGTGGTAGCCGTTCTGCTCATACAGCTCTTCCACTGTGGTCAGGAGCTCGTAAACGATGGCCTTCAGCTCGGCGCTGCCTATCATCTGACAACGCACACAACAACAAAAACGAGCTCAGTCTCTACAGACCTGTTCATTTCCCACCTCCTCTCCGTGCGCGTTGTGTTTGCGTGAACCTGGATCTGCTGCAGCAGCCGCTCTATGATGCCCAGCAGGATGTCCCATGTGACCACCTGCAGCTCTTTGCCATACTTCTTAATCAGCCTGGTGATGGAGAGGACGATCTCATATGACACCACCTCGTTGGCACATGACATGGCCTGAAAGCAGAAGTCAGGCGACCACAGTTATTACTCAGCAGGTCCGTCTGACTTGTCTGTATGCTTTGATTTAAATATAGCTCTTACATTTAGGGTTTAAGTGAGCTAGCCTAAGAGTGAAGCAACGATGCCTCTCTATCATCTGTTGCTGCATGCTGTCTGGCAGCTGGCTGAAAGCAGAGTACTACATCTTGCTCTTAAGTATTTAACCTGTTTCAATATATTTCTGGTGATTCAAAATGAGTCAAGTTATTACTTGGAACAAAAGAAGCACCATGCATTGTTCTTGTTTTGAAACTATATTCTGTATTAAACAGACAATCACAGTCTAGGCAGGACACCCTGACTATTAACAACCCAATAACAATGTTATACTTGCGCTTATCAGAAAGAGCAGAATGGCATAAATTATAATATTTGGAGCAATAAGCACCAGGAAGGCAAAAAAATGAATGATGTATTAGATTGAACTTAGTTCCAGTCCAACTAATATCTTCTTTCAGTGTTGAAGTTTTGCCGCCATCCAGCAGAGGGCGCCACTGGTCATCCTGAAGTAGTCAGTTGATACAAAAAAAAAAAGGCAGCCATACCAAAACGGAAAAGAGAAGCAGTCCAAACAGAGTGCGGTGTGGGATGCAAAATGCACTTTATGCGGTTCTGTTGTGAAATATAAACACTCGACAAGCTCCTCGAGTTTCATCTTAGTAGCGCCGCTCACTGCAGGCTTACAATTAAACAAAAAGCGGTATGTAAACAAGCACCTTCTGCTTCCGTCTACCTTAATACTGAATGAGACGGGAAGTCTTTCCACCTCCCACTGTGAACATCGCTAATAAACTAAGTAGATTATTTGGGGTTCCATCTTTATATTTCTGTGAAGATTTTGACATTTAGGTGCCAAAAACCGACCGGCTGCTGGCCTGTTTCGGTCGAAAGATGTAGAGAGCGCCTCTCTAATGCCAACAGCTTAAACGCCGTGGCTGCTACATGCAGAACTGGGGAAGTAGTAGGGCCCACTGGCAAAACAAAGACACACAGCCAAGGATAGTCATCCTGCACATTCATGTTTGGAGGAAAATTCATGTTTGGAACATTCATGTGAAGTCTGATTAGGAAGATTCAGATTCAGATGTGTTCATACTGGAATTTGAACAATTTAAGACAAACAAGTGTATATAGTGTCACAACTCGAGCTGTAAATGTGTGCGAGTAGATTAACATGAATGAACTGGTTACCTTGTAGAAAGATGGCAACACTAGTGTCGGTGTGTTTTTTAGAGCAGGGAGTCTGTGGGCGCCCCACAGAGCCATTCCCACAAAGAACACGGCTCCTCTCAGCAGTGGAGCGTCCTCCATGTACACCCTGGTGGACAATCCACTTTAAACACCAGAATATTTATTTTTCAAACAAAGCATTAGTGGAAATAATAATAATTTTTTTAAAAACATGACAAGAACAATACCTCTCCTCCATGATGCGGCACATGGTGTAAATAGCGCTGTGGCCCAGATGCGTCCCCAGGACTTTCCTCATCAGCTGGAGACACACAGCAGCAAAAAGGAAAAAAATAAAACATACATGAGCCAGACGTATGAGCATTTCTAAAATCAAAGCAAATATTTATCTGCAGCGGTTCCCTTCCCCACCTTCCAGCAGGATTCGCAGAACTCCTTCACGTTAACCGTACGGCAGAGCGTTATAATGAAGACAGTGAGGGACTCAGAGGGCAGGCAGTTGTAGCACACAACGGCATCCAAGACCTGGAGCGCCACCTGGACGCAACAAAACACAACCAAAACTATGATTAGCATCGCTAACATGCAACGTAACTACACAAAAATATTACAACCGAGTCCCACCACTGGTTATGACTACTAGCTTTATAGTTTCTTTTGAAAGTTTAGCGTAAAAGGAAAGGTTGATCAAGAAGATACCTGAGAAAATTTTATGTTTTAAGGCAACTGACTGTTCTTGAGGAGCACTAATATATTTGTAAACTCTGGGTAGGTTGCCAGAGGATCACAGTCCCTATTAAACTTACTGTTGCTATTAATTAAGCTTATTTCAATTACTAAATTTACTAGCTGTTAATTAGTTTTTGAAAAACGTCAGAAATTAAAGTGAAATGGGTTAAACAGTTGATCAGGATGTAGTTTTTCTTTGTTTTTATTTAAAACCATATCTTCTCCTGACATCACAAACAAAGTCTTACAATGAAATCTGGATATTAAACATCAATAATCTTTATCCAATATATTATCTTGAAGGGTATTGTAAGCCAGACAGCAGAAAAGTCTTAAGTACACAAATCAATATTTCAATAAGTTATTTTTTTAAGAAGTGCACCATAGAGACAACACCAACCTCTATGTCAGTGGATGATGTTGTTCTGTTGCACAGAAGACAGATTTTCCTGCAGAAAGCAGACGGTCAATACGTGCAAAATACCAACAAACTGTAAAAAAAATAGCATCTATACATAAATGGGTCTGACAGAAAGAAGTTAATAAAACCCTCAGGTGTTTCCATGTGTTACTGCAACTTACTGCACCATGCTGGAGACGTTCTGATCCAGATAGCAGCTGTTGTACTTGACCAAATTCACAAGAACATGGAGAAAGTCTGAGGTGAGACCTATGTCCATCCACAGGAGGACGAACCGTGCTGAGAGAGAAAAAAACGTTTTAATGGAAATGAGAAGTGAAGCAACTTATTATTAGGACTGGTGTGTTGAGAAGATGCAAAAGAAAAAGCTGTTAGTTAAAAGAACTTATTTACTCTTTTTTTTTTTTTTTTTACCTATGTCCTCCTCCAAGTACGTGATGTCCTTCCCATTTTCAGTCAAAGCCTTGAACACCTCCAGTCTTTCTGAAAGGTCCTCGTTGCAGGGTTGGTAGTCTCTGATCACCTTAAAAAAGTACGCCCTCAGAGGACCGAGCCACTCACCCTTGGAAAAAACAACAACAACACTCTGATTAGCCCATTTTGGACTCAAATGACATTTTCTGGGAGTCGATATCTGACACTTTTAGAGATAATATAACATTTTGTGTGTGTAACATCAGACTGTTGACATGTTCTTATTGTTTGTAATTCATTCACTGAATTACAGGCAGACTGCGCTCATCATGAACCACTTTTAAAACCCGGGGTCCTGAATCCACATCCTCAATTTCCTTTCCAATCTCGTGTCTCTCTGACAAAATTTCTACTGGTTTCTTCCTCCTCCTCATTAAGCAAATAATCATCATATGAGCTTATTATTATCATTCCTTCAAGCTATTGTTCATCGATGCCCAGATTTACGATCTCTGTTCTGATGCCGTTCTTCTTTGGCACCAGGTTCAGCTGTTCTCATTCCAAGTTTGTTTGTTGTAGGATTTTGTTTTGACTTCAGACTTGTGCATATTTTGCACAAGATGAATCATGTCTACCTGTCCTTGTATGATGGCCCTGAGAAGCTGCAGGACCGCATGTCGGGCCTCTGCCGGCTGCTCCGGGGACAGCATGTCCTCCACGGCTTTCCACACAGCCTCCACCGCATTCTGAACAACACCGAATCACAGGTTTCATGAATGTGGAGAATTCCACATGTTGCTCTTACAAAAAAAACAAAACATAGTAGACAAACAAAAACATTTCAGTCACCTCCTCAAATTTTTTGATTTTTGCCAGATCGCAGATTTGGTTCATCATCCGGATGCGGTTGCTCAGGCCACAATCAGGATGCAGTTCCTGCAAAAACAAAACAAAAACAAAAAAGCAAAGGTGCCATGAAAAATATGAGGGAAGATATTAGGTAAGATCAAAATACTTGAAAATATTTATAAGCAGATTAATGTATTTTTATTTATTATTCAAAACTTCTGTGTGTGGTTTCTAAGTAACTTTCACCTTTAAACCCACAAAAACTACCACAAAACATTCCGCCTTGAAATATGCAACACAACCGATATTTCTTCATCAGTTTCACTAAATACATGGTGTAATATGTCTGAAATGACCACGGAGAGCGGCTCTTCGACACCAGACACAAAACATCTGCAAAATACCAGCTTGGTTGCACAGACAGAGGCTTCCTACCTCACCAGAGTCAACGTATTTCAAGCTGCATTTAACATGGAAACTCTAAGCTGCAAAGACACAGACGAAGGAGGAGCGCCCGGGGACAGGACCAGAAGCAAAGTCTGAACAAATATGTACAGAAACGCAGTTTTATTCACCTTTATTATGTCGGCTGTGATTATAAACTCTGGCAGCTTTGAGTCACACTGCTTCGTTTGCTGCCGTTGCGTCCCGAGCCCAAAGATCCCCTTCACTTTTTCTTTGAGCGTTTCTTTGCTTTGCTGCTTATTCATTGCGAAAGTCCTTCAAAGCTGCCTCCGATGGAAGCCTGAAAAAGAAACAAGGATATCGTAATTTAGTTTTTTATTTTTAAACAGATGTAGTGATAAGAGGTTGCAAATCAGGAGCTTCCTGTGTTGTACTTCAACTCCATGAACTATAAATTGTTGAGATTAACAAGACAAAATATAAAACAGCGAGAAAACATATTTAGCTCTTTCTAAATGACTGACGTGTATAAAGTCTATTACCTAAATTTACCAAATAGTGCTGTGCCCATCTAGGATGTAGTTGTTTTTACCCAGCATTCTTTGCAAAACAGCCAAGCTCACTCAGACTGGAAGACTGAACGAGCTTGTTTTGGGTCAGCTAGATTTATAGCTGAGATTCAATTATACAATGTGCGGTTGCAAAGGTGGCATAATGTGAATGAGTTCAAACTCTCGAAAGCTGACTTCTCCTCTGGTTGAGGGGCAGAACGGGTGCAGGGTTAGTCCGTTTTATCCTGCGTAGCTCCGTAAATTCATCAGCAGATGGTAAACAGGTCATTTAATGCTGCCCCGGAGTGCAGCTCGGCAGCCTGTAAATGTGTAAACCCAGGGGGCTGGTTTTAGGAGTTCACTGTCATGTGGACTTGACAGAGGGGAGGATGGGAGGGAGCAACCAAACAACGGCTGGTCTGTTTCAGTCCAACAACAACAACAACATCTGTGCCAGGTATCCTCCTGCCACAATAAAACATGACTGCAAGGACACCATAAACAGTGCGTCATCATAAGAAACGAACAATGGCTCGGCTGAAGGCTCTGCTGTGCTTTGCCATGCCTCACACAGGCTAACATTGCTTTGGTATTGGAAGATTTATGGACATAAACTAGATAGCGACACCTCTTGGCCCCCTTTTTTCTCTCACCTTACGGAAGCGGAGTCGCTGTCTTCTTCATTTATCCGAGGCTTCGCCCTTTGGAAGCCAAACAGGCCACCAGCTGCTGCTGTGCATTCATATAACTTACTATTTGTTGCCGAAAGCTTGTTCTCAGACCTCCACTCCCCAACCGGATGACACATAAATGCTCTGACAAGCGACACTTCCTGTGAAAACACGCTTGCCGCGCTCCCTCATGGGAAGTGGAGTTCTAGGACAGTTGAAGGTGTTTTTCTTTTTTCTAGTCTGGTTTTTATTGTGAGTAAAGAGTGTCTTCAAAACAAGTAAGCAATTTTCATGGTACTATAAACCACAGTGAAACTATTTATTGTAGGAAAGTCTTTGACAAGCAATGTAAAATGAAGCTTTTACAGTTATTAGCCTAAGAGTTAGCTAACCGTGCTAACTGCTGAAGTTGGCTTCTTATTGACTTAAGACATGTTCTAGGTGCTTTTAAGGCAAGCCATTTGTGCATTTACTCAAACATAACCTGAACATTTCGTTTACAGGTAAGTTGAAAGGTGATTTTGTGTGGGGCAACATTGGGGCAATAAATTTTGTTCAAAAGAAAAAAGGAAACTGACAAAAAGATTTGAAACAGAAAAAAATATTTTGAAAAATGAAAAAATATTTTAAACTGGAAAAAAAGACATTAGAAACTGAAAAAGATTCAAACAAACAAATTAAAATGACAAGATATGAAACTAAAAAAGTTTTGATACTGAAAAAAAAAGTTCAGTTTGAAATTTTGTATTTTACACGTTTTATTCCTTTTGAACAAACAAGTGCAAATGTGTTCTGCAAAGCTCTGCTAATGAACAATCATTTGCTGTGTTGAACCAAGGACCGAACTAAAAGTAGCAGGATCCTGGCCCTTGACGACTGACTTTAGGCACCACTGCTATAGTGCAAGACAACAAAAAAGTAAAAATGTTCGAAATTTCTAGAAAATGTGACATTCCAAATATCCAACAACAAAGATGGTGGAACTTCAGAAATTGTGAATTATACATTTGGTTTTCCTTTGTTGCATATGAAAAGTTTATTAGCAATAATGTTTTTTTATTACATTGTATTTTGTAAAATGCTGTCTTTCGCCAAAAAATATGTAGATTATCGCTACAGTGGTGTATAATCTCATCTATATTAAACCTGTTTTATGTGATCCCCAGTGGAGCTGAGAGACTACGATCCGGAAACCAACTTCGTGTACTGCCCTGTGCAATGCTTCGTAATGTCCGCTGTGGGACGACAAGGCTGTGTTATGTAGTTCAGAGTTTGAAAATGAGTTCTCCGTATTTCATGCAAAGCAGCTCTGTTCTCACCCGGAGCAGCAGTCACAGCGCGGGCGGTGGACCCGCGGCCTCTCTGAGGTCCAAACTCAGCAGCAGACAGAGGGATGTGGACGCCGTTCCTGCACGGAAGGTGAAGGTGGAGGCGGAGGAGGCGACAGTATCCGAAGAGAAGCCCTCTTTGACCCCTTCATCCAGCGGTATGTTCACGTTAGGCTCACCAGAAACACTGACATTATAAATCTGACAAAACAGAAACAGGCCCTTATTTAAATACTTTGCATAAGGTTATTTGCGCATGTGTAAAGTCTAAAGTACGGAGCCCGTCTGTCTGGTGACATGTGAGAAGAAAATAATAAAAGTTGTACCTCGAGATGTTAAGTGGTGGCTACGACTTGCTTTTTATGTTGTTTTTTTTTCCCTCCCATGTCACCAGACGGCCTCCGTAGTAAATAAGTCCTAACTTTGTTGATTCAAGCCTCTCTTCAGAGTGCCAGTGGAACAGTCTAAACTCGGTCATATTGGAGAGAGTTTCTGTACAACTGATTTTTAAATCTTGCAACACATTCTCAACTCTATGGATTTGTTGCAGTGGTGAACCTTTACTCTAATCTCAGATATGTGGCAGTCTCTAGCAGAGTTTTATTATAGAGTTGCCGGTATTTAACTCCATCCTTCTCTCCATTAACTATGTCCCACACCATTATACTGCCACTATCATGTTTCACCATGGGGGTGGTGTGTTTAGGGGGATGTGCATGGTTGGTTTCCCACCCGAGTTGTGGATCTGTGCAGCTCTTCCAGAGTAACCATGAACCTTTTGGCTGCTTCTCTGATTAAAACTCTGCCCATCAGTTTTCATGCACAAGCCCTTTATTATTTATTTTATTTGTCATGAAATGAACAAACAACTGACATGTTTGTAACATTTAGTCTCTTATAAATGTATTCTTGTGCATTCCTTCTCTTTGTTGATGCCATATTTTGTCCCTTTTATATGTTTTCTTTTGCCTAGATGGCTGCCAGCAACGCCTCCGGCCGATCACAGAGATTGAAGCGTCATCACCGCCGCCGCCTCGCGGTCGCAGGAGGAGACAGGTTAAGGTGGAGTACGACAGAGACGATGGCGCCTCCCGGGTAAAGGCGGAGCACTGGGAGCCTCCGGACTGGACGAAGCAGTTGGGTTTCATCCGTGAGATGAGGAGCGGTCGAGACGCCCCAGTGGACAACATGGGAGCTGAGAAATGCTACGACACACAAGCCCCCGCACATGTAGGCGTGAACTGCGTTGCGTTTGTTTTAAAGTTTTAAAATACACTGTGTCTGTGGAGCTAAGTACTCCATCCCTTTTCACAGGTGAGGCGTTTCCAGGTGTTGGTGTCGCTCATGCTGTCCAGTCAGACAAAGGACCAGGTGACGGGCGCAGCGATGCAGAGGCTTCGGGCGCATGGCTGCACTGCAGAGAATATAGTTGCCACCGACGACAAAACGCTGGGAGAGCTCATCTATCCCGTCGGCTTCTGGAGGGTAACGCCCCCCGATTTTACCAGCTTGTTTCATTTCTTCTGTTTGCTTAAAAAGCTATGAATCAAAACTGAACCTCCTTCTAATCCGCTGCAGAACAAGGTGAAGTTTCTGAAGCAGACGTCGGCCATGCTAGTGACGGAGTTCGGGGGAGATATCCCGAACAGCGTGGAGGGTCTGGTTCGCCTGCCTGGAGTCGGACCTAAGATGGCCCACCTGGCTATGGACATCGCCTGGGACCGCGTGTCTGGCATAGGTGTTTTATCACTAATGGTGGCCATTTTGAAGTAGCAATAGTTTCAGAATATAAATATATGCAGCTATCTGTCATTCAAAATGAGTAAAGTGTTGCGTGGTTAGTGATGAACAATGTAGTGAACCTCGTTCTCTAAAGGACCTTGTCTCTAAGCTGACCCACGGCTGCAGGAATGTGTGTGTGTGTGTGTGTGTGTGCGTGCATGTGTGTGTGAGCGTGCTCCCTGAGGGGACTCGTCTTCACTGGTGGTTTGTGTTTAGGAGTGGACACGCACGTGCATCGCATCTCCAACAGGCTGGGCTGGCTCAAGAAACCAACCAAGAACCCAGAAGACACACGCAAGGCCCTGGAGGAGTGGTTGCCAAGGTAACCACGATACAGTTTTTAACAAAAATAGCCTCACAGATTGTAGACCTTTTTTTTACTTAAAGATTTGCTTTTAGTTCAAGTTATTTTTGCTCTTGTTCTTTCCCTCTGCATGCCATGTATCCTTTCTCCATTTCTGCTTTGTCTTCCTTCCTTTCCTTCTTTGCACTCTTCCTTCGTTTCTCTTCTTCCTAATGTCCTACCTTCCTTCTTTCTCCCTTTCGTTTATGTCCTTTTTTCTTTTGTCCTTCTGACTTTCCTTACTTGTTTTGTTGCGTCTGTCTTTTTTTCCTGCTTTATATAATTCTCCTTCCTTTTTCCATTTTTCTGTTTTTCTTTCTCTCTTTCCGTGTTTATTATCCAGAATTCTTTTCATTTCTGGACTTAAAATAAATACAAAATATTTAGTTTATGTTTATCAGGTGGCTACAAGAACATTTTTCTATGAATGATGTTCATTGATCAGGTGGTTATGCTGCCCCCCGGAGGACAAACAAAAAGTCTGTTTGAAACTCACCTGAGCATGTTTTGTTTCTGTTGCAGGGAGCTGTGGAGCGAGATCAACTGGCTGCTGGTTGGTTTTGGACAGCAGGTTTGTCTTCCAGTCAGCCCGCTCTGCTCCGTGTGTCTGAACCAGCACAACTGTCCATCCGCACACAAATGTTCTCCCGCAAAGAGACCCAAACCAGGATCACCACGCTCTCCAGGTCCATCGCGCAAATTTAAGGTCGAATCTGAACCTGAACAGGAAAGTGATGGCAGAAGTAAGTCGGCAGCAAACCAGAAGCCACCAGACTAAGAAGGAGTGTAAAAAAAAAAAACCCTGAGCTACTGATTTATGATGATGGACAGAAAAAACACAATGTGTTTCATAATTAAACACATGCAGTGATTGATAGGAATATTTTTGTACTATTTTAATTTTTTCAACTCAAATAAAGTAAGAACTGAAGTTTTTGTAGCACTGTGTTTGAATCTTTTTTGTTGTTGTTCTTAAAGTTTTATACTTTAAGTTGTAACAGAAAAATTGAAAATCAGTTTAAATTTAACTGGAAATTTCACCATAAGCTTTTAGTATCTTCCTCATTGTTTTGGACACTCAGAGATATAGTCATGCACAACATGTTTTTTTTTTTTACTTTTGTGGCTTTCTGCACCAAAATGACAAATTGTCCATGTTTGTACAATAGTAGACTTGAGATGACTGATTGTTATTTTTTTTAAGTTACACACTGAAGCTTTAACATGTAAAGCAGCAGGAGACACAATAGCAAATAAAACATTAGCTTTTCTCTTTGGGTTTTTTAATACAAGATTAGAAATTCTACATTTTTCACTATTTTCTCAAAACAATTATAAAAGAAAACTTCAGTGAAAATCAAGCCTCACTTTTAATTTTCTACAGTTTTAAGGTTTAAAGACAATCCTCTCTTGTTCATGTGTGGGAATATGACCCAACAGGGTTGAACAAACTCAAAATAGGTCTAGGAAGTTTTTTTTTTGTTTTTTTTTCTCATTTGCAAAAATGCAAACTTCTCATCTTCCCTGCATCTGAGTCAAATCAAGGAAGGAGAGACGTTCTCAAGCATATATGATGAACTCCGTGCACACACGCATGGACAATCGCACGGAAAAGCTTTTTGTTTCACGTGCATCACACCCCGCTTTCACGCAATCGCTCTTCCGGTGATCTGCAGCAGAGATACGGAGCCAGAGGACTGATGGGGAAGATTTGATTTCTCAGGTCACAGCCTGTCGGGTTTCAGCCGCACCGCTCAGGGCGATGTTTGTCCGCTCCGAGGTGGGCGTGGGGGCAACAATAAGTGTCCCCGCCTTTATATTTACAGTAGCTACTGTCCTACCAGCCTGCAGCGCGGCGGGGCTGCGTCTCCAGGTGTGCGCTGCGGGGGGATAGTGGCGTGTGTTCCCGATGCCTCCCCACTCTCGCCGGGTCGCTCAGGAGGACACACACGCCCCGGCTGGCGAGGAGAATTAAGTGTTACGTGCGTGAACCGGCTTTCTAATCTCTGATCTCTTGGATTATACTGATGGACGGGACTTAACGTGTCCATGTTTCCCCTTTAGCTCTATTTTACGCACCACTTTGCGCGCTCGCGTTTGAGCCCTAAAAATGGATTAATCCCCAGATTGTTTTTTTGGGGGGGTGGGGGGTGGGAGGCGTTTGCCATATTTTTTTATTTGCACTCTTCAGGTTTTTGTGGATTACTACGGGATTCGTATGATGCCGAATAACGACGATGAGCTTTTTGTCTCTGGAGCGAGTGGAGGCGCGTTGGATTAGGAGCCAGAAACTTCCCAAAGCTCTTGGAGCAGATCTACCTGTTAATTCCTGGGACGCACTTTGAGTTGTGTGTTTTTTTTTCTTTTTCTTTTTTCTTTTTCACCTTCACACACCGGGATGGAGAACGAGCTGAGACCCAGGCTTTGCTTTCTGATCAAAGGACAGAGCGGATATGGCTTCCACCTGCACGGAGAGAAGAAGAAAGGCGGACAGTTCATCCGCACAGTGGAGCCTGGCTCCCCTGCTGACCTGGCCGGGCTCCGGCCGGGGGACCGACTGGTGGAGGTGAACGGGGAGAATGTGGAAAAAGAAAGTCATCATCAGGCGAGTGACTAACTGCACACACTGCGTGACATTTTTTAAGGTGAAGATGAGCCAGGAGAGGAACAATGCGCTGTGTACCTGTCGGACAACTTTTTCTTTCTTGCCCGAAGACGAGGGCGGCCCTAAATGGGTCAGTGTGAGCCTGTGTAATGGAAATCACAGCTCGTCTTTGTCGTGACACAAAAGCGTTATGTGCCAGCAGGTGCCGAGAGAGCCAAATGCC
The DNA here is from genome assembly GCF_904066995.2 of Poecilia reticulata. Taxonomy (NCBI): domain Eukaryota; kingdom Metazoa; phylum Chordata; class Actinopteri; order Cyprinodontiformes; family Poeciliidae; genus Poecilia; species Poecilia reticulata. Next base: position 12,072,392 of record NC_088830.1, read on the forward strand.
GTATTAATTATTTTAAATCAGCTCCAGGCCCGAAATATACGCGGACTCTGCAGCAGCCTAAAATTTCAGATGACGCAAAACAGATTGACAAAATGCTGGAACTGAAAAAAAGAAAGAAAAAAGTAAAACTCATGCATAGCGTTACTGTGAATAAAATGTCTCAATTCCAATTTTCTCAGTTTATGCTTTTGAAAAAATGCTTTAGATGTTTAAATAAATATCAGACAAAAAATAACCCAAAAAAATACCATTGAGCCAGTTTTAAAAAACTGATTTTATTATGAAGACAAAGAAACTATCCTGACCAACTTTGGTCCTATGGAATGTTGGGAACTAGTTGCATTTACTTCAGTAACTTTTTAATTATGATGTACTGGATATCTGGGGGGATTTTTATTAAAGTTTCATAAGTTATGGAATCTGGGGGGGAAAAGTTATTTTGCCTGATTTTGTTATTTTGTAATTACGTTATTTCTATGAATTTTTTTCATTTTGGTCTTTAAAATACCAAAATTTCCACATAACATTATATTTTGGGCTGTCTAATGGGGTAATTTTTAAATACTAAGTGGTTGATTATTTGATCAAATACTCAGTTCTTGTAGACTTTTTACTCAAATACATTTTTACTCTTGAGTAATTTCTCGGATGGCGGCTTTTTTTTTTTTTACTCAAGGAAACATATGTAGAAGTAGTGCTATTCCAAGCTGAGTACAATTTTTGGGTACTTTCCCCACCTCTGGTCTTATGTGAAAAAATACTTGCCTTCGTATTACTGGAAAATAAATTCAACATCTCCCTAAAGCTCATCATCTGAATGAAGCATGAAGTTCTCTAAAAAATGTCCTGGTAGATGGACAGAGAACTTCAGAAAACACCAGTGGACCAGAACCAGTAAGAAGACATTTCCACAGTCATCACTGACTGTGGAAGCTTCACTCTGGACTTCAAGCAAAGTGGATTCTGGGACTCAGTTTCCACTCTTCCTCCAGACTCTGGGACCTTGGTTTCCAAATTAAATAGAAAATTTACTTTTGTTTAAGAAAATGACTCTAGACCAGTTGCGGGTCTAGTTAGGATCTGAAGCTGCCTCTGGTTCAGGAGTGGCTGTGGCAGCTGCAGTCTTTGATAAGTCTCTGTGTTGTGACTCCTTAAGCTTCATCCATACACTCCACATTGTGGATCTCCTCCAAATGCCAAAATAACTTTGCAAACTATCTGCTTGAGGACTATCAGTCTCCTCCATGACCGTGACAGGTGTGACACAATGTTTCTGTGTCAATCCAGTCAATCTTTTTGTTTCGTCTTTGTTTCTCCTCTCTGCAGGTGGTAAACCGCATCTGCGAGACGCCCCACCGCACCAGGCTGCTGGTGGTAGACAGAGAAACGGACGACTACCTGCGCAGACGAGGCCTGGCCTGCACAGAAGACCAGGCCATTGAAATGGGAAACCTCTCCCCACGCCCGTCTCCCATGCCCACGCCCTCAGCATCACCCGTACCGAGAGAGGGCTCCCCGCTGTTTCTCAAATCCAACCTCAGATACTTCTTCCATGCTCCTGCTGTGGACTCACCCACTCAGGTGTCCTCTGAAAACAAAGAAACGAGAGCCTCGACGACGTCGAGTTCAGCGACGGACACCGAGGTAAGCGCTGACATTGAGAACGTGGATCCATGAAAGATGGAGGGGAAATAAAATAAAAAAATGAAAAAAAAGAAGAGCATCCATGAACATTATGTCCTGTTACAACCTCAATTTTAAATGTATTTTATTGTGATTTTATGCGATAAACCAACACAAAGTAGCACTCAGATGTGAAGACGGAGAAAACAGCTCCATGATTTAAAACCACTCTCCTGTTTGGTAAAACATGAGTCAGTCATAGGCTGTGAACTCTGTACTTTAACTGGGCCATTTTACCACAGGAATATACTTTGAACTAAAACATTCCACTGTAGGTTTGGCTGTGAGTTTACATTTGTTGGCAAGCTTCATGCTAGTCTCAACTAGGGCTTATGATTAATTGTGATTAATTGATTATTGAAATAATTGTCAACTAATTTGGTAATCAATTAATCGTTGACCAGAGTATTCAGACTCAAAAAATGCCTTTTATTGAAGAAAAAAACTTATTCAGAGCTGTAATTAAGCCAGAACTGAAATATGTTTTGCATTTAAGATTAAAACACTTTTATCTGTAAATATGTTTTAGGCAAAACTTCTCAAGTGCTACAGCTTTAGCTTCACTTGGTTTAAATTTATTAAAGGAATTTATTAAATTAATTAATACATTCCTTTAATATATATAATATATTTTATATTTAGAACGATATATATATATAATAATAAAAAAAATTCCCTTCTCACCCTCTGCGGGTGGTCTGTTTCATCCTCTGAGCTCGGGTCCTCTACCAGAGGCCTGGGAGCTTGAGGGTTCTGCGCAGTATCTTGGCTGTGCCTAGAACTGCACATTTCTGGACTGAGATGTCTGATGCTGTTCCTGGGATCTGTTTGAGCCACTGCTCCAGTTTGGGGGTGACTGCCCCGAGGGCCCCGATGACCACAGGCACCACTGTGGTCTTCACCTTCCAGGTCTTTTCCAGTTCCTCCCTGAGGCCCTGGTATTTCTCCAATTTCTCATGCTCCTTTTTCCTGATGTTGTAATCACTTGGTATTGCTACATCCACCACAACGGCTTTCCTCTGTTCTTTATCCACCACCACAATGTCCGGTTGGTTCGCCATTACCATCTTGTGTGTGTACATATATATATGTGTGTGTGTGTGTATGTATGTATATATATATATATATATATATATATATATATATATATCATTCTGCTCCACGGTGCCCTTAAATTGCCTCTTGGGAACAAATAATGTTTTATGCAATTGGATTAAACTAATTAATTGGCTGGCTTCTTAGAGCATTTAGTTGTTTTTTTTATTTAGGGATATCAGAATAGAGATGAGGGCACCAGCAACCCTCCCAACCCCACTAAGGGACAAGGGTGCAAGAAAATGGATGGATGGAGAATAGAGATGAGCAGATACAAATGCACGCCACACTTTTCAGACTTTTACTTGCAAGAAAAAGAAAACCATGTAAGAGTTTATAATACAGCTCTGGAAAAAATGAAGAGGTCACTGCACTGACCCGAATTGAAAACCTCATGTTTATCCCACCAAATACTGATTTCTGAACTCTTGAGATACAACATTAGTGTTGTTGTTTCTAAATTAATATGAACTCGTTTTCTCTGCATTATTTGAGGTCTGAAATCACTGCATGTTTTTTGTTATTTTGACCATTTCTCATTTTCTGTAAATAAATACTAAAGTTTTGCTTGGAATTTCAGAGACATGTTGTCAATAGTTCATAAATAGTTCATAGAATGAAAGAACAATGTTCATTTTACTCAAACATTTATCTATGAAAAGTAAAATCAGAGAAACTGATAATTTTTAAGTGATCTCTTCTCTTTCTTTTTCCAGAGCTATTTCATCACTTTTGCAGCAAATTCTTGTCAGTTTTCTGCTTTCACAACTGTTACAATGTATTTAAACTGTTTGAGTCCAGGTGAGTCTAGACTACAGCAACATTTGGGTGTGGTCTGGGGAAAAAATAGGAGATAGCGATCAAATTCAGCAAACCCACGTCGATCGATTAAACATGATCCCAAGACATCTGACTTGTGGCTGCAGAACTGCTGAGCATACGCGCAATAAAACGAGCCTCAGTCGCTGGAAACCGCTGAATTAGCGCCACTTGCTTTGAAAAATCGGCCAACGAACACATTCAGATTCCTAAAATTCAGCGTGTGGTATACGCATTTCCACAAGTGCCTTGCAGACCTCAGCGTGACGTCTGGAAGCCAGAACAACTGGGAACTGACTCTCACGGACCGGGCTCGTTGTTTTGACTCCAAACAAACCGGGCCCAGATATGCGAGGCCAGCGGCTCACGTCAAACTGGCCATGTGTTTAGCTGAGAGCAGAGTAAATAAAGGCTGTTCGCTCTCCCTGCATCGCAGCTGTCCGTCTCCGTTTTGGTTAAACGATTGCTTGGAAAATGAGGTAAAACATCATGAGATCAACCAGAACACCGTCAACACCTGCCTTAGGTGCTTCAGTAATCTAAAGAGAAGGCGCAGATGGAGTCTCATTTTGTCAGCCAAAATGGCAAATGAATCCCAGACGAACGCCACCAGTTCACAAAGGACACACACTTTCACTGCCCTGCGACTGACAGTCACCTCTCTGAACATGTAAATATGGCTGCGTGATGTTATGATGGCAGCAGATGAACGAAACCTCAGCTGAGAAAGCCTCAGACTGCTGACTCTCTCTCTCTCTCTCACACACACGCACACACCCACACACACACACACACACACACGCACACACACACACACACACTCACACACACACACACACATTCTCACGAATCTCACTCAGTCAGGTCATCTACTGCTGACTCTCTCTCTCTCACACACGCACACACCCACACACACACGCACACACACCCACACACACACACACACACACACACACACACACACACACACACACACACACACACACACACGCACACACACACACACACACATTCTCACGAATCTCACTCAGTCAGGTCATCTACTGCTTCTTGCATCAACATTTTTAGTAATTGTTCGTGTTACAACTTTACATTTGATATCTCTTGGTCGTTTTGGTCAAAGATAATGTGGAACTAAGCTGTTTATTTTATGTGCACATTTTAGTAAAAGCTCACTTTGAAAAGTTTTCTATGTGGCTCTGTTCAGTAACTCCATTACAAATAAGAGTAATGGAAAAAGAAATACAAAATTGTTCAAACTTTTTTATTCAATCCATGCTTTTTTTTTCCCCATACGTATTACATTTTCCACTCGATAAAACATATAAGTTTGCTCTGTCTTAGTTTTAAATGACGGATTGAACAATGATCTGTGAGATGTTCAAACCTGAATGTTTCCTGAGATTATATTACATGCAGATGGACTTTAATTTATTTTTGGTGTGTCAGAGTAAAGGGGTCTGTACATTATTCCTTCTAGCATAAAATCAAGCTAAGTCGAGTTTATTTGTATAGCACATTTCAGCAACAAGGCAAAGTGCACAGGAACCAATTATGAAACAAGCGGTAAAATATGATTTTTTTGTTAAATACCGTCATCAGAATCATCAAGCAATAGCACCACAAATATAGTAATCAATGCTCCTTATCTGCACTGCTAATCAAAGACAGCTCTAAACAGGTGTGCTTCAAATCTTGGGAACTTAGTGTTTTGGCAGCTGTGCAGTTTTCTGAAAGTTTATTCTAGATTTGTGCAGCATAGAAGCTGAATGCTGCTTTTCCGTGTCTCCATGTTTGGTTCTGGGGATGCAGAATAAATTTAAACCAGAAGACCTGAGAGGTCTGGAAGGATGATACAACATCAGCAGATCTTTAATGTATTTAATTGCTAAGCCGTTCAGTGATTTATAAACTAACAGGAGTATTTTACGGACTCTCCTCTGAGCCACAGGAGGCCAGTGGAAGGACTTTGCCGTGATGTGCTCCGTGTTCCTGGTTTTAGTGAGAATGTGAGCAGCAGCGTTCTGGATCAGCTGCAGCTGATTTTTTTTAAGCACTGTTGGCTAAAGAGAAACTTATGTTGTAATTTGTGGATGTGTACACCTTAAGAGGGCTCTGCAAGCACAGTTATAAATGACTTTGTGTCATGATTAGCAATAACTGAAGGAATTATTATGACAACATAATGTATTAAAAATTCTTTTTTTTTCTTTCTCTTTCTTTTAAAACAAAAAAAGTATTGGCTCATTACGGCTGAGCAATGCATGTGGCTCGAGTTTGTTAAGATGAAACGACTTCACAGGTCATCACAACGAACAGGTCACTGAAAACAAGCATTCATGTCAGTGTTTGGTCACCTCCAACCTTTGTTTCGTAAATGCAGCTCTACAGTACAAGTGTGAAACAGGTCAGTGTGCTTCATTGATATTATTTACAGATGCACACACAACAAAGACTCCCTTCATTCTTTCTGCTGTTGACGGCCCGCCAGCCCTCAGGTCAGCTCACCGTGAAGGTAGATCCTCAGCTGCATCACCAGACGGTCGCTAAGCGCCGCTGCCTGTGTGTGAACCCTGCAGCATGTCGGGTTCACACACAAACACCCAGCATGAGGCTCGTTGCGGATGTCGGTGTCCAGGCCGGTGTCACGCAGAGTGTCAGCTCTTGTTGCTGGACACAAGGCTCGGGATCAGCTGGAATGGCTCAGACAGATCCACTTAGTCGACTTCGGTCAGCTTTGTGACCACCAGGTCAGCCTGGCAGCAAACGACCCACGATAGCGCACGGAGTCATGCAAAGCTACTCGAAAGGTTTTCGCGTTTCATCACTCTATCATCACAAACCACAATCTATTACTTTAGTTTTGCAAATCAATTATCTGGTAACAGGTATTAATAATCTGTCCTCATGAACTGATGCAGGGAACCATCCTTGCTTTATTTTCTTTGCAAATAGAACTCAAAAATGTTTTTTTCTAACCTTTTTGCCTTGATAAGGCAAAATTCTTTGAAAAATTTGGCCTATACAAGCAAAACGCTATTTATAGCAGGATAACTAAAGCTGCACATCTGAAGACATCACAACCACTGCAAAACATTGCAATAGCACCAGCATGATTGTCTTCAAGAAAAATGGTCAGAGTAGATGGAAATATAGATGTAGCTAAATGCAGGAAAACTCTGGAAGAACCACAGTGGAGTGGTTGAGATCAGAGCATATTCACGTGTTAGAGTGGTCCAGTCAAAGTCTGAGCATAAATCCAATTGAGAATCCTGAGCAAGACTTGAAGATGTATATTGTGAGATGCTCTCCACTCAACCTGACTCAGTTTGAGCTTTTTTTATAATGAAGAACAGGTTAAAAATATAGTTTTGAGGCCAATAAAGCTGTCAGGGACGTACTCCAACTTTACTTTACATTCTTTATCTGTTCAATATTTTTAGCTCAAAATCATATATCATTTCAGTAGCAATTATCCACTATTTTGAAAGCAGAAGTTGAGCCTAGATTCAAGGAATGACCATGGAGAGACTCTGATATCATATGATAAACAAAACAAAGTATTTTCTAAACATATGGCAGGCATTTTTTACGAAATAAATAAAGAAAATGGACAATTATCCACTACATTGTGTTGGTATGTCAACTAAAATTCCTATAAAATAAAGTTTGTGGTTATCGTGACAAAATGTGGAGAAGTTCTACAGGTGTCAATACTTTTGTGGGGAACAGTAAACCAGAACATAAACAATATTAAATCAAAATGAGATTAAGATTAAAAAAAAAAAGTTATTCAATGGCAATAATATTGTTTTTTTTTCACTTTGACTCCCAATAACTTTAACTTGACAAGTATTTTGTCTTTCAACGACATGATCCAACACATCTATTGGACTGTAATGAAAACTGAACGGAAACAGGTTAATTAAATTAAAAAATTTAAACCAGTCCAGATGTGATTTATTTATTTTTTAATAAAAACAAACAACAAATAGTCCAAGATTCCTGCTGGTGTAAATAAGTTGTAGCTTCATGTTTTACTGCAGATAGAAAAAGATGCGCAAAAGTTCAGGCCAAACTGATTTGCTGACATTAAGCATCAAAGATGTTCTGTCCGCTGCAGGTGGACCCGTCCCCTGAGCCGACGGTGGAGCTCCTCCCTCGTCTGTGCCGCCTGGTGAAGGGGGAGAACGGCTACTGCTTCAACCTGCAGAGCGACAAGAAGAAAGGAGGCCAGTTCGTTCGCTCTGTCGACCCCAACTCGCCTGCAGACAGAGCTGGCCTCCGAACTGGAGACAGGATAGTGGAGGTACAGCTCAAAGATGTGCCTACTTACAAAAAAAAAAGGAGGGTTTAAAAGAGCTTTATTGGAGGAAAAATATACTGCTAAAAAAAATAAAGGGAACACTTAAACAACACAATAACTCCAAGTGAATCAAACTTCTGTGAAATCAAACTGTCCACTTAGGAAGCAACACTGATTGACCCGACGAGGGTCCCCGTTGTCAATCAGTGTTGCTTCCTAAGTGGACAGTTTGATTTCACAGAAGTTTGATTTACTTGGAGTTATATTGTGTTGTTTAAGTGTTCCCTTTATTTTTTTGAGCAGTGTATATATATCTTTTAGTCTTATAAATAACCAAGTGTTGCATGATGTTTAGTTTTGTGGCATTTCTTTTAAACATTGCCCTTTGTTGGATAGATATCCACAGAGCTCTCCAACCTGATTGATACGTCTGGCAACCATGGGTGAAAGGCCTTAACTGAATTTATATTTTCTTACACTGGAAATGAGGGCTAAATATAATGTCCCCATTTCTTGAAGAGTTCCTTTTGGCCACTCTTCAAGAAATGGGAAACACATGCTGTTAAGATAATGTGGCTGTTGTGCTCAGTGGAGATTCTTGCATGAACCCACCCCCAACCAAACCAGCCACCATGCCGAAAATTCTGAAAAAACTGCAGCTGGATAACATGCAGTGCAGTCCTGAAAAAATAGCACCAAAAAAACTTAGCTTGTGTCCCCCTACATAATGTTTTTCTCTCTCTTTATGCTGCAACCATGTGAAATTTTATAAGGGAATACAAAATGTTTTCCTACTGAGGAAATGGACAAATTGGCAGCAGAAAGGAGACAAATTCAAGGCTTTAGTTCATCCTTACCAGGGGTGCTAATGGGTTTGAAGGGCCCTGCATGCCAGTTTGTACTTAGCAGCTTTGCAGATTCATGGCGTTGCACAGTTGAGACTTTGTTTTCATTCTCAAATGCATCAAGTGCTCGGTTAATGACGCAGAAATGGAGAGTGCTGCTGACGCAGGAAAGGACTTCATGCAAAGCGGCTTCCTCTCAAATCACAGACACTATCAGCTGCACCGCGCCTCTCGCGTTTCACCACTAGTGATGCCTTTCTCTTTCCGACAGAACCGTATCTGCACCGACATAGAGGTGGACTCAAACCTGAAGCTTCAGAGACAATTCATAAAGACAATAACAAAGTCGGCCTTCTGTCACCTGAAAAACATTTCCAGGATTAAAGAACTAACGTTCCCCCCCAAGACCGAGATGCGTTTGTCTTTAGCCGCATCGATTACTAGAACAGCGTCTTCACGGGTCTGCCTAAATAAAAAAATCAATCCTCCAGCTGCAGCTGATCCAGAACGCCGCTGCTCGCGTTCTGACTAAAACCAGGAAGACAGAGCACATCACTCCAGTTCTACAGTCCAAACACTGGCTCCCTGTAGCTCAGAGAGTAGATGTGGTGGATGCTCCGACCACCACATCGTGCCAGTATTTATTTTTTCTTTACATTAGTTACAACTTATAGTCTGTTTACGTTAGTTATTTCATTTAGACATTTTCTAATGGGTGCACACTTTAGTTAATGTTTGTCCGAATGGTTTACTTACACTTGTTTTTTGTTCGAGGAGGATGAAAACTGGAACAAACCATTTGTTTTTCTGAAAGACTGAAGGGGGGGGACTTTGTTGTTTCAAGTTGATCTTAATTAGTTAATTTTGTCACTGAAATATTCACTTATTATTTGTGCTAAGTTAAAGTTAGTTTTGCTTTATTTGTTTTGTAGGATGCTTTAGTTAATTTTGTACTTGTTTGTTCTTTTGTTATGTTGTGCCTCCCTTATGTGGTAGATTTAGGTTACTCCACCCCTACTTAAGCAGCCTTTTGTTCTCTGTTTGCAGGTCAGTTTTGTTTGTGTTCAGTTAAGAGTTCAGCTGACCTCAGTTAATTTGGAAAAGTTAAATGGAAACTTTCTCTACTTTGAACACTTTTTTTGTCCTCGTTTGAGTCTGGTCCCTCACAATAGACTTTAAAATACTTTATAGTTAGTTTGTAAATCACTGAATGACTTGGCACCAAAATAATCTGCCATCGTTGTATCAACCTGTCAGGTCTTCTGGTTCTGCTCTGCATGCCCAGAACCAGAACCAAACATGGAGAAGCAGCATTCAGCTTCTGTGCACCACAAATCTGAGACAAACTCCTAGAAAACTGCATATATGCCGAGTTCCTTTAAATTAAGTCTAAGGCCCACCTGTTTAGAGCTCTTTGATTAGTTGTAACTAGAACATTGACCAGCATATTTGATGTGTATTTATTTGAAGATTTTACTGATGGCATTTGACAAAATGTAATATTTATCACTTGTTTCATAGTTGGTGATTGTATTATGTTTTTATTGAAGCACTTTGAACCAACTTGTTGCTGAATAAACTTGACTCTGTTTTTTCTGTCTCAGGTAAATGGCGTAAACACGAAGGGTCTGCGGCACTCGGAGGTGGTGGCGCTCATCAGATCCAGAGGGGACGAAGTCAGCCTTCTGGTGGTTGACCAGGAAACGGATGAACTCTTCCGCAGACTGGGAATTACCCCAACCACCGCCCACACTAAAGGTCAACCAAAACCCTCCAGCTCTCTTAACACGCAACTCCACTGAGACGATGCTGAACTGTGCTTGCTTCCACTTCCACAGAGGTCTACGTGGATGAAAGACGTGCAGAAAGCACCCCGCCGACCCCGTCCCCAACCACCGAGCTCCCCGCAAAGGACACGCCGGTCATAAGCGTCACTCTGACGGACTCCGACATCGCAAACGCGTCTCCGAAATCCCGAGCCAACGGCAGCTCGGCGTCTCACTCCTCCAGGAGCTCCACCACCCAGTCGGAGATCAGCAGCTCGGACATGAGCTTCCAGGTGAGTGAGGAACGAAGCGAGAGACACGACAGCGCGGCTCTCTCGGTTCGGAGCGAATCATGACCCGTCTGTCTGCACGGACTCCAGGTTCCCGAAGACGACGACAGGCGCATTTCGGACCCCTTCACGGAGAACGGCCTGCGCCTGAGCCCCACCGCTGCTGAGGCGAGACAGAAGGTCCTCGCCACCCGCAACAAGAAGAGAGCGCCCCCTATGGACTGGAGCAGGAAGCAGGAGCTCTTCAGCAACTTTTGAACCGAGAAGCCTCAATGGATCTGCACTATTTATGCCAAAAACAAACTCTTCCAGCTTCTACACGCATGGAGAGAAATATAAATAAAAGGTAGCCACTGTATAGTGTGAAATCAGTCCGTAATATCAAATATTACAGTTGTATACAATGTGTACAGTCAACTCGAAAGTTAAACACATTTCCATGCATGCACAGAAAAAAACATTTGACTGCTCAGTGAGACTCTTTAATGAGATGTTCAGTTAAAGCTGGCATGGGAAAGAAACTACAACTCATCACACATCTGCTTCTAAGCTTTAAAACTCCAACAAGCATATTTCTTGTTCAACAAAGAGTAGATGCACATGCAAAAACTGCTGTAGTGCATGAAAGTCTTGCAGGATAAGGAGCAGATCTTGGGATGTCAACAGCTGTACTGCAAGGCCATCAAACAGAAGAAACTTTTCTAAAGGAATATTCAAATAAGTTGCATCTGCACCACGGAAACTTTCCTATAGGACCTGATCTGTGTTGAGAGTTTTTCAGGCTTGCCGTTTTTCTCCGTAGTCTGTCAGCAGCTGATTTTATTTTTCTGTTGCTGTGTATGTCTGTTGTAAAGATATGTGAAGGACTTTCATAACAGAAACAGGAAGCAAGCACGCAACATTATTCAACGTTTGTCGTAATGGTTGTATTAATAGCAGAACATTTCCGGCATCAGTTTAGATGAAACTTTGCTGGATTTGACATAAATCGTAGGTTCTCCTTACCAACATATTTCAAAATTTTTCCGTAATAGATGCTGTGTAACTTTGAATGTGCACACAGAGTGAATGATTAGTCTAGTTTAGCAAATAAATAACGACTGATCACATTTAGTTAGCATGTTTTGGATAGTAATACTGTTTTATTAGTGCTTTTTGTTACACATTTCATTTTATTTTTCAAAACATTTCTCCACCTTCCTTTGGCTTAAACATTTAACAGTGTGAATAAACGTTTAGAATCTGTGTGTATTGCAGTGATTATTTAAGGCTGCAGTTCCCCAAATATTAAGCAGCAAGTGTTCAGTTTTGATGTAAAACATTTAGCCGACACTTTTGCATTTCAGCCTGCTTTCCTCACACATGGCAGATGTTCGTCACACTGGAGATGGAAGCTGTTTTAAAATATGAAATATCGACATCTCATATAATTTTGGCAAATCAAAATATTTAACTTGACTTAAATGTCCAAATGGTTATTTTCAAATATTAAATGTTCGTACACATGTTGAATTTAAACCATAGAGCCATATCCAAATGTCACATTAATGTGAAACCTAAACATTTCTGAAGCAAGGCAAGTTTTTTTACTTTACTTTTTTTATTATTTTTGCTTAGCACCATTAACAATCAGGCTAATTCAAATGGCTTTACAGGGAAAACAAAGGAACAGCGATAAAAAAAAAAGACACCTAATCATTAAAAAGATGAATGACCCGTAAAAAACTTGAAGCATAGTATAAAAGAAACAAATGTTGAATCAAATTTAAGCAAATCTTCAATGCAAATGTTAAATTTAAATACTGAATTCTTATCTAAATTCCAAATGTTAAATTTTGAATCTCAAACGTTGGACTTAAATGTTCAGAAAATATGCAAATGAAGCCTGTCTGGGTGTTGCAGCTTCCTCCCAATTGTGAAAAACATGACAGTTAGAACCATCAGTCTCTAAATTGTCAGAGATGTAAGAGTGTGTGTGTGTGTGTGTGTGTGTGTGTGTGTGTGTGTGTGTGTGTGTGTGTGTGTGCGCGTGCGTGCGTGCACGGGCGCTTGCGTGCGTGTGTGTGTGTCTGTGGTGCATCAGGGACAAGATGCTATATATGGAGGATGTGGGGCGACCAGAGTTAAATTTCTGATCCCTGGTCATTTCCTACATCTTCTTCCTGTCAAGTTGTCAGCAACTTTTATAACCCTGTGGAGTTTTTTTTTTTTTATCTCCTCAGTCCAGTATAGCAAATTTTTGTCTAACACCATAAAAGCAATATGAGTCTTCAAAACAAAATAGCTTGTTTTTGAAAAACAGGAAATAACTTTGTCTACATTTTAATAAAGAACACACAATCTGACCATTCTGACGTGCCTCTAAGCTGAGGAGGTGAAGTACTACGAAAAGGCCCAGGTTGGTTTGGATTGTTTGCTTATGCAGCCTAATTTGTCTTTCAAAACATTAACCTTTCTCACAGATTTGCAGCACAGACTACTCTGTCTGCAGCAGTGCTTCAAAATGGTGATGGCAGCACAGAAATGGAAGAATGCAGGGACTTTCCTAACCTGGTTCTACCCAAACTCCACCCTGAGCTTCTGGGTAAAAAAAACACATCAGGCTACAGGCAACAAGAGGATCTTCTTGTAACACTTTGTCCATTTTCGACATCTGTGGTCGTTTACTCACAGACCGGATGGTTTCACAGTAGATAAAGATTTTATCGGCTCAGGTCATTTTAACGAAGCTGTATCACTTTCAAATGAGGCAGTCTACGTATTTGTTTTTCCTTATGATCTGATCTGATTTAAATCTGAAGTAACTTTTCCTGCTTCACATAAATTAGGATTACCAACATTATTCGTTAAATGGCAACACAACAAAAGGAATTTTTCAAGTCTTTTATTCAAACTCAGTTTTCACAGAATTCTTGAGTATTTTGTTGCACTGCCTTGAAACAGCATGACATGAGCCACGCTCTTCTTCCAGAAGCTTCTCACAACGTTTTGGTGGAAGTTTGACTCACTCTGTCCTTACAGAGTCGGTGCAGCTGAGCCCGGTTTGTTGGGTGCTTCCCAGCTCTGACCAGGACTTTTCTATGGGACTGAGATCATATGCATATTTTTATAAGCCAGGGGTTTTATTGTCAAGGATTTGGCCAAGTTGTTTCAACTGTAAAGCAAGGTGGTGGACGCATCATGCTTTGGGGCTATTTGACTTCCAGTGGTACTGGTGCATTGGACAAAATGGCTGGAATAATTAGCCTTTAAAGATGACTGACTGTTCAGCCATCTTTAATTTCAACACATTGTCAGTTGGATGGGTGAAATTTGACACGACTGAGCAACCCAATTTTAAAATAATCCACACATCATCTTGTTGTTTTTTTTGTAAGATATGAAAAGATATAACATAAAGTTTTTGATTTAACCAAACCCAAGTGGGTTTTCTGCAACATGGTAAGAGACATTTCTCCAAATATTATTGTTGTTGGATGCTTAAACTTAAACTTGTTTGAATTTAAGAAAATATGCTGCAAATTTTAACTTTTACACCCAAATATTGAATAATAATAATAATTAATAATAATAATAATAATAATAATAATAATAATAATAATAATAAATAATAAAATCATACCTTCATGTCTGAACAGTGAAGGTGATTGTCAGAAAAAGTGCACTCCTCATTTTACACTGATTTTTAATTTGAGAGTTCATATATCAGGAACAGAATTTAAAAAAAAAAACTTTAACTTAAAAAAAAAAAAAGCACCAAAAATTATAACAGCCATTTCTCAGCATGCATGACAAGAACATTTATTTCAGGTAATCCACAATCCAGCTGGATTTTCAATCAGTTTTACACACAAACTATAAAAGGATTAAAATCACCCCAAAACTATTTCATTTCTACGCCCAAATCATAATAAATGGAGGGAAACAGATTAAAGGCAGGTACCAAAAGTCTGTGCTCTATTATAAATCAGGCTGATTTTTCATGTGAAAAGTTTAAATCTTACCTAGTATCATGCTTATTACATAAACATAAATTAAAAAAAACATGTCTCCTCTCTCTACTTGTATTCATCACTGGTCCATAACCAGATTCCTACAGTATCGTTAAGTTCACAATACAAAAATCTCATGGAACTAGAAAACATCAGAGAAGCACATGAAATCACATAAAAATATTGAGCCACTGAGACATTTATTTTATTTTTTTTTAAATCCCTCACAATCCGAACTGAGAGAAAGGAAACAGACTCAGATTGTCTCCCATTTTAAGTGACGGATGATTGGTTCAATTACCTTAATGGTCACAGTCTAGGTCAAATCAAGCGCCAACATTTTGTCTACATCTAAATATCTATGAGCCAAAAATTAAAAATAATAAAAAATCAACATAAAAATAAAATGAACACACTTCCCTGTGTTGAATTTTGCTGGCAGAATCGTGATCAGAAATCATCCTTACAGTCCGGCTGTACCTGTGTGTCCGCATCACGCTCCTGGTGGCGTCTGCTTCTAATCCAGCTTTCTAATTTAGTGGCTATTGCTCTTTGGCAGTGTCCTAGCTTTTTATCTGGATGTACCGTCCCTTTCTGCTTGTGAGTCGAGGTGGTGTGTTGGTGTGTAAAGGGCATATTACTCTGAAACATACACCAAACATGCACCACTGCACACACACACCCATACGGTGCCTTGCTAAAGTATTCATACCTGCTGAGCTTTGCCACATTTTGTCCTCTTACAAGCCCACACCAGTGTTGATGCACCTATTCATTGGAATGGTATTTGATGGGTTGACACAAAGTAGTGTGTAATTGTGAAGTGAAAAGGTATCGAGAGATTGCTTTAACTTTTAAAAGCTGAATATCTGAAAAGTGTGGTGCACTGTGCATATACGTATATGGAACAGACGGGTCAGGGAAAAAAGTTCTGGAGACGTTTAAAGAGGAAGTACATTATTTTGTAGCACAATCAAGTGACTGTTAGCTTCCGGGGTTATAAAAATGCTGCATATATCAAACATGACATCAAAGAAATTTGACATCACAAACTACTTTGAAATTGGCCTCTGTCTCTTTAAAAAGCTACTACTTTCTTCAACTCTCCATCTTCAGCATGTCATCGCAACAACGCTGCCATTATGCTGTTTACAACTGTTCTCAAGAGCTTTGAAGGGAGGAGTAGTTTGTATCACGGTCTCAGCAGACGCACAGCCATGTGTTGTAAAACAATATGTTGAGCTGTGAAAGTCCCACTGAGCTTTGTTTAATCAATGAAAAAAGGGTTGACACTCAACGTAAAGGACATCATGTCACTGTAAAATCTTACAAGAGGCTCATGGAGACTCTGGATGAGTCACAGAGATCTACAGCTCTGATTGGAGCATCTCAACACGACAACTGCTACTCATTTCAGAGCAGCAGTTGTCAGCATGATGCTGAGGGGATCTTCAGCAGGGCAAAGGAAGCTAGTCAGACCTGAGAGGAAAATAGAGCCAAATTCGGGAGAATACTGGAAGAAAGCCAGTTAGAGCAGGGGTGTCAGACTCCAGTCCTCAAGGGCCACTATCCTGCAGTTTTCAGATGTGCCACAGGTACAAAACACTGGAATGAAATGGCTTAATTACCCCCCTCTTGTGTAGAGGCCTGCTAATGACCTAATTATTCTATTACATGTAAAAGTTGCAGGGCAGGGGCCCGTCAGGACTGGAGTTTGACACCTGTGAGTTAGAGGCTACAAAAAGACTCGAGACTGAGTAAAATATGGCCCAGTCAAAGTCCCAACCTAGCCTGGCCAAAGGTTTCTAAATTCCAATCTCTCTTCACTGCTCCTTCTGGGCTTTCTCCTATTGAAGGGGATTCTCCCTGGTAGATTTTTGACCAGGAAAATCAGTGAACAGAAGTAGAAGTTGTGAACAATGACGTCAGTTTTCTGTGCTGTTTCAGAATTGTAGTCTGTAGTTTTATCGATGGCAGCAGAGGAAGTGAACGGAGCCGTTCAGTCCGTGTTGGCCACACTTCTAAATACTGAATCACTATTAACAGCTGCCTCGTTCAGCTCGGCACTTCTCTCTTTGCAGTGGAGGACGGCTACGTCACGGACAAACGTTAGCGACTGGGTACAAACTCCACGCCTCCAGGAAGCAAGTGCTTCTCAATAATCAAGTCCCAACCCTCTGGATGAAGCGAAGTGTAGAACAAAGTGCTGGTTTTTACCAGGGTAGTCCCGACCTAAACCCAACTCGAAATTTATTTTCGAGTTGAGTAGTAGTAGTTGTGGTTGTTGCTAACCATTCAGTCTAAGACCAAGCTACTTTACAGAGCAGAATGGACAGAAATGTCTATCCCTATGCGCCACTTTGGGTTGGGCTATCAAAAAGTTCTACTAAAATACACTAAAGTTTGTAGTTTGCAGACAAAATGGATAAAGATTGAAGAGGTATAAATACTTCTGCAAGGCACTGTACATCTTTACTGTGGAAAGACAGAGCATGCATACAAACTACGCTGAGGCAGGCTACATCCCTTCTTTTAACCTTATCACACTCTTCCGTCAAACATGCTTATTGGTAAATACTAAATCTCATGCACTCTCTTTCATGCAGGATCTCACACACGCACGCACACACACACACAACATTATGGCAAGGTTAGTAATTGTAAAAGTGCGGATTAGTCGCAGTTTCACAAATTTGCTTTTATTTGCCATTTAGTATTGAGATATTTTTGCCAGTCAAAGACACTTAATTTCACAGTGCAACACAGTATGACAAACACTGACATTAGGGTCAAGACATATCATATGGGTGAGGTTTAAAAAAAATATACCATACAAATAATAAAATAAAAAAAAAACTGAATAAAATAAAAAGTGCAAAAAAACAACTTAACAGTCACTGAATATAGCATCAATTCAATTTTTGTGTTAAGTGTGTGAATTTCAGTTCACTACAGAAACAAAACTCATCAGTAGCAGCAAAAAAAAAAAGAAAAAAAAAAAGACCAATTATAAAACATTATAAAGATCACAACCAATCAATTTTACTTAAGATATCAATATGGCATCAAATGGATATCAACACAAATGTAGACAGACACATACACACACTCAGTCACATGCGCGCACACACACATACACACACAAACACTTGGTCACAGTCAACAGGTGCCAAGGACATTGCGGTGGGGAGTCAAGTTTTAGCTCGGTACCATGTCCAAAAACAAATACAAAAAAATAAAAACAATACACATTTCACACACTGTTAAAGAATGCCGAAATCAGGATTTACAAACTTGCAACATGCATGCGTTGAGCCGAACCTTGGAAACTAAGGATGCGTTTTCTTTGTACGATTTCCTCCCGCTCAGGTGAGAAAACAGAAGCGTTAGCCCTAAGCCCCCCTTCCCAGAGGAATGTTGTTTTATTTTTTCGGTGGGAAAAGTCTTCCCCACGCTCTCCCTCTCTCTGTCTGTCTCGTTTGATCAGGTAGAAAAAAAACATGTAGACAGCAATATGTGTGATAGATGATAGCTCTGTAAAGCAGCACTCTGGTAAGAATGAAAGGTAGGAAACATGGATGAGGATAGATCATCTTACAGAGAAGCAGAATCGGGTGGAGCACAGATGGAGTATTTGATATTGAATCCTATTCCCCCAGAAAAATGAAGTTATTAGAGAGGTTGTTTTTTTTTTTTTACCTGTCTGTCCCTAGCTACGTGTAGTAGGTCTGTAAAAAGTCTAAACCACAGTGCCACCCACAGTCTGTCCCAGGTACTGCATGTACAACTTAATGTCTGAGCGTCTGTTGAGCAACCAGCTACTCGTTTAAGTTTAAGAATCCCATTAAAATCCTAACTTTCCCTGTCGTTCCAGCCAGGAAACAAGCTTTTCTCCCGCCTGCTGTCCCTGCCTTGTTAGTGAATCCCCTCCCTGTCTGTCCCTGAACTTTTCTCTGTGCTGCTCTCTTTTCCAGCTGGTCTCCTCCTCCTCTATCTGTCCCTACCAGTTAGTTGTTGTTTTTTTTTTCTGTGTCAGGTCCCTGCCTAGTTAATCTAGAGGTGTCCCCCCTGTCCCTCCCTCCCACCCGCGCACCCTCCCTCTATGGACAAACACATAGGGCGTGGGGGCCGTCCATCAGGGGGAGCGGCCAAAAGCGTCCCTCTCCCTCCCCCCAGATCAGGGCCGTGCAATACACAGATGGATGAGTTTCCCATTCACCCTCCTCCTGCTGGCTCACCTGAAGACAAAAAACACAAAACAACATGAAGACTTTAACGGAGCAACGGTGCAGTTTTTCTTTACTTTAGCTCGATTTGTGGTGGCTTACCTATTGGGTGGGTGTGGAGAACCTAAACGCCATAGCAGGCTGCCAGTCTCTCCTTTAGCAGTGGGGGGAATTGCTCTGAAAACTGCTGCCAGTTCTCCTCCCCGACCTGCTCCTTGAAGCCATGAAGGATCTGTGGAGACCATCAGCAAATCCAACATGTGTGAGCAAAGAGAACGTATTCAGGAGACTTTAAAGATTTAAATTAGGATTATTAAATGTAAAAATAAAATAAACAAACGATGTCGAGGGTACAAGGGAAACACCTTTTATGTTTAACTTATGTTGATGTTATAAGCCTATAGCAACAAGCAATTAATCATCTAACAACATTTCTGCAGGTTTCATTAGCTCAGACTTTTTCAGACTATTATGAGACCTAATCATGCGAATGGATTCGTGAGTTTGATCTCATAATAGTGCGAAGCTTTTTTGCACAGAACGACTATAGCGTTGTACAGGCAAAGACGAACTTCGTCCAGCAAACTGGCAATAAATTTGCACTTACCCAAGATGAATGCAAAAAGCTAGATAGCTACCTAGCAAATATACTGTATGTTAGCAGCTAGTTAGCAGTAGCTTCAAGTCACAGAAAGCAATGAAGACGTCTGCGTGTGACTCAAACTACTGACTGACAGAAAAATATCATATGGGTGTCAGACTCCAGTCCTCAAGGGCCACTATTCTGCAGTTAATAAACTATATTGAATATATGAGGTTAAATAGTCCTGCAAGAAATTTAAGACCTGTGACTAACATGTTTAAGGTCAATTTACATAGTTTCTAATGAATTTAAGACTTTTTAAGGAAGAGTGGACACTCTGCTTAATCAAATAAAAAATTAAAATGAGCGTGATAATTTAGATTTTGATTATTAACATTTTTTTGTTTACAAAAATTTTACAATGCATTTTATTTAAAGTTTCGGTTGAGTGTGGTTCCTATTTCTTTTTTAATTTATTGTTTTTGATTGCTAAGTTTTATTTGACATATTTGAAATGTATTCCAGTTCAGTGTGGAGTTTTGTGCACAAAGTTAAAGTTTATTAGTGAGCGAGGGAACTTGCATTCTTACACTATCCTAAATATATGACTTGAAAATGGTGACAAGGCGCCAATATTACTGTTCATTGCAATAATTTCTGGGACAATAAACCACTGAAATGTGTTATTATGACAGGCCTATTCATCTGCAGAGGTTTATGTTGTCTGGGTCATCCTGCTACATACCTTGTAGAACATGTCTCTCAGATCATCCTTAGGGTTCACCCAGGAGGCCACGGCGTCACAGAAGAAGATGAAATCCTGGGCATCAGAAAAAGGTGCAGCAGGTGTAATTCGACAGACGGTAACTGGGCGACGCGTACATCTGCAGCGGACTACGCCTCACCTGCACCACGCCTCCGGGATTCACACCAATCATTATGCAAATCCCTCGGAAGGCAGAGTCTTTCTCCTCGTTGTCTCGGATGTTGCGGAGAGACGTGCACCTGGAGGACGTCAACAAGAGAGCAATGAGCAGCAGATTTCTACCGTTTTCCCACAGCTGCGATACACGCGAAAAGCGAGGCGTCCCACCAGGGTCGGATAAACTGCGGCAGCATGGGGGCGACCTCCTGAGGGCAAACGTAACCCAGTCTGCCGATGGTGATGGCTGCAACACAAGCACAGATGGCGTTAAGCGAGTAACAAAGGTGTTAGCCGGGAGCAGTGCATGAGGAGCAAACGTCTACACACCTGTGTTTTCCAGCAGGGTTTTGGGTGTGTTGGGTCGGTTAATGATCTCAACCAGCTGATTTAGAACCATAGCTATGTATGGCTGCATCTCCACTCCTGATGGGAGAAGAAAGAACAAGGTCAGACGCACAATATCTAAAGTTTAAACTAGGAGCATCGAGATGCTGGTACTGACCCATCTGCATGCAGATCTCCCCTATGGCCCAGGTGGCGTTGTTGCACACGGAGATAAATTCTGGGTTCAGATTTGTCCCGAGGATCGGCATGAATTCAGCTAAAGGACAAAGATGTCATTAAAAAAAAAAATCATCCAGATTTGTGTAATTTTTTCCCTAACTTTTTATGGTCACGTTTCACAAAAAACCCACTATGTGAAGTTGTTCTCAAGCACCTTTAATAAGCTGAGTGTGGTGTTAGGGAGGAAGAGAAGGGGATAATTACCGATACACGGTTTGACGTGAGGGAAGCAGGCCTTGGTCAGGTCACCCAGCAGAGCAAATGAACTCTGCCTCACCTCAGGCATCGTATCCTGAAACAAAAACACACAAACAAAGGCCGACATAAACAAAATCTGCTGACCTGAAATGGGTTAATGGCACATCCACTGACTACCTGGGACTGATCAGAGCTAAAATATCTAGGTTTCCTACATATTTTTACATCATGGATGGACAAACGCATGGTGGACAGATCAATAAATGGATGAATGGACCAACCTTGCAGAATAGAGAAGGGCTGGTCAGTCTATCTGCTTCTATATGTATATCTGGAAAAACTCAGTTGTATATTTTTCTACACCAAGTAAACGAGTCTGGGGATAAAACTGCCTTCTCAAAAGCCTTCAACGTGCCTTGAACCTAGCGGTAGGCATTTATCATATTGTTTATAATTTGTCATGATGAGCTACTTGTCATGATAAGAATTATGATTTATCGTTGTTGCAATTAGCTTACGATTAATAAAGTTTAAAACCTCCCACAACTGTCGGCATTGTCATGATTGTTAGTTTTACTATTTTCTTCTTTGTTTGTTCAATTAGAGCATCAATAAATCTCAACAAGATGGATGGATGTAGATTTACATAAGAATCTGTGGCAGATAGATGCTCTCTGCTTTATTTGACTGAGCTTGGTCAAGACCCCAAAATGCAGGGGCGGAGCCAGGGGGTTCCTATGGGGTGGCCATGGCCCCTAACCCCTGGACAATCATTGGACCCCCCGGTCAGGCAATTGGTTGTTCCAATATGGAGGTAACTCACCAGTAGACCACCAGAACAAGCAGTTCCCCTCCAAAACAATTGGAGGCAGCGGTGATGGCATTTATTTATCAGCTTCCAAAAAATATTTTCTAGATTTAGTGAATTATTTGGAAAATACGGATGTTGTTCTCCGAAGTGGCCCTAGTGCCAATTAATTGTTGGCCATCACACCAGTCCCATCCTGATCACCACTATGAGTATGTTCCTGCTCCACCACTGCCGAATGATGCCCCAAAAGACCACCTACTTCACAAGTGTCCAACAATTTGTTTTGGTCTTTCACATAAAAACCCAAATCAAAAAAATGCTGTGGTTGTAATGCGACAAAATGTGAAAGAGTTTAAACACTTTTTCTGTAATAAAAATTATAGAAAGGGAAGATATGAACACATTTTTCATAATTCCACGTAATAAAGACCTGAAGCTGCTTTCTCAGACTAGATGGGATGCGAAGGTGATGAAATCCACTCTCACCTGCATGCACTGGAACAGCAGGGTCATGATGTTGCTGCGGGCCACCAGCGTGTCGACGTGGCCCCCGAGTCCCTCAGCCAAGCCGCTTAATAGGTCCAGGGCCACAATCATGAAGTCCTTATCTGGTGCTTCGTACTGGTCTGGCTGCTGACTGTACATCTGAGAAACGCCAACACAGCGGGTCTCATTTCATACAACTATACATACTTCACACGCTTTAACCCAGTAAACTTCAAGCACTTTCAAGGTAAGTTTCCAAACTTTTCCAGCACCACACTTTGCCGATAAAAACAACAGAAATGAAACAAAAATGACAGCTGCAATTCTCTATTATGGACTTAATAACTTAACTGCAGTTTGAATATCAAGTATTTCAAGCACGTTCCAAACCCTGAAAAAACCTAATTGAAATTCAAGCACCCACACGAATCCCGACTATTAAAACCAGCGTGTTTCGGTAAAATGCTATGACGCGGCTCACCATGGCCTGAGCCAGCGTTTTCTGGACCAGGGTCACGCAGCGTTGGTACACAGGCTCGCAGTACGGGAGGAAGCCGCTCTGCAGTGCCGTGGCAACCGACGACAGACACTCCAGCAGAGGAAAGAGGTCTTTGTCCTCGTCCTTCAGCTCGTTCCATTTGGCTATCAGAGGCGGCATCAGCTTCTGGATGTACTCCTTCAAAAAAAAATAAATAAATAAAAAAAACCCAGAAAAGCAAAATGTTTCAGTCCCAAGCTGTGTGTGTGTGTGTGTGTGTGTGTGTGTGTGTGTGTGTGTGTGTGTGTGTGTGTGTGTGTGTGCGTGTGTGTGTGCGTGTGTGTGACCGCTGAGCTCACAGGCTGGTTGAGGTGGTGTCCCACAGAATCAGCCAGCGTTCCTATAGCGTCGTAGAGGATCAGCAGGTTCTTGTGCTGATATTTCCCGAAAGCGAATACCAGCGTGTCCAGGATGAAGCTGAGGTACGGCACCAGCTCGGTGCACGCCTCCTCCTCCAGCGTGGCGAAGGCACTGTGGCCAACAGGATATGGGTGAGGAAGATGACTGAGCAGGAAGTGAAGAAGAGCACAGAGGAAAGCTGAGAGCCGCACCTGCACGCCGCCTCCTGCACCCTTTTGTTCCCATCCAGGATGCGTTTGAGAAGCTCGGTCATGAGGGGCTTGAGGTGGGCGTCGGGGGGCTGGCTGACCACCCAGTGGGCGTAGCGACTCAGCGTCCAGCAGGCGATGGAGCGCACCAGAGCCTTCTTGTCGCATAAGCACTGGATGAGATGAGGAATCAGCTCTGGCAAGTAGGGAACCATTCCTTGCATGCAGCCTGAAGAGGACGAGAGCTTACATTTCTTCCTGTTTTATGTTAAAATTTATATTTTAATGTGATTTTTGAGTCTGTGTCTAACCCTCAGCGATGGCGCCCAGCACCAAGATGCCAGACTCCTTGATGACCCAGTCAGGATGGAACAGCAGGCCTTTGAGCAGAGGCAGGAGATGTGGAAGCAGCTCCTCACGAAACACGTTGGCCAGAACGTCCAGGGCCGCAGCCGAGCATTTTCCTGGGAGTCAGAGACCGACGGACGAGATTAGAAAAAAAAACTTCTGGTGAAAAATTTCTGCTGTCCTCTTCACTGTCATTCACCACGTTTTATTGATCTATGCCATAAAACCCAATAAAATTAATGGTAACATCTAACATAACTTGGGCTTCTAATGAGAAAATCAGGAATTTTGTCATTCAAACCTACTGTAATTCCTTTTTAACAATGGATGAAAACAGAGGAGAAAAAACAAGAAACAGTGAAGACAGACAACTGGACAGGTAAAAAGTTTTGAAATAGAAATATTTTCCATACTTCAGATGTTTAAGAATATTTTCACACCTGACACTCCAGTAGACTCGGTTCGATTGAGAACCAAAATTACAACACTTGTTACATTTTCAGTTGGTGAAAATGTAACAAGTTACCGCACTGTCATCATTCCCGTTTGATAACAGTGCTTTCACACGGCACAGTCAAACAAATCAAACTCTTTGAAAACATGTTCCCTCTCTCTCTCTTTATCCAGACTGTCCTGCGCGATAGCCTGCTTCCTGCTTTTGGAGCAAACTCTGGTCCGCTTGGGATTAATATGCATTTGAACCGCCCCAGAGCTCACTTCAACTGAACTCAGATCTAGGTTTTCAGGCGGACCAGACCTCAGCTTTTTTTTGGTCCTCATCAGAACTCGACTGCACGTTCACACCTCCCCAAACGAACAAAGAAAAGCAAAAGAAAGCCGGTGTGAAAGCTTACGAAGATTCCAGTCAGACAACGTGTCGTCGTCATCATCCTCGTCATCGTCTATGTCCTCGCCCTCCTCGCCCTCCCCACCCTCGTGTTGCAGAGTCACGGTGCGAGACTTGTGGAAGCGAGGCTTGATGTCCTGCTCGCTGTCAGGAATCGTCTCGTCCTCTTCGACGTCTCCCTGGAGAACGATGAAGATTAAGTTTGAAGTAAACTAGATTCTTCTAAGGGCAGAGTTTGTGTGGAGGAAGCATTTGATTTAACAACAGCTGCTTACTTTTAGGAGGATGATGTCAATCTCTGAATATTTCATCCCGTTCACCAAGATAGGAATCAGTCTTAAAAAAAAAAAATTAAAAAAAAGGATTTAAATCAGGTGAGCTCCTCCTTCATCATTACCTCAATCCATCTGTCAGCACATCTTGACTTACTGGACCAAGTGTCCAGACAGGGCCTCTTTACAGATGGGCTGCTCAGCCAGAGTGAGCCAGAACTCGCAGGCTTCCAGAGCCACGTTCTCATCGGGGTCCTGCGTTCGCTGCAGCATGTACTGCAGAAAGAAAGAAACATAATGGCTGGCGGTGAGGAAGAGGAGGAGGACCGTATCTACGATGGCGGTGGTGACAGAAGATCCAATGGTTGCCTCACCTGGATGATGCTGTGCATGTGTGGGATGAGGCGGTCGATGCGAACTTCCAGCAGCATGACCAGAGCCCTGCAGACGTTCTTCCTCACCTCACTGTCTTCGTCGCCGGCCAGGGCAAACAGACTCTGCGAAAGGAGAGAAGAAGAAGGATGAATGGATTAAGTGAAGGAGGAGCTGGAGAAGAAGACGGTAAAATAAGGTTTGGGGTAATGTGGAACCTAATCTGCTGCGTTCCCCCACATTAGTCAAGGTAAACGTTTTATGCAATGTCCAGGGTTCCTGTAATTTTTTTTGATTTTCTGAAGTTTTTTAATAACATTCTGGATATTTCTTAACAGCATTCTCTAGACATCTTGAAACAACAAGCCTGAAGTCGTGTTTTTAATTCAGCAGCACGATAAAAAAGCTATTTCATATGCTCTGCTTGGCCTCTTTGCCATCTTAGATTTGCTTAGAATACTTAAAATATGTTGTTTTTTTTCTGTTCATACAGACAGCAGCAACTCTTTCACCGCTTTCGTTTTCTAAAACCGTTCAATAAATATGAATCCGAGTATATTAAATCAGGATTGTGTCTTCCAAAAGTTAAATCAACTCTTCAGTTCAACACTAAGTTCAGCTAAAACGCTCTACTCTGCAGAACGAGCCAGATGAAATGTTTGTATCCCTCACCTCAATAAAAGTATCAATGTTATCCATCAGAGCTTGAGCTCGTCCAATGATGAACTGGTTCACACAAGCGATAGCATGGGACCTAAAGGAAAACCAAACCAAGAGCTTACTTAAATTAGACTGAATAAAGGAGAAGGGGCACGACAGGAAAAACAACAGAGGTTTACCAACCTGATCTTGGGGCTGCAGTGCTTAAAGAACTGGAGAAACTTGGGGATCATGATGTTGAGGGGTCTGTTCAGAGCGTCGCTGTCCAACAGCTCGGACGAATCCTCGCAGATTTTCTGCAGCGCTCCAAAAGAACCCTGAAAGAACGTGGAAACCAGAGTGATCAAATCAAATGAACAATCAGAAACCGGTCCCAGTAAGTCGTGCGGAGGCCGTACCTCGCAGGTGTTGTAGTCCTCAGAGTTGAGCAGATTGCAAAGTTGAGGCAAGAGCTCCGGCCAAGTCTGCAGCTCTCCTTTAGAGGCTATGGTTGTGATCAAAATCCCTTCATGACGAAGAAGACAAAAATTAAATAAACCTGCAGCTGAAAGTTCTGGATTATTTAACACAACACAGCCTTCTACAGCTATAAACATCTGCAAAACACTGTTTTGAGCACCCACACAGCAACTTTTCTGTGTAACAAGTCAGCCTCCCACATGGCAGACTGACTCACAATCACTACAGGGTAACGCTTCTTCTTTTTGGTTTTCTCCCACCCCTCCCACCTTCCCCCTTTCTGCCACACCCTCACCAATTGTAGCTCTGATAAGTGGCGACGGATCTCCGATGTTGTTGAGGCATTCTCGTTTGATGAAGTCAGCCACGTTAGGGGGGAAGTTCTGGTAGTGAGCCTTCACATTGTTCTTCAAAATCAGACCACTGAGAGAGCGAGTGGGTTCGTCTTCAGAGAGAGAGGATGAAACAGCGTTTTACCGTGCGAGAAGCAGGATGTTAGATACAGAACTTGAAATATTAGCATGACGCTATAACCGCTGAAAAGAAAGGTCGGCAATATTGACAATTGAATGTTTTTTTTTTTTAACTCAATCATACCCTCAGACTTGAGGCTGGTGAGGACAAAGATGAGATAGTTGTTGAAGTCAGGGAACTGGTTAAGCTGCTCCAGTTTCTGGGGCATCGGTTAAGGAGTCCAACCATCCACATTTGGCACAAACATCCTCACACCCTCATCTAATGATGGGTGTTTTCACGCCTCACAGTCCGGTAAACTCTGTTCGATTGAGGACCAAAGTGGCAACATTCATTACGTTTTCAGCTGGTGCGGTTCGCTTTCACATCACACTGTCAAACAAACTAAACCCTTTGAAAAACCGGTTCCCTCCATCGCCTGTGGTGGCGCTGCACCAAGAACCACTGAAGGAAACAACACAAAAACTTCTGAAGACATGAGCACAACTTCATTCTTCGTGAAATGCAAACAAAAACAGAGTAGTGTCTGATTTTAACGGTTGTATTTCTCTTTAGTCTTGGTAAAAGACCACAAACCATCTCTCCCTCTGGCATAGGAGTCTTGCGCATGTTTTGGTGAATTTACCAAGAATTGCCTGTGCAGTAGTCCACTTTCTGCTTTTGTTAAAGCCTCTGGTCCACTTGGCATTCAAATGCATTCAAACTGCACCAGAGTTCACTTCACCCAAGCTGAGATCTAGGTTTTTAGGTGGACCAGAGTTTGCCTTTTTGGTCTGCATCAGAGTACGATTCCCACTTCCCCAAACAAATCAGACTTTCTAGATAAACTAAAATTAGATGAAAGCAGAATTAACAGGGCTGGTGTGAATGCACCTTTAGGCCTCTGTTTGCTATGTATGCATCTTCTATGTTTGATAAATCTTACTCAAGAGTGGTGCTGAGGCAAATTACTGGGATCCATGAAAGAGACATAGGATAAATAAACATGTATACACTTAACATATGTTACCTATTTTTACACTTGGCACATTTGACATATCCAAGTTCTAGACTTTTCCAGACTCCAACTTCCAGAGATTTCAATCACTTTAGCCATGAAAAAGGCAATTTAATAAATGTACATATGATAAAATATATGTCTCACTGCACAGTTAAATGATTACATTTCTTTTTCCATACTAATTCAGACCTCGAAAATACTTGAATCAAATTCCATACTTTTCCAGCTTACATAGAAACCCTGGGTTTTTGGGAGATGCTGGAGTGCCTGCACACAAAACATGCAAACTCCATTCTGAAAAGGTCCAGCTTGGGTTTGCACCAAACATTTTGCAGTGAGGCAACACCGCAAAGCAGCTTTACACCAGGCATCCATTTAGACATGGTTAAATTTCCGCACAGACTGAGAGGTAAGGATACTTCTTGCACAGCTCTCTGAGTGGCTGTGTCTGGGGACTGGGAATCTTTGAGCAGCTGAAGCACTTGCTGCAGACCCTGTTCGTCTGGCTGCCACTCCATCCTGTGAAGATAACACATTGATGAGCTGTCTGAAAGGCACGACAACAACGCCTCTAAGTGCTCTCACTCACATCTGTACGTAGAAAACAAGGAAGCCACTCCGTTATATTATCTGCCTCAAACAGAAACTGGCTTTTGAAATACTCAAAAAATGAAAATAGGCTGTAAATACTATCGAGAACCCGGTTTGATAGCATGAGTGGCTAGGAGCATTTCCTGTTTTCTGATGTATGAATCCCAAAAATAATACAAGCGAGTGCTAAACTACGGTTAATTAGCTTCGGTAAGTTCTAATAAGTTATAAACTAAGAGCTGTGGAGTGTTTTCTCCATGAGGCCCAGACGGCGCAATGTCTCTGAGACAGCTAGCAAGCTAGCTTAACGTCAACATGGGTTAAAATGCGTATTCACTAGTTCTGAACGGCTATAAGGGGTAAATTACACATATTCCCGGCCACTGTACTGTATATCTGAACGTGTAATTAACACCAATGACAGAAAGGCTTTCATGTGCATGATATAAACAACCGGACATCAACCCAAAGCTAGAACATGTAGCATGTCTAGCTAGCATCTGTATGAAAGTAGCGCGAAAGATTTTACCTGGTTACTCCGGTATGCTGGTTTTATATTTGTACGGAAAAGAGTGCAGTCACGCTGTAAAAAACTAACATTAAACAAAATATCGCATCTATCTGTGTGGCTGTGTAAAAAAAAAGCTGTAGTCTCTTTAGGTCTGTGTATTTGTTACGCTAGCTTGTGTATGACAGAGATTGCATGCCTTGCGATCAAGCCGGGTGACCTGTTTGATTCCTGCCGGCTTCCGTAGACAACAGAGCTGAACCAGGTGATTACGCAGTAAGACATGTTTTAAAATAACTGCCTTTTTCTTATTGTAAGTGTGGCTGTTCGGTTTTTAAAATGTATCTTTTTGGTACAAAAATACGCTGCGCGTTTAATTTCGTGAATACTGTATATGACTTCTTTTGAGCTTTACTCTTGGCCACTAGATGGCGCCAGGTTCTGATTACCGTAGTTCAAACCTGATTAACATCTACATGCAACAGGTATTGGTTTGATGCTCATTTGGATGAAATAAACTAGACAAATTAGACAAATATTCATTTATAATAAATATACTAATAATTAATAATCACACTTTGTATTTAAGCATGTATATTTTGCTTTAATGATGCTATTATGTGATACCTTGTTTTCTTATTTAAAACAAGGGTTTGTTCTTTGTTTTTGCTTGACTGGTTATTGCATACTGGCATCTCTAGAATTGTCCCTGAAAGCACAAATTCATACATAAAAGGCAGGATTTCACTTAATACTTCAGATCAGTTGAATGATTTCTTATGTTCTTCTTACTTGAGGTGCTCCTGTTTAAAAATAAAGGTAGGAAAACACAAGGAGCTTATTGAAGCACACAACAAATCTGCAATAATAAAAGGCACCCGAGTTGTGACTTGCAGGACAAAATTATATTTCATAACAAATTGTGTCTTTTCTAAACTCATTTACGTCTTCTCTGTATTGTCATCACTCCTTCCTTTATTTTGAAATCCTCGACAACACCGTTTGTGAAACAAGATTTTGTGTAAGTGGAAACACCTTTAATTGCATGAAATATCACATTTGTTCTTTTCAAAGGAACAGATTCTAAATCAATAACTCAAAGCTTTATTAAACACTTTTTCAGCATATGACAGTCACAGTAACATTTTTTTCATGAATATATGGAAAATCATTAGTTTTAACACGGAGTTTTAAAAAAAAATCTGCATGTCAGTCAGTTAAGGAGGGTAAATCATCTTCAGCAAAGAGAGCTGATCTCACTCTTGCTGCAGCCCCACTTGCAGCAAGCGTTGGACAGTCCGAACTCTACTTCCCGTCCTTTCCTGCCTGCCCCCCGCAGAGCCTCCAGCAATTCCTCTGAGAGCGGAGAGCGAGCTGAGCGGCTGAACCCAACAGCATTCATCACTTGATCTTTCAGTGCTTGGGAATTAGCAGGATCTTGCTCAGAAAGCTGAGGGACTAGATTCGCCCGCCACGGATCCAGGATTTCCTCACCAATAAGGCCTGATTAAAAGGAGAACATGTATCAAAATCCTGGTTTGACATCACAAAGCACGGTGATGTTGGTCACTGGCTCTCTACAGGGAGAGTGTTATTTTTTTCTGCTTTTGTGTGTTTTTATATTTTAACGACAGCAAAAGTTGCCACACTCAGGAATTTCCTGAAATTTGCTGATGGCACAGTTATAGTGAGTCAGTCCGCTACAGGATGGAGAAGTTAGCCATCAAGTTGTGACAGACTTTATAGAATCATGCAGCATCCACTTCCTTTGTCTCTCTTAAAATTTTATAAGCGGTTCCTATTTCACCTGCAGTAGATGGCTATCTTAGTGTTTTCGTTTATTCTAAATCCAGGTTAGTTAGTTGGTCCTGTGGCTGAAGGCATCGACATTCCCAAGAGGATTCAAGACTAAAGCGAACTAAAACCATCTTAAAACAAATCAAGAACGTCAAAGCGGATTATGCAAATAATCCGCTTTGACGTTACACAGCCACACAGATAGATGTTGCAAGAATCTTTTAATAATTGAGATGTTTGTTGAGAGCAAAAGCACTTCCAGTCTGAGTGACTAACGTAAAACTAAAGCTGAGTAACATGAAACATTTCACGTGGCTGCTTTCCAAACCAGTTAAATTTAGTTTCTTTTCACATCAAGTGTTTCACTCAGGAAGAAAAATATCAAACTAGTTAACCCTTTAACTAGTTAATTACTAATTAATTAAGGACATATCAATCATTTTCTTCCTACATCAGTCATTTCTTTTTAGCTGTAGAAATGACTGATTATGGTAGGTTCTTCAAGACAGTGACTAACAAAAACCTGATCCAGGGTAACTACAACATTCCTGCAATCTACAAAAATGACCCTTCAGGTATTTTGTTTTGTGTGCAAATTGAAAACATTTAATGGAAAAAAAAAATGCTTCAGTGGTTTTATTCTAAAGAAGTGTCACATAATCAAGTGGGACATTCTGTACAATCTCCTTTCATCTCGATCTTTTACAAAGCAAAAATGTCTGTCCAATTTTGTGATTGGTGCCTGTTAAAAAGCCGGTGAACAGCAGCATTGCGCGATGCGTTGCAGTGACAGGAAAGGCTTGCAGAAAGCTTTTCAAGGAACTTGTTAGAGATGAGCTGATGATGTTTATCCTGGCTGGTACAGATTGAAGGTTTTATTTAAGGCTAGAGCTGCAAATTTGATGGAAGTAGTAGTTTTTAGTCCAACTAAAAATAAAGAAATGCAAGATTTACCCCAATGTATTGAATCAAGCCACATGCCCACAGCACTTGCAGGTTGTTGTTTTGTTTGATGAGGTTTTAGAAGGAAAATTATTAGTTTTGGTATATTTAATGAATAGGGGGAAAATGATCAGATTTTTAACTATTTGACCAGTAGATTGCCATTCAAGAAAAACTGGTCAATTTTGTTCTCTGGCCAAATGATTGGTCCCTTTTTATAATTTATTCTTCTTTCAAAAAAAATATACCTCCTCCCCAAGAAAGGGAGTCAAAGAAATACTTGCACATTCATTACATGTGCAATTACATCAGATGTTTAATTTTCACTTTGAACTTTCTTTATCTTTTCTTGTTGCTGTTATTTTTGTTTGGTTTTCTATCGATTTTTATTCCTCTTAATAAACTACTTTAAACATTGTTTTACTATTTTATTGATTACTGGTTGTTGTTTTTGTTTGTTTCTTTCTTTTTGCTATGATTGTCAATGCAATTGTTTCCCTTTTAGGGACAGTAAAGAAGATCTGAATTTGAATGATGAAAATAGCCATAAATTCAAAGTGAATTTTTATTATCTTACCTGAGTCTTCCGTGCTTCTTTTCCAGCGAGAACCACCACATGTGAAAATGACGGCTCGTATGAACTCTCTTCCGCACAGTTTTACCCCATAAAATGAGGAATGACCGTCGGTACACTGTGCAAGGTGCACAAATACCAAGAACAGGCCTAATGTCAACAGGGCTCCTTTCAACATGCTGACAGAATGAATGTCTCTGTGGCGCAGGATTTTTATTTATTTTTTTTGGATGGTCTCATCACTTTTTAAAGGCTTCAGAGCCTCACTTCCACTTATCAGCATCCTCAGAGATAAAACTGGTAACCTTTAGGGGCAACAATGCTGGCAGAAAAAGGATGATGCGAGAACTGGTGTCAACAGAACTCTCTGTAATCCAATCACCTGTGACCTTCAGCTGGCCTTTCAGTCCCTGACATCAGTCAGGTTGTGCCGTATGTCATCAGCATTGTCTCCTCGTCGATATCTGTTCCACTTTGGATGGAGATTACAATCCATTCAGCCTAAAAATCCCCACGATGCCATAAGCTGGTGACACACACAAGATACTCTGTCCTTATTATTGTTTTGTTCAGAAATATAGGAAATGGCTTCAGGATTGGGCATCACCATAAGGACAAAAAGTTGGTTTGGTCTGATGTAATCAATGCACCTTTTTTCATGTTTATTGAGGGTTTTTTGTATGTATGTGTCATTTTTGATTTCACAATTATGTGCTATCTGCAAGATAATAAGGCTCCATACCTCTGATCCTGGTTCTTGATGTATTTTTACAAAGCAGCATCAAAGCTAATCTCAAATGGAAAAAGCACAAACAGGAACTGGAAGTGCTCTCTCAAGACAAGAACACGCGCTGGTTGATTAGAAGCAAATGGAACAGCATGAGATTCATGAATTGAGTACCTCTGCAGCCTTTTGCAACTTACCAAGTAATTGTCCACTCTGCTGCTGGATTTTAAAGTAATTTGTGTCCCAAGAGCTCAGCGTAAAATGTATAGTGTGCAATCTTGCATATAATACTGAGAATTTGATCATTTGTGTATGGATTTATTTTAAATAACATCTTCACACCAACTCTGACTAAATAAAGATTATGACTAGACAAGAAAAAATAATTTCAGATTTAATCAATCAACAGTGTGCAATTTACAAAAGAATTACAGCACCACAAGTGGCGATTTAATGCCAGGCCTCTGTGAAAGTTATAGACAGAACCTATCCACCAATCAGAAAGCGAATACTGCACTGACGTTAGAACCGCCTCACGTGTAAGCCAATCAGCATTTGAGAAGGGGCGGCACAATGTATGGAGGGTAGCAACAGTTGCCCCGGTGAAGGCTAGGCGCCATAGTCACGGTAGTCCTGGCGACAAGAGCCAAGCAACCGGAGTCAACAACAACAAGCGGGATCAAAGGGAATAAACTTTATCGACTATTCAGGACAACGCCGGGAAATACAGGTGAAAACATCTCAGAAGTGATCATGTAGTTTTTATGTTGATTACATGCGTGTGCTGGTGCGTTTTATGGTGAAACGTGAAATCCGTCGAGCGTGTCGTGTGATGAAAAGTGGTTGCTAGCTTCTTTCCAAACGCAGACCGTTGTTATGGCGATGTCAGATCTTTGATAAGAGCACAAGATGGCGGCTGGCTTCTAGTGCCAATCGTACTTTTTTTTTTTTTTTAGCTCTATCTGACCTCATGTTCGCGTTGGTTTTTTGACAGTTTCCACGAAACTATGCTGAAGCGTGATTGCGTAGCGTGGTTATCCACTTGAGATATAGGAAGCTAGTAGGCAGCTAGCTCACTTGAACGTCACAATTCGATGCAGGCTGCTAGCGAGGAAAGCTACGTATCACTTTCTCGCACTGAACTCGCTTATCAAGCAGCTGTCTTAACTGCATTAATCATCGACGCGAGTCAAACACGCACACATGTTTAGTGTGCATGCGTTCTGAAAATGAGAGATGCGTATGTTTAACAATCTTTTTACGACTTTGAAAAAGTTTTTGGTGTGACATTGAATTCTTGAAGTCACTCCCGAGCGCACGGTGTGCCACATGATCGACGAGTTGTGGGGAGTGGAGGGTATGGCAGGCCGTTTGTGAAATCACACTGCGATTGCAAATTACTTTTAAATGCAAATAATACGGTTCCCTCTTGTCGGAATATATATATATATATATATATATATATATATATATATATATATATATATATATATTTTACGTATCAGAATTAAATGAAAGACGTCTATTTAAAACAAGTATTTCAAGGTTCCAGAAATGGGAAAAAAATGATATAATATGTAAAAGACACATCAGAGGGTATAAGCGATGCTTTGATGGCAGCACTGGCCAGTGAGTTGTACATTTGTCGTTTACAAAAACAATACATCAGATTTCAACTCTTTCCTGCAATCAACATTTCATCCATCATGTAGGTAATTATTTTTGTTTCAAAAACCTGAATTTCCTCCCTAAAGTTGTATAGGACTTTGCATTTTAGATGTCCAAGTGTAATTAATAGTATAAATAGAGTTTAACACAATCGATAGGAAATTATTCTGAATAATTCTTCCAATCCAGTA
Source organism: Poecilia reticulata (assembly GCF_904066995.2). Taxonomy (NCBI): domain Eukaryota; kingdom Metazoa; phylum Chordata; class Actinopteri; order Cyprinodontiformes; family Poeciliidae; genus Poecilia; species Poecilia reticulata. The sequence goes on from NC_088830.1 coordinate 12,107,497, forward strand.
AAGTATGTATGGTTTTAATTTTAATCAAAATTACCAAGAGTTTTCAATTTATTAGTTAGTTATTATTTTATTGGCCTTGATCCAAGGCAGCTGTATTCTCTATAACCTGATTGCCATAGCAACCTCCAAATGGTAACAGGATAACTCTGCTTGATGTTTTTTTTTATATTAAAGGGTTAAATGACTCCATGTGTGCTATGGCCAGAAATTACTTTGCTGATGTCTAAAACACCGTTTTGAAGTATAGCAATAATAAACCCAATCTATCTAATTTATTCATAATTGTTTATTCTCATGTTTCTCACTGCTGCAGTGAGGTCTGATGTAAAATGTGTTTACTTAGTCAAAAAAAAATCAGGCACATATGATGGATGGCAGCTATCAGGAGCTGTAGCAGTGACCTCATTTATTGTAGCAGGAATGACATTTGAAGATAACTGAAATAACACAAACAGTATATTTGCGCAGCTGAAATAAATATTCATTTTAAATTTGAAGAACTGATTTGACAAATATCTGGTTGGAGGATTCTGTCCACATATTATGTCGTAAAATTTCTTCCCATATTAGGCTTGTGCACAAACTTGAAACAAACTTCCAAAAAAAAAACTGTAAAAATTACAGAGTTTCTTTAAATCAAGGCTGAAAAACCACCAGCCTAGAGCTGCCTTTGATTAGCAGCATTGATCAATATGCTTAATTTAGATTTTCCTGATGATTTTAACGATGGTATTTGACAAAATGTGATGCTTACTGCTTGCTTCATAATTGGATGCTGTCTTCAGCTTTTATTGTGTGAAGCATTTTGATTTGCATTTTGCCTTGTTCCTGAAATGTGCTATACAAATGAACTTATTATCACTTAATATATTTCACTTGTGAATTTTCTTATTTATTATTAAAACATCCTTACCAGATTTTAAAAAAGGAAACTCCTGATTTCTTAGACCTATTCTGCTTCACACACACACAGGCACACGCACATACACACACAAAATAGTGCACACAAGGTCGCTTGAGTAAAACATGTAGCATATCGATAATAAGTAAGCGATTTGGGTTTCATTGTTTGTTCCCGGCACTTTAGTTAATGAGCGCTGCCTCCTTTTCATCCACAGAACTGGTGCCTCAACGGATTGGTTGCCATGGCGACTTGTGGATACTCTGAGGACCTTCAGCCTCAGCAGGCCAACGCAGTAACCATAGCAACGCCTGCTACCACCACGCCCTCATCTGCCAAAACTGCACACTTCCTGTCCGAGCTCCCGGCAGCCTCTGGAAGCGTTTCGTCGGCCAGCCAAGCGGCCAGGGCCTCTAAAGCAGGACAGGATGCACTTTGTTCACAAGCGCCACCCACCCAGAGCCAGAAGGCAGTGGTGCCAACTACGCCCACGCAGCACTACGTGGGCCCTGATATCCAGCACGCTGCTGTCCAGAAGAGTAATGGCCAGAGCGCTTCGCCCCAGTACATCATAGTGACTGTTACAGGTGAGAGACTGTCGTGTAATTACATCGCATTAGTTAGTTCACCTACTCCTCATTCCTTATGGCCCTTAGCTAAACTCAGTCTGGTGATTGTTTAGTTTTGGCACGAAGTGACCAGACCAGATTCACAGAGCAGAGGCTACGCCCTTTAGAAAAAGATTAAAAAAAATAGTAGATAAAGGCATCCTCTTTCCATCTGTTTTGAATTTTAGAAGCCGCATTACTGTGTGTGTGAATGACACAAAAAATGTCATAAAGCAGCAGCTCTATGCAAGTCTGCTCTCCTGTTGAATATCAATACACTGCAAAAACACTAAATCTTATCAAGTATACTTGGTTTAGTTTCTAGTACAAATATCTTAGTGCACTGGGATTAAGACAAAACTAACTTACATGTATGTTTTTTAGCAAGATATAGGAGCTTGTTTTTGGTCAATCATTCCTTATTATTGATTTAAAAAGTACTAGCTCCACTGACAGATTATTTAACTAATAACATGGAAAAAATGTCTTGTAAGTTGATTAATCTGCAAGTTTAAGTAGTAAGGTTTTTTTTTGTCAATATTAAGAAATTATTAACTTAATACAATCTCCTATATCTTGCTGTAAAGTTACTGGTCAGCTGGTTTTGTTTTATTTCAATTGTACTAATATATTTGCACTAGAAACTAAACCAGAAATACTTGGTATGGTTTTATGTTTTTGCATTATAACTTTTGAAGCTTTATTTGTGACAGTAGTGCTGGACGCCATCTTTGAATCTGGGGTCCTGAGCGTATATATTTTTTATATTTAATATGGCTTTGGGTAAAAAAATACACCAGTTTCACCGAATCACGTTTGGACACAATCAACGTACGCTGATTGCATGATTTGATTGCTAACACGATCTAATTACTAGCACAAATTTTACCAGTTCAGCACGATATATTTCCAAACCACTTAATTCGTCTTTCTCGTATGCTGGGGGTAAAGCATCGCCTGTTTGCAGCTGACTGTCAGTGTGCAGCTGTAGGTCGGCTACTACTAAAAGTTTTAGTTGGCGTCTTCTCTGCCCCTGAAGCCGGATTGTAGCTGATCTTGGTGCTTCAGTTGTGTTTAACTCACAAAGGTTTCAACCTGTATTCTCAATATTCACGGAAACGTAACACAAACGTCTAACTTGCTTTTATTTAAGACCAAAAATGAAAAATAATGTTCCCGCTGCTGCTAAAAGGAAATATTTCCAGCTGAATTTGTTTTCCCTGGGAGGAGGGGGGAAGACGGGGTAGCTTTCTCTAAGCCAGTTGGGTAACAGTGTGTAACAGCAGGTGAGGGAGGAGCCGTGCGGAGATTCGCTTCGCTCCAAAACAGCTGCTGAAAACTCTGCTTGCTCTCTCTTTCTTTGGCATCTCATTAAAAGAAGATTTCAAACTGTTTTTAAAACCGCGGAATACCTTTAATCAGTTTTAATGGATATTTACTAGCTCATAGTTTGTTTTTTTTAACAAATGGACCTCCCATAACCTGATCCTATGTGTCTTGTATGTTAAATTTAGGGCCTATCTATTCCTAGATGGCTCTGCCTGATTGTATCAGGTAACACTGTGCACTCTCACCTAGAGTTAAAAGCCCACAGGCCCGGGCCTTGTTCCCATTTCATAATGTAGTGCAACTAGTTGGACCAGAACTCTGAATCTGAATATTTATTAGCAATTCCAGCTCATAAAATAACCCCATTCAGCTTGTTTGTTTTTTTTTTTTTTTTGCTATAAGCCTTTAGGATTTTTAAAATTCCTAAAAGTGTTGTTTTAGGACCCCATAGATAAATATATAGTTTGTTGCTTATTTTTTTATTTCAAATAAAATTCAACAAATAGTTTAAATGTTGCTGACTTAAAACTACAGTCAGCAACATGAGCAACATTTGAAAATGCTATTCAAATTAGCATTTTGAATGATCATCATAGCGCAGTGAAAAAAAACAGCTCTTATTTCAGGAAGACATGCAGTTTTTTATACATATATATTTTGGTAAATATTGTGAGAATTATCTGGATTAAGATGTTGTCTTTATTCAGGGTGTCCTTACATCCTTAAAAAGTCTTAAATTTATCTAAAATCAAGGCTTTACATTTCTGAATTACATTTAAAACAAAGTAAGTTGGCCTCAAATCACAAATCTTAAATTTGGTTGGGGTCAGATTATTTAAAAAAAATTCTCACAAGACTTTTTTGTCAGGCAAAAGTTTGAGTCACATGCAGACATGTGACTGTGTTCTGTGACTCAAAGCAGTTGTGGCTACTGGTAAGCTAGCAAGGCTAAAGCTAGCTAGCCTTTTTTAATGTCCATCGTGGGTAAATGGAAATTTATCGCCCACTGGCTGGACGATGTTCATCTTAACCATCAGCTGACTTCTGTTGCCAATTTTCTTTTGAACATGTCTGTTGTGGGAGAGGTCTTAAATGATAATGATCTTAAAAAAGGTCTGGAAAAGCCTTAAATTTGAGTTGGTGAAACCTGCATAAACCCTGTTGTGTTTCATCGTTAACTCTCCACCATTTCTTTTTTTGGTCAATGCTTTACAAAAATGGCACTTTAACCACATCTAATGTGAGAATTGATCTATAGTTTACCAACTTTAATATTCATATGTGCCACAGTTAGGTGGAGGTTCAGTAGCTCAGCTGTTTTCAGCCAAGGTCTGGGGAAAAAAAATAAAGTAACATGATAAGAAGGGTTCTGCTCCGTTTTTTTTTTTTTAATTTAAATCCTGAAGGTTACAAAGAAGTGATTGCTCTCTCCACTGCCTGCTCTCCATCCTTTGTTTTCCACCTCCCGTCCGTCGGCCCACATGCACCTCTCATTTCCCGCTCTCATCTGATCTGCATGTTTACAAGATGGAGGGATTTTTCTCTCCATCTGGGGAGATTAGCTGTCCAAGGCTGTCCTTTTGCATACGAGATATAAGGACAGAAGGGGAGAGATGGACAGACACACTTTCCCTCTTCCATGTTTGCTCCGTGGAGCCGAAAAAAGAAATTAAGCAGCAATATGTTTTGCGGCGGCTGTTATTATGACTTGGAGGTGGTTTTTCGTGAGTACCAAACTTGTTGTTGGGGTCTCTGCGACTTTTCTTTTTGCTTTTTTTGTGGTTTTTTTTTTTTTTGTCTCCTTCTTATGAACATCTCCCTCCTCCATCGCTCTCGTGTCTTTCAGAGGGTTCGGCTCACTCCAACGACAGCCTGTCGGACTCCAGCCCACCTGCTCCTGGCATCCCCACTCAGGTGGTCCAGGCCGTGCAGACTCCGCCACAGGTGAGAAACTGCACAATGCACAACTGTGCAGCAGCCTGCCTTAATTGACGAGTTTGGGATTGCCTCTCCCACAGAGGTCAGTGTTGCAGGCATTGACGCAGCCAACCAAAAGGATTCAGACAGGCCACATCAGCAGCCTGCAGTCTGTGCATATTAACCAGGAGGTAAACAGACTCTCTCTCTGCATAACACACACTAGATAAGATAAGGTAGGCTCTGATTTGTGCAGTAAGGTCACATAAATTTTATACCTCATCTTTGTAGTTAGACATAAGATGCAGAACACGGTTTCGTTGCTGATTATGTAACATTGCACTCTGTGGGAGAAAGCTCAAAGTTCAAGTCAAGGAGGTCAAAATGATTGGTTCAAAGTGAAAATTTGGGTCTTTATTTTTTATTTATTTATTTATTTTTTATAGAATTGGCTTGTTTTTGGTATATTTTATTCTTTTTTTTCTTTTAAAGATCCTGTGATTATGCAAACAAGGTGTGAGTTTATTGTTTGTCGTTTAAATTAACCCTCTGCTAAATATTTGTGGTCCGGTCAGCAGGTGGATGTGGTAACAGGGCATCGGCTGGTTTCCTGATTATGAGTTTTATTGGTTTGATAAACAAACAAATAAAAAAAAAAACTCAGCCCCTTCGCTCACCCGTGCTCCCTTTCTCTTCAAACTGCTTTGGAGCAGAGAGCTGGCTTCAACCGAGGATCAAGACCGGGCTAAGAATTTGGTTAATTTTGAGAATAAAGTCATATTATTGTGACCAAAAAAAGTACTGCGACAAAGAAAGTCAAAACAATTTGAGAATAAACTCATAAATAAAGTTGCGATATTAGTGGAATGAAGTAGTGACTTTATGGTACTTCCTAAGAAAATAATAATATAGTGAAAATGATAACGTTGAAGAAATAAACTGCTGCAGAACACCGAAGCTTTAATTTTTTGATGTGCTAATTTTGGATATTTTTTTAAAACTAACATTAAAACTAAAGGTGGCCTCAAAAATGTCGGTTCTAAAAACCAAAATCCAAAATGTTCTCCCTTTACTTACTTTGAAAGATGAAAATATACTGACTAAGTATTTGACTTTCTATGAAATGTATGAAAATGACAGGAATGGAGGATTCCTACAAAATAAAACCACCATCATGATAACATAAGCTATGTTAGAGTATTTTTCTAAATATTTTGTTTATTTTATCTATCTCCTTCCACATTTTGTAAAAACAGTTCCTGTTTGTGCTTTTTTATTTCCAGTGAAAATAACTCCATGCCCACCTGCAGATATTTTTTGGACAATTTTGTCCCGTTTTTGTGGTAGAAAATGGAGATTGTAGATGAATTGGAGTCTGTCTTTCTTGTCCAACATCAGTGTCTGACCTCACAAATGTCCTAAAGATTCTAAAACTCGCCCAAAACCTGCATCATGCTAATCCCAATGGATTAAGAATGGAATGCCGCTTCACTTGTGCCAGTTTCGTTAACATGTGACTGGAAACCATTAATGCTAATCTCTTCTTTCCTGATTGCTCAGGTGGAGCACATTTACTCGGACCAGGTGCAGTACGTGGATGGGGCAGAAGACGCGGCGTTTACCACATCCGCAATGTATGCATCTTTTTTGACACGCGGGTGGAAACATTCGGTCTGCAGGTGTTGATATCTGTTTTTTTTCCCCTCTCTCTCTCCTCCAGTCGATCAAACAGCTTCCCTTTCTCCGACTCGCCGCTCTACACCCAGACCCCTCCCGCGTCCTCCTCCGCCTTCTACGAGGCCACGCCCAGCCCTGACTCAGACCTCCCCGGATCTGTGACTTCGCAGGCGGTTTCCGTGGCGACAGCAGGAGCCAACAGCGGGGCTGGCGCTGCGGGAGCAGCGGGATATGTCATCCAGGGGGGCTATCTGTTGGGAGGTGGAGGCGCAGCAGCAGGTGGGGGAGGGGGAGCACAGAGTTACTCTAGCCCCAACTCTCGCGCCCCTCCCGCTACTGTGAGTATATGAGATCCAATGAGATGCGGCGGCCAGGAAGTCCAGTCCATTCATGTCCGCTTGTGTCCTCCGTCCGCTCCCTCCCTCCCCTCAGGTCCAGTGGTTATTGGAAAACTACGAGGGGGCTGAAGGGGTCAGCTTGCCCCGCTGCACCCTCTACTACCACTACATCCTGCACTGCCAGGAGCAGAAACTAGAGCCAGTTAACGCCGCGTCTTTTGGTAAACTCATCAGGTCCGTCTTCATGGGGCTCCGCACGCGAAGACTGGGCACCAGGTAGACACATTTCACCCGAATTACGTGTGAGCGGCGTCCAGGGCAAAGGCATCACTTCTTCTCTTTGCGTTCCTCTGCAGAGGAAACTCCAAGTACCACTACTACGGCCTGCGGATCAAATCCGGCTCCCCTCTGCTCAGACTCATGGATGAGCAGCAGCACTTGGCCATGAGGCAGCAGCCTTTCTCACAGAAAAACAGGTATTGGCTCAAGTTTTGAGCTTCACGTCATGGTATAATGTTAATCCCCTCATTAAAAACACACCTGGAGTGTTGCCATAGTTCTTTCACACACGTTTGAGAAATCCTCGAATCTCCCGTGGCAACCGTTCATGAGGTTCCTAAGTGCTTGTTCTCACAAAGTAACATGTATTTCCACAAAGCTCCTCCAGTCTCCACTCTTCTGCCTTACGGATCACCTTCCCCACTCAGCTCCTTCAAACTAGCGGCAGCAGCAATTAGCAAACACCCGACGACCTGCTGAGCTCGTCATGCAAACTGCTTCTCAGGTCAAGGCTCCTAAGAATAATGTTAAAGGCTTAGTGGAGAAAAGTTGTTGTGATGGCGTGCTGAAGGCGGAGTGTGACAGAAAATCAGCGTCTTAAAGAGGCGGCGTCCCAATTTCGAGGTGCTAAATTGTGAAATCAGATTTCTTTTAAGTTGATATATAAAGCACATCTATAGTAATTGAAGCTAACATAATTACTTGACTGTGCTATAGAATGGCACTATGTGAAAAATACAATACTTGTATCATAGTTTAAAGAAGCGGATTGACTGAAATACAAACTAATCATTTTAGTGGTGATTGGCCAATCATGGAACTGCCCGCAGTTTGTACAGTACACACTCTCACATGTAAAACACTCATTTTAATGTTTTTGAATACATTTCCATAACGCATAGCCAAAATGGCATAGCAGTGATAAAACATGGTGGTGGCATCATTGTGCTGTGGGCATGTTTTCTTCACCTAGGACAGAGATTATGGGAAGATGAATGGAGCAGATGTATAAAAAATATCTGCAATCTAAACTTACAACCAGAGCTGCAGTTGAATTAGTTTGGATTAAAGTATATTCATGTGTCAGAATGACCTAGTCAAAGTCCAGACCTAAATCCAGTGAAAAATCTGGTAACATCTGAAATGCATTTTCAACTTTTTTTTTTTTTTTCGCGTTGTATGAGCTGCTTTTCCACGTGTCGTATTCTGACGGTTTTGTGCGCTCCGATGCGTTTCCCTGACGATTTTGACAGGATAAAGCCACTGCAGAAGACACAGGGGATCGCTAACGGCACATCGGGCGTGGCGGGTCAGCAGCAGGCGGCGGCTCTCTCTGATATTTCAGCCCAGGTGCAACAGTACCAGCAGTTCCTCGGTGAGAAACGTGAACTCCCAAATGTTTCCCCTTCTCTTTAGTGTTACATGGTTTTATCACAGCAGCTGATTTCTTCTTAGCCCGATGACTAAGTGAAAGGCTACAGATGCTAACACCTTTGTGTTTTTGTTTGTTTCGTCTTGAAACGGGAAGAAAAAAAAAAGTTAAGTGTTTACTTTCTGGGGGTTTTTGTGTGTGTGTGTGTACTTTCAGAAGCATCGAAGCTGCTGCCAGAATTCGTGAAAATTGATCTGCAAGATCAAGCTCTGCCTGACGGGATCCACTTGGAGCACCTGAAGGCCTTCCAGGCTCTGTACAGAGAGCACTGTGAGGTAGGAACCGGACAGCTTTACTCGCTGACGACGCTCCATTTGTTTCTGCATATTTTTTACTTTTTTTTTTTTTTTATCTTATTGGATTTTTATACATTTCCAACCGGCTAGTCGAACGTCGGCGTAACGCTCCTCCCTCTCGCTCCTCCTGCAGGCTGTTCTGGATGTGATGATCAACCTTCAGTTCACTCTGGTTGAGACTCTGTGGAAATCCTTCTGGAGGTTCAGCCAGAGCAACGACACAGAATCGCTCAACCTGTAAGCATCTTAAACGCGATTATGAACGTCTTAGTAGAATTTCTCAAAAGGATTCATAATTCCCTCCTTGAACCTTGTCACAGAAAGTCATTTCTGCATGTAGCCATCGGACCACACGGCGCCTTTAAATTCACTCTGGATTTCTTTGTAGATTTATATGTACATGCATTTCCATGTACATATTTGTTTTTATTTAGTTTTATTTATTTGATGGTTATATTTGCTAATACTTAGCACTTTGGATGGAGTAACTTCTGGTCACCTCTGGTGATCAAGAAATTATATCCTTATTCTCATTTTATTGGGATTTTATGTGACTCTGTAGCACCTGACTGTGACGTCGAAGTGAAGTGACAGGATGATCAAACTTTTTCAAAAATACCAATCTAAAAAGTGTGGTGTGCCTCTGGATTTAGCCCCATTTTTACTCTCACATCCCTAAGCAAAATTCAGTACAACCAACTTTTTAAATGTCACTTTATTAACAAATAGTTTATTGACACAGTGGCACGTGTCACATATTATTATTTACATTTAAAAAAAACTGTATCTTTCTTCCACTTCCTGACTGCGGGCTCCTTCGTCACGTAGAATCCCAATAAGATAAATGAACGTTTAAGGTCGCAGTGTGACCTCGCTCGCTGCCTGCGACGGGACAGACAGAAACACTCTTCTTCTCTTGTGCAACTCCTCCGTCAGTCACGACGAGTCTGAGAAACGGTTGCCCAGGTCCTGTTTGGTGGCTCTGTGCAAGTTTGAACCGGTGCTGCGCTGGACCCGGGACTGCGACAACCTGCTCTACCAGACGCTGGTGGAGATCCTGATCCCAGACGTGCTGAGACCCATCCCCAGTAAGTCGGCGAGGAAAAAATCCAGAGATCAACTCTCAGCTGCGTCAAACGTGGCAATCAGAGAACAAGGGCGTGCTGATGTAGCGACGTTTTTTTTTGTTTGTTTGTTTTTTTATTCATAAATAAAATAATTTGTGATAAAAAAAAACACTATAGTAAATGTGGTGATTTTATTTTAATTTTTAGCAGTGGGTTGCATATTTAGCATGTTTTAAAACAGATCCTTTTGTTTTCAAATGTTTAGAGCGATCATGGTTACGCTTCGTTGTCTTAATAACAAATTTTCCGCCTTTAGGTGCCTTAACTCAGGCCATCCGCAACTTTGCCAAGAGTCTGGAGAACTGGCTGACGGGCGCCATGATGAACATCCCTGAGGAAATGGTTCGCATCAAGGTGCGAGAACCTTTACAGACTGGTTGCCATGCTGTGTTGTTTTAGACTTCCTGTTTAGTTTTACTACTTGAACAACTTAATTAAGGTGCTTTAGAAACATGTCAGAAGTTTAAATATGTCTTTGAATGCAGAACCTTGCAAAAGTATTTACACCCCTTGAGCGTTTCCACATTCTGTCGTTGTTATTTCCTTAAACCGCCTTTTCAGTGGGATTTATGTAAAATTTGAATGCCCAGATTAGTGGTGCCCAAAATGCTTTGCGAAACTGTGACCCACAAATTAAAATCTGGTTGTAAGATAACGTGGAGAAATGAACATTTTAGCAAAACGTTGAGAAAATGCGTTTTCTCATTTTTACATCTTGTCTGTTTAAAAAAACAACAACAACTTGACATTGATATTTTTGTTGTGATTTTCTGACGTTCAGCCGTTTGCTAAGGCTACTACGTGTTTCGTTTCCAGGTGGTGTGCGTGGGCTCGTTCTCCCAGACGTTACGCCGCTACACCAGCCTGAACCATCTGGCGCAGGCCGCCCGCGCCGTCCTCAAGAACTCGGCTCAGATCAACCAAATGCTCTCCGACCTCAACCGCGTCGATTTCACCAACGTGCAGGTTGGTGTCGATGCTCACTGTCCGCCCGTCTCTGCCCGACACTGAGCCCCCCATGTCTCCGTCCTCAGGAGCAGGCATCCTGGGTGTGTCAGTGTGAAGACCGCATGGTCCAGCGGCTGGAGCAGGACTTCAAGACCACGCTGCAGCAGCAGAACTCCCTGGAGCAGTGGGCATCCTGGCTGGACGGAGTCGTCTCCCAGGTGCTGAAGCCCTACGAGCAAAACCCGGCGTCGCTGCCCAAGGCGGCCAAAGTCTTTCTGCTCAACTGGTCCTTCTATAGGTAAGTGCACGTTTGTTGCCAGGTTGGCTGGATGAAGCTTGTACATTCCTGTGGAGATGCAGGTCTTAAATTCCATTCATAGTTGTCTTTAAAAAAAAGTCTTAAATTTAAGTTGGTTGAAACCCGGACTAGGAATCGCTTCAAGCTTTTTCTTTCAACGTACATTTTGTACATGACCTCCTTCTTCCCCAGCTCCATGGTGATCCGGGACCTGACTCTGCGCAGCGCCGCAAGTTTCGGCTCCTTCCACCTGATCCGTCTGCTGTACGACGAGTACATGTACTACCTGATCGAGCACAGGGTGGCCAAGGCCAAAGGGGAAACGCCCATCGCGGTAATGGGAGAAGTACGTTGTAATGGTGTTCTCTCTCTCTCTCTCTCGGCGCAAGGTGCTGTTTTTTTAAATTCGATCTTCCTTTCATCTTTGCTGTTTTGTCTTTTCTCTGTTGCAGTTTGCCAGCACCGTTAAGAACAGAAACTCTCCAGATCTGGATAAAGGTAAAGCAAACATCCCTGATGCACAGAGGAGCGTTGCTGTCACAGAGGAAAATACTTTTTTGAACGTTATCACACTGCCACATTACAGCGTCACGCTTATGTTGTACAAAACGAGATAATTATGCGGTATAAATGTGATGATTTCATCAGCTTTCCTAATTGACCGGCTGAAGACATTAGTTCACATTTCTTGATTACAGCAATTTGGAACGAAGGCAAAGGAAGCGGTTGGCGCTATGCGTCGACGTAAATCCTGAACCTAATTTCATGGGGATGTAGATTACTACGACGTTGTTTTTGTAGTAATAGCAACAATAAGCTAGCCAAATATTTAGCCATTTATTTCTCGTAACATTCCCAAATTAGGCTGGTATATAAACTTCTTCCTCTGTTGAGTCTCTCAATGCAGCTCACTACCGCCACCATCTGGAAGAAGTCGTTCCAGATGGTGGTTCTGAAACAGCAGAACTGATTATCACGTTGTTGCGTAACAATGTCCGAAGATGTATGTGACGGCCATGCGCGTTCAGCTTTCGCTCGCGCTCTTGTCCTTACCTCCGACATTTGTTCGCCAGAAGAAGAAGAGGACGACGACGAGGAGGACAGTGAGGAGGAGAGCGGCGAGATCATGCTGCAGTCCAGCTCCCTGAAGGTGGACGAGGAGAAGTGCGACTTGGAGCCGCCGGCCAAGCAGCCCAGGACCAGTTTGAACCTGCACCACGCCCTGACCCAGGCCCACGGCGCATCGCCCTGAGCTGACCGCGCGCGCGCTTTCACATTTCAGATCATGCCATCCTGTCCTGAAACCACGGCAATCTGCATCATGTCTGCTTGTCTGTCTGTAAAATGTGGGAATGTGGAAGAGCCCATCTCTGATTTTAAAAGAAAAATGTATTTTTTATTTTTTGTGTGGCTGTCGTTGACCTCTCTGCCTTCACTCGACCGTCTCCAGCCCTTCTCCCCTCGCTCCCTGTGCCTTTCCCCGTCTGTCCAGCGCCCACGCCCGTAAAGCCTGACCCGTCAGTACGATACGCTCTTGACTTCCCTCCTGTCCTGCCTTAACCTCTGACCTGAGTGCTGTGGAGCCATGAGAATCGTCCCACCTCCTTCAGCAGTACTTCTTTAACTCAAAACGCATTGCTTGCCTTTAACGAAATGACTATGCAGTGGGGCACGGGGGCGGGGAGGTGCAGGACTTTAATTAATGTCTCTGTAAGAAACGTACATCTAAGAGTAGCATCTGCAACGATACAGCAGCGTGAATTATGTCTGAACAGTTTTAGGTAAGGTTGCCATATTTTTTTGTTTTTTTTGCAGTTTGTTTTTGATTTGGCCACCTAACTGATCTGTGCCTTTAAGAGATTTCTAATCTTAAGAAAAACAAAACAAACAAAAAGTTTGCGATCTATATAAACACACATATATTCTATTCTGCATTGTGGATTAATAAATGAATGTCCTGTGAAGTGGTCTTGGTGTTGTCATGAACTTTAGTACGGTGAGTAACTAGTGTGCCTGTCAAAAGTATTCACACCCTTTGAACGTTTTCTACTTCGCTGTTTAAAATCGCATCTCAGAGCTGATTTTGTTGGGATTTTGATGGAGCAGATCACCGGGAAGTACTTTATGACAGTTATGTGGAAGGAAAAAATATGTGGTTTTGTTTTTGTTTTGCAGTAAATCATCTTTCAACTCAAGTTTCAGCTTCATGTCTCTTTGGGATGTGTTTCTACCACCTTTCTACGTCTAGACGCTGAATTCATTTCCCACAGGTTTTTTTTTGGTTTTGTTTTTCCTTATTCCCGCTGAACAAAAGTATTCCCACAGCATGTGTCCCCTACTTCGCTTGTGGAAAACTGGAAATCTGCTCAGACTATTTATTATAAAAATAAAATATAGCTAATATTTTCCATCCACTTTATAGTTGCTCACTACTTACAAGTGATCTGTCACATAAAATCCCAATAAAAAAAATAAAAAAAACCTGAAGTTTTTGGTTCTAATGTAAAAAAAAAAAAAAAAAAAAAGGTATGAATAATTTTGCAAGGCGCTGTATGTTTATTAAAAAAAAGAAGAAGATGGTGGCACTCCTGATAGGTGATGGTCTTTCTTTCTTTTCTCCCTTTCACCTATCTAGGTTTACGTGCAACCCTTCACACACACACACACACACACTCTTTCTACAACGCTGTGCCCCTCTTCAGCGGGTCACGTGGCCAAAGCCCATCCCGGCTCTTTGGGAGCATCTCTGTTGCGTCGTACCAGCCGCAGCCGTCTCCAGAGGTTTTTGTAGAGAAGAAAGTTGATGTTTATTTTATGAAATGGCATACTGTGGATGAGTTTTATTGCGTATCTTTTGTGAAAAACGGTTAAATATCTATATCTGCTCTATTTTTTAATGTTGTCTTACCATTATTGCCTTAAGATGTTGTCCTAACGTCCATCATCCAGTGAAAACACGGCGCGCGTTTCCTCTGTGATAACGGTCTCAGCATGTGAAATATGGTGGCTCTGTGTGGACCCCCCTCACCCCCCCTCCTGTCCCTCCTCCAAAGAACATAATGCTCACATCCTGCAGCTTCTTGTGTTGCATGAGCAAAAAAAAAAAAAAAGAAAGACTTTTATGTTCCAAGTGTGAAACTAAAAATTCTAGCAGTGGGATGTCTCTCAGGACCATCTCTTCACCGAGATCCCACCAAAGATCTTTGCAAAGGAAAAAAAAAAAAGATGTTCTGTTTAAATGTACATGACAGAAATATCTGACTTGAAGAGTATAAATTAACCTTTTGATGTCAAAGTTTGTGAATTTGTTCCTTGCTTGTATTGGGGAACCTTTTTTCTAAATTTTGTGCTCTTGATGTTATACTGGAGATCTTTGTACTTAAATCTGTGATCGACGTTTGTAGCTTCATCCCTTCAACTAAAGAGATGTGATTCCTCTCCACGCCTGAGTTTTGTCCTGTCTTTGTTCCTCACCTAAACACGTCTCTCTCATCTGATCAAGATGCCAGGTTAGGTCTTTAAGTTAAAAGTTCAAATTAAATTTGAATATTTTTAAAATTGCATTTATCAATCTTAACTCTGACATAACGTTACATATCTTATTTTTAAGTAAATAAAACGCCAGCCTCACCCTTCCATCCATCAGATGCTTTGGCAAATGTAATTTAATCTCCAGCTAAACCAAGCAGCTTCCAGATGTTTAAAGATACCACAGAAAGAACAGGAGCTTCTTAAAGAGACAGAGGCCAATTTCAAGGCATTAAATTGCAAAGTCAAATTTCTTTTATGCTTGATATTTATGGCATTTTTATATTAAATCAACATAACAGTTACTTAATTGTGCTAGAAAATGACAGCGTGTGCCTGGAAAACACATAACACCGCTCTTTTAAAATGCAATCTTGTAACATGAAGCCGCTGTTACAAATCTGTCAGGTTGTGAACACAAAAGACTCAAAACATGTAATTTAATTCAGATATTTTAATTTAACAAAATATTTCCAGTCAGTCATTTCTAATCCAGTTGGCAGATGATTATGACGGGAACATGAAAACGGTACAGAGCTGGTTCTGGTTTAAAACACTGCAGCGAACTGAACTGACCCAGACTGAGAGGAAACGCTTGTTCAGAAGCAGCCGAATGCATCGAGTTTCAACGTTCACTTCACGCTCATCCTCACAAATAAACCTACACTGAATTATAACAAACGCAGAGTCAGACAAACATCAACAGCATACCTTCCTGTGTAAAAAACAAAAACAAAAACAAAAAAAACTAAGTACAAAGGACATCTGTGTTCAGTTCAGCTCTTGGTTTCGGTGGCTGCAACATTACAGTAAAGATTTACAAAACAGCTACATAAACTAAACAAATCTGCAGCAGACAAGCCTTTGTTTGGTTAGTTTTAATTACACCTTTAAACTTAAACCCTCTGCAGTGGAGGAGTGCTGCCGTGACGTGAGCTGTTCGCTGAAGGCGACGACGCGTCTTCATGGGTGAATGTGTGATTTGGTTTCTTTAACTCTTGTTCCTTCCAAATTTCCCTTCATAATACAATCCAAGTGCATCGGTCGCTGTCTGCCAACACTTGCAGAGACGAGCCTGAGCGAGACAAGTTGATCAAGACATTACATTTTGTAGGAACAGTGTTCCCCCCCCCACAGTTACTATTTAAAATGAGGCAGGGGTTCGGTCAACAAAACTTAATAGATTTTTACTCAAATTTCCAGAGTTCTCAGTTCATCTTAAAGCTGTGAGATCTCCTAACTTAATAAACTGGGAAGAAGGATGGAAGGATGGAAAGATCAATTTATAGGATGAGTGGATGGATGGAGGCACAAATGGATTAACAGATGGAACTTTACTTTTATTTCCACCATCGTTTCAAAGACCTGCTAGTGTTAATTATTTAACGTCGATGTGTTAAAAGATCAAATATTTCCTTATCTGTGAAACCGATACCAAAGTATAACTTCAAGTCCTCATTTTCACTATGTTTTGCTAGTTGTCATGTTGGAGTTCTCATAAAAGTTCTACTTCATTTCTCTAATATTACGACTGGATCCTGGTAATTGCTTGATTTATTCTCGTAATTAAAAATAATAATAAAAAAAATCTTAGCCCAGCCCTAGTACTGCGCTGAGTCCAGATAAACAGAAGCTGTAAAACATGGCTGTCAAGCAAGATGGCGGCTCAGGGCGTGCTGACGTCACATCGCTATGGAAACTAAGAGGACAGCGTTGATGAAAAAAAAAATCCAGATCTTCCAAAAACCAAAATTTAGATTAATCGATAAAAACACCCAAAATTATTTTTATGTTCATTCCAGTTAATTTGACGCCTGTGATGATGTGACACAGGTGTGTGTGTGTGTGTGTGTGTGTGTGTGTGTGTGTGTGTGTAAGCCTACGCCCACCTTTGTGCAGAGCTTCGTTGGTCATGCGGTTGATGTAGCGAGAGCTGCTCTCAGGAACCAACCACTTCATCACGGTGTTCACACACGACTTTCTGTAGGAACTCCACACACTCCCACTACCAGGGACAGAGAGGAATGACCCTTACACCTTACGCTTTTCAAGGAACAGCCAGATCTGTGTGTGTGTGTGTGTGTGTGTGTGTGTGTGTGTGTGCGCGCTCACCTAGTCTGCCCCTTGACCTCCGTTAGGTCACCCACACCCACAGTGCAACACACGCCTGTGTTAAGGTCCCAACTGACCTGCAGGTTGGAATGGTACGTGTTTGGCCTGAAAGACACGAAATGAGAACGGAGATGAGAGAAACGCTGAGCTGAAAGGCTAAAGAGGAGAATCAGGAGGAAGAGGAAGAGGAAGAGTACCTGCAGTGCTCCTCGTCTGAGACAGAGAAGGCCAACAACAGCAGACCAATGTTGATCATCACAATGTTGGTCTCTGGGCAAACCTGAGGAGCATCAAGCCCTCTTTATGTATTTACCTGACATTTCTCATTTATCACCATGTTAAATAAACCAGAGTCTAGAGGATTCCTGCTGTACAGGCAAACAACAGGAGATACTTTAGAATGGAATAGAAACAGACTTCATTGTCCAGCAAAGGACCGATTTGGGTGTAACAGCAGCATCAGGGTAGGGTTCACACAAAAACAAAGTTTTCAAAAAAGTGTCAGAAACAATATGTAAAAACCAGATTAGCTATAATAGCATCTATCCTTTCTTTTATCTTTACCAAAACTTTATAATGACTGGAGGAGTAAAGAAAACTGAGATAGGGCTAATCTTTCATGTTTTATGTTTTCAGGAAATCATCTAACTTCACAATTTGTCCAAATTTAAGTGCCCAGATTTCATATTCAAAATATCAGTTTCGAAAAACTGGTACAAATACAGAGTGCCTCTCAAAAGTTAAAACACTTGTGCTGAAATAACACTTTTCGTTTCCAGCTCTCAGTCCATAATCGTCCCACGTCTTGAGTTTGTAATATTTTTGGCTTCATGTTGACAGAAGCAGCCTTGTGGGAAATTCCTGCTACTTCTTCTGTGTTGCTGCTGGGCTCTTTGGCAGAAACCCTGACTGTTTTTTTTACTGTCTTTTTAATACGTATATTACATATATATATATATATATATATATACATCCACAGTTTAACTGGAAAAAAATGCTGACATTTAGCAACGGTTTGAACATTTCTGGGAGCCGCTGAATGAAAAGTTTTTAATAAACTAACTCTTGCTTTAACTGCACATGTCCCAATTCTGCAGATATCCTTTACAGGTTTGAACTGTGTGACTCGTGCCGAGTGAGCGGGTGTGTGTTTACCTCTAGGATCACGACGTCGTAATCGCTGAAGGAGCAGAACAGAGGAGCCCAGGCGGCGTCGTTCCTGATCACCTCGTTGATGAGATACTCGAAGTCCAGAGTCAGCTGTTCTACACAAACGCTCTGCCACAGAAACGCAGAGGCAGCTTGAAACCGTCCAAATGGGAAATTAAATGGTTTGCTCCGCTATTACAACTATATATTCAATTAATGGAGCACAAAACACCATGGAAACCCCACAACATTACGACTAACATAGAAGCAGGTCAGTATGTGATTGCAAAAGTTATATCAAGCATTTATTTTACCTCCAGTTAAGGTTGTGTCTGACGGATGTATTCTCTAACATAATGTCACACACACACCTGTCCATTATGCGGCCCAGTGACCAGCTGCAGGTTTCTCCCTTTTAGATCAGTGACAGTGAAGGGCAGCTGGACTTTGTCCTCCTCGTAGCCTGAAAAAACAAACTATTAGTTTAGTGAGGAAAGTGTGGAAGGAACTCTGAGGCACTGAAACCCTCACCACCGGCTCCTCCTGAACTCTGCTCTGCTGCCCCCTGCTGTTGGAGGCGGTAGTGGAGACGAGAGTAGTTGACGTATCCGGGTTCGCTGGGGCTCGTATCCTGGCTTGAGGACGGCGCCGAGGTCGATGGAAGCGATGACGGAGGAGAGGCGGAAGACGTGGCGACACGAGGGCTTCCGCACGACGTAGACGCTTGCTGCGAACTAGTCCGTCTGTCCTCCGCTCTCCTGTCTTTGCAATCCTCCTCCGCTCTCGAGGGGTCTGCGTTTATCCCTTTGTCTGCCACTTTATGCGGCGCCTCCTTTTCGTCGCCGTCGGCTGTTCTCCTCTCCCCGGGGCGCTCGGTCTCTCTGGTCACTCCAAACCCTCCCTGGGCTCGCCGGAAAAGGTCGGCTGCAAACTCCCGGGCTCTGATGGCTGCTTGCGATTGGCTGGGCGACGAGGGAACCGGAGGGGGCCTGCACGGAAAAAGTCGGCTCTCTGGAGATCCCTGAGGTAACGATGAAGAGTCAGGTGATGTTGAGGAAAGAGATGATGAGGTTTGAGTTGACTGGGCAGCTCCCTTTGTATAAAGGATCTGCGATGACTGGTCTTGTTTTTCTGAAAAGAAAGTGAAAACAGATTAGGGAAAAAACAAAACCTGACCTGTGATGTATGTATTTAAAGTGGATGTGAAGTTAAACACTGCTTTTATTCTATTTTGCATTAGGTGTGAAAGCGCCGACTTTTTAGATGGTTCTCGTTGTGTTTTGGCCTCACCGGGGCAGAGCGAGATGCCACAGGCCACCAGAGAGTAGCTAGTGTTCAACAGGACAACCTGGTCCTTCTTCAACTGGAAAGCTGGCTGGAAGGTGGGAAACGGGTACACCACCTGGTACCTGCTGTTCAGCACGTACCCGTGTTCAAGGCACTCACCACTTCCTGTGGGACACAAACGGATTAATGCGGCTGGGGAGAAGAAGGCGAGAGGAGAGAGCAGGAGCGCGCGGCGCGCACGAAGCTTCACCTGTCCGTATGGTTGTGGCCGAAGGAAGCGGACAGCACTTTGAGCATGGCCGGGACGGAGGCATGGAGGCGACGGTGATGTAGATGTCCCGGTTGTTCTCGTCGCTCATCATCAGGTTCATCAACACAGAACTTGAGCTGCGTGTACTGAGAGGGGGGGAAAAAACCCTCTTAGCTAAACGTCAGAATCCTAGATCAAGTGAGCCATCAACATTTCCTACTTGAAACCAAAGATGACAATTTTGGTGTGGTCGTTTGGCCACTCGCACACGGTGAGGTACAGGTCGCTGTAGATTTCCTCGCCCGCAAACAGCCGCACATGATGGACCTGAAGAGAACAATGGGGGGAAAGACGCTCGGACAAGAGGTCCGCCAATCAAAACACCTGCAGGGGGCGCTCTGGTTTCCTTCCGCTCACCTGTTTGAGTCGACTGTGCAGGTTGAACTCCCACCAGTAGAGGTGGTAGGTGTAGAAAGAGAAGTCGTCGTCTTCTCCGCAGTCGCTGGTGTAGGACAGAACGTAGCGGCCGCATTTGGTGAAGCCGAGGAAGATGTGCCTGGAACCGAACGGCAACACTTAACGCCCTTTGAGCTGCAACACTTTAGCAACGACGGCTAGCAGAAAATGACTTAGACCATTCCCAATAATCAATGGGAAAATCTTCATTGGCAGTTTTACATGCATGTACTGTTTTTCTTGATAACTTCTCTCTGACAACGATGCTATAATGCACATTTTTAGAGAAAATTGTATGGGTTTTCTACAATTATTAGTGTTTATTTGTATACACGACAGCATGTAGGAATCCCGTTTCACGCTTTAGAAAAAGAAAACATTGGCATTAAGGCTAAAAATCCTGCAAGCGCAGTATTACATTTAATACTGTGATAATCATATCAGTTGTACCAAATCTACTCGTTCACCACTCCTCTCTTTCACAGCTTTCGCTACAATTGTTCCCACACACTGTGCGACCTTTAGCCTGGTGAGCACAGTGATGCGAATCAGGTACGGCTCTCTGCTGCAGAGAGACTCGATTCAAAACACTTGGAATAAATGTGCAGTATAAAAAGCTGCACACTGACACAGTGATGATGAGCTATTTTTAAAACGTAGTGCAGTTTCTGTCATTCCAACTGGTTTTGAAACTCATTTCACCTGCTGGTGTGAAAATGTGAAGCATTACTTACATTTTCATCCAATTATTTGCCAATTAAGGCTGAATGAAAAGATGACTGTACCGATTAAAAATCTAAAGATTCAAACTGTTTTACTCGTCTTTAGTTGTATTATATTGTGTCTTTAAGGCCTAAATGTCCCCCAATAAACGCAGCTTATCAAAATCTGAAATAGGCATTTTTTCCCAAATGAGATTCTAACAGTATGATAACCTTCTGGAAATATAACGCAGCAACAATATACTTACAATAAAATATATGAAAATGTATAAGAACTGCTTTGATTAAAAACAGAAAAACAACAAATAGTGCTGCTACTGCTACTAAATAGAGCAGCAATAAGATAAGTTATATCAGTAACATTAGTTCATTATGTTGATTTGAAACTTAAAACTTGATTAGGATCAGTTTGAAACTGTTTAGTGATCAGACCAATATCCTTTTCTGTTTTTTTGTTGTTTTTTTTAAGAGTTTAGCATAACAAGATGATATTATTTTGGCCGCTCAGTCAGAGTGATGGATAGCACGTCTTCAGTTTCAACACCATGGCTGCCAATGTTTTTCAGACTGGAAACATTTCCCATTCAATTTTTCTTTCTTCTAAGAATTTTTTTTTTCTGCTCCCTGCAGCTGGAGAAATCTCCAATAACTCCTGCATTTATTCTGTTACAGAAATTTCTAAAGACCTGTTGTCTGTTGTTTAGCTGAAAGTCCACTGGGTAAAGTGGCTAAGTGATCATTTGTGAGTAAAGGAGATGACAGAGTAAAGGAGATGACATTCAGATTTTATCAAACCTGAATGAGGTTTAATAAAAGGTTTGATGATTTTATCAATCATTCAGGTAGATAAAATGGTTTTGTGCTTCCATTTATATCCAACCTGTGTTGATGAAAGGTCTGAAAAGGATCTTCACTTCTAAAACTAACTTACAGACAAGTAAATTTTTTTTTTAATAAATATGAAGAAACACAGACCCTGCTCTGAGGAACTCCTCGCTGACAATATTCTTCAATGGGACACAAACTCGAGGCGGCAGCTTCCTGAACAGGCGCTGAGAAAACTGTCCCGACAGCTGTGGAACAAAAGCAAATGGTAGCAACAAAACAGTGACAGGCCAGTTTTCTACAGTTCAATCCTAATAAATTAAATTATTCATTTCAGAAATTATTTCAAAAAGTTAAATATAAACATTATAACCTCTGTTTGCACAATTATAAGGCAACTTAGAAATTTTCCCACTCAATTTTATGTGTATTTTCTAACTTCAAGCCGCATAAACTTGAATACTTGTTGAATTTAAGCATATTAGGAGGATTAGGTTTGCAGAGTTCAGAGAAAGCGAGGCTTCAGGAGACCAACACTGTCAAGTTGTGATCATCAGTCAGCCTCTATCTCCCTGGTAAAAAACGGCCAGAAGAGAATTAATAGATAAAAAGTACAAAAGAAAAATGTCTTTATGCAGAACTCTTGAAATCAGAAAGATTTTGGGGTGTGATCAGAGAACTCGTTTAATTAGGAAGGTGAAGCTACTTGTTCTCTTTCAATGCCTTCACATTTTATGAAAGTCATGGACGAACTCTTAAATATTCAGGTCTGAAGTTTATTAGCATTTTGAATTGACAGAGTCCTGTAATTATACAATAAAATAAATCGTCAAAAACAACTGGCCTGATAATTGAGCTCAATTTATTTAAAAAGTTAAAATAAATTGAGACAGGTAGTATCAGACATTGACGAATTATAGCAAGAAAAAAAAATTCGTTTATGTTGTTACTGACCTATTGTTATCGGTCAGCTTCATTCTAAAAACCAGCCTGCGCTCCTTAGCAAGTGCGATCGAACACAAAATGTTGGGAAAACGTTAAAATACCAGAAAACGGCAACGGTTTACTGTTTGTAGCATTAGCTTAATTAGCCACCTGACACTAGCCAGTTGTTTCTTGGTTAGCTGCAGAGCTAGTTAGCAACTGGCTAGTAGCCTCATTGGTTGCAAAAACGGGGAGGTCTCAACTAGTCCGTCTACGTCTCTTGACAAGATTCCTATTTTTAGGTCAATATTATATATACTCGCCTTGCCACGTACTAGAAGCTTTACGACATGATCTTTATGTTTTCTTGGTGTTTTCTGTTTGCTATCGTCCTTTTCAGATTTCGAGCTGGGCGCCATATCCTACTGAGCCGTTGTTCCCAGTTGAAGCAAGGTGCATCCTGATTGGTTCCCACAATACAACACTGAACTCCTATTGGTTGGTGGACATTTCAATCAAAACTTCAAAGGGTTGAGCTAAAACAGGTAACGCCCCTGCAGTACACACGCACACTGGGAGGTTTAAATGTGGCTTGGTTAATATTTCTCCATGAAAAAGAATATGAAATCACTAAGTGGATAAGAATTTAACCACACCAACACAGCGGTATCATATTAATGTTTTATTGAAGTCTTTAAAAACAAACCGTAAAAAAACAAACAAAAAAAAAAGTAAAAATAGGACAGAACCTAATGGAAGAAATGTTTCAAAAGTAAAGCTGAGAATGAAAAGGAGGGTAGTCAAGCACACAAATATACATGCACACACAACCAGCCTACAGTTAGTAGGACAATTAGTGACCAATTGCTGCCAAACCGCATTCAGTTTCTGTAGCATTCAGTAGCATTACAGGTATTACAAACACTCAATACCCTCTTGAAAAAAGAATACAATTAAAAAATCCTCACGGCAGGAAGATTAACACCTGCAAATTAAACACTAGGAATGTTTTTAAAAAAAGTACCTAGGTCGAAACAACTTTGCAATTATCTTTCATACAAAGATAATTAGTGAATATATTCAAAATACTGCTAGACAGCTTTTTGTACCCTCTGAAAACTGAAGGGAAATACTAAATGTGAATCAGTATTGAGATGCTGTTGTGATAGCTTGCAAGCAAAATTGCTCATTTCACATTTTCATAAAAAAAAAAAATACTAAAAAAAAATTAAACCTTTACTTGAATAATGAGGTGAGGCAGTCATGTAAAGGGAAAACCGAACAGGAAAGGTATTTAGTGCTTTGTTCAATTTATGGGCGCAATGTGTTCCCCTTTTTAAATCCATAAAAAAAGTATGTCACATGGATAACGTTATAAGCAGACCTTGGCCTTGTCTTATTAAAGCCAAATAAAGGAAAAATAAACGCATCCTGAGATCCAATACATCCGTCCAACAGATCAACAAAGGGTTTACTGGGGCTGAAAAGAGAAAACAGACACAAGATTATTATTTTTGTGCGCTGAGGTCCTCTAATAGAGTAAATAAATAGAGTCTCATCAGAAGCAACGAGGTGCATTACCTGCTGTCCCGGCTGTGGACCACCTGCCTGTCCGGGAGCTTGTCCTGCCTGTCCATAGTAGGCGGCCTGTTGTCGGTAGTACTCAGCCCAGGCTGCACTGTAGTCCTGCTGTCCACCAGCATCACTGCCACCTGGTGCTGCAGCTGCAGCGACTGGTGCAGAGCCTGGAGTGGCTGCTGCTGCTCCACCTGGCTGAGCTGGGGGGGAAAAAAATCCATCAGTTGAATTAAAATCGATTAGAAATGCACCAGTTATTTTATTAAAGGAGTCAAGATTGAAGAGTGTCATTCTACAGACACTGACGCTAGTCAGATGAGGCCGTTTTGTTTAATGTTTGGGTTTTTGAACTCAAATATCAATTTTAGATCGTCATTATCTGTGCTCTGTCTGCTGAATATCTGATGAAGGTTAGAAAACGTAAAAAAAAAAGGAGAAGAAAGAAGCAATTTGTTGCAAGACTTGAGCGTCTGTGACCAAGTCTAAAGATGCACGCTCTTCCTGGTTAATATTCTTCTCCAGTTTTCTTTGAGGTTTCATCAGCAGATTCTGACAAGGCAATAATTGATAAGTAAAAAAGATTTTGCATCCAAAACCAGACTCTGTATGGCCCTGCCACCTTTATTCCTGATCAAGTGGCTCTGCTTAAGGAGGACCAGCAGTGCCCTCTGCTGGATGGCAACAAAACTACAACACTGAAAGAAAGTCTAAGAGGACTGTTATTATCGATTGTTACCAATTTTAATCTAATAAACCATTAGTTGAAGATTAATCATCAGTTGATCGTTTCTATTCGTAATAGCCATATTGTGGTTTTTCTTAACACACTAATACCCTGACCAAAAAGCATCAACATAAATTCAGTATTTGCTATAAATTCAGTATTTGCTCCTATCGCTGACCAATCAGAGCCATTCAGGAGAAATTTAGAGGATTAAAATCTGTGGCAGATCGACTGGTACAGCCCGGGCCACTTAACTGCATTTCAAAGTTCAGTCAGATTTTGTTTCATCACATCCAACTTACTCATTCCCATCTTCTTATAATATTCCTCCCAGGCTTTCGTATAGTCAGGCTGGCCCCCACAAGTCTGAGCTCCTTGGCCCTGGTCCCCAGCTGCTGCAGGGGCACCTGGTGCCTGGGGGGCCATGGCGCCCCCTGGCTGCTGTCCATAATATTGAGCATAGTACGCTGCCCATGCTGCATTTGGATCTGCAGCTGCTTTGTCTAAAGAGAATAAAAATAAAAAAAACCCACCAATAAAATAAACCATGCTTTCAAAACCACAGAAAAAGAGAATGTGGCCAATAGGAGACACTTACTGGGGTCATGTGAGTTTGGAGCTTGCCACTGTTGGTAAGGATTTCCCCAGCCTTGAGAACAATACTGGGGACCCCCAGGAGCTCCACTACAAAGTTAGACAACACTTTGAACACTTCAATCAAGCCTAAATGTAAATAAACCAACAAATGCAGCGTGTTGTACTTACTGCGGCGCTCCACCAGGAGGCCCTGCATTATAGGGATTTTGGTTATAGGGACCCATCGGCCCACCTGGACCTCCAGAACCGGGACCACCGCCTACTGGACACAAAGGACCCTGGGAAAACCAGATCAAACCGTTCAAGGATTGGTCGAGAAGTTGCGCGACTTTCTAATAACTAGCCTACCTAAAACTTACCTCAATCTTTTCTTCTATGAGCTGCTTGGCGTGGTCGATCTCCTGCGGGGAGCCTCTGATGATAAACAGTTTGTAGTTTGGGTCGCCGTTCGGCGGCATTTGACGGGAAATCTCCACAAACGCCCCAGTTTGTTGGTTGATGGACTTGATGTTCTCTCCTCCTCTGCCAATGACAAGCCCGCATTTGTGCGCGGGAATTGAGAAGGTCATCTCTCCTCCTGAAGGGCCCCAGTTGCCCTGACCTCCACCACGACTTCGGCCTCCCGACGACATACCGGGACCTGGAGGGCCCTGTAGCAGAGACGCCGTACACCAGTCAGCAACATGCCATTTGTTCCCTCCATCAGAATCACGGGAACAAACATCTGAAGTCCAGAGCTTCCCTCTGACTCACCCCCTGCCCGCCTTCATCTCGGGCACGGATGCTCTGCAGCAGCTCAGTGATAATGGAAGCAGCGTGCTGACACTGGTCCGGAGGGCCCATGATGTGTGCAATCTTATCGGGGCCTGTACCGTCATCTGTAATTTATAAGGTATTAATAAACAACTCTAAAAGACCAGAGCTGGAGCAGGGTGAACGACAGTGTTTCAGGATCTATACCATAAAGGTAATATTTTCATCATCGCATGCAAGATTTGGCCCTGGATGTAAAGAGCTGGTTGTCATGACAACCAGCTCTGACAACCAGTTTTGCAGGCTGTGCAAAGCTGTGCACAGCCTGCACAGTTTTGTAGAACCTAAACCGCTTCATAATGTTCTCTCTCACTCAAAGCGCCACAATAATTTAGGCACTTTATGAACGGACTTGGTTTTATTAATGTGTTCTAGTATTTCAGAAAGAGCAAATTATGGCTTATTTTTATCAGTTCATAAAATTATACAACAATTAAACTACTTAAAGACAGTCAAAGTTGTTGTTTAGAGAGTTTTTTAGTAAGACTGTGTTGACATTTGATAGTAAAAAAAAAGGAACAAACATTTTAAGTCCCTTTGGAGTTGTTTTAATATAGACAATTGAGTGTACAAGTTGCACACAAAATCCTAATTTTGTGAATTATAATTTTAAGAGATGAAAAAAAAATCCATAACTAGAAACAAGTTCTAAAAAAGCAAAAATAATGTATGATTCAGCTTTTTGTACTGAAATCAAGTCAGTTCTCGTCACCAAAAACACTAACAGCATGTGGCCTGTGTGTGGTTTACCTGGTTTAAACTGGATCTTCACACCGGCATCGCTCTGGATTTTTTTTATCATCTCCCCACTGCGACCGATCACAACTCCCACAGACTGTCGCGGTACAGCTATCTGTAGGATTACAAGACATCTGATCCCAACTCTGAAATACGCTCAACTTCAAGCGACTGTGTCGTTAACATTTTAATAGGAATCACTTACATCAATGCCGCCGCCGCCTCCCATCCTCGATCCGTATTCATTCCTGTCTCCAAACCCAGCGTGATCCCGTTCTCGTAGAATCTCGTTCACCATCTCCTTTGCTTGCTGCAGCAGGAACACGCCGAGAAAAGAGGCGGTGAGAAACGAAAGCGGACATGTCGTCTTAAAACGAACCCGTGTTGTCTGCATCCAGACGGTACCTGCACTTTGTAAGGGTCTCCGATGATGCGTAAGGGTTTGTCTATGTTTGGTGGCTGTGATCCGTCCTGAACAAGAATCATTTTAACTCCAGCTCGCTCCTAGAAATTTATCACAGGAACATGATGCACCGATTATAAAAAAAACACACACAAAAACACAACAAAAACGGCACTTTACAGAGCATTTGATTCTATAAATATTTCTCCTAAGCACAGACGACTCACCTGGAGCTGTTTGATTGTCTCCCCTCCTTTACCAATAATAAGGCCGGCCTTTCCTGCAGGGATGATGATCTCTTGCATGGAGCCGGACTGACCGTTACTTGAATCGTGACCTCTGGACACAATGTCCTCTAGAAAAGCCTTGGCCCTCCTGGGAGAAAATGTAAATTTTGGGGAAAAAAATGTTTTGGGGGGTTACAAAAGCCTGAGCGACAAAATCTTAAAATCTAATTTGGTCCTCTGGTCGTATTTTTGCATTTCGTATTTTTGATCCGAGACTAAAATTGAAAATGCAGAAAAGCAAGATCTTTTTCGTCCTTTTGGATCCAATTCAAAAACAATTAAAAGTAAAATCACTTAGACATTGCTCAGTTGACTTTAGAGGTTGTACAACATCATGCAGTTCATCAGAAGTTGAGTTTGCCATCAGAAAGTATTGAATCCATAGAGCTTCTGTAAAATCGCCGACTACAATTTCCCAAAAACGCTGCATATGTTTGCCATCTTATTCATCTACATGGGAGTGTAGATGGATAAGATCCCGACGTCTCCTACAGTGCCACGCCTGAAATATCCATTTTTTGTTTACATCCGTCGCCTCCATGATTGTTAATGGCTTACCCTGAGAACAGACTTATTCACTCACATGTGATTTTAGTTGCATTTCTTATTTAACTGAAATACCGCAAAAAAAAAAGAAACTGTATTTTTGATATTAGCAGAACATTGACAAAAGTTTTGCATACATTCGTAATAGAAATGCAGCTACAGTTACCAACGCTGTCAGGAAGTAAACAAATTTCTAATGGTAACAGGAAGGTTATTTTGTAGTGGATTTACCAACCCTAAATTGAATAATTTTCAATTAAAAAAAAGAAAAAGAAAAGCTAACTGAATTATTTAAAAAAACAACAACAACAAAAAAAAAACAACAATTGGGTTTCCAAACTTACTGTACTGCCTCTGGTGATCCAGTCAGGGAAATGCTTCTTTCTGGAAGACCGACGCTGTCTGTAAACAAACGAGACAAAATGCCTGTTGTATTTATTGTACAGTGGTGGCTTAAAATAAAGTGATTCACAGAACTCACCATGTGCAATCTGGACCTTGCAGCCAGAGTCGTGCTGTATTTTGTTGATCTGTTCCCCTCCCCGTCCGATGACTGATGGGAACAAAAGAAAAAAAAAAAAAGTTTTGAATTTAATTTGAACAAATGCAACATGAAGCCCTGTTCTGTGTAGTTGAAGTGAAATATATGTTCTTGTACTCACTGAGGCCAACCATGCTGTCAGGCACCTTGTACTCTTCTGTAATAGTGGAGGACCTGACACTGGAGATACAGGAGAAGGAAAACAATCAGTTTAACACAACAGCTAAGGCTGAAGTGTTTGTGTAAAAAAAAAAATAAACGCAGAGGGAAAAAAACCCACCTTTGTTGGGAGAGAGCAGCTAACTGAGCTCCAATAGCTGCGAGGGAGAGAAAAGAGGAGAACACAATTAATTGGAGAATAAGTAAAGCAAAAGCTTTTCAGAAATCCACAGAGTGTTTTTAACGTACACATTGCGGAATCTCTTTCGCTCTGTGATGCTAACTTCTTAGCATCGGGCTCATCTGAAAGAAAACAAAAAGTTGAGCATTCCTACTAAGCGAATGTTGACCAAGTGCTCATTTGATTTGGATTCCCCACCTCCTTCTTCAAGGGATCGTTTCTGTGCAGAGAATGGATAACTTTCAGCTCCTCCGTTGTTTGTCACTTGGGGCACAGTCTCTCCACCGATTTTAGCTGCGATCTACAGAGCAGAGGGAGAAGAAAAAGACAAACTGACTATTAAGTCAGAAAGACCAGTTAATATTTAGGACTGGTAGTGGGTCAGTTACTGGTACCAGCGCTAGTTTCAAAATCAGTCAAATTGTCCATCATCCTGTACCTACTGCTTGAAGTACTTTCACTGAAATGCCAGAGATGAGTTTTCTGTGGCTCTATAGGGAGTAGGGCTGAAACTGGATTTATCAATTATTGAAATAACCCTCAACTAATTTAGTAATCAATTAATTAGCTGGAGTATTCAGACTCAAAAGGCCTTTTACTGAAAAAATGCATATGTTCAGAACAGTAAAAGCCAAGACTGTACAAAAAAACAAAAAAAAAAAAAAACATTTTGTACTTAAGGCAAAAACATGTTTGTAGATATGGTTTAGTCAAGACCTCTATAGTTTTATCTTCACCTGGTTCACATTTCCTTATGGTGTGGTGTTGCATTTTAGGCAATAAAATGTTTTTCTTAATTTAAAAAACAAAATTATTTGCACTTACTACATTTCTAATATTGCATAAAATTGCTTAAATTGTTGAATGAAAACTCTGTAGAATGTGCCATTTTCTTTATCGGATTGTCAGAATAGTCTATAGATTAACTGATTGCTAAAAGAGTCGTTGGTTGCAGCCCTGATAGAAAGAAAATCTAATCCTCTCACAAATGCTGCTGAGCACAGCCAGTCAGCTGGCTGAAAAGTCTTCAGCTGTCACTGTCATGGTTTTGGTCATTCCGTTTCTGTTCCGAACACAGTTTTTACAACTGTTTAGTTTTAACCAGATCACAGCAATTTCTCAAAGGTTTCATGAAACTTTAGTGAGACTGGGACGTTTTCACTGGACTTATTCTGTTCTGCAACCCCACTTCTCAGTAGGGTTGAAGCGTGCAGAACACAAATGGTAGGTTAAAAAAACAAAACCAGCTGCAGCTCATTTAATATTTTTGTTTATTTGCAGTTTCCATCTCTCTGCGTTTGAGAGACAATTATTTGCATGCTGCAGACTTCAATATTAATTTATTAAACTGCTTGTTTTCTTTAGAGACCCGGTCCGACCAGAAGTAGACTCGGTCTTCAGAAACCATGGCAAGCACTGTGCAATATTGAATAAATCACCCGAAACATAAAACTAAAGCTGCACTACCTAATGCGAACATATCGTCAGCGCAGTAGTGTGTGAAATATTCATATTTCATTTAAGCCGTGTCTTGGTATTGGTATCAATCGTCAAATTTTAAAACATGTTTAGAAATTAATTTTTTTTGTAAGTGTCCTCTGAATGAAACCTTTATACAGTCAAATTGTTTTTTTGATATTCTAAAACCTCAAACTACTGCTTTAACTAAAGGGAGAAGAAAAAACAAAACAACTAGAATAGCTAACCTTTATTTCATTCCCCCCAGATTCACCGTCGCTGATTACATGTGTGACATTAAAACTGAAAGATTTATTTCTTAAGACATTTGTTGTTTTGTCTCTTCAATAACAGATTCAGGAGTTTTGTGAGAAGAAGGAAAAGGACATTCCAGCTCTCTGATGGTTGACGTGACTTCACTAATGAATGAACCAAATCGTCTAAACTTTTCAGAGTCTGAGGTAAGCAAAACAAAAACAACGGGTGCAGATTTATTTAATACGTAAAGCTGTACTTTATAAAATGCTTTAAAAAAAAGCACATTTTATTAATTGTTTTTATAAATGTTAAATAGTTCAGTCATTTTGTGCTCCACTCTTGCTTGTCGTACTGTTTGGCTGACCGTTTGCCTTCCTGTTGGTCATCAATGTGAATCAGTGATTTCGTTTTAAAGTTGATTAAACATTGTTGGGATTTCTGAATGCTCGTTTATTACGGCCTGAACCTCAGGTGTGAAAAACGTGGGATTTCACCAGGGACGTGTACATTTTTGAGGACCGCTGGAAAATCGGGGACCTTTATTTATCACACGCTTATTGTGTTAGTATTCAAATAATTTTTCTGTTTGTAAGCTACGTGAAAAAAAAACACTACAGATGTTCAGCAGTGTCTTTAAAGTATAAATTCAAAATGAATGAAAGATCGAATAAATTTTATTTCTTTTCTAACCTAAGTTAAGAAATACCTTGGGTTAGATGGGTGTTTACTTATAATAATTAACAGACAAATCAACTGTGAAATAACGTTTTCCAAGTCTGTTTTAGGTTCTCGTACTCAGACACGTTTTCAACATGTGTCTTCTCATCGATTGATAAAATGTAAACAAGACGTTTTCGGTCATTACACGAATTATTTCAAATGATCTGTAGCAAAACTGCGAGATAGAGCTTAAATAGAACAGCCGACAGTTAAGTAACATTTTAGATTAGGTTTCATATAGGATGCTAACAGACCTCTACGATCAGCTTGAACATTAACTAGGTAACCGAGCTAACGTAGCTTGTTTTTACGCAAATTCATGAATAAAAACAGATACTAAAATATTCGTATGTGTAAATTAAAGGTTTACATTTTAATTCTATGGTCTACATTTTTTAAAAACGACGAATTAAACATAAATAAAGGCAGAAAATCAATGAATGGCAGTGAGAAGCTAACATCAGCTATGCTAGCAGCTAGCTAGCTTCCTCCGTTTCAGACTGACCTGTCTGGCTCGTTGAACGGCGTCTGCAAAGGCGTCTTTTTTCACCCCAGCGCCAACACCGTTAGAAGAGACTCCGCCGTAATCCGACATGCTGCCCTAAAGGAGCAAACAACTGCAGAACAGGCGAGGCTTTGTCCCGGGTCGTAGCTGCTGAGGAGCGGGAAGGTTACCAAGAGCGGACTCGGGGGCAGAAACGCGAGCCGCGCAGCACGCCGGTAGAAACTTCTCAAGATTACCAATCGCAGTGCTTCCTGCTGCACAGGGTTTTCTTCCGAAGTCTTTTAACCGGTTTATCAATTCAGCTACCACTATCGCCACCTTCTGGCTGGACAATTAACCCTTTTTAGGCATTAATTACGGTATGGCAGCCTCTCCGAGAACGAAACACCGCGTTGCAGACCTTCTTCATAACCTACCAGGTCGGCCTTTTCTGTTTTATTTCGTCTCCCTCAGACTGGAAAAATGTTGCTTGATTCTATAAATCAGCTGCAACATCTTCCATGCAGATGGTAGAGTCAGTATCGGGATGTATAATGAGAGCATGAATCCATCCTGGCTTGCATCAATGGTTCAGACCTGAACATTTAAAGACACATAAAGACAGTTACAAAGTCGGTCTTCTATCACCTGCAAAACGCTTGTAGGATTAAAGGGCTAATGTCCCAAAAGGATCTGGAGAAACTCATCCATGCATTTATCTTTCGTGAGACAGATTGCGGCAACACTGCCGCAATCTGTTTATTGTTGGGCCACGCTAACAATAAACGGGATGTAATTTGCCTTCAAAGTACTCAGTAAATAAACTGAATATAACTTGTTCATATTCAGGCATGTTTCTTTATTAAACAAATATAAATAACCCACATTTCCGCACACAATAATACAACAGACCTGAGCCTGTAGAGGAACAGATCCAGTATTAATTCTACGTCTTTTTATTCAGTTGACATTTTGTCAAAAATGTGCAGAGGTTTAATATAATTCTTTTAATTTAACATTAAAACAATCTGTGGAAATTGTCCACAAAAGCAGCACAGTGCATGCAGTTTGTCTGCATGCATGTTTTTTTTTTTTTTTTAAACAACATTAAATATAACTTCTTGTTTTACAAACAGAACCTTTTAGGAAACACGTTGTGCCAGTGGACCATGTCAAGTCTTTGAAGGGTATCATCCAATCCACATTTTTCTGCATAGACCGATGTAATGTTATGGCAGGTGAGGTCACCTTGACCCTTTGTGCGTCTTTGTCCGGTTTCAGTCCATAAAGGCAGTTCTGTGTGTGTCTTTTCCTCTTCTCACCACTGTCCTTTCACTCAGAGATTTGATAATTATACCGACTGCCTGCTTTCCGTCAGGCTGTCATTGTGCTTTGGTACTGGTAATATTTGTTTAAGACTCATCAGCAACTGTCCTGAGTCTGTGCAGGTTCCTCCCACAGCCAAACATCTTCTCTATTCCCCACCTGGTAGAGAAAACAATGCTGAAGGAATGTACCGTGAGTTGCCTTCCAGAGGTTACTTCGTGTCTGGCAAGTTCATGCAAGCCTGCATCCGTGCAGATCTCTGCAGATTCCAGCAGCAGAAGCAGCGAGATGCTTGTTGGTTAACTCCCCACACAGCTGTTAGATTTCAAAAGCAACACATCACTCCAGAAATTAACAGCAGCCTGTGCAGATGGAGGCTGATTATTCATTGCATTATACAGCATTTAGATGTTTCCCCATCTTCTCACCCTGATTGCATTTCTCGTACTAATGTGGTTTGGTTAATGTCATAAAGGGGTCATTTCTATCAGCATCCACCAGTGGTTTAGAAGCCCAGCGGTGAGTTTCAGGCCTTTTGGTTATTTGACCACAGTGAAGCCATAATTCTGCATATGCCATATTATGCCAGTCATCTCTGTCTTCCAGGACTATTTTTACCCGTTAAACCTTTTCACATTTTTATCACGTTACAACCACAAACCTTATTGTATTGCATTTGGGCTTATGGCATAGAGCAGCATAAAATAGTGCAGAATTGTAAACTAAGTTTCTCCCACAGGCATGTAGTTGCACTGAATTTCATATAGGGGCATCAGAGGAAAAGAAGGTTAAATACAAACGTGCTCTCATCCCCCCTGTCATTTTACTTCCACTTCTCAATTATTTTTTGTTTTGATCTGTTACTTTAACTTCCAATAAAATATTCTTGTTCCTATTCTATTTTATTCTTCTTTTTTATATTCTTTTATAGTTTATCCAGCTGGTTTCTGTTTGTGACCTAGCATGTGTCATAATTTTGTTCAGCAAGTTCATGTTACGCTGAATGACAAGAACATCTGAATCTGAAAGATTTGATAGTTTTTGCTGACAAAATGTGAAAACATTGAAGAGGTTTGAATATGTTTGCAAGACATCATGCTTGGGTGAAGTTTTTTTTAAAACTCTAATGATGGTTAGGGTTGTATATAATTAAAAAAAAAAAACTTTTTTCTCTAGTTGATGATCAGTAATTATCATCAAATTATTATCAAACCTAAATAAATTTAATAAAAGTACAACGTCTAACTGCCCGGTCTTTTTTTTTTGTCCAGAATTGCAGTAGTCTATTTTTTTTTCTCCAAGGCGTCATAAAAGCAAGTCAAGTTGTCTCAAAGTTATTCACGAGTAAAGCCCTTTTTTCATGCACTGAGGACATTTCTGCACATGCTTGCAGATAAAAACTCACAGCAAACCGCGTCTCCTTTAACTACCCATGCTCCTTCCCTCTCCTCCTACCCTCGATGTCCACTCCCAGCATTATTCTCATATACTCATAGACGACGTAGGACACGCTCACGGCCGGGACGATCTTTAGCAGGTTGGGGGAGATTCCTCGGTAAAGTCCGGCGATGCCCTCTTGCGTAACAATGTTGCGGAGCAAGGACAGCATTGAAAGTTTAGGGGATCCTTTCACTGAAGCTGATTGGAGAGAAATATAGGAAAAATCAAGTTAGGGGAAAAAAAATAAATTACTTTATATATTTTTATAGAACATGAGCAGTACAAGTATAAGAACTTTGGGTCTCCTTCTAAAAAGAAGGAAGTAGTTCAGGAATTACAGCCGAAGATGTTGAGTCTTTGGATTTCAAATATCAGCAGACAAACTGACACAACTACTAGATCTAAAGTATTCATTTTTTAAATAACTTAATAGTTGATTAAAGTTAGTTGGTTTTGATTGTGTTCAACCCTTATTAAATTAAATCATTATTTGAAAACTGCTTTTTGTGTTTCTTTCAATTTAATTAAATTCAGTTCATCTCATTTATTTAGAACTGGCCATTGTCTTCCTGTGCAGTTTCGCCTGAATACAATCTCGCTTGTAGCACAATCTGGGCTTTCTGTCCTTCACTGGGATTGCCTCTGGTAGACTTCTGACCAATCAGCGAACAGAAAGAGAAATAATGAACGATGACGTCGATTTTCTGCGCTGTTTTAGAATTATAGTCTGTCTGTAGTTTTAGCGACGGCAGCGGAGGAAGTGAGCAAAGCCGTTCAGTCTGTGTCGGCCACACTTCCAAATATTGAGTTAAGATTAACATCTGCCTCGTTCAGAATATCACTTCTCCCTTTGCAGTGGTAGACGGTGTTGTTTGCAGCGCAAAGCATTTCCGGTAAGCTTCATAGCACTGAACCGGCGCATTACGTGGTGCACTGACAAACGTTAGCGATCGGGTAAAATTTAAAACCTTAACACAGTCCACCCCTCCAGGAAGCATTCGCAGGAAAAGGACAATTTACAACAAAACGTCAATTCAATCAAATCATACATTCACTCTAATTACATTTATAATGCAATTTGGCTGATATGAAACTATATTTGATTCTCCGAAACATTTGGTGGAATCCAGATGCCAGCAGCCGTCCTTACCTTGTGCTTGCATGCGTGTGCGGACCAGCGCCAGCGGGTAACTCGCAAGCATCCCGCATGTACTGGAGACTGCGCCGCATCCCAACAACACCATCACCCCCGGGTCAGACAAGCCTGTGTTCCGGTTCAGCCATGATAGCTTGAGCGTCTGTGGAAGACAAGAATGAGTGGGAAGTGAAGAGCCGGGAGAAATGCGCCACACCGAGAGCTGCGCGTCCCTCTAACCTCATACACGGCCAGGTCAATACCAGCATAAGGGACGATGCTCAGCATGTTGGGGACGTAGCCCTTGTAGAAGGCCGCGACGCCTTCCCGCTGCAGGATCTGTTTGGCGCAGTCTGCTATTCCTGTGAACTGACCCGTTTTTCTAAGATTGAGCCGTGTCTTCAGCACCTGATGCACAGACAGAGGGACTGAGATCATTCATTTATAAGCAACCTTAGCGTTTCCTCTTAGCGCCGTCGGATGATTCGTACATGTTCGGCCCGTTACCTCCATCGGGTAAATGATTGTCTGAGCTGTTGCTCCAGCCAAAGAGCCGGCGACGAACCTCTCATGAAGCCTCAGAGTTCTTGATTCATCATGACCGCGCATCACAGTCTTGATCTATGCAGAACACATGGAAGGCAAAGGTTTGGGATAAGCATCACTGTCGAACATTTATGCTCTGTGATCTTAAATAAACTCAAAATTAAAGGGAAATGTAGCTACAAGACTTAGATTTTATATTGCTTACATCTCAGTTTCATGCCATTCATTACTTTGTGAGAGAAGAGCAATACCACTGCCTTGTTAAGTTAAGTTTCCAGCAGTTAATTTTCAGAATGCAGCCTGTAATTGTGACTATCTGCATGCATTGTTGTGACCACATCGTATTATAGTCGGATTGAATTGGACTGTGGTTGATTGTATTTGTCTTGGATTGGCCCCGATGTACTTGTACTGAAACAGTCTGTATAGACAATGGGGCTTGTTGTGAATTTGTGCATCATAAGATATCACAACCCACACTGAACTGAACTGAACTACAATAAACTACAATAGAATAGAAGTAGTGCCTATTTGGATTTGAAATGACTGGATTAAACTGAACTAATCTGAGCTCTGTTGTATTGAACTTATTCAAATGAAAAAGAAATTAAACTTAATAAAAAATCTAATTAATTCCAGATGACGATTGAAATGAAAATTTGGATATCTGAAGGAAATTCGGGTCAGACTGTCGTCTGCGAAAGAATCTCATTATCTGTTGTTTGACTTTTACTACAATTTTGGCCTTCTTACTGTTAGGTTAGATTTTTTTTTTCATTTTAATAACACACAGTGTATAATCCATCTGCTTTTGACTTACAAGCTAAGTGTTGCCATACGGGAAAACAAATCATATTTAATGATAATTTAACATACAAGCCGAACGATACGACAAATCCAGCTCAAAACTCAAATCCAACAGGTGTCGTAGAAGTGCTCACCTGTTCATAAGCGGAGAATTTGATGGCAGTCTCAGGAGCGATTTTCAGGACATTGACTCCGTTGCCTCTCCACAGAGACCATGGTCCTCCCTCGTTCAGCATGTACTTAAACCCGCTCAGAGCGCTGCCTCTAAAATCAGAGGAGCCGTGTACCTGTACAGAAAGGGAATAGTTAGGGATAAGACATTCCTTTTCTCATATACATGTTACAATACTGCTGTTAGACTGACTTGTCTGAAGACTTTGAGGCGGTCCAGTGGAGCGGTTCCGGTTCGAGACACAGATCCGGCCATGACTCCCGCCATCAGCTGCCGCCACATGTAGCCAGACTTTTTCTGCGCTTCCGAAAACTCCTCTGGGACCGTCAGCTGCTCGCCTGTGTCCAATATCTACTGAGACCATAAATCGGGAGCAAAGAACAAGCTGCACATTTTAAAATAGGGAGTTAGAAATAAATCTCAGACATTTGATATTTTGTAGTCTAGAGACCGACTGTAGGAACCACCACCGTGACGTTCCAACTAACTGCGCCGTCTGTGTTATGTACAGATGTTCTCGTTCAAGTTCTGCAAGCTCGTTTACCATTGAACGCTTCCAGAACCGAGCCACATCCTCCATGTCGCTCAGGTGTTTGAACAGGAAGTAGTCGCGCCACTCACTCCAGTTAATCGTCATGGTGCCGTCCCTGTCCATACTGAAGAAAAACCAAACGTATAAACAGACACACTGACGTTGGCACTGCAGCCATAACGTATGATAGGAAAGTTCATTTCTAAAAGGGCTGGAACGATGACTAGGATTCATTGCGATGAATACATTATTGAAATAATCGTCAATTAATTTAGTAATCAATTAATCAATAACTTGAGTATATAGTAAAACAACAGTTAAATGTATATAACAGTGTCAGCAAGTAATGTGGATGAGCGATCTGGATTTAAGTTTATTATGATCTTTTAGGGTATATGTTGGAATAATGATAAAAAATGGTGAAATAAAGTATTTAACATCTATTGTGGTGTTTTTTTTAAGACTTTATGGCTAAAACTGCACATCACTGCAGTCACAGCACTACAAACTTAAACACTACACTTAAAAAACCGCCATAAAAAAACCAACCAATTATAAAACAAGCTACTTTAGGACTCCAGTTACTTTAAATAAATAAACAAAGAGTAACTGTATTTAATGATATTTTAAAATGCATTAGTATTTATCACTCCTATCAAATAACTAACAGCTGTCACTACCAATTCATAGGGATTTTTCTACTTTTTTTTTATTAACATTTTCACCTTCATTGAGAGAATGAGCTTGGATCCATTCATTTATTCATTCACAAAGTCCTTATCCTGGCATTCAGCAAACATAAATTATTTTTGCAAACTTAACTACGATGAAACAGGAGAGATTTAGCTTGACTTACCGTTGGTTTGTGTGAAAAAGCCAGATTCTGTCTGTTTTCGAACGGTTCATAAATCTGGCTACAACTGTGTAGTGTTGTGAAGAAGAGCCTGGCTGACCAACCTTAACAGAATCCTGGTGGCATCTTCAGGGCTAACATTCACACCAATGGTGTGCAGACAGTCATGAATGTCTTCCACATCAATGTGACCTGCAGATATGAAGAGACAGCAGAACACAAGAAGGAAGTTGGAAGGTTTGGGATAAAACTACATGTAAAACTACATTGTTCTTCCGTCTTAATCCTTTCAGCCACAGACCGTCTTTGTTTCTGTCCACATGGTGAAACATGACTTTAAGCTGCTTCTCGTGGTTGTGAAGATACTCGACGAACTCCTCGAAGTCCAGGACTCCGTCTTGGTTGGTGTCCCCAGTCTCTACAATCTGACAATGTAAATGAAGAATTTAAATATATTATTATCTATCTATCTATATATGAAATAAATATATTATTTAATATATTTGGCCATGTTTAATGAATGTATGCACACAGTTCTGCTTAGGAGAAAAAGTGGCTGAAGATTTGTGGCCCTACTTACTCAAAGTAGAAGCAAAAAGTGTAGTTGATAAGAAAAAAAATACTTAAACACCTGTGCTGATGGGCCAAATAGGTCACACTTTGGATTGCCACCCTGCTTTACTGGAATACCCCCCCTAAAAAGCGTACATACAAATTAACCTAAAATGCTAAAATATAACAAATTACTGGACAGTAAAACAACAACAAAAAAAAGATACATATAGGAACTGAACAAAACCTCAAAAATACAACCAGGAAAACCTGATAATACATGAAAAATACAAGGAGTGCAACAGGGATAAAGGTTACCATTCTCAGCTTACAAGAGCAGCTTCCTTAGACAGAAATAACCATCACGCTGCCCTTCATGTGCCCACATGCAGAAACCTTCAGAGACACATGGCCACACGCACACAGCGACTCTTCTCCTGTCGTGATTTTCATGTTTTCCCTAACTTCACATATTAAACACAAAAGCAGAGGAAGAAAACGAAACGGCAATATGGAGAAACGGCGAAAAGCAAAGCGCCACAGACAGACCGAGGAGAGTTAAATTGTCTGCCTGTGTTCACAAAACAGTCACGCCGCTGATGTTCCGGTACAAACTGTACACAAACAAACCGGAGGTCGCACGGTTCAAGAGCGTTTACGGGATGAAGGCAGCAAAAAGGCTGCCCACTTTTAACCAGACCTCAACAGAAACCACTGAGTGCTAACACCCACAATTACAAAAATCAACTCAAGCCACTTCACATGGCGCAGTTTGAATAAAGATTATCCTTTTCACTTAAAGTAATATTTTTGATTTAGTTTTCCTTCCATTATTACGAGGAATACAATTAACCCTGTTATGTTCTATAATACAACAAAGTAAAAGATTGGCATATAGATCTTGCCAAAAATTATGAAATTTAGAAAAAGATGTAATGGTATACAACTTCATTACATACAAAAAATTGTTGGAGAAGATATTTAGATGCTTTTTGGGTGGGAACTATTTATTTTTCTTTATGTTTATCAATTCATAAATTATTTGAGAGTGGTTAGACAGGAAAGTGGGTAATGAAGGTCAAAGGTCAGCAGGCCATGACAAGAACGTCACGAGCCTGTGATGTTCGTGTCAGCGCCACCACATCACCCCAGGTGGGAGACATTTCATCAGACTTTTTAACATAGTTTCATTTAGTCTGTGATAAACTACAAACCTGCTTTTCTTATCCGCCCTGAATGGAGAGTGCTTACTTACCTTCTTTAAGCAGCCGTTGGAGAGCCCTCTGTGTGCCAGCCCCGCCTCCAGCTCCAGCATGTCAATGCGTCCGTCTTTGTTGAGGTCCAGCTGTTCGAACAGCTCAGCCCAGTGCTTCCTTCTCTCCTCATCTGGAACAAAGTGTTCACCTTCCTGACACTGCACCTTTTGGATCCAAGGCGACCGCTGGGTTGTCATGGCCGGACGTCACTCGGAGTCAGCTGAAATGCAAGAGCATCAGTTCAACAAGCTTCATAGCGAACAATGAACATTCTTCATACCCGCACACCGAGGCAGCGATGGACTTTTAGACTTGGCTTCTTCACCTAAGGCCCAGAAGGAGAGCCAATGCAGTTGTGCTGAAGGTCTTTTCAATTAAAGATCCATGCAGACATAACTAAATGTCTTATTACTGCACATATCAGGCAAGATATTGAAAAATCTCACCAAGAGTACTTGAACAAATGATTCCTTAGGTAGGCTTACAACCCTCTCTATGCAACAAGAGCTGGAGATGCAAAATCAATGAAGCTCAAAAATAGCAAGGGACAGAATATGGAGAAACACACTGGTTTAAACTTTTGAGGTTTTTGTTGTGTTCCTTTCACACCTGAATTGACTTGTCAAAAAAATGTCACAAGGAGGCTCTTTATTTGGAGTTTGATGTATTCAGGTGGTGATTTATGGGTAATAAATAGTGTTACACTTTTGTTTCTGTCCGCAATATGAACAGCTCTAACAATTTCTTTTAAAAAGCTGGGCTTCATCTTTGAGTTTATTTCAATTTATTTTCTTTATATACAGTCAAAAAAAAAAAGATCCATTTGCAAGACAGCTGATCTAACTCAGTAATCCGGCGGTCACAAAGCCATATTCCTCCTGGACCATACATACTTTCTGTGTTAAGAAAGTACTCATGTACATTTCTGTCAAATATTTTGTCTAGGATAGAAAACACAGAATTAATTAACTAGATGAGCTTTTTATGGAAAAATAAAACTCGGAAAACAATTATAAGTGCAGCAATAGCTCTATCAATGACTTCATCCATGAAAGAATCACAACTAATTACAGAGCTAGAAGTACTTTCTCTAGAAAAAATAAAAAAAACAAGGAGAGAACACATTATAAATGATGTCAGTAGCCCCATCAGTGGCTTTTACCAGTAGAATCACAACTAAACACAGGATCACAGGGCCAGGAGTAATTTCTTTGGAAAACAAAAAAGAGAGTAGGTCAATTTTTGTGGGGGTTCCCTATGTTTATAGAAATCATTACTAATATAAATTTGCTATAAAATATTACTGATTGCACTTTAAAAATTTGGTAACTTTATGTTATTAAAGGTAAAGTTTAAACAGTAATGATTTGTTGGTTAATGTCAAGTTGTCATAACAAAGACATTTTGAATAATGTCAACTTTGTATTAAAAGTGTCATAATTTACCGAATTACACTTTATAACAGTCATAAAAATTCATGAAGGCTTATTCATGTTCATGACAGGAGTTATGTCATGTTTACGAAAGTGTCATGACAGTCTTATTCACCCCCCTTCAAATAAAGTGTTACCGCCAACTCTTTGTACTTTGAGGGAAATAAAAAATGTGTGTGAGCATAGGGTACCAAAACTGACTCCAGCCCAGTGGCCTGGATTTCCATAAATCCGGCCCTGGTAGGCACAGTTTACAAGAATGGAAAACATTTTCCCTGTTGACTGTTTTTTTTGTTTGTTTTTTTTCAACCGGCGAGTATATTTAGGTCCTTACAGTTCGGCACAGAAAATACAACATAAAAAGACATATTATTGGTTTGTACTTCTGCTAAAGCACA
Organism: Poecilia reticulata; assembly: GCF_904066995.2. NCBI lineage: Eukaryota > Metazoa > Chordata > Actinopteri > Cyprinodontiformes > Poeciliidae > Poecilia > Poecilia reticulata. Next base: position 12,149,837 of record NC_088830.1, read on the forward strand.
AATCATCTCTTATTCTGAAATTATGTACAAATTACATGACGATAATAAAGACACATTAGCAATTAAAGTGTATATTTTCAGCTCCCAGCTCCACGCACTGACGCAGGCTGCAATGATAATCGCGCATAATCTAATCCTCAAGCAGTTATGGAGGCTGTTGGAGTCTAATTATAAAACCCAGCAGACCTCTGCCTCAGCCTGACTCACTGTTTTATCTGCACGCCGAGGCGCCGCCGTCCATAGCCGGATGCAGAGGAGGGTCGTGACTAGCGGGAGAAAGCAGCGGCTCCGGAGCTCCGTGTATTGGAACCAGTTGACGCGGATCCACTACGTCCCAGTGGATCCCGCGGGTTCCGGGTTTAGCCCAGCTGTTCGCTTCGTGCTGGTTGGATTTCCTTCACACGGTTCTGTTCACGAAGCAGGAAGAGGGGAGAGAGAAGCAGTCCGCTGGCGGCCACAGTGTCCGATGAGTGAATGTGGAGGATGTAGAACTGGTTCAAAGCTGCGTGTTCCACATTTCTCCTCTTCTTTAATGCTCAGCTGACTTATTTTCCTCAAGCACTTATTCACAAGACGCATTCAGATTACTTGTATATATTTTTTTCTTTACCACCAAAACAGTTCCTCTTTTCTTTCATGCATGCAAACTTTTAGTTCGCCTTTTTCTTTCATTTGTGCAGCACCTGCAACTATTTAGATGCCAAAAAGATGTACATATGCAGACAATCTCTGCTTAAGCTCTTATCTGAACTAACGAAACACAACATGCACAGATAACATTTCAAAGCTGTAACTGTCTGTACTTTATGTCTTCAGTGCGTTTGCACCGCAGGTTTCAAGTTTCCTCACATGATAGTTGGCATTTCACTCCGGTCGCCCACTTCTCGTAAACAGTGAGGAGGACATCAGCTCCTTTCCTCAGAGGACTGTTATAGCAGCTTCCCAGTGTCCAACTGGTGCTTTAATGGCACAAATATGAGAACAAGGGCTGCCAGCATTGAGCTTTGTGACAGCGTACAGAACTGGGCAATACGGGTGCACAACATAAGCGTTTCATATTAGTTGATATTGAAAATGATTAATTTTATTGTTTAAATATGAAATACTGCCAAACTGTTGATATGACCTTTCTTGTTTTATCCTCAACTTCTTCTTTAGCTGTTTTTCTCGACTTCTCTTTTCACTCCACACGGTTGATTTTTATTTTTAGGCAGCCATGAAGAGGCCTGGTTAAACTGTTGCTGCGCAAGTTACTCATCAGGTTGTTGCTAGGTAACCAAAGAGCAAGTGAGTTAGTTGTTGCCACCCAGAAAGCAGGGCGGTTCTTTCTGACATTTTCTATTGATATTGATCAAATGACTGTCACGATATGTTGATTTATTACCCAGATTGCTACATGGTTAAAATAAATAAATAAATAAATAAATAAATAAATAAATAAATAAATAAATAAGGAAGGTACTAGAGTCCTGGGGGACGCTAGGAAACTGAAAAGACAACAAATAAACTAACAGAGTACAACATAAAAAGTTCAAGGGAAATCTAAAAATAATAATAGGCAACATCAGAAATGAATGCAAACAAACTAAAAGATATGAAATTAATGGGTATGAAATGAAGATTTAAACCATCATTTTAAATAATTATGATTGCTCTCAAAAACATTTTTTTGGAAGAATGAAACATTTTTTTTTTTTTTGAAAAACAGAGTGAGGAGGAATTTGCAAACTGCAAAGATAGCATGCATAGCAGATAAATCAAAGCTAAAGAAAAACATCCTGCCAGCATGATGCCGCCACCACCGTGCTTCACTGTGGAGACGGTGTGCTCAGTGTTATGTTCAACATTAGATTTCATCCCAAAATGGGATTTTTATTTACCTTTCTTCTGCAATTTTGCTGTGGAGCTCCTCAGATGCTAACCAGCTGTGCTAACAAACTCTGATCCCTTCACAGAACAGCTGGATTTACACTGAGATTAAATTACACACAGGATTATTCTATGTAATTAACAGGTGAATTCTGAAGGCATTTGCATTGGATTTTATTTAGGGGTAAAAAAAGTATATGTATAATCTTTCTGTGTATTCATGTCAGTGTTTTCAGATTTTTTAAAAATAACATTTTGTATTTTCTTTCCATTTCAGAACTATGCACTACTTTGAACTGAACTATCAGACAAAATAAAATAAAATGTGTGGGTTTTAACATAAGACACATAGTGGAAAAGTTCATCCATTTGCAAGGTGTTGCTTAGTGACAATTTCCCACGGTTTCAAGGCTCAGTATACACCTACGCTGTCAGCTGTGTGTGAACAATAGCAGCATAATTGATACTGCAGAGCTGAACTACTTGTCCGTTATAAAACTCATACAGAGTTTTCATACTGCTTCTCCACCTGCTCCTCCATCATCACCTCATTATCTTTCTGCAGAACTCCACAGAGCGTCCACGTTTGGACCAACACAGACCTTTATGAGGCTGCCAGTGTACCCTGACCAAACACACACACACACACAGGCCTGCTTCTTTGATTTTCCTTTCATATGCACTGACCTGCTTTGTGTCTCCTGCTGACAGGTCTACTTGATCTGTTCCCCATCTCATCCCCGTTCAGCTCCCAGCTCCACACCTGCTGGTCTGAGAGCAGCAGATCGACGGATCAGATAAGCCACATGTCCACCGCTGTATATAAGAGCAGCGCATTCAAGCCCCGGAGACAGACGGACAAGTTATCTACTGTAATAATATTCTGTTAAGAGTTGGTTTTTAAATATGTGTAAGGGACTCTCCTACCTGCCTTCCTCCTGCTTGGAGAAGTAAGTGTTTTTCTAGGACACCAAGCGATATACGTTGCTGGGATGTGAAGTGTTTAAAATGTAATTTCATGCGTTGCAGGGCAAAAGGGATGCGAGTGAAGCTGAGCCACTTGGCTGAGATCCACCACAAGCAAAAGTGACTAAGTGAAGTTGATTTTAGGTTAAATATGTGGTTATAAAGATGCATTTTTAAATGAATTTTTGCCTAATTTTCAGGGTACAAGACGGAAAAATCCTGCAGGATCTGGAAACTCTGCTGGGCAGCAAAAGTAGGACATTTCATTTCTGTTTGAAATTCTGTTCATAAAAATCTTTTTAAATGACTTTTGGTTGAAAGACACTGACTGAGAAAATTTCTCAGAGTCTTTAATTTTATTCCTATACAAACTTATTAACTATATGGCTGACATGCCAATAGAAATATGCTGTAAGATGACATTTAATTAAAACGTTATTGCAAGAAAAAAAAAAACTTTTTTAAAGAAGCATATAAATTATTATTTTTCTAGATTAATGTTAAAACTGAGAAATTATGCTCATTGAACTCAAAATGGCTCATATATGGAAAATTAGAATAAGGTATATTTAAATGTTATGATTAAATGTTATGAGTGTGAGGTAGTAGTAGTGACTTAGATATTACTTTTATAATAATATCTAACTCTATAGTTGTTTCTGCTCAAGAAATTAGAAACAACTAGTTACATTTAAGCAGCATTTTTATTATTTAGATGATTAAAAATTTGTTTTCATTTCTTTAACATTGTTATTGCATCCAGTTAGCTGCATATACTCTGGAAGTATTTATAGGTTTTTTTTCCAATTCTGATTTTAGGTTTGAACACTAATTTATATACTCAGGCAAATAATTAGGTGTGTATGTTTAATAAGAGTCTCAAAAGTCAAACCATCCACCATTGCTGGCAGCTCTGATGGAGCTTAAACTAAATTAGGTCTTTGTTATAATTTCAGAAATTATTATTTTTTAAACTTTTACAACTAAATTTACAATTAACAGCAATTTCTTATTTAAAAAAATATAACTGAAGCATCTTTTTTTTAACTTGTACTTTATGTTTTAAATGTATAGGTTTACAAGAGCTGTTGTGTGTATTTTTAATTCTGGGAGTCTGTTTTTGTCTTATAGTGAGAACAATTATCTCCAGAAATATAACATTTTTAATGTTTTTAATTCATTACCATACATATTTTTGAAATACCGAATAGAGTAGGTTTTTATTGTATTTCTGTTGGATTTTGTTCAACTATAACCCTAATATTCAGAGATTTATTTTCTTTGCAAAAGACGTGTAAGAAACTCACCTAATAATTACTAACAAAAACAAACGGACTGTAGAAAAGGACATCGTAATTATGTCTTTACGGGTAATTTTGCTGTTAAAAGTTGTACTGTGGAGAGTAAAATTGGCACATTTGTGAATTTACTCTCAATAAATTGGAAAGAAAAAAAAAGATGTTTGAGGACTAGAGAAAGGACTCAAAGAAGCAAAGGTGTAATTAAGTCAGGCCATTCAAGTTGTGGCATATCGGTAATGAAGGACGACACTTTATGATTTTTAACTCAACTTAAAATAACGTTTAAAACGTAAATTAACTTCAGTTTTGGAATTAGACAATTGCACAGTTTGAGTCACACAATATTTAAAACATTTTATATTTTACACCATAAACATACCTTCTGCCTCTGTCAAGTGAGATGTTAACACGATACATTTTTAAGCTCCGTTACTTATCTTTTGATTGTTGCCGTTACGCTGCGTTAACGCTAACAGTTAAACCGGAAATCGTCCCTTCAAAATAAAAGCACCAGGAAGTTCGCCATCATTAAAGCTAATTAAGGATATTAGTCATGAGTATTTTTCATTTGTATATTGTAGTCAATCTTTTATCCGCTTACTTTTCAGATGGTGCAAAAATGTTTTTATATTTAAACTTGTTTATTCTGTATGCATATCAGAGTCAGTAACTGGTTACATTTACTCAGCTACACTTGAGTCAATTTTTGGGAAAAAATTACTTTTAGGAGTATTTATTACTACACTGTGGTTTTTAATTTTACTTGAGTTATTTTATTATAAAGGAACACTACTCTTACTTGAGCAAAAATTTCTGGACTCTACCCACTTCATTGAATGGAGAACAAGCTTGTTTTAATTTTAAATTGACCAGACACACATGCAGTTTTTATGAAATTTTCATAAGTTTTATATAAAAAGAAGTTTATTTGGAAAATATATATATTTTGGTCTGATAATGCTATTTTGGCATTTAAAATGCCAGAATGTAACTTTATATTGTGGTTTGTCTGATGGCATAATTATTAAACATTAAATGAAAATATAAAATGACTCTTACCTTCGACAACAGTCTGTGGAAGCTTTCCCTCCAGGTCGATGCCTTCTTGATGCTGCTGCCTCCTCATAACTGCGTCACTGTCCTTTCAGTCGGTCTTCAGGCGTTTCGAGGGTTCCTGCGTTCAGAGTTCAGCGAGGAGAACCTGGAGTTCTGGCTGGCCTGCGAGGACTACAGGGTGTCCCCTTCAAACATGCAGAAGACCAAAGCCAGCAGCATCTACAACCAGTTCATCAACCCAGACGCTCCACTGGAGGTCAGTGAAGGAGCGTAGCGCCAAACATTTATGAATCTTCAAGCTCGCTTTGACCTCCAGTTTTTCGTCCATCTCAGGTGAACCTGGATGCCGAGACCCGTGAGGCTCTGCTGAGCGTGATGGACTCGCCGTGTGCCGACACCTTCAACCTAGCGCAGCAGAGGATCTACAGCCTGATGGCCAAGGACTCCTTCCCTCGGTTTCTCCGCTCTCACCACTGCGCAGAGGCCATCAAGGCTTATTAAACTTCCTAGCTGAGAACGGCTTCAGAAACTGATCTTTTCTGCTGGACTTGACTGTAATGTGCAATTTATTTTAGCAACATGTTCAGTCATGCAACAGTTAGAAACAGTAGCATAATAATTATAATGCTTAAATGTAGATGCAAAAAATACTTCCCCCTCTACTCTGCATAGGCTACTAACATTTACAAAGACTGAAATAAAGAGTGGGTTATATAAATCTCTGAATGAGCCATCTTGTGATTTATTCAACATTACTGAACAGATTCACTTGTCAAAATAAGCTTTAATTTGATAGAATTGCAAATATAACATTTCAGATATATAAAGTTTTAACACAGGTTAGGACTGGGCAATAATATAGACAGGCGATTAATTTCAGTCATGTCAGATTTTTCAGTCATTTCACAGAACTCTGAGCCAGAACCGGATGGGGGATGTAGGCTGAGGAAAGGCTTTAGCTGCTCAACCTCTCCTGGCTAAGCTAAGCAAGAATGGTGGCATCAACTAACTCTTGCACTCTTTGGTTGCCTAGCAACTTGCGCAGCAGCAGTTTCATGTTTTGCCACTGTGTCTCATAACTGCTTAAAAATAATTGAAAAAGACAGTGAAAACTGTATAAAAATGGAAAGGTTTTAAACCTTTGAAATACTGCTAATCAATAATTATCAACATGAACCGATATGAATCAGGATTATATGATAAATGTATCACATATATCGCGATACATTTTTTCAGCCGTATCGCTGGTTTACCATCAGAGGTTATTCTTCTTTATTATATACTTTACCAGATTTTAGTTTAAGGTACAGATCATGTACTTGTGCAGGTTCGTTTCTGTAAACATCTAAATATCCAGGCTGAAAACAAATATGGAAAACAGAAGCACAAAACATTTATCTCACCTTTTGTTTTTTTTATTGTACAAACACTATAAAGTGACTGAAGGGAGATGGAACCACGCTGAACATAAAACAGCAAACACTGTGTTTGAAAGAATTCTCTGCAGCCCCAGCAGAGGTTCCACTAAAGTCCATAACCTGATGAGACCCGGGCGGTGGCGGCGGTTATTTGGAGCTGGATCCAGGGCGGGCAGCGGCGGGCTTTCCTTTCCCCTCAGCTCCTTTAACCACAGCCAGGGGCTTGTGGAGGGAAGAGCTGGCCTTCTGGGTCACTTCCTGCTCAATCTTGTTCCTGATGGCAACCTCCAGACCCTTCAGGGAACGGCAGAATTAAAATTAAAGTTTAAGGAACCTCAGTGAGATCAAAATGTTTACACTGAAGAATGTTCTCACCTTCTTTAGCTTCTGTTGCTGAACCACTTGAGCCTTCTTGGGTGCAATAATCCTCCCTGTAGAAGAAATATAAGGATGTAGGTGAACATCGTTATGTTGAATTACTGTTTGCTTTTCAATATATGAGGGTAACATAATACATATCTTTACCAATAAGCTAATAAGAGTAATATCAACTGTATAAACTGCTTAAAACAAATACATGTCACAGAGAATGTCCGTTGCACTTAACAAGACGTGTTTGGTCACATGTTTAGTTCATATCCGGTACTTTTTAAATTTACCAGACCTAAAATACTAGAATTATCGAAACAGTCATACCTCCTTTCTTCGGTCCTTTTTGTTTGTTTTGTTGGTGTTTCTTTGACCCTCCAGGACGCTGAGCCTTAAATTTCTTTGAGCCTTGAGCCATTTTTACCGAGAAAGAAGCTCCTTCTTCGTGTCACAGCGTGGCGCTTTACGTCCGTCTTTGTTCGGTTACAGCCCCCTGCTGGTTAGTTAGCGTCACACAGATATTCAAATCACAGGGTTTCGAATTTTTCTGCGCTTTTCTCGAAAAAAACAAACAAACAAAAAACTGTTGGATGAAGTATTATTTTTTTTATTTAGATTATTATTTTTTTAATTGTATGTATACAGAAATGTTATAGCCCAACCAATCATCGGGATGAATGCTGTCTGATTAACGGTGAACTGAACAGGTGAGGAACATACTGTAGGTCATTTCTTCCATTTTGGCTTTTTGTCACCCTTACATGTTTCAGATTAAACAAATTTTAATATCAGACTAATACAACCAGAGTAAGAAAATCTGCATCAGTAAAGTTTCAAGGTAAACACCACTGTGAGAACAAAGACACACATCTGTTTCATTTAGTACCTTAGCATGAATATTGTAAATCTGCACTACAAAACTTGACTTTTTAATCTGAAAACCAGTCACTAAAGGATCTGTACCATTTGTTTCTTTAAACAAATGGTAACTACACACATTAGCAGTTACTTTTCCTGAAGCTGACCGTTTCCTTACTTTTTCCACTTAAAAGTTGATATTTCAGTCGAATGGTTGAAGCAACATGTCTGTCTTGCAGACATATTCATAACTCTAGACATCTTTTTACGTTACAACCACAAAGTTCAATGTATTGTATTGGGATTTATTTAAAAGACTGACAAAGTGGTGCATAACTTTAAAGTAGAAGGAAACTGAAACTGCTTTCAACTTTTTTTTTTTTTTGAGTTTGGCATGCACATGTATGCAGTCCTTCTGGTACCTATTTGTGAATTTAGTTTTGACTGTCGGAAAGAAAAAAAACAAGGGAAAATATGCCATTTCACTGTGGTTTTATTCTTTTTCTGTATTGATGTGAAAGAGAAATCTCTTCATTCATGACAGCCTTATATTCATATACGTATATATATTTATATATAAAAAAGAAGAATCCAATTTGGAACCATTTCCACGTTACAAACGTAAACAGAGATCAAGTGATTATCGATAACAATGAAAAACTTGCACTTAAAGAGGCCATCTGAACAACACTCCATCTATTTTAATTCCTTTTTTTCCATAACAAAAGAGCAGCTACTTTAAATCAGTTTAGTCAACGTGGAAACTCTGGATTTTTGGCACCAGGACATCTCGGTGTATCTATCAAACACTGCAGTGTACTGATGCAGCTTCAGGACATGTTTAAAAAAAAAAAAAAAAAAAAAAAAAGGAAATCTAACCAAAAGTCCAGTTGATTCAGAATCTAGCCACAAAATTACACTTCACTTTGGGATAAAGATCCGATCAGACTTTCAGTCCAGGTTTGTTTTGTTCGAATCGGCTCGCTCTGCTGCAGCCTGGCGCTTGAGAGGTAGTGCGTTTGACTGAGGAGGCCTCCCCAGCATGGCGCTCCGATGGCCTACTCACACACAGTCACGATGAGAACCAGGAAATGAAAACAGACCACAGTGAGACGGGTATAATTATCGTGGACAGACAGAGAGGAGACCTTGTACCGCTTAAAAAAAAAAAAGACAGGGGCTTGTTTGTGACAGACTTGATGGCCTCATAGCTGCTACATGCATGTGGAGCATAGTCATAGAAACGCCCCAGAAAACGTGTCTTGAACAGAAAACCAGCATTTGCTTAAAAGTTTTCTATGCTCGCATTGTGACCCAACTCTATGTGCCGAGGTTTAACGGGAGAGAAAAACGCAGTGAGACAACTTTACAGTTTTCTAATATATAATCAATCAGGTGATAGATACAGTGATTAACAATGGATTTTTTTTCCTCATCTTTTTTTTTGGGATTAAAAAAAACAACTGTGAATTAAAGTTGCAAGTTAATATGGAAACAGCAGAAATGTACATTATTAGGGTTATGGTCGAGAGGTTTTCCCCACCTCTTTAATTTTTTTTTAAATGATGTAATGTTCACATGTAGTCAAAACTTTTTCCAGTTGTGTGTAGTGAAACAGCAACAGACTGATTGTCTAAAGTATGTTGTGTTAATCATTAATGAAGCCATTGATCCTGGTCTTCCTGTAGCGTTACAGTGGGCTGGTTTTCAATACAAAAGTCCACTATCAAAACAACTTCTAGCCAACTTAGAGAAAGGGTTATTTCTTCTTCTTTTTTTTGTTGTTGTTGTTGAAAGTAAAAGCTTTCTTAGATACCTGACATTATGTTTGGACATAAAAAATAAAAGCTCCTGTGTGTTGAAAGCATCTTTCCCACAGCCTCTTTCAGATATGTTGAGATCTTAAGGGAAAATATATCTAGTAATTGCTCTGACATGATTTGCAATGCTCAAATCATTTGCAAAAATACAAGCAAGAAACAAGTGAAGCCACGTTTTTCCTTTTAGCGATCGATTGGACAAAGGTAGCACAAGCTGTTAAAATAAAAGCTTCACTTTGTAGTGTTTGTCCATTCGTATATATAGTTATATATATCATTTTCTACCCTCTTCTATAAACTACATCACAGTGGCACACATGGAGACAAAAGCTCAGAAAATTTACCAAATTGTTTAAATGTAACCTTTCTGAAGAAACAAAATGGCTGACAGGCGTTAAGTGATAGATTTGATTTATCCTCATTTTATCCTCCCTGATTTTGATGCATTAAAACTGATTATATGCACATACACAAAAAAACCCAATTACAAATGCAGCCTACCAGAAAAACATTTCATTCCTGCAGTGTTTCATATGCATGGAGACGATACTGAATCTGAAATTGAAGCCGACCCCAAATTTCCTCATTTACCCCAAGACTTTCCCCACTTTGTTTGATTCTTATGACCTTTGAGCACAAGTCACGTGAAACTCTTGACCTCTTTGTCAACACCAAACAGCTTTTTGGGGGAGGTAGGAACTGCAGCATCAGCTGAATACGTCAAAGGATTTCTCAGGACCCGAATCGCTCTTGAAGCGGGGAAAACTTGCAACCACTTCTGAATAACCGTTAAAAATATCTATGTATGCATGTCAGGTAAGTTGCTGGGTTCAGAGATCTTTAGGTCTCATGATAAGGTGAACACAGTAAATTAGGCTCAAAATTGACTAAAGTCAGCAAATATTATGCACTCACTGTTTTTGCCAAATACAAAATTAGAAAATTTGTAAATATATCTTTACCAAATCTCTCTAACTTTTCTATATGATATCAGCGCTACGTGATCTTAAGTTGTCGAAAATATGCCAAGCCTAAACTTATCGTACAATAACTATGGAGAAGATCTTTTTTTTTTAATGCTTCACACCGTCAGGTTTAGAACTGTACATGACTTCAAAATATAACATCAGTTAAATTTAAGTGGCGGGTTGAATCCAAACAGCTGAAGCACATTCTGAAGGGAGCAAGAAAGGCAAGAAGTGACCGAGAGTCTGAAGCCCGCCGACTGAAACGTGTCCGGCAGAAAGAGAGAGAGGCTTTACATTCAGACTGCAGATGGTGTTTCTGTGTTGGTTGCAATGCTTTTTTTTTCTTTCTTTTTTTTTTTTTTTTTTTACAAATACTGCAAAGGAAAAACAAAACAAAAAATAAGGAAATGCTTTAAGGAAAAGTTCACGTCCACATAAAGACGAAGGCGTCTACCACTCACACCTGCTTTCTGTTCGCCATCGGCTCTACAGTCGGTGTGGCCAGATTAGTGAAAATGTATTAAAGCAGAGATCAGACTCCTGTATTAAAGGAACAGGAAGTAACATTTATTTTCCATTAAACTGCGTTCAAATTTAATCTTGACTACTCATGCTTGTTAGTCATTTCTAAAGGCAACATTAGCTTATTGAATTAATTTCCCACAATCTGACTATTTTTCCTCTGCTCGACGGCTCAAACACCCGAAAAAAAAAAAAAAACTTGTTTCAACACTTCATTAAATCCAACAAATTCTTTTTCTTTTTTTTTTATTTATTTACTTTATCAGTCATAGAGGAAATTGCTACATCTTAGCTCCAGGGTGTGTTTTCATTTCAAATGATCCATTACAACTTGTTTGGTGACTCAAAATGTTGTTTTCTTTTTATCCGTTTCCAACAAGAACGCAGTCGACTCGCATTCAGACGGTTGTGCATTTGTTTCCAGTCGACGCACGTACGGGCTGCTGGGCACCTAAACCCAAAATGTCTTGTGGATCTGCGCATCAGACATCCGTTTATTAGAATATTTCACCATTTTCGGCTTATAAATGCAAACAAAACAAACGTCCATTCACAGAAGTTCTTTCTTTAGACTAATTAAAATCAGATAAAAGGTTAGGGAACATCAGCTTTGACGAATAAATTCTGATAATTGCTTCAATTTTAATTGGATTAAAATCTAAGATTTCTGAAAATACAAACTTTTCAGAGGTTTTTAAATTTGTATTTTTATAGTCTTTAGAAAGTTCAAAATAACCAGTAAGAACTGGAATTGGCAGGTCAGACCTTAATGAACTGAAGGAAATGACTAATCTGTCCATCTTTACTTGTACTAGAACCTTGCATTAAAAAAAGTCTTTAATGATAAAGAGTAACAGAGAAATGGCATTAAAGTACAAAACTATGCTGAAAGACAGGAACCAGTGAACAAAATTAAAATTAAAGCCACAGGTGGCTGTTTTCTCTCTTTTTTTTGCTACCAAGTAAAAAAAACTGACTGCACATAATTCACGAGCGATAATCGAATAATATTTGACGAGAAGTCGCAGGTGAAGTGGTAGTGAACCAAGACCTCCATTTTAGAGTGAACTATTCCTTTAAAAAGTTAGGATTATATTTAAAAAACAGCCCCAGGCTCAGAGTGTTTGTGTCTCTAGAGTAGAGCCGTCTGTCAGGACACGTGTGTGTGTGTTTATAGGTATTATGCAAGTATACATGTGTGATATAATACAGTACAGTCAGTGAGATGAAGACATGAAGTGAGGTATAAATACAGCCATGTCCTGTAAAAGGTTTCAGCCGATTGGTTCAAATATCTAAACGCACTGGTTAAAAAGAAAAAAAAAAGAAAAATTATTTTACCAAGAAAGGCTGTGTATAAACATCTACGATCTTTAATTTCAATTAGTTATTGTGAAAAAGTTCTACACTGAATAACTGAAATTAAATGTTAATATAACATTTTAAGTGGCAAATTTGATTTTAAGTAACCATATTTTTGGTTAAAATAGCAGTACCTTTTTTTTTTTTTGTTCTAGCAGAGGTTAGTTTTCTACATATTTACACTACCGGCAGGGAATAGATATTTACAAGTAGGTAGCAGCATTCTGGAAATCACGACTGATATGTTATGGAAAAAGTCGTGTCCTCCTTGTTTTTTTATTTTACTTCTTTCCTCAGCTATGACTCTAGAAGCTTATTTTGCCAAACTGAATTAAACTGAGTCCAGCTGTTGAGCGCTGTTGGCTGCAGAAGCTGAAGACTTAAGGAAAAAAAAGAAGAAAAAAAACTGAAAATGAATCGTGGAATAAAGTGAGATGTGAAGATGACAGAAAAAGGATTTAAAAGTAAGGAGAGACTGCACGTGTCTTCCCAACTCCTTGCAGTGAAAAAAAATCTCCTGTTTTTTTTTTTTTCCGTTTTTGTTTGCGGCTGGCAGAGAGACTAAAGATTTTCAGACAGTGCACCACTGGCACGTTACAGTGACTGTGCATTGACTAAAACCAAAGTAAAACCACCAACTGTGCACCCTCAGTGAAGACAAGACTGTCTTTTAGAAGAGCGTGACGTGAGTGTGCAGTGGTGCACCGGAGCCAGCAGGGGGCGCTGGGAGGTCGCTTTAGAGAGCGGTGAGGCGGCCGGTGAGCGCTGCCTGGAGCTCCGATGGGAGGAAGACCCCCAGCTCGGTGATGATGCCTCCGGTGATGAGCTGGTGAGGCGTCACGTCAAACGCCGGGTTCCACACCTCGATACCTGCAGTCAGGAAATGGTGGTTGTTATTTTGATGGGTTTTTTTAAACGGAGCATACAATTAAAGACTCGTTAGGTAGATGTCTGCTCTTACGCATTGCCAGTCTTTCATGCACTCAGTAACTGTTCCGAGTTCCTTCGTTTGAGATCGCTTACAGGAACGCTGTTCTGAGATTTAGTGACTGGCTAACTTCCGCCTGTAGTCCTTCGGACAGGTAAAACGAAAGACGTGAATCGGAAAACCCATCAAATGTTGAGCGGTTTCAACTTGTATTCTCATCCGAAACAAACTGCATTGCAGTTTTCTGGCCGATCACCAATTATCGATCTTTTAAAAGTCTGACCAGTCGATTACGATTTTGACCGATACCATTTTTTGGAGTATGAGAAGCTGCTAAATATAGCAAAAAAGTTGGGATGACTATTGTAGTAGGTACAATAGTACAATAACTGCTGATTATTAAGAAAAAACAAAACAAAAATCAAAACAAAAAAAACGGAGTATGCTCTTACGTGAAGGTTTCAAAAATGCGGCAAGAAAACCTGAAAGTTTTCAAAGTATGAAAAATAAATCACAATGGGTCTTTCTATTGTTTTTTTTAAGCTTCTGCTTATTTTTAAGCAGAAGCTTAAAAATAAGCTTGACAGGCTCTTCTAAAACTGAAACAGCATTGATATTTATAGATTATGATATACTGCATAGGAACAGATTTATTTATTTTCCACCCATTAGATGATTCTCAATGTCTGCAGGTAGATTGTGCATGCACCGCTAATACTACAAATCCCAGAATGCTCCTGTGTTGACTTGTCAACCACAAGACCCCATCCTCTGTTTACATTAAATAGCGATACACAACATAGCTGTAGTAACGTTCAAGTTTTTCAGCTATAATTCTTCTAATCTACATAAAAACAACTAGATCCCATTATGTCTTTCTAAATATTTGTGTAAAAACAGAAGTAACATGAAATTGTTTCACACAATCAGATACTGACCAATGGCTGACAAGAACTGCATTTATGTCAAACCATTATTTTGAAATAGTTTTAAAACTGTAATTATAACACGGCTGTCAGAAAAGATAAAGAGCTCAGAAATGAAGAAGCACCAATCTGTCACTCAGTCTGTTGTCCTTATTGAGACTGGTGCATTATGTCAGTGAAGCATAATGAGAAAGTAATACATTGAATCGTTTGTCATCAGATCACCTAAAGAAAAAAAAAAAAAAAACAACATTACCGTCTCACAGACTTTGCCTCCAAGGACCTCATTAGTGCTCAACTTAATCAACGCATTTGCTTTGTCTGCAACTCGGCACAAAAACGCCCCAGTCTCCACTCAAATGTGGAGACGTTTTAAAGTCTGAGACATCAGCATGAAAAGACTGAGCTCCAGCTTATCCCAGACTAAGTGCAGTTTGTGAATTTTAGCTCTTTTAGCTTTTAAGGCCAAACTTCCTAAGAACAGCGTTTTTGGCGCTTCATTTGACGTTTTCAATTCAGTGTCAGCAAGTCAAAATCCTGTAGTTTGATGGCTGAAATGCAACAGTTTGCTAAAAAAGTTGAACAAATCAAGGAAAGAATGTCCAACTGATAAATCAATGTGGAAACTGCTGCCTTCTTTAGAATCAGATTTTATCCTTTAAAAAGCCACTTTTCTTTTCAGCATTTTTCCCCTTCATGGTTTTTGACACATACTGACATAAAAGCAAACTCCATCGTTTTGTCAGGACTGTGGAGAAACTTTATATTTAACCAGGGTTTCTTCAGGTTTCACCAACTCAAATGTCAGACTTTTTAAGACATTTTAAATGCCGTTACGAATGAGATTTCAGACCTGCATCTCCACAGAAATGTACAAAATCCATATAGCCAAGTGCCGATAAATTTGCAAAGAAGCGAAAGACGCTAGCTAGCTAGCAAGAGTATGTTAATAGCAAGTTGTTGATAGATTCAACCGTCTCGAGCAACAAACTCAGTGAAGATGTCTGAGTGCGACTCAAACATTTTCCTGACAGAAAAACAGATTAAATGAAAGTAAGACAAAATTTAAGACCTGTGATTAACATGTGAAGGGCTAACTTCTTTTTAAAAATGAACTGAAGACATTTTAAGGCCTTGATTTTAGATACATTAATTAAAGACTTAAGGACACCCTGTTAGCTGAAGTTTCCTGTCCCGTATAAATTGAGACGTTCATGTTTCCTACCGGGCGCCGCGATGGGGACTCCGTTTATACTGGTGAGCTCCTCAGGGGGCCGCACTTCAATGATGATGTCCCGGCCGCTCTCAAGGCTCAGGTCACACGACGTGCTGGGTGCAGCCACGTAGAAAGGGATCCCATGGTGCTTTGCGGCGATGGCCAGCTGGTACGTGCCCACCTTGTTGGCTGTGTCACCGTTGGCGACGACTCGGTCAGCACCCACCACCACAGCTGAGAGAGGAGGACAAAAAAAGTTGATGAGACGTCATGGGATGAAAGACGGCGTCCTCGAGAGTCCTTACCTGTGATGTCCATTTCCCTCATGGTGAGGGCCGCCATGCTGTCCGTGATGAGCGTGGCAGGGATGCCCTCTGCGACCGCCTCGTACGCCGTCAGCCTGGAGCCCTGGTTGTACGGCCTCGTCTCCGTGCAGTACACGCGCTTCAGCCGGCCCAGGCCGTGGAGGCTCCTCACCACGCCTGCACACAGAACCGCGGTTAAGAGACGGAAACGCCCACAGTCTGCCCTCCCGTCGGATCCGAAGCTCCCCTCTCACCGAGCGCCGTCCCGTATCCGGCCGTGGCCAGCGACCCGGTGTTGCAGTGCGTGAGGATGGTGACAGAGTCCCTCGGGACACCCGAGAGGATGTGCTGGGCTCCGTAGTTGCCGATCTTCCTGTTGTCGTTGACGTCGCGCTCCAGCATGTCTTCGATCCATGAGATGACACTGCAGGGTGGAAGTATATGGAAAATATTTAGTGCAAAGGAATAAATTCGTCTTTTTACAACCAAACCTTTATAATAATTTATCCAGTCTTTTACTGAAAAGTCGACTTTGCTCTATCCAGAGTGTTTTGAAAGAAAGTTAGCCAAATCCTGTTTTAATAAGAGAGTAAATTTGTTCAACTGAGTCTAAAAGGATTTGAAAACTAGAGTCTGCTCTTTTAATACAGCAAATGTGCAACATCTTTTTTCAAGTTTTGGATCTATGATAAATAACATCCCTTTCCTACAAAAAACACAACAAAACAAGCACTTAACTAGACTTTCCTCCCCTCACAAAAACCTCAAAACCGCTTCAGTGTTGTGGTTACTAGCTACTGCAGGTGAAATAGTTACTACTAAAAATGGATCCACATTGACCACCGTCCTTCTTCAGAAATACCCGTTTGACACAAAGCAGCACAAACTGCTTGCAACGACACAATTACAAGGGATTCGTCAGACAAAAATGCATCTGTAAAATAATTGGAATGGATTTACCAGCAAATGAAGGGAGAAAGAGTGATTTTTATTTTTCTAACCGAGGCAAACCTGATGTGCTGTGGTCTACAAACAATCTGCAGCTGACATTTCCTGTGGCAATTACACATTTCTTCTTGTGGCAAGTGTAATGCTCACAGCTACCAATTTGCGCTCTAAAAAAAAAAAAGAAAATCTGATAACATTAACAGTTTTTTTTTGTTTTTTCCCAAACCCACACCTGGAGTTGGTGCTGAATGAGTGAGTGTGTTAAAGCAGCAGCAGCTACTTCAGGAGAATCCAGGAAGGTGAAAGCTGGAGTTGAATAATTTCACACTAAAGTTCAATTCTGCTGGTTTCACACAAAAACCGTGTGCTGTGATTTCAGGTTTTATTTTTGCATATTTTCAGTATCCTGAAGGGTTTTTCTGTTCAAGTGTTAAGAAGGGCTGGGTGATAAACCGATTTCAGTTCAATTCAAAAATACTTTATCATACCAAAGGGAAATTAAACACAAATACTAAACCAATTCATAAAATTTTTGTTTCTTTAAGATCAAATTTTTTGGAAAATCTGGATTTTTCTTCACTAATGCCCTCCTTGTGTTTTCACAGCTCAAAGTGACGTCGGCTCGCCAAGGCCGCCATCTTGTTGGACAAGCTTCCATTTATTTTGATTTTGAGTGAAGCTCAACTCTGTAGCAGAGTATGAGGGCAGATATCAGGTTGGAGTATTTACAGACCACCTAATTTTACAATGGTTCCTAATAAATCGCCACAGAAAACAATCAGCAGCAGAACAGGGACTCAACGTAGGAACACCAGGTTTCTGCGTGTCGACGGACTCGTGCAGGACGTCCGCCAGCCCGCCTGCCCACCTGTCCCTGAGCTGCTCAGAGTTCTTCTCCATGCTCTCGTTCTCGGCGAACTCCATCAGCTCGCGGGCGGCTCGGCCCATGTTGACGGCGGTGGGCCTGGCTGAAGTGAGGTGACACAGAGACTCCCTGATGAAGGTTACGGGGTCGTCGCCCCCGGCGCCCGCCCGCAGCTCAACGGCCAGGCTGAGGCAGCCCACGATGGCGATGGCTGGAGCGCCGCGCACCTGGACAGGGAAGGAGAGGTCGGTCGTCACGCCGAGCCCGAGACGTGTTGGTCAGAAAGGCAGCGGGGGCAATAGGATAATCTGTCACTACCGTTTTGAAGCTACAGTTAGCATGTCTGTAAAGCAGCAGAATGCAGGCTAGCCAAGCAGCAGAGAGCTCGACTGATTAAATCTAAAATCATCTCCCAGTTTTACTCCATTAAGGTAAATTAAAAAAAAGAAAGAAAAAAAAGGTTGAAATCCTGCATAGTAAGCATTTAAAACTATAGTTAGTGGGTTTTTAATCCTCATGTTTTTTTGGGTTTTTTTTTTTTTTTGCTTAAGTCACAGCAGCAAAAACAACATAAATTTAATCAATAACACTTTTATACATTTTAAATTACCAGGACAAGCTACGCAAATATCATACGAGCAATCAGATCGTTTTTACAGTTTTGTTTTTAGTCATGATAAGGCTGTGATAATGTGGCATTTTTAGTTCAGGTTGCCAACCCAGTGAAACAGAAGTACATTTGGGGTCTTTCCAATTACTATTCATTTGGGCAGTTCATCTAAAGCCCTTTATATCAGCTTGTTCAAAGGTTAAGACATCATTTATCTAACATTGCGTAGATAAATGATGAACATAGCAGATCATTTTGGCAGTTTAGGAGACTATACTAGAAAAGGTAACGTTAGACCTCTCAATAAATTAGCACATACACAAGAAGTTAATTAACTTTAGTTATTTAACTCAAAAAGCAAAACTCAGACTCACTACTCACAGGATGACATAGTTCAAGGTTTTATTTCAATTAGTTGGACGATTGTGGCTTATAGCGAGTTTATATCCAAAATTCAATGTAGATAATATAAGAACAATAAAACTGTTTGGTTGATGTTGTTTTAAGTACTTAAATTCCAGGATCACTGAGAAATTATGTCCGTGTACCAAACCTCCAGACTCTGGGACCTAAATTTAAAATTAAATACAAGATATACTCTCCCCTGAAAAAATTAATTAGGCCACTGAGTCACAGTTTGGTCATTTCTTTAGTAATGCAGTAGTGGTAGTTCATGTCGAAGAGAAGCTCCCTCAAACTTTAGAATGGTCTTTACTCCAGAACTCTCTCATAGCTGTAGTTACTCCCATCGCTGGTGTACTTTTTTCCTTCCACTCCACTCTTTCCTTTTGATACGTTTATATACAGCGCTCCAAACATCCATGGTATTAATGTGCTTTTGTGGCTTACTGTCCTTATGGAGGGTGACAATAATTGAATGCATAAGCAATACTGTGTGCATCATATCAAAAATAATTTACTGGCTCCGTTATATTTTAATTATCTGTCCCAAACATCAAAAATGACCAGAAATAAATCTTCACAAATACGTCACCCTCCGGATAACGAACTGATGTACCGACATAAACTCTTTGAAGGCGTTCTGATTTATTAAAATGCACCTGTGTGAGATCACTTCTAGCTCCTATCACACTCCTCGGTTCCACCCACCCAGGACCAGCCCCAGACCTCCCTGCTCGGTGTGTGTAGCTGGAGAGACAAAAGAGTGAATAACTGCTGCGCTTTAATTCATAAAAATCTCCAGGAACTTCTATGTTACGCATTTACTGTCGCATTTTTATACATTTCGGGAATGCAAAAACGCAGAAATGGAGCAGCTGGAGGCGTCATTGAATGCAGCACAGGACCAAAACGCGAACAAAAAAAAAAAAAAAAAACCCTGGCAAAGGTCATTAATAATTCATCAATAATCTCTCCCAAAGAAAGGGAGAAGGGTGGCTTCAAAGCACTCGATAAACGCAAATAATAAAAATACAAATAAAAAACTATGAATAGAGGGCAGGTTTCGGTAGCGGGGGACGCTGCGGCTTCAGGTGAACCCACAACAACAACAATAAAATATGGTAGAGGCCGTCAGAGACACATGTGTGCGGCGGCGGGAGCACAAAAGAGCCGACACCAGCCACATGCATTCACCGAGGCGAGCCTACCTTCATGGACTTGATGGCCTCGTAGGCGCCCTGCACGGAGCGGATGTCTTCATAGACGGTCTGGTGTGGCAGCAGCAGCTGGTTGAGGATCTGCAGAGACCCGGACCGGTAGCGGATCGCTTCCAGCGTCATGACCGAACAAATGAAGGAGGATGATAGTGGAGGAGGAGGAGGAGGAGGTGGTGAAGGAGGGGGAAGGGGGATATACACGCTCTTATCACGTTCAGGTTCTTCCACACACACACATACACACGCAGTCTCTCCCGTGTCGGAACGAATCCACGCTGAAGTGACCGCGGCCTGGCGGAGGAAGAGTCCCGTGAGGCGCCGCAAGGAGAGGAGGACGAGGAGTGGAGGGGTGGGGGAGGCAAGTGTAGCAAGACGGGGAGGAAGAGGAGGAGACGGTGTTGCTACGAAAAAAAAGCAGCAGAAGATCTCATCTGGTTGTTAAGAAGCAATAAAAAAAAAAAAAAAGAGTTGAAGGCAGGACTGGAACCCTCCACACACCGACAGGAACTGAAGGCGGACACGGAACCACGTGTTCAGCCGAGCAGGAAGACCTCAGCTCCGGATCCACGCCCACCAGAGTCCCGCTGGTTGTCCAATTTTATCAAGCTGCTCTTCTCCCGGCTGCACCATCCCCCCCTTTTGTCTGGGGAAATTTCACACTCACTCATGCTATTTGCATAACACCAAAGAACCAGCAGCACCCCCCATACAACAGTGGGCACAGCCTGATAAAAGGAGTCTATTTTGGTTCAGTTTTTATTGTTTTGGCCCACTGATTCCGTGCAAGACTGTAATAAGAATATTACTTCCAATAATAAGGAATATCAGAGCAACAAACCAGCATACTGTGTGCTTGTTTTTTTCTTGGATTTTAGGGAATTTAATCAAAAGTAGCTGATTTGTACCAGTTATAAATAAAACTAATTGTGCACAAGATCTGAATAGACATAAACTCCAGACCCAAATTTTATTTTTTTAATGCTTTAAAGTAAAAATACTGCTGCTGCAAATTAACGGCAACAAAGGGGTTTTTATCTCCATCTGGAAATTGACTATCCCTGTAAGTTTATGAAGTTAGGTCTTAAAGTTTTACTGGAGCTCTTAAGATGCATATATTACCTAATCCAGTAAAATGGGCCCGGCAGTGTCCAAGTTTTAAACAAATTTAGTGGTATAAAAGGGATAAAATACAATCAGTGACTGCAAAATCGGCAGCAAATATGGACATCAGCTTAAAGTAATCAAATAATTAAAAAAATGTTTTTAAAGATGGTTTTTAATATAACCAGGAATCTGCAGCTCTAGTTTAGAAAGGAACCAGGAAACCTTTAGAAGCTAATCTGATTGGTGGTGCAAGAGCTCAGGGAAGTAAATGAACCCTGAAAAAACTGAAGAAAGTTTTAAATGGGTGGAGAAAAACATAAACAATAGTGGAACAGCGATCATTGTTTTCCACAGAAACATGCATGTGAAAGCATGTAAAAAATAAAAAATAAAACCAAAAACCGAACATACTGATCAATAAAGTTAGATTTTCCTTTAGCTAAAAGAAATGAAAAATCAGAACAAAAGAAAAAAAATTTCACCGTTTTATTTGTTTTAAAACCAACCTCATACATGAGATCATAAAGCCTGAAGAATCAGGAACATTCCTACTTTTGAGCTGCGCTGATAATCAAAACCTGGAATACATAAATAGAGCAACTTGGTGGAAAAAAATGTGACATTTATACCAGTTGCCCATTCATGACTTAAAAGAAAAAAAAACAATAACAATCATGGTTTTACCAACAGAGGAATATGTTTTATACCGTTATTTTAACAAAAGAAAAAAAAAACATGAGAAACAAGCTTTTAGGACATAGAGGGGAAAAAAACAAGAGTGAAGGACCAAACAATTAGAGTGAGGATGAGTGTGTGTGTAGCGTGGTGTAAATGCAGGAGAGGAGCGTGAGTCACCAGCACGACACATTTTTACTGATGTCTTTCTTTTTTGCTGTCCCATCACCATGAATGCTGATGAGCTTGTTGCCATGAAAACAGGACAGCTACAGAGGCCAGGAGGTCACAGGAGGAGTGCAGTGATTGTTAGGGATAATATGGGGTGAAAGGTACACACACACACATATATAAAAAACAAAACAAGTGCTGAGCTACATGACGCTGTAACGAAGCTATAAATGAGCCATAATGAGGCAACAAAAGCAGTTTCAGCCCAGAAAAAAAAAATACTAAAAAAAACTTTTAGTGTTCAGGACTTTCCCCAAAGCGCTACATGAGCACTGATTGAATTCAAGCAAAATTAGAAAGCACTATTTTAGCTACAGCTCGTCATGGTTGGTTGATGGTTGATGTGTTAAGGACATTTCTAGGTGTAGGACAATGAACAAACCATTTAAAAAGTATGCTGCTCCATTTTTTATTTTTTTTTAGATTTGTTTTCCGCTATCACTTGATGAAGATAAAGTTCATATTGATAAATTTTGAAGAAGACATTCCTGTGTGCGTTTCCTCCTATTTTTCCATTCTCAGGTTACAGTATTGGGACACACCGACTTTTAAGACGACAAAAACAGACGCCACGTCAGATCATCATCTCCACCATCCAACGTGGAAGCTACTAAAATAAATCCCACATCCAAACAAATGGGCATCAGTGCAGACACATAAAGTATGGAGACTCATTCTTGCTAAATACGAAGCATCAAGTCCATCAGTAACCCTACAAATGCACAGTCACGGTCAAAATAATGCTCAATATAAACATGGAGGTTTTGGCTTTTAATGATGCATCTAAAGAGTTCTTTCAACATGGTGAAACTACCACACAACTTCAAAACAACTATTTTTGTCAAACCCACACAAGAGCAACATTTTACACCCAGACACACACTGCCGCTAATATCCAGTTGAATGTCCTGCACACTTTCTGGCATCATTCTGACTGCATTAAGGTCACTTGTACCAGGAACGGCTCGGTTACATTGGCTGATTTCTTGACTCAGACTCTGTTTTTGAGCACAGCTCATCAGTTTGGAATAGGATGAGGCCAGGACTTTTGTTAGGCTGTTCAGGAATCCTTCCAAAAATAGTTTTAAAACAGTCAAGCACGGTGGTGGCAGAATCATGGTGAGAGTATGTTTCACTACCAGTTGTATTGGTGTACCGCACAAATCAGATTGGACATGATTGGATGTTCAAACAGGAAACTGATTCCAGAACTACATCGGAGTTGGTTTTAGAACAGTTAATACTGCAGTCGGTAACTTTTATAACAAAATGTTGTTTTACGCATTTGTTAAAACTGTTAGCGTAATGAGACATGAGACAGGCAATCAGTGGGGAAAAAAGCTCCTACTATTGCTGTCTGAAGAAAAGCACCACTCCTGGACAAAAATGACCAATCAGAGCCAGGAGGAAGGTTTTAGTGTCGTCAATCAAGCTTGTGTACACACTTCTAAAATGCGCTACTGGCAGAGAAACAGGTTTACCGCTCCAGGAAAAGCATTTATTCGCCGTCATCGGCGGTCATGCCAAGTAGCCTGAAGATTCATGGCAGGCTTTGCTGATTTGAAGAAGCCGTGGGGTTGCAGAGAGAAACATGGAGGTTGTGAACAGCGCATACCCACGTATGATTGACAGCGCCAAGATTCTCCTCCTGGCTCTGAGTGTATTTCTGCAAATAACAGCATGACCGCAGAGGAAAGGAGCGTGACTTTCCACAGATTATCTGTCTCATGTTATACCGCCACAACATAGTGAGAGCTTTAAAAAAAAAAACAAAATAAACATGTAAGAAACCAACGGTTTATAAAAGTGACATACTGCAGCTTTAACATACGGCTTCTGGAGTTTCTCCCAAGATGGTCCATCCCAGGAAATAATCCCATTTATACGTTTTCTAAAACTACAGATAAGAAAATTGCTCAAATATCGAGAGAGAATCTTGCTGGAAGCTGGCTGATTGGTAAGAAAAGCGGGTTGCTTCTTTGCAGCTCGCCAAACATCATTTATGAGGGCCTATGTACAGTGGCGCAACTACACATTATTCAGGTGGATGCGAAAACCAACCTGTAAAACTGACCTTTGGCAAAATCTGGTGATCCTTCGTTTATTTCTGCGATACAAAAACTTTAAAGAAAACTTTTGAGCACAGCTGGTCCACAGAGCCTGCATCGATGCCAGTCAAAGTCACAACATCTAAATCTCTCCTAATGCAGAGCTTTTCAGATTAATCAGCATTTAAACTGCACTACTGCATGCATGCGTCAGAGAGCGAAGCGTCAAAGCTGTCGCGTTTGGCTCCAAACAAGCGTTTAAACGTCTGTAAAGTCAGTCGCCATACCCTGGGGTGAACGGAAATCAGCAGCTTTGTGAACAGACTTGTCATTTAATGTCCATCTCAAACTATGCAACTAAAAACGTTTATCAAAAGTTTAGAGAGATTTCCGAGCTCCAACTTCTTAACAAGGATTATTCGAGCAATTACCTCAGCCCACCGGCACAAAGCCTTCCCGCGGTCGGACCTCTCGGCGTTCGCTGTGCTGCTGCCAGCGGTCTCAGCTGGTTTCCGCAAAACGCCACCACAGAAACCAGCGGCAAAAGACGCAGCAGCTGCTCGTTATTTTCCAATAGACAGCGGAATGAATGAATTGTTGTCCGACAGCGTGAATACATTCAAGCCGGGATAAGCCTCCGAAAACAGTTCCAGCAGTTAATTAGGGGGCTTTCATTTGAGGTTTTGATTCTACGCCTCGTCTTATTGGGGGACATTCTTCAGCTGGGGTTGAAGTATGACAACATGCAGCTTTAACGTTTAAAACAAGCTGAGTTTTAGCACTTCCGGTAGCCATCAACAAGCTTCCAGCATAATGTTGGCTTGATAAGTGACTGCACTTATTGGGGGAAATGCCAAGAGGAGCTTTTGAGCAAAGTTCAACATTCAAAGGCTTTGATACTGGGGCTTTGGAAATGTCGACCAGGAAGGTTGATGTCAAGAGTTTCAAACCCAGTTTTGATGCGATTTTGGCATTACTATCCAGTTGGAAGACATCTTTATCTAACTTTTAACCGTCCGACCCAAACCGACATTTTAGGAGGTAGAGGGACAACCCAGGAACCACCAAGACTCATCCCCATCATAAAGAGACCACTGTCACTTTCCAATGTTTCAAAACTCACACCTTGAAGCTGGCCCAAATGGACAAGTTATCACCTCAAGTTATCAGCCAGGTGTCCAACCAACAGGACAAAGATCCCAAACAAATCAAAACTGACTTTGGACTGGATGAAGCAGGATCTAGCACGGTCCAAACGTCAATCCTACAGAACATTAGCAGCTATGCCCCAAAGCAGGTCTGAGCCCAGAAACCACCAAATGGAACAGAGTTCAACTAATTCTGACAAGGAGAGTGGTCAAATATCCAGTCACAATAAAAATAAAATAAAATATAGGCTCTTCACAATCAAACTTTGGGGAGGGTGTATTTTCACATTCGAGACTTTGACCATTTCTATATTAAAAAAAAAAAAAAAAACCAGAACAGGAAAGAAATAACTAAAATAAATCAGTAAAATGCCAAACTGAGTAACATCCATGCTGAGGATGAGTGCATGCAAGGCTAGGCTCAAAATTATTCATACCACTGGCAGACTTGGATCTAAACGAGCTTTTAACTTTACCAACATGCTTCTTCTGACTCGTAGTACTATGCACATTCTGCAGCGCTGCAGCCAGAGTACAGACACAGAAAAGGAAACGGATAAAAAATAAATAAATGAGGGTGATGGCGTGGAGGACCACAAACTGCAGATTTAAAGATCACCACAATAATAATCCCAATAATAATCCATGGAAATTACAGACAGAGAAGAGTTTGACTGCTGCAAAGCCCATAAAGATTCGTTTTTTAAAGATTATTTAGAGGGGAATAAATAATTTATGACATGACACGTTTAATTAATAAAATAGTCGAAATCGATACACCCTCTTTTTCACTGCTTTGTTGCATTTTAAAACTCCTTGATTGAAGGAAAATCATTTTGGATCTAAATCTCTGGGAGGTATGAATAACTTTGGGTTTCAGACTGGAACCACACGAGGAAAAAACCTGAAAACGCATCAGACAATGGAGGAGGAATCCAAACTCCTCTTCCTGCCTCCCTCTAACACCGTCTCAGCGTCTTGCTCTAGTCGTCTCCTCGGTGACACACAAACTAATCCCTCATTATGGGATGTAAGCACCGGCACCCCGAAGCCCTGTTTTCTTTTTTTTTTTGTTCCTTTAAGTTTTCTTTCCTCCCCATATCGGGACACTCCAAACAGAAGAGATTACTGTAATCTGGGAACACTGGTGCAGACAGATTAGATTAAGCTCATTACACAGGGAAAATGCCGCAAGAAAGGGTTAATTCCACCTCAATCCACTGGTTCAATACACCTCAGATCATACACACACATACAAATATATGTATTTATGTATATTTGGTCACCAAAAAAGCTGGTATCATATGTAAAACATAAAATCCCTTACATAGATTTTCTCCCACGCCGTTCAAAAATGATTGCAAATTTCTGTAGTGTTTCTTTTAATAAGTGCAAATAATTCAGTACGTTCTTCTCCCCTCTAAATGCTTCCTTCGACATCCGCCTCCCTTTGTAGTTACAGCCCACGTGGTAAACAGGTCACACAGACAGACAGAGGAAGGAGAGGTTGGTTCATGCAGCTGTCTTGGACACCACATCGTCACGCCTTAAGGTGCGTTCTGTAGCATCGGTATGCGAGTGTGAATGAGAGAGATAACAGTACTGCAGCCAAGTCTCCACCTCACTGCTCTTTCATCCTGTGCGTTTTCGTTTGAGGGATTCCAGCTGTACGAGAGAAACAAAGTGTAACTACGTATGTTTGACTCGCAGGCAACAAAGCGGAACGAGTTTTATTCCGCCTTTACCTCACTCTCTACCATCTTCATCCTTCCCAGGGCATCCTTTGCAGCTTCCTATGAAAAAAAAAAAAGAGAGAGAATGAAAATGAGAAAAAAAAACAACAACAAACATCCGACTACTCTGACCCGCCCACACTCACCCTGTTGCCTTGGCTGGAGTATTTTTTCACAGACTCAGAAAGTCCTTGGACGAAGCGCAGCAGCACATGTTCATACTCTGCACATATTGTGAAAACACGGGTAACAAAATTAAAAACAACGGCATGATTAAACGTTACAGTCACAACATGCAAACACACAGATATGATGGCAAAACCAGATTTTTGAGCAAGTTTAATAAAAAATAAATAAATAATACAGTGTCTCTCAAATGCATTTGAGCCCTTAAACTTTTACAGATTTGTCAAAACTAATTTTAAGGATTTTTACCATGGTTTCTTCAGTTTTCATCAACTCCAATTTAAGACTTTTTAAGACCAGTATGAAAGGCGTTTAAGACCTTTATCTCCACAGAAACATACAAACTTTGTCCAGCCAACTGGCAATAAATGATCACTTACTCATGATAGATGGAAAAAGAAGCTAGCTAGCTAATACACCTATGCTAGGTATGTTAGCTGTCAGTAAGCAATAGCTTAAACTGCCTGGAGTTCCAGAATGCAATGAAGAATTCTGCGTGAGACTCAAACGATTGCTTGACAGAAAAATCCCGTAAGAAAAAAAAACATAGAATATGGAAAATTAAGACAAAATTTAAGGCCTGTGGTTAACAAATTAATGCTAAACTTACTTTTCAAAATGAATTGAAGACCTTTTAAGGCCTTCATTTTAGACTTCATGTGACAGACAAGTACATACATATGTATCCTATGATACTGAGGTATTAACAACCTTCATATTTATGAAGAGATCTGCAAGTCCAGAAAAAAAAAAAACTATAAAAAATGACCCAGAATAAACATATCTTCACTGCGCCTGACATGCAGTAGTAATAATTCGGACACAGGTCGATCTGAGACTTGGCGTGGGGCGAGTGCAACCTTCGCTCATGTCCCAAATTAGAAAACCTGAAATGAGCGTGAAAGTGACCGAGCACAAGCTTCGCAAAGGAGCGACGTACACAGAATTAAATTATGCAACGCCTAAAGCCATCAGATGAGTCTGATGCGCATGGAGACAAGTGTGTGGATAAACCTTTGAGCCACGAATCTGAATGTGCACTACCTGTCAGCAGAGCAGGAGAGGCTCGCTCCAGCTGAGCTTTCTGCCAGCGCAGCCTGTGCGTGACCTCTTTGTGTTGATGAATGAGGTCAGATGGGGGATCGCGATGGTTTTTCTGGTAATCTGCAATCTGAAAGACGGCAGTAATGAGCGAGCGAGGCCTTGGCTAAACAGATGTCATGCGCACAGGCTTGGATTACACAAACCTTCCTCTCCAGCCGCTCCTTGTCGTAGTTGAGGAGGCTGAAGCTGTGGAGTTTGTACTGCGGAGGAGAGCCGTCGGGGCGACTGCTTCTGCTGCTCAACTCGTGTTTGGGTTTAGATCGAGGAGATGGGGCCTTACAGGGGCAGAGGGAAAACAGACCCGGCTCATCAACATGGACTGTCCTCAGACGTTACTTGCTGTAAGTCATTTCCGTTTAGAGGTGATCAGTAATGGTTAACTAAGTGGAAATATGGTTCACACAGCCCAGCACATGCAAATAAAGTCAGTTTGTGGATTTAAAAAAATTCTAAACATTTCTGATATTCTGAACAGGACGCTGAACGTTGCTGTAAACTTTGCTAGACTCAGGTGAGACGTAGACGATTTCTGCAGGAAGGCTTATTGCAGAAATACACCAACTGCCCTGTTTAATAAGACAGTCATCTAATTCTCTCATATATTCTCATATATTTTCTCTCTGACATCTTTGTCTCTTCTCCAAGATATTCGTTCTAGTGCCAAACTAAAAAATGTTGGAGCGTGAAGCAAAAGCCTTTGTGTTTTACTGATTCTTACGTCACCTAGTTGGGCAAACTGTTAGCTACTCACTCGCTCCTTTTGCCTCTCTGGAGGAGAAAGCGGCGACACCGGCTCCAGAACGAACCACTTCTCCGTCGTCGGCTGCAGGTCCATTCCTGAGAGAGGCTCTCTGATCTTCACCCTCACCTCCAGCTTCCCACCGGTAGCTTTACGGCCGTCCATCACCTGTCCAGACACACGCGTTCTCAGAGAGAATCAACAAAAATGCTCATGTGAACCGTACATTTTTTGATCACTGACGCTTACTTCTATGATCTCTCTGATTTCACAGTGGTTCTCCAGAGCCTCTAGTTTCAGCTGAGCAGTGCCCACTGCTCTGTCCGTCTTGAACAGACCTCTGCAGAAACACGGGGACGAGAAAGTAGATGGCAAAAGATACAACATGCACTGATTGAATGCAGCTTCAGAGCTTTCTAGAAACTTCCTGTTGAGGCTGAAGAAGAACTTCTAAATCGTCTCCTACTAAATGTTGAATCAGTTTGCTCTATTTTAGTTCCTTTACATATAATTACTGCATTGACAGTCAGTCTTTTCATGCTTTAGTCAAGACTAGATGATGATGTTCATCCTAAAAGCCGGGGTTTCTTATGCATGGATGTCGTTTCTGTGAGCAGCTTAGTGATAGAAATCGTAGTTTTTTTATGCAACTTAGTTATAAAGAAGCGCAGTGCAAATGGGAATGTTCTTCAAGAGCAGGATTTGTTGGGCTATAATCGCTTTGTCATGCAGTCACAACCATACAGTTATCTAAAAAAAATAGTTATAAATGGTTCATACCGTCACTTTTATTGTCATCACAACAGTACCACAAAACTTTAAGTCCATATCACTCACCTCTAATCCAAGCAGTAGCTCTTAGTGCAGCTGAGGTCTGAATTACATCTTAGATTAGATGCGGCTTCAGCAGCTGAAACAACCCGCTAATCAAAATTTGTACTTATTTTGAATATTTATAGTCTTCTGAGTCCCATCAGCCCTTTTATCTTCTGGGGTCTCTTTGTTTTAGCTTGTTTCTAGTCAGTCAGTTTTACTAAAATCATTGCTTTTTTTTATTCAGTTGTATATATTGTATTGAATAGTGTATTTTTCCCTGACATTTCGCCGACACTGTGAGTAGTTTTACCCCTTGTGGACGACTTCAAACTTGATGCCTTTGGACTGAACAACCCGTTTGAATCCTCTGTGGGTTCGGTTAATGTTGAGTCTGAACTGCTCTTTGAACTCTGGACTGCTGCTGCTCTTCACCGTGCCGGTTTTGTCCCTCTGGGCGTCCTCCTACACACACACACACACACACACAAACGCACCGTTCAGCACAGACGCGTGCAGCCAACACCGACTCAAAACAACCGGGCGAGCAAAAGACGGAGCCTCACCGAGCTGGGAAAGGGAAATTCAAATTTTACGCTGGCGTCCAGATCATTAGGAGAGACGCCTGTGGAGTCAAGAGTTCGGTGTGAACGGCCTCAGATTTACCAGGTTGCAAAGCACTAAACCTCGAAGACGCGCACGTCCTCCGTACCTGATGGAGCCGGCAGGTTGATGCCTCGGATGATGTATAGTACCAGGTCACTGGGAGACAGGTTGGAGTTGATCCTGTGTGACGGACAAACAACCAATCAGGATAAAAGCCAAATAATTTTGGCTGTTTTATGAGTCACGCAGCTTTTAGCTTGATATCATGCTGGAACAGAGATTCACTGAGTCACAGTGAGTCACTCTGACTCATCTCCCACACTACTGAGGTAAAGCGGTCCATTTCCAGGACCAAAACATATTTCACTAAATTAAAACCCTGCTTCATTGGAAAAGAAATAAATGACATCAAACCAAATTAAATGGAATATTTCTATTTGTTTCCGGCACATTTATCTAACATAATCCCTCTGGTTTAACTCTATGACCCTCTCACTGCATAGAAAATGACTTCTCTTTTACATTTCTATAACTAAGGACGACATTTTTGTTATCCAAACTATGAGTAGCTTCTTCGGGAAACTAATTCAACCTCAAGAATCCCAATGATCAATCCGTAAATATAAAAAAGACAGAGTGAAATCTGATGGGGATGAAACCGATTTACTTTGCAGAGTTGAAGGTTCTCTCCTGGGTGAGGCACTTGGGGACCGG
This sequence comes from Poecilia reticulata, assembly GCF_904066995.2. Lineage (NCBI taxonomy): Eukaryota > Metazoa > Chordata > Actinopteri > Cyprinodontiformes > Poeciliidae > Poecilia > Poecilia reticulata. The sequence goes on from NC_088830.1 coordinate 12,180,864, forward strand.
GTGGCCCTTGGCGTGGGCATTCTTCAGCAGCTCTATGTACTTCATGGTCTCCTCAACCAGCTTCTCAGACCTGAGGGGAGACAGAAGGGAGGCTTTTGCACAAACACTGACGGTGCAAGATATCTGAAGTCAGCAGAGACAGCCGTCAAAGCGCAGCGTGCCAGACCGCGCTAATTGTTACACCCAACAAGAGTGTTGGATGATCAATGCATGACGCTTTTCAGAGTGTAAATACGAGGGGAAAAAGGAGAAGTGAAAATATGTTCCTTACTTCAAAGCCTCGCCTACGTTGCCCATGAGTGTGAACTGCTGAGAGAGGCCCAAACATTTCTGTTTCACATCGGGACACAAGAAGAAGAAGATGATTGTGGGTAAGAAAACATGCGACAACAAAGGGACGGAAAATATGGAGAAAATGGAAAATAACTTACAGATTTATAAAAAGATTCACAATCCAATAACATCAAGAGACCGGTGCACACATTTTAAAAGGTGACGTGAAGGAATATTTATACAACAGACTTTTAAACAAAACAGGTTCTAACCTCGTGTTGCTTTCGTAGGAGATCCATGAGTGCTTGGTACTTTTCACTGGAGCGAGGAGAGGCCCGGGAACGGCCCAGGGAATAATCATCCTCACTCACTGGAGCGCTTGGAATCTGATCCGAAGCAGTTAGAAAAATGTGATTAAAGTGTTTAAAAACAGAAACAAAAATCTCCAGAAACAGTCGAGTAACGAACATGACAAAAACAAAACAGCACTAAATCTGTAGTGTACATTTTGTTTTACCACATGGGCCAAAAACTGTTGAAACTGCATTCATTTAAATACATTTAGCTTCGTTCTAGTTTCTAGGAGTAGAACATGTTTGTTTATTCTCAGCAGCAAGAACAGGATACAAGTCACAATTTCCTGTATTAAGCCCAGTTTAATAAATGGGGCCAACCAAGTCTGCTTTTGAACAAAAGTTTCTGGACATCTATGATCACAATTCCTATGAAAACCAAACAAAATGGGTTATTGGAAGACAAATACTTTGTGTCGTGTCTAAGCCTTTCACAATTTGAAAAATTTTGTTTGTCTGCATCTTGTCTGAAAGGCCTCTCACATCAGTAAAGAAAAAGAAAATTATCAGAGATATCCCCCTGCCTACATTTACCAGAATATTTGCAACACGTCATTGAAATCTATTCAAATATTGTTTATGTTTCTCTGTTGGTTTGAAGTGAGCATCCGGTTTGAGGTGATGTCCCGTTGATAATGAGACAAACAGAAACACAATATTCTGGGTAAATCCGTGGAGGGGCTGAGTCAGACAAATCAATAGGTTATATGAAACATAGCTGAATAAAACAGTCGGATATGATTTAAAGAAAAAAAAATCACTTGGGATGAAAGATGTTGGTGTGGAATAATAATGTATGACTGATGACTACAGAGCTTCCCATCTGGAAGCAGATACAGAAAACGTAAAAAGGTCCGACTTTCCGCCATCTTGTTTCTACAGGGTGGGCCATAAGTTTCCATACGTAGAAGAATGTAAAATGTATACTTCTTTTATATTTCTGATACCCAAGAAGATGCGTTTGACAAAAGAGCAAAGAATTGAAATTATACTTATGGCTGGATCAGGAAGCAGTCGCATGGTTGCACGAGACTTTAACAGAAAACATGGAGCGAGCATCACACACCACATGGTGGCAAAACTTATTTGCAAGTTTCAGAAAACTGGAAATGTTGCAGATCAAGACGTGCAGAAATAAATGACAAAATCCCACAAAAATAAAAATAGTTGTCCAATATAAAATGTTTATTTTTTTCTAGGTATGGAAACTTATGCCCCACTGTTTATTTTGCATTGAGTGCAGCTGCAAGAATTATTAGCTAAAGCCAATATCTTTATAACCTTTGTGATGTCAACAGGAAGGCCAGACTTTGCAGCCGTAACCATGGGATCCAGTCCTTTGGCGTGCCTGAGGTGCTGCGCTGCTCCAGTCATGTCCTGAAAACGACCAACTATGTGAATACATCCACTGCCGCGCAGCAGACTGCCAAGAACAGGCAACAAAATGTCCACAAACAGCAGAGAAACACCAAACAGGTGGGGGAAAAAATAAGCAACCCGTAGCTCACCTTCATCTGTTTGGAGCGAAGCGCTGCACGCAAAAAGGCCTGTCGTCTTAGCAACAGAAAGTCTAGTTGCTGCTGGGCTGAAAATGCAGTGAAAACATAAATCTGGGTTTTAGATTTATGATACATTTCAGACATGAGCAGCACCCTGCAAAAGTATTTGCACTCCAGAAACCTGGCATTTCCCGTGCTTGAGCAACCAGGAAGTAACATTCATGCCCCTTATTCTGACACCCCTAAAGAAAATCTATCGCAAGCAACTGCCTTCAGAAGTTATCTAATTGACAGAGTGTAATTTAAACTCAGTGTAAATCCAGCTGCTCTAAATAAGTTTGGTTTAAATTAAACCATTCTGCTTCCGATTCATTATGCACTGCCTTTTGTGGTAACTCACATGACATAAATTGGCGCTAAAAGTTATTAGAGCTGTAACGATTAATTGCGATGAATCTATTACAGAAAAAAAGTTGTCAATTAATTTGGCAATTGATTAATTATTACATGGAGTATACAGACTAAAAAAAGGCCATTTGCTGAAAAAAAAACCCACATTCAGAGCAGTAATGATGTCAAAACTGCACATTTTTAAATTCAAACATAATTCAAAAATAGTTTATTGAGCCCAAAGGGAAATGAAAAGTGGTTGTAACTCATTTATTAAAGAGGCTGTGGGCAGGAAGGATCTTCTGTAGCAGTCTGTATCACAACGAATTTGAAGATGCCTCTGACTAAAGACACTGTTTTTCTATGACAGTCTCATGAAGAGGAAGCTCAGGGTTGTCCCTAATTTTCTTGACTTTTTTCTTTGCACCGTCATCTCCAGCATTTCCATTTAAGATTAAAAAAAAACTTTGTCTGTACATATGTTTTAACCAAAACTCCTCAAATGGCATAGTTTTAGCTTCACCCGGTTCAAATTCATTACAGTAATGCTATGTTCCTTCATTTTTGACAACAAAATCTTAATTTTCTTGTTTTAAAAAATTTATTTTGTTTGCTTATTTGTATATTTACATGCAGTTCTAATATTGTATAAACAACTTTAAGTAGTTAAATGATAAATCTGTAGAATATGTCATTTTTAAAATCAGACTGAATAAATGATTACTAAGATAATCGTTACGATGTCACAACATCATAAAATTTCAAGTGTTTCTTTTATTAAGGCACTACAGGCAGAACACGCTGAGTTTTGAACCAACCTTTCGGTCCCAGTTTTGGAGCCGAGGATCCTGCAGGGACTGGGGGAGCCGGAGACTTTGCTTTCTGCACAGGTGGACGCACTGCAGGCTGCAGAAAGGAAAATCATCAGACAAACCAAATACCCCCACAAACAGATGTCTGGCTGATGGTTTAAACTGTGGGCATAGCTTGGAATAGAGAAAAAAAATCTAACATATTGTACATTAACATGAAAAGCTTCTGTAGCTACTGCTTTGTCATAAGTCATTAAGCAACAAAGCAATCCTGCAGTGGGTAGAAGGTGCAGAGCAGGAAACAATACTGATAAAACAAACAAACAAAAAAAACAACTTTCTTTGAAGCTGCAGGAGCTGAAATGGCACCAAATGAAGATTTTCTTTCTTTAATCCATAGACAGATTTCCTGGCTGCACTGGGATATTTGGGCCGTTTTGTGCAGCTCTCCATCTTTTTCATCCCCACCTTGGCAGCCTCTTTCTGTCCATCCTCGTCGTCATTATCATCGTCTGCATCGGCATCCTGATTCGCTATTTTTATAGCCGTTTCCAGGACACCTATGAGGTTCTGCTGACTCCCCTCTGAGCCCTGGAGAGGAGGACAGCCTGGAGAAAACACGCACGCACGCACGCACGCACGCACGCACGCACACACACACACACACACACACACACACACACACACTCAATAAGCTTAACAAGTCAAAACTTAACAACTGGAGTCAAAACCGGAAACAAAATATACAGGAAGTTACCAGGAGGCACCGGCAGATCGTTCAGGTTGACAGGTCGGCCTGCGCTGTGAGCTTTGATGGCGTCCTGGTATTGCTGTGAACAGAGGAAAAAAAATCATGGATGGTTTTGATTTAAAACAAAACTCTGGGAGGCTCGCTACCGAAAGAAAAAGGGAGGCAAGCAAAACAAAAGTGGCTGACGCAGCAAATAACTCAGAATGGCGGGTTAAAAAAACCAAAAAACTCATCAATACAGCCAAACCTCAGCAGAAGTCATGGAAACCCGTGTAGATGGAGACTACGTCCAAGAACACATTCAAAAATAACTTTACTGATGTAAGTGTAAAAACTACGCTTGAAGAGAATAAAAAATATCCAAGCACAGGTTTTACAAACACCTTCATGTCATGGAATCATAAAGCACACACACAGACCCAGCCAGGTAAATCACTTCCTGCTGCTACGAGATGGATCTGCACCTCGGTTTTAGTCAGGATCTGTGCTGAAGTCGCTTTAGTCACAAACACAGCGGATGCAGACAAATATTTTCTTGCAGTGAGCTACTAGTTGAGACTTGACAACGCAATCCTCAAAACTTTACAGCACCTGTCGGTTTCAGGCAGGAATCACACCAAGATCGTTCTGAATCAATAGGTGATCTGAATGTTTTTAATGCAGCGCCGCAGAGGCACAAGAAAATCTTCTAGCAGAATCATTCAAAAATAAAAAGCATTGATTGAACTGAAAAATATGTATTTGACATAAAAATAAATTCTTCAATCGTCTGTGAAATCCCTGACCTGATGCTCAAAGCAAGCGCCACAGCAGGTTCCCGCTCTTCGTTTTATCCCATGTCAAAAATACCACTGGCTTTCAGCAGGTGGTATTTTTTCACACAAACACCTTAGGTTTTCCAGAATATGAGGCTGCTCACCATAACTACAACATACATAATTAATAAGAAAATAGCACAAAATTCTGCCTGAAATGTGATATTTCATCTAAAACCAGGCAAACTGTGTTAACACAGAGCGGTACCGTTTGTCCAGTTGATACAAGAGCAGATCTTCCTCTGCATGTAATTTCAGAAATAAACAGAAGATCAGAAAGGAGTTTGGGAACCCGTTAGGACTCGCAATTAGCTTTGTAAATTTTCCCCAATGTGTCAAAAAAGTTATATTGATAAAATAGCTAATTTTGTGAGATGTTTAAAGCAAGTGAGCTTTTAAAATGTGATTAATGTGTGCAGCTCTATTTTCAGCTCCTTTAAGTGAGAATAAATCAACAAAACCTTGAAGATTTCTAGGGATTTTTCACAGATGTTACTCCATCTTTCTGGTTTATCAGTTTACCCTCGACTATAGTGTTCTACAATGACACTATAATCTTTCAAGTCAAATATACACCACCAAGATACCAAAACAAAATGAAAAAGGTCAGTCACACAGGCCATGTAAGGTGATGAGTCAATTCTTAGGGAGGGAAAAACTAAAGAAATTCCCTTTAAAAAGGCATCATTGAGGCTACCTTAATAATCCGCTGGTGCATGCGAGCTTTCCGATCGTCTCCTTTGCTCTTGGCTCCCTCTGCTGCCTGCTTGTAAATGTCCATCCTCTGCTTCAGGGCCTCTGCCACGCTGCTGGGAGCAGGAAGGTCTGTAGAAAGAAACACAAATACTCCTGGATGCGAAATTTAACATGATTATGTTGTTTTCACAGTTCAAAAACAATATTTGAGCTACCACTCAGACATTTAACACAGAACTAATGCATGTTTGTTAATATACCTTAAAATTACCATCAACTATGTTCTCTTTATGAAAGGTTTTGTGTTTTGATTCTTGTTTTGTCTAAACGTATTTTTTCTTCTTCATCTTGCCACCTAGTGGCTAAATTCTGCAACTGATCAGAACTGATTAGATTCCTGTTCAGTTGCCATTAATGTTTGCCTGGCTAAGAGAAAAAAAGATTATTTTTTCAAATCTTTTACACTGAGAAAAAAATAGAACAAAATCCTTCAGCCTCTGATCAACTTTAATAAACAATAAACAAAACAAAAAAAACTTTTTAAATGCGCTCAAATCTCAGTGAAAGTTTATACTACTGCAATTTTAGGTACATTTATTTAAAGATTGTAGATTTTTTTTCGTAAGAAAATAGTGAACACATAAAGTGTTTAAGAGGCACCACTGAAAAAGGAGGATCCTTACTGTTGGTGGCTGTCTGGGTGGGTGCAGGAGCAGCAGGAGCAGCAGCAGGTTTGGTAGCTGCCTGAGGAGGAACAGGTGCACTCTGCTGCTCCACTGAATCTCCTGCAGATAATCAGAACCGTGCAGAAGTAAGTACTGGTCACCTTAGTAACAAAAACTTAAAGTGAAATTAAATAAAATTAAACGGTGCTCCTGATTTAGACTTTATCAGTCCTTATTAAATAACTAATAAATTAACCGATTTGGCTCATATTTACTCAGAATATTGTGGTCAGAATAATATGCCACGCAGTTCAATTATACCTGCAACTCATCAAATAATGCTAAATGTTTTCACTAAATCCAACAGCACTGACTCTCAAAAACTAAAAAAAAAAACATAAAGCTTGGCTGCAGCGTTTAAACATGGTGAAAAAAATCAACATTCATAACCAATAGCTCTGTCTAAATGAAGCCATTAATATAATTCTTATCTGTCCCATAAAAACCGTAAAAGATCAAGTTTCCTGCACTGGCTCCAGTCTTTAATCCTGAATTCATAACAGAAGAGATATCTGCTCCTGTTGCCTGATCCTCAACTGAGAGATTTGTTGAGTTTCTCTCATTTTACCTGCAGTGCTGCACACTCACCTGGAGGGGGAGGTAGCGAGCTCAGTTCCACTGGTTCCCCTCGGTCCACAGCCTCCACCAGCGAGTCGAGCTTCTGCAACGATGGAGGACAGAACACCTCGTTGACTCTCCGTCATTTTGAGGCAAACGGACCTGCCAGAGCGGTAGCGGTGTTACCTTGGCAGTGAGGTAGTGCTGCTTGGCCAGGTTGACGTCACCGCTCTGCTTGGCCTGAATGGCAGCCATCTTGTACTCCCTCTGTCTGGACAGCACTGCCCGTTTCAGCTCTACACGGAGCGAAATTATCAATACAAGTTAGTTTCCTGTTACGGAGACTAGGTGATTCTACACAGCAAAAACATAAAATTTTACCAAGTATTTATAGTCTAGTTTCTAGTGTAAATAGATTGATACACTTGAAATAAAATAAAACTAACTTTTCAGCAAGATATAGGAGCTTGTTTGAAGTTCTTAAACATGGGGAAATATCTTGTTTTAAGTGAAAACATGTCAGAGGAACTAGTTCTTTATCAATATTAAAAAATTATCGACTTAAACCATGCTCCTATATCTTGCTAAAAAGCTACATGTAGGGCAGCACCTAATGATTATTTTAGTTATCAATAAATCTGATTATATTTGACGATTAATCAGATCATAAAATGGCACATTCTACAGATTTTTTATTTCAGTTTTTTCATACAATATCAGAAACATATTTAAAAGTGCAAATAAATAATTCAATTCCTTTTTAAATGAGAAAAATATTTTATTGCCCAGGATTCAACAACACGCTTGACCATTTGTAGCAAAAAACATACTTATAACATCAACACGTGAAAAGCTCAGTCATTTCTGCTTTACTTAACATCAGTATAGTGAAGGGCTGATATGTTGACTACTTTTTCAATTAATTGATTAATAATTGAATATTAATATACAATACATTTTTCCACTGAATTTGAACCACGTGATGCTCATATTAAATGCAAAACGTAAATATTGTTTGTATAGTTTTGGCTTACCTATCTGAATATGTTGTTCTTTCAGAAAATGACTTTTTTTTTTTACCTGGATGCTCCAGTTAACAGTTAATCGATTACTAAATGAGTTGACAATTATTTCAACAATCAAATAGTTACTATTAATCTGATACTTTTGAGTTGGTTTGTCTTATCGCAAGCGTAATAAGACATTTGGACCAGAAACTAGACTAAATATACTTAGTAAGACTTGTGAAAGGGGTCCCCAGTTACCTGAGTGCTGGGCGTCAGGTTGACTAGGCGTCAGGGGGGAGATGGCAGGCGTTCCTGGGGTGATGGCAGCAGCTGGTTTTTGGGGAGGGGTCAGATGTCTAGGTTTAGTGTTCAGAGTTTCTGGCGCTGGCTCCCTCAGTGGTCTCTGATTAGAAGGAGGGGAGGGAATCAGCGTGGGCGGTTCTCGTTCCTTTACGGGTTCAGGCTCGGCTGGAGCGTTTGATTTTGCGCCAATGGCAACCGGAGGAGGAATCTCCTCTTCATTGATTGGCTTCCCTTTTTTCACAGACGTCAACATGGACTGCAACGTCTACAATTAGAGAGGACAGTCATAAACACACAGAGTCGATCTGTATATAAACAGAGAACCGTAATGTCGCACATGGGAAATTTTTCCATTTCGTTTTTATCAGTTTACCTTTAACCCTCTGTCATATCTTCGCACTTTACTGGTCTCGCCTGCAGCCTTGGCATTGGCTGTAGCCTTCTGATACATATCAAGGCGCTCCAACAGGCGAGACTCCAACCCTGACGCTCCGCCGGGAGCGCTGGGAGAAGAGACGCTCACTTTAGGAACAGTGGGAGTGACAGCGGGACGCGCTGGAGCAGGAGCGTCCGCCTCGTCATCCTCCAACACTTCGTTTAATTCTGCCTGCGAACAGAGCAAGAACAAGAAATACACAAAGCAACTGAGATAAGAGTTGCATCATTATGGCAACAAAAAGGTAAATGTGGGATATTGTGAGTAATTCAAAAAGTGCCCAATAATGTGATTTAAGACCTTATTTTTAATGTCTAAAATTGATGAAAAGTGTGTGTGTTTCACCAGCAGGTCTTCGTCATCCAAATCTTCGTCTCCCATGTCCTCGTCGTCCAGATCTTTCATACACAGAGCCGCCATTCGCTCAATTTCAGCCATTGGAACAGGAGCTGAAAAGAAACAATTAAAAACAAACCAAAAAGGGTTTGTTGTTGAGTCATTTAAGATGAATCCATGATCAACACTTTAAAGTGAGAGTCGTTATCCTTCTCTTTGATTTTAGCTGATGTTCAGTGGTTTTTTCCTCTGAATTGGACGTTGTTCTCTCTGTATTGATTGAACGAAGAGTTTCTTACCTTTCCATTCTTTAAGAGAAATAAACTGAGTCTTGTTTCCAAGCCTCCCTCTAATCCCTCGGGTTTGTTCATATTTTTCCTTCCATCTTTCAAGCGGTAAAAAGCAAGAGAAGTACACTCACATCTTCCGTCCCCTTTCTTCCCTTGTGGTCTCCCTCCTTTTCCTCCTCCTCCCACCAAACTAAGGAGCTCTGCCTCCAGGTCCTCGTCGTTTCCACCATCGTCCATCCCTCCGTCTGGGGTAAGGTCGAGAAGAAGCCCCATCTGAGAGCCAGACAGAAGGAAAACCGCTGAATTACATGTAAAACTAATATTCTCTACCTCAACAAAACATCATTTTAAGTTCACATTAGAACACTTTAAGCTTTGACCACAGCACAGATTTGATTTCAGTCAGGATCTTGAACAGTTTGAATTGCTGCAGGAACTATTTTCACACTCATCCCCAAAAATATCTGATGAGTTATAATATTTTCCTCATGGTCCTACAATCAAATGTGTAGCACTAACGGAAAAGCAAGACATATTTTTTTATAATTAAACCACAACCTTACTGTGCCTTCAATAAGCAGTCACACCCTTTAACTTTTCCACATTTTGCCACAATATAACCACAAACTTCAATAAATGTTATTAGGATTTTATGCAAGATATAAACATAAAGTATGCTGCATTTTTTTAACAATTAAAAATAAATAGATTGGATGGATTTTTTAAAGCCCGTTTTACTCTCATACTCCAAGATCAAATTTCTGACAACCAGCTGATTTCAGAAATTGTCCAATTAGCAATTAGAGTCTGCATTTGAGTAATTACATTTTTAGTTTAGTTCAATTCAGAATATTTATACTGCACCAATTCACAACACATCATTTCAAGTTACTTTACAAAAATGTTATTTCAATCAATCACACATACAGTTTAACTGAACTGATTTGATAGTTATCAAACAGTGCATTTAGTTCAGTTCGTCATTCAAATTTGTATAAGTTTTCTATCCAACGTAAAAGGTTCAAGGTGTGGAAGTAGCTTTCTGTAGGATCCACAGCTGTTAGTTCTGGCATCTTGTATTTTACTGATATATATATATATTTTTTTACATTGCTGTTAGGTGTAAACTCATTTTATTAAATCTACATTTCACACATTTCTGTGGCGTTTGTAGAGCTCCGCCTCAGCTATTCTTCCACGTTTTGATTTTATTTAATTCCAGTATTCTTTGCCGTCTCTTTAGCCGTTTTATTTCTCCTTTTAATACTGACTGATCATTTGAACCTTATTACACATTATGACTAAAAATACCTCCAATCTCTTGTCAGTTGAAACATCAACGCAGTACTTTTCCACTAGACAGTTTTTCATTTAGTTAACTCCAGGAGATAATTTTAGCATCAGGCACAATTCACAGATTTGGTTATGGGATATGACAGGTGTTACCTGTTTGGCTCTGGCTGCCCCTTGACCCCGGGGAGGAGGGTTCCTGCTGCGACTCATGGGCTGTAAACACCAGTGAGAAAAACGAGTTAAAATAATTAAATCCCTTTGTTTGAAATAATGCGGCAAAGAAAATGATCCAAACTGTCACATATCGTGTTAGCGTCTCTACTCCTGTTAGCTTCCAGCTAAAAGAAACCTCACAGCTTTTGCTTTTTCTGACTGGCTGTTTTTACCTTCACAGCTCTACTCAATGTCGCTTTGCTCAGCTCGGTCACTCAGATTTAAAACTCCTTCCGTACAACTTTAATCAGGTAAACAAAGAGGGGCACTCCTATATGTAAGCGTTTAGTTTGAGGTGTCAAAACAAGAACAGTAAGCCGTGCAAATGACTTCCTGTATGGCGCTTTACGGCTGGTCGAAAACACGCCCATAGTTGACGTAAAGCAGTGACGTTTGATCCTGTTAAAGGCACACGCAGCTCAGGTGAGCAGTTTAAGGTTGGTGAATTTTTTATTTTTTTTAAATAGTCCTTAACATTAAGAGACTTAATAGAAAATAAGACAAAATTTTGCTCGAACTCAACTGATAACTTAATTTAAGATGCCGGTTATGTTCACGACAATTTTTCACTGAGCTAGCTAGGTGTAATTTGGGTGCTATATGCTCAAATATTTTGGTGAATATTTTCTTTCGGTGTAAATAGCTTTGTTTACCCTAAAATAAATATTTGATGGTTAGTAAAGTAAAATTTTAAAATCTTGTTTGCATTGTGTTGTATTCTGTCATATCTTTAAATGAACTTTTTTCTTTCTTTTAGTTGGCAAAAATGACCGAAGGGGAAACAAAGTTTAACAGCAACGGTAAAAATAAATAAATAAATAAATGAATAAAAATTTTAAAACACTCGTATTATTTATTAAAACTTTTTTTTTTTTTTTTTTTTTACTTTTTTGTCTTAAAAAATTCTTAATTTTTATTTTGTATATAGCTGTCTATACTCATCGCTTTACAAAAATGTTTAATATCCCTCGAGATTTTTCATATTCACTACACAAAGTTCAATATACTTGAGATATTGTTTTGTAACCTTTCCCTGCTTTAAGCTTCCCCATAGCTTTATACATAACCTGTTCAACAAATTCCTTTGTTTTTATTATGCTGGTTGTTCTTTAATGTTCTCTAGTAAACCACAAAGGTGGACTCTATTTACTAAAAAGGCAGAGTTCGAAATTCAGTGCAGTTGTTTGACTTTTATTTAGAGGTAGTAGAGTATCTTTAATTTCATACTTTCAGTTCCTACCCATCAAATATGTTTTTAAACTCCAGTTAACAATCGGTCACTATACTAGTTGACGATTATTTCAATAATCGATTAATTGTTTCAGCTTTACTGTCTTTAATTGATTAGGAATGTTTTTGTATGTTTTAAGAGGACATGGCTCCACCCCAGACTCGGTCCCTGAGGTCAAAGAAAAGGACCTGTCCAACTGATGAATCCTCCCAGGAGGTCCAGGTTGTTCCCCTTCAAAAGGTATTTAGGACTTGAACAGAGCCTTTGAATGGTATTACATTTAAACAAACTGACATGTCAGACTTTTTCTTTAATTATTAGGATGCAGAAGGAGATATTAAAGAAGCCGATAAGACGCTGCAGCAGACTGATCTCCAAGAAAGTGCAGCAGTCCCAAATATACAGCATGAGGGAGAGGAGCGGTCCAGTCTCTCAAAAGCAGATGAAAATGACTCAGAAGAGGTAGATGCCACAGACGTCGCAAATAATGGGAAAGAAGAGACCGCTGTCAGCGATCCCAGGGATCGTTTTGAGCTGGAGACCAGCTGCGAACAAACTAAAGAGTCTACCAACGGAAGCGAAACAGGTTCAGAAGAATGTAGCAGATCGCCAGGCCAACCCCAGATGTTTGTGCCCGCCGCTGAAGACGACAGAAAACCCAGCTGCGCTGTTTTGGAGAAGCAACTGGAACGCTCCAACTTGAAGAGAAGTCAAGACACCAACGACTATAAGCCCAGCTGCGGCACGGCGGACGTCAAGGAGTCAGCGGCGGGTTTACCGGCCAAGAAGAAGCGAAGGATGGGCATGTGCGGTCTGACGGAGAAGGAACGGAGTCACTTTCTACAGGCACAGCAGCGGGAGGGCGTGGAGAACGGAGCAGGGAGAGCAGGAAAAGCCGTATGTGATGAAACCGCTGAGCCTTTAGCCTCAGAGGATGATGTCTCCCCAAACCATTTACAGTCCACACCTCCTCACGCCTCAGCAGACGTCAGAGAGGAGAGGGAGGAAAAGCCTCAGCCTGATGATCACCAGTCAGTGCTTTTTACTTTTTCAATTTCCATGATATTGTGGAGTGGAGAAATTAGTTTGTATTTTGTATGACTTGAAATTATATTTCTTGAAAATGGCCCCAAAACAACAATATGTTATCGCAATAACTTCCTGTACAATTTACTGTTGAGAAAAATGTGTTATTGTGACAGGCATACCTCAAAAGGCGTTTTATTGCAGTATACTTCATTTAGGAGTATCAGTGCATAAAAGGAGCTGAATTTAAATAAACGCCACATTTTTCAGATTTTTATTTATAAAAGAAATGAGAGAATAAGGTATATTTCTATTCCGAGTAACATACACTCAAAGTTTGTGGATGTAAAGTAACAAAATGCAACCAAAGTAAAAAAGGTGTAAATACTTTTGCAAGGCCCTTTAAATATGCCTCTTTTATTTTTACCTTAACCTTCAATGCAGAGCTGAAACCGAAGTCCACTGTTCTGTGACCGACACAGACGGAACCGGTACCACAAGTAACCCAGGATGTTCAGAGGAAAGAGATTCTGAGGCTAAAGACGGATCTCTGACTGATCCAGAACGAAATGGCAACACAGAACCAATTCAACTCGCACAGGAAGGGGAAGAGAAACATCTGGAGAATCTGCAGCCACCAGAAGTCAAGGACCACGCCGCTGGAAATGTGACTCTAATGCCTGAAATTCAAACCAAAACAGAGGAAGATTTGTCACCCAGAGAACAAACGAATTCTCTCCACGCTTTCACTGCAAAGCAGCAGGAGGAAAGTGACGCTGACGCGGCTCAGCCACAGACGTGCGGTGTGAACGGGACGACGGACGAGAGCAAACCGGAGGTGACTGACGGGAATGGTGGCGAAGGAGGAGCTTCCTCTGCAGCGACTCAATCTGCAGAATTAAACTGTGAGGCTTCACTGGCTCCCGCTGCCCAAGAGATGAGTAACAGCGTAAGTAGATGTTGACCCTGGAAATGATTACGTCTTGGCCGATTTTAATGGGTTTCCTGCCATTTAAATGCACATTAAGAAGGGATGGATAGTGGAGGATTTGGGAGTTTAGAACAAAAGTATTAAAGCGTTTAGCTCAGGAGCTGATGTAACATTTACAGGTAAAACCCAGCTCTGAATCATTTGTGTTAAGAAAGCGCTAGACTTTGTATTTATTTAAAGCTCCCTGTGTGTGTTTGCACAGTGTGATCCAAATGACGATGATGATGCTGCTGGTCCCTCTGTCGTCCACACTGAGCGCGCTCCAACCAGGAGCCCGGAGAACTCGTCGGGCTGTGGAGTCTTAGATTACGTGTCGGACTCGCAGCTGAACACCATTGTTCTCACGTAAGAAAAAAACCCAAAGACGCTCCAGGTGCATGCTGGTTAATTTGAAAAAGTTCATTTTTTCAGCAGTTTAATTTTAAGAGAGAAACCCAAGCATTGATTGATTGCACAAAGAGAGATAGACTTCAAGCATTTGCTTTTTAGTTATTAATGATCATGGCTTGCAGAAAATCGAAACCCAAAATCCACTTTCTCACAAAATAAAAACATAAAACCTATTAAAATCAATTTTAATACAGAAATGATCTGTAATGTTGTTGTCAATACAAATAAGACTCCTGACTTGATAGTTGGCTAGTAGGCCAGGACAGTCATCCACGGTGGGTCATTGCTAAAGAAACTTAATGTTTATGGAGAGCTGCATGTTAATGGAAAGTTTAGTGAAAGGAAAAAGTGTGTGTTTTTTTTTTAGAAGAATGCAAATTTCTTCATAAGACTTCACAGAAATGGACAAAAGACTGGAATTTGAATATTTAAATGCTTAATAAGCTTGTAAGTTATAAAATCATGACTTTAATCACCTATTTATGATCCAACCAACATTTGGCTCTCATCCAGTGAGGAAATGAAGGAAGGACCTGACCCATCGGGTCATCTTGAAGACGCCACAGAACTGATCTGTGGACTGATCAGAGAACTCTCCTCTCTGAAGTTAGTAGAAACCATTTCTGCCAGCTATTTCATCTACTTTTATGTTTCATCTTACTACTTTTGTCATGTTTTTTTCTCGTCTTAACTCATCTCAATCTCCTCACTCCTTAGGGAATGACGTGTTTTATTGCCCTTCAGTACTTTGATCTTCTTCGCCTGCGTTTCTGCCTTCTGATTGGCTGCAGTATCTCTGCCAGCTGTAAATCTTGTCTTGTTAAAACTTCAACTAAAGCTTTGATGCGACTGCTAAGAGAAAGTGTTGAGTTTAGGTTATCGGAGAGGCTGTTGGCATCAAGAACATGACAGGTGGTGCTCTTCTGTGTTGTCAGATGATTTGTTAAAGAGGGAACTTCACTATTTCCATCCTCTTTGCTCTCCACTAGAAATTAAAACCTGTGAATCCTGTTGGGGGATTTCAGTTTAAACTTCAGTGTTGTATTGGTTGCTAGCAAAATGACCAACACTGGAGAGGAGATCATGATCAGCAACCAGGTTCCTTTGGACGTAGATGACCGACAGTCTGTCCTCGTCTCTTCTTTACGTGACAAAGATAAAGTGCAAAGTGTTTATATTTCTTAAGTTTTTCTGCATAAACTGCAAACCTCCAACGTATTTTGCTACTTTGTTATAGAACGTGCGTTTTTACTTGTACATAACTTTGGTTCTGACGGTAAAAGTGGACCTCAAAATGTTCAGAAATAGGTCATAACTATTTGCTTTCATTACCTTGCTTCACATAATGTTGCTGTACATCTTAACCCTTGATGTTAAGATTCTAACAGTGGATCTTTATTTACACATGATGAAGCTTAAAATTGAGAGCGTAACCCAGTTTTTTTCCCTTTTTGTTCCAGCCGAAAGGTGATGGTCGCCCATCGAGAACTGGAGAACCTGCGGCGTAAACCTTCAAGAAGCTCTCTACGTTAAAGAATGCTTTCCAGAAGATTTTGTTCTCATGTTTTTCTCTTGTCCTTAGAGTTCAGTGGTAAAGAACAAAAGACGCCACTAAAATATTTCCCTAGTTTTCCACGTTCTTATGAATGTTTGCTTTGGCTATGTTGATCTAGTTCATCCTCAATAAACCTATGAGATTCATACAACTAGAATTTGTTCTTAACTAACATAGGAGGATTGATGTGATGTTTTTAGGCAGGGGTGTCAAACTCCAGTCCTCAAGGAGTTTGAGGGCCACTTTCCTGCAGTTTTTAGATGTGCCACAGGTACAAAACGCTGGAATGAAATGGCTTAACCCTTGTGTTTAGAAATGGGGTCCAACCGACCCCACACCCATAAAACTTGTGTCATTTGACACAGTCCTCCACGTTTGCCTCAGTCCTCACACGCACATGGGTTAATTAGCTCCTTGTGTAGATAAGTTCTCCAGAGCCTTGCTAATGAACTAATTATTCTATTCAGGCGTGGTGCAGCAGAGGCACATCTAAAGGTTGCAGGGGAGGGGCCCTTGAGGACTGGAGTTTGACACCTGTGCTTTTAGGCATTTTAATGATCCAACAATTTGATCATTCTCAATGACTAAATTGACCAATCTATCAATTAAAATATCAGTCTGAAGGATGAAGTTTTTGAGTGCTTTGCAAATGTATAAAAAAATAGAAAACCAAGAAATCAAATTTTTTTGTAATTAATCACAACCTTTTGCCAGTGATGCTCAAAACTGAACCTTTCCACTGATCATCCTTGAGATGTTGATAAATGGACCCTGTGGCAAGTTCAGTTGATTGGACTGGCTTTGGAAAGGTCCCACAGTGGACAGTGCAGGTCAGAGGTCAAACACCAGGCCGGAAAGCACAGTTAGTCTGTAGATCTCAGAGATAAGATTGTCTAGACCAGGGGTGGGCAACTCCAGGCCTCGAGGGCCAGTCTCCTGCAACTTTTAGATGCATCTCAATTTCAATGCACCTGGATCAAATAATGGCTCATTAGAAGGGCTAAGAAGAACATAGACATGCAGAAAAGATTACCAGCAGGGAGAAAACAAACATGCAGGATGCCGGCCCTCCAGGACCGACTTTGAGCACCACCGGTCCAGACTAGAGGATATAGAAACATTTTGGTGAGCTCAGTGGCCTTCATCATTAGTCAGTGGAAGACGTTTGGAACCAGTGGGACTGTAACCAGAGGTAGTTTCACCCAGTCCTCTTCCCAGTTCTTCTGAAGCTCCATCAGGTTGGATGGGAGACATGTCAGCCATTTTCAGCTCTCCAGATGCTCAATCAGATTTAAGTTTGGATTCTGGCTTGACGACTCCAGAACATTCACAGAGTGGCTCTGGAGACTTTGAGATCCTGGCGTGTGCTTTGGGTTGTTGACCTGAGAAATGAACCGCCGCTCCAGTCTGAGGTCAAGACGCTCCAAAGCAGATTTTCATCCAGGATGTCTATTAACATTCATCTTTCCCTCTGTCCTGACCAGCAGAGACGTCTGACCTTTCTGCAAGATTCTCCTCTCCACAGAAGGAAAGCTTGAGCTCCGACAGTGACCCTCGGGTTCTTTGTTACCTCCTTGATTAAAACCAGGGGTGTCCAAAGTGGGTCCTGGAGGGTCTGCATCTTGCATGTTTTAGGTTTCCCCCTGGTTTAGCACACCTGGATCAAATGATGGCTCGTTAGACGCCCTAAGAGGAACATTGACAAGCTGAAAAAGTTGCTACCATCAGGGAGAGAACTAAAATGTGCAGGATGCTGGCCCTCGAGGACCACTTTGGGGACCCCTGATTAAAACCCTTCTCCCCTGGTTGCTCACCTTAGATGCCCAGCTAGCTAAAGATATGAAAACAAGCCTATGGTAAGGTTGGACAAGATGGGTGAAAAACATACAATAAGTTTTTTTCTATCGGTTGATTATTGATTTGGTTTTCGTTTTAAATATCTGAAATACTGCCAATGATGTGATCCTGTTTTATCCAAAGTTTTCACACATTCAAAAAGGATGCAAGTGCTGCTAAAGTTGGAACAACAAAGTATTAAACAATAGCTGTAAATACTTAAATGGTTTTCTATTTTTTACTAAATTTGCACAAACCCCCCCCCCAAAACTTTCCTACATTATAATGGGGTATTTGTGTAGCACTTTGAGTGAATTTAATACAATTTGGAAAAAGACTAAATGTGGAAGCAGTGGAGCTTTGTGAAGACTTACCAGATGTACTGTAGAAATCAAACGGCTGCAGCTGATTTAGCTCTCCGAGAGAAGCCTCTTGCCTTCAATTTACACATGCAATCTTTTTGATACAAGATACCTGCCTTACCTTTCACACATTTACCACCATTTTACATTGCTAATCCTAACATGAGTTTCTAAACATACAGGAGGCTTTTTTTATTATCTGCATTTGTAAAACAATGCAGGACAGTATGTGGAAGATTTGAGGTGTGGGTCACTACACTAGCAAGGACAAGAAAACAATGCAATTTTAAGTTTAGCCACTTGTTTAACTGGAACCACAGAAATATTTACAAACTTTACATGAGCTACAGTGGCATAAATGGGAAATATTCCAAATAAAACATGCTCTCAGAATCCAGTACACAGAGAAGGTGCCCCATTAAAAGCTTAAAATGCCGACATGGTCACATTATGTAAACATACTGTAGAAAAAAGGTAATAGTGATTAAACTGGAAGTTCTCCCAGAGTCCTGATTTCGTTATAGTCCTTCAATGCATTTGGTAAGGTGTATATCAACCTGGACATGTGTTGACCGTGTTCTAAAAGTATTCAACAACAAAACAAAAACATTTCCTTTTTTTTTGTCCCCTCTCCTCCCAAACACAATATCTGGCAGTCGTTTTTTTTTAAAGTTATCGTACAAAATTCAGGACTGCAAACAGACAGCGTTTAAAATAAATAACTCCAAACAGAAAACATGCAAAAAAACAAAGCATGCAAATAAGAATACAAAACAAGCAACACACAAAAGTAAAAACCACACCGATACTGACTTATAAGAATTAAAATGCACACAAAGAGGAAAAAAAGGGGGGGGAGCTGCTTTTTTTTTGTTTAGGGTCTAAAGGCCACCTGTTAAATCAGCGTCTGGTCTTGGTGTACACCGAGCTGTAGGAGCTGTCCACTTTGGGACAGAACCGCTTGGTGTGGGCTCTGGCCCCCGTGGCGCCGCATAGTGGACACACGTACTGGCGCAGGTAGGGACACAAAACCTCTCCAGCCTGGTTCTTCAGCCAGTGGGATCCGTAGACCAGCTCGGACTCACCGTTGTGTTTGCAGAAACTGCAAAATTTGGAAGAGGGGCGCGCAGGCGGCTCTGGAGCCGGAGCCTTGGAGCGAGTCGCGGTACTCCTGCGGTCCTTGGGGCGACACCTTGGACCAATCTGTATCTGCAGCGGATCGGCACTAGCCGACTCCGGTGCGAACCGAAACATATCCTCTGGGTTCAGCATAGCCGCGGTGCCAGACAGCAGGGATTCGCAGGATTCTGCGTTCACGCGTATCGACGATAAAGTTCCGCTGAAATGATCGGGTTGGGAGTGATGCGCATTGAGATCTGGCAGGACTGAATCCGCGGTGCTGTTCCGGCGCAAGATCTCTCTGACCGTGTCCGACAGTCCCATGTAGTCCCTCCAGGGCTGAAAACTTTTGCTGTTTGACTCCATGAAGCGCGGCAGGTGGTGAAAGAGCCCCAAAATCATGCCATTCATTCTGTCTCCTTCCCTGGGTTTGTTTTCTCGTCTGCCTGGCGATCGAGTTGTTTTTACCAGAAAGACGCGAAACGACGACAGAAAAGTGCACCTGGGTGCGCAGAGACACCTGCGATTGCTAATTAGGCACACGAGTCTCCAGGAGTGCCAGCAGCCAATCAGGAGAGCTCAAGCGCAACGCGTGCGCCTCTCACTGTCCTCCAATCATAGCATATTCCACATGATGCCAGATGGTTCTTGCCACGCATGGACATTTAGAAACTTACATCTCTACCAGCTTTTCATTTTCAGGATGTGATTGTTATTGGAAACTTTGGCGTTTTGACTGAACCATGTCAGAGTGGCAGGAATGTTCTAAAACTTTGTTGTTGGATCATTTCAGGTCTTTTGTTTACTGAAGCGCCACAGTTATAGTTTAGTAAGTTTTAATGGCGTTTATAGAGAAATACACCAAGTTAGTGTAACGCAGAAACATTTCCAGTGTAAATCTCTATTTTAAAAACTGAATACTTAATGTCAACAAAGTGATACACAAATAGGACAAAAATAAGCACTGATAGAATTAAATATACAAGATAAAACCCATCCTTTTTTTTTTTACTTCCACAGCTCATTCCCATTTCCTACTGTGAATGTTCCTGCAAAAGTGCTTATTTCCCCTTTTTTCTGCTTCCATTAAGTATCCACATAACTCTACAAATTACAAATTTTGGGCAAGAAAATTGCTTCCCAGACGCAGTCATATCTGTATCAGGACACTGTGCTCCCAGAATGACAGGATTTATGGTTTTCTCCCTGACCCCCAGCCTAGATGGGCCTACTTCCAGATGTCCCATACAAGCTGAAGGGGATTCATTGGGACAAGTTTATTATTCATATTATAAAAAACTCTAGCACTAAAGAAAATATCGCCACTGTAATTGCCCTTTAAACATGTTCATTGCCTTTTATTAATATTCCTATTCCCTCTGTGTTGAGGGATTATTATTAAAAGGCTGCTATTTGGGCATTGTCAGAAGACTGCATTTACATTAAAAAAAAAATTAAAGAAAAAGCACTTCTTGTCCTTCCAGATTAAGACTGGATAATCGTTTCTTTTGCTTTTGAATTTAAGTTAGAAATCAAACGTCAGAAAGCAGTCATGAGACTGGCGGGGCCTCGGTCAGAAGACAATTTTACTTTTAGTAAGGTTCAGTGAATGTCTCACAACATCAGTCAGCTGTGCATAATGATCAACAACCAGGTTTTAAAACAAAAATAAATGCTTTTATTAAATTTGTTAAAAAGACAAACATTGAAGGTGGTACGTGCTGCAACTGTAGCAATTTGTATCACGACCAGTTCAAAAATGAAGGCCAGGTTGTGTGTGGTCTCCTGTCAACGCCGCCCTCCCACATCTCCGCGCGGTTATCAGCTTCTCTGGACCTGCAGAAGAACAACATTACTCAGCTTGATGAAGATCTGAGCTTAGTCAGATAATTTTATGAAGCAAAACTCTTTCAATCCTTAAATTGAGAAACTCATCATTGAACCATCTGCACAGCCGGTTGGCCAGGAGACGGTAGGGGCAAGATGGAGCCGCTGCATCACAGGAACTCAAAACACAAAACAGTGTCTTGCAGTACAATTTGTACTTTTTCACATTATAACTAAAGATCAACATAGTTGTGAAGTTGTGAAAGAAAAAAAAACAAAAAAAAAACAGCCCACATCACCTCTGTAAATACATTAAATTTGACCGACTTAGTAGCAACACTAACTGGTTATCATATGGTAGATTGAGAGCGGAGTACAGCTGAGGTGTGCTGGGGGTTTGAACTCTGACCCTTCCCTCATGTAATCCAGGAGCAGCAACATTCCCAGAGTCACTGGGCGATGGGCTGATGGGAAAACAGCCGGATAAGTTGGCTCCTCCCACACCAGAGAAATCTGCACCACAGACAGGTGACAGGTGAAACTATTGTGCTGGACATAAAACATACAAGCACTCAGAGTCAAACGTCTCAGTCTGGATCTTCATCCAGTCCCTTGCTTATGATTCCCAACACGATCAAGTCTTACTCACTGAAAGCACTGCTGTCCCTCCGGTTTGCTGCTTCTTTTTGAAACAAAGGTGAATCACACAGATACTGCTGCTTTAAGAACAGGCCCCGTTGTTGTTCAAAGTCACGGCGCTGTGGACAAAACAAGTTTTTGTAGGATGATTTCAATAAGTGCTTGATTTCACAGGCAAGGTCTCCCACGACAACAAACTACTTAATTTAATCTATGGTTTAATCTATGGCTGAAACAAATAATTATTGAAATAACTGAGTTTAGGCCATTTGCTGAAACATTTAGAGCAGTAAATAAGCCAAAACTGTACAAAAAAGATTCACATTTTGCATTTAACACCTTTGTAAATATGTTTTACAGACAAAACCTCTCAAGTGGCTTAGTTTACATTTTAGCCAATAAAATATTTTCTTACTTAAAAAATATTTTAAAATGTGTATTTTAATGCATTTCTAATATTGTATAAAAAAGGGATAAATGATAGAATGAAAAAGGAAATCTGTAGAACGTACCTTGCTCTCATCTGATTAATCACCAGAATAATTGATGACTGATAATCCTAGTTCAACCTCAACCCCATCTTACCTCGTGGCTCAGCCGAATGGCAGCATCGGTAAACGCTTGGCGCTCCCTTTCAAAAGTCCTCCTCTGACGAGTCAGCTCTGCCCAGGATATCTGGAGACGTTCCCACTCCTCCAAAAAGTAGGAATTCGAGAGTTCGGACGGGACTGTGGAGACCAGGCTGTCCTACGAGAAGCAGCCAAAGCGGGTCTCCCTCCAACCATTCACAGCTCACCGGAAGTTTTAATTAAAAAAAAAAAAAAAGGCGGCAGATACCTGCAAAAGCTGCTGCTGCAATCTCACCACCTCCTGACTTTCTTTCAGTTCGATCTCCAGCTGAGCCATTAGCTTATCGTGGTCGGTGCCAGCAGCCGTTTGACCTGCAGACGACGGAATCATTTTCTTGCGGCTTCCGACGACTGGTTTGGTTACAAAACACCTCAGGAGATTCATTGTCGGCCGTTCACCTTCAGACAAGATGCTCTGCAGCTTCTTCTGCACCAGCCTCCAGCTCTGAACCACTCCTCCAGTCAGATGCTCGCCAAGCGCCGCTTCAGTTTCATCCAACTTTTTCTCTCCATCTTGGGTAACATCCAAAAACTCTGGCAGCCACTTAAAAAAAAAAAAAAAGATTAGAGTGCTCACTCCAGGTTATATACTTTTTAGCATACATCACATTTCTTCTTCTATAGTTAAAAAGGCTTGCCCTGACCATTTATAAACTTGTTTGTATTTATTTAACTGATGTCTAAAAGTTAACTTTACTGGGACTAAAGAACCGACCAGTTTTGAACACAGAGTAGTGCTACGTGTACCTACTGATGCTACTAGTATTTAATAGCATTTCCCTTTCTGGACTGACCCATGGACCCACTGGTGCCTTCTCTGACCTGCTCCATGTCGACTCGCAGTGCGTGCAGCAGAGTGGTGAGGCTGTGGCGCAGCTTCATGGCCTCCCTCAGCTCGGCCTCTCTGCGCTCCAGCATCAGGCACAGCGCAGCCTCTTCTCGCCTGCTGGGAGGAGAGGAGAGAGCTGCAGTCTGAAGGAGGGCTCCAACTCAAAAGGCCAAAACCTCAGCGACCTTCAACAAGCAACCGTCCAGATACCTGGCAGTAAACCTGACCGATTTGCCGAGTTGCTCCCTTTTGCCTCTGCTCCCAGGAGGGACGTTTAATACGTCTATGGCTGCATCAGGAGCAAAGAAACCGATGTGATAAATCTTATTGTAAATAAGTCTGTTTGAAATAATTCTGGAGTCTCACATGGGCCTTTGTGTCTGTCTGTCAGATGGGTGAGCCTCTCCTTCAGTCTACTGCAGAGCATCTCTCTGCGCTTCAGCTCCACCTCCTGCTGACTGCACTGCAGCTGCAGACGGGAACTCTGACAGGAAGGACAGCGTCACTTAAGGTAAACTCAATCAGGAAGTTTTCGCTCTCGAAACAACTGGGCTTACTTTTAAACGCTCAGATCTCAGATCTGCCTGAAGCCTGGCCACATGCTCATCCGTCACTCTGAGCTGCTCCTGTAAGATGACACAGATCCATGAAAAAGTCCTCACGCCCTTTGACCTTTTGCATTTTTTTTTGGTTTGGGTGCAAAGGGGTGTTGTGCGAGATATACCAACGGAGAGCATGGCGTATTTGTTTTCAGTCAGTTTTACTCCAATTCCCGTAAATAAAACCCATCTGTATTTTTTTTTATCTGGCAGTGAGAACTGATGTCCAAATGTCAAGGTGAATCACAGCAGAGTTTACTTTCACAAGTGGAGCGATCCAGCTTTCGTCATGACGCTCCTCCTCATGCACATAAAACCGTAAGTTGCTTTGATTTGATCGTTTCAGGAAGAGATCAGTGGAACTCGATAACATACTGAAGAGCCAAATTTGACCCTCCTTGTTTAAATCAAAGCACATTCATGTTAAAATGGCCTCAAAGTCCAGACTTGAACCCATTTCTAAAAATCTGTGGCAAGATATAAAAATGTATGTAAATGTCTCCCATCCATTCTGACTGAGCTAGTGCCATTCTGCAAACATGCACCACAATTTTTAGAAACTATGCATCATTTTTCTTCCATTTCACAAATGTGTATTATTGTGTTGTGCTACCACATAAAACACATTAAGAGTTTATGGTCATGACTTTACAATAAAATGGAGAAAATGATTAAAGGCTGTGAAGTAGGCTTGATAGGACAAGTGGTTTTGCCTAGTAGTTGAACCTTTTTTGTTTTACCCACCCTGAGAGAATCTGCTTGGTCTTTGCAGTCCGGTTCGTCAGCCCACCAGGAAGTGCTCGGGTCCCTCTGGAGATATGAATCTGCAGCCCAATTTAAACCAAAACAGAAGGGGAAAAAAGGAGAACATTAAGGAATATTCAGTACTAATGTAGATAAAGATATCAAGGTGCACATGAGTGATAAGTTCAAATGAAACCTGAAAGTTCCTGTTTTCCACCAACTTTGCTCTGGTCAAATCTGTACGCCATCTAAACTCACATAAATTCACATTTATGAATTGAACACGGAGAAACTACAAGCACAACAACGTGATAAACAAACCATACATTTCAGGTTAACACGCCCATGTGTATATTTCCAACCGTTGTTAGCAGTCAGACTTGCTCACAGCTGCTGCCGCTTTTATTTCCAGGTGACAGCACTTCTGCTAATTACTAACAATACACACGAGGAAGGGCACGCTTTGGAGTCAATTTAGCAAGACGTTTCCTCTAATGCTCCGTATTAGTAACTACTTCTCACTCAGGGTTCCTCCTGAACGCGTTACAGGCCAAGCTGTGGAAAAACGCACAGCAAAGAGGGTCACGACAGCGACCCTCGTTATGGGGCACGCTTGGCCGGGCTCTCTGAAAGTCAGCGTGTTCAACACATCCGGAAGAGCTGAAACGGCTTTGGGTCAGAAGAGTCGCGTGAAGTCAGCGTGTGTCATTAATTATTTTAACAGGATTAGACGACTACACACGGGGAAATGTCATATTTTCTCAGAACATTAGGAGTCATGCTGTAACACCTTATTTAACAAAACGGTAAAAAGAACAAAACACACGTGTTGCAAGTATATATATTTTTTTATTTATTTCCTTTCATACAAACACATCGCATTCATCACAAATCATTGAGGTGACAGGTAACAGTAATTCTTGTGGCTTTGTGCAGATTTCTAGTATTTGACAACACAAAGCAAATCCGGTCCAGCAGCTCCCCGTCACAGCAGAGAGTCAATCCAAATACAATCAAATGATCGGTTTGAAATCCAATTTAGTCCAACTTCACTCATAATTTGGAAAAGCATCAAAATATACACGACTACTTTTCATGAATGCCTCAAGTCCTGTCTGCCAAAAAGCAGTCACAAAGTGACGCTTTCAAAAGTTACCTTCTGGTTTTGCCGTGGAAAAAGTTACAGGCAGCATTTCTGTAGTTTCCTAATCACCGGAACGTTGCACAGAAAACAGAGGCGAGCGCCAACAGACAACAGGAAAGATTTTTGGTTGATTCCAGCGTAAAAAAAAGCGACGACACAAACAAAACCGAAGGATTTCAATACAGACGCAAGCATTAGTGCAATGTGAAATAAATTAAAAGTTGTTACCACTATCCAAATAGTGTAAGGCCTTTACGTGTTTCTTATTTTAAATCAAAAGATTCAACAAAAGGACTGATAACAGGTGAGTGAAAGAAACAAAGAAACAAAAGAATAACAACACAACACTTATCCTAATGTTAAAGTATGTCATGTTGTAGTACCTCAGGTTCACTGGGACACTTTTACTCTTCACTTAAATACTTGAATCTTTAAAAAAAACAAGGCACCGGTACAGTTAGTTGGCCAGCAATGTAGTTGGACATAATTTCCTTTTTAAAATGTTTTACAGAGATAAATTACACAAAACGGTTCAGACGGAACAGAACCTGTATTGAATTTACGTTTAACATCCCTCCACCTGCCCTTCAGAAGGGCACCGACTGAAAAAAGCAAACAGCAGTAGCGGTCTGTAAATAGATGCCGGACATGTTGAGCACTTAGGCAAAGCCAGATTAATCATTAGTCAAGTTAGTGTCAGGAACATCTTCTGCTCGTTTGTTGAACAAGTAAGAGTTCGGCCGTGCTTTTGCGTAACAGATGGGAGATATGATACCATTATAGTTTTGGCAAAAAAAAAAGAAAAAAAAAAAGTAGATCGACACCAACCCCCCGAAAAACCTTCAGCACCGAGTGTGTTTTTCCTCCCTCCCTCCCTCCCCCCCTCCCTCGTGAGGAGCTGCAGAACAAGTCCACGACGACGCAGACGAGAGGTGAAGTGAAGCTTTGACGAACGAGAAATCCTTCATGTTCCTTCTGCCACTGGAAGAGAGCAGAGAGAATCAGACGTTTATTATGATTGATTTAGACTTTGGTGTTCCAGTTTTATTTCGTCACGGACACTAATAATACTTCTGTTGCCACAACAGGGCAAAACCCATTCAAAGCGAAAATGTCTTGTTGTTTTATTTGGCACCTGTGGCGTTTCTCGGCTCACATAATTCTGCAGACGGCAGAGAAATTTCCAGCACCCGTTACTGCAACACGGTAATTACTAAACGTTACCCAAACATGTCTTAAGCCTTTCCACATCATGCCTTTCACATATAGGTTGCTCATCCAGCCTGAAGGAAGAAAAGTGGTTTATGAGATTTCCTGTTTTGTAATAGAAGGCAAAAGAGCAGAAATACCACAATGTGGAACTGCTGCATATTTCCAACATGAGGAAGTTTTTTATATATATATATATATATATATATATATATATATATATATATATATATATATATATATATATATATATAATGTTTAAAAAAAAAAGGAAAAAGTTTGTATGCTTGCAAGTGACAGTTTCTGTTGAAAGTAATAGCAACTGAAAACAATGCAAATATTTCATGCTTTTTTTTTCCTATTCAGGTCTATTGATACATTGGTCTGGATCAGAAATGCACCATTTACAGTTTTGGATCTGATTTCTGTTCTTCTATAAAACTTTGACCTTCCGATATCAAAATTAGCCAGTTCCATTTTCTCTTTGAGAACAGTAACCAAAAACAAAAAACAGAAGAAACTAGCCTCCTTTTTCTGGGCTGTATGTATTTACATTAGAAGCAGAGGCGATGCCACACTCTGTGAGGGAGAACCGTCACTGACAAGCAGGGTTTTATAGTTGTCCTCAAATGATGTCCAAGTAAATAAATCACACCTTAATGTGAGTTTTCCATGTTTTTTATTTGGTTTTTAGTTGGATTAACATGGTTAGCCAAAGTCTCTGTGTATATTCTTTTGGGGAAAGTAGATCCGGGTCTGTTCAGCGTTTCGAAAAGTATCTTATCTGATTTTAGTTTTTCCAGGTGTGGAAAAATAAAACTGAGCTTTAAAAAAAACTGTTGCTTGTTGCGACTTTTTTTTTTTTAAACAATTCAAGCTTTATTTTTGATTTGCCAAAACACACCTCGTTTAAAAAAAGGTAACATTATAGTACTAGGGAAGTGCAGATCTTCTTCCTAATCATCAAGGTAACACTTACAGGAACTCACAGAACACAAAATAAATAAACTTGTATTTATTTATTTATATTTAGTTATTTTGAACTATCTCATCACTCTTAGACAACAAACTTTGCCTCATATGGTTGTATTTGTATTATTGATATTTAATACCTCAGATGAGTAGCTTGTCAGCAAATAAGCAATTTCCCCTTGGGGATCAATAAAGTATATTCTATTCTAATACTAAAATATTATGTTATGCCAAACACAATCAGAGCTGACAGTTATCTGACCAACAGTCACTGACACCATGGAGAAGGACAGAAATTTCCAGAAGACAATGGCTAAAGAAGTTGGCTCTTCAGAAATAAGACTGCTTATTCATGTAAAGTTGGGTGGAAGGAAAAAGGTTTACGAATAACAGCAAATCTCAGTGTTGAAAGGATTGCGAAGCAAACCTCATTTAAGAGATAGGGGAAAATTCACAAGTTGTGAACTGAGGATGGAGTCGTATTCTAATTGACAAGAGGCATCTGAATCCTCTACAGATGGCAGATACCTTAGCATTCACGCTAATCCAGGTCTAACAGATCCGTATTTATCTGATCTCCTTTGAGTGTTTAACACTAAGATAATCAAGTGTTAAACACACTAAGATATAGTGGGTAGATACACAAGACAGGTTGCTTTATACAAAGCAACCTGTCTTGAATCTGGGACCTTGAGACTAGGGCTGGGAAATAAATTAATAGCAATATGTATCACAATAGACATGTGATCATTATCAATAGAATTTTTTTAAATATATATATCCAATCATTTCACTGAACTCTGATCCAGAACCGCACAGCATCTTGGGAGATGTAGGCGAAAAGCTTTAAGAGGTTGACTATATGTCAACCTAGTTGGTGACATTAACTACATAGGTCTCTTCTTTGGTTATGAGCAACAACTTTGCCGTTTCGCATTTTGCAGATATGATAAGTGCTTAAAAAAATAAAAAAATCTAATAATAAAAAAACAACAACAACAAAAACAGCCTGGAGTGAAAGAAGATGAGAAAAAACAAACAGCTCAAGAATAAATTGTGGATAAAACAGTAAAAAGTCACGTCACCAGTTCGGCCGTATTTCAGATACTTAAAACAAAAACAAACAAACAAACAAACAAACAAAAAACTATCGATATAAACAGTTATGAAACCCTTGCCATGACAAGTTTTTCAGCCATGTCGCCCAACCTTATGTAGAAACAGCAGAATAATGAATAAACAGTATATAAAGGTACTACTTGGCTCCTCCCAGTGGCATAAAGCGCCACTTAATGTCTTAAAAGTCGTCTTACCTCAGAACAGTGAGCAGGACTTTGGGGGTCTGAAGGGATTATCGCTGGACGGGACCCCCATGAGGAGCGGGTCCTTGTTGGCATTCTGAATGCAGAAGTTTTTCAGCTCGGTGGCAGCCTGGGACACCTGCGGAGCCCAACATATGGTGTGGGTGTGAAAACATGACCAGCATAAACATGAACTGTGTGTGTCTGGGGTCCCCTGTGCGCTCAGGATGTGCCCGTTTTCTTATTTTTCCAACACTAACTTTTGCCGCCTCTGCTATTTTTTGCATAATATTTGCAAGGAACGGAGCCGCGGATCAGCTGTGGTTGTACCTAAAATGTTTCATTTTCATTTATAGGCCCACTCATTTCCAGAGAGCTTGACTTGTATACATACGCCTTTGACTTCAAAACTTCGAAGTAGCAGCGAGTTACTAATATTTCAGCTACGTGTTTTGTTAGCTTGGCAGCAATTCAGAAAATCAACAGAATCCACTTTTTTCGTGATTTCTAAACTTAGCTCCAGCGTTGAAAAGAAAAGTCTTCCGCGTTTGTGTGTCAGCGGAGGGTTCGTACCTTGATCCTCCGGGTACTGGCCTCTAACCGGAGCTGCTTCACGGCTCTCTGGGCGATCACTAAGTTGCTGCTGGCGTTGTTGTTGGACATAGCGGCGGTCGTTGGTGTTTAAGAAAATCCAACTTTGTTTCCTTTGACAGCTGCCTACAACCTCAACGGAAGCGAGACCTAAAACTGTACTACACCCAGAACTAAACTGGGAAACAGCGCAGGAAGGTTGCCATGCCCACACCGCGCTATCCGAGCCCTCCTATTGGCCAGCACGTCCATCAACCACGTAATCTTCCCACCGTTCCCAAGGAAACGCCCATAAAAATATGGGCCATTATTTTAAGTTTCCTAGACAGCAAACAGGGTGAAACGTGACCTTCAGCGGTTGTTTGCCACCTCATTTAACTTTACACCCGACTGGGAACGCTTACAACGAACTGCTGCTTTATCAGTTGTGTAACTAGGTGAACCTTCCAACTAATTCAGAAATAAAAATGAACAATAATCCTATAGCATTTTTTTAACCACAGCAGATGCAGTTCAGAATCAGCTTGCCCTTTGTTTCATACCTATGCACAGCCATTTCATGCCTTCCTTCTTCTGTTTTGAACTTACAAAAACATTTCAACAAGCATGTGGCAAAGGTGAACAATCAGTTGCATCAAATCATTCAGCAATCCCTCCTTCCTTGTGCCATTGTGGACAATTAATTGCATCAAGTTGTTGTTTGTATTATTCTATACGACTGTAATCTGGATAATGTACAAAGTAAAAATTGTGATTAAGTGTTTCAACACTTAATTGTTTAATGAACATTGTGTTAATTTACGGGCTGCACAGTGGTGCAGTTGGTAGAGCTGTTGCCTTGCAGCAATAATGTTCTGGGTTTGATTCCCGGCCCTGGTCTTTCTGCATGGAGTTTGCATGTTCTCCCTGTGCATGCGTGGGTTTTCTCCAGGTACTCCAGTTTCCTCCCACAGTCCAAAAACATGACTGTCAGGTTAATTGGTCTGTCTAAATTGCCCCTAGGTGTGTGTGTGTGTGTGTGCATGGTTGTTTGTCCTGTGTGTCTCTGTGTTGCCCTACGACAGACTGGTGACCTGTCCAGGGTGACCCCGCCTCTTGCCCGGAACGTTAGCTGGAGATAGGCACCAGCAACCCTCCCGACCCCACCAAGGGACAAGGATGTAAAGAAAATGGATGGATGGATGGTGTTAATTTACTTAAAGGTAAAGAAAAGAATCTTTATTGGGTATTTTTAAACCACTAGTCTCCAGCAGTTTTATATTCTTTGCCATCGCACTTCTCCAGTGTTTAGACACAATGTCAATGTTTCAATTTCTACTTGTAAAAAGTAACTGACATGGTGCTTTGTTAATGCAAATCTATCCTAATTTAATTAATTAATTAATTAACTAGGTAATTAATTAATTAATTAATTAATTAATTAATTAATTAATTAATTAATTAATTAATTAATTAATTAACTAGGTAATTAATTAATTTAAGAACTGGTGGATTTCAAATACAGTGCGTGTGTGTGTGTGTGTGTGTGTGTGTGTGTGTGTATACTAATCTGCAAGTTAAGAAGTTAAGGTTGTGTGGCAGACAGTTGGTTGCAAGTCATCGACTTTGCAACAGCTTTTCATCCTGAGTAAGCATGTGGTGACTGTGAAAATTACTTATTTTTAACAAGAACCTTGCAGCAGAACCGAACCATCTGCTTCGACTGACATCGGGTCATTTTAGAGGATGAGTGAAAGCCTCTCATCATAGCTTTGCAAATTACATGTCAAAGAGAAGAGTGTCAATATATTGTCAGTTAGTTAGGAGCTTCTGGTTTTTCAGATTTTGATCCATTACCATCTACAGCCCAAAATACTCAGGTGTTTAGAAATATTCAACTCAGTCTAGCTACGCAGATAAGCCACTTGAACTTTATGTAATTCTATTTTTATCTAAACACGGCAAACTCCTACTTTATAAGTTTTAAGATTAAAATTGGAAAAGAAAAAACTACCAGCCTCGTTCTAGCCACAGGGCTACCATGACACAAATGATCAAAACCCAAACATCTCCCGTTGTTTCCATCTCAAACAAAGATCAACCAGCATCAGGGTTTCTGTAGGTGTGGCTCATAATCTAATTATTTATTTCTCTTGAGAAGTCAGTCTATTTCCCTAATTTATTCTTACAGCAAGCAACTGTCTTTTACATTTTATTAATTCAGTTTGACTTTTAATAGCATATAACACATAACTTAGTAGACAAAGGTCCATATGTAGGCCTGTGCTCAACCTTTTCTTTTGAACTTCTTTTACTACTTTTCCATTCATACAGGGTTTACATCGTCATTATTTGCAATAATTTTTTTGTTTGAAGTAGTTAATGTAACACAGCCCGCTGTACAGACCAGTGATTCAGTGTCTACTAAATGTTTTTCAGTAATTAATGTTTTTTATTCAACAATCCAAAACAAAGAATATTTGCGACCACTAGGTGGTGTTAAAGAACAATAAAAGAAGTTTGACGTCAGTTGATCTGAAATCCTTTGCTGCTGAAGACAAGGACGTAATGCTTGGATAAAACATGGTTTAAAGCCTACAGACAATTTAGTGTCTGTGTGTATGATTATTATTGTTATTCATAATTTATTAATATTAGTAGAGCAAGCAGCCCGGATGTGACTTGATGAACATCAGTGCGATCAGCAGATCAAGACAAACCAGGCCCACTCTGGATTCTGGGATCTTATGGAAGGTGTAACAAATCTCCAAACTGATTTCACCACAACATTTGGTCTAAATGATCATTATAGGGTTTTTTTCCCAATTCAATTCATTTCAAAGTTTATCTACTTAGCCCTTACTTATGAACTTACTTATGAAAAAATGCTTATGAAATCCAGGTTGTGGTTTACATGCTGGACATTACTACCTGACTCATCTCCACCGGTGCGTTCATGCTGGTACTCTCTCCTGAACATCTCTAACAAACTCCTCATATCTACGAACCACCAATCACTAATGTTTCACTCCTTTTAACCCCAACATTTACAACAACCTCAGATGACCAAAGTACTTCACAATAATTACAGCATCACATATCAGTAAAAGATAGAAATAAAGTTCAATTTGACAATAAAATACAAATAACATATAATTCATTTCAGTTTAATTTCACTAACAGCAATTTCCCCCCAAAACTCACCAATCAATCGGAGCAATTAAACACCACATTTTTCTTATTTCAACTGGTCTGATTATTTTACATAAGTGTCACGTTTCAAGGATAAAAGCTTGTTCTTCATTTGGTCCCTGCAGATAAGCAGAAGAAAGAAGAAAGTAAACATGATGACTTATTCTTTATTAGTCCTGATAAACTACGTATTAATTAAACTTACAGACTATTGGTCCGGTGGTGATGGGCTTCAATGCAGCAGAGCTTGATACAGAACGTAACTTTCTGCTTCGACAAACCTGTGTAAAGTAAACAATCAAACCAATTTATTTATTTATTCATCATGAATCATAAACTACTGATGAAATAAAGCATGTTCAGTTCCCCAATTATTTACATCCTGGCAGCTTGAGGTTAGGAAATATTTTTCAGTCAACCAAAAAGTTTGTTTGAGATAGAAAACAAGAAATAATAAAACAATGTAAAAGGATTATCATTTTTGATTTTTTTTCTTTCTTTTTTGATATCTTTATCAGCATTTTTGCATGTTGTGTTTAATTTTAAGTCTCTGCTCACCGGGACACAGTTGGAGCGTCTCTGGTCACACAGGCTCAGGCTACAGTGAAGATAAATTTCTCGATATTCTTCCCCCAGCAGGAACAGCAGAGCAGTGAAACGAGCCTGGAGGGACGAGCCGCTCTGAACCACTGACACCTGACGACGATCCGTGGAGCATCTGTAAGGGATGACGGAGGAAAACATGAAAGTTTTAACCCGTCACTTTTCAGCAAACAGTGTTTACTGAGGCTGAGGAGGAGCACACACTTGTTCTCAATGAGGGGGTATCGTACGGGGTCTCCAGGGTTTGACGTGTGAGTGGCAAAGCAGTTCTCTAGAACAACCGCCAAGTTTGAGTCCATGTCCTCCACAGAGACGCCAACGTACAACGGCGAGCCCACTGGCAGGGTGACCTGGCCTGCTGGGTAAGTGTCGTTGTAGCTTGAGTTCAGGAACAGAGACATGGAGGCTGTGGCCTTTACACCTGTACCTGAAATACCTCGTTCCCACCTGGCAAGACAGCAAGCATCTTTATCAAGCAGTTCAGGAATTTATTTTCCAAGACTTGTTTTTATTCTGTTTTTGTGTTATTTTTAGATTGTTTGAAAATCTTCTTTTTACAGCGTTAGAGTGCAATCTATTAACTTCTAGAAAAGCAGAAATCAAAAATACTTTCGGTATATAAAAGTTGTTCTCCGCCATTAGCATTTTTTATTTTTATTTTTTGCCATTAGAACATTTAACTGCAAATACATGAGGTTAAATGGAATCGCTCCTGGCTCTGATTGCTTGTTTATAGTTGGAAGCGGTGCATTACTTTAGACAGCAATAGTAGCACTGCAAGGAGGTGACAGAGATTTGTCTTTTGACTAATTTTCTGTTTCAGAACAAACTGTCAGTTTTGATAATTTTTTTTTAAATAAAAGTTACATTCTCCAGCTTTAATGACACATAACTGACAAAGTATGTGTCATTTATTTACATAACGCCTATTTACATAAATAGTATTTATTTATTGCCCTAACAACAAATTACTGTTTGCGGTTTATGTTTTCTAAAAGGTAGATGATATTTTTATTGTTTTTTTTAGTTACATTCATAATAATTTGTTGTCAAAGTTAAAAATTGCAACTAACCTGTTGCCTCATAATTATATTCATAATGAATAAATATATTTTATTCACTGGTGTTATAAAACTAACCTCACATACAATCCAAGTATAAAACAAAAGAATATCCTGGTGACTTTAACCACTAATATGGGAAACGTTGTAAAGCTTTAAGCTTACATTTTTCGTTTGGTATTTTGATATTAGAATCAAGTATCATTGATATTTTTTTAAATGAAAAACTAGCGATCAGGTCCAAAATCTAGTTGTAGTGATGGACTCGGACCTGAACCTTCAGAGACACAAAAATACAATTACAAAATTGGTCTTCCCTCACCTGAAGAACGCTTTTCGGATGAAAGGACTAATGTACTATATAAAAACCTGTAAATTATTTGTTTTCAGTTCTCTTTTATCAAGGTGTTTCATATGTAGTATCTTATTTACGCCACTAGGTGGCTGCTCGATCATTGAGTAGTGCTGATATCAACGCAGCCATTGTTTATTACCTCTCAACTATATGCGTCAATTGGATGTGAATAATACTGTTATTGGTGTAGTTTGGTTTCTTAAAAGCCTAATAACTGCATTGCCACCTTGTTTTGTAGAATATTATGATTGTTTGGTATAGTTTATTCGCATTGTGGAGAGCTAACAGCTAACCGTTTAGCATTACATGATTAAGCTCAGATGCTTAGTTCGTGGTTATCATTTTCCAATTGAAATGCCTTATTTCTCTTGTGTGTTTTATTCTGTGACACTATTATTAGCATGGTTGATTATTATTTATGTGTAATAATGACGTACATTCTCATAACCAAGTATTAATCACCTGCTAGCTTTATTATATTCTTTAAACATATATATTCCCTTTGTGGACATTTTGGTTGCCTATGAGAAAGAAGTATTTACAGACAAGCACTTACAATTTTTACTTGTTTATTTACATTTATAGAAAACCACACACCCACACCTGCCCTTATTCATATATGAATAAGGTATCGAGGAACCATGTATAGAGGAACCACAAGAGTTAATTAAAGTCATGTAAAGCTCAATTCTGCTCTCGGACGTTCTCTCAATAAGACTTTAAAATACTGTTTTTAGTTTATCACTGAATGGCTTAGCACCGCAATACATTAAAGATCTGTTGCTGTTGTATCAACCTTCCAGACCTCTCAGGTCTTCTGGTTCTCGACCAGGGAGGAGGATTCAGTTTTAATGCACCACAAATTTGGAACAAACTTCCCAAAAACTGCAAAGATACTGAAACATTGAGTTCCTTTTAAATCAAGGCTAACATCACACCTGCTTAGAGTGGAACATTGGATCAACATATTTGATGTGTATTTATTTGCTTGATTATTTTGGTGATAGCATTGGACAAAATCCATTATTTATTACTTCTTTCATAATTGATTACTGTGTGATGTTTCTATGACATGAAGCACTTTGAACTGCCTTGTTGCTGAAATGTGCTGTGCAAATAAACTTGAAATCTTGAGGTATTACAATCACTTATATTTTTTCCCTACAATATAAGTAAGCGATTGTAATACCTCAATTGGGCAAAAATATCAGGAGGATGCTCAGCTTATTGTAGTGCATATGTAGCTCAGTTAGTGAGATGATGCAGAGGAGATTTGTTCAGTTATGGAGGTAGTTGAATTAACTTTAATTTGTGGTCAAAAGCTAGTGGAACTTTAGTTACTTGCATAATGTATTTCAATATTTGTTAGATGAGGTAAACATTCAGAAACTCCCAGTTGGTTTAGGTGAAATCTACCAGCTCATGTTTATGGCAAGAATGTTAATAGGGTTACAATGAACTGTGAGGGCGACTTACTCTAACATTGGTCTCACAGCCACATTCAGACTGATGTCAGTTTCCAAAGGATAGGAACAGGAGAACGGAAATCTCGTGGGAAGGAGGAAGGATTCATTGTTTGCTGAGTAGAGAAATAAATTGTTCCCAAAGATGGCATGTGTACCATTAATCTGAAAGACAAGAAAATTAATTTATCACATCAGATTAAAAGTCCTGTAGGCAGCAGTGGTGTGGGGTACAAAAATGGTTTATAATATAATTTTTTTTAAATAAGCACCTAATTGCACTGAGACACACATGTTAGTGAAGAATGACTGGTTTAGGGGCCCGGTTGACTGAAGTTACCTGAGTAATCTGCCATCTTGTTCTCCACTAGTGACCCAATAAGATAACACAGATAATGACCTCTGAGTTTCAGTTTGACTGTGAAACTGTGATAGTGACAAGATAAGAATCCAACACACACAGCCAAAAAAGAAAGATTTTTACCGTCGCTATATTTCCGCAGGCGCCGGCTCGAGCCTCCACCTCGTACCACACAACATCCCCATGAACTCTGAACCTTGAGCAGTTGCGAGCAGCAAAGTGCCCAGAGAATGGATCCAAACCAAAGTACTGTGTGCTATTGAGATGCAGTCCTATTTGGAGTTTATCTTGGCCACAAGTAAGTTGAACAAGAGGTTCTTTGAAAAAACAGAAGGATAATAACATTTTCCATAACACTGACTAATATAAAAACTCACTTACTCTGTTGAATTTCTGACAAACAGGATAAGAAAGAGATTCTTTGGATAAAACAATGAATTGTTGTGATGCAGAAAAGTATTGGAAATACACAACATAAGAATTAATACATGCAAAAATTGTGTAATGTGGTTTTACCTTCACAGACAACACCAGCGTCCTCACTGTGATTACAGTTATGATTTCCAAAACCTTTATGTCGACATTCTGATAGCTGGGATTCATTTCCTGTGCACCTCACATCATCCAGCCATATGGGTCCAGTTCCCTGTCCAAAATATGCACTTGATGTTGCTGAAAGGGCTCTACCACAGCCCACCTGTCGACACACCACCTGAGCATTAATGTTGTCCCAGATGTCATCACACACTGTCCCCCACTGTCCACTGTGAAAGATTTCCACTCTGCCAGAGCAGTAGCTTCCTCCATTGACCAGTCGGAGTGCTCCCTGAAAGGCACCTGATCTGCTGTTGGAGGAAGGCTGCAGGCATTCATAGGACCCTGGTCTGTTGGAGCAAATCTGATGAGCTGGGCACGGGGGGCTCTGCTGAGAGCACTCATCAACGTCAACACAGCCGAGGTCTGGAGACCACCGATAACCTCGCTCACAGCAGGGAGAGTTGTTGCAGAGATTTCTGTCATAGCAGGTCAGACCATCACCAACAAAACCATCTCTACAAGCACAGGAGAAGGTCTTTTTGGTGAAAGAGTCGCCTCTTTCTCTGGACTCCAAGCAGGAGGATTCACCATGGCAAGAATCACAGCTGGTGACCAGTGTTGCTGCAAATAAAAGGTAACAGAGTCAGATGTAGTTTTAATAAATTTTTCCTGGTAGAAAGATAATTAATTTATCAGATTTTACCTGAAGTGATTGACGTAAATGTATGCAAAGATATGAGCAAAAACACAAGCCAAGGAACCTCCATTATGGACCAACGCACTGTACTAGTTAGAAAACAGAAGATTTATTAAACATATTTACGGTGTTCTGATCTAGAAATTCATGACTTTTATAGTGTTTCCTCTTACCTTGGTGACTGAGGTACATGTGAGAGTTCATGGAGTGAATGTGAGAATTTATAGGTCTGTCACTGTGTACAAAAGACAACTCAAAGTGAGGGTGGCTGAAATCCAATGGTATCCATGGTTTCATGGATATTACTTATTAATGAAGGAAGTTAACTGTGTGGGAAAATAAAACATTGGCTTATTTACTGGGAAGAATGAACTGATAATGAAGGTTCATGAACACTCATAAGTGTTTTTCTTGTGGAACTGACAATGGAGGTTTCAGAGGACATGTTTCATGTCTTTCTTCTCCTTTCCACCAAAACTCCTGTGAACCAGGTTTGATTTAGGGAAAGAGTTACCAATTAACCACAGATGGGAGAAACTGAGAGAAACTCCCTACAGCAGAGTGCTGGATGGAAGGTAGCACTGTTGCCTTGCAGCAAGAAGGTTCTTGGTTCGATTCCCGGCCCGGGGTCTTTCTGCATGGAGTTTGCATGTTCTCTCTGTGCATGCGTGGGTTTTCTTCGGGTACTCCGGTTTCCTCCCATAGTCCAAAAACTTGACTGTTAGGTTAATTGGCCTCTCCAAATTGCCCCTAGATGTGAGTGTGTGAGTGCATGGTTGTTTGTCCTGTGTGTCTCTGTGTTGCCCTGTGACAGACTGGCGACCTGTCCAGGGTGACCCCGCCTCTCCCCCGGAACGTTAGCTGGAGATAGGCACCAGCACCTCCTGACCGCACTAAGGGACAAGGGTGTAAAGAAAATGGATGGATGGATGGATGTTAA
The DNA here is from genome assembly GCF_904066995.2 of Poecilia reticulata. Lineage (NCBI taxonomy): Eukaryota > Metazoa > Chordata > Actinopteri > Cyprinodontiformes > Poeciliidae > Poecilia > Poecilia reticulata. Next base: position 12,219,796 of record NC_088830.1, read on the forward strand.
AGTTCTAAAATGATGTCACAATGTGCTTGGTGTCCATTATAATGGATTTGGTTTATCTGATGCCCACCTACACCTCTGTGAGGACTCCAGAGAGACCAAGCTGTACTGCCAGATTCTTTTGGAGAAAATAGCCCTTCTACATTTAGAACAAGCCTCATTTGGTCAGTCTTTTCTCAATTTACTATTGTAAATATTACCATGTAATGTAATATGGAGAGAGAGCTGGAATTCTTTGGCTTCTTGCAATTTCTCTATAAATTATTCTTCAAATCTTTGTCAGATTAATTGTAAGTAATAATTGCTTCCCAGAAGTCAATGGACAGTGTAGTTTCATGGCACTATTATAAACCCATACTATCTGGAAAAGAACATGCCTTATTGACACATCAGGAAAAACAACTAACTTGGATTGGCAAAATATTTTCAATAAATCACAATTATTGTGATATATTGGTGACAATTTGATTGTTAATGTTACATCATGTTGTTTTTTTTTCATTATGTAAAGTCTTGTTTTCAAACGTAAATGTTTAACTCAGTGTTTTGTTCGGTACATGAGGTGTAACTAATATAAAGAACACAGTGAGGTGGCGACTGCAGCTACTCGCCAATGTGTTTGGGTTCTGAAATAATTTAATCAAGGTTACATTGTAAAATTTAATTAGTTCACGTTACTTAAAATAATTATGCAAACTCATTGCCTAAAAAAAAGTTAATTAATCTTAAGATTAGTTCGTAAGTAAACCTCATTTATTGTAAATGAGCAGCACTAAATCAAGTAGTAAACTAAAAAAAAATAAGTTCATGAAATTTATTTGTCCTCCATGTATTAACTTAATTTCTTTTTATTTGTGTTGACTGTTTGATACAAATTTAGCCCCACTTTGATTTACTAAATACCTAAATTTCACTACCACCAAGACATTACGCAAAAAATTCATTTTTCAAGTTCACTTAGACTTTGTTGCTTCTCTCTCTCTCTCTCTCTCTCTCTCTCTCTCTCTCTCTCTCTCTCTCTCTCTCTCTCTCTCTGTTTCTCTCTCTTGTTCTCTCTCTCTTTTTTCTCTCTCTCTCCCACTTTGTTTCTTTAAATTAACAGGAAATAGACACTTAAATATAAACTTGATGCTATAAATGCTGTTGAAGATTTATTTGAATAAAAATCATACATAACCCGCTGCACCTGTTGGCCATACTGGTAACAACATGTAAAAAAACCCTAAAATAAATTCATGTTAGGGGGCTAATGACATTTCTACTGCATTATTACACTATAAATGTGTAATAACACTGCCTGCCACAAGAGGGCAGAAGAGCAAAAAGATCAAAACCTACAGGACGTGTCCTGGTCCGACACTTTTAAACCAAATAGCTGAATCATCTTCTAAGTGCAGCCAAGTTCTTCCCGGACCTGCCAATAACCTCCTTATTTGACTCGGGTGTGTTTAAGTAGAGACACATCTAAAAGTAGCAGGACACCGGCTCTCTAGTGCTGGAGTTACCCACCTTGGTCTAAAAGATCATTATTGTTTTCAGTTCAATTAATTTCAAAGTTTATTTACATAGTACTTATGAAATACAGGTTTTAATTATTTACTTAACAATAATTACAGCATCACATAAGGGTAAAAGATAGAAATGCAATTAAATTTGACAATAAAATACAAATACAACAAAAAACATATATTTCATTTCAGTTTAATTTCAGTAACAGATCAGAAAACTCAGGTCAATTAAATGCCACATTTTTCTTATTTCAACCGACCTCATTACATTACAGAAGTGATGTAATGAGAAGTGATGTATTTCTTCATTTGGTCCCTGCAGATGAGCAGAAAAAGGGAAGAAACATGATCATTGATTCCTTATTACTTCTGATAAAATACCTATTAGTTAAACTTACAGACTATTGGTCCAGTGGTGATGGGCTTCAATGCAGCAGAGCTTGATACAGAACGTAACTTTCTGCTTCGACAAACCTGGGAAAAGTAAACAATTAAACCTATTTATTTATTTATTCATCATGAATCATAAACTACTGATCAAATAATTCACATCCTGGCAGGTTGAGATTAGGAAATATTTTTAGTCAATCAAGAAGTTTGTTTGAGATAGAAAACAAGAAATAATAAAGCAATGTTAAAGGATGATCATTTTGGACAAACAAATTTTTATCTGTATTTTGATAAAACTGTCATGTTGTGTTTAATTTTAAGTCTCTGCTCACCGGGACACAGTTGGAGCGTCTCTGGTCACACAGGCTCAGGCTACAGTGAAGATAAATTTCTTGATATTCTTCCCCCAGCAGGAACAGCAGAGCAGTGAAACGAGCCTGGAGGGACGAGCCGCTCTGAACCACTGACACCTGACGACGATCCGTGGAGCATCTGTAAGGGATGACGGAGGAAAACATGAAAGTTTTAACCCGTCACTTTTCAGCAAACAGTGTTTACTGAGGCTGAGGAGGAGCACACACTTGTTCTCAATGAGGGGGTATCGTACGGGGTCTCCAGGGTTTGACGTGTGAGTGGCAAAGCAGTTCTCCAGAACAACCGCCAAGTTTGAGTCCATGTCCTCCACAGAGACGCCAACGTACAACGGCGAGCCCACTGGCAGGGTGACCTGGCCTGCTGGGTAAGTGTCGTTGTAGCTGGAGTCCAGGAACAGAGACATGGAAGCTGTGGCCTTTACACCTGTACCTGAAATACCTCGTTCCCACCTGGCAAGACAGCAAGCATCTTTATCAAGCAGTTCAGGAATTTATTTTCCAAGACTTGTTTTTATTCTAATTTTGGGGTAATTTAGATTGTTTGAAAATCTTCTCGTGGTTAGAGCACAATCTATTAATCTATCAAATCTATCAAGCTCATTGATATATTGCAACGATGATGCAGAGGAGATCTGTGAAATCGTGGAGGATTTGGATGAACTAACACTAATTTGTGGTCAAAAGCTGGAGGAAAATGCATTTTTAATTAAAGAGATAAACTCTCCCCACATAATCTACCAGCTCAGTTATACTGATCAGAGGGCGACTTACTCTAAAGTTGGTCTCACAGCCACATTCAGACTGGTGTCAGTTTCCAAGGGATACGAACAGGAGAACGGAAATCTCTTGGGAAGCAGGAAGGATTCATTGTTTGCTGAGTAGAGAAATAAATTGTTTCCAAAGGTGGCATGTGTGCCGTTGATCTGGAAGACAGAAGATTAATTTATCACATCAGAGTAAAAGTACGTTAGGCAGCAGTGGTGTAGGTACCATTTGTCTACCAGTTACACATGTCAATGCTGTCTTTGCAAACACTAAATTAAAAAAAAATCTATTTTTTGGACCAAGTCTTAATTTTATAGTTATAGTAAGAACGGATGTCATGAATATGTTAATTTCTGTTTCTTCTTTTTATTTTAAACAATTTAATCAACAAAGCATTAACTAAAGGGAGTTTTAAACTTCAGCTTTTCTAACTTCCTGGAGCAGCCAGCTGTGCTGCACCTTGCATAAAAATAGATTTGGTTTCAGCTGCTTTTTTCTTCTGTCACTACAACGCTTCTAGAGTTAGCAAAATATTTTTTTTACAATCCATATTCATAAAAACCTCAACAGTTTTGGCATCTGTTTATTTAAACTTGCTTGTATTTGAAGTATACTGACTGGTACCACTACGCACTACAGTCTGTATTTACCTGTTACTTTCTAGAACATTCTGGAATTTCCCCAAGTGCATTCTGGAGCTTTTATTAGATCAAATTATTCTTATTTATTACTCAAAATGTTCCTGTAGACAGATTGGACATTTTTGAAACTTAAAATGTGCTTTGCAGAAAAAATTATTTGTAAACTTCAATGAAATTTGGAAATGATCTTTTAAGTCTGTCAAAAGTCAATGTAGGTTATTTAAAGTAGTTTCTGTTCAGGAATGAGCAGGTTGTATAAAATACCTTTAAAAGTCTAAATTAATTTTCTGCTTTCATCAACTCTGACCATTTCTGGACAACTTAATATTTCTTTTATCCATTTGTTGTAAGTTTTCATTTGAAGCTGCAGTAGCCTTTATAAGCTAGACAGCAATAACACTAAGACATAACATTAGAAAGGTCTTAAAAAGTCAAGCTTTTCTTTATTATTTTGTCTACAAAAATGGTTTATGACATTATTTTTTAATAAGCACTATGTTGGAATGAGACGTGTTACTGAAGAATGACTGGTTTAGTTTGCCCGGTTGACTGAAGTTACCTGAGTAATCTGCCACCTTGTTCTCCACTAGTGACCCAATAAGATAACACAGATAATGGCCTCTGAGTTTCAGTTTGACTGTGAAACTGTGATAGTGACAAGATAAGAATCCAACACACAGCAAAAAACAAAAGATTTTTACCGTCATTATATTTCCGCAGGCGCCGGATCGAGCCTCCACCTCGTACCACACAACATCCCCATGAACTCTGAACCTTGAGCAGTTGCGAGCAGCAAAGTGTCCAGAGAATGGATCCAAACCAAAGGACTGCATGCTATTGAGATGCAGTCCTATTTGGAGTTTATCTCGGCCACAAGTAAGTTGAACAGGGACTTCGAAAAAACAGAAAAATAATAACATTGACTAATATAAAAACTCACTTACTCTGTTGAATTTGTGACAAACAGGATAAGAAAGAGATTATTTTGATAAAACAATGTGAATTGCTGTGATTATGCAGAAAAGTATTGGAAATAAACAACATAAGAATTAATACTTGCAAAATTGAGTAACATGATTTTACCTTCGCAGACAACACCAGCATCCTCTTGATGTCCACAGTTATGAATTCCAAACCCTTGATGTTGACATTCTGATAGCTGCGGTTCATTTCCTGTGCACCTCACATTATCCAGCCATATGGGTCCAGTTCCCTCTCCAAAATGTGCACTTGATGTTGCTGAAAGGGCTCTACCACAGCCCATCTGTCGACACACCACCTGAGCATCAATGTTGTCCCAGATGTCATCACATACTGTCCCCCACTGTCCACTGTGAAAGATTTCCACTCTGCCAGAGCAGTAGCTTCCTCCATTGGCCAGTCGGAGTGCTCCCTGAAAGGCACCTGATCTGCTGTTGGAGGAAGGCTGCAGGCATTCATAGGACCCTGGTCTGTTGGAGCAAATCTGATGAGCTGGGCACGGGGAGCTCTGCTGAGAGCACTCATCAACGTCAACACAGCCGAGGTCTGGAGACCACCGATAACCTCGCTCACAGCAGGGAGAGTTGTTGCAGAGATTTCTGTCATAGCAGGTCAGACCATCACCAACAAAACCATCTCTACAAGCACAGGAGAAGCTGGTAAAAGAGTCGCCTCTTCCTCTGGACTCCAAGCAGGAGGCTTCACCATGGCAAGAATCACAGCTGGTGACCAGTGTTGCTGCAAAAAAACAAAGCAGAATGTTATTTAGATGTATGTAGATATTATTAGGTGAAACACTCCACCAGCTAGACGTATCGCATACATTTCTTGTCGAATACATGAGAATTAATTTTCCATAGATATATATATATATATTTTTACATATTTTTATATTTGACTTGATCTGCAACACATTTGTGTTTTAAATCCAAGATGGAGCGAAAAAAATATCCAAGTTTTACCTGAAGTGTTTCTTGTCAACAGTAGGATCATGAATATTGTCCAGGGCACTTCCATCTTTGAAAAATTCACAGCAAAAAACTCCTGAGATGAAAACACTCTCTTCTGATGAAAAAAAAACAAACAAACGTATTGGTGCAACGTTCCTAGTCTGCAGTATTGCTTTCCTTAAGGAAGAAACTAAATGTTTGTGGAGAGGGTGAGAATTTATAGGTCCATCAAAGTGATGGGGATTGATGTCAAAGATTACTTATTAATCAAAGAAGAAGAGAAACTTAAGCTGAAGTTGTAAAACTATACAGCTTCATAGGAAATAGAAAGGAAAATGTTCTAATTGATGGTCTGAAAAAAATAGGTTGGGGTCATCAGCTCACGTGTTTGGAAATGGCTGTTTTATCTGCAGTGGGAATTACTCATGGTGCCACTCCCTGAACATTTCGTACTCTTTGTAAGACTTACAATGACGGCAATGCTCCTTTATGCAAAGTATCAACACTAAATAGAAATGCAAATTCACACTGTTGGTTAATATTGTTGGACTGGGAGATATGGATATACATGGATGGAAGGCATATGTAAATTCAATGTTTTTTTTGCTCATAAGTGACGCATAAGGGCAAAAAACAGGTAGAAAGGAAGAGAGGGAAACAAAGCTACCAGAAAAGCCCTGTTATGCAAATGGACTCCAAATGAAAATTCATGGAAAGACTGAAGACTAGAGTGGATGGAAAACTCCAGCAAAACTTTCAAGAATAAAAGTCAGTTTCTAAAGAGAAATGGGCCAAAATCATATTTAAGAAATGCATGTTTCTCCCTGCAGGAAATGTCTTCAACTTGTGTCATTACCCAAAAAAAAGTCTTTAAATTTTACACTGCTGTCTGTCAGTGCTGTAACGTTTAGAGGTTCACTTTCTGTATTAAATTTAATAAAACAGTATTTAAGTGTTAGCCGTTATTAGTCATTGTCAATTTTCTATTCTCCAACTGTATTAAAAGGAACCAGCCTCCGATCGGAGAGTAAACCAGCTAGCAGCAGCTTTAGCCACAGTTAGGAAACATATACACATATATGTCAGCCAGCCATCAGAAAGGTCTTCATGGCATAGTCATTTCTTTATTATTTTGTCTACAAAAATGGTTTATGACATTATTTTTTAATAAGCACTATGTTGGAATGAGACGTGTTACTGAAGAATGACTGGTTTAGTGGCCCGGTTGATTGAAGTTGCCTGAGTAATCTACATCTACATTATCTACACAGATAATGTGTCTGTGTTTCAGACACATTATCTGTGTCTGAAACTCAGACACAGATAATGGTGTCTGAGTTTCAGTTTGACTGTGAAACTCTGATAGTGACAAGATAAGAATCCAACACACACAGCAAAAAACAAAAGATTTGTACCGTCATTATATTTCCACAGGCGCCGGCTCGAGCCTCCACCTCATACCACACAACATCCCCATAAACTCTGAACCTTGAGCAGTTGCGAGCAGCAAAGTGTCCAGAGAATGGATCCAAACCAAAGGACTGCATGCTATTGAGATTCAGTCCTACTTGGAGTTTATCTCGGCCACAAGTAAGTTGAACAGGAGGCTCTTTGACTTCTGAAAAACAGATGAACAAACACAGCATTGATTAAAGTTACAGGATGCAAATTTCATAAATATGTTTTAAATATATTTGTTAAAACTGTCACTATGACATTATGGCATAATAAAGATAATCTGTAAAAAACATTGAGTTGCTCAGCTTTCCCCCAGTGTTCCCAGTGTTAACTGCAGAAATACACTGCTCAGTCAAAAACAACCAATCAGAGCCAGTAGGAGAGTCTTAGCGATGTCAATCACCCTTGGTACATGGTGCTCACACCCTGACACTTGCTCATTGTTGTGCTACAGCTGATTGACCACAGCATAGTCTGCCACGAATGCTAAAACTAGTTAGCATGTCCACCAATGATGGAGGATAAGTTTTCTGTAAAGATAAGTTGTTTCCGAGCCATTAACACACTGCGCATTAAGACCTTCTTTCTGGTTCTGATTGGTTGTTTAATACTGGGAGTGCAATGTAAGCTCACTGAGGAGGAGGATCTTGTTGTTTTCACAAATTATCTGTCTCATACCAAACTGTCACAACACGGTAACATCTTTAACAAATATAGAAGAATAAACGTTTGTAAAAGTTACTGCAGCTTCTGTGCTAAAGCTCGCTCACACTGCTGAATTTGTGACCAAGAGGACAAAAAATTACTTGGATAAACAATGTGATTATTGTGGCTATTATGATGAAAATGAAGCATTACCTGTACAGTATGCAAAGTAGCATCCTGATGGCTTTGCTAGTTTGTAGACATAGTAGTGTCCATGGCAGAGTTTTACATAGATGGTGGGTGTAATAAAATGACAGCAGGAGCCACTCCAGGTAGCGCATACTACCTGGAGTGGCTAACAATTTCATCTAACACTTCTGGGTGAGGTTCTGAGATCCACATGGGACTATGTGTCCCACACTTTCTGTCATCGATGCACCTCTCTGGAATCCGGGCATTTTTTTGTTCCAAAAACATTCGATACCAGCCCCGCCACTCAATGCGTGCGTCACAAATACTACCTAACTTGGTGTTGTCTGCTGAACGCCAGTCATCCTCCACTACAGAGTAGTGCTCACAGGGATCGGCACATCTGGCATTGCCATCAGTCTGGATGCAGTCCATGCCTGGAGGACAAACTGCGTCTCCACAGCTGAACTGGACCGACTGGGAGGAGAGACCTGCTCTGCTGTTGGAGGAAGGCTGCAGGCATTCATAGGACCCTGGTCTGTTGGAGCAAATCTGATGAGCTGGGCACGGGGAGCTCTGCTGAGAGCACTCATCAATGTCAACACAGCCGAGGTCTGGAGACCACCGATAACCTCGCTCACAGCAGGGAGAGTTGTTGCAGAGATTTCTGTCATAGCAGGTCAGACCATCACCAACAAAACCATCTCTACAAGCACAAGAGAAGTTCCTTTTGGTGAAAGAGTCGTCTCTTTCTCTGTACTCCAAGCAGGAGGCTTCACCATGGCAAGAATCACAGCTGGTGACCAGTGTTGCTGCAAAAAAGGCAACAGAGTCAGATGTAGTTTTATTACACTTTTCCTGGTAGAAAGTTAATAATGAAAGTGCCAGATTTTACCTGAACTGCTTGGTGTAAACGTATGCAAAGACATGAGCAAAAGCACAAGCCAAGGAACCTCCATTATGGACCAACGCACTGTACTAGTTAGAAAAGAGAAGATTTGTTAAACATATTTACGGTGTTCTGATCTAGAAATTCATGACTTTTATAGTGTACCTCAGTCTTACCTTGGTGACTGAGGTACATGTGAGAGTTCATGAATTCCTCTGCATACTAAAGACAACTCAAAGTGAGGGTGGGTGACAAGTAATAATAGGATAATTATTAATGAAGGAAGTAGACTCGAACCAATTGTTTTGTCACTTTTAAAGTTGTAAAATTATGTCACAATAAGCCCTTTAGTGTATTTCCTTCAATAACAACATGAAAAGGTGTCATTCATTATATCGAGATGTGACTTCTTTATCTGACGTTTCACTACAGTGCAGAGAAGAGGGGCCAGTTTGTCCAGACAGTTTCTGGCCAACCAACCAGGCTCCATCAGCCAGTACAGCTCTGGCATTGGCAGCTTAATTTATTGCTGGCATGTCCCAGTTTAGACCGAACTTTAGGTTTTGGACAGCTTTATTCTTGATTACCTTCGTATATAAAGCAGTTCTTAAACATCGAAAGTGTGTTTGATTGCATCACACATCTTTACAAATCTAAGTGAATTACAAATCTAATCTTTTAGAGAGAAGAGGCTTCTACATACAAAACAAGCCACATTTGATCAGTTTTTCTAAAAAACAAAATCTAACATGCGGGTTGGAATTTGAGTTATTTGGCTTTTTGAATCATATTTCAAATCTTTCGCTAATTAGCTGTTGACATTTGTTCTTTTGTGACTGTTTGAATACTTTGCCTGGATGAGAGCAAACCTTGAGACATCCGAGGAAAAATACTAAACAAATTTTTTTTTTACTTTGTTTGGAAAAATATGTGTTTGAATCACAGGCGTTGTGATTTATCACCAACAATCTATTAGATAATAAATATTTATCATGCGTTTTCCGTTATGTGACTTGTGTGTCCCATTAAATCAAAGTCCTTCATTCAAGGGTAAATTTTTCATTCTGTTTTGTTCAGTAGAGGAAGTGTGACTAATCAAGAGATTCCAATGTTCCTAGAAAAAAAAAAATCACATTTCAAGGTCCCTGTAGAGGAACAAAAATCTGGTGAGACGGAGACTCCAGCTACACCTGAAGTACTGAGAAACCAATTTGTTTTGGCTTGTGACCTTCACCAGGGTCATTAACATTTACACCAGCACAGTGCAAAATACTGTGCAGCAAACAGCAGGTTTCTTCTTTCACATGTGTTCTCAAATCATTAAACTTGTTTTACTCAAAGATAAACTGAGGAAATCAAAAATAAAAGGATTTTTGACAATTTTATCTACTAAAGAAAGCAATCCTATTTGAAAAACTGAGAAATGAACAATGTTTTTTCTTGTTGTCAAAATGCAAGTCTTTAAATTAATCTACATATTATACCACAGCGAGGACTTAAGACACAGACACGAGAATAAAAAAAATTAATGTGTTTATCTGATACAACTTCCAGTAAAAAAATATGTATATCGTCAATCAAAGACATTTATGTATTACTTCACTTTGACAGAACTTCTCCATTCACATAAAGAAAATATTTAACTTTCAAAAACACATTATTTAATGTTAGTTTTTCTTGAAGCATCACTTCCATTTTTCTTCCACTTTTTTAATTCTTAAAATCTAACTTGGTCAATGGAAGACAAAAAAAATATTTATATGAAATGTAAAACACTATAACAAACAACATGGTGTTAAACATCTCCTCAAACAAACTGGAATGTTACTTTAGGTAGATAATACACGTGATAACACATTTAACAGACACAATCTTAAGTGCATGTTTCTGAGAGGTTCCTTCGACTGTCAGTAAAGTGTGTTTTAAAAAATCCCACATAAGACATGATCTGTGTAAACCTAAACATCTCCTCTGCAGGTGGAGGTCGATCAGGTCGGGTTTTAGTCGCCAAGAAGGCTCGCCGACTCCGTCTGCAGCGCCTCTTCCACGTTGTCGGTGTATTTGAAGCCTTGCAGATCAGCTGCGAGGAGAACCTTCAGCACGGCGGGCTGAACCAGGCGGAGAGACGAGAGGGAGATTAAAGGTGACGACTGTTTACTAAATTAATTATCAGCCAAAGACCGAAAGGACGAGAGGCTCACCTGCAGCCTGGAAAACATCAGCTTGACCTTTCTCAGTTTGAACTGCCTTAGCAGGTCCGTCAGCTCGCTGATCACCGTGTAATCTATGATGCTCACATGGTGGCAGTCCAACACCACGGACCTCGGAGGACAGGCTGGCGGACAGAAGGTGGACATGTGAAGACGACGAACTAAAGTTTTTCCAACAGGATCGGATGGAGAAGCTCTTACTCTGCAGAGCCTGAGTGTGAATGATGTGGCTGAGATGCTCCACAGCAGGGAAGCTGAGCCCACTGCTCAACTCAATCACCAACACACCGTGATCAGACACCTGCACAGGAAAGAAAACGTGGTTTATGATTAAAAAATAGCTGCAGCTCTGAAAAAGTTTGAAGGTTTTTTTTCCCCCTTTTTATGCAACAGATCACTGATTATTACTTATATAAAAACGTACAAGATCCAAATATTGCACCATTTTATGAAAGGCATTGGGTAGCCCAAATGTTTGATTTTAAAAGCATCCTATCAGTAACGTCGTTCCACCTTTATCTTGGGTCTGGCCATGGCGTACAGCAGCAGGGCTCCGGAGACGGCCACACCACCGATGATGCCGTATTGCACCTCCCAGAAGCTCAGCAGGAATGTCACCCCGAAAGGAAGCAGGTCCAGCCCTGTGCATGACAAGTCACAGCTTAGCTAAACTGACAGAAACATGGAAAACCTGGAGAATCTCCCAGAGACTCTTACGATGTATCTTCCACATCTTTATCACGACACAGTAATCAACCATAGGAGCCACGGCGCAGATGATGACGGCGGCCAGAGAAGCTTTGGGGATGTAGTAGAAAGCCGGCATGAGGAAGGCCAACGACAGCAGCACGATCACGCCTGCACACGCACAAAGAAGTGGAAAAACAATTGGAAAGTAAAAAAAACAAGTTTTCATGTTTCAGGAAATACAGATAAAGGTTTAGCTTTTATATTCAACTACCCATTGGAGTTTTCTGCTGTTTAACTAACATGTTAGTATTCTTACATATAAGTTTAGATCAACTAAGAGTCATGTTGTAGTTAGAGGGTGAGGACATTTCTATTATTATTATTATTATTATTATGACAGCAGAAAGATGCAGTAACGCAGTCTGCCACAAGAGGGCAGGAGAGTAAAAGGATCAAACCTACTGGTAACGATACCTCCAGCTGGGGTGCAAACCCCCGTCTGAGAGTTCACCGCCGTCCTAAGAGGAAGAAAGGATATTGACGATGTAAGAGTTAGAGTTAAACAAAACGGTAAAGCAGATCCTTCAGAGAGCCAAACACGAACCGTCCGAAGCTGCCGGTGACGGGGTACGCTGACACGAAGGAGCCCATGATGTTGGTCACGCCTATGGCCAGCAGCTCCTGGTTGGCATCGATCCTGTAGCTGTTCTGACTGGCTGAGAGGAAACAGACAAAGAAAAGATGAACTTGATGCTCCATTGTTGCTGAAGACTTTATTCAATAAAAATCATCCACAACTCGCCGCAACTGTTGGATATGATGTGGAAAACCCTTCAAATAAATTCAGGTTTTATTGCTGCATTAATTTAGATTAAGTCCGACATTTAATTAGATCGCATTTATTCAGCGGGATCATTTTTACTTGGTATTGAATGTTTTGGCTCCTGGGAACCTTCATGGCACCATGAACTCTTTGAAATGGCATTAAATTTTAGATACAATGTAGAAAACTTTAGGGTTGAGCTAAAGAGAAAAAAGTCATCATACAGGTTCCTGTACTCTGGATGACAATTAGTAGAGCTATAGTGTAAGAACCGATAAAGGAGCTTACCAAAAGCTTTGGCGATAGCAATGCTCTCCAACAGACCCATGAGAGGGATCACAGCCAGTCCTCCTCCAAAGTCCTGCACCGAATGCGGAGAGAAAGCATGACTGGTCAGCGACACGTGTCAGAGAGAAATGAAGAAGTGAATCTCAAACTTCTGCTTCTGACCTCTACAATCTCTCTAAAAGAGACGACGGTGCCGTTGGACGTGGTGTCCGAGGTGGGCGGGGGGCTGAACGGCGGGAGTCCCTGAGTCGTGTGCCCAGTGATGGTGAACACATGATGTCCAAAAGCGTCCCAGGAAAACGCCACCAGAGTTGCAGCCACGACCACCAGGGCATTACGCACTGATCAGGACAAAGAGGGGAAACGGCTCACGTTGAAAAGTTCAACCAACCGGGTTTTAGCTTTTGTGAAAATGTGAGAGAAGTACTGACTGGTGGCCACAGCCCACACCAGTTTATTGGCGAATCTGGAGTGGACTGATGATCCGTGGTCAGAGCCCGGATGTGACTTGATGAACATCAGTGCGATCAGCAGAGCGAGACAAACCAGGCCCAGGACCACGTCGCCCACTCTGGCCTCTGGGATCTTGTGGAAGGTGTAGTAAACCTCCAGGAAGAACTGGTGGGGGACATCCTGGATTCCCAGAATGTTCTGCAAACGGGAACCAGTTTAACCTCCCACATCACACACGTAAACCAAAGGAGCTTAAACCAGTTCAGCAGCATAATAAACCCAACAATGAGTTTGAACATTCATGCTTTGCACCAACATGAAGTTTTATTTCATACATTTTATATACATACACAGACATACATTCTATATAATCTTATAGCACATATTCAAGGCTCTAAATGCCCTTAAGTGAAAGTTTAGTAATTAAAGTGTTTGTTTTTTGTGTTTTTTAGCAGAACCACCCCCACACACAAAAAACTTTGAATTTTGTCAGTATATGCAAATTGCTCAAATAACAGAACATGAAGAAATATTTTCACTTCATGGAAAATGATAAAACATTTTTCTATGAACAAAAAAAGGACAAAAATAAATTCAAACCTACTTGAAAGTTTATTCAACAAATGCATGTTGAATAAGCGTTTACAGCAGAAAAGTGCCCAAAATGCTCTGTTTAGTTTATTTTAAAAGTCATTAAAATAAATTAAAATTTGGCCCTAAACTCAAATCTGCATCAAAGTTTTGCCAAAATAATTTAAAAACCACAGAGAATATAAACACTCTGGTTTAAACTCGTTGCAGACAGACACCAGCCTTCTGCAGCCCAGAGAGATGAAGCAGGCATTGCAATAAACAAAAATATAACCAATTTCCTGACATGTTATTGCAACGGCTCTTTTTGCTCCTCCTCAGTGCCGTGTTGTTCAACATTTTGTTTTTGCTGTTATTTGTCAGCGTTAATTCAAACAGCTTTTGGTTGTGCGGAGTCGTTATGACAACAAAAAGCTTTCTCATTCTGACGCTGATTAAAAAACAGTTCCTGTATCGTGTGACGACAGCTTTAGAGTCGCACACACAGCTATCAGGATATCACAGGTGGTTTCAGCAAGGCGATGCCAAACCACTTTCTGAATACTGACATGATCCAACAGATTGGCTCTCCTGTGAAAGAGGTCATGATCACATCTGTGGAAAACACTATTGAATTGAGATCATATCATTTTAACTTCAATTCTATTAAAAATAGCAAATAATATTGAATGAACAAAATTTCTCAGTTACTAAAACTGAGCAATTTGTTTATGCATTCTGTTCAAAAACATGATCTTCAACACTTTGATAATTATGCCGATTGAACACTGAGATCACACAGCACGAAGAGGTGTGTTGCTGTTTCACAGCGTGTGTGTGTGTGTGTGTGTCTGTGTGTGTAGCCTCACTTTGACCTGGCCGAAGCCGATGGTGACCGCAGCAGCGCAGGTGAAGCCTTTTATTACAGGATAAGAGATGAAGTCCAGCAGGAATCCTGAGGAAAACAATGAATTGTAGACAGAATCAGTCAGAAACACATGGGAGACTTTCTCTGCTACTTCTGCCAATTTATTTTAGCCACTTTAAACGTGCAAAGAACAAACAGCAAAAAAAAAAAAAAAAAGAACAAACAGCAAAGTTAAAAAGAGGATCTGCGTTAGCTCAAGTAACATCTTTAAAGCTGCGGCGGCAGCATGTCTTACCCAATCTGAGTAACGCCATGGTGGCCTGGATGACTCCGCAGAGGAGGCTGAGCAGGACGGCCCGGTGAGGCTGGCCGCCCACCACAGAGAAACACAGGAGGGACATGATGGCCGTTGGACCCAGTGTCACGTCCTTAGATGTCCCCAGGAACGTGTAAATGAAGCCGCCCATGAAGGCAGAGTAGAGTCCGTACTGTGAGAAATGATCAGAACACGTTTGTTGTGACGAGTAAATATTTCTGATTGAAAGCATCTCAACTCACAAAAACTCTAATGTCCTCATTAATAGGATCAGTTAATTTTACTTTAAATACATGTATCTGAATACATAAATCCTACTCATATTTGTTATATGAGTAACGGATCGCCACATTACAACCACAAACTTCAGTGTATTTTATTGGGATTTAATAAATAATGTGAATTATAAAGCGGCCGGGAGGAGGCCTGGGGGAAGACCCAGGACACGCTGGAGGGATTATGTCTCTTGGCTGGCCTGGGAACGCCTTGGGGTTCCCCCGGAGGAGCTGGAAGAAGTGGCTGGGGAGAGGGAAGTCTGGGCCTCCCTTCTGAAGCTGCTGCCCCCGCGACCCGACCCCGGATAAGCGGAAGAAAATGGATGGATGGATGGATGGATGGATAATCAGAAACGTTTGGCATGCTTTTGTGTTCAGTCCTCTTTAGTACTAAATAAAATCCAGTGAAACCAGTTGTCAGTAGGATTAAATAAACATATGCTCTTTTCTACTTCTTTTCGGACATTTGTTGTTGTTGGACTAATTTGATTCTTGCTTTAATTTTTTTGTTTACTCATTTATATTTGTTTGTTTCTGTATTTTTTATTTGTTTTGCTCCCGTCTGAAATAAATGCTAAAATGCTAAAAAGTGTGAAAGTTGCCATATTAGCAAATAGAGTCCACTTGTGTGTAAATTTATCTTATTATAAAAATGCACAAGTTTGTTAAAGAACATTAGTGAACAAAGTGAATCATGAAGTCCAGGGAGAAGCATGGTGGTGGTAGCATCATTCTGATGCGTTTCCTCAGTGGCGGGAAATAAAAGCTGGTCTGACATTAGAAAAAAAGCATCATGTTCATCAAACTTAACCTCACCTGAACAGGAAGTCCGGCCACTTCCGCGTAAGCGAGAGCCTGTGGTACGGTGGTCAGCCCGACAGTGAGGCCCGCCAGCAGGTCCATCTGCAGGTACCTCACCCTGTACTTGGGTAACCAGGAGAGAATGGGCAGCCAGGACTTCAGGGTGCTGTAAGAACAACAGCGCCGGGACGACTGTCCTCCCTGCAGCGGCCGATCCATTTCTAAAAACCCTTGGAGGCAGAGAGAAGATTAAAAAAGCAGTTCAAAAATCAATCTAAATATTTAGGAATGTGTGTGTATAAGTAGAGAATTAAAGCCCTCACAGTGAGTTCAGGGTTTCCCTGCTGAGCTCGTCAGCTTTGGGTCGTTTGGTTTTCCTGCTGTGATTCCCAGCATTCAGGAAAACACCACACACCTGCTCTGAGGGGATGCATTCCTGTGTAAACTTCTCAAAAGCAAACACACTCCTTACCTTCAGGTGGAACAAAAAAAAAAGAAGCAAAAACAAACAAAACTTGTCAGCTTCCTCCAACACTCCCCATAGGTTGTGCTCAGGTGTGTGTCTTTGACAGCCATTGGATGATCATGTGACAGACAGGTGATATTCATGTACCTGAACATCCTGACTGATTAAAGTCGTGTTAGGGAAACTATCTATAAAGGTATGAGCAAACAAAACGACTAAACTCAAAATGTTATGAATATGCACCCTGTTGGCATTCAATTTCAAAGAAGTGCGATATTAAAATTTAACAGAAATGAGGGCAGACAAATAATACAATAAAATAGAATATAATATACCACCGCATTGTGCTGACTGCAGTCCTCCTCTCGGCACCGTTCATCGGTCAGGCTGTGATTTTTCACATCCACCTCTGTTGAATAATAGCTGTTAAAATCCACTTCTCTAAAACCCGACTCAGACACTCACAGTAACAACTTCCTGTTTTCTTCCAAGTCACGTGACCGCTGTCATGTGACGAGAGGGCCAGTTGTTTCCGGAAGTTTAAAGAATGGCGGCTGGTGTCTCCGCAGATCATAGCGTTTAAAGAGCTGCCGATCTGATTTGTTTCTCGGGGTTTCAGCAGATATTTAAACCCTCATTATGCGGATCCAGTTGCTGTTTGTGCTTGTAGCCTCTTGTCGCGTGTCGGAGTCAAAGAGAAGAAATGTCCTTCTAATTATTGGTGCGTAACCATTTAAAATGTTAGATAAAAATTACACTTTTTGAAATTAAACTGTTAAGGTATCATTTCATTGTATATTTGTACCAGTCTTTCTTTATTTCATTAGCTACACCAGTATCTGTTCCAGCTACTTGTTCTTTATTTGTATTATTATGAGTTTTGTTAAAATCTGTTCTTGGATATCTTTGTTTTCTTTATTTTTGTTGTTGATTGTTTACAAGTTTTTGTTGTTTGTTTTTGTTTTAGTTCATAATTTTTTTTTGTTTGCTGCTTGCCTTTGCAAGTCAGCCAGAAAGTGCAATTTCTGTGAAATGGACTGGTATAAGACCAGCATGCACTGCGGTGAACCAGTGTTTGAAGTTTTGTTTTGTTTTTTCACCACATCAGAAGCAGCAGGAAAGCAAAAAAAAAAAAAAAGATTTTTGTTTATTGTTCGCCAAACTGGATAACTAATCACTAAAACGCAACTTTCAGATTTTGGACATTGGACTTTATTTGCTTGCTTGCAAAAATATCACCAGTCAGCAGCGACTTATTGATTTTTGAATGTTAGATGTTTGGTTTGACAAATCTCTATGTGCAGAGAGCTATGCAACAGTCTTGTGTCATCATCTGTCATGTATTTTATGTTTGTATATTCTTCTTTTCCTCCCCAGCTGATGATGCAGGTTTTGAAACAGACGTCTATAACAACTCTGTGGTCCACACGCCACACCTGCTCTCTCTGGCCCGACGCAGCGTTGTGTTCAGGAACGCCTTCACATCCGTCAGCAGCTGCTCCCCGAGCCGCTCCGCCATCCTCACAGGCCTGCCGCAGGTAACACACACACGCATGCACACACCTGTACCCACCAGTCCCTCCTTTTTGATGTCACTGAGGTTAGTCCCTTGTTTTCAGCATCAGAACGGCATGTATGGCCTCCATCAGGGAGTTCATCACTTCAACTCATTCGACGGAGTACAGAGTCTGCCGCTTCTCCTCAGCCAGGCTGACGTACACACAGGTACATTTAAAAACGGACATCTTATCACGTTTCTTCACTCTGTGTTGCCTCCCTTTGATCTCTTTTTTTTCCCCTGTCAATTCCCACAGGTATAATCGGGAAGAAGCACGTCGGTCCCGGATCTGTTTACCCCTTTGACTTCGCCTACACGGAGGAAAACAGCTCCGTCCTCCAGGTGGGCAGGAACATCACCCGGATCAAACTTCTGGTCCGCAAGTTCTTCCAGACTCACAAGGAGGAAGCAGCCGAGCGACGGCGAGTAAGAGGCGCGGGAACCAGCGGCGGCCCGAATGCAGAGGAGGAGGAGAGGCCGTTTTTTCTTTACGTGGCCTTCCATGACACCCACCGATGTGGCCATTCGCAGCCCCAGTATGGGGCTTTCTGTGAGAAGTTTGGGAACGGAGAACCGGGAATGGGTTTAATTCCTGACTGGAAGCCAGTGTACTACACACCAGAGCAAGTTAAGGTGAGTGGCAATGCTGCTGAAAAATATATCATGATAAAAGATTGTCATATCAGTCAATATCAATAATTGCTCATTAGATTTTTGTTTTTAAATATCTGAAATAATGGCAAACTGGTGACGTGACCTTTCTGTTTCATCCACAGTTTCTTCTCAAGCTGTTGTCCTAATGTTCCTCTTTCACTCCACAGACTGCTTTTTATGTTTATGCTACTGCTCAGCAGCTTGTTGCTAGGTAACAGGTTGTTGCTAGGTAACCAAAGAGTGCGTTAGTTGATGCCACCTGCCTTGGTTTGGCACGTAAAGTCTTTCTTCTGCCTACATCCCCCAGAATGCTGTGCGGTTCTGGAGTTCAGTCAAATTATTGAATATTCTATCAGTTTTGTATCGATATTGATTAGGTGTCTATTTCTATATATGTTGTTTCTGGTTTATTGCCCATCCCTAGTCAGTGGTGTAAGGTTTTCAATGGATTCATAAAATGGATTCAAGTCGTTCTGAGGAACTAAATCCAGAGCGCAGTGTTTCTAACTCTGAACGTCTTCAGGTTCCTCCCTTCGTACCTGACACACCGGCTGCTCGGGCCGACCTGGCTGCACAGTACACCACAGTCAGCCGGCTGGATCAGGGTCTGTTCAGCACCTTCACAAGCGCAAAAAACAAAACAACAACAACAACAAAAGGATGAGGAAGACTAACCCACAATGTCCCTCTGCAGGTATCGGGTTGGTTCTTCAGGAGCTGCGGGATGCCGGTTACGACAACGACACTCTGATCATCTACAGCTCCGACAACGGGATCCCTTTCCCCAATGGCAGAACCAACCTGTATCGGTCAGGAACCGCCGAACCCATGTTGGTTTCCTCCCCGGATCACAGGGAGCGGTGGGGCAACACCAGCCAGGCCTTCGTCAGTCTGCTGGGTGAGAGACGGCCAAATCCTCCACCCAACAGCGGATCACTCACCTCCAATCCTCTCTGGGTACTTATAATTGGGAGGATGCAGTTATTTAACGGAAAACAGTGTAAAGTTATGGCAAGATTGTAAGTAAAGCACTTTTAGAAATTTAAACATGACAGTTTAAAGCTGATCAGAATATGTAATAACTATTTTTTAGACAGGCCTATTTCCTTTAGCCACTCCTCAATGGACAAGAGAACATGCGTCTAGAGTAAGACAGATGTAAATGTTGACTTTCGATAGTCTGGAAATGGGAACAAAAAACATCTGCTTACCTGAAGCTGCCTGGAGCCACAGTCTCAGGACTAATTGAAATGTTTCAAACAATGGAAATTGTGACAAGCTGAGCGGATTAGGACCCAGCCATATCTAGCCACTGTGTCCAGTCTAGCTGTTTGAAGAGAAATGCCAAGAAGCATCCATTTCTGTCCTGTCATCACAAACATTGTCCCAGCTTTGGGATCCACCGCTCTCAGGTACAAATCATCAATCAGAGAAGTTTTGTCACCCAAATCACAAGACATAGATACAAGTTTAGTCTCAATATCAACTCAGTCCAAAAGTGCTGTCACTTTCTTTGGGCTCATTTTGGCCCTTGTGTGGCTTGACGATCTGTAAAAACGTCACTTTCTCCGTTCAATGTGTTTCTGCTGCCACTAGAGGGAGACACAGGAACACAACAGAAGCTGCTCAGCTGCTAAGATGACATGAACTTAATGTCAATATTGTTAATGAAAAAACGTTTATATTCTTTAAAATACACACTGTTAATATTTCACAAGATCAGATCATTTTTATCAGTCAGTGCAAATTATGTAAAAGAAAATGTAGACTAACAGAGAACAGCAATAATAATAATTTAGCAGAATGCACAGATATTGTTAAACAGAATATTAAAAATAAATAAATAAATAAAACATTGTTGCAGATCGGTGGCAAAAGGCAAAAGCTTTTTATGCGTTGCTGGTGAATTTGATCATTTATATTGATCGGTGTATTTGCAGCATTTTGATCAAGCTCTGTGGACGAGTGTTTGCATCAAACCTTTACTGTGAAGGTTTTGTTAGTTCTGTGTCGATAATCATCCAAAACGATGAGCTACGTCTTAATTTGATCCATTGATGAGCTGATTTAATGTTCAGTGATAACAGGTCAGTTTAAATTTATCTTCCATATTTGTCATCCTCCTGTTTCTTTCTGTGTTTCTGCAGACATCACTCCCACCGTCCTGGACTGGTTTTCTGTCCCTTATCCATCCTACATCCTCCCTGAGAGTCCGTCCTTGCAGGTCCTCCTCACTGGCCGCTCCTTGCTGCCCGCTTTGACCTCTGACCCCAGCAGCTGGAACACGGTGTACTCCAGCCAGTCGCTGCACGAGGTCGAGACCTCACTGTCGCTCAGTCAGGAGGAACTCAAAACTCCAGGCCCTGACGAAATACGCTCTGATTTCAGGTGACCATGTACTACCCGATCCGCTCCGTCCACCAGGGGGCGTACCACCTCCTTCACAACATGCACTACCGCATGCCCTTCCCCATCGACCAGGACCTGTACGTGTCCCCGACCTTCCAGGACCTGCTGAACCGGACCAGGCTGCAGCGGCCGACTCACTGGTTCAAGAGTCTGGACCAGTATTACTACAGGGAGCGCTGGGAGCTGTTCGACACCAGGTCAGAGTCCGCATCGTCAGGGTTCAGGTTGAAAACTGACGCATATGGGAGAAATTTGTTTAACACAACTTAACCAAAAAAAATAGGAAAACTAAATCAAGATTTTTGATCTTTAAGGGAAAAAAACTAATCTCAACTTTGAAATTAATTTTAAAAAAACAACCAGAGGCCCACATTTTCTAAAATTGCAGCATAAGGAAAATATAGTTTGTTCAAATTCTGTGCAGCTTTAATGAGAGAAAACGCCCCTCTTTTTCATAAAAGTTAAAGTTAATTTATGCATTAAGCAGCTTCTCTTCTCCAGTGATTTTGAGGTAAATGAAGCAGAAGTTGTTCTTGTTCTAAAAACACTAAAGCATAACGTTGAGCATCAGACGACCATAAACTGAGCCGCTAATTATTCAGTCATCCATCGTTTTTGCTTGTTAGTCTTTCTAACACGTCGTCTTAGGCCTTGTGTAGATGCGATGGTCATTCTTCATCATTTAGGTGACAAACTGTTGCTTCAGAAACGATGACAGATAAATTAATATTGTAAGTGATCATTAGTTTCAGTCCCCCTCCCTGTTCTCAGTTGTTATGTAACATAATAAAAGGAAAAACTTCAGTATGTTTATATAATTGGATTACAACAAGACGGGTAGATCACATATATATATGTATATGTGCATAAAGTGGAGAAAGTATTTTGCTCTTAGCCTTAATAATCAAAATAAATAGGAATTATCATTTCACAAAAATATACGTGTCAGTGTGTAAGGAATCTATACAGATTTTACTTTTTGATATTTTAGTGATATTTAAAACTATTCAGATGTGCCTGAACATTTTTAAGAGGGAACCAGTAATGAACTGGTAATTCTGGCTGTTTTACTGGTACCAGTTAAAAACCTATCAGCTGAGTTCTGGACCAGTTGCAGACGAAGCGAATGGCGTATTATTCGCATTTTTAAACATAGTGCGTTTAATGTTTCATAGATTCAGACTGACTCAGGGTTTATGCTCCTCAAGCAGAGGAACCTGATGGTGTTTTGTTGTGAATGAACCCAGGACCGACCCTCAGGAAGCCAAGAACCTGGCGTCGGACCCGTCCTACAGCGGCGTGCTGGACAACCTGAGGCAGCTCCTGCAGAAATGGCAGTGGACGACGGGAGACCCCTGGGTCTGCGGGCCGGACTACGTCCTGGAGGAGAAGCTGGAGCCTCACTGCAGACCCCTCTACAACGGCCTCTGACTCGCTCTGATGGTATTTTTCTTTCATCTTCGCTGACGTGATATTTTCAAATAACTTTGTTCAGTTGGATTTATATGTTTTGCAATGGAATAAGCTGTAAATAAGAAATAAAACTCGAGTTAATTCTTTACCTTGTTTCAGTTTTTCATTCTGCTTCAACATTTGTTTTTTTGTCTCCCACTAAGACCAACTTTTCATCATCAGGAGTTTCATGACGCGTTCTCATAGAAACCCAACATAATTACAGTTTAACTGTTTGTTTGTTTAATTATTCAGTCTGGCTGACTAAGACTGATCTGCTAATTACACCATTCAGAGGAGTTCATGGCGCTTGACAGAGGAGTCAGCCTGAGTCCTAAAAACGGTTTCTATTGATTATAACGTTTCCCTCAGAGCTCCACATCAAACCCAGACAGAGCCTTTCAAAAATATACTCACATGCTTTAATTTAGCTCACGCTTTGCTGCATAATCACAAATAGAGGATTTTATGTGACGGACACAGTATAAAATTGTCAAGTGGAAGGGAAAAGATGCACAGTTTGCATTTGTTTCTTTCTTTACTAAACCAAAAAAAAAGAGAGAAATTTGGTACTATAAAAGTACAGCGATGCGGTTCTAATTAGGGGGTTGAATACAAATACACGCCACACTTTTCACATTTTTGTGTATGTAAAGAAGATTTAAAAATATGTACAGACGGCACATTTCCTTCCCGGCCTGATAAATAAAAGCCCGATTTAAAAAAAAAAATTACAGTTTGTGCTTGTTGCGAGACAAAATGCATAAAACTTCAGAAAACTGACGTAGACGGACTCAGACGCTGTGTGGTGACCAGGTCGCGCTGCTCCAGATTCATCTGCAGGTATTTTCAGTCCTAATTTGTCCACTTTCGCACATGTTCTCCATGAAACCCACACCTTCCTTTTAAGCTGTGACCTCTTGCCTCACATTTCTTTCAAGGACGACAGATTCATTTTGACCCCTTAAAACGTCAGAAAGAATGACGTCCTCATACCTCACACACAGACACGCGTCGTGATGGCGTGGCTCCAGCAGCCCATCAGGAACGGATCAATTAGCGTCGTCCCCCCACCCCTCCCCCCAATTTTCTACAGACGGATCATCATCATCATCCGCCCACCTTGGCTCTGATTTGACGAATGTCCTGTGTCACGATAAACCTCACCCAGTCTCCCTATATAAGAAACAGAAACTTTTCCAAGATTCCAGCAAAAACAAAGTGTCCGCAGACGAAGGAGCAGACCTGTAGAAGCGCTATTTTTTTGTGCGTAAAAAAAAAAAAAAGGAAAATAACCCTCCCCCCAAAAAAGTGCCAAAACCGTCCTGGAGATGAAGAAGTCCGTCAGGTTCGCCGTGGTGTGCGTCGGAGTGTCTCTGCTCATCTCCTGCCAGTCCGTCGAAGCCTGGTACAAGCAGGTGACCGGACCCAACTACTACTCTGTGGGCCGCGCCTCCGGGCTGCTGTCCGGCATCAGGAGGTCTCCGACCGTCCGGAGAGCCGAGTCCGAGGAGACGGTGATGGACAGCGGGGAGGCGGCGGGAAACAACTTGATCCAAGAGACCAACAGGCAAATCTCCGTCCTGAAGAACATGGTAGGCTCTCCTCAGAGAGCAGAAAGTTCATTTCTGCTCAGAGTGATTACGTAAAATCGTGCTTTTCGCTCAAAAGTTGCCGTTTTGCTAAAGATGGCATGAAAAGTGAAACGTTCTTTGAAATGCAAAGGGAACTCCGATATAAAGCACATGGCATTATGTATACATGTGTGGCTTGCAAAAAATAAAAAATAAAAAAAAGTTAGGGGTTATGCGTAAAGGCGCAGATTAAAGCGCAAAACAAACCGCTGTTCTGCTAGTTAGAAATATTTGGGTTGAATCATATCAGTGAACACACACAAACACTGATTTATTTGTACAGACATATATGATTGAATTTGATGCTGATATTTCTTCGAGATTTCTTTCGAAAGTGACAATGTAAGACAACACCGTGTTTCATTTCAACTTTGATTTCTCTCCAAACTCCAGGCCATCTGCCTGAAGGACATCTCTCCGAACCTGAAGAGCTGCGAGCTGCTGGAGGACGGGACAGGAACCTTCCAGTGCAAGGCAGACGTCTTCCTCACCCTGGACTCCTTGGACTGCCTGTCCGCATGAGTCTGCGTGAATCCTCCTCATCGTCCTCCAAAAAAGAAAGAAAGAAAGAAAGAAAACAGAGATAGAAAGAGAGCAAAAAACCAGAGATCTTATCTGGAAAAGCAGAAAAAAATCAAAACAGAGATGAGGGATGGACGGAGATTTTTGCTTTGATGACGGACTGTGGCAGACTTTGAATGTTTTCTCTTATTTAAAGAAAAATGCTTAAAAAAACATTGTTCGGTTTTGCTTTTGGTTGCAAAGAAAAAAAAATGTAAACAGGGAAAAAAAAACAATGCCAGACAGTTAGATAAAGCCATTTTCATTCCAACCCCTTTGCATAAATGTTCAAAAATGTCCAGAGGTTTATCTGCAGTTTTCCAGAACTCCTGTAAATTACTTTTATTTATTTATCTATTAAAATGAACAAACAAACAATATCAACCTGCTGTTGTCTGAAATTGCTTCACAATCTTGAAAGGTTTGTTTTCGTGTCTGTCAAAGAGGACAGAGTCACATTTATTCACATTTCAGATTAAAAACACACACACACACACACACATCACTGCTTCATCATATAAAAGCACTCTGGGGTGTTTTTTAAGTTTCAGTGAAAGGCTCCGTCAGTCATGGACAAATATTGTTCATTACTGAAGTCGGAGCGCGCTGGCACCGCCGGTCGCTCAGGGGAACCTTCAGAAACAAACTCCGGAACAGATAACGCCACAGCTCACACACGCAGGAGGCAGCGTTTTGTAAATCAGTTTGAGACAATGTGTCACAGGTGGAAAGAAAGGAAATTAAACCCAAGTCAGACGACCTGTGGGGTGTTTTTAATGTACACGTTTTGCTTCTAATGAGCTCCGCCTCCGCATCATTGGTGGCTGGTATTAAGTCAGTGGGACAGTTAGTTAATGGCACAGATTATAAGATGCCCTGCTGCGTTTGGGATCTCGGGCGAACACAAACCCGTGAGCAGTTATACGGCCATGAGCGCCTCATTAGGAGGCTGTGACGCACGGCGCAGAGACACGGTGATGGATGAGGGGGGGAAAAACACACGACCGTATGCATGGGTGAATCCTGTGAGGAGGAAGGTAGAGGACAAACCGTAAATCCTCACCGCGCCTCTCTGTTGTGCTTCAGTCACAAATGCAAAAAGGAAAGCCGGGGTGTTTTGGAAGAATTGCCAAAAGCTTCAGAGCTTGGTTTTGTAGTTGTAGGAAGTTAAATATTAATAGAGGACAAACTTCGTTTTGGTTCATTTCAGTCTTTTTAAATGAAACTTCACTGAGGCGCCGCCGCCGCCGGTGGCTACAGGAGCGACACAGCCTCCAGGTTCTCCTTAATGATCGTCTCCATAACCACCTGAAAGACAACCTGGATGTTGGAGGTGTCGGTTGCCGTGGTGAAGTGGTGGTAGATGAGCTTCTTGGGGCTGTTGTTGAGCGAGACGAAAGTGGCGAGGATGAAGCGTGCGGCCGAATCCACGTCACAGTCCGCGCCTGGAGGGTTGAGCTACAGTTAGGTCACTTTTCTCTCATTAATAACAACAATAACAATTCATTTTCATGGTTTGTCTCTCTGGTTCAGCCGTAATCCCGTCCTCTAGAACCGGTGTGGCTTGAGAGGTTTGACAATCTCTGCATGGAACGCAAATGAACTATGACCCCCCACCCGCACAGAGAAAGTGACTGGCTAATTAAAGTCCTGACTGGAGCCTTAATGGCTGGATGCTCTTTAACAAACTTTCCATTGGCTACAGGATTTTATTGATACAGCTGTTTCTAATGGGCAAGAAAAACCTCGAAGTGTTTAGAAATTGATCAGAGAACGTGTGAAACAAGAACGACAACGTTTCCTTCACAGCAGCATTTTGACAAACTTTCAGCCAAGTTACAGTTCAGTTAACTAATTTCACCAATTACTGTTATCAAACAGATTTTACATCTAAAATACCAATACCTTTCCAGACTCATTTTTTTGTCATCAGATTGTTGACATGAAAACACAGAACATTTACCTGTTTATAAAAAAAAATTTTTTTTTTAATTTAAAAAATCACAAATCATGAACCAACAAACCAACACCACTGGACGTGAGTCAGCTGCATGATAAAGGGCTATTTCACAGCTTTTATGAAGAACTTTAGTTTTTCAGAAAAGCTCTTTCACAGTTTTTAAGTCTGTTAATTATCCCCCATTTTCTTCAAAAACAGTTTATAATCCACGGTATAAAAAACACGTCTAATGGCTTGTCTTGGTGTCTGCATCAGACGCATTTTTGCCAAGTTTTTACATTTTTGCATGAATGTACGCTAAAGTACAATGTCAACACTTTATGCAAAAAGCTTCCTTCTTTACAGAAATGCACATTTTATCTGTTAGGTAACAATACCAACAATGATAACTCAAATTAATAATTTTCCAGACTTCTAAATATTACATAGCAGCTGTGCGATTTGTCAATAAAACATGAAAACCACTTTAGGGTATTCAAATTTTGTCTTAGTAAAGCTGTAAAATCTATAAAAGCTGAAATTTATCTATGCTCAGAACGGAAACAAAATCAGACTTGATTCACGCAAACATATTCTGTGCATCTTCATCAGACAGTTTTATTTGAGGAGAGGGAAGCTGTAATCAGAATCACGAGAAGCAGCTGGACAAAGAAGGAAGAAAGTTTGGAAAGACTTTGCACCTTCAGCAGCAACATCTTAAAAATAAAGATGTTGGGTCAATGTGGCGAACTACAATGAACCTCAAGTTTCAAATGAAAATCTCTGTCTTCAAACTGGTTCTTTTAAAACCAGAGCAAGTTCACTTTGCAGTGCCGATGTTGTCTCTTCACTGCGGATAAACTGAAACGGCTTAGAAGAACGATTAATTCGCCGCGGCTACGAACCTGAGCCAGAACTCGGACTCATCATCGTATCGGCGCTCGGGTCGCTCTGCTGGCTGACCCCAATCCGAGCCGCGTTAGCATTTTTATTGACATTTGCATGAGAGCAGAGAGGACACGGCTCCTGTTGAGCCCACTGAGACACCAAGCAGATATACAGAACCTCCAGAAATAACAGCATGTGGGGACTCTGAGAGCTTATCGTCATCAGCCCCGTCTCTGTGCTTAATAAGCTGCCAAACCGGCTTTGGGTTTATGCATCGCTTTATGGGGTTTTAAGGACCGACGTGTCTGAGTAAACTACTGAGGTGGAACAAGAAGCTTTTTTTAAAATTTATTTATTTATTTATTTATTTAATGCATAAAATATGAGCAGGAAAGGCAGATGGATGCACCGCTGAGCATGTATGTAATGGAGCTAATCAGACACAGAATCAGAGAGTTATTGGTCAAATCTTAGATAAGGAGCTAATCAGACTGCATGATGGGAATACGAGAGGTTTACTCAAAACCCTCTAGAGAAATGACATGATGGGTAAAAGTCAAGGTTAAAGGAAGGGTCTGGATATTTACACATCGGTGCAAAACAAAGTATCAAATGTCACACACGCATGTCTATTTGTTAATATACATTTCTGAGACACCATTAATATCATGTAGATTTCTTAGTTGTTTTGTAGTAGCAAATTAGTGCATTTTGAGCTAATAAAGATCTGCTGAAGGTACAGGCTGCATTTCCTTCTCACAAATATTTAATAAACAGAACATCAGACATTCAAATATTAATTTCTGGATACCTTAGAGTGAGCTTTAATCAAAATACACATTTACAGTGAACACAACATAACTAAATTTCCCAAAAGGCATTTCTTCAATAACGTCAGACTCTAATTTCACTCTCAACGTTAAGCTTGTTGTCTAGACTGAGACTGAAGAAGTTTTGTTTATATTACCAACATACTGACTCCAGGTTTTAAACCAAAGTTTAAACTTCCTGACCAGTTTCCTTTCGTCTGAAGGTTGTCTTCAAGATATTTATTCTTTTTTTTTTATTTATTAATTTGAATTTTGTTAGTTTATTCTTAGTTTACTTTATATTTTGTATTATTTTCAGAGTTTACTTGTAGGTTAATAATTATTGATTTTATTTCATTTTTAAAATTTGTTTCTCTAAGTAGGACAGAAAGAACTGCGGGTCTATTTTCTATAAGTATAGGGACTGGTATAGGACCAGTATGCACTGGGTTTGGGGCCTGTGGTTTTCTTACCAGAGCAGGAGAAGCAGCAGGAAACAATGAAAAGTTTGATTTGGTTATTTGCTTGCAACCTTCAAGTTTTGGACATTGGATTTATTTTGCCTGGGTACCAAACTTCCCCCCAGTGCAGCAGAAGTGGCTCATTGATTGAACTTTCATAGGATGTTTGGTTTGACAAACAATCGCCGCTACGGGCCGGATGGTTGAGACTTTGACCCAGCTGGGTTTTCCAACAGGAAAATTATTCTTAATAAGTTTTGATCAGGTTTTTCTGGTAACAGTTCCATGAAAACCCTTTATGCTGCTTTTTCAATAATACACGTCTCTGAGGTCATAGAGGTCAGTGACATTACAAACATCTATTTTTTGGTCAAACATTGTGCTGTTCGCATGGATGCATAGGGATCTGCCCTACCTTTAAACTGTGGCAGATATAACCGCAGATGCCGTCCTGTGTGCAAGATCTTGTCTTGGAAAAGGTCTATCTTGTTCATGAATAAAATCTGCAACAACAACAAACAGAGAAAGTCGGCTGGAAGCACAGAAACTGAGAAAACGTTGATTTGCAGAATGCCATCTGGGATAACAGGCAGATTTACTATCACTTAGAAAGATTCACCCAAAAATCAATAGCAGTATTGATTTGGCAATAGCGGCACCTGACTCTCATGCATCATGTGAACGCGACCAGCCAGCGGATCGGCGACCACGTCCGTAAATCTGCATCTCTGCCTGTCGTCTCAGGAAAACACTGTCCTGGTACTTAAGGCTTTGAACCCAACTAATTAAAACTGTGACTTTGTTCTACCTTTTCCTCCGCTTGTCTGATCACAAAGTCAAACAGGAGCGGGAAAAAAAGCCCCCGGAAAATAATAAAGGAGCGATAAGGTAGAGCAGATTTTCAATAAACAGGATGCGGAGCAGCACCTAGGTGTGTAATTATCACTGACCAGCCACAGTGACGAGTTAATTGAGGTGGAGGTTACAAATTATCCTGCCACATAAAAAAACAAAAAAAAAAAAAAACACGTATCATTAAACAGTTTTATTTAATGAGCCTGTTAGCCGCCGTAATGTGTGGCCCCACACACAAAGCCGGCACATAAACACGTCACATGCAGGCATTTTAATTGCCCATTCGGCTGTAATGAAGCTTTAAATAAGTTTGTATGACTAAAAAAAGATAAAACAAAAACTTAGTTGGTGTTTTCTGCAGGAGGAAATGTGTAAAACTATGTGCCTGTGATGCGATTAGAAAGTAATCAGGACAGTGAAGTTTTATTTTTGAACTTTGAATATGTCTTTGTTTCCACACAGATTAACCTGAGCTAATAAAAACCGTGTTAGCAGTGAAAGGTTGCCGGAAAACACAGGAGGGTTCTCAGAAGTTGAACTAAGTGGGCTTTAAATTAAACTTAAGTCTGCAAGCTTATTGCTGTGAAGTTTTAATGTTATTACACACAGGAAGCTGGAAGAGAGGTGGGAAAAATGTCACCTTGACAAAGACGAGCTTAAATACAACAAGCTTTTCAATTAGTGCTGAGGAAACAGCGTTTATCAAGCAGCATTTTCCTGTCCGGTCTGTCCAAGAAGAACTTGTAGAAGTTTAGTTCATTTAGATCCTGTTGGCCCTGGATGCTGTCTTGACTCGTTGGATTGGATCTGAGCCAACATGAGTTAAACTCAGGACCTCTGAGTTATGCTAATGCAGGGTCTATTGTGATTGAATCTGACAGCAAAATGAAACACATAGTTTGTTTGTTGTTTTGTCTGGAGTTTCACCCTGTACATATGTGTGGATTTTAGGGATACAAACAAATGAACAATTTTTTATAAATGTTTTACTAGATCAACATTGGTTCCGATCGATTAACTAATAACATCCGCTTAAACCTTCTTTTTAGCATGGCAGTTTGGCCACCATCCAGCAGAGGGAGCCACTGGTCATCGTAAAACAGAGTCAGTTGATGCAGAAACAAAGATGGTGGAGACATCCCAGAACGGGAAAGAGAAACGGTCCAAACAAAGTTCGTTATAGGATGCAAAATTAACTTCATGTGGTTCTGTTTTGAAATAAAAACAGTCAACTCCTTAAGTTTCATCTTGTAGCACTCATTCAGCCGAGCTGCATAACAGAGAACGGCCGCTTATTGATTAATTGTTAGTTAATAAGATTAATTTATTAATTGATAGCTTCCAGCCTTGGTGGATTTCATCCTGGTACTTCAGCTCTCACCCACAATCCAAACCTATGACTGTCATAAACTCTAATAAAACCAAACTAAAGCCCCTTTTTCAGCTGGTCAGGAAAGTAAAAATAAATCCCTAAATTGTGTCAAATTTGAAAAAGCTCATTTTAAAATGTTTTCTCTGCGGTTTTCTTTGCCATCGTATCACAGTGATACTGCCATGTTATTCACATCTGTACTGAGATGTACATTCACAAACTGCAGGATTTCCCTGAATATCCAGGAATGTTTCTGCATCTCCACCATCAGTTTCAGCATCAGGTGTGAAGGAGGAAACAAAGTCTGAATTTTTGTTGACTTGTCAGCAGCATGACAGGATTTAAAGGTAAAGTGCAGCTCTGCCGGCCTGTGCATCGAAGCCTCAGATCTAATCTGATCTAATCGTTTGGTGAATCTGCTAGGATTTGCAACAACCTTGAATATTCTTGTACTTGCGAGTAATTTAACTCAGTGTAGACTGAAGGACTTGGATTTGTTTGGAAGGCTTCTTATAACATTTCCAGCAAACAGTTGCTTCATTAGGTTATTTCTGATGTCATTTCGAATTGTTTTAACATTAGCAATAACAGATTATACAGCAATAACAAATTTTCCTGGACGATAAATTGTCTCATAAATTATTGCGATATACGATAATATTGTTGTTCTGAGCCTTAATTACACACGTTCAGCTTCTCAAAGACCAATAAACTTTATTTCATTACAGAACCCTCAACACTAGTGGAAGATATTTTACAAATCTAAAAGGATCATGTGA
Organism: Poecilia reticulata; assembly: GCF_904066995.2. Lineage (NCBI taxonomy): Eukaryota > Metazoa > Chordata > Actinopteri > Cyprinodontiformes > Poeciliidae > Poecilia > Poecilia reticulata. Next base: position 12,251,714 of record NC_088830.1, read on the forward strand.
TTAATAATTGATTATTGCGACAGGTTTAGTTGACACACACATATCCGAAGCAGGACTTTTCTGAATCAAGGACCTTCACAGCAGCGTCTACCTGCTGCTCGTCCTGGGTAAGCAGATTCAGGTTTGTGTCTTTGTAAACGTGAGGTTGGATTTCAATCATTTTAGAATTAAAATTGAGTGTACTGTCCTTTTCCCACAGCTACAGTATGACTGAAGGGGTTCGCAAAGTAAAACAGACATGATACTGTAGGTTTAAAATGACTTCTCTTTCCCATCCAGAAACACAAAGACACTAATAAAAAGCATGACTATGATGAATAAATATTGAGCAATATCTCTTTTGTTATGGACCTCCAGACTCCACTAACTGTCTGTTAAAAACAGGATAAAACCTTCTCTGTCGTTCTCCACCACAGCTCAGGTTTGATTCTGCTGAGGCGGAGGAAGTGATGAACGGCTTACCATGGAGGTGCTGCGGAAGAAGACGTTGTTGCAGATGGAGGAGAAAAGTTTCATGCTCTCCTGGAGGCGGTTCTGCAGGGAGAAGACAAAATACATCAAACAGCGCTTCAAATAAAATAAAATTAGATACAAGCCCCCTTAATACTCTGAAGAAAACACACAAATCAAAAATGTTTGTTTAGTCAGACACTTTAAAGTTCCAAGAGAATTTAAACAAAATGAGTCAAAACATGGATTAGTTTTTTTGTTTTTTGTTTTGCTGATTATGCGGCCTTGTCGTCTGTGTTGGTGTCATGTGTGAAACCTCGTACCACTGAGGGGTCTTCCACCAGAGTCATGTCGTATCCGCTAAGAGCCACGACAAACAGGACCGCTCGGACGTCCTCGAAGCAGCTGATCCACTTCCTGCGTTCGGTTCTCTGACCTCCAACGTCGTACATCCTGAAACAGACAGAGCAGACGCAACATGCGGAGGTGACTGATGAGCAGCTTTTCGTTTCTGTAAGCAGCTGTATGCACAATCATTTAGGAATGTATATTAGGATTGTCCAGATCCGACATTGATATCGGAAATCAGTTCCATATCAGCCAAAAACAGAGTATCGGATTAGATCGGCGTCCAACTAATGTCTCCACTCCGCAGATACATTTATTCCTTTAATGTTAAGTGGTTATAATGTTTTACCAGCATTTTGGGCTGAAGACGTTAACGTCTAGCTGATGTAATGGTCAGATGCAACCAGCAGGGGGAGTCCAGCGCTTGCGCTAGCTATATTGAAGAGCACCGGAACTTCTTCCTTAGATAATAATAATAATAATATACGATGGAGTAGAAGCACCGTGTCCGGCTCTTTTATTAAAATATCTCCCTTATGTTTATATATATCAGTATATATATAAACACACCTGTAGACTGTAAATGGGTTTATTAACTGTCAGAAAGCTTGTGAGTTTTTTTTGACGCTCCGAATGTTAACAAATTCCATTATAAGCTCCATTGTTAGCGCCGTTGCTAACATATTGCTGTTTCAACGTTGATATTGTGTATGTTTGTAAGCTAACTGAGATAATAATATACGCTGGAGCAGAAGCACCGTGTCCTGCTCTTTTAATAAAATAATCCCCCTTCTTCAGGGCATTTACAAAGACTTACTGGCTAATAAATAGGTCAGTTCTCATACCTGTCATTGTTGACTATTGATCTTTGAGTAATATCACTTGATCAAGCCTTTTCAATCATTCCACACTACAAAATAAGTAGTAAAAATATGTATATCATATTGGATCGATATTGGCATCAGTCAATTGTCAAAACTGCGATATCGGTATTGTATCGGAAGTGAAAAAGTTGTATGGAAACACCCCAATGTATTTATTTTTACGTGAATTGTATCTCAGGAACACAACATGGGAAAAAAGAAGCTGTAGACTTTTAATGTAGAGTGAAAAAGTATTTTCCCCATTATGGATTTATTCTATTTTTGTTTTTTGATCAATCTGATACATTTAAGACTATAGAGTGTAAATGTGACCCTATAACCAAACTGAAATAACAGAATATGGTGCATTTTTAAGTAAAACACATAAAGATTAAAAGTCACATCTAGTCCCAAATCAAACATTACTAAAGTAAAGATTATAAAAACATATTTTTTGGCATGAATAGTTAATTTTATTGGGCTCTTTGTAAAAAAAATGAACTAATATAGTTTGCCATATTTTAGTTTGTTTTTTTCTTTTTGCTGTATTGTTCAATCAGCTGTCATGGAGGCTAAAACATTCTCCTGCAGATGAGAAGATGGTGACATATTTGGGAAGAAAAAAAGCAAACATCTAATGAGATCCACATGGTTGCACCTGCCTTCGTCTGGGGCACATCGCATTGATTGTTAATAGGAGAAAGTCTTCAAAGAAGGCCTTGTTTCGGTTTTATGAAATGACGTTTCATTGTTACTCAGACTTCTTTTCAGGCTGCAGCTGGCAGCAGAAATTGAAACCTGATCAACAACAAGTTGTTTTGGTTTGAGATGCGAGCTTGAAATTTTCCAAAGCATCACATTTCACACATGAAGCCCACACGTAGAGCGGCGTGCCACACACGTCTGCCGGCAGCGTCCGCGCCCTTACCGCCCTCTTTGATTTTCACAACGTGGCAGCACGGAGAGCGAAAAAGGTCAACGTTCTCCAGAAGGATGAAACAAAAAGACGGCAGGAATGCAAGCACGCAAACGGAAAGGGGGAGGAGGGGAACGACGCGTCCGTCCCTCTTCGCCCATTTCCAGAGCCAGATGTGTCATCGCCCACCTTCCTCTTCGAGTGTCTGCGGAGGTAACGCCGCGCTTTATTGAGAGGGGAAATGAACATGTGGAAACCCAACAAGGGATGAGCACAGGAAAGGGAGCGCTCCCAGCATAAATGTCAGATTATAATGGAAATTTTCCACTGAGATGGAAGACAGGCAAAACGCCGATGTGTCATCAAAGACTCGTTCACCTCCCCTTTAACAACGCTACTTTTAAATCTGAGGTATTTTTCTCATTATTATTCAAAACCAACCAGAAACAAGGAAGTCGTTTCTAGTCTGACGTCTGCCTTCAGTTGAGATGATTAAATCAAACAGCAGACAGACCGCTACCCAGACAACCCTGTGCTGACATCGGAACTACGTCGAGTAATTTATAGAGTTTAGAGATCATTTTCAAACAGGTAAAATCTCGGTGATGTCACCAGTAATTGCTGAAAAAGTGAATCCGTCCATCCCTCCATCCTTTTGTCCATCCATCCAGACCTCAACAATTTGAGATCAGAAACTTTCTGCAAGGATGTCATTTTTCCTTATCAGTTGTTATCAAAGTATTTAGAAACATCAGTAAAGTTTTTAGTTCATCGGCTTCTCTCCACCCTCCACCTCCGCCCGTCCCCCCGGCTCCTGTTACTCATGGCCCATAATGCTCAGCCTCATCTGCAGGGACCTGATTGTAATTATCAGACAGCCTCATGTTAATGATGCAGAAAAGATCCCCATTACAGCTACAGGTCAAAGGTCAAACAGAAACTCTGCGCTGCCAACCAAACCACACACACTCACATGTGAAACACATGGAGGATAAAACTCTGATTTCACTTTTCAGTTCTAAAAAGTTGTAATTTAAAGCAATGAATCATTTATTCTCTTTTAATCTATATAACTCTGTATCATCCGTACCTTCGTCATTTGGGCTCTCCTCGTTTTCCGCCTGTGTTTGCTGTGAGTTTCAGAAAGTTGGAATCATTTTTGTTATATATATATATTTTTTTATTTTTTTTTATATAGCCTATATATATATTTAATGCTGCAGTGAAGCGACGTGGCTTGAAACAGGCCGTCTGTTTTTGTTATGCAGCAGCATGATTAATGGCAGATTAAACTTTGATGACTAATGTAGTGTACAAGGATCATCGTAAAACATAAAATGGTGATAAATCATTCAAGTCACGTAAGTCTAAATAAAAACAGTCTTCAATGTTTATGTTGATGTGATCCTATTGAATTATACTGTACTTGTCTGCACATGCACACACACACACACACACACACACACACACACACACACACACACACACACACATCAGCAGCTAATGGGTTAAATACGGTCTAAATGCTTCACAACACAAAGCTTTACGTTTCCATGACACAGATACGGCAAAGGTCTACGGGTTCAAAATTTTTCCAAATAAAACTCTGAAAAGTGTGGCATGTGTTTGTAGTCAGTCCCCTTCACTCTGACACCTCTAAATAAAACCATGTGCATCTAAAGCTCCTTCTCCGTCCTCAAGTCTGACTCCCGCTGGTTTAGGTCGGGTCCGGTTCTGAATTTTGTGTGTCTCCACTGGCGCTGTGCTGCTCGCTCTGTGGAGCGTAAATACGGGCGTGAACGAGCTCGACACGCCAGTGATGTCATTTTGTGCGAGACTGCCAGTTCCTCTGAAATCTCTCTATATATTTGTTCACTGAGAGTTTCCCCGTCCAGTTAACGCTTTCTGAACCACAATTAGACCAGAACTGAAAACAACATGTCTGGACCTCAAGGTTCGATCATAGAACTATTGATTTGTCTTGTGTTGGATTCATTCCGTGGGCCGATCAACGAAGGCGGTCTGCAGCCAATCAAATTGCTTACATGCAAGAACTGGCGAGTTCTGACATGTATGAAAAAAAGAAAGGGAGGAAGAAGGAGAGAAAAAAGATATATGCAAAGAAATGTCTAGAAACAAAAAAATAATAATGAAAAGTCAACACATGAAACTTCTTTGTTTCCAAAGATGTCGGATGACAGAAGAAAAAGCAGACTACCACAAAATAAAATAAACATCTGACTTGTGAATGCAGACAGCCTCATCAGAAGCTAAAACGATTTACCAATCAAGCTGCACCATCAGTCAGCATCCTCAGTCTCAGAAAAATATCAATACTTTAATTTACATTCATCAATATCTGCTGACACAAACTCCGTTATCATATGATTTAGTCGTCACAACTTTTTTTTTGCTACATTCAGTTTTAAGAATGCATTTCTTCCCTTTTTTATTGTTTTGATGCAGATTGTGAAAATCTGTACTTTGGGATAGTTTTATTTTACTCAGGTTGTTAAATTGTATTCATGCTTTGTTGGAGTTTCTAAAACTGAAAAAGTTTAGTTTTCATCTGAATTGGAAAATGCTCAACGAGGCGTCAGAATCACCGCCAAATGAGCTTTTCAGCGTCTGAAATTATAATTCAAATGAGATTTAGACAGAAATAACTTTCATTAACACTGTTACGAGCAGGACGCCGGGTCAACAGATCAATCGAAGACCACCTTACATGCAACAACAAGAGAAGAAACCATCTAGAGCTCAGACAGCAATCTCAGTAAGCGCTGAGATTGCTCTTAAAGCTGCAGGAGAAGGAGTGCTGGGCGCAGATGTTCACGCCGATGAGAAACCTTCAGCATACGAAGCAATAAGGCGGATCCAGACGCCGACCGCTCGGCGTGAACGCAGACCTAATTCTCACAATATGAAACCAGAGCAGGGAAAGTGTTTCTATTAAACTTGAGAGCAAAAAACATTTCGGATTCGAATCTCAAAGAGCAATGAAACCTCCCTCCGTCCCCGACAAACACAAACCAACTCTACACGTCCCTTTAAAACCCATTTGGGGGCTCAGTTTGATATAATTACATTAATTTATGTAAAGCTACTCATCAAACCTGAGGGCTTGATCTTCTTCAATGCGCGCACATCAACCTGCGCGCAGATATGCACAAAGAGCCCGACACAAACACTCGAGCTGCTGCATGTCAAACATCTAGACCCAATTATTTATCTTCTCAAGCAGATAAGAAAAGAGGAAGTGGGAGACGATCCACCTGAGACTTCCTCTGGCTCCGACCTGACACCGTCGCACCGACGGCGTTCAACAGAAAAACATCCAGAATAAAGTAAATACATCAGTGATGCAGTCAGTAAGACTGCCAGGGAAAATCGGCGTCTCTCTGCACCAGACGACAGATCCATTAGCATTTAAGGTGTTTCAATGTTGCCAAAACTTTTTCCGGGGCGTGAAATTTTTCTGTCAACTCAGACGTCCCACAAGTCAGCCACAGATGTAAAATAAGCGTTTAGGTGTCACACGAGCGGCCCAGAGCGGAGTCGCCCGGCTGACAGATCAGCTCTCTACTGCGTTTATATGCAAAACAGAGGCCGTCTGAAAAGCAGACGTAATGATTTTTACTGTCACCGCTTCGCGCCGAGTGTAACGTCAGATCAGGAGGAGAGACAGGTTCATTCTGGAGGAGAGGAAAACTTAGAAACAGAGGAGAAGTAATCAGATTTTTCTGAATGTGATGAGAAGCACAATGCCACGGGACGCAGAGAAAAATAGACGAGTCTGGGCTGCACTTGATTTGATTTGATTTTTTTTTTAAGTTTGCTTTCTGCATGCATACAAATGCAAAGGCATTTGTAAAAAAAATAGACCACTTTCCTTTGGTGCACTTTGTTTTCATATATCACAACAAACGTCAATAAAACACATTAAAATTTGCGATTGTGACGCATGAGCTTCATCTTTCCAAGTTGGTTTTCCTGGAGTTGGTTGACGTTTCATTTGACTTTTCTGGCTCCGAACTCAGTAACTACAAATAATTCAGGCTACACATTTTCACACCTTCTTAATGCTTTTTTTTTTAAGTTTTTGTTTTTTGGCATTTTTCCCTCTTTCCTTCAGTCCAGTCTCTGTACCTGACCATTGCAGAGTTCTTAGAAATAATCAAGGAAAGTGGACAGAAAAATCCCAAAAAGCCCTGAAAATATATGAGTGTGATGTTTTAAAGAGATAGTAAAGATCAGGACTCTGGAGACGCAGGTGCTCTGCGATAATCCCTCTGTTGGGACTGGAATCTCATTTTATGTCATCAAACTTCTGTTTTTCTACAAGTTTAACTAAAGAATTAGTTACAACTAGGCCTGTCAAGATAAAAAATAAATCAATTAATTGCATGCTAAACTAAAACAAACTCAATCATTTTCATTTGCTTGATTTGTCGTTTTTCTTTTTTCTCTCTTTCTACCAAAACTGGTTTTCAGTCTGCGGCTTTAATCTCAACTATCCCTTTTTTTAAAGACAATTTTGCCTACAGAGACTGCATAATTAATTTTATTTGTTGTTTCTGTTGTTTTATTTATTTTGGATATTTAAAATGTCTTCCACTTCCAATGCTTAAATGTTCATCAGAATAAAGTTTTCTGATCTTTAAGAATGTGTTCTTCCATTATTACTATTATATCGCTTGAAAATTGTTTCAAAATAACAATATTATTGTTTATCTCAATAAGTTCTGGGACAATTTCTCGTCTGGCAAAACAATTGTTCTTTTTTTTTTTGATTACTAAATTAGTTCACGATTATCTGAATAATCCATTCGTCAGGATTCATTCGATTAATCATTTGAACAGAAAGCTTGGGTTGATCAGTCGGTTGGGGTTCGTTTGTTACGAAGTGTGGCGATGTGGGAGCAGCTGATCGATCACCGATGAACAAGATCTGAGCTGCCGCCCCGATAAGAGCGAGCCGCCGCTTCCCTCAAAACCGACGACTACTATTCATTTTGACATATTGGCGTATTGAATCTCAGCCTCACGTCTCGGGCTAATCTCCAGGCTGTGGACTGAGATAAGAGGGAGCTGCAGGCGGAGAGAAGTGGAGAAAGGTGGAGCAGACGGGGGCCTCTACCTGAAAGTCAGGTGGTTGACTTTAAACTGGGTCTCTATCACGCCCGTCGTCCTCAGCCGCACTCGGAGGACATCCGTCTCTGTGGGCACGTAGTCTGCAGACGTGAGGCGGCTCATGTTCTCAAAGAAACTGATCAGAGAGAGAAGAAGAAGAAGGTTAAAAAGAACGGAGGGCGACGAGGAAAACAACTTGCAGTCAAACTGGAGATCAAACGAGAAATCAGTCATTGGCGCATTGTGTTTGTCCTGGTCGTGTCGGCTGCCAGTTAGTGGGTTGGGTGTGGATGATAAGGCGGGAACCCCCCCGGCGGGCTCATCACGATGAATATTCAGAGTCATTTACCATAATAAACACACTCGGGCTAAGTTTCCAAACACTGATTACCTGCTGCTAACAACACAGCCGGCGTGATCGAGTGTATCATGAGCATGCACACACACTCGGTAAGATCTGGTCTTTTTACACACACGCACGCACGCACACACGCGCGCGCACACGCACACACACACACACACACGCACACACACACACACACGCACACACACACACACGCACACACACACACGCACACACACACACACACACGCACACACACACACACACGCACACACAGAGGCATCTCCACCTATGTGAACTGACTGTGACATTCTCAGCTAGTCATCCTGAATCAGTTTCTTGGACAAAGACAGACGTCCTGCTGTTTTAAAAGGGAAAAAAGAAAAGACACTCGAGTTTGTTTGCTACTTCTGTTGATCTGAGAATCACTTCGGGTGTCAGAGAGATGTTTAGTTTGTTAAAGATGTTTAGTTTGTTAAAGATGTTTAGTTTGTTAAAGATGTTTAGTTTGTTAAAGATGTTTAGTTTGTTAAAGATGTTTAGTTTGTTAAAGATGTTTAGATTGTTAAAGATGTTTAGTTTGTTAAAGATGTTTAGGCTCAGCATTGCTTATTTATTTTAGTTTTTTTAAATGCCAGCATTTTTTAATACGTTATAGTTGGTGTTCAGATATTAATCTTCCAAACTTATAATGACACATAATTATCTTTAAAATTTCCTGTCAACTTTAAACACTTTTTTAAACCTTGTACCTTGTAAACCTTGTATATTTACTGTTGGCCCTAATAATTCGTCCTGTTTTAAATATTAATCTGCCTGATGATTCATGAAATGTCCTCCATTATCCTTCTCCACACTTTTCCAGATTTGGGAAATCTTGAAATCAAAATCTATGCTTTCCAGGGTTTTCCAAGACTGCAGAGAATTTACCTACAAACACACACCAAGTTTCAGACCAGAGTCTAGAGATGGACGTGTCAGCAAGGATCCTCACATGCAACACACAGTGTGTATGTGTGTGAATGTGCGTGTGCGTGTGTATAAGGTGATGGATGGTGGTTCTCAGTGGGAGCCAAGGGGCCTGTCGGTGTGGATAACCCCAGAAGCGAGGCCTCTAACTGGGGCAGAGGATGAGAGCAGACGGCCTCCTGGTGCTCCTCAGTACTTAGCTGCCACCATATCACAAACACAAACACACACACACACACACACACACACACACACACACACACACACACACACACACACATTAACACACACACCATTTCCTCTACAATTATATTTTGCTTTCACCTATTACCTATTCCTGTTTATATCAACACATAGATTCTACGGCTGCTCACTTCAGTAAATAACATAGAAAAAGATGCATTGTTTAGTGTCCACTTCTCAACTATTGTTGGTCTAATCCAGGCTGGTACAGAGATCTGCAACATGCAGGATCTCTTCTCTGACTCTCTGTCACTTTGACCAAAAATGACAGAAAAATCAGTTTCTTTTTGAAGTAAAAGTAAAAAGTTTTAGCTGTAGTTGTATTGCTTTTCATGCAATATCATCACGGAATGGTGCAAAACCTTAAAAAAGGCTGCAAACCAAAGGAGTTTTTATTATCTGAATTGAAAAATATGTGTATTTTTTGTACAATTTTGGTTGAATTACTGCTCTGGGTGTGTTGTTCTTTCAGCAAATTGCATTGTTTTTAGTTTGTATACTCCAGTTATTGTTAATCAACTACTAAATTAGTTGACGATTTTTCAATTAATCAAGGTTAATCATATTATCCGTTTTAGCCCTAAACACATGGCACTTTTTCAGACATTTAATGTAAAAAAAAAAGAGGAACTATGTATCATTTCCCTTTCTTTTACCCACTTATGCTTTATCTCACTAAAACACAACAAGACAGTTTTTGTTTGTTTGTTTGTTTCGTTTTGTTTTAAAAAGATCTCTAAAATCCAAAACACTTCCGCGGTATTTGATCCCACTTAAATCAAGTGGGATCAATTAAAGTCGCTTCACTCCCATGTATTTAAAAACCGAGAGCCGGGCTCTCCAGATGCTGACTTCAAGTGACAGCCAGCATCAGCTCCTCTGCTCCGCTAATTAGACCCCCGCTTCTCCTCCGCTCAGCGTGAGAAAATTACTCACTACAGCGCCGAGTCGTTCAGCTCGTACTCGTAGCCGCGGGCGGCCGCAGCCCTCACCCCCTGGTCGGCCCACAGGGAGGACAGGGCTCGGCTCAGGAAGGGGAGCAGCACCTGCTCCTCGTCGAAACACCGCCCACACGACAGGACCGAATGGGCGTGGACCTGCGGAGACGAGGAGACAACGGAGGCCAGATGGGTTATTAAAGAGGTAAAACACTGGTGACGGTGGAGTTTATGAGTCTGCCTCCACTTTTTAGACTCGGTAATAATCAGTGAAGGTGCATGAAATGAATGACTGAGCGCACGAACAGAGACGTGAAAGCGGGCAGACAACGCCCTCTGCGACATTTATTAGAGGAATTACGCTGGCCGTCATCTCCCAGCAGGATGTGCGGGGTGGGTGGTGACAGGAGGAGCTTCGACAACTCAAGTAACAAAGTTGAAATCAAATCAAACCTCGCACTCTCACCACCCACCCGCTTCCTCGGTTTCAGCTGTTTTCCCGGCAGATTGAGCGTCGACATGCCGCCCTCTGGTGGCTGACTCTGTACAGTGCAGGCACGACTCAGGTAACCTATTAAGCCTCTAGGGATAGGCTATTCAAACCATGTTCGTTGCATTTCTTTTTGCACAGAATCATTCTTTGATAATTACATTTTATTCTGCTCAGTTCTGCCTATTTTGAGCTCCTTTCAGAATGAGCTGTTTTTAGGGCGTCCTGCCACTTTAAATCCAAAATAAGCTGCTGCCGACCACGCCCTCCAACTCTATGTTCACAATCACATGTGAAAATGGCTGCAAACAGATGCGCAACTATTCAACTGAACAACTTTGAAAAGCAGAAGAGAAGCCTCCTGTACAACCAACAAGAATGCAGCAAGTGGTTTCTGGATGGTAAGTCACTGTTGGTACACTTGTCTTTTCCAGCTGACCAAATGTGCTGGATCTCAGCTTAGGTTGCTAGGTAACGGCACAGTGGCCATTGATTGCGACTCAACAGTCTGGAGGTTTTTGAAGAATCCAGACACCAAACAACATTAATTTATTGCCACAAAATGTCTGGGTGTTTTTTGTAAGTCGTCTTTTTTTTAGATGCAGCTGAGACCCAAATGGGAGAACAAAAATGTGCAAAAAGTGCATTTTGCATAGTAGGTCCCCTTTAAATTGGAACCTAAACTAGAAAACCAGACAAGGCAGGGGGATGAGAAGAAGGCTACCTTGTTCCTGCTGTTAGCCAGGTTGATCCGGAGGACGCCCATTCCATGGAGGACAAACTTCATGGAAGTCAGGAGGTTATCCAACACCGCCGCCTGCAAAACAAAATCAGTTCATCTAAAACTTCAAAAAGTTTAACTGTGCTGTTTTCTTAGATAATTTTTACAGATGATTTGTTTGCAGCACGTTCTCTTTAAACTCATACTCAGTGTTTAATTATTTGTCACATGGTCTGTTCAGTAGTGATGACCGTACGGACAAAGACTTGGGTCAGTCCAACAGTAGGCTAACTAAAGGAAGTATCCAAATTAAACATGGATTGGAAAATTATTCCAGTATAGTTTGTCCCTGCTTCCCAATTGCAACATGCTGTTGAAAGAAAACTATAAAAAGTCACATTTCATGTCATGTTGGGGATTTCAGCACACCGGTGGAGGAAACATGGGGACAGAACTACTAGGAAACCCTTATAGTATTCATGTGTTATAATGGCCTAGTCAAAATCCAATTGAGAATATGTAGCTTGATTGAAAAACTGATGCTCTTAATTTTGTAATAATGTTTATAAATCATGTCTGATTTTCCTTCCAATCAAGCATTACTTTGTGTTGATCTATCACCTTAAATCCCTACATTTAATGTTTGTAACATGACTTAATTTTTTTGTTTTTCTTCAAATTGCACAAAGTATTAGCAAAAACTTTTTTTCCGCAAATAACACACATTGAAAGGAGACGGTGAAAAAAATATGATTTTGTAGTTTTAAGAACATTAGCTGGGATTTTATTTACCTTTGTTTGATAACAACAGTATAAAGTATCTGACGTTTCTTCCTCAAATATGATGTGAAACTGCTGATCTCACTCAAAACATTCATCTGGATGACGTGGATGTGGGTTTGGGAGTTCCTGTTTGGGATTGTGACCTTATGAATTTGACTCCACTGAAACTGAGCAGCAGGGCAAAACAGAAACTAAGCGATTATTAATCACAACACAGATCTGGTTCAAAGCATGACCGGCTTTTTCTCCCTTTTTTCTTAAGATAATTATATATTATATGATTATATTATATTTTAAAGGCGTTTTAAGTAATAACTGAGACCATAAGCGCGACAAAAATCTCCAGTGGGGAATCCGCGCCCCCTGTTGGACATTACACCAACTGCAGCTGAAATCTACATTTTGAACTGCTCGGTTTTCAGAGTCAAAGTTCAGCTTTAATAAATAATCTATGATCGTAAAATGACACAGAACTTTGTATTACCACAGCCTACAGCTGTTCTGAAAAGATAAAGCTTAACTGTAGAACTAAAACCAAGACATTTTGAATTAGGCTCATATAATAGCGCTAGATGTTTTGGCCAAAAGTGTGAATAATCATATATCGGTTATGTTAAAGAAAGCTGCACTAAGACTGATTTTAGGATAACTGAGGGATGTAACAAGACGCAGGACAAAACTAGTGAAGGAGTGTGAATACTTCCTGGTGGCTCAGTAAAGATCAATTTAAAGTTCAGCCTGATCAGTGTGCTTTATAAGCGTTTTATTAATCCACCCTGACTTCCGCTGCGCTCTCAGTGGAACATGTGAGGCGGGACAGGCGGGCGTTGTGTGAGTGGATTGGAAACATTTTGTGGCAGCGCTGAGTTGGTTCCTGTTGAAATAAAAGCCTCTTTGTGCTTCTTTCTGTCTTCCTTTGGCTTCACTGTTATCTCTGTTAGAAGAAAAGAAACTAAAGATCTCCACAGAGTTGGTTAGATTAAAAATCCCTGCTTTCTTTAAAACACTGAAATTGTTATTTTTGAGACTATGAAGTTAAAGATGCTCAACAAATAAAGTGTAAAAACTACCGCTGATGTTTAACTTTCACTGGTTTTTGTAGGATCGCTCACAGTTTGTTTTATCATTTAGAAAGAAACGCAGCAATCGCCTCTGATGTTATCGGATTCAGAGTTCTTGTCCTCGTCCCGTCTCTGTCTTTGTGGTCTATAAAAGTCCAAAATAAAAACAGTTTCAGAACTGAAGGTGAATAAAACCAGATAAAAATAGGAGAGAAGAGGGAGAAGTAACAATGTGAAGCAGGTTGTTTGATGCAGCGGCCTCCTCGAGTGAATTCCTGAGTTTATGTAAATGTTGTAAATAGTTTCCAAAACCAAAACAAAGAGAGGAAGTTCTCGCTGTTGTGTAAAACTGGCAGAAAACGACAACTTTAACTAAAGAGATTACTCAAGAAAAGACATGTAACAGATCTGCATATCAAAAAATACTGAAGTTTTCAGGAACTTGGTTCAAATTATAGCATCTCTTTTTGGTAAAGATGTGTAACTCTGACCTTCGTAGTCCTTCAGACACTTTAAAGCTTTACTTACTGGCTGATTTCTTCAGATAATGTTTCTATTCTTGCACACAAGGTTCTTCCCTCATGACGCCATCTATGTAAATTTAGTTACTGATACATATTAAATTTTAGTCAATATTAAAATGATTGAGATGCACAGGTGGATGTTGTTGCCTTCTGTCGGTGAGCTAAGAGCTATAAATCCATCATGCTGAGCTCGGCCTGTCACAACAATCAATAAATCAGTTAATCGCATGATAAATTAAAACAAACTCAATAATTTCCATTGGTATGATTTTTTGTTTATCTCTCTTTTTTCTCTCTTTCTGCCAAAAACTAGATGATAAAAGTCTTCAGTTTGGTTCTTTAGTCTCAACTTGCCCCTTTTTTGAAGGACGATTTTGTTTACAAAGACTTCAAAATTCATTTTATTTGAATGAATTTTCAAATAATTCAAATAAACATTGATGCTCTTGCATCATTGATTTGCCATTACCGTTATATTCCTTGAAAATGGTCTCAAAACAACAATATCATCATTTATCGTAATAAGTTCTGGAACAATTTATTGTCCAGAAAAATGTGTTATCGTGACGGGTCTGTGCTGAGTCATGACTTCCTTTTACCTGCATTTATTTTCCAGCTGATCAAGCACCGCCAGGAGCCATTATGTGCTTTCCCTAAACTTTTATTAGCTCTACCTCACCTGAGAGCACAGAGTAACGCAGCACCTTCCTTTCTCTGATATTTGTGTGTATTTATTCCTGGAGGGAAGTCGTTCAGGTAGAAAAGCACATTTCTGACCTCCTCTTCCTGCTGCGTTTGAAATCCCTGTGGGAACTCTGAGCGTCAGCAGAAAAGCCCTGAGCTTCATTACAGCAGCGTAATCTCTAAATCCATCCACCTACAGTGAACTATTGTTCTGCTGCAGGTTTCTGCTGGGTCTGCCTCTCTGAACACAGAAAGCGACCAGCCATTACGACCTGGATTGTGTCAGAGCATTTCCAAAGAAAACACAGAGAAGAATGCGGATGGACGGGTTACCGCCTGATATTTAAATATCAACCCCAGACTGTAAAACATGTAACGCATCATGAGAATGCAGGGAGTGTTGGAGGAAGAGAAATAGCTATAGAAAAAAAATGCAAGATTCATTAAATTTTTTTATTAAAATCTGTATTTTTGTTTAGCAAAGTTTTTTTTTCTTCAGAATTAACACACTTTTCCATATTCAGCTTCTCAAAATTCTCGAGTTGTTTATGTTTATAAAAACATTTAAAATACTCAATTAAAACAAGAATTTGATGCAGGAGATGTATATATAGTAGATGGGATGGAAGGAAGGAAAGAAAAGGTGAAGGAAAAGAGAAAAAGAGAAATGAAGGTAGGACGTACGGGAGGAAATAGGTAAACTGAAGGAAAGAAGGATAAAAGAAGAAAGGAAGGAAGGGAAGAGGACGGAGAGGGGAAGGAAGGACACGATGTGCTAAGTAACAAAGTAGGAAAATAAAAACATTCTTTTATTTTCTTAATTTAATTTTCTCCGCTGACCCAGACTGTCTAGGAACGTCGCGTTAAGCACTTAACTCAGCAGATATTTTGGACTGAAGATTCTCATAGTTGTGGTATTTTATAAGCGCTGCCAGTCTGACACAAAGGCAGAGTTATGTGTTCAGTCTGACCCAAAGCCAGAACAACAGCATGGCCTCAGGCTTCAAATAAAAGAGGGATGAAACAACAAAGAAGTCTCTTCCAACCATTCCTCTCCTCATTTCCCTTCAGCGGGCCATCCGGGTCCGTGAAAGTTTTATTGCAACCCAAAACACAAATTAAAGGGCAACAACGAAACCCGAGTCAAGAAGCTCTGCCACTCGCTGTGGGATGAGACGTTCGCTGACGGAGAAAGATGTGTTTGAGCCAATCGGAGATAAAGACACAGATGAAACAATGTCCACAGAGGTCAGATAGAGAGCAGTGTGTGTGTGTGTGTGTGTGTGTGTGTGTGTGTGTGTGTGTGTGTGTGTGTGTGTGTGTGTGTGTGTGTGTGTGTGTGTGTGTGTGTGTGTGTGTGTGTGTGTGTGTGTGTGTGTTTGCTGTGGGAGGCTGGGTAGGTTCAGGAAGGGAGGGACCGGCCTGTGGGTTAGTGTCATTTTCCCATCTGAAACTAAGGGCGTCAGCGCAGAACAAAGGCAGTGCTAACTGACACCAGAGAGGACAAAGGAGCGGAGCGGCGGTGTGTTAGCGCGCGTGTGCATGCTTCCACAAGAAACATTTATTTATAAAAGTGGCTACTGAACAAACAGACGGGGAAACGTCTAGAAGAAGCTGCTGACAAATAGTCCGGTTTCTGAAAAGTGCTTTACTGTATTCATGTTTACTGCAGGGGCTGCACAGTAGAGCTGTTGCCTTGCAGCAAGAAGGTTCTGGGTTCAATTTCTGGCCCGGGTCTTTCTGCATGGAGTTTGCATGTTCTGCCTGTGTGGGTTTTCTCCAGGTACTCTGGTTCCTCCCACAGTCCAAAAACATGACTGCCAGGTTAATTGGCCTCTCCAAATTGTCCCTGAGTGTGTGTGTGTGTGTGTGTGTGTGTGTGTGTGTGTGTGTGTGTGTGTGTGTGTGTGTGTGTGTGTGTGTGTGTGTGTGTGTGTGTGTGTGTGTGTGTGTGTGTGTGTGTGCATGGCTGTTTGTCCTTTCTGTCTCTGTGTTGCCCTGTGACAGACTGGTGACCTGTCCAGACCTCTTGCCCAGAACATTAGCTGGAGATAGGCACCAGCAACCCTGCCAACCCCACTAAGGGACAAGGGTGTAAAGAAAATGGATGGATGTTTACTGCAGCATCACTTTTCAGATTTATTTAAGCATTGTGTGAAATTCTAAACAAAAAAATTTTTGAATGAAAACTTAAAAAAAAAATGTTTTTCATAAAACATATAAAATAGTCACTAAAATCAAAATTTGAGTTTCCTTCAAGTTTATAAACTGCGTTTACATTAACATCTGTATTCACATGAGTATCATGAAATGCTTGTAAACCAACCACAAGCCAGCATCTTTTTGAGTCAACCTGAGGTAAAAACACAGATGAAACAATGTTCACAAAGGTCAAATAAAGATTTAGGCACGTAGACGAAGTTCAAACTGGGAATCGAAACGAGGAAGAGGGCAGGATTGCACGGAATAAGCATATTTATCTTTAAACTGTAAATAAACACTTTATTGTCACATCCATCCCAATATGGCTGCCATGTAAACACATTGGATTTGGAGTTAAGGGACGTAGCTTTCCAACTTCTCACCTCTCACCGAAGAGGATTTCCCAGTTTATTTTTCCAATATGGAGCCTGGAAAATAGCTTTCAAACAACATGTAGTGTTGATACGTAGGAATGGTATTTTTATGTTTTTTTTTTTCAGTTCAGTTTTTATGCCTTTGTGAGGAGAATAGCCCAGCTGAATTGTCATTTCCCTGAAGATGGCAGTACTTGGAAACTTCAGTGAGGTGGCATTGACAATCAATGCCAACAGGAAGCAGAGGAATAAAGAGGCCGGATTCCAGATGACCGAGTCCCAGAAACAAAAACGAATGTTAGTGAGACCTTCCCCAGATGAACCTCCCAGAAGAGGAATCAGCTGCTATGTTTTCAGCGGGTAGTTTAGTCCAGCCGTCCGCATTTGGATACCGTGCAGAAAACATTTGAAGTGGTTACTGTCTCTCCCTTCAGAGGCTTACACAATGTTAAAGTGACAAGAAACACGTCAAGCAAATTTCCAAAGGGCTGACTCACATGACGACCAGGAGCAGACGGGAGGTTCATTTTGCTAAACAGCAACGACAAAACTGTGAACTGAACCTTAATCGGGGGGGTGTTTTAAGCAAAAACGTATTTTCCAAAAACTCCTAATAAATTAGAAAAGTTGCACAATTAACGCAAAGATGTAGCAAAACTCAGTAAACATTTCTATTAGATGCTAGTAGAAAGACTTTCTCGTTTTGCATAATGACTTTGAATGCTATGAAGCGCAACATGTTCTCTACATGATGTTGACTGATCCTTTTATTTGCTTAAAAAGTTTCCAAAATGAGAAACTATGATAAGCAGAACATCCTCAACATTAGAACCTCTTTCATTTAAACTTTACTGCAAAACTTTGTTTTTTTAATTACCATCTTTCATTATTGACTATTGTATGGTAAAGTAATCACACCTAGTGAATTCTTCACTTTTTTTTTTTAGGTTTTTTTATTGGGCTTTTACGAATCGCACTCCATCTCCACTATGAGTTACAAGATGGGAATGACTGTGAGGTAATGACATAACATAAAGCTAACAGGACCTGACGTTGGTAACGAGTTGAGTTTGGTGCACAAAATGTTCCTTGTAGCACAGAATGTATTTAGAAGGCCTAAATGAGGAGTTCAGACAAGTCCAGGGAATTACCCAACACACTTAAATTACCTCCTCAGGTGAGGGATTTGGTAGCCACGTCCCTTTGGTTCCACAATCCCGACCTCAAGGTGTGAAAGCACACACGCAATCCGCGCACACATGAGATCAAGGCTCATATGATCGAAAGAGGCTGATGGCTTAGTTGAAAACAGGTGAGTTAGAATGAAAAAAAAAAGTTGGGAGGCATGAAGAGCAGCCACTGTAAGAAAGACCGAAATGATAAGTGAAAACAGAAAGTGCTGTGTGTGTCTGTATGTCGAACCAATTCCCCAATTCCCTTTACCCCACCCTGTCCCTACCCCTGGAATAACAGAGGAATTTGGTTCCCATTTGCGCTCACACACACACACACACACACACACACACACACACACACACACACACGCACACACGCACGCACGCACACACACAAAGAAGGAAAAGCAGATGTGAACTAAAACCACTGCATACCAGCTTGAATCTGTCTGTCATGACAAATCCTCCTCTCTTCTCCCCCCCCCCCCCCCCCCCCCATCAGGAAAACGAGACTTCACCTCAGCTTCCCTCCGATCTGCATCACTGTTTCCTCATTTAAACAATCATTTTTAACACCACTCTGCGCCGGCACGCTGCATCCTCTGCTTCCTCTGCTGAGCTGCAGCTCTTCCCTCAATGAAAGCTACATTGTTCTACTCAAGTCACGTTTGCTTTGTAATATTTCTGTTCAGAGATTGGCTGAGGCTCTAATTTCAGTTTCAATTGGAGCAACGCCCCCCCCACACACCCCCAGCAGCTGCAGCATGATTAACCTATTTTTTAAATCATTAACTAACTTCATAGATAAACCAGTGAGCTCACGTTGGATGCTTTCAACTGACTGCATTACAAAGCATGTTTACATAAGAAATTGGCTCTGGTTAAATCATCTGATCGATCGGTTTCATCCAGTTTTCAATAATAACAGTCAGCTGATTGTGTAATTTTGAAACTCAATGCAACTTTGGGGAGATAATAACTTGGCCAAATAAATAAATCTGCACTGATGCAGCTTACCTACTACATTTAAATGAGGTGTTAGGCATGCATGTAGGGAAAAGCGTGCAAAAGTTACATAAGTCAATAAAGAAGCAAACGGGTTTTTATGTTTGAAACACTGGAGCTGTTTGTTTTACGCAGATTTGGTAGAAAAAAAAGGAACCAGCGACGTGCTAAAATGCTGACTTCACAAATTAAAAAAAAAAAAAGCCAGATGGTTTCAAATGAAACTCAAATAAATGAACTTTTTAAAGATCTGTTTGTACTGCTTGACTTTGGTGAAGATTACTGAGGAATTAGAGGCCCTGAGGCGGGACAGAAGTCAAAGGCTACTTTATCGTAATAATTTCATCATCTGATACATGTTTCATGACTGTCTTTCTTTTCACAGCAGACTCATTTTCTCGCTGATACAATGTAGATATTGGGCAGAAATCTGCTGAGTAACAAAAGAAACACAAACAACCCCAAAAAAAAAAAAAGAGAGAGAGAAGACATCCAGCAAAGGAACATAAAACTGTCCCACCACCAGCAGTCTGATTTTGATCAAATCAGTCAGAAATATTAGAACAACCTGGCAACCCTTTGCGTCTCAAAATGTTTACTGCTTTCTGAATCAGGTGAAGCTCCAGGGAAGGTGAAGTCCCTCCCCTGTGCGCTGACGGGTCCCTGTGTGTGAAAGGTTCCCACCTTGAAGCTGCTCAGCTCCTGCTCGGTGAAGCCGTTGCTGTGGATGATTTTCATCTGTTTGACCAAAGTGCTTTTCCCACTCTCTGCTGCTCCTGCAAGGAGGGTAAACAAGAGTTCTTACTTCCACATTTCAACCGGACACCCGGGGATTATTTAAGCGCCGCCCGGGTGAAAGTTGCTCTTGACAGTCGGTCTCACCCAGAATGAGGATTTTAACCGCATTCATCTCCCGCTTTGCGTGTTCGCACAGGTCTCTGTCTATCTTGGCGCTGTTTATCTTCGCCTTCTTCTCCTCCTCTGTATCTTCGGTCCCGAGGCACAGTCCCATCCTGAGCGATCATCTCCTCTCCGACCCAAACGGACAGAGAGGAAACCTATAACGCTGCGAGCTCGTCACTCGCTCCAAAAGAGATAAACAGAATAAACTTCCCAGAGAAGTCAAACAACTCTGATTAAAGTTTTTTTTTTTTTTTTTTAAAAAGGGAAGATGTCAGGCCATCTTGCAAGATTTCCACACTCCTCCTGGCAGTTGATCGCCAAGCCTTCAGGCAAAACTGTTTTCACGCATGGCTCCGAGCGCTTTCTCCGCCTCTCAGCGCCAGATTTACTCTGCGGTTAAACCCCCCCCCCAAAAAAAAATAACAGACCCAGAGCCGAGCTGTTCCTCCGCAGGTCAGCCTCCTGCTCTGCCCAACAGAGGAAAAAGAGCCCCAATTCTCCCACGGCAGCCCGCCGCCCAGATGGAAACCTCTCGGACCTCCCTGGGGGAAGTGACGTGGGCTCCGTTGGGTCTCACCTGAAAACTTCAGCTCCAGCTCCGAACTTCGGCTTCCGACTAGTCGAAGTTTCTACAGACGTGATGACGTGGTAATGAAAAATCCACATGACGGGTTTCTGCTCTGAAAACCAAACATGTTCAAGGATTTAGTGCTCAATCACTTTTACAGTCGTCTCCGGAATGACCTCATCAGCGTCTCAGATGACGGAAAGAAAAGCCACCATAATCTGCAGTTACATGGTCTGCTCCCGATCCTGGTTTCACTTTGTCTTATTCCCACGCATGTTTCACTTCAGGTCTCAGTTTGGCTTTGCTCATCACCTTGGGTGTGTTCATTTGTCCACTGTGTAATGATGTATAAAGCTCACATTGTAAGGCTCTTGATCGTGAAAGGATTAATTCATCCTTTATTCCATTCCTTCTTTCATTTTTCTTTCTTTCCTTGAATGAGTTTAATCTGGGCCACGGCTTCATTAGTATTCTGAGGAGTTCGTGAGGCAGCCCAGATCATCACTCCTCCTCCACCGTGCCTGGCTGTCGCGATGAGGTGTGTGAGTTTGTCCATTTTCTTACCTACCTGTTGCCAAAATAGACCTTGTAGGCATGTGGAAATGTAATGGAACCACAAGTATGTAACCGCTGCCTATCAGTTGCTTTATGTCGGTAGTTGAGTACTTTGATTAAGTGTTGAACTTTATACACATTAGCAGAGTGTGTCAGCCTTAAGAGATGCGTCAGATGTTTCACTTTTCTCTTTTTTTTAGCAGTTTCTTGGGGCGTCACCTGGTCTTGCGTACCTGGACAGCCACGCCTCGGAGGACTAAACACTACATTTTCCACACACTGTAGAATTTGAGACACCTGTTGTTTGTAAATGGTCTTGTGACCCTTTCTGGATTGATTTGCAGCACCTTTGGTTTATATGAGGCCATTGCTTCTTCCTCACCAGAGCATTCCTTGGAAGAGAGGAACAAGCTTGTTATCAAATACCAAAATGATGCGAGACCTGATGGCTCAGGGTATCTGATCAGGACATTCCTCAGGCAGAAAAATGCTGTCAAAGCGCACTTTTATCCAAAACCGCTCTGTTACGATGTGTGAAACTAAAGTGTTATGAATAGACGCCACTTAGAAAGAAAGTGGAAAGAAAGAAAAACAATGTCTAGAAACTGTGCAGCTGAATAAATAAACATTGATTGAGATCTTTCTTTCTTTGCACAAGCACATTTTAAAAATGCGTAAAAGCTGTCGTTGTCTACACGTAAAATTGGGTTTGGTTACTCTTGGCTCACATCTCTTAAGTGTCAACAACAAAAAACGATAAAAAGTAAAGGTTCAAAACTGATTCTAAGATGTGAACTTATGGATTCCTTACAATCAGGTCGGGGGTGGGGTTGTTAAAGTGTAGTTAAAACAGGTGTCCCTGCTTGGCTGACAAAACAAAACCAACCAATCAGAGAGGAGGTCAACATTTGTAGAGGAAATAAAACGGCAAAAGGTCTGAAAGCTCACCGAAAACAACCAAACTGGCCAACTGGACAAAAACACCCACAAAC
The DNA here is from genome assembly GCF_904066995.2 of Poecilia reticulata. Classification (NCBI taxonomy): domain Eukaryota; kingdom Metazoa; phylum Chordata; class Actinopteri; order Cyprinodontiformes; family Poeciliidae; genus Poecilia; species Poecilia reticulata. The sequence continues at coordinate 12,273,954 of NC_088830.1, forward strand.
CCAGAACCCGGAGACACAGAGAGAAACCCTTACTGAACCTGCACTGACCTCCTGTTGGGACAGGAGACAACAAACCCAGATGTGTTTTCTTTGGTTATGCTGGAATTTATTCATGTGCTGGATTTTTATTTGTGGTATCAAAGTAAACGAGGCTGAACCAATATATGCACATTTGTCCAATTTAGATTTGCAAAAAAAGAAAAACTAGAAAAATATGTATTTTTTTTCATACCCGTTTACAATTGTGTGCTAATTTGCACTGAAATCTGTGGTTGTATCATAACACAGTGGTGACACACATTAAATCATGGATGTTGGCCTTATTTGTTCATTTACTATCTAAACTTTAAATAAACAACAAAAAGGGCCACTCAAAAAAGGCAAACTCATTTTCATTTTGGGCCTTGTAAAGATTGGAAATGTTAGCGACGCTTCAATTTCTCGGCCAGAACTACGACTCAAGGTGGTGAATAAATGCTTTGAAAGAAATAATGAATGAATATACAAAATGTGACATTACTAAATGTGATTTAATACCACTTTGGAAGATGACGGCTCATGCTGTAATGTCACGCTGCTGTTTGTCGTATTCGTGCTGCCGGTGAGTTAGCTTCAGTTGTTTCGGAGCGACTGTGGCCTAATTTCTCCGCCTCAGTGAACCAGGACTATGTGCTGATCGCACAAACGTCCACCTGCATGAATTAACGCGTGACGCTTTTCACAGATTACTCATTTTATTTGACAAAGTGAAATATACACACACAAAAAAAAGGTTGTTACTCAAAAGCTGCGAAAAGTGCCAACGTTTAAAAAAAATACCAGGTAAGTTTATATCTCACCACATTTCAACCATTTTGTTTTCAAGGATCACATCAACAGAACTCCGTGAAAAGAAAACAACAGATAAGGTCTGAAAATGAAAATATTTCCTTTCCTTGGATTGTCTCATAAAAAACGGAAGAAAATATGTTATTTATTTAAAGCAAACAGCTGCAGAGACAGAAGTGGCTGAAACTAACAGCCCTTACAATAATTTATAGCTTCAGGATCGAGGCACTACGTTCCTCTCACACACGCTCACGTTCCTCTCTACTGTCTGCACTCGCTCACACTGACACACATTCAGTCACACTTGGTGCAAATTCAGGTGGTTAAAATCCACAGATAAAAATCGACACACTATTTCACAAGTTATCAAACAAAGCTGAGGTTTTTTTAATACCATGAGGACAAAAACAAAGCTAGAGCTACAAATTAACGGTGATACATTACTGATGTTAAAACTCCTTCGCTTAAAAGATCGACGTTAACATTTCATAAGTTATGAATAAAATCCCAAACTCAACATTCTTTTACGTGTAGTGTGTGACTCAAATGGAGAAAAAAAGTAAACCTAACACAGAGAAAAGCAAAGTTTTCTTTGGAGGAAATGGAGGAGTAAAGAATTCAGCTGATTCTTTTTTTTTTTTTTTTTTTTGAAAACTGAGATTGTGTAGAGGATCTGAAACAGGCTGGCCCTGCTGGATCATCCTCCTTAAAGCTGAGTTGTACCTGGATGCATAAACCAGATTAAAAACTGTCCAGGCGTGTTAATGTGCCACAGTTTCATCCTCCTGTGCCTCCTGCTGCTGCTGCTGGTGTTCTCTCCTCTTCATCGCTTCGAACACCGCCATCTCCTTAGCCTCCTTTTTCTGGTTCCTGGCTTCATACTGCAGCCTGGAAGCCCAACAGATATTTAAACATAAATCAAATAAACAGGTTAAACTGCGCTGCGTCGCTCCGGCGCTGCTGTTTGTACGGCGCGTCACCTGTTTGCGATGATCCTCTGCACAATGTCATCGGTGGTGAGACTGTTCCCGCTGTCGATGGTCCTGAATATCCCCCTCCTCCTCGGCTCCTAAAGGACGAATACACAACTTACTACATCAAAGCAACCAAGAGCCAAAACCAAATGGAGACGTGTATTAAAATATCCCTGCAGAAACTGGGTCTCCTGGCGCCACCTTCAGTTACAAAATAGCAACGTAATAAATGAAGTAATGTAGTGATTACAACTCCTGGGTGCTGAACAGATTGTGTGTGGCAGTACTTTTTGAACATCTTTTTTTGTTGTTGTTGTACTCACAGCGTACGGGTCGACCCCGTCCTTGTCTGGGAACACCTCGGTTTTGCCGTGACAAACCAAATCCACCTGGAAAGTAATAGAAATTCAGAAAACAGCAATAAATGTAGCAACCCTAGTTTATCTAAAGCAGTGAAAGATCAGCATGATGTCATGTCAAACAGCAAGAAAAGGTGTTTAAGTAGTTTTGTTTACCACATCTTTTTAAGTTAGTCTTATTTCATCCTTCAACATTATAAACACCCTATAATTAGTCTTTTGAGTTTTTTTGCAAATATATATAGAAGATAAACTACTATAAGTATTCACAACTTAGAACGTTTCCTAATATTTTGAAGCTCATGCAGAAGTAAGTTTCTATGAACAGATTTTTAATTGCCCAGTTGTATTTACTCTCTGTCGACAGGCGAGTTGAAATTTGGATGGAGAACGCTACGCGATCAAAAACGTTATCATCCAAGAAAAGCTGCGTTTACTGTCTATTACTTGTATTTGTCTTTATCATGTCAATGTACGATACTTTAATCACTTATGACAGCAGAACAGTGACTCTACTTTGCTGAAAATTAAATAACCTGAGAGTTGTTCTTGTTTAGCATGGATAAATTACTTTGATTTCCATCATTTCCACTGGGGAAACATGTCTTCAAATAAAAATTGTGAAGAAACAACTCGCCCGTTAGAAGTTCCACTATATGGAAATTATCAATAAAACAGTCAGACAGAGGCTGACTGACAAGATTTTCAGCGCTATTAAATAAAAACCCGGTCCAGTGAATGACAGTTTTTGGTGTTTTTACACTTTCTTCTTGCATTTGGGATCAATCTGCAGCCATGTTTCGGCCAGACTGCTATTGTTCTCTTTAGCTGACCTACAGATAAAGTAGGTGCTAATTAATTAATTAAGAGAAAGTGAGGAACCCACCTTGAAATGGTCCAACAGGTCCTTGCCCACTGCATAAGGAGCGCCAATCACCACCTCTGACACATACTACACACACACACACACACACACACACACACACACACACGCAGACACACACACACACACACACACACACACACACACGCGCACACACACACACACACACACACACACACACGCAAACAGGGAAGCAATTAGGGAAAACAAAATCTCCCGATATCTTTATTCTACTTTAAACAACTCTTAACCACAAAATAAAGCTAAAACTTTTTGCTTCTGATAGCAGAGCACAGACACCGATTGTGTAACATTGATATAACTGACACCAACACACACACACTCACACACACACAATGCAGTAACAAGGATTCATTGTTCTTGGCTGACCGCTAACTAGCAGGAATGAAGGGCACAGAGCCTAGTTCAGGCCACGGTGCTGCAAACATGAAGAGCAGAAAAGCAGCCCACCACTCTGAGAATCAAGCAGTGTGTGTGTGAGCGTGTGAGCGTGTGTGTGTGTGTGTGTCTGTTTGAATGGGAGCTCACCCGACAGGCGAGGACGCTCAGAGTTCTCTCGTGGATGTTCATGATCGGGTAGTTCTTCCCCTTGTAGCGGTTAACTTCCTGAAGATGGTGGAAGGAGTCAGTGAGTGGTTTTACATTCATATCAACTAGACGTTTAGTTTTGACGGCAGCAGAGGTTTAAAAGTTAAACTGTCTCCCAATCCTGGACAGCAGACGACGAGTTTCCGAGTCCAAACAGGTTAAGTGTGCTTTAACTGATCTTTCTAGTGCAAAAAGAAGTAATTGGAGATTAGTGAGGAGTTCAGCACACCTGATCAAAGTGCAGGCCGACGATAACGTAGGCCCTCTCTGCCTGCTTATAAACCATCTCCAGGAAGTCAACATGGCCGATGTCTGCAGAAGGTCAGAGGTCAAGGCAGAAACATTTCTACACGGCAGCCAGGAGGGAGCTCATAAAACAACACAGCCTCTTCAATTTTGCTGTTGTTTGCTTATATTTTTGTTATTTACTGCAGCAGATTCTCAAAGCAAACAGCATTAAACACATAAAGACGCTAAGACCAGCAGATGGGGCCAATAAGAGAATACGTTCTATACTTTGCTACATCTCTGACCCGGGTTTCGTAAAGCCAGAAATGTGACGGATTCCTTTTTTTCCCTCTTTTCATAGATGTTTAAAAATTGCCAGCAGTTCTCAGTGGATTGCTTTTTTTTTTAGCTCAATTTAAGTAATACAAACAAAACTGCTTTTTTAGAACATGATGCTAGTTTCTATAGCTGTAAATCACATGAAAAAATACATAAACAAAGGCAAACGGTATGCCATTACGCATGCAAAACGCCTGATTCGTATGTGGGCAAACTGCCTCAGAGCAGAGTTTTGCTGTACGGTTAGCAGACTTGTTCCAGGACCAGCTGTGCTGATGTACGCTGTTACAGAATTAGACAAATACCAACATTTAAGCACATTTTCTCGTGTGGCAAAAGGATACGGAAAAGATCAAAAGCTCCCGCCACATAGATGATGGTGTCTCCAGGCTGCGGCTCCTTCCCTGAGGCAAACTGGATGATCTTTTGGGATGTTTGCAGGAACTGAGACACCCCCGTCCACGGACTGTGGACTGTCGCACCCTGAAAAGGCAACAACGGCAGAACTTAACAGAGACTCTCCACTGTCGCTGCGATGACAGTGGAGAGCGAAAGCCGTGTGTAATTTCACGTCTTTCAAGACGGAAACCATTCATTTACCTTTCCAAAGTTGTCAGTGTGGAGCTGGTAATCTGTGTTTTCCTGCAGAGAGAAGCACGCCAGATCAGAGGCACGGTAAGCAACAGCGGACGACGTGCTGAACACAGTAGCGTGAACCTACCATGTTGCTGTGGTGGGCTTTGGTCATCAGCAGCATTCGTCCCACCAGGTCGGTGGTGGAGACGCCCTGAGTGCGTTTACATTCTCTGTAGCGCCCGGCACTCTTAACCTCTGCGTACGTGTCCTTGCCGTCAACGGTTAGCGTGATGTCATCTGACAGACAGAAAGCAGGAGCTCAAACTCTGAAGGAGCTTCCACCAAATCATCTACAGCACTTTACAAAAGTATGCACACTTTGTTCTCATTTTGTCATCCACTAACTTTAACGTATTTTATTGGGATGCTACGTGATGACGTCGTGTATAACTGTGAAATACAAGGGGGAAAAAAATACACAGGTTTCCAAATTTTCAACAGAGAAAATCTGAAAAGTGTGGGGTGCACTTGCACGTAGGCCAAAACGTTGCGTTTTGATCTCATGTGATAGAAGCGCCTTCATCTACATGTTTGTCTGCAGAGTCCACTTCACAGCCTGACCTGTGGAGAACTGGTAACGGGACCCGTTCTTTAATAAAGGCCAGATTTGTTGAGCACATCGCTGGTTGTGTGAAGTGAAGATGTCTGTGAATACCTCAAACTTTTGCCTGGTAGAAAAGTATGGCAAGAAAAAGAAACCTACACAGAATGTGAGACTGAATAGTCCTGTCGCAACAAAATTTAAGACCCGTGACTCACGTATTTAAGGCCAACTTACATTTGCTTTAAGACATTAAAAAGTCTTTATTTTGGATAAATTACCTTAAGACTTTTTGAGCAGAGACCCTGTTCACACTAAGTGTTATTTTGTATTGATTTATCACATCACACCCAAATAAAACAAAGTGGAGTGTATTGTCAAAACGTGACAAAACGCGTGTTAAAACAAAGGCTGCCTCACCTCCATGCACACAGGAGTCACAGTTGTATTTGTCCAAAGTCTCCAGAGTGGTGACATAAGGTGCTCCCTCAACTATCTCATCCACCCACTTGATGGCGCGGACCATCTTGTAGCGTTCTTCCTGAGTGAAAACCGGAGGACCTTTGTGTTTGGAAATCTCCGCTGTGAAAAGAAACTCTTGGAGTCAGATGCTTATTACTGGCATGTCTGCGTCATCACAGCTTTACTTGAAACATAATGATATCTCATGTCTTTATTAATAAAAAAACATTTAAACATGAAGGAGGAGATTCATCTCATGCGCATTGGTCTTACCATCTGTGTGGACCCCAACTATGAGGTAATCTCCCATCGACTTAGCCTGCCGCAGCTGGTTGGAGTGACCGTAGTGCACCATGTCGTAGCTGTGGAAACGAGACACCAAGAGTTTTAAAAACAATAGCTTGAAGAGGGCACTGCTTCAGGTCAAAAGAGATAAAACAACAACCACCCAGAGGGAGGCTGCAGCAACAGCACCCCCGCCGTCAGGCTTTCTTCTTTTAAAAGCAACTATTATCTTTTAAATGTCCTCCAAGCAAAGACGGTCAGGGCCAACTAAACAATCCTTTTTAGGTTGAGTATTAACAATTAAGCTCCATGTTTGAGGCTTTCCAAAATTATCTGAGTTAATTTCACAAAACAGTCTGGTGCTGGTGGGTTGTAGTGATAAAGGTTACTGGGACGAAGGTAATGGCCACAGGCATCCTGTCGGCCACCGATGAGCAATGTTTATTTGACTTCAGTCACTTAGTAACTAAGGCAATCGATGCTTTGCTGTACTAGACCAGGTGTTTGACTCAATCAGAGTCAGGTAAATATGAGGAGAAGCGGCTGCTTTTATCGATACAATTAATAAATAAATAATTTGGACACTTTTGATTTGTAGGGAGTTAAAAATATTTTCCAGCTCTGTAAGATTATAGAAAAAAACCTTTTCTTTACTGAAGTAAAAGTGGATTCCAGCAGCACTTTAAGGCCAGAGATTATCAGAAATATCCAGGAGTTTAGATCCATTTGACCAATCCGATCGCTTTTGTTGTGAATCATGATCGGTGGTGTTGTGGATAAAACGACTCTGTGTCCTTCCTCTGTCTCTTTTATCTGCTCACACTGCCGCTGCTTACATTACCATAACACATGAGACTGGCGACAGTCACACATGAACAAAATGAAACTGATAACCAATACCCTTTAGGGAGCGTCCAGAAATTGGAGAAGATAAAAGCAGAACTCACTCTACAACCTCTGCCTCACTTGGTTGCACAGCTAACGTGAGCTAAATGTGGCCAAAACGCTGCGACGATGAATGTCACTCTGTATCGGTTCCATTTGGATGATTTTGCAACATTTGATCATTTTTGGCATCAAGTCCTGTTTTAAACTTTACAAAACTCATTATATGAGTAAAACTCAGAGGAGCTTTGTGGTCGGGACCCTTAACCGGTGAAACGGACTTGGTTGCTGCACAGAGAAGGCTAAAAAGGTGCACTACAGGAGTGGTCAGAGCCAAAATAAATGACAAAAGATCAAATAAACTGTTGTCTGAAGTTAACAATTAAGCATGTGAATATGTTTGCTTTTGGGAATGGGTCTGAGTTTAATCAGAGGCTTCTTCAGAGTCACTTTAAAACTGACTGCTACAAGAAATCCTTCCTGCCCATCAGTATCTATGACAAATCTGACGAACCTTGAATAATATGAAATACAGTAACACTACATTTCTACACTAGAACAACAATACACAAACTAGAAAATTTCTGAAGAAATTTAATCGGGGCCTGCCAAAGTGTGCCTGTCGGTTGAACCCAGCATTCTGATGCTAAAAATTAGCATCAATGCTAAAGTAAACTACAATGTACTCAATAGCATGTGGAGAGTCACAAGCATATCGAGTAACATGGACTTACTCCATTCAATATCTTAAAATTAGTGTATAAGCTAAAATTAGCCAAAATGCTAATTGTTGTTCAAAAACATATTTCTTCTGCTCTTTTGAAATACTACTTAACTTACAATAAGTACTACTCAACAAGAATTGTGCAGTTATGTTTTTCTGAAAAGTGAAAGCTTTTCTTTTTTTGTCATTGGTGGTAAATATATTGTAAAACAGACATTCAATACAAAAGCAAAAGTCTGATTTATACTACGGAGCAGTTCGCCACCAGAAAAAAGTGCTCATCTCAACACCAAATTAATTATTGTTTATAAAACATAAACTCTTTTGAAATACTATCTGTTTAGACACAAGAAATTTAGTTGGTAAATTTTGCAAAAGTAAAAGTCAGATGTTTACTTTGTGGCACTTTGCTATCAGAAAGCGTGTTCATCTCTTAGAAACTGATTAACAACAAATATTGTTATTGTTCAAAAAACATAAGACTTCTGCTCTTTTGAAGTGCTACTTACCATAGCAATGCATATGAAGCAAGGCAGTGCATTAGCATTAACCTTAGTTAAGTGCTAATTAGCAGTTGTTAATTAGTGCTATCATTAGCATTAGCCTTAGCAGTGCATTAGAAGTAGCCTTTTCCCTAAAATAAGCTTTTTGCAATTTTTCTTATTAGACGTGTTTAGCACACTGAATGGAGGAAATCAATGTAAGACAAGATGTTAGTGATACCTCACTGTGTGCACTTGCAAATTGCAATTTTACTTTTTTATGATTCTTTTGGAGGAATGGCTTCTTTATCACCGAGTTGCCGTTCTGCTCAAACATGTCCAATATTTATTTCATAAATATTGTTATTTCCTGGATTTTTTCTGTGAAGAACCCAGAGAGGGTTATTTGATTGTGCTTTCTGGAAAACAATATTTTTTTACATTTAGGCACTTCTGCAATCGTCACACTTTTTCTGTTACAAACTGACTCAGGCCCCCCACCAGAGAAGGGAAAAGTTATGTGGCCGTCATAGAACAAAGTTTGGGGACCCCTGATCTAAAGAGTGTCTCCAACAGTTAGTGAGCGAAAGACAAAGGTATGTTTAAAAGACATCAATTAGCCTAAACACTTTTTTCCCTGAATGGTAGGAAAAACTGGAGAACCCAGAGAAAACCTATGCATTTAGTTTAAAGAGAGGGTAAGAGGGGTGTGAATAAGACTGACATAACACTGTCATGAACATAAAGAAATCTTTATGAATGTTTATGACAGTTGTCATGAAATGTCATTCGGTAAATAATGACACTTTTAATACAAAGTTGCTCTAAAAGTTCATTTAAAGTGCCAACTTTGCATAATTTTGTAAATAATGGCAATTTAATGCAAAGTTGGCATTTTTAATGGACTTTCCATGCAACTTTTAGAGCAACTTTGCATTAAATGTATCATTATTTACCGAATGACACTTCATGACAACAGTCATAGACATTCATAAAGACTCGTTCATGTTTATGACAGTGTCATGTCAGTCTTATTCACACCCCGTCAAATAAAGTGTTACCAAAGACTGTGTCTATTTAAAGAGTGTCTCCAACAGTTAGCAAGCGAGAGACAAAGGTAAATTTAAAAGACACCAATTAGCCTAGTCACTTTTTTCCCCGAAAGGTAGGAAAAACCGGAGCACCCGGAGAAAACCTATGCATCCCATTTAAAAAGTGTATATTAGAAAGGAACACGATGTTCAGTACAGGTAGGGATACAAATGATTAATTAATGAGTTAATCTAAAGTTGATTAGATTAAAACTGAAAATTATGGTTATGGCCAAACAAAACAAAGTTTATGCGGATGTTATTATTTAATGATTGGAACTGTCCGTCCGTCTGTCTTCTGCTTCTCCATCCGCTTCAGATCGCAGGGATAGCAGCATTAGTAAGGAGGCCCAGATTTTTCTCTCCCCAGCCATTTGGTCCAGGAGTTCCCAGATCAGCTGAGAAACGTAGTCCCTCCAGTGTGTCCTGGGTCTTCCCCTTGGCCGTCTCCCGGTGGGACGTGCCTGAAACACCTCGCCAGGGAGGCATCCAGGAGGCACCCTAACCAGATTTTCCGGCTCAAGAACCTGGCCTTAGATTTGGAGGCACTGATCCTCATCCCGGCCACTTCAAACTCGGCTGCGAATCGCTCCAGTGAGAGCTGTAGATCATGACTTGATGAAGGCAGTAGGACCATATCTTCTGCAAAAAGCAGAGATGCGATCTTAAGGCCACCAAATCGGATCCCCTCAACACCTTGGCTGTGCCTAAAAATTCAGTCAATAAAAATATTGAATAGAATTAGTGGCAAAGAGCAGCCTTGGCGGAGTCCAACTCTCACTGGAAACGAGCCCGAGTTGCTGCCGGGAATGAGGATCAGACTCTGATACTGGTCGTACAGGAAGCTCAGGATCAGATCACCAAGGTCCCCCACCTTCAGCTGCCATCCTTTTGATACTGCAACCCAAAGCTCCATGGGTTAAAGCCCAGCTCCATGATCACAAACGCACCTCATACTGAATTGCTGCGTTTAATCACTAATGGGGGGAATCTACAGTACTCTACTGATGTCCTCCTGCCAGGTTGCTCGCTAATGTTTCTCTGCTGAGCTTCTGTGGAAAAAACCCTCCTGCCTGCCGATGTAAAAGGCCGCATTTCAGGCTTACTTTTGCTAGGCGGTGTTGGCTTCAGCTGGTTTGTGTTGTGAGGTGTTGTGAGGTTGTCTTGAAACACTGGCTCCAACTTGCCTTCACGCTGAAGCAGAATTCTTTGATTACTTGTCGATGGTGGTCTGGGTGGCTGGAAGGTTTTTTCCTGGATCGGTGGTAGAACTGTGACTTTTTGATCGTTGGTTTGTGTTTCATCTTTTGGTCCTTCCAAAGCAATATCATCTTCAACCTGAGTCTCCTTGCTTTTCATTAATTTCTTCAAATTCTCATGTTGTATCTTCGCATTCATATACAAATCTGTCACCTTAAGCACTTGGTCATTGGCTTTTTTAATGTCATCTAGATACCTCGGCCTGTATTCAAGTAGTAAGTCTAATTGATTTTTTAGGTATGTATTTTCTGTCTCCAGGTTTAAAATATGATATTCTGTGTGGGGTGAACTTTTCTTTGCAGCAGCAGCTGCAGCCGCTCTCTGTCGTCTCGTCTTGGAGGTCTCACCTTTATACTTCTTGACTTTACTCAAATTGTGTTGTTGTTTTTTCTTCAGATCTGTTAATGTCCTCTTTTGGTGTTTTTGCACAGCTAATACACCTGTAGATGAATTTATCGTTGCTTTAAACGGTTGCTTAGTGGCTTCCTCCATTGGATTTTTTGGAAGTTTTTTCTCAACACTTTTATTTTCCTTCTCTGCCTCTTTCAATTGCTTTTCCAGAGCTTTTACCTTGCCCTCAAGACGTCTGTACTTGTCATTTTCTCTCAAAATCTCTTTATTCTTCATGACGATGTCGTCAGTCTTTCGGGAGATTGTAAACTCAAGTTTCTTCACTTCACTTTGGTGCTTTTCAATCTTCACTTTATATGCTCTGATTTCAGACATCATTTGCCTTTTTTCTGCCTCAATCTTCTCAATCTGTAGTTTTGAGTCCTTCTCGAGGTTTTTTAAAGAGGTCTGAAGCTCTTTGACTTTATTTTTGTTGTTTACCTCAGACAACTGAGTCCTGTGGGAACTCCAGTTCTCTACCTCGTGTTTTAACTTTGGTATTTTCTGACTTTCCAGGTTTTTCTTGAGGGAGCAGTTTAGCTCTTTGGTGATTGAATTGATTTTCTTATTTAAAAGCTCAATTTGTTCATGAGCTTTTTCCAAATCCTCCTGCAGTGGGTTCTGCTCAATCAGTAATGCAGATCTCTCCCTAAGACTTTGTAAAAAATCTATAACCAAGATAACCAATTCATCTTTAGTCATTTGTCTAATTTCAGACTGTGTTAATGAATCAATGTCAATTTGCGACATTTTGACTGTCCAACCGATGTATCAGAAAAGCTACGAAAAAAATGCAATGTTAAATCCAATACGGAAAAACCAAAGCTGCTACTTCTACAAATTAGATTCAGATGCAGAACATTCAAGGCATCTGTTTCTTATGACATCACAACACTTTGACATCATCAGATTCCATCAGTGGAATAATGTAATGTATGCTATGTTGCTAGGGAACTGAAAAGCCAGCTCACTTGTACAAAACAGCCAAATCTTACAAGCACATATCACAAACAAAAATTTTTGCTGCACAAACGTAGCACAAATGTTTGACACCAAGTTTGTCTGATTTGAAGAAGGTGGGGGGGCCAACTTCATTCAGGTTATCTTGAGAGACTAGAAGTCAGTGATTACACTAAGAGAAAGAAAGAAACAAAGGGGCTTACAGAATGACATGAACATTACATCAAGTGATTATTAGTAGATATTAAATTCCTGAATTTAAGGTGGGCCCTTTAGTTTAACCAAGCATCCACCTCTGGAAAGAGTCAGGAACATCCTTTGTACAAACCTGACATTTTGAACTGAGAATGATGTGTGATTAACCTACAGTGCAATGACAAAAGCACAACCCCAGTGTGTCTCATTGACTGACTTTTATCAATTTTGCACATCTCCTTCTCACTCACGGTTCAAAATAAAAAAAATAAAAAATAAAGACTATGGAAAATAGGTTTTTTTTAGCAAATGTTCAATCTTCATACTAATGGTTTTAATTCACATTCAGAAATAACATTTTTATGTAAGTGAAATAATAATCCCAGAAAATATGTGTTACCCAGAATGCATTGCAAGAGCTGAGCCGAAACATTTTAAAGTAATTGTGGCATTTACAATGTGTTTGTTCTCTCAAATGAACCTAAAAACTTGCCGGCATCCTGCAAGTTTTAGTTCTCTCCCTGGTTTAGCACACCTGGATCAAATGATGGCTCATTAGAGGCCTAAGAGGAACACTGACAAGCTGAAAAGGTTATAACTACCACCATGGAGATAACTAAAATATGCAGGATGTCGGCCCTTGAGGACCGACCTTCGGCACCCCTGATATAATAGAATGCAGCTGCATGCCGGGAGCCGTTGCCATGGTAATTAATGATCGTCCTACAGAATGGATAAAGAGACTTGATATCTTTATCTTCGGTCTGAAGCACCTTGACAGGCAACTATATCTCCTAGAAAAATTTTGAAAACATTTTACGAGAGAAGGCACGTGTATCTATGTCATGACCGACTTTGAGACCAATAGAGCGATATTTGCATTTATGAGGACGAGTTAAAGTCAGAAATCCACTGTGCTGTGTGTGTGTCAGACAGACAGATTCTTTGAAAAACGAATCCTATCCTTATGAGACACCCAGTCTCCTTTTTTGCAATTTTGTCCTATTTTAACTCCAAATCCCACTAAAAATAGTAGCTCCCTTCTCGGGATCAAGCTGAACGTTTTGATACCACTTTTGTGGGTGTGCACGCAGCGGTACGAGCCGCATTAAGGGTGAAGGAAGAAGAATAAATAAGTGTAAAGAAACGCCTTTTTGGGTGTAGAATAGGTTCCTGTCATGCATTGCTTGGGCAGACCCCAATAATACCATAACACTACATTTTATAAATGATCAGGAAACCCCAAAAAAAAATAGGTTAAGTTTTGAAGCAGAAGCTGTCAGAATGTGTATTTGATTATATTACTCATCAAAATGATTTGTTTCTGGTTATGTCAAATGTTGAGTGCACGGTGTTTTTTATGACTGAAATGTGCTAAACTTGATTCATAACTTCCAAAAACAGATACATGATTCTGCAACACGAATCAGTTTTCTGAGCAGCAGAAGCATGATCCAAATCATGCAGAACTCCTAATCTAATAACACCAACAAGACCTTATGGTTTTACCAAATAATTTCCATCTGACAGCTTACAAATGCACTTAAATACGTGAGTTTAAGTCTTTATTTATGCCAGTAAAATGTGTGAGAAAAAAAAATATTGTTTCTCCTGGAGTCTGACAGCAGGACTTACTATGCAGGCTAATTAGAATATAACTACATGTTATGTTACATTTAAACCAGCTATCAAACGCCTGTTTGCTGCCAGAATGCCTGTGAAATAGTTTACCTAGAACAAACACTCAATACGATAAGAATTAAAGGCACAGGAGCATTGGGATATTATAACTAACCCCTGGGCATAATATTTTATGGAGAGAGAGCTACTAGATTAACATAATTTATTACATTTAATTTAGATAGTTATATATTTAGAGTATTCTCGTGACCAAATATCAATTAATATGCAAAATACATAGAAAAGCTATCACAACACATCGGTTATACTCCTGTCATTAACTGTTGAGTAGCATGCTAACGGTAGTAGCATGCTAGTCAGCCGACTTATTTCCTGCTGGGGTTTTCCACAAAGACAGCTTTAAACCAGACAAGCTTACCTATACCACTAATACCAGTATAAGCAGACAGAATCCGACTCACCATCCATCGCACCACAACCGGACCACCCTCTTCCTTTTCTCCGGGCTACACGCGGAGGTACCCGGCAAACTGCAACCGGCTTCTCCGCTCTGATCCTCGTTAGCGTAGTGTCCGTTTTTGATCATTTCTACGAGTTTACAGAGATACGTTTAATGTTTTGGAGCTGCTTTGTGTTTTAGAAAGTTATTACAATCTGTGCTGAAAGAATTAAACAACAAAAGTCTTCAACAGGTCAGCTCCGCTTCTGGTGATCGGACGGAATGTCACTGAACAGCGGCCAACGCCTCCGATTGCGTCACACCGATCGAATGTTCTCACGATGACGTGGTGATTGCATAATTAATCCAAAAAGAGATTTAAAGAAACACAGCCCTAATTTAAACCAAAAACGTTTGACTTAAGTTTAGAGATAAACTGACGCATTTGTAAATTTTTTAAATGTGAAAACTCCTAAAGTTGTAATTTCACGCAAATTTCCAAGTCTAAGTTGGAATTTATGCTTAACCTCAAGTCTTTTTTTTAACCACGTTTGTAAAATTAAAAGCCAATGTATACCACTGATTTAAAAAAAAAAGTGTTGTAATTTTGGTAAAATTACAACACGAAACTTATTAAAAATTATGCTTCAAGGTTCCTGCAAATTAATGTGCTTGATAGGAATAGGCAGTACAGAATATAACACATCTTAAAATCCTTAAATGAAAAAAAAAATTATAAACTTTAAAAGAAACACTGGGTATGCATTTTAGATATTTGTACGATCCTATTGCCATGTACTGATACCCACAAGAACATTCTGTTCATTTAGCGTAAGCCAGGTTTATATTTGGGAGGGCGGGGGGGGGGACTGTATTATGTGCTCCTCACCCCTCTTGTGCTTTAGATTGTGTCTGATGAGGTCATTGGTTTGCATGATTTTAATCATGAGATTGGTCAAGCTGCTCTCCTATAGACTTCCACAGTGTGACGTAACAGCAGAGAATGTGATCCAGGAGACAATCAGGGTGATACTTCGTCAACCCAGAACTGAGACTGCATTTCATACGTCAAGTAACAACCTCCATTCCTTAACCATAGACAAATGGCCAGGCCATCGGGGTTGGGCTCCACAGAATTGTTGGTACATCGCAATCAGAGATTCACACCTATTGTCCAATCAAGTCTCTCTTCTCTGTCCAGAACCTATAAAAGGAAGCCAGATCCACTGTTGGTCAGAGCAGATTTGACAGACTCCATTGACTCTGTATTTCTGTTCTCACCTTGCAAGGTTCTAATATATTTCTTATTTCTTCTCATCCAGACTCTTGTAAAAGCATTTTTTTCCCAGCCCAGGACCCACAGAAGGAACTCAGCATAAGCAACAAAAGTTTTTAATATTCTGGTTTTTGTTTAGCATCTGAATATCATCTTCAAAAAGAAAAATGTTTAAGTTTAATACCAGATGGTAGTGATAAACCATCAACAAACCATCTTAACATACAATTCTAATACACAGTTCTCCAGCTGCTCATGTTCCACACATTCCAGCAAGATACTGCTCTTGTAATTAAACCTGCTAGCATTAAAATGCCAAGAAAACAAACAAAATGTTTTATAAACACTAGCACCTCTGGTGTTCTTAAACGAGTTAAAGCATTAAACGGTAAACATTGTTTTTTTTTTTTTTGTCTTATAAACAAATGCTCTACAAAATGCACCAAGGGAAAGCAGAGTCGTCTTCACATTCAGGTTTAACACTGTTTTCAGTTTTAGCAACTGTGAACCCAATGGGCTCATTATAGCTGTTCCCTGTTTTTGATTTAATAAATTACACCATGGTCGCAATAACAAATGACCTTCCTGAGACAAAAAAATAATCAATGTAATTGTTACTAACCAAAGAAAACATTACGTTACCACATAAAATAAGAAGTAACCAACATATGAGTAAAGTATGGCACTCTTCTTTTCTGACACCTCTGTAAACAAATAAAGATAATTGTAAAATAACCCAAAACGTATACAGTAATGTGATGGTAGGTTACAGAACGACTACCAAGTTTAAGAAATAGTGTACGTAAACTACAATCCCTTCAAAATAAACACAAATGTACAGCAATGTAAAAAATAAAATGTATACAACTTTAACAAGCAACTTTTGAAAAATGGAGTAAAAATATATCTTTTGCATGTAGAAAATTTATCAACAGTACAAAACTCAAATTTTTTTTGCTGCCTTGCTTCTTCTGAAACGTTTCATTGACAAACAAAAGTCTAATTTTTCCCAAACAAACACTAAGGTAATTGACACTTTATACAGCAGCACCAGAAGAACGATAATCATGTTTATCTAGTCAATCTCCTACCAGCAGGCAACATTGCTAAATCAAATTAGTTGCACAAAGGGTTGAAGAAAAAAAAAAAAAAAAATTAAATTTAAAAAAAGCTAACATGGTGCCGTGCATGAATGTGGCGCATTCAGATGAGTAAAAAGTGCAGGAGTGTTTTCATTACTGTCCAAAACCTGAAAGCTTCTTTCTTCAGGATCTTTCTAAGACTTTTTAACCAACATTTTTGTTTATAGTAAATTTCCATTGCTCAGTAATCCCACAGCAACTGAAGTGGGTTAAAATTGCAGTTCTTATTAACCCCGATCTGGCAACTGCTGTACAAAAGGTAGCATTAAAAAAAAAAAAAAAACTGCTACATGACGGGAGCTACTTTTAGTTCCTGCTGCTGCGACAGAATGAATGTAGAACAAAATAACAGTGCAAAGAGCTTTCTGTAAATCTCATCACTCATACACATGCTGCATGTGTATATTTATAATTTCAATACAGGCAGCAGCAGCATCTTAAAGCTGGAGCCTGCGCTCATCAATAAGATAAGGAACATAAATCACTGGTAGCACCTGAATGCACTTCATCATCTAAAAAGAACCTTCCCTCAGTTATGCTGGTTTTTTCTTTTTTTTCCTCCTGCCTTTGTTGTAGCCTCGACCGAACCAGCCGCCCTGCAGCGACAAGGTTTCCTCCGATGGCTGCTGCTGCTGCTGGTTCTCGGCGGAGGGGCTTTCCTGGCCGTCGGAGGCAGCTAAGACCTCACGGTTATGGCTTTGAACTTCTTCTGGGCGAAGAGGCGTGGCTAGTTTGAAAATAGGGTCTTCTGCTCTGAGGAGACAATCACAAAGAAAGAAAAAATTTTAAAAACGTAGACAATCAGCCATTTTGGTTTGTTGTTTACATTTTTGCGTTCCGTCATAAAAGTATAGTGGCTTGCAAAATGATTCAACCTTACTATTGCAAACTTACTAAAATAAAGTTACAGGACTGACCAATCTATATAAAAAAAAAGTGCGGCTTGTAGTCCAATAAACACCATACATGCAGTAGTGCAACCAACTGCCTTCAGACGACATCTAATTAGTAAATAGAGTCCTCCTGTGCGAATACTAATCTCCGTATAAATCCAGCTGTTCTTCGTATAAATCCAGCTGCTCTGTGAAGACAATTACAATGGAAAGGTTTAGGTCACATAATATGTGTGAATTTGAGAATGGCTCAGTCAAAGTCCAGACTTGAATCCAGTTGATAATCTGTGACAAATCAAAAGTAATGTTCTCGTTCCCATCTGATTGAAATTGAGCTGTTTCACAAAGAAACAAAACTTCACACTTTTTAGATTTTTTTTAAAGAAAGAAAAACATGTACAAATGTCCTTCTTCTTCGTAAACCTAAACTATGTTGCGTTAGTATATAAAATAAAATTCGAAGATTAAGGTCGCAATGAAAAAAGGCTCAAGGGGTATGAACACTTTTACAAGCCAATGACGCTGTGAGTGTTTAACAAAGACGAGTTGTTGTAATTTATATCGGCACGCGATTTATTTTGGCACTGTTCACCATTACCGGTGTTACGTCAATCCGCGTTTCCCCATCAGATACGGTTCCCCCTGCGTCTTCTTGCCGCTCCGCCCTCGCGGTAAAATATGTGATTGCTAGTGATGAGCACTGAGAAATTTCTCAGTGTAACAAGCACACGCTTGTTTGGCGCGCTTATCTGGGGAACTACGGACACCGTGAAAGCTCAAACAACATGCTTCGGCAAAGTTCACACTTTCTTCACGTTTTTGCGTGAAACTAATAATAATAATAAATAAATTCATATATAAGTGCTATGTGAATTAAAAACAGGGCAATGCATTTTAATGCTCAATATTACCCATCAGATACCGTTCCCCCACTGTAAAACAGTGGGAACAGTATCTGATGGGTGATTTATGGCCATCAGATACCGTTCCCCCTATGTTAAAATCACCCATCAGATACCGTTTCTACTATGTTGGGAACGGTATCTGATGGGTGATTTATGGCCATCAGATACCGTTCCCCCACTGTCAAACAGGGGAAACGATGGGTGATTTTAACTTAGGGGGAACGGTATCTGATGGGTAATAATGAGCATTAATATACGTTGCCCTGTTTTTAATTCATATAGCACTTTCTATCTATCTACAAACATATATTATTTATTATAATTATAATATATATAGCATATATATATTTATTTATTATTAACATTATTATTATTATTAGTAGTAGTATTATTATTAATTTCACGCAAAAACGTGAAGAAAGTGTGACAACTTTGCAGAAGCATGTTGTTTGAGCTTTCACGGTGTCCGTAGTTCCCCAGATTAGTGCGCCGAACAAGCGTATGCTTGCTACACTGAGAAAGCACGTGATGAGCTTTCTCAGTGCTCAGCACGAGCACGCGCGTATTTTGCCGCGGAGCGGCAAGAAGACGCAGGGGGAACCATATCTGTTGGGGAAACGCGGATTGACACAACACCGGCATCTCCAACAGAAACATCCACTTATGTCCTTATCAGAGGAAGTTAAATGGAGCATCATTTGCAACCCTGTTGCTTTATCCAATCCATACCTGTCGTATTCAGGAATCTGGAAGTTCAGCTCCTCCATGAGGAGAATCATGACATCGTCACACTTGCCGTGAATTTTCAGCATGGCCAGATCATCTTTTGGCGTCCACTGAAAACAGAAACAGGAACATAAAGTCTGGCGCAGAACATGAAGGCATTTAAAAAGCAACCATCAAGTCGACCGTACCTGAAGATTCACAATGTAGAGTTTGGGCCTTTTGTTTGCGGGCCTACTCATGGACCACAAGCAAGCATATTTCTTCAGCACCTGTTGAAGGAAAAAAAAAAAAGTCAAAACTCATTTATGTTAGATGTGTTTAGGTAGCAAACAACTAGACTTTCTGTCACAACTATTAATGTTACTGGTTGATGAGCTGTCTCAGAAATGATTGTGATTCAAGATTATTTCCAAGCAATATATTGATAACAACGTAAGTTCAGCCTCTCAAAGACTAATAAACTTTCATGTTGCACAGGACACGCCACAATGGAACTGGAAGACATTTTGAATATTTAAAATAAAACACAATAACCAACAAAGAGGAAATACAAAACCTGCCTTCAGACTGGAGCCCAAGCAGAGTATGACGTCGGCCTCGTTGGCAGCCTCCGCCGCTCCCTTCCAGTTCAGAGGTTGTTCCAGGGTCCCACGTTCCCCAAAGTGCACTATGGTGTCTCTCAGCTCGCTGCCACAGTGGCTGCAGCGGCGCCCTGTCCCGTGGCGGTGCAGCGACGTCCGCTCCGTCACGTCAAATAAACGCACAAACTCCCTGGCCGGAGAACAGGAAGTGCACACCTGGAAACAGAGACGGTCGGTGCGACTCTGCTTACTTAGGGAGAAACTTCAGCAAGACGGTTTACGAAACAAGTCATTCATTTTGTCTAGCAAAAAAAAAACTTAACTTACAAACCTGTAATCTGTGAAAACAGATGCCTTTTAGTTGTAACAATAATGAGAACAGCCTGTCTAAATCCTATCTGGTTATTAAATAAGAAAGCCGCGTCTCACCTCCACATTCCCACAAACTCATTCCAAAAACAGGTTTATGTAAATCTCTGACCAGAGCTACAGGTCAGTTTGAGAGGCCGAAACAAACATCACAAGGCCTAAATCAAAATAAGAACATAGGTAAAAGCATCCATGACGTTGGATCCCAACTATAATCAAACACAAACAAATAGTGAAGTCAAAAATTCAGTAGCATGTAAAAAAAGACATTCTACAATGTCCACTGCTTTTGCAAGAAGAACAAAAACTGAACTGTCTGACAACAACATCCTGACTTACTGGAAAGTAGAAATAATTTTAGTTTTAAGTGACAAAAATCAGTGAGAGACAAAAAAAAGAAGCCATGGTAGAGGAGTGTTACCTCGATGAACATGTTGCCATGGAGCTCAGACAGAGCGTGTCTAGGCAGACCGCTTCGCAGGTGAAGTCCATCGCAGTTCTGAGAAACGACATGTTTCACCTAAATTGGGAGAAAAAAAAAGAAGACATTTAGATGTTCCTGGAAGAAAGGGAACAAACATCACCACCTTTTTGGGTTTTAACATACGAGCGTCTCTTTATGCAGCATCCTGATACACATGTGTGTGACGGTTGGTGCAGCTTTGCTCAAGTCTGAAGAGCTATAAAAGAAAACAGAAACAAGAGAGCAAAAATCAGTTCAGAATATTTCTGGAAATGGCTTTCAATTTCCGTCAGCAGATATAACTCACCTTACGGTGCGGCCCTTCTGCAGCTGCGTCCACACCCCGTTAGGGCCTCTGTAGTCTGGGATGGAGGCTGCCTAAAATTAAAGTAGTCATCACTTCTGGGAAACCTTTAAGTCACAAAAACACAGAGGAAGAAAGGTCCTGCATACCGTGCTGATTCCTGCTCCAGTATAAACCACCAGGTGATTGGCTTGCTTGACAGCTGCAGCCAGCTGCTTGACTTTACTCTTCAATTCATCAGCATCGTCAAACACCTGCAAACAGCACATAAGGATAAATATGCTAGACATATTAGAAATCAGGCACCAAAGAGAACACATAGGCTCATTTATAACTTTTATTTATCTTTATTGACACATCACGATCTCAGCTAATGGGAGGACCCCAGTATGGAACCCTGAGGTACCCCACTTGTGATTTTGAGTCTGTTCTGGTTGTAAAAAAGGGACCAATGATCATACATTTATACCTGACTGACAGGTGTAGATGTTCTCCTAGTGACAAAAATTACTGGCCTGCAAGAGTATTTTCATTTGTATTTTTCAATTTGGTAGTTTGCTGCTGAGCTCATTCATTCATCCATCAATTGGTCTCACCTCCTCCTGCTTCCTCTTCAGGACATTTCTTCGAATCTGCCTCCTGCAGAGCTCGTCCACGGCCTCTCTGTGTAGCAGCAGCGCTGCGGCCTCTTCCTCCGACCGCTCAGCTTCAGGCTTCTTCAGAACCCGTCCGACCTGCGGAACAACCGAGAACCCCATGGAAACCACAGATTTAAAGCCCCGACTGCTAGATTAGCCTGCTAATGCGGTACACCGCTATCTAATTACGCTTTTCAAATGTCGTCTTACCAGTCGGAAAACTTTTCTCTCTCTTTCACGTTGTAGTATTTTGGCTTTTTCCAACGCTTTTCTCTCCGTCCGGGATGAATTCCCGGTCTCCGGATCCTCCTCCATTCCGACTCCGGTTAGCTGGAAACAAGCTAATCTATTCAAAACAAAGCGACCGAGAGCGGAGGCGGACGTTAGGAGAGTAATCAACACGATGAGGCGACCGACAGCGACCCCTGCTGCACGGGGTGTGAAACTGCACTTAGATTCAGAAAGTTTAGAAAACAAATCCTTCCAAATAAACCAGTAAAGAAACTGAACTGTAAATGGATAGCATCTCGTTTCCATAACTTTAATTTCTAACCTACTGAAATTAATTCCATATCAATATTGCCATGTTTTGTTGCTACCTTTGGCATTTTGTCTGCCATCTCATTTCCATTTACCCCAATATTTACTAGTATTCACAAAAATACTACCATAAACCTCATTCTTTGTGTTTTATACATCGTCTGCTGTAACTGAGAATATATACTCTATCCTCTGAATTACCGTTATGTAAACTTTGCAATAATGAACTTCTGAACCAGTGATTGTTTTAAGTGACCTATCGTACATCACTCACCCTTTTAACCACTGTAAAAAAAAAATAAAAATCTGGAATAAATGCCACTCCCATGTTGTCATCTGAATCTTTTGATGCATCTTTGCAGATCTGAATGTAATTATGAAAGATATCAATACAATCTCGTATTTTTAGAAACATCACAAAAAAACAAACTTTTATTATCAAATATAAACAAATAAATACCAAACATACTGAGCCTTTGTACACAAGAATGTAAAAAAAGCAAAAGTCTACACATATTATGGCAAATCTGTAATTATAAAACGGTACAAACCGTAAGGCAACAAATGCTTCCAAGCATGAAAAACACCCATGTCTAAAATGTGACAGTGACATTTGGGTATGTCTGAGAACAGAATAAGCAAAAATCAAAAGAGCCAAACTGTGCCAATACCATAGAAGGCCAAGAGTGCTAAAAATAAATTGAAAATAAACTATTTAAATGTGACACAAGTAATTCAAATTTGATTAAATGTCATTCTGGAAATAATGGTCCCATGTGCAGCACATCTGTTGGGGGAATTAACACTGCACCAGTCAAGCTGATTGACTTGCCTTGCAGATAAACATTTCCGTTATCAAAGTTTTTTTTTAAAAATAAGTAATTAAACAGTTTAAAATTATGGCACTGCAGCATTGAAACCATGAAAGACAAAAAGTGAAATAATTATACACAAATCTGCATATAACGCTTCAAATATGTATATATGTACAGACACATTAAATTTTTTTAAAATAATTTTTAACACTTTTGGCCCTCCATACTTCACCTGACTTTGTTGGAAGGCACATAAAACATTTGTTTTGTTTGTTTTTTGTTTTAGCACAGGTGCAATCACTAGCTCCAAAATGTGAGCCATGAATTAGGAGCCAAACCGCCGGAGGCGTTTGTTTTCAACTCTTTGAGAATATTCTGTTCTGATGAGCTGCGATTCCTCTACTGAAAACTCAGCAATACAAGAAGCATATTAGATAAATAATTAGTTTTCCTGAAACAGCATCTCTATAACCCCCGTGTGTCTCCTGGGCTCGGTCAGCTACAGCATTCGTTTAGATTTTACATTTAAAAGGTTTGTTATCCAGCATTTATTCAGTTGGCTGAGGGCGTTGCTAGAGGAGTTCTCACTGGGGCCAATTAGGAGAGTGTCATCGAGGTCTAGACGAGCAAACGCTTTTGGGAACCCTCTGAGGATTCGCTTTAAACTGTCCTCGTTTTTTTGTCTCCTGTGTTTTCTCGGCCGAGAATCCAGACTTCGGGCCGGTCCACGCCGCAGCCCCCCTGTGACATTCTGCAGCCTTTTTCTGAATCCTGCAGGGAAGAAAAGATGCTTTTGATTATCTGAAATTTTAAATTACTGATGCCGCAGAAAATCGCTAAAGAGTTCAAGACAAAAAGAATTCAAATTCAGTGCCAGAAACATCACTTTGAAAAATATAACTTTTAATTTGCTTAAAATTATTCTGTGGAGAAGAAAATCAGTACTCTGCTGCCAAACCTGATGGCGACCCATTTCCAGTTCTGTGTAAGAATCCACCAGTTTTATCTGGAGTTCTACAAAATTCTGATTAACTTTCCAAAGTAAAGGATTAAAAGACTTCTTGGTGGTACCAATGAATATGCCATCAGTGATTTCTGCTTAAAACAATTACTTTTGAGTAATACAAGATGAATGTATTTTAAGGCTTTTAACACATCTTTGACTGGGGTGCCAATAACTGTGGCTGGTACTGTATATATTTTAATACAGGCTGGATTCAACTTGTAGTGAACAAACTCAGGTACTGAGGGAAAACTCACATCCTTTCTCTCTTCCTCTCCAGTGATTTCTGCGTCGCAGCAGACAGAGAACTCTTCCCTCGGTTGCAACCGGCATGTCCGTTCTAAACAAGATTAAACACACACACACAGCTTGGTCAGCAGAGATAAGAGGGATCAAAGGGTAGAAACATATATGCAGAGGACTTGAGTAATTCAGTCTTCTAACCATAAAGGTGCTTTTAGTCTAAAAAATAAAATGTTTGGTTTTAATTTTTGGCCATTTCTACTTTGGTCTCCTTTGTCTAAAGGACACCTACCTTGATCATTTAAGTGATGGTGCCATAATTGTTTAGAGAGGAATTGTTTTTTGTTGCATTCTGCCCAGAAAAGCTATACTCAAGTTTATTCTAAATTTAGTTAGTGTTAACATGCTGTTAGGTTTGAGACGATGAGTTTATGTCTGTTTCTATGAGCGTTGCATGTGAAGCTCTGCTGGAGGAGCTTTGAGAGATCAAGGATTTCTCAAACATGCATGAAAGAATCAAAGCAATCCATATTTTTGATGAGGGAGTAACATCACAACATGGTATAAAGCTCGAAAAAGTCCATTTGACATTACACCACCCCTTTAAAGAGAAATCTGTGTCTAGAGGTCAAACCGGAGATCTAAAATTGAATACAAAATTCTGATTGGTGCATCTCTAAATAAACAACACATGATATTCCATGTGTTGTTTTTTCATTGCATGTCAAGTCCTGGTCAGAGTGATCGGGTAAAAACATTAAGGCTAGAAACAAAACACCCATTTTTACTTTGATTCAACATAAATGAAAAAAATAAAACTAAAATAACTGAGCCATGATACAAGTATGCTCCATGTTACTTTATTACAGACCCAGATGGTCCAGAATCACCTGTTGTGCACCTGCATCTAATTCCACCACCCCAGGATTTACTGCACACTGTGGGGAGATTACCTGCCGTCTGAGCTGCCTCTCCCTGGCCAGCTCTCTGTCCCATCTGATCAGCTGCATCTGCTCTCCGGCTGACAGACTGAAGAATATGTCGTAAACCTCGTAACGGGCGGCGCGCAGCTGGAGAGAAGAAACAATTAAAAAGCAGAAGATGGTTTTAATGATTAGCTCGTAACGGCGCGAGCTAACAGATGTCTGTACGGCATGTGTTTGTGTTCGCACCTGCAGAGCGACTCTCTCCTGCAATAATACATCTTGCCTACTACAGCGATCCCCTCTGCTGGCGCTCTGCTGCTGGAAGGCCTGCTGGAACTGCTGCGTGTCCTACACACACACACACACAGAGATACACATACAGCAACATATAGAGAGTACTGCAAAAACAGTCATACAGCCTGAGCTTTTCCATATTTTGTCTTGATGGTGTTTTGTTTGGGTGTAACGTGATAAAAGCACAAAGCACACTTTATTAAAAATGTGTACAAATGTATTCAAAGTGAGGTCCGGGGGCTGTTTGCGGCCCTTGGACTCGTTTTGTGTGGCCTCTCGCCCACAATTCAAGAACAAATTTAATAAGTTAGAACAAAAAGACGACTTTAAATCAAAATTTACTTGCAAAAATGTTAGGCGCAACACAAAGTGATCATTGTTCCAAAGCTTCCTGGGTTGCCTGCTGTTGTCATGGTAACAAGGACCACATCTACTCATCGACATATACTCTAAAGTACACCTTGGTGCACCCAAATCTGATTTTAATTGCTGTATTAAACCTTGACTAAATACTGAAAGTGTTTTCAAATGACTATCACTGACCTACATCTGGTTTGTATTGCTGAGAATAGACAAAACACTTTTGAAGTTTTCTTCAACTGAGCCAAAAACAAAAAGCCAACTGGACGTCCGAGGAAAACGTGTAAAAAACACTTGAAGTTTGGATCTACGATCTCATTCCTACAATAATCTGATTACTTTATTTGTTTAATTAAAAGAGTTCGTGGCGATGTCACAGTCTGAAATTGATATAAATTGGTCCGATATCAGCCTAAAAAACGAGTATCGGGTTATATGTGGTTTGCATCTAAAATTTCTAACATAACGATAGAAGCACTCCTCTACAGCATTTCTATCCAGCAGCGCTTGCATCCCACATGCAGACCCACTGGCTAATAATAAATCAGTCAATTGTTGTTGTTTCTCCATCACTTGATCAGGCCTTTTCTAACAATCCACACAACAAAATCAGTAATAAAAGTACGCACGATTCAAGCTGATATCATATTGGGTTAATATTGGCATCAGCCAATAATCAAAGCTGCGACATCTACATCGTTCCAGAAGTGAAAAGGTTGTATCAGGTCATCCCTAATAGTTCATTTTTAGTTTATTGTTGAATAGGATATACATTTTTTTTATTTATTTTTTTTCTGTCTGTGAGTGCTTTGAGCTGACGATCTTGACACACGCGTCAAAAGGTTTGGACACTCCTGGTCAATCATGCAAAATCTAAAAAAGTACATCAATGTTTCAGTTAGTTAAAATAAGAAAACATGAAAAAACTCATCTCAGGGCATGAATACGTTTGCCAGCCACTTTTTAACATCAAACCGCGATTAGTGTACGCCGTCAGTCCTGCTGTTTTTACTCACCCTGATGGTGCGCACCAGCTGCACAACTCTCTCTGTCCTCAGCAGCCTGCGAGTTAGAAAACCTTTTACGGCTGCAGCCACCAGGGGGCGGCAGCGCTGCGAGAGCGGGCTCGGGGGCTGATGAAGCCAGAGAGAGAAAAAGAGAGAGAGATAGAGAAAGAGAGGGTGAATAATGATAAGAGAGGGGGAAGACAGAGGAGAATACTAATTCCATCAATGACAACCAATTAATTTCCACCACGGCGTCTCAAGGTCCTTTTGTTGGCATCTGTTCGGAGCATCGGCGCAAGTGGACTCGCGGCTCATCATTAGAACAGAGAATAATAAACAGAATAATAAGCAGCTGATGCGCTGTCACTCACTTGTTGATTCAAGAGTCGCAGTATTAAAGGGTCACGTTTGTTAAACAAATGGAGTCTAACGGGAACTCAGGTAGTTGATTAGATCCGGCACAATAGCACGCGATTGGTGCTGATTGGGATTTAAAAAATCCACAGAGCGGGTATAAGAAACTGCACAGGTGAAAAGGTGGAGATGTTGTGGTAATACCTGAGGGAGGCTGGAGAAGGTCACCGTGTCCCCAAGTCGAGAGCAGGGAGACACGTCCTGCAGGAGACAGTAACGTGTTGTCAACGCCTGAGATGGACAGAAGGAGAGAGCAAATATGAGAATGGGTGGGTGTGTGTGTGTGTGTGTGTGTGTGTGTGTGTAGGTACAGGTGTGTGTGTGCGTGAGTCTGGGAGAAGACAAGGGTGGAAAATATTGAATTGGAAAGGACAGCAAATGAGGCAGGAGGAAGAAATTAATTGAGGGTAGAGAGAAGAAGACAGAAGGGGAGTGACGGGGCACAGAGGGAAGAAGGATGAGACGAGGACCAGAGAGATCCGGGGAAATTAATACAAGCAGACAGTAAGAACAATGTTGGAGGTGGAATAATAGAAAACAAAGAGAGGGAGCGAATAAGAAGAAGAAGAAGGAATCATTAGCGGCGGCGCTCAGCGGGACGATCTGGCGCTTAACCACAGACGCTCATGAATTAAGCAAATTATCCTTCCCTTTTCTGTGTCAATTCCCTCAGTCCCCCCGTCCTTCCGCCCTCCGCCGGAGAGTCCGGCCAGCTCGCTCTCACCGCGTCACGGAGCCAGAGAGAAGTCTTCTTTATTAAACAGCTTATGTTAATTATATTGTTGTTAAGGATACATAAATTAAACAGAGACCACAATTAACAGGGCGAGGACAGCAGCCAAGAACAAATATACGGACATGGGCTACGGAACCGGGAACAAGTTGCCAGAGAACAGCGGGCGTCCTTGAAGCCTTGCATGGTCACACACACACATACACACGCAAGCACAGGGAAACAGGCAGCCGTGCCAGCTTGTCTTTTAGGGATGTAATGAAACATTTATGGTAGAATCCCCCTTTTCCTCCAGACTGGGGGGAGTCTGAAGGTCTCTCGTAATGAGCAGACGTCTGCAGTCTGGCCCCAGCCCAGGAGCTCACTCTCACAGGTAGGCACACGACCTGCGCGGGAACGCTTATGTGCTTTTAGTCTCAAAAGAAGCATTAGCAGCCCGAGTTATTATTCTTCTGAAAGAGTCAGAAATTCATAAAGCACTTTCCAAAAAGACAAAGCCGAGGCGAGCCAGACGCTGATTTATAAATCCTCAAAGGTGACTTTGGGTGAGCCGAGAACCCCGGGCAGGGTGAGCTATTGGTGTCGTTCTGGAATTACGCTGCACAGAATCTGTACGGCAATAAGTGATGCAATCCGATGCAAGAGGCAGGCCAATGGGGAGGATGCTGCGCTGTTACAATACACCGCCTCAGAGTAAATGTTTTACTGCTGCTGGTGTTTCAGAAACACACAGATGCAGACACATTTGTTATTGGCCCCGCTGGTAAAGATGTGCGAAAAGCTGGGAAATAAATTCTGATTTAAGTGTACATATTTTTTTTATTTTTTTTAAATCCAGCTTTTCGTTTGAGTACATTTATTCAGTGGGGACAAACAAAATGATGTTTGGAGATGAGCTTGTTTTTAACAAAACCTCAAGCAGCTTGGTTGTTGCCAGTCCAAACAACCCCATGAATATTCATGGAACTAAAACTAGTTCATTTGTTTAAACTTTTACTTTCTAACTTTCTTTCTTTCTATTACTATGCGGTACAAACATGATGATCACAAACAGTGAGCAGGATAATAAGACAGGTTAAAATAAAAAAGTAGGAACTCTCTGAACATCACTAAGTTTTGTTTTCAATTAAGGCTGCGACTTATTTTAGTAATC
Organism: Poecilia reticulata; assembly: GCF_904066995.2. Taxonomy (NCBI): domain Eukaryota; kingdom Metazoa; phylum Chordata; class Actinopteri; order Cyprinodontiformes; family Poeciliidae; genus Poecilia; species Poecilia reticulata. The sequence goes on from NC_088830.1 coordinate 12,302,950, forward strand.
GATTATTTTGTATTTTGATGATTAATCGGATAAAAACACATTCTGCAGATTTTTCATTTAACCACTTAAAGCTTTTTTACACAATGATAGCTATACATTAAAAAATACAAGCAAGCAAATAATTTAAATACCTTTTAAGAATGAGAAGATAAACATTTTATTGCCTAAAATGCAATAGCAACATTTATTTTGTGAATATTTGATCATTTGTAGCAAAGGATGCATCTGCAGCTTAAAAAAAAGGGTTTACTAATCTGTTGTTTTTTGTTTTTTTAATTATTAATAATTGTATAGCAAAAGATGTTTAACGGGAGCTTTTTTTTAAATTTTTTACATAATTTGAAACAGGTGAAGCTAAAAACGCCACTCAAGAAGTTCAGGGTAAAATAGCATCTTAAATGCAAAATGGCCATTTTTAGGAATCTACATTCCAGTTAACAATTACTCGGTGTCTAAACTAGTAGACGATTGTTGCGATTATCAAGTAATCACCATTAATTTGACTAATTGTTTCAGCCCTATTTTCAATTTCACAAACAGTCAGCGATTCCAGTACTTTGAGCAATTTCTTTTTTGTCAAAGCAAAGTCAAAAATAAAAATAGTACTTATTCGCTTATCGAATAGTTTTAGCTGTTATTATCAGCAGTTGGATTAAAGACAAACTAAGAGCGTTGGGACTAAAATTAAAGACAAAAGTACCCGATAAAGGTTTTTGTGATTCTGTTGTTGAAACATTTCCTCGGTGCTTGTAGAGCAGAGGCTGTTGGACTCTGAGAGTTCACCCGGCGTCTCCTCAGTCTAATACCTTCCTGTTTATCACCTGCTTGACAGCGAGGAGTTCCCAGCTGACTGTTTAAACCCCTCATCTCCCCGGCTTGTCCTCTCTTGAATCCTGCTCATAAAACGAATGCAATATTGAAGTAATCAAAATCTAATTTGACTTCTCAGGACTGTCTCTTGATTTGACGATTAAGGCGGATCATAAAAACAAAACAAGAGCTGTTTTTTTGGCAACTTGTCTTTAACAAGTCCTACACTTTTGAAAAATAAGAAGAACCACAGGATTTCTTCCTGGTTGGACAGACTGTCCATGTTATTCAACTACAGAATAATTTAAGTGGACCACAACCGTCCATCGCCAATCGGTGCCAAGGACAACGAATGGTGCTCCGGGATTTGCGAACGCCAGCCAACAGCGTGTCAAGTAGCATAGCGCCAAGTTATTTCTGCTTCCCAAGTTGCATTTTCTTTCGAACATTTTAGATTAGTTCTAGGGGGGAAAAAAAGTACTCGAATAGGCGGATTTTCCGCCAATGTTTTTGAGTGACGCGCCACTCAAATCAGAGAAATATGTGAATGCTAAACAACAAATAGGTGGGGATCCGAAACCAATGTACTTGTGAAAGCATGTTCTATAAACTCTGATATTTTGATATAAAAGATTTGTTTTCAAACAAAAAAGACCATGCAATAGGGTTTCTACACAATCTGCATGACCTGTGCTGGCACCTAACACATACACAGATGCACTCAATGCACTTGGCCAACAAATGAAACTAGGACTTTTAAATAAAACATAAATACTGACTACGGTCTGTACTTGTGGTATTCAAATTTGTTGGCACAGATCTGTTATCTTAATCACATTAAATTACTCCCTCAGAGTTGCCAAATCATGTTTTGAATGATCTCACCTGCAGGAGTTCTTCCTGCTGCTTCCTGTGCTCCTCTTGCAGGGCTCGGACTTGAGCTGCATGGATCTGTTTCAGTCGCTCTTGTTTACTTTTCAGTGTCTCTTGTTTCTGGAAGCCGCAGTCTTCAGACAAATACACCCCAGCTAAAGTTGACGACAAAAACAAATGGTCAAAAGTTAGAAATTATTTCAAGGCCAAATTCAGATGCAGAGTAATTAGAGAAGAAAGCCGTCGGTGACCAGGAACAGCTCCAACTGATGACCAGGTGGTCAGAAAGTCAAAGTTAATTTTCCAACCAAACAGTGCACCAGATATAATGATCAGTTTTCATTGAGACTGAGCAAAGGAAACTGTAAGCAGTTGTTTTAAAAGGAACCTGCATTTTAATTGAATTGTCAAAACACATCTGAGGTTCACTGAGGCTGCAAGAGAGAGCGAGGCTTTAACCAGATAAGTGGAAGGCTGTCCGGAACACAGCAAAGTTTTATCTTTTTGAACTTCTCTGCATTCAAAAATGTCTAGAAGATGCACATGAAGATACCCACTTCTGTAAAGCCAGCGATGCCAACTGAGCTACTCACAAATATTTGGGCTGAAGTGGATTTAAAATAGGGACAGTCCCAATCTAATATTGATATCAGCAATCAGTCTGATATCAATATCAGACTGAGCATGTCTAAAACCTCTGACAGAAGCACTCCATTCCAGCATTGAGTCCGCCTCAGCATTTCTATCCAGCAGGGCTGGCATGCAGACTCAATGGTTAATAATAAATGTGTCAGTTGTTCTCAAACCTGTTGTTGTTGGCTATTGTTCTCTGATCAAGTCTTTTCTAACATGCAACAATATAAAATAAGTAATAAAAGTGTGCATGATTCGTGCTGATATCGCATTGGGTCAATATCGTATCAGAAGTTGTATCGGGACACTGCTAGTTTAAAATATCAACTCTTGATCTTTTGTTTTTAACTATTAGTCAAATCCTCTTTTGAAGGAATTGCACCCTATAATGTTGACTCTGCTGCAAATATAAATAACTAATGACTGCTCATACTAAAAAGACAACAAAAAATTACTCTCAGTGCTGTTCTCGTATCTTTTGTCATCATTCTTAAAGAGGAATCCATACTGACTAAAATTGCTATTGGCAGAACAAAGAAAATGTGAAATTGGTCACAAAACTCTAATTGGTGACTTTCTTATCCTACTGTCCTTCTACTAAACTTCATTTATTATAAATAATTATTTGTGTTTTCTCCTTCAGCATACCTGTTCTACTGTTTCAGAGAATTAAAACCTGCATATCTCATATAGTCCTTCTCTCTGTCCTTACCTGTAGGAGCGCCGGAGTTTGGTCCAACCACAGAGTCCACTGCTCGGCCTCTTCCTTCATTCATCTCCACGGTCCCCTCGGTCACATGCATGAGCAGTCTCCGTTTGACCTTAGACACCCCTGACTGATCCTCACCACAACTCTCTGGAGTCAGACCCTTTGTCTGATTGTAGCTACGCTGTGAACCGAGGTCGGACCCTGATCCTTCCTGCAACCAAAGGTCCGACGGCGTGTCCACGTCATACGACCGATTAAGAAACTGTGAGGGGGCGGGGCCCTCAGCGCCAGCAGCTATATTCCCCACTCTTTCCTTAAGATGTAAAAGGTGAGCTGCAGGGACGTTTTTGCAGGTAACATTTCGGAAAATACTGGGTATTCGCATCTGCTGTGCTACGGACATTGTATTTTTCGAAGGGAGTTGCTCCGTTTTGGAAACACCACGCTGCGTATTACAGCTGCCTCCTCTTTCTGCACTCATCTCATTTCTGTTTTCTTTCACTGAGGCTCGGACCTGACTACGTTGGCTTAGTTTAATGATCTCAGAGCCGTTCTGTAGGGAAACATCCCTGAGACTTGACCTTGGATTAGGTCCCACATCTTTATCCATGTTCTTAAACTGAATGAATGATTGTCTTTGCCATAAGTCATCTACTTCATTACCATCATCATCATCATTAGCAGCATCCTGTGTGTCCTCCAAACAGCAGGAGGAATTATCCGGATTGGCGTTTTCGATTTGTTCATAGTCCTTGCTGCTCTCAAGGTTCTCATCACTTTGCACGCTGCAGTTAGGTTCCCGGTGATTGTCCAAGTTCTCTTTGACTGTTGACTCCAGATCTGAGATCAGCACCTTCAGACTGCACAGGTTGGACTCGAGCTCATCGATGTGCAGCGAACCTTTGGCGAACATGCTTGTGGCATCGTCTCCAACGATGACATTCCCAGAAGGAACTGCCGCTGGGCTCTTTTGGCGATTGAGGTTTATGTCCTTAACTCTGACCTCATTAAAGTCAGAACTGGAATCGGATTTGAGTTCTGGTGTTGCTGCAGCATTGACTGTTTTATTTTTGCAGGGAACGGGACTCAGACAGAAGCTTGGGACTGGGACAGAACGGTACTTCTCGACTCCTCCATGAAAAGACGGCAGACCAGGTGGCTCATTAAACATTCCTTGGATAAGGGAGGTTTTCATCAAAGACTGCTGCTGCTGAATCAAAACACTGACCTGTTTAGGTGTCGCTATGACTTCTTCAGAACTGTTCAGCTTGTTTTTTAAGAATGTTTCTTCTTCAATGCTGAAGTGTTCCATTGCTTTCCCATCTTTTGCTACGCGTTCGCACTCAATCCTGTTTGTTTTCCAGGGTTTCTGAGGCGAGGGTTCCTCCGACCAGATAAGAATGCCTCTCCCCTCCTTGGTCTTTTTGCCCTCTACCGTCACAGCGCACTTGTGATGTAACTCATCGTTCTCCTTGTCAGACAGGTTCGGCTCCTCCGCTCGCTCTTTTGGCTTCTCCTGCGTTCTCTCCTGGTGCATTTTAGTGTTTTTGGCTTGGTTCCTCAGCATTCGCTGGCGCCGCCGATACTCCTGAGACTTCTTCAGCAAAGCCTGGAGGCTCAGAGGACGAGACTCCTCGGGTTGCTTTAAGTCAGCTACGTCAATCTCAATGTCTGCAGGTTCTGCCTCCGCCTTGCTGGGGGGTTTCTGAACATGGACGACTTCCGTCAGATTTAGCGACCGCTGTAAATCTGCATTGTCTGACAGGCTGTTTTTTTCTGACAAAGCAAACGATCCATCATTTGTTTCTGTGCTGTTATTCCTGGCAGGGTTTAGATGAGCTGTAAAAGGAATGTCGACCTCTTTGTTCCGACCGTGTGGACCACTGGATTCAGGCTGTTGGGCTCTTAAAGGGTCACATCTCAGTGAATCGATGTGAAATGAGGTGCTACACAGATCTTTAGGTCCCATCATGTTTGTGCAAAAAAACGACTCGAGTCCAGTCCTCTCTAGCTCCTCTCCATCTATGGGAGGATGGCTGATAATATCAGGCATCTTGGCGATTGTATTTGAGGTGCTGTGAAGGAAAAAGCCACCGTTGTTGTTCGTTTCTTCTGTCGTCCGGACAGAATCAGCTGTGGCGTTTTCTTGATTCTCACAAGTGACATAGCCTGAGGATAGTGACTGGTGGCTTGTAGCATTAAAGGAACATGGCTGTGATCCTTGTTGGCAGTCCAGTCGCTCAGTAAGGTATTCTTCCTGGAAACTTTGCTGAGGCGGCTTACTTGAAGGAATACAGGCACTGTATGTTGTGGAAATCTTTGGAGGCTGGGCGATGCCATTCTTTAATTTCCCGGCAGGTCCTGGTGAAAGACTTTCCCTGGTTCCAACGGAAACATCACTGCAGGACCCGGAGAACCTGCCGTTGTTATACAAGTGTGAAAATTCCAATTTAGTCTCCGTTTCTAGGAGTAAATCCTGCAGTGTTGGTGTCTTTCTCAGCTGCACAGACAAGACAAACAAAAAATACAGTAATTAGACCAAAGGAAAAGTTTTTTAGCAATGTCATAAAAGGCAACAAAATTACAGATGCTCTAATCAGAGTTTAGAAGCTGAATAACATTCACCAGTTTTGTAACCAAAACTGACTTCTCTATAAGATTAACATAATTCAAAATACTTTATTTTTTGCTTGCTTTTCTGCAGGGTTTGGCTGATTTATAACAAAGATATACTGAATAAAATGTTGACATTTCAAATTGTTTTTAACATATTTTATTGGTAATTGGCACAGTTAGCAACAGCAACTGTAAACAGCAGTCTCTGTGTGTATCTCATGGAGAATGTAGACCCTCAATACTCAGCAGTATCCAAAACATGGACAACTTTACCAAAACCAGAATGTTCCATGACAGGGTTTAAAAGATAAAGAGCAGAGAATGGAGGAACTTTGCAGAAATAAGTTTAGCCTTCCTGTTATCTGCTGAAAGTCTCACGTTTTGCAGCTGCATGAATGACCAGTGAAAATGTCTCCTAAATGAATACAGCTGCATTTTAAATGTCTTCTTACATCTTTATAGAGATTTCTCTGCCTTTATTTTTAAAAACATCTCATCGTCACTGAAACTGATAAAGCTTTGCTTCTTCCTTCAGTAACGACTTCCACACTGACGAGTGTTGCTATTAGCCCAACCCATTAGCACTTAAGAGTATTTAGTGACCAGAAAGTGATCAGACTTTAAAGTTTAGAACCGGTTGGTCAAGCTAAAATTCCTCTAATTCAAATCTTCAGCTAATTTCTCAGTGAATTCCTCATCAAATTGAATCTTTATATATTTTTATTTTGTTTAGACCCCTATTATATACAAACTGTTGAAACACAATATCTTAAAAATAGGTGTTTCTTTCCAACATGATCTGGGTTTCAAAGCAAATTTGCAAATTTAAGGAAACAGACACCAGTATGGGGAGATAATTCTTCGGAAGAAAGAAAGAAAGAAACTAAATAAATAAATAAATATAGATACCATTTTAACAAATTCCTCCACAGCAGTCTGAACAAAGCTATCCTGATCCTCACACTAAAGTGTTATGATAACAGAGAATTTAGAAGCTATTTATACTTTAGAATTAAATTTAAAATATTTTTTGGCCAGTGGAAAAATTACTTTTGGAGAGAAAAAAAAGAGAAAAGAACCAGAGATTTTGGGCAGTAAAATTAAACCAGTTTAAACTGCATTTATCCAACTGGAAGCACTTGCTAATTCATCTTTCTCGGATACCTACAAGGAATCCTCTGTGGTGTTCCTGCTAATTTTCTTGATTTATCTTCCCCATAGGAGACCTGATTTAAAAGACTGCTGGGGTGTTTTACCTTTATTAAACTACTGTTGCAAATCTTTAGCAACTCCCAAAGTCCCTGGACAACTTAAATCTATGCGTCATTGTCCAGCAGAGGTAACTATCACCGCATGTTCCTAATGTTAAAGTTTTAAACCAAAGTGAAGCTATGAGTGTTGTCCTCTCATGTTTCCACTATTCTGAAAAACTTTATTCTTTAAAATAGCAGGCAGTTATTTATCCCCCTGGAGAGCAGCAAGTTAAATAGTGACAGGTTTGATTTTGTTTCCCCAAAAATGCACCAAACTGAACACATTCACTTTTATCAATCTGTACAAACTGGATGTTTTTTTTTAATGCACATCGTTTTGAGTTTGGTATAAAACAAATCAAGGTTAGATATGCGTGTTTTTTTTTTTTTTGCTCATTTTTTTTAATTGAGGGTAATTTTGTAATCACTCAATTTTCTTTTGAACTTCTGTCTCTTTTAAGGAACCAGAAGCACTTAAAATTGCTAATTCAATTAAACTTAAACATACTTTTTTTTTCATCCCAAAGGTAATCTAAATATTATCTAAACTCATATAATCCAAGTATCTTTAAAGAATCGCTGTGGATGGTGATGCTGTGAGCAGAAAAGATAATCTGAAAGCAGTTAGCCTTACAAATTTTAACCAAATAATGTTGCCGTATGATAATCTTCAATAAGCATTGTGACAAATATCATCAAAATGTCCTCCACTTTTCTTCTTTGAGGTTGGACCTCAAAGAAGAAATCGGGATTGGCCAGCCTTATCGGAGCATCCCTGTGCAGTATGATTACCTGAACACTGTGCAGGATAGTTTGCACATAGGCCATTCTGGAGTCATCCTTGAGCTTTCTGTTGCCTTTAGCTTCCTGTGCTTCGTTTCTGTGTCGCCTCATCTCTTCTCTCTGTTTCCCTGAGAGCTGTTTTCAACACAAAGCGCACACACACTGGTATTCTTAAACAAAGCAGTAAACTAAAAAGCAACAGCACGTTCAAGCTCTTTTTTAATATTCAACCATGTTTAACCGAGCAGTAAACTTCACATCTCATCAGATTGTACAATGAGCGGTTTTCCCTGGAAATTATTTGTGTATTTTCATGTTAATAAATGGTTACCAGAAGCCTAGATCATAAAGTAGTGACTGCTACCGAGATGAAGAGAACTGTCTTAAAACTAGCATCGTACCAGTGGAGGAAGGATAGGTCGTCCATAGAAGCGGATGAGGGAGGATGCTGATAAAGGTCTGCGGTGTTCCTCCTCTTCTGCCTCATTTTTCTTCAGTCTAGAGAGACAAAGCTGTGCAAACTCTGCGTAGTTCTCCATCAAGTTGCATGAGGACACAGTCGTCGGTAACTGAGGGTATTAACAAATCTAAACTACACCAATAATGTTTGCTAACGCTAGCTGACACCGGCTAGTAGCAGCTAGCTAAGTTAGCTAACATAACGTTCCGTGTCGGTATGCTGTTTATTTCATGACCAACTACTCAGCTCGACACACCAACACGTAGGAATTGGGTTGGTAGAAGTTTCCGGTTTACTGAGAAAGGAAGGATGAAGTCTATCGAGTAACAACTAAAGAAAGTCTCCATGGTGAAGGACCCAGTGTTTACATTTTACCCGCCTCTCCTCCAGGAGCAACAGACGGTGACAGTTGGACACCGCTGGGACGGCGAGAAAACCCGGACCGGACTGCCAGCGAGGTGGCACCGTCCAAAGGTACAGCACAACAAAACTGGTATTTCTGAACACTTTTATGTTGGCACGAAGGACTTAGAAATAAATATATCTAATTGTAGATCCTTTTAAATGTGTGCTTGTTTACGGTTTAAGTTGAAATTGTGTCTAAACCCATGTGTCTTTTTTGACAGAGATTTTTCACCGCAGCGAGTTTTTCCTGGTTAGATAAAGGTGAAATACAAAAGTTGTTCCTAAATGAAAAGTTCAGTTTTAGTTTTCAAGTATTTTTAAAAGCAACTGGATTGCTCTCAGACCTTCTTTTAAACACAGTTTAGAGTCACAAAACTTTGCAGTTAAATATAAAGTGCACAAAATATTTTTTCATGCATTATGGCCACCTAATGTGAGAACACAAACAAACAGTGAAACATTTTACATTAATGTCATGCTTTAAGCCATAATTTGTGATTTATGAAACTCTCCCTGAGTGTCCATCCATCCATCTGTGGGGCAGCAGAAGGGGTTCATTCGGTTTACTGTTCATGCAAGAACTGCAGCTGCTGGGGTCAACCATCCAAAGCAAGGGGCGGCTCAAAATAAATAAAGCATGAAAACGTTTCAGAAAACAGAAGCGGATATACTGTTAACCTGGTAGTTGGAGAACCTGATCTTAATGTACTCCCGGCTATAGGCTGTGAAACTTCCAATTCTGAACAGCAAAAGATGGATTTCTGGTCAGGTCGTGTTACGTTTTTAATGTCAGAAGAAAACTATTCTCCAAATTGCAATATTGCAACAAATCTTATCTTTTAAATTAGCCACAGTATTAAAATCTACAAACCACATTGGGTTGGGATTAAAAAAAAATTTGTGAAAGCGTTTTAGAAAGCCTCAGTGAAGATTTTAAAAACACTTTGCCTCATCATGGTATTACTGTCTGACTCATTACAACAAGAGAAACAGGTTTTGTTGTGTGATTACTGAAAAGAAACAGCAGTTCTGGTATGTGCAACATTAGCATGTTGTCACTCTTCTGAATTGTGACTCTGCAATATTTTAATGATTTTAACAAGAATTTCCATGTAACTGGGATGGCCACTATACTGTAACTACCAGAATAGTTAGTTTAAACCTCAATTAATTCATCTTATAAGTGTAAAATGATGCTTAATTTAGCTATCACTAACCAATGTTTTTCAAAAGAAAATGACAGCAATACAGACTGTTTTAGTTTAATAAGCAAAGTTTAATTATTGATTAAGATTTTATCAAACGCCATCATCAAACAGTGTTGTAGAATATATACAAGAGCTGCATATGACAAGCGTATATATGACAATTTACATATTTTTTGTCAATTATAAGAAATCTAACAAAAATACTTTAATATCTCAGTTTCTGTCTTCATTTATATATTTTTAAGATGAAATGTGTTTTTAAACTACGAGGGAGAGTAGAGATAACCTTTGACAGACAGCTGTCAACTTTCCCGCCTGTAGTCCTTTTTTCATCTATCGAAAATTGAAATAGACTAGCAAAATTCCCTGTGTCCTACATGTGTAGAAAATATTGTATTTAATGTATCTTTTGCACACTAAATATGTTTTTTATTAGAATTTACACAGTTTTAGGAAAATCATGGACTAGCATAGCATAGCATAGCGGTCAAAATGACTGCCATGGTTGTTTTAATGTTCTAGTTTGTCTATTCGGCAGAAAAAAATCTAATGTTAGGACAATATTTGCATTTAAATGTTAGTTAAAAACAAGATGGCAGGAAAAAAAATAAAGCAAAGAACAAAAAATATCTAGTTATACTTACCAAGTCTTTCTGGGATATAACCTTGTACATGTGCAGACCCGTAATAGGTGCCATCAATTTCAAGGAGCTGGCATGCCTGGATTGGTCACCAGGGGGCGTAAGTGCTGGCAACATGAGTGGATCACTGGTGTAACAGATAGTTGCTGGAGTCTGAGGCTCAGCCAAGACAGTGAGTGAAGGTCACTGGACAAAAACAGATGCCTTGTAGATGCATTGCACCGCATTATGAGCACCTGACAGAGTTTGATAGGAGCCACATTGTAGGCATGCATTGGGCTGAAGGGTTACTTTGAGTAATTGCATCCATCCTTGCGAAAAGCCCAACAGTGAATCTGGTCAGGTGTTATCCACTTGTCCTGCAACTGCCTGCAATTGTTGTTCTTCTCGTAACATCACTGATGTGAGACACACCAAGTGCTTGCAAAATAAATGATTTACAAATATTGTAATTTGTTTGCAAAAGCAGATATACTGTTTGACTTTTTAAACATTTTGTTAAAAACGTCAATGAATTTTGTCTGGATCTAATGTGAAAAATCCCAACATAAAGTAGTGCTTTATTATGAAGTAAACTAGAAAGGATGCATCCTTTCATCATCTGTTTCCACTCATCCATGTAGCGTCAATAGAGGGCTGATGCCTATCATCAGCAGCCATTGGGTCGCCACTCTATACCAACATAGTAATAGTAGCAACTTAGTGCTAAGTACTAAGTAGTATTAGTCAGACCACTACTGCACAAAGACAAGATACATTTTAAATGTTATTGGGGGTGATATTTGATATTTAGTCTGTTTTATTAATAGAAGAATTCAGATTAAAACATATTGTTATGCTACAACGACCTAATCAAAGACCAGAACTAAACCTGATGGAGATTTGAGTTGTTCACAGACGCTTCCTATGTAATCTGACTGAACTTGATCTAGTTTCTAAAGCAGGTCGAGACATACAGTCCAAAGCCTTGCAGCTGTAAATACCGCAAAAAATGTTGTTCTACAAAGCATTGATTCACTTTTCAGGTTTGCATTTTTAGAAAGATTGTGAAAATCATACCGGATTGGTTTTCCATTTCCCCCGTTATGCACGACTTCCACAACGGACTCCATGTTGTGGATATCTGCAGGACACAAACACCTTAATGCATTTTAAAACATGTTTATTGGTCATATACAAAATAAAGTAAGCTGTTTATCAACAAACGTACAGTATATACATCAATAAGATGCGTCGGACTGATGATGAAACAGTTCACTTTCATTATTACCAATACCTTGTCATCATATCTATCTACAAATTGCAAAGAGAAAAAAAAAGTACAATAATTTAGTTGGAGATAAATACTTACAAAGACCGTCACATTTGAAGGTTTTTTTTTTCCCATAGAAAGTACCGTTTGTACCGCAGAATAATTTATTACACCCCATACAGAAATATTACAAAACACAGAGCTTCTCATCACAAGGGCTTTTCTGAATACATTACGCCATATTCACACAAACTCACTACTTCTGTATATCTTTAAACAAACCACCGTATACTTTTTTGGAGACATTGAAACATCCCGGCTCCAATGAGCAACCTCGCTTAACCATAGATGGGTGATTAATAGGAAAAGAAGCTGACATCAAGGCTAAAATAAGTGGATGTGCAAAAAAAAAAAAAAAGAAGAAGAAGAAGAAGTAGTTTTGGTTGGACATTGTACAAGTGGTGATGTGGGGCAGCGGGGAGGAAGACACAGCAGCAGATGAGGTAAGTCAGGAGGCTAAACAAACATCGTTATTGATGAAAAAGCCAAACAAACGATCAAAGGAATCCTCGGCTCATTTACTTTTATCGATCTGGATTTTGCGGCGGGTGAAAGGGCTTTTAGAGTCCAGTGGCGTGATTCAGTAGGCAGGAAAAACATCTAAACGAGTCCGCGCCGATTGGCCAAGCAGCGAGATAAGGAGTTAATGATTCCAGAAGAAATGGATGTTTTGAGGAAGGGCTTGGTGGGCCGCCGGTTTGACTCGCGCTGCCTTCTGTGAAAGGAGGACAGAGCGAGAGAGACGGTTCGGAGCGTTATCAGATGCGTCTCCACCGCCTCTTTTCAGTCTCTGTAAATTATTTATGGGTTCAAGTATGAGCGGTTTCTCTGGTTAGTGATGAAATGCCTTATCGTAAGAAGGTTGTGACCTCTGTACATGCAGCGGAAAACAAGGCTGCCGTGTCTCACGGCTCGTAAACGCCGTCACGGAAAGAAACCACGCCGCCTGCTCTGCTCGTATGGCTGAAGGTCGGCGCCGTCAGCTGACCGAGTCCGTTGGGGGGGTGGAAATCAGGATTAAACCTCTGTAATGTTTGACACCATTGGCCAAAGAGGCCCACATAACTGCTTCACAAGAAATCCACATCTGGAAGACAATGAGTTTCATCTTCCCCAGGAGAAGCTCCAGTACAATTATTGGCACCCATGGTAAATGTGTGTAAAAAGCCATATTATATGATGTAATGTTAGTGATTTCTGGGGATCATTTATGTTTCAATGACTCCCCGATTGATTTATTTGGGTTTGGATCAAATGTTTCAGATCATTAAATAAATGTAATCAAACAAAACAACCTGGGCTATGTAAGCAAGTTTGCAGAAAAAAAATTACACTCAAGCTGACAAGAGGTTGTGTCGTGCTTGGTGTAAGCATGAACGGTCTCGGTCGACCAACAGCATCTCAATGACTTAAGACTGGACTTTGACTAGGCCACTTCAAAACATTGACTTGGTTTGTTTTTGAACTGATCAGAGATGGACTTGCTGCTGTGCTTTGGTTTTGGGTTTTATAAAGCTTTCCAGACAGAGAGACGTCAAAGACTTTGTTTCAAATCTGGTCTTTAAGTTTTCTGTTTTATTTCGGGGTATGATATGCTTCTTTTTGAGATCTTGAAATCGGTTTATTTAAGCGCTTTTCTGCTTTTACAGTAATCGGCCCTGCGTGTGGCTAGTAAAATTGGGTGCAAATACTTTTTCACAGCCCTGAAAATGTATTCTCTGACTGTAGACTTGAATGTTTAGCCCTTTTCTATTAACCATTTTCTGACTTATAGACGTGTCTTCCCTTTTTAAATGGCATGTTTTCTTGTCTTTCCCATTTTGAAGCATGAATAAGAAAAATCACATCATGTTTATGACCCAAGGTAACAGGAAGTCAGTGATTCCTTTAATTAAGGTAGTCAGATCAAAGGTTGGATTTTTAAAAGTTAGATTAGATCATTGCTGTTTTTCCTTTCACATATTTTTACCAGTGGTGCCAATAGATGTGAAGGGAGCCACATGTCAAAGCTTATTTTATGTCATCCGCTCATTTGGAAAGAAATTAAAAGAGATTTTATTGTCGCAAATGTCACAGTTAACTTTTAGGAAAAACTGAGAAGACGCCACAACACTCTGAGCCGCAATTAAACAAAGACAAACCCACATCGGTTTTCATTATCGCTTACAAAATGCTTTTTAACCTCGTCACATCACATTGCACCTGCAATTATAAAACAAACAACTACACAAAAAAAAACCAAAAAAAAAATACAGGCATGATAGCATCACTCCTCCTCTGAGGCAGGAGTTTTAATTTAACCCTACGCCATTTGCATAATAAGTTTCGATTTAACACATTCATGCTTGTAGACCAGATCCTTCACAAGCCGACAATGAAACGCAGGTTGACAGAGGCACAGACAGCAGTAAACTCTCCAGTGGAAAACACAAATTTCTAAGTTTAACAGAAAAACAACAGAATACATCAGACAGAAAATAGGTTGTCACTGATTTAGCTGATATAAGAGTATAATAGTGATTTTTTTTTTTCAATGAAAATTCAAATGTGATGTTTAAATCCGGATGTAGCTCGATTCCTCTGAATAGGTTAGGGTTTAAATTCATTAAATTTTGGAGCTGTTTTGGAGCTGTTAAAAACTGTTAAAACCCTGTAGAAACTGTTTAGTTTTTGCTCACCGTTTAAATTAAATTTATAATATATTCTTAAAGGTGGTGGCATGCTCGCTAACCTTTCTGCAGGGAGTAGTAGCAGTTCACATAAAAGGACACACCGTTGTTAAAGACGCACCAATCAGTCAGTCAGTTTCTCCTTCACTCTGTTGTTCGGTTGTTAAAAAAAATGGGAGAAAATAGTTTTTTCTGTTTTGTTGAATCCCCACCTTTTCAGAAGATCGTAACTGTAGTAAGGTTTTCTGATTGATTTTTGATAAGAGATGGGGACATATGCTTTGGTGAATGACTAACCCTTTTGTTTTCTGTGAACTCAGTGTTACAGTTCAAAAAATCCCTCCAAATCAACAAAAACAAAAAAAAAAAACACACACACACACAGACAAAATCTCCTCAAATTTTTCAACTAAAATTTGAAACTAAAGCCTGATCGGTGCATGTCTAATATTTAGAACCGGTTATAATCTTTAAGTTGTTTTCCTTTCATTGTAATATTAGAGTGGAATTATTGAGACACTTGATGCACTTTTTGGGTTTAGCAATCATCAGAGAACGGTTAGGGACAAATCGTATGAATAATAAATGAGAATAATCTATAAATCCCTTAAATATCCCTTTTTTTCTATAAACCGATTTGAGTCTTTATGCTTTGCAGTCCTGACAAAACAAATCAAAGCAAAACAACAGCTTACAATTAGCCAGTAGGAACACAAAAATATTGGATTTGGCCACTGAAGCCTGATGGTTTAAAACTCAGCAAGTTGTTTGCATAACATTGAAAGAAATCTTTAAAACCAGGTTAAAAAGGTCAACCTCACCCTGACAGACAAACCATTAAATAGCAGAATATAGGTTGTTTTTTTTTTACTTTATAAAACACCATATACACTTACAAATATCATTTAACTTCCCTGACACTTCCAGAAGATCCTCAAAAGCTAACACAAGAACAACATTAAATATACATAAAATATACAGAGAAAAACAGAGTGCCTTATTCACACAGTACAAAAATAACTTACTGAAGGAGTGAGTTTGACGAGAGCCCCTATCACCAAGTGTCACTTTTCTGCTAGCTTAACTCGAAGAGACTTGAATATTAGACTAAAGCCTCTTCTGTATTTTCATCCCAGAAGCAACAGGACCCGAACATAGCAACTGGCCCAAAAAACAAAAACAGCCACAACGGCCTTGCTCGGAAATCTGTCAAACAAGCGAACTTGGTCAAATTCGCTGTTTGTAAGTGCAGTTCAACAAACGACCTCGCAGGTTCTGCGGCGTGGGAGCCGAACGACGGCGGGGGCGGGGCAAAGAGTACACGACCAGAGAAAGAGTGCAGGTACACACGACGTCATCGTCCACGTTTGGGCTGAAGTCTAAAACGGATCAAAATCATAACCAATGAAGTAGCTAGTAGTCACCTCGTTACATACCTACACAGCACGCCACGCGCTAGTCCACCGTTATACACAGGTGCCTAATCACTAGAGGAAAAATAAACAAAGCTATTCAGTAGTTAAGCCACTTTTGGTACAATTGCAAAATAGAGAGATTACTGTATATCAAACGGATTTTGTGATGCCTTTTTTTTTTTTCCTTTTTTTTTTTTTTTTTTTACAAGTCGTTACAAACAATGCAAAGATAATTGTCTTTATAAAATTACAGACTCCACTATACATAGACTCTGAGTACAGAACACCACGGAGGACTACGTTTGTGGTAAAAGCCTGGGAGAAAAAAAAATAACAACCTGCTTGTTTGACTGGAAGAGAAGAAAACAAAACAAAAAAATAAAAAATAAGCTCATTCAACAAGTCAGCCGACCTCCTCAGATCTGACCCATTCTGGTGAAAATTAAATAGGAGTAAGCCTGTTTTTAATTAACCTGACAGTCACATTAATGAGTCTTATTAATACGATTCTGATGATGACAACAGAGCTCAGACAGCAATCGGCAAACCAAAGTGCCAGCCACATTTATTTGTGTTCCTGGTAAAGATGTGTCAGCACATTATTTATTATGTGTCGACACCAACTTACTATGAGCCGACGGAAATTAGTTTTTGGGTGTATTTATTAATTAATGTTCAAATTTTAAATAAATGAATCTAAATCTGAGGAAAAGCATCCAAATAAACTCAATTTTTATTGCAGCAGAATAATCTCTTACTGGGGAAAAAAATCCTACTTGTAATTTGAGAGCATTCATCCAGTACAGGGGGGGGGGAACCCAAAAAACTGTAAATAAATAATTGTTTTGAACACCCAACCCTGCTGTTGATATTTTGCACAACCCAGACAGATTTTCTTTTCTCCTAGTCTTCTCTTCAAACAATTACTGCTGGAAAGATCAATGTCACTTTAAGCTTTCCAAGTGGTTCCAGTTAAACTCCCAGTTGGGTTCAATAAACTCCACATGTAGATGTAGATAGTGGCCCAATGGTTGCCATGGATACTTGGTGACCCAACTATGCCACTTTTGATGCACTTCTTTAAGAGTAAATCTTCAACTTGAAAGACTTATTGCATGTGATGGTGACTAATAGAAATGGATCTCTGTCACATTATATTTATACTCCAAAAAACAGAAATGTTTGAATTTCAAGTTAAAATTCCACACACACAGAAGGGGGGTGGGTGGGGATTAAAGACTGGGCCATCTTGTTGAGTTTTATCCCCTCTCACTAATTCTTATAAGATTGAGATTATGCTACTTCAACAAAAATTTTAACATTTTCTTTACACATTTTTACCAGGAGTGCCAATAGATGCGTCCCGACCTGTAAATACTGTCTGATTCCTGATTGGTCAGCACATATGCCATTAAGCTTTACATCTGCATTGAATCCTCAGCATCCTCCCTCAGTTCCTCTTGACTTTCTTCTTGGTGCACATCGTTATAAGACCAAGGCACTTGGCCTTCCGATCATTTTTCTGTATTAAACATATTTTTCTAGAAACTCTCACAAACCAAAGTTATTTTCAAAAATTTTTTCCAACAGGATATTGTGCATTTGTCTCTTTCTATTTTTAAGTATGAATTGCTTTGCAGCATCCTCCTATACTGACAAATCTTGGAAGTACAATATGCAATACTGGAAGCCACTTGCTCTTGAGAAAGGAAAACAGGAGGGAGAAAGAGTGAAAGACCATAGAAAAGAACACAGCTAACTAAACATAGCGATACCAGAACAAACACTCGCCACAGAATTTCACAGAATTCCTGATATATAACATTTCACACACAGAGAATACACCTTGGACCTCATGTGAATGACAACACGGTACAAAACAGTAGAAATACAGTTACCACCATCGTATATTATAGATTTTTCCATTAGCACTTTTCTGCAAAAGTTCTCGGGTGAAACAAGACTGGGCTTCGGTGCAGTCACTGAAATCAGCACGCCACTTTTTTTTATTTTATATAATTATTCTTAGACATAGCTGATGTACAGCTTGGGGTTTTCAATTGATGTACCTAATTTTTAATCAAAGATGCACCAAACCAAACACGGTTAGAGATATGAATTGGACAATTTATTACTTGATTGGCTCTGATTTGAAATCTGCAGGTTAGATACCAAAAACGCAAATTTTCGTCTCTATTTTTTTTAAATGCATCAAATCTATCAACTCCAACTATTTTCAATTAGTTGCATGAATTTGACTCTTTCAGGGGGTTTTAATAATCAAACATAGGCTAGCAACACATGCTGTGATGCATAAACAGGGGTAATTTTTAATACTTAGACTTTTTTGATCCAGATTAAAATCAATCAATGAACCTGCAGCGAAAAAAAAAAAATCGCAATCTTTCAAAACCAGAAATTATATTGCCAGGAAAAGTCTGACAGGTGCATCTCTGTTTCAGATTTCAATCTTTTTATTTAAACTCAACACTAGAAACTTGACATGAATCAAACGCAATCCTCCTCCCCCCCTAGGTTTTTCTAGTGTTTTTCCAAAATGATGACTTTCAGATTTAAATTCGTGACTCTAGATCAAGTTCTCCAATTCTTTGACATTCGTAATCCACATTTTAGCCAAAGGGACCCTGTGTGTGTTCATCCAGTTCTCTGACCGGAAGCTTCTTTGTGAGCCAATAAACCGTCCTCTGCCTCCATCCTGTCCTTCAACTGCACTGATCTGAGAAGGACGATGGGAACACGTCGGGGTGGTCCGGGTGGTGCCGCCCAGCTGCTGGGAGTCGGTGCAGGTGCAGGAGAGGGGGACGATAAGAGAGGGAGGCTTACTCTGATGCGGCTGGAGCTCCATCCTGTCACACCCTCCCTTCAGCCTTCTTCCCCTCAAGACCGCGCGTCCGTCTTTGACTTGACTATCGTGATGACGCTCGTCGCCGTCGCCACCTTCCCCGGTATGAGCGGGCCGATGACCGACGACGGGACCCCTCCGCCCCCGCCGCCCCCTGCCCTCACCCCGACCCCGACAGTGGGGCTCCGCGCCACAGTCCTGGCGAAGGTCTGCAAGGCCTCGTACTTGGACCTCAGGGCGTCCAGCTCGATGCGCATGGACGCGTTCTCGTTGGCCAGTTTGTCCACTTCCTGCTGTAGCTGTGCCTTCTGCTTCTCCAACTCCTCCTTCTGGGTGACCCGCTTGACCCGGCAGCTGGCGGCGTAGCCTCGGTTCTTCAGGGTGCGTCTCCTCTGTTTGAGCTGCAGGATCTCCTCCTTGGAGAGCCCCCGGAGGTGCTGGTTCAGCTCCCGCACGGACATGGTCACCAGCTCCTCGTCCGTGAGGCTAGTGCCATTTTCGCCCGGCTCACGCTTCACCTGGAGGAAACACGAGGGCAGTGAAACACCAGATCGAACCAAGTGCAACGCTGAGAATTGGGTGGGAAACACATGAAAACATTACTTTCGTTTACCTTTAAGGCTTTATTTCCTTTGTTAGTCGTCGTCATGCCACAAGAGCCTTGCTCTTCTGCGCAAACCTTTGGAGAACACAGGAGACCATAAAGCGTAAGAAGCGTAAAACAAAAGAAACCACATTTTACCAAAAAAAAAATGTATCCCCCCCCGATGGACTCAATATTTATCCCAGATTAATACCCACCAGAGAAAAAGGAGATATTAAGCAGAACCGAGCATTCTGGCCCCGTTGTGGGAGCATGGCACAGACTGTTTTGCATCTGTATAAGACTGCATGAGTGAAAGTGACAAATGCTTCTTAGAATTTCCCTGACTTCCTGTTTCCTTGTGGTTTCACTCACAGTGCCCACTACCTTTGTACTCTCAAACTCTCATTGGCTGGCTGGAGGCCAATAGCGATGAAACGAGCAAGAAACAAGAGGAAGTGGTGAAGTTTGTAGGAAGGTCTCCAGAGGGAAGCTAACTGTTACAGTCCTGTTTAAATATAAAGACAGACCATCTCGACAGATAAGGAGAGCGACGCCGAGAAGCGTTCAAACGGCTCAAACTTTATCGCGTTTAACAACGAAACGTAATGTTTTTAACCAGGACTTTATTTGATGGAGCAACGCAACTTGGTGCATAATTGAGCAACCGGCTGTTGAAGAGCATGATTTTAAACTTTTTCTTTAATGACAAACCCGACGGCCCCTTTAAAAAACTGTTGCTGCTCTGTATTGAGCCCTCAGGGTTTGAAACTGAAATGTTTTCTCATTTTTCTATGTTAATCAGTTCAAGCTCAGTCAGACTGGACGGAGAGCATCTGTGAATGTAGATTTTCAAATTGTCCCATATTTTCTCAATCGGACATAGGCCTGGACTTTGACTGGGCCACTCCAACACATGAAAACAGCAGGGTAGCTCTAGGGTTGTTGTCCCGCTGGAAGGTGAACTTCCATCCCAATCTGAAGTCTTTTGGAGCCCAAATAGGTTTTCATCGTTGTCCTTTTAGTGGTTATCAATCATCTTCATCCAGGAGGCTTTTCTGGATGAGGATGATCTGCTTGATTGTAAAGCAGCAAGTTCCCCCAACCTTCCCTTCTAAATATAATCTTTTCAGTCTTAAATTTAATTCAAGGTGACATTAAAAAGGTCATATAAAGTCTGAAATTTGACTTGCTGAAACCTGCAGATCCCCTGGACCAGGTGGATGAATACCCAGATAAAACTCAAGCCACGCTCTTCAGATTTTTTTATTTGTAAAAGCTTTTGAAAATCCTGCATGGTTTTCCTTCCACTTTAAAATTAGGCACCACTTTGTATTGATCCATCACATAATAAAACCCTAATAGGGTACACTAAAATTGTGAGGGAAAGAAAAAATAAATACAATGGGTTGTGAATATTTTTGAAGGGCACTCAACGCCACTTCCCTACCTATGGTGGATTTAAAAAAAGAAAAAAAAGGAAGCAAAATCCCATCAGATGAAATAATATATTTGCTTTTGTCCCCAAAGTGCAAACAAGGAACAAAAGGATGGAGACAAGCATGAATCAGAGGTCAACAAAGAGCGAGCGTGGAAGTGCAACAGATGAGATCAGACCTTGGAGCTCAGTGCTCCAGCGAAGAGCGTCTCCACAGGCTCTCAATGACGAGCTTTGTGTGTGTGCTGGCCTCCTCTCATCTCTCAGACCTCGGTGTGTGTGCCTGAGATAAAGAGAGGCTATTGTTGCTGCTGCTGCTGCGAGATCATCATGAGACCAGGCATGATGACTCAGCAGATTGCTGATCTCAACCCAACCTGCCCCTTATCCCCTCTCCCAACCTGCTCTCCCCTCTGACATTTTTATGTGGCGTCCACCCCCGCCTGCACGGCTTTGATGACTGTTTAACACCTTTTTTTTTTTTTTTTTTTAAATCGGACCAGTGGGCCAAAACAGCAGACGAGCTACGGAAAGGCTAGAGGGGGAGAGCAGAGTCAGGAAGATGGCCAAGTTGTATCCGATGAGCTGCTTAACAGATGCAGGAGGCCACCTGTTGTCGAAGCTTTAGCAGGACGCACTGCTATCAAGGCACACCAAAGTTTTCAAAACGATAAAAAATAGTTATGTCATGTCGCCCTAAAGGTTTAAAACTGTCGTAATAAAGTCGCAGAGAAGGTGCTGCAGTGAATCAAGTTTTCTCCAGCTGTCGGAGTTTAAAGTAAAGCAGCGCTGCCCCTCCCTCACCTATTGCTGCACAATGCTCAGTTCATGGATTTGGAAACTTCCTTAGTCACGCAAAAAAACCGACAGTGCTGTGGAAACCAAAGGAGTGTCACCTGTCACCTTTATTACGATAAGGTTGTTTTATTGCTACAGCTGCCAAGCTATGTGTGGCATGTCTTCCTAAGTGACGTTTTCAGTAACCGCTTCCTTACCAGAAATGGAGAGGTGTCATGTTGTTTAGCCTTTCCAGCCAGTCGTTAACTCGTTCAGCTCCTATCCGAGGTTTTAGTGGAAACAGTGTCAATGAAGTGAAACGGACAGAAGCAATCCATTAAAATTGCTCTCCTGTTTAGGCATGTCAATACAGGGTTTCAAAGCCATGTTGTTCAAAAATCTGCAGATTTTTCAAAAAGGTTTTTTATTATCTCTGTTTTTATCACCAGAAAGTCAAGTTGGGACAGATTGTGAAAAAATCTGACAAAAAAAAATCGATGTTTTGTAAACTAGTAAACTATCTGTGCTAAGGATTGGGATTCTGCAGCAGGATCTTGAAACTTTTTCAGGTCTTGAAGTTGAAATCGAGATCAGTCGGTGTAACTTTAGGGACGTTGTTCAAATTAGAAAACAACATGAATTACTGCACTTCCAGCAGCAATAATTCCAGTTATAGTTGCTTTAAATGGCATAAATCAGAGAAAACTGGAGGTCCGTCTGATAAACTGCTCTGAGGATTTATTCACATTTCCACAAATGATGTGACGTTTTTTTCTTCTACAGGTAAAGGGAATCGCTACTGATAATAACAGAATCTCACAAAAAAAAAAAAAAAACATAAAAAAATATATCCCTTTAGCTGGCTGCTGCTTGGCTACCTGAGCAGAGAGCCTGACTAATTACTCAGCTAATATAATGTCGGATACCTGCAATATCCAGGACTATATTATATCTAGCTATTCAAGCAATAGAAAATTCAGCGCAATCAGCACATTTACATGAAAACTAAAAATACTAAATTTAGAGGAGTTTTATTTTATTTTATTTTATTCCTAAATATATCAATCAAAAATAAAATTAGAAATTACATTATTATAGATAACGTTTTTGCATCAGTAGTCAAGAAAACGTCATAATGTAAATGACATTAAACATAGGTATGTTTTACTTGCAACTAAAAACTCATATCAGTCCATAACAGAAGAAAAAGCGAATAAGTAAATAACTAAAATGTGTTCATTAAAATTTAAGATTGTTCTAAATACTTGTTTTTGAAACAAAGCTTTGTACTTGTGTGTTATTCCCGCACTATTTGCTTGTGCGTTTCTTATCAAAGCTCTACGGTGAGAATGTCACACAGGGCCATGCTTACAGTGAAAGTAAGAGATTATTCAATCAAATAAACAAGCTAAGTTGCGAGTGTGAACAAACAAAAAAACGCTCCTCCTTCAGAGGAAGCGATGGGTTTATACAGCACGAGGCCACATGTCTTGCAACGTCTTTATTCTTTTATATCAAAAAGGCACGGAGCCAAGCGTGTGGCAGTGCGCCTCCCCCACAATGCACCTCTGTCTGTCTGCGAGGGTACCACAAATCCTACATTTATAAATAGCTGCAGATCAAAGAAAAAAAAATGTAGCAGCTCATTAAGCACACACGCACTAAATATGTCAATGCGCAGCAATTTTAAAAATTCTGTTTACGACTGCATGACACGTTTAAGGTTGTGGGGATAAAGCAAACGCCGTAGGAGGCTTCATTCAGTCCTCCCGCTTTTATTCTGTTTATCTTGAAACGACGCAAGCTTCCTCTTAACGAGTCGGGATAACTCAAGTAGCACGTGGCGACTGTTCTCAACAACTGGAGGGCTTCCACATGCGCTGCTGCAGTCTGAAGTTTTATTGTGATGCAGCCTCCTGCAGCTGGAGGTGCATCTTCGCACAATAGCTGCATCAAAGGCATGGAGGCTGAGGGTGGCTGCCGGTGGTGGGGGTGGTGAGAGAAGACAGGGGGGGGGGGGCTAAAAAGGAGGCTGATTTCCTGGCAAGCGCTGGTTTATTTCCCCTGTGTCAAACTCTCCCCCCATGAACACCCAACACCCACCTTCCATTGACACAGAAACAAAAAGCCTGCTGCCAAGATCATGCACATTATCCCGCCGCCATGCCAGCGGGGTCTAATAAAGCACACACATGTAAAATGGTCGGCAGCGCTCAAACATGCCGTTATAGCTCTTTGGAGAAGAAGCCGACAGATGTGGAGAAACTTTGAGTTCCTGCACGCATCACAGGTTCGAGCCCTCATCCTGGCGTAATCATAGTTACTTTTCAAAAGGATGTTTTAACGTGACAACAGAGTGTTGTTGCTCGGATCTGAGCCGACTGTGGAGATAGATACTGCTGTCACAGCCTTAACACAACACTGCCAGGAAGAAGAACAAAAAGCAGCTGGCACGGTTCCCTCAGAGCCCGAGTGTCAACATCATAGAGTTAGCGATTACAAGAGGAGACACTGAGACAGCTTAAATATGCAGAACAATGGAGACAGGTGTGTTTGTAACGTTTCACCTGTCAACAGCTCAGGAGCACAGAGGAAATTTGTTTGAAAGGCAGTGGGTGGTCGGGCAAAATCACACCTGGAAATGGAAAAAATATATTATTGAAATAAATTTAAATACAAAAAAGTAGCAATTAATATTTTTACATCTACTCGGCTGTCTAATTGCAGGCCAACACTCTCAACCAGATATTTGTTGATCGCAACGTTCACAACTGTTGTGTTTGTAAGATGTTAGGTTGTCGGCCCTTATGGTAACAATCAGCAGAAGTAGAGGTTGAAATATTGTAAACTGTGCAATAATGGCGTATAAACATTTAACAGTTTTGATTGTTTCCATCTGTGGTCACTCAGTAGTTCTGATTCATATTAAGAAGACTATTTTACAGCAACAGTTGTATTATGTGGTTTGACCTGCTGATTCCAATTTTGGCCCAAATTTTTTAGTTTGATTTTTATCGGAAATTATGCTAAATATAGCAAGAAAGTTGCTGAGATGGCAAAAGTGGGGTGACTATTGTTAACAGCAAAGATGCAGACATGACCTGGTGAGCCAGTCTGTCAGTCAAACCTCTCACTGCAGAGCAGAAGAGGACAGAGGCTGATATTTAGACCTTTGGCCAGGTAGATAAGATCAGAGGATAAGATAGGATTCACATCTAAGTATCGGCTGATCACCGATCTCCCAAAATTAAGGAAATCGGAGCATGGCCGGTTTATCGGTGCATGCCTAATTATCAAGCTGACTAAATGCTAAAATAGCAACTGGAACTGATTACAATCGGTAAAAAAACATCACAATTTTACTTTAGCAACAATTCATTATTTTCTTTATATGTTGAAGCCAGTGATCAGCAAATTTAAAAAATAATTAAATCAGACTAAATCTTTCCAGTTTCAGGTCAGCTTCCTGTAGATCAGCCAGAGGTCAGCCAATGGTCGCAAATGTTGTGAATTATCCAATCAGAAGCTCACGAAGCAGTGACATCATCATCTGAGCTTTTCTAAGTTGCAGTTATCTTAATGTATTTAAACTTCTGAGAAATACTACTACTAATACAATGAACAATACTACTACTGCTAATAATAATAATAATAATAATAATAATAATAATAAAAAATAATTACTAAAAATAGATTGTCTCTCTTTTTCTGACATTTTGAAAATAAAAATAATTTTAGTAATCCTTATTTATTTAAACCATGAAAGGTTTAGCCTGATTTAATGCCAGTGGAAAAAAAGGTAACATGTCTTTTTATTTACTGTAAATAAATATTTATTTTCAACGGTCTGCCTCCTCATCAGTGATTCTTGTTTTGTCTCGTTTCTGTCTCCCAACAAATGGTTATATCTTAAAATCCACAAAATGATTATCATCAGTCAGTGAAAGAAAAATAGTGCCTCCTGTTTGGTTAAATGAAACTTAGCTTAGGAGACAATACAAGTTCAGCAGTTTTTCTCAGTAAACTAAAATGTAAAATTTGCTATTCCTAAAGATAAATAATTTAAAAAAGCATATGAAGTGATAGAGTTGAATAATTAATATGTAATTCTGCTGCAGCCTATAGTTAATCAGAGCTGTGTGATATTAAGAAAATCTGAAGTATGGGACCATGCTGCAATGATTAAAACATGCTGACATCATTTCAGCATCATGACAACTATTATCTAAATCAACTGTGGGTATTTTATGCAAATGTGACTCGCCAATGGTATTGTGAAGGTAATAACACTTTAGCTTTTTACTAGTTCCATTTAAAAGAAACATAATAAAACTGTCTTTAGACAAAAATGTGTTCAAATTCACACTACTAAACTACTGCATGCAACCTCCAAAAACGTTTAGACCGTTAGACCACATGGAAGTAACCCAGGTTAACGATTACATGTAGAGTAAAGGCAATGTCATTAATCGTACGGATCAGTGCACAAACACACATTATATCTTTCTATCCTCACAAGGACTTTTCATTGACTTCCACTCATTTTGATTCATTTCTGCAGCCTAATCCTAACCCTGACCCTGAACCTAATCATTACCAGTACATCCCTAAACCTAAACCCGACATAAACCCAGTTCACGTCTTAGTCCTAAACCTAACCACTAGCCCAAAAACAGCACTCCTTCTTGGAACAGTGGGTCCTCACATCGTAGTATTTTCTGGAGAAATGGGTCTTACAAAATGAGAAATGGTAAAACACACACACAAATATATATTGTGTATATATGCACACACACCTACACACAGTCTAGGGGTGTCCTTCCCATAATGGTTGTGGGGTGATCGTTGCAGAGCGGTCAATGCCACAGCCGCTGTTGCTACAACAGACAGGCTTTTTGCTGTGGCAGGCTGTATTTTTATGGAGCAACTTAAAGAATGCTGACAACTCAAGAGTAGAGCTGCTTACTGTTACAGTGGAGAGACGACACACACACCCACGCACACACCCCGAGGATGGGACCCAGAGGCGGGGATGGGTGAAAAGGTGAAAAGTGTTAGAGATGAGCAAAATATGGCTTATAGAGAAGAAAAGAAAAATCTGGAAGGAGGAGGGGGAAAAAAACAGGTGAAAGACTGGAAAGACATTAAGGTGTGTGTGTGGGGGGGGGAGGGAGCAGATGAGGACAGAGGGGAGAAAAGAAGAGATGAGGAAGAGGAGGAGTGGGGTGCTGTTGGTAGAGGACTGAAAGAATGCTGACGTCTCCAGAGCTGATTAGCGTTACACAGAGACATCACACCCACAGTTGGGAAAAATGCTGAGTACGGAGGGAAGACAGGGTGGGGGGTGCAAATGACAAGGGAGAAAGAAGAGAAGAAAAAGAGAAGAGCGAGCAGGGAGGAGGAGGAGGAGGAGGACAGAGGTGGAGAGGAGGAGTGGGACGGCGGGGAGGGTAGAGGAAGGGGTGGGAAAGCGTTTGGGTGAAAATGCATCCTCAACACATTTGTAGGAGCTTAGCTGTTGAGTACAGGGAGGCGGAGGAGAGAGAGATTGATGGGTGGAGGGGGGTTGGAGTCTGCGATATTAAAAAAGGAAAAAAAAAACTGAACTCAGCAGCGATCCTCAAATCAGAAAGTTTTTGATCCATCAGACATGAGACCGTCAGCCTCATAGACAAGAAACGCATTTAAAAAAAGTACTAACTCAAAACTCAAATCTTAATTCCAAAGTGGTACCAGATCACACAGACACTCTTCAGTGTGAACGTTGTTATTGAGTGAAGGAGTGAATTTATAGTTTTTGTGAGGTGTTTAAAAGTATAGAACAAAACGTGTACAAATATGTTTAATAGGAAAGTGTTCTTACTTCATGTAGAAGAATTTCAGTTCAATCAGGCTGCAAGAGAACAAGAGAGAGTGAGACTTTTAGAAGACAACAGGAAGGCCTAACTAACAGCAGTAGACATGTTATTAAATCCGTTTGAGTTATTAATTTAAGAGTCTACAATCTCTATAATATACACACAGAGAGACTACTGTTTCAGTAATTCAAGCCAAGCTAACTGACTAATCACAAATAAGATGTTATAAGACAGATTTATTGATCCATTTTTAAGCCCTTTTCACACCATCATCAGCCCACAAAGATGAGCCCCTCTCTGAGCTGCCTCTGGCCATTCAGACTCCAAATCAAGACAACAATATATTGTACTTGTCATGTCGCAAAAATCCATCCAAAGGAGATTTTGGAGTGGATCTCAGCAGAGTTGATATTCAACATTACACTTGTAATGAGTGATGAATATCTCCGACTCTGGAGAGGTAAACACATAGCTGGCATCTTATCAGTTTTATCCTCTTCTCAAGCATCACTGCTACAGAAAGAAATACCCTTGGCTAAAATCCAAGGATCTTTTTTGTTTTAGCACACTTCACCATGACTCAGCTT
The DNA here is from genome assembly GCF_904066995.2 of Poecilia reticulata. NCBI lineage: Eukaryota > Metazoa > Chordata > Actinopteri > Cyprinodontiformes > Poeciliidae > Poecilia > Poecilia reticulata. Next base: position 12,330,843 of record NC_088830.1, read on the forward strand.
AAATTTGCTAGTGACTAGGAATGCTGCATGTGCACTCTGCAGTGACCCCAGTTAGTTTTCATTACATCCTTGACCCAGAAGCAGTCTTGGTTTGTGGGTCTGTGACCACCTTGCTTGGCTGATTAGAGGGGTGACGGCGCTGGGTTGACTTCAACCCCCATGCTGTTTAGGTCCTACAGAAATGACAACGAGGCATCTAAATGGTGCACCCTTTTGTAACGTAACTCGTAACTGGGAAGTCGGAGTAACTTTCCACTTCACTGCATTCCAGTTGTTCCACTCGTTAAGAGTCGGAAAGCCTTTATTGTTCCAACCATACACTGGTACCGCTGCGTACCAGGGTATGGTTCATGCCTGTTACGGCATGAACAGTAGTAATAACTGAGCTGCACAGAACCCACTAGGGTGAGGCATTCCAGTCGATTTTCCCAACTTGGAAGTCGGGATTTCCATGTTCCGACTACAAATGGAATTTGTAGTCCGAATGAATGTTTTGTCAAAAAGCTTTTTGTTTTGAAGTGTTAGTTAAACCATGTTTTATAGTGGCTGCTCTGTCATACACACAGTGTGACATCACCTCTGGTCCAATTATAAATAATGTATATTAGGAGTCTTAAGCTGCATTCACACCAGCCCTGTTTAGTCCGCTTTAATTAAACTCCAGTTCCTTTGCCAAGAAAGTCTTGTTCTTTTGGGGAGGTGTGAATGCCTAATCAAACTCTCATGTGGACCAAAAAAGTGAACTCTGGTTCACCTACAAACTAAGGTCTCAGTTCGGCTGAAGTGAACTCTGGCATGGTTCATATCCAAAACCACACTGATCGGAGACCACTCCAAAAGCAGGAAGTGACTGTAGCACAAGGCGTTCTGGGCATATACATCCAAAACAAACGGGAGAGACTAATACCAGAGGGAGAAAAGGCTGGTGGTCTTTTACCAAAAACAAAAGAGAAATCCTACAACCACTAAAATCTGACATTAATCCATTATTGTTTACATTTAGTGAAGAAGGAAGTTGTTCTCAGGTCTTCTTCAGAGGTTTTCGTGTTGTGTCCTTCAGTCGTCCTTTATGCAGCGCCACCACAGTATAGTTTGTTTGACACAATGTTGTATGAAAGGGACTTGCATCATCTGAAAATGTAATAAATGTTGCAATTTTGGGTTCAAATCGAGTCTACCAGACTATCGGGTGCAAAAACTTCCTTAAAGATACAAAGAAATTGGCTAAAATAGGTAATGGCAAGTCAAAGCTTTAAGAAAAACTATGATTGGGATTGGCTACAAAATTCAAATAATCGGGATGGTTCGAAAAGCGAAGGTGTGGCAGGAGGTCAGAGTGGTAAATATGAGGCTTATAAAGACAGATTAAAGAGCAGAGGGAAGAGCACAAGACTCCTTTCTCTTCGTGTAATGCAGACTAACAGGATAATGAACTCTAAGCTTGTGTGTGTGTGTGTGTGTGTGTGCGCGTGCGTGCGTGTGTGTGTGGTGCGTGCGTGCGTGTGTGTGTGGTGCGTGCGTGTGTGTGTGTGCGTGCGTGCGTGCGTGTGTGTGTGTGTGTGTTTGTGTGCGTGTGTGTGTGCGAGTTGTTGATTCAGACGAAGCTCTAATTAATCTTGTTTTAAAGAACCTTCTGCTCTGGTCACTGCTGACCCACACAGACAAATTTCTTAGAAAGAGACTTTCGATTTAGCTAGCTGCTCAGACATGGGAGGTGGGGGGGGGGAATGAACGTCCAGATTAGATGCTCCAAAAGCCACCGGGGAGGGAGACGAGTGGGTGTGCTCGCACATAAACAACGCAGCGTTCAGGGGATGATCAAGAACAGATCGCGAGAGTCACAAGTCGTTTGAGATGCAGTGTTTATTGAATTATCCTGCCATAACAGCTGCTTTAACTGCGCCGTCTCCCTCAGGCAACTCTCTGAGCAATAACTGAAATCACAAAGGATGGCATCCGAGTGAGGCGGCGAAGACACGCAGCAGGACACAGAGGGAACGGGGATGGAGAGACACAAAGGCAGCATAATGTGGAAAGCGTGAGTTTAAAACCTCAGAGAGCTACAAAAACACAGCTGCTGGCTGCGGTCCCACCTTGCTTCTGCTGGAGAAAAAAAAAAAGAAAAAAAAAGAGAGACCAAAACAAAGCAGCGCTTAAGCTGGCTGATCTAAAGCGGGCCGAGGGTGTTGAGGGAGTTGGTAAATAATTAACGACGGGCACTGTGTGGAGGCTAATTGAGAATTAGGAGCCAGATCAGAGATAATGGCAACCTGTGAATAGAGAAGGCGCTCAGGGTGGAGATGCAGGACCATGGAGAGAGGGAGAAAGAGCTCGGGAAGCCGAGAAGAGGACAGCCATCTGAGCTGGGAGCAGAAAGAAAATAGGGAAGACATTAACAAGGAGGTATGCAGAGCGTGAAATAAGCATGATAACAGACGGAGAAGAAGAAAACACAGGGAAGGAGAAAAATAACAACAATCTTCACACTTTTCTGCAAGTTAAAAGCCTGTGTGCGCGTGTGTGTGTGCGCTTTGTCAAACAAGTGTGTTATTAAAGGCAAGAAAAACTCCTGGCGTCGACACGTTTTTCCCATTTCAGGTAGTAAGTCGGAGTGTGATGACAAATTTCCCAACACAAGCAAAAAAAAAAAATGCACTGTCAGGCAATTGAGCTCTGGCTCTCTTTTTTTTATAAGCACTTTTTCCTTTTTTTTTGAATAGAGAAAGACTGTACTGCTGGTTAAGTTGCTTCCCTCTTTGTGTGTGCGTGTGTGTGTGCATGTGCGTGTGTGTGTGTGTGTGTGCTTGGAAAACAAACAGAGCTGCGAGGGGAGACAGCATTAAGTCAAACCACAAGGTGAGTCTATTTCTCTCTCTTTATACCTATACTGGTCAGCAATAGCAGTTTGGGAAAAAGAAAGTTGGAGCAGCGCATAACCACTGTTTTTCTCTGTGGAAATGCTCAGATCTTTATCAGGCACGTTGATGAGAAAAGTGCACGGAGAAGCGTCTCGGCGAACACGCAGGGACGTGTCTGGTGCCACAGGGAGCTCTGACCTTCAGCTCGGGGACATTCCTGGTACCCATTTTAAGGTTTTCTATCAGCTGCCCATCATTCTGGACGGTATGAGTAGCACGCACACGTACTACTGCAGCTACGCCGCTTCTTTTTCTTCACTAAGGAGTTCATCTTGTCACGCTACGCTAGCAGTCCAGAACAAAAAAAAAACACAATCTGCAAACGAGTAACAAAAACAAGGTTCCACATTTTTCCTTTCTGTTTTTTTTCGTGTTTGTTTTTCAGTGATTATGTTCAACTTAAATTTCTCAAATTAATAAATAAAAAAAAAAGCTTCAGATTTGACAGTGTGGTAAAGTTAAAGCTGAGAGATCTGTTTGTCTGGTTGGTTGGTTTTCACACTGACCTACGGTTGGACGATATCAGGAAAACACGCGACCTGACCTGTGAAAATGTGGGCAAAGGGTGCGATGGTCATGTGAGCTGAACTGTACAGTGCTGATGTCATTCTGCCCCAGCTGGATTACAATCAAAAGTGAGTAGCATGTTACGTCATGTCTAATAGGCGAATGCACTGCCGCGTTGACAATCCCTCTCTTGTGACTGCAGGAAAGAAACTTAGAAGTTTGTCGTTTTCTGTGATGTTGAGGTGTTTAAACACAAAATCAGAGGAGGCACCAGGATGTAAGAAGATACTTAAAAAGTTAGCAGATGTTCAATCTTGAAATGTGTCTGCGATTCATTCGGGCTGCGAGAGATTGAGGGAGAGCAAGACTTTCAGCAGAAAACAGAATAGCTGAAGAAAGTAAAGCAGCATTGTTTCGTTTTACTCTTTCGGGTTTTAATGTCTGTCTTTTATTATATGGAAATGTTGGCAGCTTCCAGAAAACAAGTAGGGATGGGAAATTATCGTAGCTTTCTTATTACAACAATTACAACAATTTTGATTTATCATAATAATGATAAACTGTACTTGATGTTGATTGCAAACCCAAAAAATTCAAAGCATTGTCAAGATAGTTTTTTTTTTTACTATTTTTACAAGGTTATTTCTGTGAGAGAGCCCTAAAAGACTGGAAGGAGATTTTAAACAAGATCCTGAAAACAGTTTACAATATGAAAATCCTCTTTTAAAGCAAGGGTTCTCTCACACACAATGTATAACATCATGTCTGCTTTCAATGTAAATTAACAAAGAGCGTTCACATCAGGAAGCTCAAAAAATTAACACTATGAACGTTGTTTTTACATCCTAAACATAGAAATCGCCCTCAGATTCTGATCAGCGCTTCTCTCACAAACAGCCGTTTCAATGCTTTTTTTCCTCAACCATCTTAGATTCAATATAATTTGAAATCTTTGACAGACTTTTATCTTTATTTGTAGTAATTCACACAAAATGCAGACTAGAAATACTCCATTTCTAATTCAACAGTTTATTTTCCAAGCTAAAAAAAAAATGTACTCTGACTTTTCTTTTCCGTACTTTTACAAAGTTTGATAGTCAATGTTTCCTTTGTGTATTTTTTAGCCAAAATTTAGTACGGTAACCCTTGCCTTTGCCAACAGTCCAAGCTACACCTAGTTTGATTTTTAATTTATACAAAAAAAAGAGAAAAGCTGCAATGTTCATTCATGATAAAAGAAAAGAAATCTAACTTTGTAGATATTTAAAACGTTCAGTTCTTAAACATCTCCATTAAACCTCTGCCAATCTTCAGGTTGCAACAGCTTGAGCTAAAGTAAAGCATATCACAAAGACGATCGTTTGTTGCAAAGGGTTTTTCCAACGAAAGCCAGAATCACATAAATAAATGTGTAAATCTCACCTTAGATTGTTGTTCTAACCAACAAACAATACAATGCTGCATTTGCTGACCTTAAATTTGGTTGTAATAATAATATGTAGTCAGTTCATTCTTGAAGAAGCTGTACTTTTGTTTAAAAATAGTTTGAATGTATATGTAATGTTATGAAGCAGACTTGGGAACGAACAGAGAAAACTCAGGAGAGCTTCCCGCTCCTTGGAAATATTTTAAAGTCACACAGGTGACGGCGAAGAGCTGCCGCCACACCGTGAGCTACAGACATGCAGACTTTGTTCCCTCTCTTTTAACTCCTTGGCATTAATCCACAGAGAGCGGTGTTGTTTCTTTTCTTTTCTTTTTAAGGTTCACAAATTCATGCCACAATCGGAGACTCGTCACACTGCAGTTAAAAACTGCGGCAAGTTGGCGCATTGAGATGATGCAACTAGTAGACAACCGGTAGTGCGGGTATTCCTGTTACTAGGGCCGTCGAAGCTGTGCGCTGTTCACAGGGCCTCGACGCCACAGGACTGTCGCTGTGCACAGAGGGTCTCACGCAGACAGAAACTTCTCGAAAGTGAAGAAAGGGGAGATGTGGGAACTTTGTTCGAGACGTACGTTGATCTGAAGAGCTAAATGAGACTTTGAACACGACTTTTACTAAAGCTGTGAACTTGTTTTCTTTCTGCTAATTCTTCTGGTGTGTCTTCTAAAGATATTTGTCTTGATTTCGGTCTGGTTATGTAAAAAGAAGTTAATGCACTTGTAAAGTTTGGGTATAAACAGTCGAAATAACGCAGCCCACTAATGCGGAAGCAGATGAAGTGTGTGTGTGTGGGGGGGGGGGTGAAGACAGTGGAGCACAGCAATGATTATGCACCAGATCTGCTTACAACATATTTCATCATTACTGTGGAGAGGAAAAAAACATTCAAATATTGATCTGCCCCACTGCTTCCTTTCCTCCCTGCCTCTCTCGCTCACCACCAAATCTGTCTTTTATTCCCGCGTTTCCATCTCTCGTTTTACTTCTCGCTAACACTTTCTGAAATTTGCAAGCATAACAAGAGTTTTCTGAGACGAATCCCAGTTGCAAAGACGATCATAAACACGCAGACGATACTTATGAATTATGTTCAAAAACACCAAAAGTTTCTTGCCTTTAAACACACACAAAGAGAAGGTGGACAGAGTATAGTGAACACCTGCGCAATCTATCGCAATCCAGGGCTTTAGGTGTGCAAGGGCAGCGCGTGTGAAGTTTTCTTTAATGCGTTCTCAAAACTCAGGGGTAAACAGACCACATCACGCAACAACTTAAAACCGAACATCAGTATTTAGGTTTTCGACAAACCTAACGGACTGAAAAAAACACTCATTTAGACACAACAAGCTGGGATGTACCGCTCGTTTTTAAAACTTTTCTGGTATTTAAGCTATGCAAAAACAAGCTTCATGGCATTACACAGACAAAGGTAATGGTAAAAACACAGGTTAAGTTCATGTTATAGTAATCAAATAAAGGTATTATTGAGTCTTTTAATTAACTTATAAAAAGCAGGTCTTTCAACAGCAGTTATAATTTGTAGGCGCTCCTGGTAAAGTTGTGGAAAACGTTGTAAATAAATGCATCTTTTAAAGTGCCAACGTAATCTCCCTAAGCTGAAAGTTTAAAAAAAAAATCATCTGAGTTTCAGTGTATGTCTAATTGTTTTATTAGAGCACAACATTTCACAGATGTACAATTATCTTAGCCACTCATCAGCAGCCTGGACAAGGATATTTATCTGCCACCACTCACAGTGATGGAGAATGCTTGCGAAGTCTTAAACCGTCCAAAACTCACTGTGAGCGAGAGTTTACAGAAAAGGTGCCATGTTTGAGTCACCAGGTCTCCATAACAACCTCCATCTACCATGTTTGAGATCAGGAGTTTAACAGTAACCCTGTGCTTTGCTCAGACGAGATGAAGATTTGGGTTTGGAGTATCCACTCTCAAGTACGGTGGTGGATCTGTGATGCTGTGGATGTGTTTCTCTTCCAAAGATCCTTATTAGAAAGCAGAGAAACGTAAACCATAAACTTTTTTAAATACCAGATGATTTTAAATTCGACTTTAGACCTAAGTTGTGTTGGGGGAGCTGAAGTGAACAGAACAACAAGAGGACCCTGAAATAAAGCACCGAGAAGGATTTCTTAACCACCTGAATTAAAAGTTGTATTTTTCAACAATTTTTCAGTGTGCGATTATTCTAATGCAATGAAAGATGACAAGCTTGTTTTAAGGCATTTTACTTGTCTACCAATAAATGCGGGTAGCAATAAAGGCCACCATGCTTTTATTAGCAACTTAATGACACAACTAAGGTTAAAGTTAAACAAATAATGGCTAAGCTCTTTTATTTCTGATACAGCTCTAGCAGATGCTCCTGGACACCAAAGTTTCTTGCCTTTAAGCACACACACACACACGCACACACACACAAAGAGAAGAAGACGGCTATATTGACAGCATACCTGTTAATATTTTCTGCCATAAATCTAAACAAATTTCTTTTTGTCTTGTAAAGCAAACACCTGTCTTAGCTGTTCGCCCCCGTCCTCCCTTCAAAGGAGGTTTTACGGAGCGTTTCATCAGCTTGATCCCCGTACACACAGGGGATTGAGCTGCTCTTTACTCAGACACACAAACTGCTCTGATGTGGCGAAACAGAGCGACGTTAAACCGAATTCAATGCTTTGGACTTTGTCCTGGAAAGAGGCAGCTCAGGTCAGACGGGGTGACGGGGTGGAAATGAAAGAAGTGCGAAATGTTCAAAGACCAACTGCTAGTAAAATCACTTCCCTTTGCAAAAAAACAAAAAAAAAGGAACTAAGACGCGTTGTGTTTTTTAACTTTGCCGCTACAATGCCCAACAACAAGCAGATCTGAGGTTCTTGTAGGTGTTGTATATCTCCGTCTCCTCTTTGCACTCGCTCTCTCTTTCTCACATACACACACGCACGCACACACACACAAACAGGGCAAAGAAACTAGCTGTGGTAAGTAACAAGTGAAAACGCCATCTGTCAAGCGAGAGCGCATTTGCTTCGCCTCAGCATTTTCAGGGGAATGCCTTGAAGACAAAAAGGTCCTTGTTCTCAATCTCTCCGCAAATCCCATCTCTCATTCTTCCTCCCTCTTCCTTCATCCCCCTTGCTCCGCGCGTCTTGCCGCTCCGCCACCATCAGCAAAGTTGCACACATAAGCATTGGTCAGCGTTCAATTACCGCGAACACCAGGGAAGGATGGGAAAGTACTTGACAGAGAAATGCACTTCAAGCACTGATTAAATACTGATACCAAGTATAAAAAGCTAAGCCCCTTAGGTTGTGTGTGCGTACGTTCAACAAGAGAAAGGAAATGGGGAAAGTGTGTGAAGACAGTGGTGGTGGTAAGGGGTGGGGAGGGGGGGTTGCTTTTCCCTCCAATACTGATACAACTGTTTCATCATTATGACCCTCTATTACAGTACTTGCCAACTTGCTTACTACATACTTTTGATACACTCTGCAGAGTGCTGACTCTAACTAAAGCTGCTGATATGGAGTCATTAGGGGGTGAAGTTTCTGTTTTTCTTGTGCCCACAGAGCTTCCCTATTACTCTTTAGTGTTTAAGAGTTGCACCGCTCATAGGTTGCTACCAGGCAGCAGATAATGGCCTATCCACAAGAGATCAATCAGAGGATATTCTGTTGCAAGGCATTATAGTTCACTGAGCCGCTTTCCTTTTTTAGCTCAGGTCTGCGTGGTTCATTAACTGCCACAACAGTCAATCCCTTTCTCGGGCTTTTGTTTGTTTTATCGGGGGAGTTACTTAAGGTACAGACGATATTTTCAGAGAAACGGATATGAGGTTTTCAAATGTTGTGACGCCCAATTTGAATAAATGTTTACAGGCAAAAGCATAATGTTTATAAATTATAATCTATTAGATTTTTTTTTTCATCTTAAAAAAGAGAGAATAGTCAGGCTAGCTAATTATACTAAAGTTTATCAGAGGCAGATGTAAGATTATATTTATGAAGATTTTCTCTATGAAAGTAACCAAATCTACACATTATTGTACTTACTTTTTTTTTAACATAAACACAACATCAATCAACTAAAAGAAGGTTAAAAACCTGCTTTTTAAGTCAGTCTAAAGGGATAGTTCAACTTTTAAGTGAGTTCCTGTTAAAAAGTTATAAGCACTTAGTTTCTTACCTGCAGGAGATAACTCTCTTTGTCTTTCATCCTAATCCAGATTAATTGGTCCAGAAACAAACAACTATAGTCGGAGTGAAGACAAAACCAAAGCGGACATCACCAACCAAAAAAACACTCTCCGAGTTGATCCGTATTATAAGAGAAATAAAAGTAGATACGCCATCGATAGTCTTCATTGATAAAAGAACATGCAAAGAGTTTTCTGATTAAGCAACTGGACTCGTCTAAAAGGAGAAAAGATGTTTCAAACAGGAAGATCATTGGAGATGCACAGCCGCTAACCTCCATTTTCCATAAAAATAATCATCAGCTTCTTTGTAAATAACAGCTCTAACCAAATATGAAGACGGTTCAAAGATTCATGAATTGGCCAAACGTTTATGACGTTTTTCAGACTGAAGTAAATTAAGATGATTGAGGTTCTGTCTGCTCTTCACCAATAAACTAGATAATCTGACTTTATACTAAATGAACAGCTACCGACTGCACTTATGAGCAGAGGCATCTTCTGAGAATCATTTAACCTCTTTATATTCTGTATCTTTGTAGATTTCGGCAGTTCGGTAATCGGGTTTTTAGAGCTGTCGACGGCTAACGCTTTCTACTTACCAACAATCTTAAAATGTCCTGACAAAAAAACAGAACGTAAATTCAAGCCTTAAAATTTGATATTTTTCTAAAACACCCATTTCGGCAAATTTGATTTCATCTTTCGGTGATTTAATTACAAAACTGAAGTTGTAGTTGAATTTAATTTCTTTAATAAGACCAAAATAAATAATAATTGAGCTCAGAAATATATACAACTACTATGTTAATGGAAAATTGAGAGGAAGGAAAAAGTATGAAAGGTGAATTGGCAATATTCTAATTTACGATTCACCACCACCAAATTAAATTATGCCACAATCATCAAAAAAAGCGAACATCACTTCGATACCAGAGCCTATCTTTTATTCCTCATCACAAGCTAAACTTCCCCCCCAAAAAAAACAATTTAAAATGTATCTGAAACACATATGAATATTACATAAGACAAATTTTAAAAAGGATGTTTATCACTAAAACATATCCTGATATATTAATGGAAAGCTAGAAGGAATGGAGAATCAACTTCCCTGTTATTTTCTAACAGGGAAGTAAAAACATTTTATTTTACTTCAAATAAATTAAAAGGGGACAGTAGATATAAATAACAGCAGCACTTCTGTTTATATATGTGGTAGACTTGGCTATAAATAGAGGCTGATTTTCAGTGTAGTCCTTGTCAGGTTGGGGGCTTGAAATTAAATAAATTTCAGAAACATCCCTTTAATACGTTTATGACAGCTAATGTCAATATTTATAAATATCCGGTAAATGAGTAGGTTGCCTGAACAAACGGTCCACCCCTCTAAATAAATGCGACCGAAAGGTCAAAACATGGTGACTAAAATAGTTTACAGTACGATGCCATTTGATGAGCCTCTGTCTATAAAGCACCAGCGGAACAAATGAACGGAAAACAAATGAATTCAGCTCAAATTCCGTTTTAAAAACCAGCTTCTTCCAACACATAAATGCTTTAATTATCACCAGAGAAAGAAAAAAGTGAATATCAGCGACATAACGGAGCGTATTTTTGTTCCCTCGTCACAATATGAGCTGAGCTCCTCTTCCTTCGCTCCAGACCTTTGTCCGCCCGCCCGCCTGCCGCCGCCGCCGCCGTGTTGCCATGGCTCCCTCATGCCTCCGCTCCGCTCGCGCAAACGTTGAGAAATAACAACGTTGTGATGAATCAGCATCTCTGCCACCAGCCCAGCCGGTGTAGCTACAACACCGGCATGCCAGGAGACGAACCCACCGATTCCACACGTCGCTCCACTCACACTCACGCTCACTCACACAATAAAAAGGAAAAATAAATCCTCTCCGCTGACAGACGCATGAGCTGAAGGCCTGTCGGGGGGCGGGGGGGTGGCTGACACAAAGCAAATGTCAAAACAGCCGCTCCGTCTAAGCTAGCTGCTGGGACGTCTGACAGCTACCGACACTCCGGGATGACAGCCTGCACGTAGAGTCCGATTTGTAGGCACGTTTCAGTCACAGAACTTAACAAAGGGCGAACAGGCAGCGAGTCAGCACGTCAAATAAACCCACCTCAGGCGGCGCAGGTACCGAGCATCGGAGCAGCTGTCCTACCTGAATGTGTCCAGCTTGTGTCCGCCGCTGCTGCCGCCTCTCCGCTAATGAGGTTAGGAGTAGTTACCGCTCCGAGCTGCCGCTGACGACCCCTCGCTCCTTTAGTTTCAGCCCCAAAACAAGGGAATCCCCAGGCTGAGCAGAGCAGAGCAGCGTCCCCCCCAAGCCCCCCTTCTCCTCACGGTCCTCTAATTCCGACACATAGTTTTTAAGCTTTGACAGCCCACCCGGCAGCCTGGCCCCCTTTGTCTGTGTTATTATGAAATCGGCGGCTGGTCGGTAGAGCGAGGCGGTTCGAGCGACCCAGTGGGTCCGCGGTGGTGCTTGTACCGAGCGATGATGATTCAGCACTACCAGCAGCGCTGGCTGCCCTTTAAACAGCGGCGGGGGACAGGGGAGATCAGGGGACAGCGCGGCGACGGCGGCGGCGGCGGCAGCGCGGCACCGCGACGGCTGAGGCGGCGGCGCACACTCAGCAAAACACCGCCACATTCAGCACTTTTCTTTTCAGCGATTTCAGTTTTGTTTCAAATTAAATCTGACTCACCAAAATTGGAGCCGGCGCCTTCGGAGCCTTGTTGTGTGGACACGGTGTGAGCGCTGGCAGGAGGACAGCCGGGAGTTGAAGAAGAAGCGCTTCTTTTTTTTTTTTTTTTTTTTTTTTTTCCGCCGCCTCACGCTTTCTCACAGGTCTCTCTACATATATCCTCTGCCTCCTCGCTTGTTTTAGTCTGTGGTCGGAGGCGCCAGACGTCAAATGATGTTTGGATCACATGGTTTCATTCATGAAGGATCTACGCAACCCCGCATTTAAAGAGACACACTACTACAGCGTGTTATAACAACAGGCGGCGTGGAAAGTGTGACAAGACAGCTGTGCGCATTTCTAAACTTAGAGGCTTGATCCGACAGCACAGCGCAGCCTGGATGGATAAAACTAACCAAAACAAACCCTGCTGTTCTTCTCAGGAGCTGCGGAAAATGGAATACAGTTAGAGACGCAGCTCCATAAATCAAAACGCCATCAAAAGGTTGCGTTACTTTTTTCATTAATTCAATTTAAAAATGGAAAGTTATACATTTTATATAGTCATTACACACAATCACGCGCTTATTTATGTCAGATTTTATGATTATGTCTCACTCCTCGCATGCAATTCAGTTACTTTAAATATTGGTGTAGGCCTATTGCACACACAAAAAATACAATAAAAATGATTTTGGGCACGTAAATGTTATATTATGAGTAGTCATGGAAGAGACTGCTGACTAGACTAAGACTAAAGGAAACTGCTGAAGAAGCTGACTTTTCTAGAAAGTGCTCTACCACAAAAATGTTAATGGAAAGTTGTGTGGAGAGAAAAACTGTGGGAGGAAAATGACGCACAATCAACAGGGATAAACTGAGAGGATTTTGCCAGATCAAGAGTTTGAGCAGATCCATAACTGATTCAAGATGCACCACAGATGTATCCAGGACATGAACAACGACTGCTGTTTTCCTTACGTTAATGCACTCCTGAACCAGAGATAATAGAAGCATCATGAAAAGGAACTGAACTGTTGCTCTGTGATCCAGTCATCTATTTAATAAGTACATTTTCTAATTTCATTTGTAATTTGTGCCTGAGCTGTTTCTGTTTTACCAAAAATCCTTACTTGTTGGTTTTATGTTGAAATTATAAGAAAAACTACATTTTGGTTTTTCATCATCTGTGAGAATCAAAATGAACAAAAAATAAACAAATGCAATATATTACTCTGTTTACTATCAATCTATGCAACGCATATTCACTTTTTGAATTAAATTATCGACATTTTTTAAACAAATCTCGTCTTATTTAATGAAGATGCCCATGTACTTAAAATAAAAACAAACAACCGCATAATGGCAGTATAACCAAAAATATTTAAATGATCGGCACATGCATCCACTCAGAAGATTAAAAAAAGTTTGGAGGAATATAGAAGTTGCTCATGTAGATGTTCCCGCAGAGCCAGGCCAGTGCAAAAGCAAACCGAGCAGCTGCATTTGGTCCCGAAACCAACAGGGGGCACCAGAGAGCACTGGATGAGTCAAACAGGTCAAGTTTACAAACTTTACTTCTTGGTGTGAGTGATTCTTTATCAGCAGTATTTGTACAAAACAAAACATAAACTCTTGTAATTATTTTTTTTACTTAAACTCTGCTTGCATGTTTCTGTACATATTTTCAAAAAAATTTAAATAAATCAACCAAATTACACTGAAATTCATATCACAAATTTTCCACTTCCACTTCCTCTTAAAGAAGGATGTGAATTGACAGAAAGGAAAGCTGATGAGTTTCATGTTGAATTTCCAGATGAAAGCAAATTCATTTGCTCTTACTTCTTAGATCTATTTTACATATACTTTATGTCTCATATTTACATAATCCAGCAGACAATCAGACGTTAGCTCTGTAAACACATCACACAACAATTGCCATCAGTCCTCATTTATCCCAACAAAAACCAAACCAGCCTATTAGGCCTGAAGTGCACCATCACTATCCATTTCCATTTCAGAGGAATTAATGACTCTGTGTACAAGCCCAGGAAGCACTCAGCCATTATTAGGAGCCTATTTCCTGACAATGACACAGAAATAGCCTGTTTTTATTTACTGATGAACAACTTAGACACAAGTTAGAGCTTTGAGGAGTAAATCTCTGGCAGGTTGCTGAAGGTGGAGGTATAGCCTGATGCATCAGCTGGGTGTCTCTTTTAAAAGATCATCTCTAAACAGTCTGGATATAGTTTCCGTCCAGACATGATTGTAACAACCTGAGAAATATGGCACTAAAGTTTCAGCATATTCTTAACTATACCTTTATGCAGTGGCGCAACTACACATTATTGAGGTGGATGCGAAGACATAGATTGGCGCCCCCCCTCACTCGCTCCGCTCATTTACATACCCCCCTATTTACAGTTTGTCACATTACAACCACAAATGCCACTGCATTTCACTGGGATTCAATGGGGTAGATCATCACAAAGTACTACATGACTCTGATGAGGTAAAAAATATATATGTAAAATGTTTTACAAGTAAAAAAAACATTATACGCTGGGGGACTAAATACACTTTATAAGAGTATTTAGTCCCCCTACGCTTATAAAGTGCATATTTACTACTCTTGCCTACTTGATACTCAGTCAGATTTAGGTCTGGGCTTTGACTAGGCTGTTTATCAAATAACTACACTTAGATCTAGTCCATTCCATTATGCTCTGGCTGCACTTCAGTCGTCCTGCTAAGATGTGAACTTACCAGCCTGCAGTCTAAAGTGTCTTAAAGGCTTGTCTGTTTAAATCCATCCATCTTCCCATCATCTCTGACATTCTGTCCTTTCACTGCTAAAGACATATAATAAAGTAATAAAATCAAACAAATAAAAAAATATTTCTACATTAAAACCAGCAGTGCTTGCACACACTCCCTCTGCTCAGCAAACAGATGCAGCGTATAAAGTAAGTAAATACAAGTGCTTCTCTCATCACAGGTTTGCTGCATGCTTTGTTTACTAAATTTACACAAAGACTGTCTTTTAAAGGAAGTCTGGTTCTGAAGGCTTAAAATTCATCCACAGTGATAAACTTAAGAGTTTTCAGACCGATTTAGAAAGAGGAAAGGATTTCCACAAGGCTATTGAGCAAAAAAAAAAAAAAGCCACTTTGGAGAATATGGCTAAGATGTTAAATCCTAAAATCTGATCCCTGCACAGAGGTATGAAAGGAAAAAGATGGTGGTTAATTTTTGAAGACAAAAAGTTTTATATAGCTAATTTAAAAAAAATAGAAGATGAAATAGCCAAGTTTAACTTTGTATTCATGAGCGTAAGTAGATGTTGGAAAACCGCTGTTATAACAAACCTGTGGTGAACTAATTACTAATTGGTCGATTTCTGAATGTGCTTAGCCACATTAGATTTTATCTAGGGGTATCAGAGCAAAAGGGGCTGAATATAAATACAAGCCGTAACTTTAGGACTTTGTGTTGGTCTGGAACACAAAGTCTCAATAAAATACATCGACACCACCAGTTGGAACATACCATCGGGTGTGAATACTTTTGCAAGACATTTGAATAAAACATACAAGAAAAAGAAGGGAAAAAAAACATATTGGCACAGACATGCAATTACATTCTGAAGATGGAGGGAAAAAAAGGTCTGTGCAAGTTGTCAGCATAGGGAAGCTATGAATGCAGATTCACCGACTGTGTGGTAACCATTGGAAGTTCCTGTTCCTGTGACCGTTTCAACAGACAGCTGCACAAAGCTGATACTGTATCAGCTCCAAGATCAATGTAATGCACAGGTCTCTATTTGACACACACACACACACACACACACACAAACACACACACACACACACACGCACGCACACACACACACGCACGCACACGCACACACACACGCACACGCACACTGCTGACAGCCCAGGGGATAACAAACACATCTCTAAATGTACGTTTCATGTTGGAGAACATTTTGTGTTTGCAAAAAAAAAAGAAAAACTTTTCTTCTGCAAAATCACAAAATCTTACCAAGTAGTTTTAGTCTAGTACAAATACAGGTACACTTGAAAAAAATAAGGCAAAACTAACTTACAAGAAACTTTTCAGCAAGATATAGCAGCTTGTTTTAAGTCAATAATTCCTTTAATAGTACTTTCAAAAAGTGCTAGTTCCGCTAGCAAATTATTTCTCTCATAAAACATTTTTCTTAACTTGAAACAAGCTCTTATGTCTTGGTAACAAGTTCCTTGCAAGCTAGTTTTATTTCAAGTGTGCTAAGATATTTTCAGTGGAAACCAGACTAAAAATACTCGATAAGATCGTGTGTTTCTGCCGTTCACTCTTCATTGTTCCTGCTTCTCCTTGCTAGCAACCATGCTACTGCAAAGGTCACTGATTGCATTGATTGAATGGAGATGACAGACAGCATCTGGCCTACCTGTGGATAGAAATCTCACGCCAAGCTCCATCACACACACGCACGCACGCACGCACACACACACACACTTACAGCTCAGGATTATCAGCATCCGAACTGCCGCCTCAGACCCTCACGGTGTCAGGATGAGTGACACAGAGAGCATCTGGCTCGCCTTTTGAAGGAAGTGCGACGCCTTAAACCGGGAAAAGGTGGCAGAAGTCTAATAATGAGAGGCAAATAGAAGTCTCTCCTCGAAAGGCTAATCTTAGCGGACAGTGGCAGGGGCGAGTGTTGAATAAGAGGGGGGATTATGAAGACGCTTCAGCAGAGAGAGAGGGAGAGATGGGGGGGACTATTGCACGCACAAATAAACAGCCAGATTGCACCAAGAGCACGTGGGGCGCAGTTTAATCAAGAGACGCTTGTGTGCGTGTGTGTGTGTGTGTGTGTGTGTGTGTGTGTGTGTGTGTGTGTGTGTGTGTGTGTGTGTGTGTGTGTGTGTGTGTGTGTGTGTGTGTGAGTTTAAGAGGGGAAAAATAACTAATCCTACAACAGCTATAAATTGTCCAATTATAATGAGGACATGGTTTTTCACAAACCATCGCTCCTCTTCATCATTTGCCATTATGCACCTGTATTGCCTGAATACATCCGTGAGCCTATCTCAAACCAGCACAAAGTGGCGGCTGCTAATCCAAAAACGTAGCAGCCTGGAGCACAGGAACGGGTCCAAATATCTAAAAAAAAAAAAAGAAAAAAAAATGCTTTAAAGAGCAGCACTCTGCTCTAGTTGCTCTCCTATTAAACCCCAAAATATTGCTGCTCTTTGTCCTCGACTATCAAATTCTTAGAAAACTCTCTAATATTTAGGTTTTAAGCTCACAAGCAGCCAGACGCACAAGAGGAACGTTTCTGCATTCCTACGTTGCTTTCATGTTCTTGTGAAATCTGCTTTATTCTTCTAAATCTACTTAGGAACGAAATAAGTTTAATAAGAAAAAAGTTTTTACATTTTACGAAAAAAGAAGAAAAGAAAAGCAAAGCTTAAAAGTTACTAACTTACAAGAAACTTTTCAGCAAACTACAGGAAGTTGTTTTAAGTCAATCGATTAAAAAAATACTACTTCTACACTGATTATTTTATTTCTAAGACTGTTTCCCAGTTTTATTATTGGCTTGAAGCAATAATAACATTGTTTATTATTATTTCAATAAAAGACAATGTTACTTGTATTAATGTTGCTTGTATCTTTCTAACAAGTTACTTGTACGTTAGTTGGTATTATTTTAAATGTACTGAAATATGTGCACTGGAAACTAGACTAAAAACACTCAGTAAGATTGTGGAAGAGACCCTGAAGAAGAAATGTGTTCTTCAGGGTTTTCTCCTGAAGTTTTCATGTGATTGTAGAAAGGTTACAGCTGACCCTCCGAACTGTTACACACCCCATTCTTGAAAAAGCTTTTGCTTTAAAACAATAACAACGTATTGAGTCAACAAGTTTGGTGTAGTTTTGGTAAGTTTGAAAGAAAAGGAAAAAAAAAATCTCTGGTATTTGTTGTATCCATGTAGAAAACCCTGAGCGGCCATTCAGCCCTGCTGATAGAGGCCTTCTAAAACCGGACTGTTTCCTCTTGAAACAGCCAATCACAGCTCACCTCGGGGCTATTGAAGAGCACAAAAAATAAAAACACGTTTAAGCTTTTTTTTTTTTCTTTTCCTTTTTTTTTTTTTTTTTTTTAGCATCTCGGTGCTAATTTTAGCAGGTGAGGATTTGATTGGAAATAATTCAGGAGGCGCTGACCCACAGGAGGAGGCAAAAATAAAAACACCGCAGAAATTCAGATGGCGCGTGAGGGGGGAAACATGTCGTCGTAGCAACGGAGTTAAAGCTGTTTACTGATAATTATGGAGGCGAAGCTATATTTAATCCAAGGTTAGGGTCAAGTTAAAGTTACTCCCAACTGGCAGTGGCATGAAGGTGATTTGATCCTCGCGACTGTTTATATCCCAGGCAAGTTGATTAAAGAGCGCCATCTGGAGGACAGATTGGAAACCTATTAACTCATTAACATGTGAAAGAAAAGCTCATTATTGGCATGAATTTATTAAGTGTTTGTACATGATGCATTTGAATTGTTTCTTCCTCAGAGTGAAATGAATAGCAATAATTAAAAAAAAAAAAAAAAGAAATTGGGCGCATGGTGTTTAATTGATGGTGGATTGTTTTTAATCTACACATGGTTCTATAGTTATACCCAAGATTTTTAATATTTTTCATAGCTGAAAAGTACATTTTACCAACATGCTTCTTCTGACTGGACGCAATCTTGCTAATGGAAACAACTTACCTTTACAGGCAAACCGCTAATCTGCCGCCATCAGTGAATAAATCGTCACAACATAGTGAGTTTTAATAAATATGTAAAAAAAAAGTAATTTGTCTTTTCCAAATAAAAGTCTATCCATCATCATCAGCGGTCATCGTAACTAGCCTGAGCATTCATGACAAGATCGTTTGTGGTGAACCAGCTGTAGCATATCAGCAAGAAAGTGAGAGGCTGTGAGCAGCTCATACATAAGGTGATTGACAGCGCTAAGACCCGCCTCCTGGCTCTGATAGGGTGTTTCTGACCGAGGGGAGAATTTTTGTAGATGGCAGGAGAAATACCGAGAGAAGGCAAAGGAGCTCCATCTGTTTCACACATTATCCGTCTCATATTGTACTGTCATGATATAGTGATAGTTTTGACAAATATGTAAAATAAAAAAAATTTAAAAAAGTATTTCTAAAAGTTACTTTCTGCAGCTTTAACATTCAGGTTGAGGCTAGGAGAAGATCATCCATGTAGCCTGCTTCATCCGTCCCATAACCAGTTTGGGGTTGTTCTCCCCTAGGAACACACAATTGCCACAACAGCAAGAAGTGTTTCAAGCGGACAAGGAAACGGAACTGAATGTCAAACACAGCAGTGGCAGCATCATGCTGAGGAGCCCGTCTTACTAGTCTGGCTTTACAAAGCAGACAATGTTTTGTGACAAAGATATGCGTGTTGCAGAGTAAAAGAACTTTTATAGTTACTGGAAATAAAAATAAAGTTTAAAGGCTCAGACTCCCAAAATAATTGTTCAGAATAAACTGTAATGAAAACAAATACTACTACTTATTAGAGAGAAATTCATTAATCTACATAATGAACTGCGCTTTTTAATTTACCTTATTTAAGCTTTATTGTAGCACTTATAGGTAATTACATCACATTTGCTGAAAAGAAAAACATAAAAATTGTCTTTGGGCTTTCAGAGAAATGATGGGATTACAAAATTATTTGTTACATAACAGAAAAAAAGGTTTGTTTGTTTTTTTTAACAGGGGACAAAATCCCTGACAGATATCATTGGATGATCAAAATGTATTCAGTCTTTGTTAACTTTATGCCAAAAGTAAATAACTAAACAAAATGTGGAACATGATGGAGGTTTAAGGCTGTAAAGACAGCTGATTAGCACCTTTGAGTCTTCTGGCTTCTCTAACTGGACTTGTGTTCGTGTATAATCACAGTAGGAGGCGCCGGCTGTGCAGAATACACCTGTGTGAAATGTGTGTGTTCCTGGCTCTTGTATGAATAAATAACACCAGAAATTGATTTGTTGGTGATTCCAAAGCAGTCCTGAGTCCACAGTTTAATCCTACGGCTGGACGGGGGCTGGAGACCC
This sequence comes from Poecilia reticulata, assembly GCF_904066995.2. NCBI lineage: Eukaryota > Metazoa > Chordata > Actinopteri > Cyprinodontiformes > Poeciliidae > Poecilia > Poecilia reticulata. The sequence continues at coordinate 12,350,784 of NC_088830.1, forward strand.
TTTGTGAGTCTGCATGTTTAGACGTGAACCGGCAGCGTGTCTGTCTTTCTGCTCTCAGTTCTTCTTTTTGACCCCAGACGTGCGGTTGTTGAAGAAGTTGAGGCCCGACCGGCCGTTCCCGCCGGCGTCTCCGCTGACCGCGACCCCGGGTTGCTGCAGCACTTTGTCCAGGGTGGTTTTCTTAATGGCTGCCGGAGAGATGCGCTCTTGGTCTGCAAGGAACTGCAGCTCCCTGCAAGGAGAAGTAAAAACAAACACACCCAATCAGGAGTTGTTTAGTCGAATTTCACCGCGTCAAAAAGATAGCTCGCTTTCAAATATTTCACATATTAATCAAAAATTAGAATTGTGAGAGGTTTTTGTATTCAGCCCACTTCACTCTTAAGCCAACTATTGCCTTCAATAGTCAGCTAATTAGTAAACAGCAGGGTTGAAACAATTAATTGGATTAATTAAGATTAACCGATTATTGAAATAATCATCAGCTGCTTTAGTAATTGACTATTTACTGGAGTATGCAGACTGTAAAACATGCCATTTGCTGAAAGAACAAAACACTCAGAACAGTAATTAAGCCAAAACTGTACAAACAATAAATACATAAATGTTTCATTTATGATGAGGCAAAAATTATGACTCAAGTGGCATCATTTTTAACTTCACCTGGTTCAAACTCTGTAAAAAGAAAATCTCCCATTAAGCACATTTTGTTATGAAGTTATCAATATGCTAAAAAAAAATTTATTAGTATTAAGTCAAGCCACAAGCTTTCACATGTTGATGTTAGCAGACGCATCCTTAGCTAGAAATTAGCAAGTATTTAATAAAATAATTCTACTTTGTTGCGTACGAGGCAAGAAAATATTTCTTATTTAAAAAAGAAACTGAATTATTAGTTCATTTGTATCTTTTAATGCACTTCAAATATTGTATCAAAAAGGCTGAAGTGGTTAAATGAAAAATCTGAGTTCGATTTAATCTGGAGAGCAAATTAGGCAAAAACTTTGGTCTCCCAAGTGCAAAGCTGGAAGAAACGACACAAAAGATCCACTGCAACAAAACGTGATCCTGCAAAATTAAAGTCTGTGACTCAAAGTAGTATGAAAAGGTTCATTTGTGTATGAATACTTTAGCAAGACGCTCTAAATTTGGAAAAAAATAAAATAAAATAAGGTTTGTGCATCTCAAAAATTGATGTGAGAAATTGATTTTGTGATGCGACAGCCTCACCTGGTCCTGATGCATGAAGCCTCCACCGCGTTGATCAGGAGGCTTCTGAAGCCGCCGCTCTCCAAGAAGTGCAGGGCGTGGATGGTGGCGCCCCCTGGTGAGCAGACGTTGTCCTTCAGCTGGCCGGGGTGCTGCTCAGAGTCCAGCAGCATCTTGGCTGCTCCCTGAGGAACATCAGGACCAACACAGCTGTAACAATTCAAGCTCCAACCAAAACAGCTGAAATCATTCTGACATTTCACAACGGCGGAAAATAAAATAAGTCAAAATGCAACAAAAAAAAAAGTATCCTTTTATTTTAGGTCAGAATCTACTATACCTCTTAGTTTCTCTGCAGTATCATTAATACTGAAAAGAAGCGTCCCTCTGTCAGTCATTTTAAATGCTACAAGACATTAATGATCTTTTTTTTTTGCCTTCTAACATGCGGCAAAACACCTGATGCACAAACAGCAGAGAACTCACCAAGAGAGCCTGAGCTCCGAGTCTGACGGCGAGCCTCCTGGGCAGACCCATCTTCACTCCTCCGTCTGCAAGAGCGTCCAGGGCTGTGAAGGCCTGGTTAAAAAAAACAACAACAACAAAAAAACAAAACAAAGAAAAGGACTAGTTCAAGCTGCATCACAAATATCAGGGATTCATCTGTACAGTTGCTTTATTCATAATGCTGCCCTCTAAAAATTATTGTTTGACAGAAAAAGTCAAGATTTGGAATCAGGAAAAACTGCCCGAAAGCAAAACATCATTAACTTGTTTACACTTTGGTCCTTCTTTCAGATTCAACACAACAATGTATCTTTAAGATTATTGTTGTAAATGGGCAGGACGGATCTCCTGTAGAAGTCTGTGTCACAGCTATTAAGATGAAGCCTCTGACTGAAGACAGCAGGAAGGATTTATGTTGCCAATATAAAGTTATTAACAACACTGGGCTCCTTCCTGCATTCTAACAAAAGCTTTAAGTTGATAAAAGTAGTACATTCATTCTTCTCTCTCCACACTTCTGTATCATTTTAAAGGTGAAAATATAGCACAGCAGAGTAATCTGAAGCAGTTTAGCTCCCAGTGATATTTAAAACTGCACATAGAAAACTGAAAATGAAGTTCCTCAATTTATATTTAAAGCCTAGGCGTAGAATTTAGACTAGAATTTAGAATTTTGGGGGTTTTAGCTTCACCTGGTTCAAATTCTGCTGAAAAACACAAGCTTCACTCACGTAGGCGGGTCCACTGCCACTCAGTCCAGTCACGGCATCAATCAGGTCCTCCTCCACCTCTGTGCAGAACCCAACACTGGCCATCAGCTGCTCCAGCAGCTTCCCGTCCTCCACCTTAAGCAAAGCCACACGTGTAACGTCAACGTTTGGCTCCACTTTTCAGATTATATCCATCGTGTTTTCCAAACAGGAATAGTTTCTCTCTGCTGGAGCAGCGCGCCAATCCTGCCACTGACCTCTGCGTGTGTTCCCGTGGCGTACACGGTGGCGCCCTCTCGCACCACGACAGGAGTGTTGGTCATACACCTCATGACTCTGGGAGTCGAACGATGCTGGAGCAGCTTCTGCATCAAGCAGAGAAGAGAAAAAAAACACATCAGGTGTGTGACAACAGAGCTTCAGCCGGATCTCTGAAAGGAAGGATGTAGAAAAGGATCCTGGTAGTCGGGGGAAACGTTCCAACATCCTGCATGTTAAAGAGCTTTACTTTCTCTATGGAGCTGATGGTAACGCCCGCAGCACAGGAGACGATGAGATGGCGGTCTTCGATGTCCGGTCCGATCTCGTCCAGGACGAAGGGGATGATGTGGGGCTTCACGGCCAGAAACAGAACGTCGCTCCTGTTGACCGTTTCTTTGTTGCTCGTGGTCAGATTAACCCCCATTTTCTAAAGACAAAACAGGAAACATGGGACTTAAAATAAACAATATAAATTTGCAGTAAAGAAAGGCGCACTCTTTGTTTCACACATTTCAAAACACCACACAGCCAAGCCTCACCCTCAGCCCCGTCACCGTGGGCAGGTCTGTGTCTGGGGAGCTGGCTGTGATCCTGTGGGCTGCGATCACACCTGATGATGAAGGAAAGGATGAAGAGATGATAAATAAAGGTTCAAATAAGTAGGGCTGCACAAGTTGACGCAAAACAGGAAACTACTAAAGGGAATATCAGTTGATCTGAGATTACCTTATGATTCTGTTTATCCATTAAACAGGATTCAGAAACTTTTCAAGGTACGTTTTCAAACTTTTCCACGCTTTGGAGATAAAAACAATACAAATGAACTAAGAAAAAGTATAGCTTCACTATTTTATAATGATTTATTTATGTTCTTAGTAATATCTTTTGATAGTATTTTACATTGTACAGAAAAAAATAGAACAAAAATAACACCCTATGCACTTGACTGGTCTGAGAAAGCTACAAAAAATAAAAAATAAATAAATAAAGAATGTCCTCCCTGCGTTTTCTAAAATTTAGCAAATAGAAATAATTTTGGTAATTCTAACTAACTTAAAACAAGAAAAGTTGAGTCCGATTTAACAGAAGATGGGGAGAAAGAAAATGTGCCTGTGTCTTTTTGTTGTCTTTAAATATCTGGCTTCAACTGCAAATAATGTTTCCCAAATTTAGGCTTTTGATCAAATGTTAGGTTGCACTTTATTACAAAACTACAATATTAAGAACTATTAAGAACTTTAAAAGGTTTTTATTCACTGAAAACACCTCATTGAAATTCAAACATTCTCAAGGATTTCAAGCACCTGCTTGGAACCTTAATAAAACTAAAGCGATCACGATATCTTTAGTTTACTGCGATATCAACGTGGGGAGTATTGCAATCAGATGCCATTATTTCCAGTGCCAGACAACAACACTGTGCTTTCCAGTAATTTGGTATTTTAGCCTGCAAGAAAGAAAGATGTCCTGGTTGATGAATACTAACTCAAACAAAAAATAGTTGAAAAACAGATAATTTGCAGAATTATTATATTTGCAGAAATCTTTACCTGCAGCAGTGAAACCTTTCACAAGTGCATGAGCCAGCTGGCCTGCTCCAATGAATCCAACGCTCATCCTGGCAGATGATGTGGCGTTCACGACCTGTCCGGAAAAGCAGACAGATGCTGCAGATCAACATCTGCCCCACTTTAAAAAAAACAAAAAAAAAACATAGCGGCTTCTATAAATGTTTTCAAGTCAAGCTTGATTTAAAAAAAAGTAAAAATAAAGCTGATGGGGATCAAACATGAGGAAAAAATTCTTCAGATAGTCCATAAACACACATATCAACATTGTTTAGAAATAAATTATTTTACCGGAGAAGAAACATTATTGTTTGGCAGTTACGTTCATAACAACGAAAGCATGCTTTATTTCATTGCCAGTTCAGAAATACCTTCTAATGAGTCAAAATAAAAGATAAATCATTGTAAACTGTGCTACGGTTCAGTTCTACCGGTAACTCCGTGTAATACCGTGGAGCTAGAACAGCTAGTTTCCTCCTTTTATGATGCTAGCACTCTCGAATGCACCAGGTAGCCTCTTGCTAGCCCGGGTTTCTGGAGATTAAACTACTAATCAAAACCAACAGATGTCTTACTGTAGACGCTTCAGCTGAATAGACAGTTGTCGATGTGACCTTTATTTCCCAGGACACGAAAAAATATCCACTTCTTGTGTCAACGTGGCTTCCCCTTCTTTTTTTTACTCAACCCCCATGTGTGCTGCGTACGTAAAAGAAAGGGGATTAGACCAATCATGAACAGACGTTCCGAGGATTCGACTAATAAAAACGGGGAATGTAAGATGTGGGCGGGACTTAATGTTCGCTACGCCCAGTTGCATCATTCCTCTGAGTTTTAGCGCTAAAGAGGATAACGGTCAAGCACAGTGATGTAAAAGTAGGTCATGTTTTGTAGAAAGTGCTGTTTGACTACAAACCTACAAACATAATAGATTAATACAAACTAATGTACCACTTTGTCAACCAATCAATCAAATTTTTTATAGACCATTTCCATACAGAACGTGTCTTAAGCAGTAAGACAGCACAACACAGACTCTTCATCTGTGTGTTTCCATTCAGTTTATTTATGTTATGCCAATTCACAAGTCATCTCAATGCACCTTACAGAAAAAGCCATTTCATTTGAATTAATCACATAGATTCCAACTAATCCTAGTTTTCAAACAGTGCATTAAGTTCACTTTGTCGTTTAAATTAGCTTAAAAAGTTTTCTGTCTAAGGAAAGCCCACTGATTTTATTGAGCATTTTTAAATTTTTTATCCAGCATTCACTAGCGACACTAGTGAGGAGGAAAAACTCCCGCTTGACAGGAAAAAAAAACCTCCAGCAGGACCTGGTTCTGTATGAGCAACCATCTGTCACAACCAGCTGAGGGTTTGAGAAGACAGAGCGGAGACACACTAACAAAAACAGAAGAGCTGATGCAGGAGGACTCGCTAAGCTAAACCAAAGAGCAACTTTTGAGTACCCATTTCCTCGAGAAAACAGCAACAGAACAAACATCTGTCTAAAACAAAAACTCATGAGCTGCAATATACATGTTACAGAAATTGTATCAAATGCTAGAGAAGCTGTGAATTTTGTAATAGTTTTTTTTTTTTTGGTTTGTTTTAGGTCTGCGAGTTAGCATGACTCCCTCATGTCAATTTCTGATTTCTGTCTGTGTTGACTGCTCACAGCTGCTCTATACAAAGTTTTTGTAAAACCTGAACCATGAATCTGACCGTTTTTAATTTACATCCCAGCAGAGCATCCTCTTCCTCCCTGTGTAGACATTAAAGGGATAAACGCTCCTCTCCAACTACTTCCTTTAATGTCTCTGATGCCTCACAAGGCTAAATTTACTCTATACATTAGGAAGTTGGTATGTCTGCCTCCCTAAGGTAACACATTTATTTCCTCACAGGAATGCAGACTTGGGGTGGTGGGCTGTATGTTCATGTCTATATTTAAAGCCGAATGCAGCTGATGGCCCGGGACCTTCAGCTGTTCAGATCCTCGTTAAGTCAGTCGAACAGGAGCAGAACTTCTTGTTCCAAAACAAAAATACAAGTAAAGTCTAAATCAGCCATCTTGTTCACTCTGGATTTGGTTGAGTCTTTGTGGCATCTTCTGTCTGTCGGTTCACTCATTTGATTCAGTTTTAAAGTTGATTTATTTCATAAATCAATATTCCTGGGCTCAAATCCCAACAGCGGCTGTTCGTTTGGAGTGTGCAGGTTTTTAATTTGCATTTCAGGAGTTTCCCCCCCCTCAGTCCAAAGACAAGCATGATCGTTTATTTAAGGATTTTTTGTTTTTCACGGATGGATGGATCCATAAAAAAGACATAAACAAATGAAGTCCTCAGGCCTCTCAGCTCGGTGTTGAATGAGACCTTCTGCCTGTACAGATGTTCAAATGTTTTTAATTCAGTTTCCCACAGTAAGTTTTCCTCCTCCCACAGTTATAGGAGGAGGAAAATATCCCGGCCTTTATTGTACAATTTTCTGTTCTAATTATTTAAACAGAAATATTGCCAATCTACTTTTGAAGCAAATAATTTCTGTAAAATAAAGGCAACAGAAACGTTTTTGTGGTTTATACAAATTAATGTAACCAAATAAAAACCAGTCAGGTGTCGCATATTTATATAAAAAAGAATCATCTTTACAGTTTATTTTCTGATTAAATGAAAGTTCAAAAGAACTTAAATTATGTCTCTATAAAGCTGCAGTATGCAGCTTTTATTAAAAGATATATATTTTTACATATTTGTTCAAACTGTCACCATCCTATTACAGTACAATACCAGAGAAAATCAGTGGAAAGATGCTCCTCTTCCTCCTAGCATTGTCAGACCGCTCCCAGTCAAAACGAACCAAGAGAAAGGTTTTCGCACTGTCCATCATGTTCATGCACATGCTGCTAAATAAGCTAATGGAGGAGAAACATCTTACTGTTGCTGGAATGATGATGCATGATCGGTGGCTATTCTAATTAGCTTGAGCATTAATGGCAGGGTTGTCTGCAGCAGAGAGAAAGGAGGAGGCTGTGAGCAGTATGTACGGGAGCATGACTGACAACGCTAAGACCCTCCTCCTGACTCTGGTTGTTTCTGACTGAGTGGTGTGTTTCTGAAGATGGGAGAAGGCAGCAGAGCTTGATCTCCCCCCCCTCTCATTTATATATTTTATATATATTTCATATTTTATGAAAGCTACATACTGCAGCTTTAAACTCAGTTCACACTAGCTGAAGCTTTCTGCAGTTTCTCCCTGTGGCTCTCCTTCTCAGTCTGACTGACGTACAAAGGTTACCACTTCCTGCGTCTGTCCCTTTTAACTATGACTCAGACTCTGTGTGAGCGCCGAGGCGTGACATGACGTTGCTGTTGTTTGATAAAACCCTGAGAGATTCCTAAAAATGACCCGAGAGCTGGAATGTATTAAGCTGACAGATCCAGGAGAAAAAGTCACGACAGATTGTTGCTAGCGGCAACTGAAGGCTCGAGTTGGTGTGTTTTGGTGCGCGTGTAACGAAAGCAAGCCAGCAGACAGAGACGATTTCAACTGTGACAAACAGAATCTAAAACAAAATCAAGAAACTGCATGATTGTTGAAGAATTAATTAGCAATTTATTGCAAGAAATAAGTATTTGATTGCTGAGGTCTAGTTGAAGGGAATTGTAATTTGTTTCAGAGAGAGCGCGAACTCCTATATGACTGAAAACAAGAAATGACAGTTATGGGGGAAATGATTACATTTATTTTCTACACTGCATTTAAATTTAAGCTTTCAAATGTATATAATTATTGTTTCACAGATACTGACTCCTCACAATTACTCAACACAACCCCAGAAAATTACTCCACCTGAGTGAAGTCAGCCTCTCACCTTCTTCAAATTAAACAAGATTGGTGACAAACGCTTGTGCTGCTTTGTGCAGCAAAAGTTTTTTATTTGTGCCGCTATCACTTTAAAGATATTTATAAAGATTTCAGAGGTCATCAAAGGTCAAGCAGCCAGTCCACATTTACACAATCTAAAGAAATACGGTGTCAATCAACTATGCTACGTTTGTGCTGTTATAATTGGTAAGATTAAGAATAAAGTGTCCAGAGGTCACCAGAGATCAACCTCCGCCCCACATACATGAACAAAATCACAGAAACTTCATATAAATTAACTGTTTTATGTTGATTGGGACCAAATTTTGCTTGGTTTTGGAAATGTGACAGGAGGGAGGCTGACCTTTGATGACTTCTGGAAATATCTAGTAATATCTTTCAAATGAAGCATTATAAATGAAACTTTTTGCTGCACAAACGAAGCACAAAAACGTTAGATACTGATTTTCTTTAATTTGAAGAAGATGGGGCCCAACTTCACGCAGGCGATTACTCCTCAGTTAACATGAAAATAAAACACATAAGGAGCTTAATCTCAAAGAACAGCTGAAAAGCTCAAAGGTATGAAATAAAAGTAAACATTGCTCATCGAATATTGCTTTTGAAGTTAGTGTAACAAAAGTACATTCTCATCAAAACCCTCCGTAGTGAATGTAATCTTTCCGATTCTTCTTTTCCATTCATGCCTGCAACAGATCACACAGAGGTGTCGCCATTTACTGTGGCGTGTTCAGCTTCTTCTCCACAGTAATCCTTACATGTGAAGTTGTCATGAGTCCACTGAGAGAGACAGAGAGGAAGAGAAGGAGAGAGACAGAGACAGAGAGAGACAGAGAGAGAGAGAGAGAGAGAGAGAGAGAGAGAGAGAGAGAGAGAGAGAGAGAGAGAACTCAGATGCCGGAAACAATCCACACAACATTTGGTCAAGCCAAAGCCCAGAGCTTCAGGGAGGAAACCGCATCAGCAGTCTGTGACATCAGAGATTAATCATAGACCAGCCGTCCCCCCCCCCACCGTCCCTCTGTGTGGAGATCCAGAGGGGACAGCCATGATGGACACCTGTCACAGCTCTTCCCCGTCTGCAGAGCGTCTCCGTTGCTTGAGACGGAGGCCAGCAGGGAGGAAGAGCGCTCAGCATGAAGCAGCTGCTAAAAACTGGGGGGTATCTGCTGTGACAGACACTGCGCTGACACCGACTGCGAAAGCTTCCGTCGCTTTGGTCTCTAATTGTTTGCAATTACACATTAGTCTGCGATTTTCACTCTGTAACTCAAAAATATTGGCAGAATGAGTAAAGCAGCAAATCTCTAAATCGCACAGTGACGTCCTCAGGAGTCTTAGTCAGATTTGAACAAATGAAGCGACCAGCTGGTGTCGGATTCACGGGCTGGACGGTTTTACAGGATGTTTGCTGCTCCACGTTCACTTTCTGAGAAATCTAACTTACTGAACGTTTATATATATATATATATATATATATATATATATATATATATATATATATATATATATATATATATATATATATATATATATATATATATATAGCAAAAACACTGATCATACCAGGGTTTTACCAGTCTTTATAAAAATAAATGTCACATTGATTTAAAAAAATAATATGATACACAAGGGATGTTTCAGAAAAGTTTTCATTTTGAGAATTTGTGTAATCCATCCCAGTTTGACCAGTTTGATCCACGCCAACGAGGAATCTGCAAATCAAATGCCAACTTCTGTGATGTCACCCTCCACTGAGGTACAGTCCTATTTTCTTAGGCTCAACTGCAACATAATTCCTTTTTTTTTGGTGTGTTTTAATTATATGAAATATGGCTGCAAATACACGTACACGTTGTTTCTTTATCCTTAATCCAATATCTGTAAAGTTTATATCTTTATAATTTATGTCTGTATGTTGTGAGTTATTTCTTTGTTTTCACAATCTTTGCCAATAAAGTTGATTCTTATTCTTCAGCAATTTTTTTGTTTGGGCTTTAATGTATTTATTCAAGCAATTTCTTTAAATGATATTTCTCTGCTATTTTGTACTTTTTTTAAGGAACTGTCTCTGCTCATCAGCATACAAACCCTGCGTGTTTCAGAGATCGTTCGAACGGCCAGAGTGCATGACAGATTTGACCTGGCAGGGTCGTGTTTGGAGTGTAAACACACACAAAATACTCGGACACATCGACCTTGTTGTCAGTGTGATAATCACTGGTGTGTTTCCAAACGTGGTGGTTCCAACTGAAGGTGATCTGGAGAAAATGTCCTCGGCTTTCTTTCTAAAAAACTGTAGCCCATTTTCTTTGTATGAAGGAAAACATTCCCAGAGCAGCTTTGACATCAGGAGCTTCCTATAAATGCAGTGTCACTGCTTCAGAATGACTGCAGACGGCTGGTGTTTATTTTCGGCAGCCTGTGAATTGCTGGGTGTGGCGTTTGCAGATGGCAGGGATAGTACAGATACCATTACCAGATGTACAATTTATGCTGCACACTTTATGCGTTATTTTCACCGACAATCAAACTGCAGGACAGTGTGTGTGTGTGTGTTAATCCACAGACGAAAAGTGTCGTACCTGGACGGTTTACTTGTGTATGTGCAGGTCTGAGAAAGCTTGGGTCAGGAATGGGTCAAGGGATCATTTAAAGAGGTAGGATGTCATTTCTGTGGGGCGCGTCGGAGAGGAGAAACTCCTCAGCAGTTCTTTGGATTGGAGTGCGTGTGTGTGTGTGCGTGTTTCAGGAGCAGTGGCCTCCAGGCATGTCTGGATTAGCCACTTTATTTCAAATATCTCAGATGGTTGAGATCATTACCAAACCACGGTTTGTCTCAAGTTGTGTAAACACTTTCTTTCCTGAATTTTCAGATGTTAATTCTTAATCCAGTACTTCATCGTCTCATGAGGAAAATGTATTTCTTTAAGAAACCACTAAAATGCTTGGGACCTTTTCACCCTTTTAGCCATTAATTCCCACTATTTCCTGCCCACATGTTGCTATTTAGGTCATTTCTTCTTCCATTTATATATATTTTACCCATAAACAAACCTTTTCATTCCCATAGTTTATGCTTAATTATTGTGTATCAGTTTATTTATCATGGCTGTATTTGATGTCCTACAAATACAAACAGCAATGGGTGTGAATACTTATGTGATTTTTATTCCCACACAAACCTTTTCACTTTGATATTATGTGGTAAAAAAACATTTTAAAAAGGATGTTGCATAAAATAACATCCTTTCTAGACAAACTGTAAGAAAATAAAGTTCTAAAATGTCATGCATAATGTGATATAAAGCTATTTTCTGGTGTTTTTATGTCACATCTTTCCTGATTTTGGCAAAGTAATAAAGAAATTATTTTTTTAAAAAAGGGTGGCCAGCTGAAAACTTTTCCCCCATTATGATACATCCATCAGGTGACATTTGTCGGATATTTTCTGTATTTCTTTTATTGTATATTTTTAAAACGCATGACTGTCAGACAATGTTTTAAAAATTTTACTCCCATAGATATTCATGTCCGAAAGACTCATAAAGATAATGAAAAGTTGAATTTATTTAATAATTCTAAATGTTTTACAGTTTTCTACAGGGCCGGGTCTACAAGCCTGTGGGGCTGGAGTCAGTTTTGGTGCCCAATTCACTGCATCTACTACTGCAAATTAGAATACATTAATATGAAGTCACACACATTAATTGATACATTTAGGTTTAAAATGGAGGGAACAACATGGAGCAGTAATCCATGTTGTTGCCCACAGAAATATTACTTTATAAATTTCCAATATTTGAGTATCGTGTAAAATTATAAAAAATCTTCACAATATGAGCCTATAAATTGTATATAAAATAGAAGCAAAATATGCATTCATAAAAAAAATAAAAAGTATCTGGGGCCCCCGAAACACTTCGGGATCTGAGCTGCTGCCCTGTTTCTAAAGTCTGGCCCAGGTTTTGCAGATGATCCTGCTCTGCAGCTACTGGCACCAAACACAAGATGTTATCCTGGCTTCCTGAAATTGTTTTGTGTGAAACTGGACTCATGTCTGTCAAGGTGTCATTATTTCTAGGTTGAAAGTTTTTTTAGGGGTTCTGAGTGGTTCTACACCCGCGAGTTGGTGGGAACGCGCGACGAAACAAATCGGATCCTCTGTGAGTACAGCAGGTCTGTCAGATAAAGCCCAAAATTCACACAGGAGAACACGGCCACCACCACTTTGCTGTCCCATGGACACTTCCCCTGCGGACACGACGAGGGTCGCCATGGAGACCCATACTTTGAGTCGAAGCAGAAAACCGGCCACACCACCGAGGCGCTCAGGTAGAGCAAAACCTCCAGGAAGGTGCACACCACCACGAAGCGATCGAAGGGCATGCACCTCACAGTTTTGGTGCGTTTACAGACGGTCATCAAGACCACCAGGGCGGTGAGAGCAAAGCAGGAAGCGTAGACGACCACGCAGTAGATTGTGGCGGCGTAACGCGAGAACTGGCTCCCGTTGGCCAGCGCCCCAAAGATGACGCAGGCGATGAAGGCCTGCACCACTTTCAGAAGGCCGGGGACGGTAGCCATGTAGCCCACCACGATGTGGCCCGGTCTGGCCCGGCACAGGGCCACTTCGGCTCCGTAGGCCAGAGTTCCCAGGATGGAGCAGACGGTGACGGCGATGCGGAAGTCTCGGACTTCGCAGCCTTCGTACGGGCACTCGGACCTGACGAAGAACAGCGGGTAAACCACAGAGGCCGTCACGTACCTGCAGGAAGGAGACAGGAAGACGAGTTTATCTGTCTGGGTTTTCAGGTCAACTCAAGGTCAGGTTCAGCAAATCAAGGCAAGAGCAAGATCTTAAAAAATGATTGAGAAATTGAGTGGCCGGTCGGTCGGTTGGACATCCATCAGTCCGAAGGGAAATGAGGGGAACAGAGACATCCCTCCCCCTATGGACACTCTCCAACCAGAGACCAACCAGACCAGAGCCGATCTACATACTTGCTTGTTTATTTTGATTATTGTATTTGAGAAAACACAACATTTACTGATTGTTTCCTAATTGGTATTATGAAATCATGGCGTAAAGCACTTTGAACCGCCTTGTTGCTGGAATGTGCTATAGAAATGAACTTGAGTTGAATCTGGAGATGAACGATTAACTCGTGAGTGGAACCTCCAGTGTTTCCTGTCACCCACATGAGCGTGGCGCAGGCAGCCCAGGTGACCGTCAGGTTGTCCCAGGACACCCGGAGGCAGCTGTAGAGACGGGTGGCGTCCAGGAAGAAGATGGCCGCCGACACGGCGAAGCAGCAGCACCAGGCCGCCATGCAGAACACGCCCTGCGACCCGCTGTACCCGGCGCTGTGGGTCACCATCGCGATCACAGCACATCCCATTGCTAACTGGCAGACCCGGGCGCCACCCAGGGTGGAGCAGAGAGCCCCCTTGTTGAGGTACGGACCGCCCTGGGAGTCCATGGCTGACAGGAAAACGACTTTGCGTCCAGAAGCAGCTCCACGTTTCAGGTTCAACACGGGTTTGTCGAGAATTTTCGTTCTTCAGGACATCTGTGAAGCAAAGAAACAGAGTGACATTTCCTCATTTTAAGACTTGTAGGGGTTTTCTTACATTTCCATGTTAACTGGTTGTTTGTTTCCTCATTTTCTATCCAGTGTGCGACTCCTAGACTTTGCTTTAGTGAAACATGACACTCAACCAGATATGAAAATAACGATATAGCTTCTACAAAATGATTCCCAGTCAGTTTTTAGCTGGAAACTTGGCACGCAGTCAGTGATCGGCTGAAGAATGATGGATATCTCAGGTCTTTGCTGGAGTCTCTCCCATTTCTGAGTGACTTTCAGGAGCATCTGCTGCACACAGTTTTTCAAACCTGCATCCTTTCTCGCATTATCAAAACTGAATGCCATGCCAGGTCTTTGGCTGCTTTGTCAAACTTTCATCTGTGGTGCTTTCTATCGATCCAGTGAAAGAAATGGGAACAAATTGCCTAAAGATCCGATATAAAATAGATCCTAAGTAACTTCCGTCTTGACTCAACCCTTGAGCTTGGAGCCATTTTATTTTTCAATGATTCAAATGTCAGGTTGGCTAACAAATTATATATATAATTTTCTTCTTGGGAGCAAAACTCAATGGATCTAAAATCTAAATTAATGTAGAAAAATCAACCAAACCCCAAATTTGTAGATCGCAATAAAACATTTCAAAATGAATTTGTAATTTAACATAAATCCTGTAAAGTTCAGCTGATTTTTTTTTTTAATAGATGGAATAAAACAGAAAAATCTTCAATAAGAACATTGCATAAATCTGCACAACCTAAAACTAATACTTTGCTGAAAGACGCTGGTTTAAATGTAGCATTCAGTCTACTTTGGTGAGAGTCGGTCAGATCCTTGGAGTTTCTGGTTGGAAACTTCTGCAGCTCCTCAGATTCCTTTTTGCATTAGTTTCTGTTTTCATTCATTTTGAAGATTTCTTTTCTGTCTATTCCAATTTTTTCCTCTGTGTCATGGTACGTTATGATGGGAATTTTTATGCATTCTCCTCTAGACTGAGGCATTTGTACAATGGCATACTTTAGAATGCTCTAGGATTCCTCTGCATCCTGCAGCTTCAGCTAAAGAAAATGAGCAAAACGTAAGATAACGTAATTTTATTTATATAGCAACAGTTTCAGCAGTAAAGCAGTTCAAAGTGCTTTACATGAATTAGAAGGAAACATGACAAACCAAAGGAAAGGGCAAAAGAAAATAAAACAAAAAATCCTGCTTGGGCAGCTGGACTTCATGTCACCGGTACTGATCGATGGAAACGTGAACGCTTCAGCCGTGAAAACAAAATGCTGTGATCGGATCAAAACCTGACACCTCAAAAGGCTGGGATACGTGTCACGACAAGAGGAGGAAAGTGTTTTGAACGACTTCATTCTGGTCTCAGCTATTTCAGCCACGCCGAGGTTTATTTTTGTGTTGATGAATCACAGACGCAAGGGGAAACGCATTTCAGAGATCTTCTGTCAAGAACTTAGTCTGGGCCGGCAGTGGGACACTCACCTCTCCGCTGACCAATCCCCCTCGATCACATGAGGCAAAAACGCTCAGAGCTCTTCAACAAAACGACTTCCACAGCTCCTCAGCATCAGCGCCGGATCCAGGCTCAGCGTAGAAAAACTCCACAATCCGCTCCACGTGAACCGTCCAGGACCAAAATCCACGCTCTCATCTTCTTACTTTCACCGAGACGCACTCCGGCTCACACACTTTCTCCTCCTAGAGTGGTGAGGAGGGGGTCGCTGCTGGTCAGCGGGAGCAGAATGAAAGTTATTTGGGGCTGGGCCGTCCCCACGTGAAGAGGTCCACCAGGCTGGGTGTGGAGTTGGAGGAATGCAGACACATTGC
Source organism: Poecilia reticulata (assembly GCF_904066995.2). Lineage (NCBI taxonomy): Eukaryota > Metazoa > Chordata > Actinopteri > Cyprinodontiformes > Poeciliidae > Poecilia > Poecilia reticulata. The sequence continues at coordinate 12,366,362 of NC_088830.1, forward strand.
AGACCCTCTGGATTTCTAGCTGACCACATGAAGGGGAACATTGTCGCTTTAAAATACAAAGATCAGGACGTGGTGATTTACAGCGGCTTAATGAGTCTGCAGATTGTTGCTGGGTTACAAATTTCAACACGTTTTACTGAGATTCTCCGTCACGGACTAAAACAAAGAGCATAACTGTGACGTGACAGAGAATATTCGCTGTTCAATCCATCATGTGAAAATGGAAAGAGTATGAAACGTGTGCAAACCTACCAAGACATGAGGTCAAAGTGCTCACATCTGAACAGGAATTTAGAGAAAACTGGTTACCTATGGTTACTCTGGAGGAGCTGCATAGATCCAACGCTCAGGTGGGAGAAGTCGTCCACAAGACAACATTGAGTCTTACAATCCAGAAATGTGTCTTAAATGGAGGAGTGGCAATAAGGAAGCTGTTGACAGCACAGTTGTTGTACATTAAAGCGTCTAGTCAAAGTCCAGACCTTAATCCAACTGAGAATCGGTGAGAGGACTTTATGTGCACAGACTCAGGCTCATTTACTTTGGGGGATTTCTGCTTTCATGCAAAAACTTGTGACCCTTTCATTTTCTGTTGCGTTTCAAAAGTCCTTCCTCTGCAAACGAACCTGCAGCGCAGAACTCAAAGAAAACCAGAAACCGATCAGTTGAAGCCCGATCCGTTTGTCTTTATTTATAATAGCTGAAAGGTTTCGGATAGATCTGTTTGTATTCATTTAACACATAGACTACAGCTTTACACAACTGTAAATACGTTTACAGTAAAAGAAAAAAGTTTGAGGAAAAAAGATCAGAAACACTTCAGACTCTGATCTGAACAGTTTGTGAAACCGCGATAATAAATGTCTCAACACACCAACTGACGGCATGAAGAGAGGAAGAGAAAACGTCAGTCTGAATGACTTGGATGGATAAAAACTTTCACACATGCGCAGAGTAGAGTTGTGCCGTTCGGTTCTGCTTGACGGATTCACACTGGACTCATCAGTGAAATCATCAACAGCTGTGTAAGGTTGGAGTTCTGCAACTTGAGACTGGGTCAATGAACAGTATTTCAAGATATATTTAAAGTTTGACACGCTTAAAAATTAAGATCCAAAAGGTAAATCGTCAGCAGCTGTTGAGAGTTAAAAAAAAGCACAGCAAGCGGGACAGATCCGATTTTCTCATTTTACCTCAAAGCGGAGAAAACAGCAAATGTCACGTCAGCCTCACTTTAGGCAAACTCCCAACTCAAACTCAAATCAAGCCGTTTGGTTTGATGATGTCATTTGAATGAATAAGAACAGATTTTTGTTTACATTTTTAGGTCTTTGTCTCCCCCTGCTGGTGTCGCACAGTCTGACAGCCTCAGTCTAATAATCCATCAGCTCAGACACGCAAGGAACTCCCTTACTAGTAAAAGATAACACCAAATATTCACTCAAAATAAATGATTGAACAATTAAAAATGTCATTATTTTGTGCTCAATCTGCTAAAAACAGGAGTCACAGCTTTAAGAGAGTAACTCCTCAGTCAGTTTGTGTTTAATTATTTAACCTGATAAAGTACATGTTAGTTACCAGAAACTAAGCAGAATGGTTTCTTCTTAAACTTGGAAACTTCTAGGATCAAGAAGACGGAAATATTTCTAGAGCTGGAGAATAAAAGACAAACCATATTAGTACAAGACTCTTTATTCAATCATCTTCCCCATTCCCAGCACGTTTCTCTCGTTATCCCAGGAACAAACTGGAATGAAACACAGCAATTGCCTTCAAATTCATCAGTTCAGCTATTCATCTCCGTCTGTAAAGGCAACAGGTTCTGGTTCTGGTGGATCAGGACCTCAGTGGAAGCACAGCAGAGGTCTGGATGCGGCTCCGACTCCTTCAATGCGTAGCACACGCCCTCATTTCTTACCTGGGTAGCAAACAGGAAACAGTTAAATACGCCACAGGAAGCTTAGGAATAATAAGCATTTAAACACTCTGGAGCTTTTTTCACATTGTTCAATGTACGCTGTGGTTGTGGGGGATTTTATGAGACAGCAACACAAAGAAGAAGTGTTTAATAGTCGGGAGGAAGGATATACATGCTTTTTTTTAGTAATCTGAAAATTGTGGCGTTCGTTTTTGTATTCAGATTGATTTTAAGGTCATGACTTCCTAATGTCTGATTGTGGATTGAACACCATCAGACATGCATCCTTGGGATGTGGTTTTATAACCCCATCCACCTGGAAACATCTCCATAACTTCACCCCCGACCTGTCTGGATGTTTGTACAAAATACTGAAAGCTACGTATCATTTTCTTCAAGTCTCTCACTTACAGGCGATTTTAACTGAGCCTCTTTTTTAAATGGAAATGCTGCAATTGCAAAATTGTGTTAAATGTGCGTTAAATGTGCAGCCCGCAAAAATGTCCAACTGTGAAGAAATGGGAGGAAGGAACCAAGAGAGAAAGAAAGAAAGGATGATGGCTAAACTGATAGAAGGATGGCTAGACAGATGGATACCAATCCAAAGCTGGAAAACTGTTCATTTCCAGACATTTGTGGGAAGTGCATGAGCTCCGGACTGGAAAAACGCTCGTCATGGAGATGAAGGACAAGAGAAAAACCACGAATAAAACAGTGTGTGAACACAAAGTGAGTTGAGGGTTCGTTCCTCCTGGATGCTCTCCTGACGCGTCACTGCTGATCCCCTCAGAAACGGACAAACGGCGCAACACACACACGCGCGCACACACACACACCGAGCAGAGTTTAGAGCGAGCGCGTTTCCGTGCACCGGTCCACACATGGAATCTATAATCCTCATCGAGCGCCCTCCCATCTGTCTTTTTCTTTTAACTTTCTTCATGAAAGAGAAAACAGCCACAGCTGGGTTCAGCGAGGACACACACGGAGATCAGCCAGAAATAAAACTCACAAAAACACAAACAACACGGGGGAGGGGCCGCAAACGGAGCGAGTACCCTGAAGGAAAACACCAGCATGGTGACCAGCAGAAACCCTACGACACGACATCAGAGGAGAGGCTCTCTGCCTGGGCACTCCATGCGTGCACGTGTGTGTGTGGTGGCATTCAGGAAGGGATGTGGACGACCGTCCTGAACCAACTGCTTGGTCCAAACATCCATCCCGATTATGTGAGTCACCAGCCGTTCGGTTCCTTAGAAGCAGCAATCTGTTGAATGCTGTTCTCAGTTTGTTAGGAGCTTAATGACGCAAAACTGCAGTGATAAAAACTTCTTTCACAGCAACAAGACAAAGGGACGTAATTGATCTCAGTGGGCTTTTATTTCCGTGTTTAGTGTCTAATGGTGTTTTCGCTCCTTTTTAATGAAGTTTTGTACGCTCAATTCAGCAGCAATGGAACATTTTAAACACTTAGGGCCTGATCTACAAAGATTCAAAATGAGCGGCAAATTGTACGAAGAATAAAACCGCGAGCGGGGTAAGAGGGCGAGTTGAACACAACTGATTGCAGGAGCGGCAGCGGTGCAGACGGCCCTGTTTAAATGAGGATTGTGTCATCATGGAGCGTCGGCGAGCATTGAAGAAAAATGAAGTAGAAAGTGATTATAATGATACGTTTCATTTAATGAGGTAAAACGCAACAGTAAAAACATTTAACGATCAAAGTAAAGCTCAAAACCTCTGTCCTCACTCACTCCACGCTCACCTTCGTCTTACCGCCGATCTTTATGTGACGATTTGAAAATAATAATAAATATTGCTTATTTAGCCCGAACATTGCAAACCAAGGTAAGGCCACAATAATTTATCATAATGTGCTTCATACGAGTCGGTAAAGAAACTTTTCCTGGGCTTCAGAGACGCGCTCCTGCAGAGCATCAAAACGTAACGGTGTGCTGCACAAAGCGACGGTGCCAGGGGCGGAGCTATAGGGAGGGGTTGGGGGGGGGGGGCTGCCCCCCGAACCGGGCCGGATGAGGGCCAGAGTCTGGAGGTGTCAGGAAGGGAGGAATGGTTTCAAGTCGCTTAAATGTCTGATTATAGACGGAAAAAGTGCACCCTCACCTGTTGAGAAAGGTGTATTTAATGTTAAAGTCAACAGTTTCAGTTTCGACTAAGTGGCTGTTCCCTCTCTACTGCCTAACATCAGACCAACCTGCTGCCTTCCCCTGTCTGTGATTCTCTCTCTCTTCTTCTTCTCTTCTTTTTCTCCATCCTCTCAGCTGAATGATGTGAACTTCATGTTAAGTAGGTTTAAAATACAGCAGTCAAACCAGGGTTTCCCCCAGAAAACTTGCTAAGTCCGGTGGTCGGGGCGTCAAGGCGGTCTACCGTGTTTTTGCATTAAAAGATATTAAATTGACAGAAAATATTAAAGTATTACTGCGTAATTATATGTTACGGGAAAGCATCTCCAGTGAAATGCTATTTAAACCCACAATTAGTCTAAAAACAACAAATTTGCACTTCTGTTTAATCCAAATTAAGTCAGCGGCTCCATCAGGCCCCCAAGGGCTTCAGGGGCCCCATAAACGCTAATATTTTAAAACAGACCACAGATACATAAATGTAACACTTGTTTATTGAGATTATCAATGCTGTTAAATTTTATTCAATTATTTAAGCATAAATAAATTAAAAGATTTTAAATTGTTTAATATTTAAATACAAGATTTTAAGGAGCTGGTAAGTTTACTTTGTAAAACTTCAAAGAACAATATTCATAGTTAGATTGCTTTGTTACCATAGCAACAATCTGATGCTGTGAGTTTAATCTTTGAATTTACAAATACAATTTAGTACACTGCGATTATAACTTATTGCTTTTTAGGCTGGCCAATTAAACTACTCCCTTCTGCCATATTTCACTAAATCTAACACAGAAGCTGTTAGAGGTGCTGATGTTTTTAGCAACAAAAGGGGCCCCTAAATCAAATTCTGCTCAAGGCCTCATACAGCCTTGGACCGGCCCTGTAATCTGCTGCACTACGCAGAGATGCGCAACAAACGGGAGATTTAATTCAATGCTGCTAATGTGGCTTTAGTAGCTCTTCCATTTTGTGTCTGTTGAGTTTTTAATAAGCGTCACAGAAACAATTCTGGTTGGTTGAGTTTATGGGACGAGTTTCTCAGATCTCCGTGCGGCCAGACGCATTAACTCTTAAGTAGACAACGCATTTGATATGGTTTGATGCACCGTTTAACCGGAAAAATAATACTAAAAATAATAATAAAATAATATAAAATCAGCGTGATGCGTGATTGCGAGAGCGCGAAAGCTCCTCACCAGGCTGAACCTGCATGATGAGGTTAGCGCTGCTCGTTATCCACAAACGCTCCGGCGAACCAGGACCACAGACATAAACTTTACAGGGAAGACAGACACAGAGCCACACGCTGAGCAGCGTGTTGAGATGTAGACACCGCATATAATTGTTCGTTCACAAAGATAAATCATTCTCACCACTCCACAACGCACCTCTGAATTCGCTATGAGTTATTCCTGTGGTTCACATTGAGCTGCGCAACCAGAGCTAACGCGGCGGGTTTTAAACTCTTACCTAGAGTTCTCCAAAGGATCATAATTCCTCATAGTAAGTAAATATCCATACAGGTCAGCCTGTGTCCAGTTTGAATGAAAGGAGGCGCGCGCGCTTCTGATAAGAAGTAGATGCATCAAACCACCGCTCACGTGTCAGACTGAGTGACGGTATTTAAACTCAGGTTTATCACAGTCAAGTTCTATAATTTATTGGTTTTATGACTCACCATTTTACTCAACAAATGATGAATGTCTGCACAACAAAATGTATATTTACAAGCATCCTCTTAATGCAACGACATAATTTACCAGCTGTCTTTCAATCACTTTCAACTGTTTTTATGTTTTGTGCCCTGAGAGCTTTTGTTTCAGACTCTCCATCTTTAGCTCAGGTGACAACACGATTCAAATGGTAAAAACATTTTTTAAATAAATAAAAATCGCGCGCCAAAATCAGTAGCGTCATGTGTCAAGTATAAAAGCCGCAGCGCCTGATTGGCTTGCACGCTCAACGCAAAGCTCGAGAATAACTCAGACTGGGGTTGAAGGAGCAGAGGGATGTCTAAAAATAATAACTGAAGTCCCTCTGATGTTGGTTACATCATGCACAAAGTTGTTAAATACAGAAAACGCCAACAAGAAATAATTTTTGCACCACCATTTTGGCGCCCCCTTGAGCACAGCACCCATGTGCGCTGCATGTAGTGCATACCCACTGTTTGCTCCAGTGGCCATACATCCCCTCCTCACCTGGCAGTTTGAACCACTTGGGCACCTTGCCCGGCTCAGCTCTGGCCGGCTTAGTGTCATGTGCTTGTGTAGACGCTTCTGGCTCTTCCCGCGCCGACTTTGGGTCAGTGTCCATCGCTTCTGCGGGCGGCGGCGGCTCCTCGACAGGTTCTGAGCTGGGTGAGTTCTCTGGGGACCGGAGCAGGCAGCTGCAGTGAGGAAACAAGAGGCAAAAAACCTCAGAGGGGAAGTGTTGACTGAGGCATGTTTGTGTCTGATCAGAGCTGGATTGTTTTCCTTTAGGGTTTCTGCTTTTTAAGATAATGAATAAAATTTAAGACTTGTATCACAACGGAAAATTTGATATTTTATATAGTAGTAGTACCGAGCTTTTTGCGCAGAATGTGCATAGCAGGTTAGCAACAAAGGTGAGCCAGAGGCAAAGACGAAGACCATTCTTATCAATGAAAGATGCAAAACATGCTAGCTAGCTAGCAAGGGTTCATTAGCAGCTAGTTAGCGGTAGCCTCAAACGTATCAAGTCAAGGAACATAATGAAGATGTCTGAGTGCAAAGTTTTTTTGCCTGACAGTAAAGTCCGACGAGAAAAAGAACTTACATGGAATATACGTACTTAAACTCAACTAAATTTAAGACCAGCGATTAACGTAATTAAGTCATATTTTCCAGTGAACCTAAGACATTTTAAGGCCTTAAAAGTCTTAAATTCATGTATCAAAAATTCAGACTTATTAAGGATGCACTCTGTTCAGGCTGGGCAGCTAAGACGAGGTTAAGTGCCAACATTGTTCCAGCAGCTGAGGGTCACTTTTAAGGCTCTATCTTTAGAAGTACTGGGGTATGGTGTGTGTGTGGAGGAAATGAAGGCGAATAGGGGCACCTGTCATATAACCAAAACCTCAAAGAGATTCCACGTACCTCGCAATGGACTCATTGGCTTGCAGGGCTGAAACGGACGTCTCAAGCAGATCTCTCTTTATGTAAAACTCTGTGGAGAAAAACTGGGTTGTATAAAAGACCTCTGCAAAAACACAAGTATTTATTTGAAGCTGGCATAAAATGTGAGTAAAAGGGGGAAAAAAAGAAGCAAAAACCTGCTTTGACGTCAGAGCCGAAGTACACCAAAGCACCAGGAAACAAGTCGGCCTGAAGACAGACGCAGAGAGCAGACGGGTAAACAGAAGCTTTAAAAATGTTTGGCATTCTCGTCAATTTCTACAAACAGACCGAACTGCTGCTGCCTCCTGCTACAAGCAAACGAAACGTTCCTGGCAAATCAGAGGCAGAAATTAAGCTCGTTTCTTGGGATGATTCATGGCTCGGGGGGGATATGAACCAGGAACCACCGTTCTTTGAAGCGGACCACAAAATGAGCACCAATCAAATGGTTAGCGAAAACACTTTCACCCCTGAAGCTTCACATTCCTCCACCGTAGATGGTCCTAATGGTTATAATGGACCAGTGGCAGGAAGATATATCATCAACCGTGTAATTTTGAGGTGAAAAACACAGACGGGTGGGCAGGCGGGGAGCACGTCTGTCACTCTAATAGGACAGAAGCGAAAAACAGTTAAAGAAAATGTCTTCTTCACACGAGAAACACACAAAATGGTTGTTGTGGAGGAGAGAACTGCCGTTTTTGTAAAATGAAAACAACTGGATAAAATTGGGACGGGAAGGTTATCTTTTGTCTTAGACATCGCAATTAAGCAGAAACATTGAAACCACAGAACTGGCTGAAACATTTCAATAATCTTGATGTAAAAACAAGAATACTGAAACAAAGTCGGTCATAATTCACTCCTCCAGAACATCAAGAACTACAAGATGAGATTTATTTAGTCTCTTTCTTGGCTCTAAACACTTGAAAACGCAAAAAAGCAAACAAATATGACCATTTCAAACAATATTTAGCTAAATTGCTTCATAACCATGGCATCTCTGACTGGCTGACCAGGAAACAGGCCTGAACCAATAAAGAATATATGGCAAGAGGAAGAGACGGCAGACCGGAGGTTTCCATGATTAATATGCCTAAATGTAAATTTTCCATTTTAATTAATCTCATTATTTAGTGAATTCTACTGCGGTTCAAATGCATACATGGATTCAAGTGGACCGGAGACACAGGGCATTCTGGGTAAATATAACCAAAACAGACACGACAGTCTAACGTTGGTGAGGGAAATGTTTTGTGGTGTTTTGCCAATGACAAAATAGAAACTCTACAACCACTAAAACCTGATGTCAATCCGTTCCGATTTACATTTCATGAAGGAGGAAGTTGTGCTCGGCGTCTTCTTCTGAGGTTTTCATGTCATTTCCTTCGCGGATTCTTGGTGCGGGGAAGGAGCGAACAGGTTTTTTAATTAGTTCGGTCTGTTTGACACAGTGCAGTGTGTGCACGATATTATTATGTGTAATAATATCGATTTTGCGATATATGTAGATATTTTCTTTCCTAGAAAAAAATCGATATTCATCCGCAAGTATCATAACATCCATGTGTCACCTTGCTCACTCACTGCTTGCTTCGCTGGGAGAGTGATTAGTTCATCAGGCTTAGAGTGATTCCTTCAGATGTTAAGTGTCAAGGTTAAAAAGGTATCAAACTATTCACAGAGCAGGGTACTTGGTGCACTTTATTTACTTTACAAATGCATGTAAGCTACAGTTTGTGCTGTTTCAATTAAAAGAAACATGTTTTCTCACCACTTCTTTGATTCATTTTGTCCAGCTGTCAATTTTAAGTCTGTGTCCAACCAGAGCCAAGTATTGTGCAGTTGGTGCTTTTAATCAGTTTTCAGTTAAATTAATTCAATCCAACTCTATAACAGTCACAAAATGTCACCAAAATCACTCTGTCCCTACTGCAATCTTTCAGAAAAATCACAAAAGTGTATTGAATTGTATCGTTTGCTCAATATTGCAATATATATCGTATTGTGAGCAGAATATCGTGTATTGTATCGTATCGTGAGATTATTGTATCACTACAGCCCTAGTGCAGTGTAAATAAAAGCGAAATGCATCAGCTGGAAATGTTGCATTTTGGTCCCCATTAGAACCGAGTTTATCGGACCAACAGGTGTGAAAACACCTTTAGTAATCCTTAGAGCGTCTGCAGGAAAGATGGTGGAAAGATGATCCTGATGGAGAGATACTCTCTGTGAAATGGTGCCGACGGCAGGAACTGCTCCACCTGTTGGGTTTTCATCTCTTTTACCTCCCCATTTCACGTCAGTCGTTTCGTCAGATCAAACTTTATACAACAAGCAGGCAATCGCAGTGAATTGATGACAGCTGAGCTTCCGCATCAAATAGATACAGTAAAACGACCTGCATGACAAGACGCCATCACCAATCACAACAACAATGAGGACGTATATAAGTCTCTATCTTACAGCAGCAATATCAGAGACTATTCATCTTAGGGCTGCAGATAATTATTATTATTATCAATTATTCTGACGATGAATCAGATAAAAAATGGTCCCGTTCTGCAGATTTCATTTAACAACTTATGCAGCTTTATATACAATATTAGAAATGCATTACAAGATGAACATGTAAATTTCTTTTTCAAATAAGGAAATAAACATTTTATTGCCTAATTTGAATAACTTTGCATTCCTTGATTGAACACTTGATCATTTGTAGCAAAAATACTTCCAACATCAACATCTGGAAAAAAATCTGCCCTTTTTGATTGACTTAGCATCAGAAAATGTAGAGATGATCTGGTGATTATTTTTAGAACTAACAGATTAATAAATGGACAGCAAAAGGTGTTTAATAGATTATTTTCTGCCCACTTGAATTCTGGTTCGAACATACAGACAAGTTTTTGTTTTTATCTACTTTTAAAGGTTTTGTTGGCTCTAGTGGCCTTTATTTGAAAGTGGTTTGATGGGAAAGAGGGCAATGAGAAAGGGGGAAGACATGCGGCAAATGTCTCCAGGCTGGGAATCGAACCTGCGACCACCGTCACAAGGACCAAGGCCTCTATGCATGGGTTGTGCTTTGCCCCTGCACCACCACAACAGCACCCCTATTTTTTTTTTATCTTAAATGCAAAACGTATATACTTTTTGTACAGTTTTGGATTAGTTACTGCTCTGAGTTTGTCTTTCAGAAGCAGCATGTTTTTGAGTACGCGCTCTCCACTTAACGATTAGTCGATTACTAAAGTAGTTGGCGATTATTTAATCACAATTAATTGTTTCAGCTCTGTCACGGAGCTACTCTGCAGCGACACGGGGCAGGTGGCTGCCGGGGTCACGTCGGTTCACACGTGCATAGTCCTCTCTTCGTCTTTTGTGTGGCAGGTTGCTAAAATGGGACACGCTGGCCTAATTGCTGTCATCAGAGCCCTGTGAGCAGGAAGCAATGCGTTACAGCAGAACAACGAGCATTCCTGCAATCCTGTCCCCTACAAAGCCGCGCTCCGGAAGAGACGGGCCGATGAGAGGAGACCTGTGGGTGTGTGAGAGGAACGGACAGAAGGGGATTGAGTGAAAAACACAGGGCGAAGGAGGAGGCGGAACGGATCCCGACGGAAGAGCGAGGGGCAGACGGGTGAGGGAGGGGACGCCTGCTATCAAAGGGCCTCTGGGTTGGGGAGACATTCCTTTCCTGACATGACACAAAGTGATTAAAGTGCACGTTAGTGTGTGTGTGTGTGTGTGTGTGTGTGTGTGTGAGGCACATGTGCACGGATGTCTGTGTGACATGACAGAGAAAGATTAAAGATTCCTTCTGCGAGTCAAAGATTGATGTATAGACTCAGAAACGGAGACAGACGGTACGTGCCTGAGTGTGCGCGGAGATTAAAGATTTTGTTTTTGCGCACTTTAACGCTTTTAAGTCCCTAATGGATAGAGACATGTGGGTGAAGGCCAGACAGAGAGAGGAAGAGCGAGAGAGGGACCCTCTGAGTGCTGGAGGCTAAACGGAAAGAAACCGTTGAAGTTGGGGTGCAGGAAGGCGGGGGGCCGGGGGGGACGAGTTGTGGGTAACGACTCGGGAGACGGAGAACAAAGACGGCTGCCGAACATCGCAGCGTCTGATTTGACTGAGACAGATCCCGACACGGTAGAGCCTCAACAAAGACATTTCAAAGTGGGCTTTTAAGGTTTTTTTTTGGGTTTTTTTTCCTGAAGGATTGTTATCGTTCGTAACCAGCCCCACTGAGGGCTGAATCTTCATCATCATCACAACAAGATAAACTTCAAAGAACTCCCCCCGCCCCCTTTGATTTGCTGCTTTTTTAGGTGTCAAATACGTACGTAATTCCATCTAATATATTTAAAATCAAGAGGAGGAGCTGAAGTAACTACTTTATAACTCTGACACCGTTTCCATCTATACTCAAAGGCAACAAAGCATCATGGCTGCCTACTGCTCCGTGTATGTGTGTGTTTGCGCGCGCACATGTGTGTGTGTGTGTATAAGATCAAAGAGAGGCCTGTATTAACCCCATGTGCCAGTCTGGGAAAAATCAAGCCCAGCTGGGGTCAAGGACAGTGGAGAGAAGGGTGGTGGTGGTGGTGGGGGGGCAAGTATGAGTGGAAGTGAACAAAAAGGGATGGAGGGGGCAAGAATGCAGAGGAGCTTTGAAGAGCCAGCCGAAACATTTTATAGTGTGTGCTAAGAGAGAGAGAGGGGGGAGAAAAAAAAGTTTTATTTGTTGTTTTGTTGGAGTTTAACTTTGAGGTAAATCAGTCGTTTTACCAGCATCAGAGTGAAGGTGAATGACCTTACCTCCACCAGAGTAGCTGAAGGATCTTTCAGGATCGTTTTTGGAGGGGTGATGACTGAAAAGGAGAGAGGAGGAAATGTGAAACTGATAACTGAACTCATGACCAAATCAGCAGTTATTTAAACCTAACTTTAAATATAAAGCTCGAATCACGGGTGGATTTGTTCTTACAGCACCCTGCACGAGTTCTCACTCCTTAAACTTATTCACACTTTGTCAATAGTGCATTCAATGCATTTTTATGCAACCAACACAAAGTGGTGTGTAATTGTGAAGAGGAAGAACAATGATAAATGGTTTTAAATTGTTTAACAACATAAAGCTGACAATATGACAAAAAACATCTTTGTGGTTTTGCAAATTTGACTTGGTAACATTCAGTGTTTAAATGTGCAAACAAACCCCAAAATATTTGAAGTCGTAGTGAAAATTTTATTTTATTTTTTTTTTAAACAAAGTTTTGACTCTGCGGGGCTGTAAACACAAAATACCAAGGCTGGCAGATTCTTACTAAAAATAAAACCCTAAAAAGTAAAGATAATTTTTTCTTCTTCTGCGTAACATGCGATTTGAATAACAAACACTGAAGTATGAGGTCGTAACGTGTCAAAATGTGGAAAAAATAGGAGTATGAATACTTTTGCAAGGCGCTGTACCCCAGACGAACATAGCTGTTGATACTCTGAACTTTTGTGAAAACTCGTAAGAAAGACGAATAACTGCTTTCAACAAAATAGCAAGTATATCAAAAGATTTAAAGCATCAAGTATAATACATCAAGACTCAGACGGGCGACTTTTGTTGTGAATGGCATTTCTTTAATTTCCTCTCCCTTGTTCCAACACCCTCAGAGGCGGCATGCGGCGAGGCCAGGCAGACACACACACTGGGTGCACAGCTTCTGAATGCAGCCAAGACTCAACGTACTAAAAAACGTTGCAGACGAGTCGTAGATAAGGTTAGACTGCTGTGGAAATTATGGGTTGAAAACTGAAACAATGAGCTTTTATATTTCCTCAGATTCTTTGTGGTTTTAAGCAGAATCAGAATCCTGAAATCACCACTGTTGGCCTGAGAGACACGTTGTTGCCACGAGCTGCACTGCTCTGCTTCAACACAAACCTTAGAATGTGAAATTTTAATCACTGAACTGCTTTAAATACAACAAGACAATAGAAAAAAACTATTTAAAACAAACAATAAGCATAAGTTAAGATGTAGCAACTTAACATTTAAACCGTGAAAGCGTCACATTTTATTATAAGCAAGGCTGCTGAATGAGTAATAGTGGAGGATATAAAAACAGCTGTTCTTGTTTGTGCTCAAGCTAGCATTATAGCACAGCTGACTGTTGCAGGAATTTAGAAAAGCACCATTTGAAAGAAAAGCTATTAAAAAGTCAGAAGATATTTAATCTGTTAATTAGTTTTTTTGTGTGCAAGTGTGTTCAGCTGCTTTCAATGTGTCACGCTAATTTTGGCAAACAATAATTATAAAATCATCATGTCCTGACTTAAGACTTGCAAGTAATTACCTGGAAACTTCATTTTGACAAAACCTCTTTGGAGATGGATAAAAAAATTTTTTTTAGCTGCATTGTATTATAACTATGTATTATTTGCAATGTATGCATGCTGCTAACTAGAGTCTAGACCAGGCTTGATCAAAATTTAACCCAAATTGACTAATTAATTACCATTAATTATAGGCCCCAGCCCGACCCAACATATTGTTTTAATTAAGATTTTACTGCTTTAGTTCTTTTAACTGGTATTTGAGTAAGCAGTGTAACTTCTCCTGTCTTTAGCTCGTGTTTAACATCTTCCAGATCCGTTCTGTTATTTGCTGTAACCACATGTGAGTCAGGTGCAAATATTTGGGGACGTGTGACTGATAGAAGTAGAGCAGAGCTAATCTACTTATGAAGACTACAGTAATCAATTAATCAGTCAATCAAATTTTATTTGTATAGCACATTTCAGCAGCAAGGCATTTCACTCCGCTGTCCGTTTAACACGGGTATTATCCAGGCCCCATCGCCTAACAGGACAAGGTCTCCAACCTTGCAGCACCAGGCTCCGTCCACCTGTCAAGCAAATTTTTTGCGCTAGGACTTCGCCATCCTACATGGATTTTTGTGCACTATTTTTTACCTGTTAGAGTCTAGAATTTACAGGGTTTTTCCATAAGTAGATGAAGAAAACTTTATGTTGGCCCAACCCGACCATCAAGCAAATAGTTTTGGCCATTGGTATTTGTTCATTTTTACATAAATAAACTAGAAACAGGGTGTCGTCTGTTAGTACTCGAAGGTGATTTTAAAAGTTTAAACAACAGCAGAAAGGTGGATTGACGTCTTAAAGGGTGAGTTTGGATACATGGAATAACTAAAAGGAAATTAAATGCCACTTACATAAGTAGAAACTAATCTCAGGATCCTCCAAGTGACTTCTCAGGAAGTGTCTCACTGCACCGACTGGACAAAAACAAAACAAAACAAAAAAAAGCTATACCTCCATCACTCAGTTTGTGGACTGTAATTGATGTTTCAGAAGGAATTTTCCTTCGACTTGTTTTTTTCCCCCTATACTGGCTGTCAGATGGCTGTTGCTCATAATCCCTGGAATTACAGACCTGTCTCATTCTTTCCGTCTATATCGCTGTGCTGCGGCTGCAGTCGTGAATGTGTTTACAGAGCCACGAGTAAACGTCGCACCGCAGCCATACCTGTGGCTAGTCAGGTGAAATGAGCACAAACACAACACGCACCTGTCTCAAGGGGCCTGAAGAAGCCCTGGAGAACATGTCTGTCTGGAAACTGGATCCTCAGGACCACCTGGAGACGCACAGGATGTACACACTCTGAATTTTAAGAACACGTGATTGACTCATTGTAGAAGTATTGACGCCACTTGAAACTTTGATGTTTTGCCAGGTTGCAAACTAAATTTAGTGTGTTTTGAGGAGATTTTATGCCAACACAGGACAGTGCGTAATGGTGAGGTCGAATGAAACGGTCTGTACAAGTAAAAGTGCAGCTCACGTCGGTATTCAGAATCCATGAGCCAAAACTTTGTGGAACCTTTTGCTTCAATTACAGGAGCAAATGTTTTGAGAGCGCGACTTTAGAGTATGGATCGTTTCCCCTTTCTTTAAAAAGAAGGGGTAGTGTCTGATCGTACAGAGGCCTCCGGGTGTGTTGGAGATTATTTCCAAGAGGAGGTCTTACACTGGGACTGATCATATAAGGAAATGGTATGGATTCCAGCACAATGTTGAGGCGTTCAAACAACGTGTATGGAAAGTGCTTACATGGAAGAAACTGATGAAAGGAAGACGAATATGTTGGGGAAAGAGACTGTTTCAAAATATTTCTTCACGATTCGGTTGTTTGAAATAAAATCCTTAAGTTGCATCTGCAGAGCCTCTTTACAACAGGTTGTTAGTTTTACTACAAATAATGTTTTTTAGTTTTGGTTTCGATCTTCCTTCTTCAACGTGTTTGCTGCGCTCCCTGCAAACTTTAAAAAGGACTCAACTTTCTTTCTGCAACGGCTTTTTCACTCTTCCAAAAAGCCCAGGTATATTCATCTCAGCGTTACCGTAGTCCTCTTGGCTGATCAGCTGATCAATGCTCTCCTTAACCAGCTTGTCGCATCTTGGTAGGGTGGTGGTGAGATGTGTACAGCTTCAAATATTATTTTATCATTTAATCCTGCTTTAAAACTTCTCCACAACTTTCTCCCTGATCTGTTGGTTGTCATCTTGGTCTTCGAGGTGCTGTGTCCAGCCTGAGGCTTTCACAGACCAGCTGGATTTATACTGCCCACCAGCTGTTTTTAGTCCGCTTTTTTCCATCTCTAATCCGTTTGTCTAGAAAGTCTGGTTTGTTTAGGGAGGTGTTGATGCACAATCAAACTCTGATGCAAACCAAAAAAGCGAACTCTGGCCCACCTAAAAACGCAGGTCTTGATTCGGTTTTGAATGCCAAACAGACCGAGGCCACTCCAAAAGAAGAAAGCGGACATTCGCAGGGCATTCTGCAGAAAGCGCAGGGCATTCTGGGTAAATACAAATTAAAACAACGCTAGAGTCTAGTGTTAGCAGAAGAAATGGCTTAGAAACACAGAAGAGAAATCCCACAACCGCTAAAATCTGACCCTAGTTTATTTTTGTTTGAATTTTGTGAAGAAGGAGGTTCATGTCTTCTTCCGAGGTCTTCGTGTTGTTTTACTTCAGTAGTTCTTGCTCAAGGGGTTTGAATTGTTTGACACAGTGTGAAAGCGAACCCCATCAGCTGAAAATGTAACAAATGTTGCAATTTTGGTCCCCAATCGAACCAAGTCCACTGGACTATCAGGAGTGAAAACGTCCAGCGTAAAGAAGAATGAACAAATTTGTCAGTCTATTAGATTTGTAGTGGTAAGAAAACCTAAAAATCCTGTCTGATTTTCCTGTCACCTCACACTTACGCACTACCCCATGCTGGTATGTTAACAAAACATTCAAATAAAACAGATGTCAGTTTGTTGTAAGGAGTTCAAGGGTTCGAATACTTTGGCAAAGCCATGCAGACCAGAGGAACGTTTGGACGTCGCTCACTTTGGGATAGCGCTCCATCTTCTCCTTCATCTGAGCTTCTCTCAAAGCCTTAGTGAGGAGCGGAGCCTCCTCTAATAACTTCCTAGAAAACAGGGAACAGAGACAAACACACGGGTTCAGATAAGAAGCACGCTGCGGAGAAACAGATGAGCGCGTGTGTGGCCATGCATGCGTGTTGTGCTTGTCGGAGGCAGAGACAAATTGCCGTGGTCGGCTCAACTCCGGCTTCGGTAATTGCAGTCATCGACATGGTAGCGGCGTCGCAGCGAGGCAGCATGTTGGTGCAGATTAAAGGTCTGCGCTCGGCGAGGCTTCAACCTGATCGCGTTTGGTCCGCTGACTGACCGGGCAACACAGAACAGAGTTTACTAATTGCTGCCAGTACACTGCGTTCATGGGGCCTTTGTAGTGTGTGTGGGGCGTGATATAAAAGGAACCATGTTTGCAAACACACACAACGTCTCCACAGCTGCGGTCCGCCGTGGCCGCATCCAGAGACGGCAGAGTAAACTCGGTCCCATCTGTTTTGAGGAAGTGCTCATAAATAAATAAGAACTTCAAACTCATATTAGGCGGGATGGAAAAAAAATAAAATAAAAAACCTTCTAAACACACGCAGAGATGCCCGGCATTCTTCCTGCCTGTGGCCTCGCATCACTGCTGTGGTATTCGACAATTAATAGTTACATATTGGCAAAACACCACAGGACCACATGCAAAACCGACTTAATTATCTGCTTCAAAGAGTACAGGACCAGAAGTCAGATTCAGATGGGTTTCTGCGGCAACGCGTTTTTTTTATTAAACTAGCCAACAGTGTTGTTTCCTTCCACTCACCTCTCGCTCTTCAGCTGGGCGAAGCGCTTACGCACGTCATCCACGGTCACCTCGAAGAACTCGTCGGGCAGATCGGGGTGGTCCGCGGTTCGACGGGACGCAGAGTCCATGTGGTAGATGAGAGGCTCCCTGTCCACCGGCTGGTCAAAGAGAGAAACGACAACGTGTGACGACGCCGTAACGCCAGCGACCCTGAAGGAGCGTCCACACCCACTGAACTTTCCCCACATTTTGCTACAAACAGCCACAAACTTCAACCAACACAAAGAGGCGCAAAACTGCACCGTGGAGAAGATTTTCAGATTTTTCTTTAACAGGTAAAAATTAGAGCAGTACGGCAGGCATTTGAGTTGATCCCACTCTGACAAACCTAAATATAACTGTGTATTGTTTAATCTTTCTCACACAGCAGGTCTTAATGCTCTTTTTTTCTTCTGTGGTTGTTCTTATAACATATTAAAGACAACTGCAACGAGACTTGTGTGTGAACGATTTACATCCCATCATCAGTGGCATAAAAGCCGGATAAAATGTCACATTTTGGGCCAAATCTTTTGGCCCACTCCGGATTTGGCCAATGTCAAAGATTTGGCCGATGTCGTTATCGGCCAAGTCTTTTGGCCCACTCTGAGAACCGTTTCCACAACGAAACGATGGTAACATCATGCAGTGACTACATTGTCTCTGCCCTCTTATTTCAGTCAAAATTCAGACATTTGAATGGATTAGGGAATTTGTCACAAGTAAAATTCACAGATGTTATCCATTCAATCTGACTGAGCTTGAGCCATTCAGCAGAAAAACATGGGCAAAGCTGGTAGAGAGAAAACTGAGGAGTTGATGCTGCAACCTCAGGAAAAAGTTGCTCTTTGAAAGCATTAACTACAAATGCATTACACACCTTGAATGTATTTACTTGTAAAATAAAAAAAGAGAGAGTCACCCTATTTTTTTATTTTATTTCACATTTATGTGTTATTTTGTGATCATCTACCTCCAAAAGATGCTTTTAAAGTTTGTGGTTGTAACATTACAGAATGGGAAAAGGTTTAACACTGTTGAAAATGTAATGAATCAGAAGATGCAGGAGAATACTCTATATGTAAATAAAGAGAATATAACTCAAAAACAGAAGTTAAAAGTTTACCTCTAGAAACTCCTCTGTGTTATCCAGATCCCGGTCTGCCGATTTGACAGTTGCTTTGCACTGACGAGACAAAAGTTAAGCTCGTCAGTAAAGCCAAGAAGTCTCGTGAAAATCATTTCAAGATGATTTTAAACATCATGACATCAAATTTGTTAATTTTACATTATTTATAAGTTCTGACACCTCCAAAAATATCACAAACGAAGCGCTAGGAGATCTTTAATCAACTCTATGGCTCCAGTTTGACAAATAAATTATTTAGCTTTTACTGAAGACTTGTATAGTTCTGTGAAAATCTGCTTTCATTCTTTCATGTAATTCAATCACAAATGAAATCCACTTTATAGATTTATTTAATGTCACATTTCAAGACTTCTTGAAATGTGCCTTCACATTTCAAGTCACAAAACCAGACTTTTTTTACCCAAACTGGAGCAACAAAACCGGCAACAATACCGGAGCATCGATGTCGTTATCGCTACAAGCCACAATACTCACCTTTACTGTACATCGCACCTTAACGCGGCACACCATGAATGTGGAGTTTCTGATCTTTTTAAAACTGTTAAATCTGTTTCTGGCTCATCAATGGCGTTTCCTCATTCTACTTCAAACAAACTGTTGATCAGGGCGGAGGTGAAACTCGCTCTAATGCGTTTGCGCAAAAGAGATTTTCAACATCTACTGATGCTCCATGACAGCCAGTTTTTAAAGCTGTTCCCCTCAACTCTGATGTGTATTAATTAAATACGAAACGCTTGTGGCGTGTTGCTGGGGCTCACTTTAGTGCTGTGGTTTGATTTGGCCTTCTTGGCTTTGGGCGACTGCACGGTCGGGGTTAGAGCCGCCAGAGACGAGGACGAAGTCAGCGAGTGGCCGATCTCTCCGGCCAGACCCCCGAGGCGCTGACCGCCGCCAGAGAAAGGAATGAAAGGAGCTGCTGGTGCAGAGGCGGCCAGGAGAGAGTTCAACCCTGACGGTCCGGCTTCCTCTCCGTCCTCCACTGCTCTCGGGACTTTGGGTCGAACCACATCCTGAGGCTTAGGAACGTCTTCAGCAACGGAGCTTGGAGCTGCCACAGCTGGGGTTTCCGATGGCTCGTGTGGATCCGATTCACTGGTTGGCACAACTTCAGCTGACGCCTCTAGAATCGACGGCGCGGGGTCGGGCTGAGGCGATTCGCTGGGAGCGGCTTCCATTGCAACAGGTGTGCTTGGCGCTGCAACAGGTTCATCTTCCTCTCCTGCTGCTTGATTCTTTTTGTGTAGAAACCTGAAACAGGAAGTGTTAAAGTCACATCTCAAAACTTGTGAGTTCTTGTTAATTAAAGTGAAAGAGAAAACAACACCAAATGTAAACACGCCACAAATGTCTACCGATCACTAGAGAGGCACCAGAAAAATTTACCAGTGACCAAATCCGGACACTTTCCACTGACCTATTACAGCTTTTGTTTTTAGACCATAATTCGAGGAAGCAGTGCAACTTCTCCAATTGTTAGCTTTTGTTTAACATATTTCAGATCCATTTGGTCACTTGTATTGTTGACATTATGTTGAGACAACCTGGTGATTTATTCATGTTGCAAAAAAGTGAGAGAGAACAGGACTTTGGCAGGGAATAGGAAGGTTAGCTGTAAAGCAGCAATGCTGTGCTTACCATTTTTTATTAGTTTATACCTTTCTGTTATGCTAAATGTTTAATTTAAAAAAAAAACTGACAATCTTCAGGTAAAGTTTAGTGAAGGCTCTAGATACTCTAGAATATGTACATCAGGAAGCTGTTGTTTTTGTCATGCTAAACGTGCTAATCACAAAAAATGGAGCCTCATTAATGATTTTGTTTTTATTTCAAAATAGTAAAACATTGTTTTAACACTGGCTTTTCTTCTAATAAAAATAACTGATCACACAGCAGAAAGCCTAGAAAAAATATACTCTGCTCATCTACTTGGATTGTAGAATTTAAGGTCAAAGCATTTATCAAAGACAAAAATGAACCACTAAGTTCTGATTGGCGAGTCATTATTTTTATGTCTCATACAAAAATGTTTGGTGTTTAAATGGGATGAATTTCAACAACAAGTGTGTCTAGGAGTTAGTTGTTTTTTTTAACATTAAACCTTAATACTCCAACAGAAAAAGTGCAGTTGAAGGCCAAAAAATACATTTTTGCAAATACCATAGGCTGGAACAACAATCCCAATCTGTGGTTAGCTATTTAAACTGAAGAGAATTTTGGACATTACTTCAGATTCAGGCTACAGATCAGCTAGTTGTCTTTTGCTCAAAGAAAGAGTGGAAATAAAAAAATTAAAAAAATTTGAACAAAAAAATATGTTTCGATATTCCAGCGTGATAAGGGGTTGATGTTTTCGGCCTACCTGACAATGGCGCTTCCACCTGTAAGACCCAGAGACTTTAGAGTGGTTTTCTTTAACGCTTCCTCTCCACTCACCTGCACACACACGGACAAGCAGCTGTGTTTCCATAGAGCTCACTTTCATCTCTTGAGAAAGGGAGAGTTAAAGGAAGGCTTCATACCTCGTCTCTCATGTAAACACATGCAGGAGTGGCTCCGGACTCGGTCTGCTCCGACACTCTGTCACTATCCAGGGAAGTGAGAGTAAAACCGAGATTAAAACCAAAGGTAAATGGTAATAGCTTACTTTCACTGTGACAACAAAAAATAAGACGCATTTCTTTTTATTGTTATTCCCCTGTTTAAGAGGAGTGCACCAATAAAACCTCATGGTATGCAGCGGCACGCTGCATGTGTAAACCATGTGCTTACAATGTCGTGCAGAAACCAACTAAACATTTTACTATTGTTCCCCTAAATTCCTGAAAATCAAAGCCGGCCCTTCCGTCTCTCGTCATTCCCTACATTTTTGTTTCCCCCCCGTCGATGTGGAACCAATACACATTTCTCAGAAGCATAACTCTGCTGGCAGAGAATCAGGATATGCAGTGACGTAATTCAATAGAGCCGAGACGAAGGCCGGTGGACTGCAGGAGCACCTGGCACCGCACAGCTGGAACTACTGGATAACAGCTGCATGAGTGTGAGAGAGGTGAGAGAGGATGTGTGGGGAAAAAAAGGCTTCGACGGAGGATGTCGGTTTGGCCCGTGTCCATATTTCATGCAACGGCGAGCCGAAATCTGCCGAACCCATAAAGGGTATGTTCATTTTGTGCAGCAGCATCGCCTTTAACCTCTTCGTCATTTATTTATTGAAAAATTGTTTAGATTTTTTTATTTTAGCATCTATATTTTTTGTTACAGATAACATGTTAATGTAATTTCATCTGTTGCTCTAGTGTTTTTCCATCATGTGTTTTAGTTTTTTTGTGTTTATGGTAATGTCAGAGAACGACGTTTTTGCACATTTGGGACAAACCGTCTACTTCCTATGAACAGAAAGAAGACGACACGCAACGCTCATCGTTGAACTAAATGCTACCTTTTGTTGCATCAGTTCTCTAACAGCTTCATGATGAGACTAATATGCATTAGGGCTGCAGCTAACAATTATTTAATCGATTGTTTTTGACTATTAATTAAGTAACCAGGTAAAAAATAAAAATTGGCACATTCTGTAGATTTTTTTATTTACCATAAGATTATCTTATACAATATTAGAAATCTATGACAAAATGCAAATAAACAAAGGAAAACAAGCATTTCATTGCCTTAAATATCATAACAACATTCCTCCAGCGTATGCTTGATCAGTTGTAGTAAAAAAAACAACAACAAAAAAAAAACGAACTTCTATTGACAACATGTGAGCCTTTTCTGTTTGACTCAGCATCAATACAATGTAAGACTGATCTAATGACTACATTTTTAATTAATTAGAGAAATGTGTTTAATGTGAGATTGTTACATACTTTGAACCAGGTGAGGATAAAACGCTGCCACTGGAGGAGTTCTGGGTGGAGCACATTTACAGACAATGGTTTTTTTGTCTTGTATATAATCTTTGAACAGTTTCACTGCTCTGAGTGTGTTGTTGTTTCAGCAAATGGCCTTCGTTTGAGTTTGAATACTCCAGTTAAAGATTAATTAAATTAATGGTTTCAGCTCCAACATATGTTTTGAGTAAGGAATTCATTTTAAGCTGTAATGCTTCTCTAGTGAAAGTAAATCTACTGGGCTTCTCCTCGCAACTGATACAATAATTTAGGACATGTTTAAAAAAAAAAAAAAGTAAATAAATGTAATTAATTTTAGCTCATCAACTTTTACAATGTAACATTTAATACTCCTTTAAAATAGTTACTTCTGATCTAATTACCAAAATATGTTCAAATTTGAAATAAGCTCTCTTTGATTCATCCATAACTGCTGTAGTTTTAAAAGTTAATCATCGTCTGAGTTTATAACCCTAAATCTGGCAACAAATTGCAACTGAAGAAGGGAATCTGTTCGGTCTCGACCCGATATTCTTGCACGTTCAACACGTACCTGATCACAGGGAAATGCGCGATCACTTCCCACAGGCTCTGTCCGGAGGAGAAGGAACCCTGGAGCCGAGAGCCGTCCTCCATCTGGAGCGCGATCCGCACCTGATGCGCAGCGAGCCACAAGAACACACAAGCTGCATCAGAGAGCACACGCGTTCCAACTAAAACAAACATGATGCAGAAGTAACAAGCGCCCGTAAATGTTCAGCATCAGTTCATCCATAATAAACTTCAAAATGAAAAAAACAAATAAAATACCAGAACACTACTTTCAGGGTAAAACGGGCAATATAAAGCACTTTGAAGTTTGTTCCTTTGTCTTTCTTCACATTAGAGAAGCTAAAAATAATGTTCTACATTACTGAACCTCAAGAATCTCACATTGATTAAATCTAAGGAAAAGTTATTGGCTCTTTGATCTGGAGCCATTTTCTCAGAGGAATAAACTCTTTGATAATCCGACTTGTTTTGGTCGCACATGTGGGCCTACATCAGCGTGAAAATGAGTAACACACCCAGCAACAGTGTGAGTCTAATGTTCTCAGTCTCTGAGTCACACTACGGGTTGTTTATGTTTACTCGACGGTGCCGTTGTCCAGAACAGGGAGAGCGCTAAACGGCGGCTCACCGGGAGAGATGAAAAGAGAGACTTAGCTGTCAACACCACACACACGCACGCACGCACGCACACGCCTGCCTGAGGTGAGTGGTCATGTGAACATATATAAAAATCTGTGAGGGATCAACAAATCAACCATCCGTCTGACGAACAGAGCAGCAGATCAAACATGGCAATGAGTTTATGGATCAGATCATCAAGCTGTGATGTCAGAGAAAAGTAAAGTGTGTTTTTTTTTTGGTTTGTTTTTGTTTTGGAGACAAGTGAGAGCAAACAGAGAATATGAAGTTACCAAAACCTAAAACTGACGATGAAACTCGCACACCAATGTGAGCCACTAATGTAAGAGATAAAGTACAAATGCTTTTATCAGCAAGTAATACAGGGTTGCCAGTTAAATGCTCATAATCAAACGTTTAACTTTCCAGACTCCGATTTCCAGGGCTTTCTGTATATTTTGGAAGAATAAACACAGAATTTCACTATCATTTTATAAATGATATAAATGAGCGGACACACAGATGACGAATGTTCTAGATTGTGAAACGGATGAATGGTTGGATGGATGGTCAGACAGAGAGATCAACACATGATGGACAACGATGATGCCATTTGACAAAATGTAATGTTTGTTCCTTGTTTCACGATTGGTTACTGTATTATAGTTTTATCATGTAAAGGCCCTTTAACCTGCTTCATTGCTGAAATGTGCCACACAAATAAACTTGACTTCTTTAGTTGGACGAACATCGGTCTGGACGAACGAACGGACAGATAGATTTATTCTCTCACTCTTTCAAATCCAAGCGGTAGTTCATTAAACAACAGGAAGCCAGTGACTACATCAGTTAGTTAATTAACTGGTTAACAGCTGCAACATATTTAAATGCAGCATCACTTTCCAGTTCAGGCCGTTTGCTTAGTTAAATCCAGGTGGTCCCTTACTTCATCAAACAGCTTACAAACAACTGCATGCAAAACTATTTATCTAATACACTCTTTCGTTGCGTACACTAGAGAGCATAAACGCCAATATTACTAAAACTAAAATCTTTTCATCCAATAGACTTTTTACAGCCACAAATTTTGAAACATGTGGAAGAGCATTGATAAAAAAAATGCCAGCCATATGATTAGTATTTGAGGTTTGGAAAAAAAATAAATAAATCTGCTAACAACTCTGAATGCAATGAAGCCACTGCTATTGAAGAATAAAAAGGTCATAATCTAGTACTTGCTATTATTAATAGTAGTGGATAATGTTGTAATACTTCAAATTTATTAAAGGATCTAATTGCGCTTAAAAAAAAATTTCCACCCGTTTGCCTTGATGTAATTCTTTCTGGATGACAAACTGCTTTTGAACCAACTTTGACAACATCGTAATTGTGACGAGTTGCTGATTTATTCAAAAGAAATTATCTAGACGCACCCAATAAATGAGCTTTTGCACACATGGATTTAGAATAATGTAAAAAATATTCATGGATTAGTGATTTAAAAATACCTATGGTATATTAATTTAAGTGAATTTCTCAATTAATTTCTGAATTTCTGAGGCTTCTTCAGATTCAGTACAGTACAGACCGCTGCAGGTGATCTTTCCTGCCTGCCAACAGCCATCTTCAATAACTCTTTAAAGCAGGGGTGTCCAAAGTGGGTCCTCGAGGGCCGGCATCCTGCACGTTTTAGTTCTCTCCCTGGTTGTAGTAACAACCTTTTCAGCATGTCAGTGTTCCTCTTAGACCTTCTAAGGAGTCATCATTTGATCCAGGTGCGCTAAACCAGGGAGAGAACTAAAACATGCAGGATGCTGGCCCTCCAGGACCCACTTTGGACACCCCTGCTTTAAAGAATCTAAATTAACAAATTACAACATTCCCAAAGGGATAATTCGGTAATGCCTTACCTGTGGAGCTAAAATCTCACAGGTAAAGGCAGACATGAAAACTTACCAATAAATGACATGTTCAATGTCTTAATGTTTCTGGTGATGACCAGATTTTAACACTATTTTCCTATTCTTTCACACACATTTTTTTAATAGTTACATGAACTAACCTGGCTGTCAGCTCCACTTTGTTTCCTTGTACTTGTCACCATTTCCAGTTTGGCATTGTTGGGAAGGTTGGCAAACCTCCACGGCAGCGTCAGGTCAAGAACGGTCCTCTGAAACCTGTCAGCAAGTTCACAACAGAAATAAGACCTGTAAAAATGACTTACAATACACTAATTACAAAAAGGTTCAGAGGATCATAAAGCTTACTTTTATGCACAAAGAAGAACATCCAAGCCTGGCAACATTTTGCAAACAAAGACATCAGAAGTCTTCCAAAAGCATCAAATGAAATCAAATTTCATTTGTATTGCACCTTTCAGCAACAAGGCACTTCAAAGTGCTTCACATCATAAAAACACAAAAATACAAAGTCACAGATAACAAGGTTAATTTTTTGGATACAGTTGAACTAAACATTTGTATATTGGAAATATTTACTCAAAATTTTAGAGCGCTTACAGAGGGCAAGATTGCTTATTTTCAGTATTTTGTACCGCTTTCCCTCAAAACTGTTATCGCATTCAAATAATTCCTGCTTTCTAACCAATAAGCTCATAGCGGTCGGACATCTAATCTATACTCCAGTCTGGAAGGTGGCGGTAATGAACCTATAAGTTGTTTGCCAACCGCCATAAAACAAAAAGAAGAAGAAAAACCAATAAGCTTTCCTCTTCCTAACAGCTGTTTCTGTCCTAGATGGCTCTCCCACAAATCTTCCCTCCACCTGTTTGAATCCTTTTTCTCATGCTCAATCTTCTACTCAGTGCAGATTAAGAGTACTCACTCACTCACTCACTCACTCAACGGACCCTCAGGTCTGTCCTTTTGTCCCCACAAATTCACTTTGCGATTTCTCAAATCAAAGTTGTAATTGCTTCGTAGCAGGTCCAAACATTAAGACAACATGGTGTGACTGTGACATCACTGCCTTATTTGGAGCAAATGACTAATAAATGGAGTGGATATTTGTGAGCAAGTAAGATTTTTTTTTTGTTTGTTTGTGTTTTGTTTCTTGGGAATGTGACAAGAGTTTAGATGATAACAGATTCAACACTTGAGTGTAAATAAGGAATCCCGCTTTAAACTGGAAAATCTTTACTCTAAAAGCAATTTGTTTGCAAGGAAAATGAACAGATATTGCGAAGTGAAGATGTGAATTTCTGGAAGACTCCTGCTACCTAAAACATTTACACAGGCTATAAATGATTCATCACGATTTGTTTTTAGACGAAGAAAGTCTGGCTTTTTTTTTTCTTTTAGAAATGACTCTCTCATCAGATTTTTATAATGCTGCTACCTTCATAGCTTTCAATTCAGATAGACAATCAGAAAGGAAGACATATATTGTCACACTCACTTTAAACCGTGATCATTGGGGTCAAATCCATGTTTTTTGCAAACATCTTCCAATACCTGCGAACGAGAAACATAGCAGGATTGTAACAGATCAAAATAAGTCAGATACGAACAGTGTTACGCTGACTTAATTCGCCCGAAGGCTAAAAACTGATCTGTCACTGGCTAACAGGTGTTAGCCTAGCATGCTAGCTGGAGAACTGTTCGCTCTCGTGTTTTCAGGCATGAATAGAAATAAAAAGCTCCGCGTGCCTGAGAGCACCGCGTGCTCCTCGTACACGGGTTTACCTGTAACAAAGGTGTGTTTGGAGCCACTTTAATTGTTTGTCTTCTCCCGTTTGGAGTCAGAACCGTTACAGCTGAACCGCTGGCTGCCATTGTTTGCAGTGACGTCACGGTGTTTGTTTGAATCAACTTTATTGTCCTCGGTACAGACAGCGCAAAAAAGAAAATAAAATTAAAAGGACAAAATCACGTTTCAAGCCGGGAAAACCTTGATTCACAGCAAAAATTGTATTCTCAGAATATTTTTTTTCTTTTCTCTTTTTTGTTTCGCTTCCGATAGAGCAAATACATTTTGAAAAATATTAATCTGAGATTCATGACAGGAAGACAACAAGAACATGCTCACAGTTTATTCTGAAGGCAAAAACACTAACAAATGTTGAAATACTGCAAATCGTTAAATTTATAGAGGCAGCAGAAGAGCACTTTAGGAGCATAGACAGAATAAAAAGCTTCAACAATTCCATTGTTGTGTAAAATAGCAGAAATTGAGATTGCTTGTTATTGTGCTAAGTTGATGATGAAGACAAAAAAGACTTAGAAGACAGGCGGTAATAGAGGACTACAGCTTACAGTGTCATTGCTGAAGTACATATATACGTACCCTGTCACATTTTGTTGCATTACATCTTCAAACTTAAACTAATTTGTGAATTTTTAAGGTGATAGTTGGGCAAGAAAGTGGTAGGAAAAGAACACATGGCTTTCAATTTTGTTTTACAAAAACCTGAATATTTTTACATGCATTTGAATTCAGCACCCTTTACTCTGAAACGGTAAATAAAGTCCAAGGCAATTCATTTCCTTTATGAGTCACCTAGTAGAATTGAGCTGTGCATAAATAAAATTCTTACTACCGATCACAATTTGCATGCCTGTGTTATCTCACAAGAGCTGAACAAAAAGGCACATCAAACTTTATAAGGTTTTTATTTCTCTTATTTTGAAGCTGAGATCTTCTGTATAAATGGTCTAACATATTTCACATTGACATCAAGACAAATGGGTATTTAACAAATGTTTGTTTATTTCTGCAAGCTGTAACCCTCCTCTTGCAGATTTATAATGTCAAAATACTCTTTAAAATGCCAACAACAGTCAGAGCCATGCCACTGATGAGAGGGTGCTGAAGTGTATCTTACTGTTTTAATAAAACCCAAACCCATCCATCGGCAAGGCATTAGAGCTTTCACAGTGTAAAGCTCCTTTTTCTCATTTTAGGACATTTAAAAGGAATATGAAAAAAGAGATTTGAAATTATTTGCAGCGGCCTTTCAAGGAAAAGAAGACTGATCCTGTCAGAGGCCCGACCGCAACACAGCAAATGTGTTTCTCAGATGACTTCATGTAAGCACTGGGAGACGTCTGACAGATGACCTGGGCTGATACCAGAGAATCACGGCTCTTTTCTGTCAGCGAGGATCAAACCAGATCAAAGCTGGAGTCAGAGCGAAAAGACAACGGGACACGTGGCGCAGGCAGACGGAGAGGTGTGAAGGCCCAACAACCGACTGACTGACAGACTGACTGACAACTCGGTCTATATTCAGACACAAAGCCAACAAGAAAGGAGAAAAAAGAGAAAGAGACCTCAGTAGAAAACTGTCACCATCTGAGTAAACAACCAACAACTTGCGACTTTCCTCACACAGCAGGACAGAATCTTTAAAATTCACTGGATGGAGAGGGTGCTGTGATTTTTCCATACCTGATCTGGGTGTTTAGAAACACATGATGTTTGTTCTGATAAGCTCCTAAGGTGATAATGATCAGCACCGTTCTTTCAACTAAACACCTTTTTAATTGTGTGAGCAGTTTAGGATTTTCACTGTTCTTTTCCTTTTCCGAATCCTGGAAAAGCAGAGCCAGTCTAATATTCATATGAAGTGTCTTGTATTAATATTTGTCCCTTTTTTTAATGTTCAACATTTTTGCTACGCTACAGCCAACATCCCTACTATGCTTTACTGGGATTTTAGTCCAACACAAAGCAGAGTGTGATTGTAAAATCGAAGGAAAAGGACACACGATTTGAAATTATTCCCAAAATAAAAATATAATACAAAACTAGTGTGCATTTGTATTCATTCCCCAGGAGTCGATGCTTTATCGGCAACAACAGCTGCAGGTCTTTTAGAGTAAATCTCATTATTGCTCCCGTTAGTGGCTGAGATGTACTGGGCAGATTTCATTTAAACTCTTAATTCAAACATACCTTATTAATCACGTATAATCACGTAGAAGGAAACACCTTTAAGGAGGGCACAAGGAGTTGCAAATATTACCGATTTTTATATGAACAGTACGGCTCAGTACTCAGGATGCATTTCTGTTGCTTAGTTGGCCCTGACTGACTTTTCTCATACATGTTACATATTTATTTAATAGGGATCTGTGGCATAGGATAAACAGTGAAAGAAAGAAAAAGGCAACGAGCCAAGACTGGCAAACTTTATGAATTACTGGCTTCAAATTAAAGGCAGCATCAATACTTTATTGGCCTTCATTTATTAATCTCTGGATCAGGGGTGTCAAACTCCAGTCCTCCAGGGCTGCTGTCCTGCAGTTTTTAGATGTGCCACAGGTACAAAAAAACGCTGGAATGAAATGGCTTAATTACCTCCTTATTGTGTAGATCAGTTCTCCAGCACCTTGCTAACGACCTAATTATTCTATTCAGGTGTGGGTGCAGCAGAGGCGCATCTAAAAGTTGCAGGGCAGTGGCCCTCCATGACTGGAGTTTGACACCTGTGACCTGGATCAACATATAAATACTTAAGCATGATCAAAGACACTTTGGAACGGTTTGAGATTTATTACATCTCGACATACAGAACGTGTTTTGTCACATGTTTTGGCATCAGGACTACATTAGATTGAGGAAAGCACACACATTGATTCGGGCTCACCATTCCCGAAAAGAACCAAAACATTTTATTTTTAGTTTAGTTGATGTGATAAGACAGTCATGCAGGAATGAATGATTGACGAGAGATCTGCGTGTCTCATAATCCCCGCCGCTGACATGATCTAAACGCGTCCGGTGACCTCGTGACCTCCCAGCAGCTCGAGATCGTCCCCACAATAAACAACATGAAAAGTGAGGTTTCCGTTTTCAGCTCATAAAGAGACTAAAAATACGTGCACGGGAGCTGCAGCGCCGCGGACCCCCTCACACACCGGATTCAATCAGCACTTCAAAGGCTGCGTGAGCACGTGACGACACAACATCAAAGGGACGGCGGGCGAGACTCAAACCCAGCGTGTGGGCGTGCCGCGGCGAGCGAGCGCTCAGGGTGTGGGGACCGACGACCCCGCGAGGAGCTGCAGCCAACCACAACAGAGACCGACTGGCCCGCGGGAGAGAGAGAGAGAGAGAGAGAGAGAGAGAGAGAGAGAGAGAGAGAGAGAGAGAGAGAGAGAGAGAGAGAGAGAGAGAGAGAGAGAGAGAGAGAGAGAGAGAGAGAGAGAGAGAGAGAGAGAGAGAGAGAGACAGAGAGAGAGAGAGAGAGAGAGAGAGACAGAGAGAGAGAGAGAGAGAGAGAGACAGAGAGAGAGAGACAGAGAGAGAGAGAGAGAGAGAGAGAGAGAGAGAGAGAGAGAGAGAGAGAGAGAGAGAGAGAGAGAGAGAGAGAGAGAGAGAGAGAGAGAGAGAGAGAGAGAGAGAGAGAGAGAGAGAGAGAGAGAGAGAGAGGGGCGGTTAGGAGGGAAGAACTTCAGATAAATACCCAACTTCATCTGGAGGTCAGGAGGACTTGGATCCGGAGGGAGATAGCGCTGCGCCGGTAACAGATTTTAAAAGTTTCCTTGCGGAGATGGATTGATTTAGTGTTCGGAACTAATTCTGTGCGTAAATTTGGGCGGGGGAGGCGAATCTGGAAGCAGCGATGGAGATCCATAATCTGCGCTCATTCAGTCCACCCATGAGCGAGCGATCGTCTCCGGGAGGGCTCCATGCGCCTTAACAGGACTTCGCATCTCTCCGTGTAGAATGCCGTGTTGGATTCGGACCCTGCTGACACACACGCCCCCTGTAACAGCTAGAACCATGAGGAGCCGTGGTGGGTTTCGAAGCTCGGCCGGACTGTCAGCGGTGCGCTCCTGCCTGTTGCTGCTCTTCATCCACATGAGCGCGCCGGTGGAGGCGCGGCGAGTGCGCGGCGGCCGCGCTCAGACCCGGCGGGTCCAGCAGCAGCAGCCGCAGCAGACTCCGGAGCAGCAGCGTGTGGACGGACCGGAGAGCTTCCCACTGGACTTCACAGCCGTGGAGAGCAACATGGACAACTTTATGGCGCAGGTTAAGAACCTGGCGCAGTCGCTGTACCCCTGCTCTGCGCAAAAGCTGGATCAAGACATGAAGCTGCACCTCTTGAGTAATTTGTCGGTGACCTGCAACGACGGCTCATCAGCGGGGTGAGTCAGGAGCTTATGCTTTAAGAGCCAAGCGCCCGGTCTGCGGTGGTCGGGCTCCCCTGGCTGCCCCTCATTCCCCTGTCACTCCGGATGTGACCAAAATGGATCAAAGGAACAGATCAGAGAGAGAGAGCGCGCGCAGAGCCAAGAGACCATGAATGCCGACGCAGAGACCTTCATCCCCCATCATGTGACCAAGTTTTAAATTCTTCTCATTCACATGGACCACAACCAACCCAGGGCTAGATTTGAGTAGAAAAAAAATGGAATTTGTGACATTACAACAATAGAGTGCGGTGTATTTCATTATGATTTTATGTCACGGACCAACACAATGCAACTTCTTTTTCGTTTAGATTCTTCATTTAGAAGCAGAAAGAAAAAGATTCATAACACAAAACAGAAAAAAAAAGTCTAAAAACTGCCCGGGTTTGTGTTTAGACACCTGAGTCGCAGGTGTTTTGGGGAGAGTCTCTATCAGATTTACACATCGACACTTAAGTTATTAACCAATTCTTCTCTTCAAAACTGCTCAGAATCAATCAGACTAGACACAACAGCAATTTCTGTTTTGTCACAAATCCCTAACTGGATTTGGATCTAGACTTTGACTGGGCCGTTTTCACAAATGATCTAAACAGTTCCACTGTTTCGTCCCTGTCGTCCTGAAAGGTGACCCTCATCCTCGGTTTCAGGTCTTTCCCCATGTTCCATTCTGGCCCAACCAGCTTCCCAGTTCCTGTTGAAGAGAAGCATGCCCACAGCATGATGCTGCCACCGCCGTGTTTCTGTTTCTGGGTCCCCTGGTTGTCTTCGCCAAGCAGTTTCTGAAGCTCTCACAGAAATAAATCTAGATTTATGTTGAGATTAAATCGGACACAGACGGACTGGATTAGGTGACTTCATTGGGTTTCATGTAGGGGGATCAGAATGAAGGGGGCTGAAAACAAATACACACCAAACATTCACAGTGTTATCCATTTGTAAGTAATTTCCCAAATACACAGCATTGGGCATTGACTTATCACAACAATCCCCCCAAAAATATATATATTAATGCCTCGGTTTGCTGGTAATAATAGCCCACAAATATGTGACCAATTGTATTCCATACTGTAAAAATAACCATGACAAAAATGTCCTCACTTTTGTGGATAATTTTATTTTATTTTTTCCATTATCAGTCATTTGTGGTGTTACAGAGTCTCTTAAATGCAATACATGTCGTAGTGATGATGATACAACTTCAGCTCCAGAGTTAACAGAAATGTTTCTCAAATGTCACTATCTTTTAAAAGTAAAAAAAAAAAAAACGAAAATACTATTAACCCTGCAGGCCTTGTTAACGTGTGGACGGGTCCAGAGTATCGGTGTGTGTCCTCACAGGGTGCGTGGAGACACACACACACACACACACACACACACACACACACACACACACACACACACACACACACACACACACACACACACACACACACACACACACACACACACACACACACACACTGTCTCGGTGTGCTGTGAAGGAGAGTAAATGAAAGAGAAACCGCTGTGGATCAGGTGGCTGCATCTTTGTGCACAGTCACTTCCTACCTGATCTGATGTTCTTGTTCAGGTTCTACATCAAGGAGTCCAAAGGCAGCAGGAGGTGGCTTCTCTTCCTGGAAGGTGAGGATGAGTCGAAGGATGAGAGTCAGCCTGATGTCGGTCTGTGAAGCCTGTTGATGAGCTCAGTGTGTGTGTGTGTGTGTGTGTGCGCGCGCGTGTGTGTGTGTGCGTGCGTGCGTGTGTGTGTGTGTGTGTGTGTGTGTGTGTGTGTGTGTGTGTGTGTGTGTGTTTGGTGCAGGTGGGTGGTACTGCTTCAACAAACAGACCTGCAGCAGCCGATATGAGACCATGAGGAATCTGATGAGCTCCACCAAGTGGCCACAGAGCAGAAGAGGTACGAGTCCGTCGCTGCATCAGTGCCTGACCCCGGTTGCGTCGTGTTTCACACGCTCATGCAGCTTTTCCCGTCACCAGAGGGAAGGAGGGGAAACGTCTCCTGAATGGTCTGGATTCATGGAAGTGTTTGCGTTTCCCCTTTGCGTTTGAGTTGATCCCTGAAAGCCAAACTCTCACTGAATTCCTTCTTAATTCCCGCCAGGGATTCTGTGGAAATCTTCAGCGCCTGCATGTATTCAGCGGCCAAAGCGGGAAAAAAGTTATTGGCTTATATACGAGCTTCACTCAAAACATTTTCATTATAATCCACAAATACGCACATAATTATCCAGGCTTGTGCCGACCGTGATCCTCCCATTCATCCGTTTTCTGTCTTCACAGGAACAGGAATCCTGTCTCCAGAGCCAGAAGAAAACCGTCACTGGTGGAACGCCAACATGGTGTAAGAGTTTATCTTTGCGTTTCCTCTTTCTTCCCATTTCCAATCGGAAGAGAAAACTATTTATACCTTAATTACCAAAGAGTTACATTTACTGGAGATGTAAAAAAATATATATATATATACATATAGAGCAGCTGGCCAGAGATCAACACCAGCAGGTGTAATATTGAAAAATCAGATTAGTTTCTTTGTTTTGTTTTTATTTTTTTTACCCCCAACCAATTTCAGTCACTAAACATTTCACACCAACCACCTTCATGTGCTTTAATGCACCTTGTTTGAGTTTACCATAATCCAGATGCAGTTTAAACACGTACGCTTTCATGCGAGAAAATAATCTTGTAATCCTTTCATCTTCTGCTGGATGTAAAACTGCTTCTTCAGTCCAAGAACAATGCAAGTAAAAAAAAAAAATCTTTTATACGTTATAATCCTTAATAAATAGTCGTCAGAACTGGAATCAGACCTCAGTAAAAACCCACAATTGCAACTGTCCAGGAAAAGACTGATTATTTAATCCAAAAAACATATTTTATTTATTATTTTTTCTTTTTTTTTGCACGTGTTTTGTTCCGACAGCTTTGGCAAACAATACGGCGGATCGTGTTGCATTGACTTTGGTAGAGCAGATTGTTAAGGTAGCAAAGAACACAGCTGCAGCTGTTATAGAGAAACAACAGCGACAAAGCGCAGAGTTTACTTTCAGCAATTTGTCCAAAGTCAGCATCTAATAACAAAACTTGGCCCGTGGGTCACACTTATAAACACATTCTCCAGTTTACTGTCCGACAATCAGACGGCATTACAACTGCACGTTTGTCAGCATCAGCAAACTGATGACCTTTAAATCCAGATGTTTTGCCCTAACAGAGTTTTATTTGCCGTTTCCTGCAGTTTTATTCCTTATTGCTCCAGCGACGTGTGGAGTGGAGCCACGCCAAAGACCGAGCACAGTAAGACCCTGTAAATTAGATCAATCACAGTTTTCTGAGGTGTACTTTTCCCCCTCCGGCCCCCATTTGTGGGGTTTTTTTTTGGATGCCACAAAAAGAAAGAAAGAAAGAAAGAAAGAAAGAAAGAAAGAAAGAAAGAAAGAAAGAAAGAAAGAAAGAAAGAAAGAAAGAAAGAAAGAAAGAAAACAAAGGTAGATCTGATTGTTTTTATCCGTTTCAGAGAGCGGGGTGTTTGTAGATCTGTGAGACAGCTTTCTGCTGAGGCACAAATCTGGGAAAGGATACTTCTGTTACTTTGTGGAAATTGGAAACATGAACACTCCAGTATTTTGGCCTTTACTGCCCAGATTGGAGCTATTTTCTCATTAAAGGGGATATGAAAGTCCTTTAAAAGGCTGCCAAAAAAGCACCAGAGTGACTTTTTTAGGCCATAAGATACAAAAAAAATCATCTGATCTGGTGAAAGAAGCTTGAACTTTTTGGGTACAACTCCTGTGGAAAGTCTTCGAGAAGGAAACCGACCACCCACCGATTAATGCCATCCATCCCTGCAGCCGCGTTGCGCAGCGGAGACGTTTTGTATTTTTTACACGAGCTCGCGAACCGTTTTCGGGGTCAAGACGATGACGGACGCAGATAAATAACAAGCCGAAGCGAAAATCTGTTTCAGAGTCATTGGAAGCACAAAAAAAAAAAAATCTGGCGTCATGTCTTAACGTTTTAATAAGATTTCAACTTGAAGCAGAAAGTCCAGAACGAAATCAAAGAAGCGTCTACAAACAAACAGGAAGGACTGGACCCAGTAGAGGATTTAAAAGGGATCTACATCGTAGCAATCCAACATGGTTTGATTTAATCATCACAAAGAACAAGGGAGAGGAAAATCTTTTACAGGAAAGGCGTGCAAAGCTTTCTGGAGGAATCTCTGAAGAAAACGGGATGCCAAAGCTGCCAACGGTGCATTTTATCAGGATTAAATTACCAGTTTAGGTCAAAAGTTCACACGAACTCATCACGGTCATGATCGTTTCAGAGTTTTCACAGATTTATTTTACAAATGAACAGCGACTTGGTGAACTAGTTTGAATTACGTGTCGACTTTCTGTAGCTACTCCACACACGCCTCCATCGACAAGTCATCAGCCGTCAATCTTTTGACGCAACTCAAAGTTTGAAGAGAACCGTCCAGCCTCACCAGGTTAAGCATTTCCAGGAAGAAGAAAACTGAGCTGAAGGCTGCAGCTAAACTCACGGAGAACCCACATTATTTCTTGAAAAATTCTTTACGATCAATGCGAGACGGCGATTCTGCAGTTTGGCCGCAGCGATAAAAGTTACAGCTGGAAGAGGCTCTCAACCTAAGCGTGGTGGTGGTGGTGTCATGCTGAGGTTCCGTCTCTCCTTCGGTGGTGTTGGTGGATTTCATGAGAACTTCTTTCAAATACTTCTACAGCCCATTTGGTTTATGCTTGGACACTGTTGTGTGTTGTAACAGAACATCGACCCCAACCTCACATCAAACCTGCTGTTGAAATGAATAATTTAGTCTAATGTCAAACTTTAACCTCCATCTGGTTTAAAGATTTCAAAATGGCGCCTTAAACCATGAGTACATGGATAAAACCAACACAGACTCCACCAATTCTGCCAAGAGGAACAAACATCCAGCTGTCGTTGACGGCTGTGGAAAGGCTAGTTTCTATGTAACTTACTGAGGCATATGTAACTAAATATTAGTGAGGGTGTGTGTATATGTAAAATAGTGACTCATGTTGATGCTAGATGAATTGTGGAAAACTTGAGCATAAGTAGTAAGCACCGAGAAACTTTCTGCTTTTTTCTGTATTCACTTTATGTGTAACAGTCTGCAGTTTACTGCTGATGGCAGGAATGTTATACATCCATATAGAATACGGTGCAATAAGCAGGGACTTCCATCTTTAAAGGAGCAGGATTATGTCAAATATTCTGAGTTGTAAATCAGATTATAATGTTGTTCCCTCATCAAAAACATACACACAGCACCTCTCGCCCACCCAGCTCCCCCACCCAGCTCCTCCAGACTAGCGGCAGCAGCAATTAGCAAACACCTGGTGGAAATGTGCAACTGCTAGCTCGTCATATGTACTAGAGCTCAGCTCAACACCTTTTAAAATGGTTGTTTAAGGCTTAATATAGGAGCACTGATGTGATGAAATCGGGGTGTGGGAAAGAGAAGTAGCTTCTTAAAGAGACAGGGGCCCAATTTCAAGATGTCGCATTGCAAATAAAAATTTCAAGACACGCTTGTTATGTGAAGGTAACATATTTACTTGATTGTGCTATATAGTGATACAATGTCCCTGGAAAACACATAAACCTGCAGTAGTCCGGCCTGTGTCTGACGGTCAGTAAATGAATAATCACGTTGTATCCATCTGTTCTCAGGTGATTATGCCTTCATGGGCTCTCTGATTATCAAGGAGGTGGTGAAGGAGCTGCTGACTAAAGGTCTGGACAAAGCCAAGGTTCTGCTCCTGGCAGGCAGCAGGTCAGTCCACCAGAGGCCCGTTTTGTTATTTTTCCTCCACGCTGCAGTTTTTTCCTCTGAGCACTCTCTCTGGGTTTCCCCAGTGCGGGCGGTACCGGCGTCCTGCTGAACGTGGACCGCGTCGCCGAGCAGCTGCAGGCGGCGGGCCACAGGGGGGTGCAGGTCAGGGGGCTGGTCGACTCCGGGTGGTTCCTGGATAACAAACAGTACAAGACCACCGACTGCCTGGACACCGTCAGCTGTGCCCCCACTGAGGCCATAAAGAGAGGCATCAGGTCAGCGATGGAGCTGTAGCAGAGAGGAAATGGCGACGCCTCAAAGCGGTGGTAACTTCGTTTGTGTGGTTTGTTTTTTTTTGCAGGTACTGGGGTGGACTGGTACCAGAGAGCTGCAGGCAGGCTCACGTAGGGGAGGAGTGGAGCTGCTTCTTTGGATATAAAGTCTACCCGACGCTGAAAAGTGAGTCACAGCACAAACCCCCGAGCCTCTCCGTAAAACACAGAGCGGCAGTTTGACCCCCGGTCCGTACCGCGCAGGCCCAGTGTTCGTGGTCCAGTGGCTGTTTGACGAGGCTCAGCTGACCGTCGATAACATCCACCTGACCGGGCAGCCCCTTCACGAGGCCCAGTGGAGGTACATCCAGAACCTGGGCCAGGAGCTGAGGAGCACGCTGCGAGACGTACCGTAAGAGCTGCACACGCTCCGCGCGCGCAGGCAGAAACTGGCCAAATGAGGAGAAGGTTTCTAACAGGCTGCTGTGTTTCTGATTGGCAGAGTCACGTTTGCTCCAGCCTGTCTGTCTCACGAACTCATCACCAGGACGTAAGTAAGAACGTCGTCGTTTTCATCGTTCCACTCTTTTTGAGCGATGCCACTATTATTTTAGTAATCAGTTGTTATGACAATTAATCGATTAATCGGATAAAAGAAATTGCTACAGATTTTTCTTTTAATCGCTTACGCCTGTTTTATGCAATATTAGGAATGCATTAAAAGTCGCAAATACATTTTTTAAATGATGAAAATAAACATTTTGTTTCCTAAAATGCAATAGTATAACATTCCCTTAGTGAGTTTGTACTAAAATTAACACTGGATGGTTAAACATATTTAAAGACAAAGTTATGTTTATCTTAAATATGTGTAGATATTTTTAAACAGTTTTGGCTCAATTACAGCTTTTAATATGTTGTTCTTTCATCAAATTGACTGTTTTTGAGTGTATACTCTGACAATAAATTGATTATTAAATTAGTTGATTATTTAAACAATCGATTAATCATGATTAATTGTTTCAGCCTTAAATGCAACTGCTAGCACTGACAGCAGCCAGGCCTTTAGCATGATGCTGCCACCACCATGCTTGACAGTCGGTGTTCTTAGGCATGAATAGCTCGCCTGCTTTCCTCCAAACATTTTTCTCGCCACTGCAGACGACCTACGACTCAACCTGACTAGGCTGGGAGAGGGGGTGCAGTTGTTGATTTGCTCTCTGGGGGGGTGGGGTAGTTCTCCTAAACATTGAAAACCCCTGGTTTAAATCTTTTTTGTCTCGCACAGGTACTGGATGGACATTCAGGTGAAAGGCACGTCCCTGCCCAGAGCGCTCCACTGCTGGGACCGGAGCCTCCAGAGCACCCTGCACCTCAACAGCAGCCACGGCCTGAAGAAGCACCGGACCCCCCCGTCGAGGGGATGCCCCCTGCATCTGGTGGACAGCTGCCCCTGGCCGCACTGCAACCCGTCCTGCCCGACCATCAGAGACCAGCTAACGGGACAGGAGATGAGCGTGGTCCAGTTCCTGAAGCACATGGGCTTTGACGTGCAGAAGATGGCCCAGCAGCAGGGAATGGATGCTAAGAGGCTACTGGGCATGCTCAGTAACGGAAGCTGAGCTGCCTGGTCATATACTCTGACCAGGCAGAGTATATGACTCTGCCTGGTCATATACTACAACTACAACGAGCGCAGTTGTAGTTGTTGGAGGCCAAGTTTTATAAGCACATGTATGAAATAAGAAGGGGGGATAAATTCTTCTTATTTTGATGTGTTGGTGACAAACTGAACAATGTGAACATTCACAAGTGCCTTGTTTATTTTGAAGACGTGTAAGTCGCGTACAACCAAACCAGAAAGTTTGAGCTGTTGGAAAGCTTCATATGGGATCATCGTAGATACGCTCCAACTCAGGAGGCGGCTACAGCGAGCAGGAGCATCTCAATGTAAAAGTTTATTTATTTCAATAAGCCAAAGAATGAAACTCATTCCACACATTCGTTAGTCAGTGATAGATTTCAAGTGTTTGCTTCTTTCCCGTTTTCTTTTGCATGAATTACTGCATTAATGCGCCGCAGCATGGAGGAGGTTCTAACAGAGGGCCAGGTCGCTTTGACAACCCATTCATCTTTGTCTCGACACTACATAGATTCTCTAGGAGGAAGAACAGGAACAGCACGGTCACTGGTCCAGTTTTTGGTGCCACTGGCAGTTTGGACAGGCGCCAGGTCCTGCTGGAAAATGAAATCAGCATCTCCATAAAGATTGAGCAGAAGGAAGCATGAAATGCCCCAAGACTTCCTGGCAGAGGCTGCGTTGACTCTTGACTTCAGCAGGGTTTCTGCAGGTTTCACCAACTTAAAATTAAGACTTTTTAAGACCACTTTGACTTGGGTTTAAGACCTGTATCATGACAGAAAAGAAAATAAATGGTATACGTTTGCAACAGAAGTGAGCCAATGGGTAAGATGAACTTCATCCAGCCAACTGGTGATAAATTTGCACTGAGCCACGTTGGACGTTAAAAAGTTAGCTAGCTTTAGTAGCTAGTTACCGCTAGCTGCAACCGCCTTGAGTCACAGAACTCGGTGACCATGTCTGCATGCAATTCAGCTTTGCGCAACGGTAAATTCCTGAGAAAACGGAAAACACACAGAACAAATATTCCTTTCACAACATACGATTAACGTATTTGAGACCAACTTATTTATTATTTTTTTTCCAATTAATTCGAAACTTTTAAGGTCTTATTTTTAGAAACATGAATTTAAGACATTTTGAGGATGAACTGCTTCACAATCCTAACAAGCTGCACTTCTCTCTGTCGTTCTCTTACTTCCAGTTTTTCCTTCCGATAAACTCTCCAATATGTTTGTGTCAGCTTCTTTAGCACTGACCTCTTTGGTTTCCATGTAGAGCATGAATGTCTGCTGCAAAACTGGCCATAACATAAAATAACATATTTCTGTATTGAAAATATGTTTTATTGGTCTCATGTTTCATTCAGATTTTTTGAGAAATTGATCTTGGGTTTTCACATCTGTGAGCCACAATCAGGAAAACTAACAGAAACGAATGCTTGAAATGCACCACTCTCTACAGAAGATGAGTTTCACTCTTTGAAAAGAAATACTGCAGTAAAGAAGCATTTATATTCTTGATTAAGTGGGAGACACCAGTATATGCAATAACCTGAACTTCACGCCCTCATGTGGAGGTAAAACGACGACGACAGCAGCCTGAGGGGTTCCAAGGGAAACCAGAGGGGTTCCCAGTTTGACGTGGACGTTCCCAGTATGCTGTGGTCAAGGGGAACGAGGCGGGCCAGAAATGACGCTGATTTCTCTGCTCACTAAATATGCTGCTTTTTCTCCATGTAAAAAAAAAAAAATTTTATGGGAATTATTTACTAATAAAAACAAAATGTAACTCTGTTCTTGTGCCTACAGTTCACTGTACTATTTATTTTTTTATATTGCTCAAATCTGGGACATTTCTATATCAAGTCTACTTTTTATTTGCATGTTTGTAATAAATACTTGTACGCTTGTGGATCAATTACTGTTTGTTTTTTGTTTTTTTTAAAGAAAGGTATTTTCATAAACTCTTCTGCTCACCTTTTTAAGCAAAAATAAATACAGATACACAGCGATGTAATAAAACGTAATTTACTTACAAAAGCAGAGTGAAAATTTCACTGTAAAAAGAAAATAAAAATTATTTACACCAACACACCCAGAAAACCCAAAGTTTACCAATGGCACACTAATGAAATATTTGGATGAGGAACAGAAAATAGTTCACAGTTGGTAGAAAAAGTGCTTCTTTAAAAGGAGATGAAATCTAAATATTTCTGCTTTAAATACAAAATTATCTGGATGTTGAACAGTTGGTTAAAAAAAAAAAGTCCTTAAGTATGACACAAAGTCTGTCGTGTCTGTACCTTACTAGGAAGTAACGATGTGCAGATAAAGCATCAAACTTTTATCTATAAAATGTTTTGTTTTTCTTTTTTCCCCCAGTGGTTTTGTGCTGGTAGTTTGCTCCACGTAAAAAGCCGAATCGATCTTCAGCCGCTGCGTAAAGTTCATCACATCTTTGCGTTTTGTTCCAGTTACAAACCCAGTGGCTGAAGATTCCTCAGACAATTGAGGAAGTTCATCTTCCAGAAGCTCAGCGGAGCTCAACAGCCAGAGTCCTGCAGTGGCGAAAAACAGGGAAAGTGAGCAGAATCAGAGGAGCAGCAGGAAGCTCATTTCTGCATTCAGCAGGAGGTGCGATAACAATTGTAGGAGAAATTTATGTAGCTGTGCACAAACTGGTCAGGAGCTGCATTACTCTACTACTCACAGCTGAATGTGCAGCAAGGCTGAACGGACGGTGGTGAAAACAAGGAAAAATTTCTCTCAGATCTTAAAGTGACAGCATCACAACACAGATTCAATGACACAATAAGATACCATAAGGAAGCATTTAGTTATTGTCATTCTATGCTATGTACCGCAATGTATGCTGGCCAAAAATAATTAACAGCCACATGTTTGCAGTGCTGTGTGAGCCATCAGATCAGAGCTGTCAGATTAAATCCACCTGTCCAGATTAATGTTGTTCAGAATTACAGGCCGACATGAAGAAACACGCTTTCCCTAAAGTCTGTAATAGAGTTGATTCAAATCAGACTCGCAAATAATCCCAGATTATTACACTTCCCATGTTTTTAGGAACAGCCAACATTTATCCTGGGAAAACTCTGAGATCATTCTCAGCAGGCTTTTATTTTTCTCCCATCCTGTCAACTAATTAGGGACGATTCTAGGAAATTAAATCTTCAGGGATCCATAGTTGAAATGTGCCCAACAGCAGCAGCAGGATCCATACAAGCCTGTCGTTCTGCAATCCACAGACTGACCTGACTTGTCATCCTCGCTGGGGTCCGTT
Organism: Poecilia reticulata; assembly: GCF_904066995.2. NCBI lineage: Eukaryota > Metazoa > Chordata > Actinopteri > Cyprinodontiformes > Poeciliidae > Poecilia > Poecilia reticulata. The sequence continues at coordinate 12,409,272 of NC_088830.1, forward strand.
TGCACTCGTGGAGGGACTGAAGCCGAGTAATTAGGAACTTTTTGTCTTCTCCCTCCTGCACAGCGTAATGGAAGAAAACGTGACAGCATGAGTGAGTCTGGACCGTTCACTGTCTTACTAGTTAACTGGACTGAGAACAGAGGTGTGTGTGTGTGTGTGTGTGTGTCTGGGCAAAGCGCTTACATTTTCTATCTGCTCCTGCAGTAAAGCGATGATCCTCCTTTGGCCGTCCACCACCTGACTCTGGAAATAAATGACTATCCTGGGAAGAAAAAGACAGAAAGTCCCAAACATGCAGAGTGTAATTAGACAACCTGCATAATTAGTGTGTTTAGAAATTTAAGTATAAACAGTATATTCTGTTCGCCTACATCATCCTGCTACGGTGTGGTTCTTAAATGAGTGTGTGTGTGTGAGAACTCACAGAAAGGTGGCTGCTCCCACAAACAGGATAAAGGGATTTTCCACCAAATAGGTGTGAGCATCAGCCAGAAAGGACAAGCTGCGGTTTTCGTCAACCAGCCCAGCAATCTTTTGTTTCCCCGCCTGGATCATGGTTTTGTTCCCACGGAAAGGACCGCATGACCCTGAGGATGGGAGCCTGTAGGCAGAACAAAAATGCCAAAAAAATGTAACGACGGCATGCGTTTCCATTTTTCTGCATTCACAGAAATATCACAGTTACCACAGAAACAACAGTCTCTTTTGAGATTGTTGTTTTACAAAAGTTGCTTTCACTGAAAGTGACCGGATTGACACTGCAATCGTTGTTGCTTAAGAGTTTATCACAATTTTTATGTTTTGTTTTATTTCCCTGCATTTTTGCAGATTGTCCAAAATATCCCTCCTTCAAGCTCAGATTCTCTTTTACTATCACTTTGTGCTTATGACATGCTGCTCCATCTTTCTGGGAAATCCATGGTCCATCACCAAATTGCTCCTGAATTGTTGGACATTTTTAATTTAGGGCAGGGTTGTTTTTTTTTTAGGAATCCTCTTTAGGACCCAGATGTGAGACTTGCTGGATTTTCTTCAAGGCAACTGGACCTCTCTCCTTGAGGTTTTAAATAATGGCTGATTACGGTAATATTTTACTAGCACCAGTTTCTCTGCATAAGAAGAAGAATTTTAGCAATTTTAAAGCAAACAGTTTGCTCCTCTAATTGAGGGCTAGCCTTAAAAACACTGAAGTGCTGCTCAGAGGTCATTTTGTGGCAACTACTTGCTTTTTATATGATTTTCACACCTGGAAGTTTTACTAAACTCAATAGGAACTGCAATGTTAGTCCCTATTCTGTATTTCATTTCATTGGTGAGCACTGATAGATAACACGGTGCGTGGCGGCGATAGAGACGGCCAGATCTCGAGTCGAGTCGCGGTACCTCCACATGGTGTACGTGACGCACACCGAGGAACCGAGGAAGGAGGGGAAGCACAGGAGGGAGATGAAGATGGTGGTCATCTGGCTGACTCTGTATGCCCGCCTGGGGGCCTGGCAGTTCATCATCACGCTGCTCTGTGGGAAGAAAAGACACAAACGCAGATGGTCAGAGGGGTCAGAGGTCACCTGGAAATCCTGAGAGCTGAGTGTGTGAGAAGCATGGATGCTGTGCAACACAACTAATGATTGTGTTAGTAATCTATAGATCTGCTATTCTGACAATTAATTGATAGCTAAATTAAGTTGATGGCTATTTCAATTATCGATTAATCACGATTAATTGTTTCAGCAGTAGAGTAAAACCAAACAAATGTGAAAGGTAATGAAGTTGTAACTGAGTAGAGTTTAATACCATCTTAATGTAGAAGAGCAGCAGCAGTTTGAGGATCTGCACAGCAGGCAGGAGGGGACTGAAGAGAAGACCCAACCTGGAGAGAAGGAAACAGACCACCGTCACAGCACTCTGTGTGTGTTTATATATGCATGTTTATGCTAGCAACACGGTCGGTACCAGGCCAACGTCTGTCCGTAGATGAGGTCCAGGACGTTCTTGGCGATATCAAACCCCGGTCTTCTGTTTCGCTTGAGCACTTTGTCAGAGAATATCCTGCAGAGAAGCAAAGAGAGGCGTTGCTAATGTGAAGTTAGCCAGCACCACCTAGTGGCAGCGCTGAAAACTGCCACCAGGTTAAGCTGCTTACTCTATTTTTGGCTTCAGTTTGTCCTAATTAAAAACAACAAATGCAACAGATAACATTATTTTGGCTTGTAATCATCAATATCATATTCAGGGCTTCAGCTAACTATTTTTGTTTTTACTTATAGATCATCTATTCTAATAAACAAATTGCCACATTCTGCAGCTTTTTCATCTAAGCCTTTTATGCAATATTAGAAATAAACTAATAATTTAGTTCCTTTTTTTTAAATAAGAAAATAAACATTGATTAGCCCAGAATGTAAGAATGTATCGTTCATTTCATTAATGCTTGATCATGTGTAGCAAAGGATTCTGGTAACAACACTGTACAATCATACTGTGATTAACAGTTAGTTAATTTTCTTTATTTCATTTAAATTTTTCTTTTTTACACGTCTGGCCACTTGAATCTGGTTAGCTTCAGGCGCTAACCAGCTCATGTTGCTCTACAACATTAGAAACTGGCGAAGCTCTCCTAATTGATGAGATTAAATTTCTTAAATCACGGTTTCTTCTGGCAGGTTGTGTTAATAAAACATTAACTTGATCGTATGACCTTCAGCCTTTTGGACAATTTGTCGCCCAGCACCAAGGAGGAGAACACCTCCACCCTCCGAGTGCAACTCTAATAAAATATTCAGCAGGAGGTTTTTGGATTATAAAGGTTGCTGGAATCCGGTGTGCTTTAAAAAGCAGCACTAAGAACATTCAGCTGTTGACGATCGACCCACCTCCAAAGCAGCTCTCCTAACAGGATATCCAGCAGAGAGAAGATGAAGTCCATGACTAGGAAGCGATATAGATCCTGACCAACAAAACTCTCCCAGCACTTGAATGTCTACGTAACAGAAATCACGCAGGATAAGCAACGCATTGAAGAAGAAGAAACACAAGAATCGTCCTTCTCGAAAGCCACTCCGATAAAGTTACCTTGGGACCATTGGCGCTGCCAGCCACCCGTTTCAACCAATGGAAGCAGAGAACTCCGAGCACGCTCACTTTTAATATCAAGTTCCTATAAAACACAGACGGATCCAGATGCCTCAGGTTCTCTCAGCACTGAAACAGTTCAGACGTGATTCGACAAGAATCCCACCGCTGCTCTTACCGACTGAGTGAAACAAACGTGCGCAGAGTTGGAGAGTTGTACTTCTCCATCCAGGCTATGAGCTGGAAGAGGATCGGCAGCACCAAGTTGATGAAGGAGACGAGGACAGGCAGAGCCAAGAGGCTGGCTTCTTTTAGTAACCCTGGAACCCCGGAGTCATTTTCTGAACTTTCCTGCTGATTTTTGAAGAGAGGCAGATAAGACAGAGAAAGCTACTACGAGATATTTGTCTCATTGTCATTCGGATGCACAGTTTCATTGAAAAAGTTTTATACGACTGTTTACAGATTTTAATTATTAGTTTTGATTGCAGGTCACAGCTAATGTGACGCACAGCGTCCATATTTTCACCTTTTGGTACGTTGCAGCAACCAATGTTGATGCATGTTAAGCGACAGACCAACACAAAGTTGTGGAAGGAGGGAAGGTAAATGATGCATGTTTTAGGTGAAATGACACCAAAACTGGACTTTTTGGCAGTGTGTGTAGTGGCAAACTGGGATTTCACAACATGACGGTGGCAGCATTATGCTGTGGGGACGCTTTTCTTCAGCAGGGACAAGAAAGATGGTCAAAGTTGAGAGGAAGTTGGATGGAGCTAAACATAACGAGGCTTTTTGTTTGCCTGCCAACTTTGAATAGACCTACCACAGAACTTCCTGTTTGGACCTTTTTTTTTGTACCACAAACCCACGATGCATCGAGTGACTATTTGAGCAACATTCACCTTTAGTTCAATTACTCTTAAGGTCTCTTTTTGGTTTTTATGGACAAATAGTCACTAAACATGTGAAGCTATGATTGTGATATAATGTCCTGGTGAAAGTCTGGATTTAAATCAAAGTCCAGCTTGCAATAAAAATTAGTAGTTTGAGCTATTCTGGAAGGAAGAATAACCTCCTTCTAGATGAAAAAGATGACAGAGATAAACACCAAAATAGTAGTGAAAGATTATCTATAAATGATTAATTTTTTGTTTATAAACAAACTACAAAACCAAGCTTTATCGACTTTACAATAGTGCTCCGTTTTGTGTTTGTAATATAAAACCTTCATAACACACACAAAATGTCAAAGTTAACTTCTGTATGTCAGGCTAATTAAATTGTCAGTTAAATTGTCAAAATATTTAAATACATCCTTCATCCAACAGCCTGGGGACAGTATCAATAAAACAGTAAATAACGGTAATCTTCGGTTTGTGTGACTGATTTGCCTACATAACAGAAGCGGCACAGTGAAACAAAAACATCCCGTGTCAAAAAAAAAAAAGAAAGAAAATCCACTCAGCCTTACTTTTTTGTGCATATAATCTGAGAAGTAGTAAATCCCGACCACGCATCCAGCGGAAGCCCCAGTGCAGAGAGTCCAGCTGAGGCTATGAATCATCAGTTTGATCAACTTGTCTAAGATCGTATTCCTGTCGAGCCTGCGACGTGTGCTTCCCAGCAGCTCCTGCAGGGAGACGAAGTGGTGAAATATCAACATCCAAAACAAAGCAAGAAAAGGAAACTGCGACAGAGGCTGCAGAAGAATGTGTCAGATCATCACACTCCCTTTTAAGCGACAGCGCAGGAAGGGAGGACGGAGAAGGAGGTGATTTTGTAAACGAAGCGAGTCTGCATGTACCTTGAGCTGGGTGCTGATGTTTTCAGACTGCAGCTTGACCGAGCTTCTCTTGCTGACCGTAAAGTCCCACGAGCAGAAGACCTTCATGGCCAACATGCCGTTAGACTTGTCTATCCTGAAGCTCTGACCAAACGACTTTGACATGCTGTTGGGAAAATAAAATGCAAATATTTCAGTCTCTGTGTTAATTTAAAAGATAAATTCCCGATATTTTGTTCAGAAAACCTCACCTGTACACAAGGATGATGCATGTAATGAAGAAGGACAGTCCGATTGTGAAGAAATATGCAAGCGGCATGTTGTAGGTCCGGGACTTTGAGTCGCACTCCGGTCTTGGAGAACAGGTGGAGTTTTTCTTTGGATAGTTCGGCAGCGTGTGGTTACTGTAGTATCCGTAGTACAGCAGGGTGTTGGAGAAGTAGCCCTGAGGCAGAACAAGTGGGATTCAGACAGAACCTTTCAAGCTTCATTTTTTTACTCTGTGCGATTAAACTAAAGTTAAAAAAAAAATCTAACTGCAAAAACGTGGCTTGGCATATTTCAAAAATGAAAAAAAAAGGACATAAATGGTTTTATTTATGTATATAAATGGATTTAACTGGAAATGTTTCCACTGGCTCACATAGGAGATTTCTGATCAACACAGAAAATGTTACAATTTGATGAGATAACCATGCAAAAACGTACCGGTACTCTATCAACTTCTCATGCACTGCATCCTCCATAGTGATAACATTTTTAAGTGAAGGAAGATGGACAGCAAAGTCCAGCGTTTTAAAGAAGCAGTGTGAGTAATTACAAACGACCAGGAAAAACTGTAGCAGTCAGGGAAAGACAAAAACTGGAAGACGGTCTTGTTGACATTAGATCAGGACTAATTAAGTCGCTTAAACGCAGCTAAAATATTACATCTCCACCAATGGTGCAAAGTTATGGATTAACTCAACAATCTCCTGCATTAATAAAAACACTGTCTTTATTTTATTTTCATAATGCGCCTCTCTGTAATGCGTTGTTTTACCTAAGGTGTCTTAGATATTCACTTTTTTTGCACCAAAGTACTTTCGGTGTAACCAGGGCTGGTGGTAACAAAACACTCAAACCCAGCCACCCGCTTTAAGCATCAATATATTACGCTGCTTACCATCAAATCCATTAAGGAAACAAAAACCAGCTGACCTCAGTGAAAATGTTAGTCAAATTAGCTCGAGAGTCAACGCTGTCGTAAGCCAAGTATTCACTAATTTGAACGGGAAATGTCAGAGGATTTTACAGCATTTATGCTCCAAAATATTTTACTAATCCAGCTCCAGTTGTACATTTTCAACCTATTTCAGGTTTTAAAGAAACATGGCACGCCGCCGGTGCCTGCCGAATCCTCTCAGACACGTTAAACGAGCCGTCAGTGCTACAAATCCTCAACTTGTCTCGATGATATCAATTACGTGTCAGGGTGGAAACTCTGGGAAATAATCAGTTTGCTTAACGAGGAAGTCTGCGCTGTTGAAATTATGAATAAGTTTGTTAGTTGCAGCTGTCTGTGAGTCTATAAAAGGACCTAAAGCTAGTGAACCAATGAAAGGTTTGGCGAATGGCTCCTTCGAGCCGCTTACCCCTCCGGTGAGGAGCTCCAGTCCAGTGAAGGACGTTCTGCTTTCAGGCAGCTCTGGGGGGTACACCGCCTGCGGAACCACCAAGAACGAACCCAAGACCAGGAAAAGGAACACGTTGAAGAAGAGGAGAGTCTTGAGGAACAGAAAGTAAGAGAGGACCCCGGAGCCGAAGCGCCCGCTGACTCTCTTGAGCGGCACTTGCCACAGCTGCAGGGAGTGCAGGAAGGATAGACAGCTGTACCAGGTGTGCCTCAGGGCCTGGGAGGAGATGGAGAAACGGAGGCAAGTTAGAGTCAATGTGGAGTTTTACGAAGGAGAACGCGTGCTTGTGGTTTTGTGGGTCAAAGCTCGCAACTGCATGGGCAGCAGAGCAACTGAGCTGGGCTGACGGCAGCACCTACAGGACACCCACTGAGAGGAATCATTTAAATATGATGGAAAAATTCAAATTTTTTTCCTGTTTTCAGAGCATTTCTTTATACACTCTGCATAGAAGGTAATTTTTTTTTTTGGAAAGGTTGGAGAATATTTTTAAAATGCATTATCCATCATCTCACCTCCTTGGCTTTATTTCCCCTCACACCTTCATCTCTTAATACATTTGCTTGTGACAATGCTGCAACTCAGTAAAATCTCATTAATGCTTTTATTCTGATGTAGTTCACTGATAAAACCTGAGTAGTAGGTTGTCCAGTGTTATAATGCACAGCAGATTATGCAGGACTTTACAATTATTCAGCATTTTGGTTGTCTGTGTACTGGACAAATGCAGAATTAATCGTAATGCATAAAAATGCCAAAAAAACTCAATCAAAAAGAGTTGCCTTGTTATGCGGATAATTTCTTATTTGAAAACAATCGTAAAGAAAAAATGAGGCTGCTGGATCGCAGCAACTCATTTTATGACCCGATAGCGAGAGCTGTGCTTTCGCTACTGAATGTTCAAAGCGAATCTTCCCCTGTAGGAGTGAACAGCACAGTTTCTGCAGCAGCGTCTTGTACAACGCACACTTATTATTAGGCCACGTACAGCACATACTGTTCAGAAAGCAGTTTAGGACATTAATTAAGGATATATCAATAGTGTGTGTGTCTAATATGAGCATCTTCCTTGAGAGGGGTTGAGCTGTGAAAGTTTGCTGCTGAAAATAAGCTTCTGGCCGGCGTGCAAAACACTACACGTAATGGAAAATTACCATTCCACACCCATCACCCGCCATTCTTCAGAATGGACAGGAAACTAGCCGGGCGTAATGGGAAGAAGTGCAACAGTACTATGAGCCCGAATACAGTCAGAGCTATGATGAAACAATAACTCAGTGCACGTTTATGTGTTAAAACGGTCTAGTCAAAGTCCAGATTTAAATCTGAATGAATAAGAGTCTTTGGAAAGAGATGAAAGCTGAAGCTCACGTGTGAGCACCGTCCATTTTGAGTTTGAGTCATTTTGCAAAGATGAAGGGGCAAAAATTTTAGTGTCTAACAGGACAAAGATGGCAGAAACATTCACTAGTTTTACACACACACACACACACACACGCACACGCACGCACAAATTGGAGGGAAATGTACCCTAAACTTTTCAGACCATTTCCTTTTCATAAGTGCAAATGACTTTCGGTTGGTCCACCAAGTAAAAATCCAGAGGAACATAGTTTAGTTTGTTGAAGTAAATTGAAAGAATGTGAAGTAAAATTGGTATGAATATTTTTGCAAGGTGCTGTATGTATGTCACCGTGTATACATTGAGGTTATACCCAACAAATGACGGGAGAAACAATGTAACAAATCTTATTTTTAATAAGGTTACTTACTAAAATGACTTGAAATTTCAGATAACTGCAACAGGGAAGATTACTGCCGAAACGTGTTTGCTTAGTCATTTCCAACGTCAACCTCCTGGTGAGAGACAGAGGGGGAAATTATCTTGCAGATTTATCAGCAAGATAATGGAGTGATAAAAGCAAAATAATAATAATAATAATAATAATAATAATGTACCTGAGGCCTTTTTTCTCAGACAAATTCAGAGGCATTTCTTTGAGCATCCTCATTCGGTCAACATCCGACAAGTCCTGCAGGTTTCTGACCAGTCGCTCCTGCTTCGTCTCTGCAACACATCCAGCAGGGCCGTTTTTACACGTTACGCTTCATTTCTGGCAAACGGTTCATTCAGCGGAGACGGCTCTGCACCTGCCGAGTCTGTAGTGTCCACCTCCACGCCGTAGCCTCGGATGCTGGGCCTGGCGGAGCGAGAGAAGTCTTTGATGGACGCCCTTCTCTGCGTGCGTTTCCGAAGCTCAGCGGTCCTGTTGAAGTACTGAGAGATGATGGCTCCCCGGCTGCGGCCTGGAGGATGAAAATGATCCGGTTGGTCAGCGTGTGGTATAATTCACCATCGCGTTTCAACAAGTCATTTCACATTTGCAACAATATAAAAAAAACTAATAATAATTCTGGTCTGAGTTGTGATAAATTTTCCATTTGGTTCACACATTTTCAGGGATGTTTATGTAAGTAAGAAGGGAAGCAACAGTGTGAACTGAGAATGTCTGACTTCTCCTACGTGTTAAATTAAGCTGGTCTTGCTCCTCCAGAGGGACAGCGAGTCGTTTCCATGACAGCCGAGAGAAATCTCCCCCATAACTTTGGGGCTATTCAAAGTCCATTTCCCGTTGGTGCATGTCAGAAAGACGTTACCAGGGAAACACCCAGACCCCAAACCGCCTTAGCAGAGTTGCTCTGATATGGAGCAACAACATATCATCAGAGGCAACTCAAAAACATAGATTATTATTAAAACATTCATTTATTTTAGTAACTATATTCCATAAGTGAAATATTTCATAGATGATTTGCACATACTGACGTTATCAAACCTTTATGATGACTTTCAGCGAACAGATTATGAAAAAAAAAACACATTTAGGATACATGTAGAATATTAAGTCAGATTGACGAAAAATAAATAATACTACTGAAACATGAGATTGATAAAAAGTAAAAGAGCTCCTTTTATTCTGACAAATTAAGTCTCATTCTAATGAGATGTTCTTGAAAGTCCTGAGATGACTGAGCTCCAAAACTCAGGTCAAACTCCAGTTTTACTTTCCAATCCAGATAGTAAAATTCATCATTTTTATGTCAAGATGCAAATCACTTCTCAGTTATATTTGATCAGGCCAATAAAAAAAATAATATTTTTGATGCACTGAGTAGCTGTCTGAGGCAGGAATCCCTGAATCAATACGGCACATGAGGTTGCTTTGACTAACAATGGTCAAGATGAAGAGAAATTATTAAAAAAATAAGTTTAATAAATCTGCATTTCATAATCTAAGGTTAACTCCTTGAATTGAATGACTGAAACTGGAATAGATTATCAATTACTTAGATGAGGCTGTAGAATACACATAAAAAAATGTCGGAGGAACCAAACGAAACGATCACAAGATAAATTGTAACATGTGACACAAAGAGATCACAGACATATCTATCAAACCATTTCTGAAAGCACGCAGCACCACCTGACCTTCCTCAGATAGGAAGGCAAACTGCTTCCTCGTGAAACTCTGCTCAGTTGCGACACATCCGTTTCTTTTCTTAAATCTATATCTTGGGGCACCAGCAATGTCAGCCTGAGTGGAAACTCTTATCACTGACTGGGCTGTGCGATACAAAGCACTTCTTAATGTATGCTTACAAACCACAGCCACATACAATAAAAATAAACACACACAGTCATTATATCCTTATCAGGTTTCACCATGCTGAGGCTGGGTGTGGTGGTCTTGCATTTAAATGCTGCTAAGGAGACACATTTTCAGTGAAGTTACTTAAAATCAGCGACGAACTGAGAACAGTCTCTTCTCAGTTTGTCAGAGGAACTAAAACACTCCCGTCACTCCAAACTTATGTAACCCGTACTGACCGATAGTGCGGCTCGGCATGGAGGAGAGGATCTTCAGAGTGGCTAAAGAAAAGCGATCCTTGAGGAGAGAGTCCGTATGTGTTTCATCGTGCTCTTCTGCATCTTCATCGCTTCCTATCCTCCATCTCCGATTCTCAGAGGGTGAAAAGTACCCCACATTGTCTGTCAGAGTGGACACACACATGCATGCACACAATCAACATATTGCTGCGCAACGCGGAGAAAAGACGACTTTTGATTTTAAAAGAGCAAATATCAAATAATATTAGTCAGAATGAAGGAGTCTGTCAGGGTAATCGCACATAGAAAAATAACCGATAATTGCATTCCCTTAAATTTCCTTCTCATTTCGCACAAACAATCTCCAATGGAGTACCTCGGCCCTCGTCGTCTGGGTCCCCCTGCAGATGCTGCAGCTCGATGGCATCAGACAGTCCCTCGTTCTGACTCTGTTCTGCAATCAGCTGGCTGAACGAATCATGAACCACGTTCTCGTCTGCTGGGCTTCTACCAGAGGAACACAGGGATTTAAAAAAAAAAACAGTAAAATACAGTCAGTTCAGGCACAGGCTGAATGTTTCAGTACACAATGATGGGTTCCTTTGAAAACAGGAAGGAAGTAAAAATACTGCAGATAAAATACAACAAATCAGAAACCCAGTGGGTGGAAAACGCAATGATTTCAGTGTTGAGTGTTTATGTGGTCCTCCTTCTTGATGTGCTGTGAACAGGGCCGTCTGTTGTTCCATTAGTTGCCAATAAAAGGCCCAGAGGACAGCAAGTCCATTTTCATTGAAGTCTATTGTTTTTTTTTCTCTACACAGAGACCACAAGGAAGAAACGCATTTAAGCATGACTTTGTGAAAACTGCATTTCTTCCAGGAACGGACAATGAACTAGATGTCGACAACAGATCACCAGGAGAGAGTTCAATTTTACATTTCCTCTCATCTTTTCTTTCTTCCAGGCGTTTTGGTTGAGACACACTCTATCAGCAGACAACGTGAATGAACAAGACCCAACATGAGAAACCAAAGGGGGAAAAAAAAAAGAAACTCAAAATGAATTTAAAAAAAAGAACAATGCTTAGACTTACTCCAGTCCAGCTTCCACTGAGGGGTGACTCAGGTCAAAGTTGACATTTTTAGCCATTCTTCTTCTCTCACCCCCTCGATCTCAAGAGCGGTCACACCCTCCCTTGACTGGACCCGCGCTCCACTCCCAGCATGGCGTTCAGTTCTTCCTAACCTGTAGGAGGAGGAAAAATGTTAGAGGAGGATGTGTGCTTAAAGTACGCTGGAGTAAAATATGAAAGCAGAAAAAATGCCAACAGTCTTCTTTTCACTCCGGCGCTTCGGTCATGTCTCAGCTTGTCCTCAACTGGTTTTACCAACACAAAGACACAAACAGAAAAAACTGACTTCACGTCAACCACCTATGGTGTCTCTACATTTTTGTGGAACAGAAGTAACAAAAGTAAACGTGTAACCACTTAAAGGAAGTATTCATTGATTTAAAGCTGTAAATATCTTTGCTTTTTTTTCCCCTGCTGCCCATATTCAGGGTCCTCTGTGATAAGAATGACGATAATGCCTCGTGTTTTCGACCCGTCATGACGCACTATGTCACTTTGTTCGGACCGATAACAGATCTATTGTGTGTGGCAGAGAACGACAGTCGCCACCACAGAAGTGAATATTTATGAGAGAACAGTGACGGCCAACTGGAAAGAGTTTCTTTTGTGGGACGTTTGGTCAGAATAAGCCGCTCTGCTGTAAATCTGGCTTTGTTTAGGTGTTACAGCGCCATTAAAGGTTTCACCAAACATCCAGAGAGAATATGGCCTGTTGCTTAAATGCATCGCAGGTGTGAACTTACGCATTCATGAGGAATTTAAGATTCAAGAGAAACGAGGCCAGACGTGAATTAACGATCAATAAAACCTGCTTACAAGAACCATCATCAAAAGATGCTTTCGAGAAGGAGGGAGAAAAAAAGTGTTTGTACAGACAACAGCTCCAAATAACTGAGGACTAACACTCAACGTTACGACAACGTTTTTGTCTTTATAAAGACTGTTGACGGCAGTAAGTAAGTTGGACTGGATTTTATTTTGGGGAACTGGAGTAAAGGGGGGTTAAATGCAAATTTATTTCTAAAATGAATAGAAATAGAAACAAGATGTAATTTTCCTTCCACTTCACAATCAAATCCTTTGTGTTAGTTTATGACTTAACCTGCTGCAAAATGCAGTTACAGCTGGTCTACTAGCTTCTTAATATTGTGAAGGAGTTTTGGGAGTCTGGTGTTTAGTTTGAAAACAAATGAAGATCAGAGTTCATATCTAGATTCTGTAGCATTTACTTAACTTATTACTAATCTGACTAAGATGTTGCAGACAAAAATTGAGGTAGTAACTTTCCTGTTTTAAACTAATGTTGGTGTGTTCTGATGCCAGTTTTCACCAGACAGAGTATTTCAGTTGAGGTACTTTCCAATTCAGAGTAGTTAACAAGTTGGAACTTATACTTCACATGATAACTTTTGAAAATAAATGCGCTTTATTTGGAATAGTGTGGCTCCTCTTCTTTTTAAAAAGATGTCATCAACAAGTTTTTCTTCTGAGGCAGAAGAAAAACTTGCTGATGACATCTTCTTAAGAGATTGTGATCAGCAATGTCTTCCTAAGAGATTGTTAATGACACATTCTTTTTAAGAAGAAGAGACTGTGTTAAGTTATAAAGAGTGTGACATGCAGATTGATCAGTCTTCAAATGCAAATGAGTTTGAAAGACAAATGAGTTTGCATGAAAAAGTTGTGTCTAGATCAATTTTTTCAAGAAAAGGAACAAGTAGGAAGGAAAGTCAGGTGCAGATTTTCATTAGGCTGTTACAAGTTCAGAATTAATAAATGTGCATGCAGCTCCACCCTGCTCCGCTCCTATCAATCATGCATCCCAGGTAAAAACAGAGTTATGCTAATTACTGTACCCTACTTAATGGTTGTCTAATAATAAATAAAAGCTCAATTAAAATCTTTGTCGGACTTCACTAAACTAAAGCCATTCAACCATGCCAACACCGACACCAAATCAAACTTGATTTAATCTGTCAACAATTAGCGATTAACACGTAAGTGCAGAATAGTTAACCTTGGTGGAAAATAAAAACTATAGATATTTGCATCATAATCATGTGAATTTGCAAAGGTTTTTTTTTTCCTTTAAAGAAGATGGCGACTTTTGTTTTCTCATGTCTTTATTTTGTGAAAACCACATTAGAGGAGTATAAATCTCCTCCATAAATCTGCAGATTCATGATTCTGTTTCACATATAACACATGCGTTTTATTTCCTTTGATTACTGAAGTAATATTATGTTGAACTGAAACAAGCTAAACTGACTTGAGTAGAAATTAACAAGCGCTGATCATGAAACAACAAGATGAGCTGCAGGTTCCTCGACTGAGCCAGTAGTTTTGAATCCAACAGGAAAAAAGGGATTAGTAGATTATCACTATCTGTGCATGAAAGATATGCTCCAATCTATTATCATGTTGTCACTCAAAACATTTATGTCTCCCCCTTGCCTGTAGTGTAATAAAAACAGAACCTTAACCATCAAAACTGAACGTACCGAGTTGTGGGCAAAGAAGCATAAAGAGAACCAGGTGTAAAACAGAAGAATGAATTTGAATGAGTTCATGATGGAAGTGTCAGTTTAGTTTAGATGGTGAATTATGATAATAAACTAGTTCAATTATAATCTGTGTAAACTGCAGAACTTAAGACTGGTTATTGTTGAAGGTATTATCCGTAATGGAGGTGACTAATCCGAGTTTAAAATTTATGAGTTTTTGAAGAGCCGGTCTGTCTGCTGCCTTTCAGGACGCTCCGTTATGCTGATGCACTGAATGCCTCATCCACTTCCTGTTTACATGAACTAGCAACAGAGAGCACAGCAGGTTTTCTCTGCAGATTTCACCACTTCACATGTCATACTTTTTGATTTAAGACCCATATCTCCAAAAAATTGTACAAACTTCATCCAGTAAACTGGTGGTAAATTTGCACTTATAGTGAATAGATGCAAAAAAAAAAATGCTGGCTTAGCAAAGGACTATTAGCGGCTGATTAGCGGTAGCCTCAATCGTCAGGGTGGAACTCAATATTTCGTCTGACAGAAAAATCCTGCGAGAAAAACATATACATGGAATGAACGAGATGAAATAGTCCTGTCAAGACAAAGCTTAAAAGACGTGCTCTTAAAGCCTCCAACTTACTATTTAAAATAAATTTAAGAAGTTTGAAGGTCTTAATTTTAGACACATGAATTTAAGACCTTTCATCGGACATCTTGCAACTGTTCCAGATTCACTGACAGTCTTAGAAACAATTTATTTTCTAAATAATAACATCTAGTCCAGAAAAGTTGTATCAGGTGTACACAGCTTTTAGCAAAAATAAAAAACAGAACAATTACTGGAGAAAAATAGCTAGACTTTTTGTCATTGTGGATGAAAATATGGACTGTTCTACATACTATTCTGTTTGCAGTCAAAATATCTGGGAGTCAGAGGGGGGTGGGGGGGTCTTCTATAAAGAAGAGATATTTTAACTTTCAGCATTTCTGTCCTGTCACGGTCTAGTCAAAGCTCAGAACTACATTCAAAAAACATTTCTGAGGTCACTTAACGAGGGGTAGGGTGCAAACAAACGTCCTCAGAATCTCATAGATTTAGAGAAGTCTTGCAAACCAGAGTGAGTAAATACTCACTCAACACTAAGACGGCTAATGCAAACAGCCTTTTAAAGTGTCTGATCACAGGTTGTTATATATAAAAGGTAACTTGCCCCGTCATAACAACATGCACACAGCGCTCAGCTACGACTATGCATGGGAAGAATGTAGCGAGATAAGACAAATATCCAGACCCTTTTCTCAAGGTGAAGGTACTGCTGGTTGAGTTCTCAGTACATACAGTTCACACGGCGCAGATGGAGCTCTGAATATCCACCAGGAATATAACCAGTTTGAAAATATCCTTCTGAAACTTGTTTTTCTCCCACGTAAAGTCCTATTACACAAGTTACAGCCAACAGATTTTCCTTGTTACTCTCTCACAAACAGGCCTTTTCCCATTACCAGACTTTTCTAGGATCATGTTGCACTATTTCTTTTTGCCATACTCCGAGCGTTTTCTGTGCAGCTCAAGACATAAACAGTCCTCTTGAGACCCTTCAGTTAGAGGCAGATACTGTGGGAGTGGGACACAGCGCATGACCAATGAGTCAAAGTTGAGCCCTTGTCCTGCCAAATTAAATATACTTGAAACAAAGAGAGGAGTGGTCAACCACTAATCCAGCCTGATTTGAGTTCAGGCTGGATTCAGACAAAGATGATGAAAAAAAAAACTCTTGTAAGTTGCAAAACATCGATTTGAGTGGATTAATCTAGACATCCAAGGCTAAAGATCACTCCCTTCCATCATAAGTAAGTATGTTTGTATGTTTATTATCCAGCATAGAAACCAAAAGGAATTTAGTCAGCAGCATGGGGCTAAAGAGAAGGAAGGAGTTTGAAGTCATCTGTCCTGTAAACGCTGACCGCTTTAAAGCTGATTGCCTTTCTAGCTGTCTATTTAGCTTTTATTTAGCTATTCGGCTTTTCTAGACAGCTAGAAAATCTGATTGCCTTTCTAGCTGTCTATTCTAGCTGTCTATATAGACAGCTAGAAAGGCAATGAGTTTTAAAGGCAATCAGTTCTCACAGTTCTTAGAAAAGCTACTAACAGATTCAGCTGTGATTTAAAGCAAGGAGGGAAGAGCGGACAAAACAACGAAACGTGTCAAAACTTAGACTAACGTGCAGCCTCTAAACTACAAGAATTTAATTTAGAAATTCACAACTTTTCTAGACTGATATTTGTAGAGTTGTTACGTAAAAGTTGAGTAATTAATTTTGATTGAAAATGGCTCTTAGGATGCAGAAGTTGAATATCGTCTTCTTCTATTATTTTGACAAACAAAGCCCCATCATGGGGCATTTCTACCAAAGTGGTTCTGGTGCTTAAGCAGAGCTCATTTGTCACTTTTTGTGGATAATCAGTGTTTAATTACACAACACATATTATTATTTATCTCAGTATCTTCACAAACAGAAGCCCTATCATCCCCAGATTTATTCTTAAGTGCTTAAGTGCTATTTTTTAGAAATAAGTTGTGCTTTTGAATGCTTCACAATCACAGTCAAAGGATCTGCAGTTCTGCTGGAGAACAAGAGTTAAAAGCACAAAATCCCCTGGCGGCATCAAAAGACAGACGCTGTTAAAGAACCGAGTTGGAAATTATGTTTGTAAATTTCAGCAAATATCTGTGAGCTCAGCTCTACGCAGCGCAGTGATCTACTTAAGCTTCGGGACAAGTAATATCACAACATGAAGATGAGAAAGAGAGAGCTGTTGCTATGCTTACGCTAATGTCTTCAGCTTAGCACTGGAACCAGTTCAACAGAAGAGGAGACGGATATCGGCATCACCAGCAGTAACCTGATCAGTGCATCGCTGCCATTTATTAAAAGCGTCAATATCTAAAGACTAAAACGCTGCTTAAGTTGTCTTGAGATCTTGGATCGGAACATTTTACATGTTACAGACTGAAACCCGAGCAACATAAAGACCCAAGAGTGTCAGGATTTAAAACAAGCATGCATATGACACAGGTAAAAGGTATTTTAATGATCTTCTTTCTCAACATACTTTCATGCTGCAACATCTGAAGTCAAGTACACACAGCTCAATGGGATTATCATTCTATTACAGTGTAAAGCAGATGTTCAGAAAAAGCCAATTTTAAACAATTAAACAGTTATCTATCTAGCCCACTGATGTTGATCACCCTAACCAAGCATCTGTTGACAATTACCAAAACAACGTTTTTCCAACACTGCAGGAATCCAGTTACAGTTTAAACTTCATACTGAACTCTGTTACAGACCTATAATTGCCCTCACTCAGGGCAGGGGATTGTAAATTATAGGTTTGCCGTCGAGTCTTTCAGAGATACTGAACTGAATGTAACAAAAAAGTTCCTGTTGTAAACCGAGACAGAAGAAGAACTCTGACCCGAGGGCAGAACAAAGCTACCTGCCATCACAGAAACAGGAAAACTCTCCGATCAGATAGTGAATCTGAAACCTCCTCCGCCTAATCAGCTCCAAGCAACAACAAAGGACCGTCTCCCCCATCCTCACCACTTATAACACCGACTCTCCTCTGAGTCCTGGCTGTTAAAAATGTCCACTCGCCTAAACTTTAACTGACGAACAGCGGCGGACAACGAGACAACTACTTTTAGAGTCTTTGTTAACCGGACACAGTTTTAAATAACAAAATAATTGGTTTTTTAACGTGAAAGAGTGAAGACGTGGTCAAATAAAGCAGAGTTATACAGAGACAGTGTTTAACTTACCCACCAGTTATTTGACAAACAGTTCAACCGCCCCACCAGAGCGGCTGTCAGTCAAAACTGCAGTATTGTGTCAGCAGCGGGGAGGAACCATTAACGAATTGCCTTTTAACATTAAAACAAAACTGATATAGGGTTGACACTGGTTTAAAACCACATGTATTTGTTTAAATATCAAATGTAGACTTCGAGGAGTTTCAAGTTATTTCTTTTTGTCGATATCTTATTTTGTTAGGTTATCAACTTAATGTAAAGGTGACCCCCGCAGAGCAGGCGCGGATGGTTCGGTCCTACTCAGACTAGCCGGCCGGCGTCTACTTACACACGAACGGAGGCTGAACGTAGTTTTTCAAGCGTGAAAGAACAGAAGCCACCTGCAAACGATAAGTCTTTCACATAATATGAAATGACTCGGGGCGGAGTTGTATGGGACATTGGGCAGAACTGGATTTTGTCCCCTCTTCCTGTTGAGAACATTCCCACCCTGAACAGGTTCCAGTAAACAATCTTGGAGAGGGGCCAAGTTCACGCATAGCTACGCTAATATGTTTTTGGGAACACACCGAGCTCAAACATTATGCTTTTGGCATCAGATTGAACCCTGCCACCCTGGCAAAAGAATTATAAAAAAAAAAAAAAAAAAAGACTTCTTTTAAATCAAATTAGACCATTAAGAATGGCTCAACAAAGCTGTGCTTATATAGCAGACGGTGTGTTTTTGCTGAAGTGACCCACTTTTACCATCCTGATTACTGTTGCTGAGCCCTTAATTGTGATATTTCCAAACCAGGCAGTGATCATTTTAAAATGAAAACAGGTATCATTTGGGTCAAAAGAACCCAAATGACACTCCTAATGTATCAGTTCCTGATGTCTGTGCTTGAAAAATGTCTAAATAAACAGAAGAGCATAATTATGAGAGTAAAATTGATCAATTGTTTTAATTAGAATCTGAAAAGTGGGATGAATATGCACCAAAGTCAGAACTTCCCATTGTAGCTCACCTGGCTCAATGATTAGGGTTATTAATGGTGATGGGCAGATTCATTTGAACAACTTTTAATCAGTGTGGATCAAATTTATAGATTTATTTTTGAGTTTTGCAGAAGAAGTTGCTTTTTGCACGCATACAGGTACTTGACCGGCATATCTTTTCCACACACAAATGTGAGGTTTCCTGTCTTTTATTTTTGCTTCTAAGTGTAAAGACATGCAAATGCTTTCATTGCAGACTCTCCGCTTCCTCTCCAAGTACTTTGAACAAAAGCTCAACAACTTCTCCCCTCTCTGTTTTCATTCTTTGTCTCGAAGCCAAACTCTAACATCCCTTTGTTTCTGGCCAAAGCAGAGTGTGCCTTCGACAGTTTCAGTAGAATGGAAACCAATCATGTGGAAACAGCAGCTTAGAAATGACGTTGATACCATTTAAGAAGGTATTGACTGGAAACCTCAAATGTCTTTGTGGTCTCCTGAGAGTGGGTGTAAAACGCCTTTGTGTTTCATCACCTCCTTTCCCCCCCCCCATCACTCACTGGCTGTAAACAGTGAACAGCTTCCCTGAGAGGAGGCAGTGATGTCAACCTATATGGCCTAAATGGCTTGTGATCTACTTTTCTAATTAGCAGAAGTGGAAACTATGACAAGACGGAGCTGGAACTTATACCAAAAAATTAAATTTAAGATAAATTACTACTAACTTTTTTGTTGAATTTAAACAACACATCAGAGTTAGTCATGAGTCAAGATGCTTCATCTGATTGCTTCACTAAACCTCTCTGTGCTTTTTGCCTCCCACCCCAGAGTGTTTGTGCATTTCTTCTCGACAGGCAGGAAGCCCTGTCATGTGACTTCCTGCGATCTGTCAAAACTTCAGTCTCAGTTTGGACCAATTTTACACCTACTCCACCTTGAGAAGCGGAAGCGGTCCCAGCAGCGCGAGACAGAGCCGGTCAGCTGTTCAGAAGCACTTCTGCATGGCGTCTGCTGCGAGGCGTGAAGCGGGGCGTTTTGATGCAGGACTCAGAAGTGACTTTTCACTTTTTTGAAACTTTGAGTTGCAGCTCGAGCAGAGAAGTCGACGGTATGTGTTGCTTATGAGGACGGACAGCTTAGTTTGCAATTAAAGAGGAAGTGCGGTAGGGGGAAAATGGAGGGCCAGAAAACGGTGAACTTCACGAGACTCTTGTCAGGTAATAAACATCTCAATTTTTCAACTCGGTGTGTGTGTGTGTGTGACAAAGTGAGATAAGAGAGCTTGTATTTTCTAACCGTGTGTGTAAGGCGATCAGAACTATTAGCTTACAGGCATGAAGTTCACAGGAAGCCTGTGTTTTGCGCTGTTTCATGAAACAAGTTTATGTGCTTGGCTCTCTGAAGAGCTGGTTAGTCTCTGCTTAGTTATTTTCAAAACTAGACTTTTAAGTCACAACCTAAAGTCACCTTTTCTCCTTTTAATGAGATTGTGGCTGAAGATGATGGAGATGTGCTGGACTTTGACTCCTTTCTTTTTTAGTTGTTCAGATGTAGATTTGCTGCTGAGCCTCTGATCATTGCTCTATTTAACCAGGATTCAGCTGTTGGTGGACAGACAGACTTGCACTTAAGCAAATAATCTCAGGAAATTACACCAAATCTTGTGATTTTTCAAAAGGTTCAAGAATAATTCAACCTTTGGCAGGACTCTATGTTGTTAAACTATTAGTGCTTTTGCAAAGATGGGTTTCTGTTTTGCATGAATTCAACGTACATTGTGCCGATTTACTTTTTTTGCTGTCCGAACAGACGAAAGCGTCCAGTCCACCCTGTCGTCAGACTCATGTGAGTACTACCAGACAGAGATATTTGACCTGCTGCCCAGTGTCCAGGCTGTCCGGTCCCAGCAGGACAGCTATGATACGCTGAAAAGCAGCGAGGCCTTCCGGTCGGGTGGCCCGCGACCCGACGAGGCCTTCAGCACTGAGAGCCAGTCGAGAGGACCCAGAGACAAGCTGTCGCTGCAGCCACTGCGAAACCTGGCCATTTGTATGCAGGGGAAGAGGAGCGCAAGGTGGGAACATTTATGAATATGTATATATTTTGTTTATTCTAAACTTGTTTAAAAAAAACTGTAGTCTGTTTTCTAAAAGTGGAACTGCTAAAGTAAAATAAGGAGTCACAGCTTGCACTTGATTAAAATATTATTAGTTGTTGTTGTTGTTGGTGATAAAAAAAAAAAAAGATTTCTTCAAAGTAGAACAAAGTTACTGTTTTTTGGAAAAAATATATCTTCTGTTTTTAGTTCAGTTCTTTCAGACTATGGACAACCACTTTCTAAACAAACTTTGGTGAGCATCTCTAAGCTGAAGTGACCGCTGTAGTTCTGGTCATATTCCTGCTGTTGAGTGAATTTCAGACTGCAACAGTTCAGGATGGGCAGGATTTTGTAACCGTGGTCTGAGCACCATGTGTGAATAATGTTAACTTTTTCAGAGCGTCGCTTCAACTTTCTTCAAATTCTGCAGTTTGCAGACATTTATGATCGTATTTAATATAAACATAAACTGCTTGAGCTTCCTGGAAAGGTCAGGCTCAGCTTGAAGGATGAGTTGAGAGGTTCTGTCATCCAGGAGGAGCTCGGAGTTAATTTACTTAAACTGAAAAATTTTAATCTCAGTGAGATTCAGTTTAATGTTACACATATTTCAAGTTTAACTTTGTGTCCTTTAATGTTTGGATGTGTGATATATTAAGTATGTAAAAATATACATTTGCTGTTAATTAGGGAAAGGAGGAAAATGCAGATCAGCAACATTGGTTTCTGGGAGTCATGGAGGCGGAGCCAGAGCATCAACAGGAAGAGGGTCTGGGCTCACATGAGGGAGGCGGGAGCCAGCTTGTTGCCTTGGAAACACACACTCCACAAAATTCAAGGTAACAGAAACTTTGAAGACCCGCGTTTCTTTTTTTCACCTTTTGATCCTGTTTTTTTTTTTTTCCGTTGATTTTCAGGGAGGTTTGGCGTCGGAGTGAAGTCCTACTTTGTGTTCCTCAGATATCTGATCTACTTGAACCTGCTGCACTGCGCTCTGATCGGCGGCTTCATCCTGGGGCCCACAGGGTTTTATGGCAAAAACAGCAGAGGTATAGTTGCATCTAACTCGCCTCTGGTATCATGTATAAAGCAGAAATGCGGTTGAGACATATGTGGAGTTAAATCTCGGTTATTTCACAGAATGGTTGCGATTTGACGGAGACGACTCTGTGTTAGATTTCCTCGTGGGAACGGTAGGAATTATTATTCTGTGCATGAATACTGATTGCTTTAGACATGAAGAAAAGCCACGTAGTCATAGTTTAGTTTAAAACATAAGATACCTGCTGTACACATCTTCTGCTTCTTTTAAACCAGGGACTTTTGGCTCGTTCGCCTGTTTTCTTTGGCTTTTACACCAGAGGCTCTCTGGATCTCGATTGCCTGAACACACCCCTGCTTTACCTGGCTGGGATCCTCTGCATCATCTTCCTCAGTCTCATCATGGTGGTCCACAGGTCAGTAACCCACAGCAATGCTGCGGAAACATTAATCACCTTCGGTTTACATGGGATCTCAAAAATGTGTCTGTTAAAATGCCAGGCTTTAAAAATGAAACCCCAAAAATTAATTTTAAAACGTTTTCCTCCTTTATTTGGACTGTAAAATGCAGAGGCTTGCTCTCAGTCTCAGAGATTTAGAAAACCTTTGCTATAGAGTGGACAAATGTTGTCAAATCAAGCTACAGTTCATTTCTGCAGGATTATGTCAAATAGAAGGTGAAACAATAACATTTTTTTCTACATCACACAAACCTTCAGACATTTAATCCTTGGTTTGCACGTTTTGTTTGTTTTTTTCCCCACCTTGCAGAACAATCGTTGGCTACAAGCACACCTGGATGCTCGAGAAGCGAACCAGCATGAATGTGAGCTTTAAGGTCTTTTGTGGCTGGGACTACACCATCCAGCATTCAAAGTCTGCAGAGCTCAAGCAGAGCTTCATCAGGAATGACCTCAAGGTGAGTGAGGAGGAGACACACCTGCAGATAGCGGCTTCCTGTTCTGCCACGCTCACAGCAGCCCGACCTGATGCTAGAAAACAAAATGGAGGCGACACGCAGCGTGTATGAAACGGTGCCGTCTGAAACAACGACGGAGTGAAACTCTTCTGTGAGCCGAATGTTAGAAAGCTGTGACGTGTCTGGCCAGAATGCAACCATTTCAATACTCCTGATGGGAATTTTTTTTGCGGAGGCGTGTAATGTTTCACAGATCCAAAATACATAGAAAACTAAGAAATCAGGAGCTGGTTAGTAACACAGCTTAATAGCATTTAAAAAAAACAATGCCTGTCAAAGTGCCAAAAAAAACAAGGTATAACTCTATATACAATTGTCCAAACATACTTTAGACCGTTGTTTCAAATAAGTGAATATTTTTGTTATTTTTCTATTATTTTGAAACTTGGATCCCTCTTTCATTCTCAGTTAAATTAACCCTGACTTGTCTTTCTTTCTATTGTCATTTTTGTTCTGTTGTGTTGTCGTCATCTTTATACATGACTTGACTGAACGCGTCACTCGGGAGACCTTTGAATCACGTAAAGCTGCAATATGTAACTTTTATTTAAGTATTTCTTCATATGTCCTGACAGCATGACAAGAGACAGATGATCTATGGAAACATGTAGCTTCTCCACGTCTTCCCAGTGCTACCATTTCCATTTGTCAGGAACAACCAATCAGAAGCAGGAGGAGCATCTTGTGTATCCTCTGCTTAATGTGCTAATGGCGGGGAAACAAAACTTTATCCACCGCCATCAGTGGCTACGCTAACTAGCCTGAGCATCCACAACAAGCTCTGTTGATGAGAAAGAGAGAAAGGGGGGAGGGTACGAGTGGTGCATACACAAGTATGATTGACAGCTCTGAGACCCTCCTCCTGGTTCTGACTGGTTGTTTCAGAGAGATAGCAGCAGTAGCGCTGGGAGGAGGTGGAAGACTCAGATTATCTGCTTCATATTGTAAGGCCATAATAATATGTAGAAAACATTTTTTTAAATTTACTGCAGCTTTAAAGTATTTAATATCTTATTTTAAAAAACAACATTGCAAGAGGCAAATGGCTTATCTCCTGATTTTGTACCTCAGGCCTTACTAGGAAAGTATTTCTTCCGCTTATCTCCAAAAACGAATTAAAATGACGTTTATAGGTGTGATCTTTGTTACTATAATCTATAATTACTATAATATTTTATATCACATAAAAGGAAGTTACTCTTGTGCATCTTGTTGACCTACACTAAATATTGATCTAGACATTTATGCTGCAAAAACAAATAAAAAATCTGTCTGGCAGCTCTTCCTGGAGGAGAGGAAGTTCAACTTGAAAAAGGCTCAAAGGACTCTGGGACAAAAGCTGCGCCTCTACCTGCTGAGGTTCATCCTCAACCTGATTGTTGTCTTTCTGCTCGGTGGAGCTTTTACCCTCATCTACTACTCCACAAACGTATCCCTCAAAGAGGTAAGGATTTCATCCTGAAGTTTTGTATTTCTGCAGCAAATACATGAATAAATATTGTTTGATAAAAATTGCTAATGTCTGTTTTTCGT
The DNA here is from genome assembly GCF_904066995.2 of Poecilia reticulata. Taxonomy (NCBI): domain Eukaryota; kingdom Metazoa; phylum Chordata; class Actinopteri; order Cyprinodontiformes; family Poeciliidae; genus Poecilia; species Poecilia reticulata. Next base: position 12,433,784 of record NC_088830.1, read on the forward strand.
AGTCGAACCAAGTTTGGATTCTCAGCCTGATCCTTCAGTATCTTTCTCCCATCACCATCACCTCTGTGGACCTAGTCCTCCCTCAGATATTCCGCAAGATCTCATCTTTCGAGGACTACTCGCTAACCGTTCAAGTGAATGCAACGCTTGTGAGGTGAGAGGCAGACAGATGCAAACACCTGGAAACAGTTACACACCCGCACACACGCATGCACACACACACACACGCACACACACACACGTGGCCACGAGGGTTCACCGTGTCTTTTTATTCAGGAGTATCTTCTTGAAGCTGGCTTCCCTGGGGATCTACTTATTTTTCCTCTTCAAAACAACAACATCTGTAGAAAATGTAAGTGAAAGTGAAAGAAGTAGGTTAATATTTTACCTTCATAAAACCAACCTGATCTGAGTTACTCTGTTAAAACTTGGCAATGATTTAAAGTTGTAGAATTTATTAGCATAGATAATGAGCGCGGACTCCGGTTTGACTTCGGTTTCGCTTGAACTATGGGAACTTTTTTTTTCAAAAAAAAAATTCTCCTTTTGACTTGATTTCTTTTCCTTTTTTTTTTGTTGTGTGTGTTTTCTGTGCAGCGTCTGTGCAGGGAAAACCAGATTGGCATTCAGATGTACAAACTGTGCATCTTCAACTTCCTCACCACTTTCTGCAACACTTTTTTGGTGAACTACCCCAGGAAGTGGGTTTGCTTGAGATCACTCAGTTTCTTTCATAGTCATTGTGATGATTTCTACAGAAAGCCCACGCATGCTCAATGTTTTTTTTTTTTTTAAACCAAGCTGATGAACGGGCTTGTGTTCCTTTCTGCTTGGCAGGCTTTTGCAGGAGAAGCGCCCGACATGCTTACTGGTCCGGCTGTGCGGGAGGCAGCGGTTCCTGATCCCGTTCAAAGTTCTGGATCTGGTCTACATCCAAACTGTGTTGTGGGTTGGGGTGTACTACTGCCCCCTGCTGCCTATGATCGGAGTGGTCAGCCTGCTGGTGATATTCTACATCCAGAAGGTAGCAGACCGAAACAAGAGATTTGCATGATCAAATTAATTGATCAGGCATAACATTATGACCAGGGTGAGGACCCTGATTGATTTGCAGCTATGCAGCCCAGCATTCAACAAACTCGGGTGCATTTTCTATCTCATAAAGAGCACAAACCTCTTTACTATTTTTTTTAATCCGCAGGCGTTGTTGCTGCTCCAACACATCCCACCCACTAGCAGGGTTCTGTCACGAGTAGATAATCACTTAAGAGTTTTTCACTTCACCTGCTGGTGGTCGTAATGTTATGCATGACTAATGCATCCCACTTGTGTTGTTAATTTTCCTAATGTAACTTTTTAAAAATCTTAACTAATGAAACCAGAAGACTGGACGGCAGGCAAACATGTATATTTTTAATTTAAGATGTTTTTACCGCCTCCTAAGCAGACCGTTTGTTATAAAGCTAGCAACCGGCTAGCTTAAATTACAGCGTGTCTGGTAAAAATAAACTCCTTTAGTTTTATAAATATGATATTCGGAGCTACTAAGACAGGAGTCCTTGTGTTCACAGCTGCTGCCATTCTTGTTTCTTAGACGATGTCCTCCATTTGGATACCAGTCTGAAAAATATTCATCCTAATAAGGGAGATAAATATTACCTCAGGCTCTTTCCTAAACATTTGGCGGCACACACACAAAAAAAAATCTAAATTGTACTTTTTGTAATTGATTGCAACTGTTTGATCGGTGAAGTGGGAATAAAACTCAAATCTCCGCGTGTTTCTTCAGTTTGGTGTCCTGAGGTGCTGTGAGGCGGAGCAGCGGATGTTCCGAGCCTCCAACTCGTCGGTTCTATTCCACTTCATGCTGCTGCTGGGCCTCGTCATGGCTGCAGCCGCGCCGATCGTTGACTTCCACCTGGCCGAGGGAACTAAGACGTACACATTGTTCCATTACTCTCTCTCAGTATTTACAATATGACACTACATGTCTCAGTAACAGCTTTCTATCTAAAATTGTTCAAATTCTCTCTGTGTGTGTTGTTTTTTTATTAACCTTTTTGGATACATATTTTTCTCTCTGTTTCCTACTTCAGGATCTCCTGTGGTCCGCTTAAAAATGAAACTGTGCTCACTGTGACAGAAACCTGCGTGAAAAGTCTTCCCGACTCAGTCCAGAATGTTCTCAAGTACTTGTCCTCACAAGCCTTTGCCCTGCCTCTCCTGCTGGGTGAGATGTAAGTTACATTGGGCGTCATCTTTTATCACAATGAGGAATACAGCTTTACCTGTTTGAACAACAAGTTACTGCCAACAGGTGGCATCAGAACATCCTGAACATCGCTCTTCATGTTTTATCATGTTACAAACTTTATGAAGCAATTCAGTGGAAGCGACTTCAGAAGTACTGATTCAAAATGGCTGAATAGCTAAAACAGCTTCCAGATTTTTATTTGTACGACAGTTTCGAAAACTGTGCTTCCCCTTTTTTCTGCTTTATGTGTGATGATCCACATGAAATCCCAATAAAATCCATTGAAGTCTATTTGGAAGAGGTATGAATACTTTTGCAAGCTACCAACTGTGTTGTGTGGTTGTTGTCCGTCAACTCTGCGTTGATCTGATTGGATCCACTGGAGATCAGATGTGATGTGAAATGAAAATGCAACGTTTTGTGTCCTCAGCATCATCCTGACGTCGTACGTGTCACGAGGACGCGCCAACCGGAAGGCAATCGAAAGGCTTAAAGACATGCTGATTATGGTAAGCTTCCAAATCATTTTTAACTCTGATAATTGTATGATTCTTATAGCATCTTATAGTTTCTACCCAGTCTTAAAAAGTGGGTAACGTTGAACAAGATTCCATTTTAATCCTGTTCAATGTCAGGATTAGCATTACGCAAAGAAAACTGAGTAATTGTGAGGAACATTCGGCTCATTTTTATGAAAGAAGGAAACATTCGTTTACTTTGGCTCTTCATCATCTTAGCCTTTTTTCTGCGTTTTATGAGCTTCGGTCCTATTTGTGTTAATGCTACGTCTTGCTGTTGTCCTCCCACAGTGCAGCTCAGATAAACGCTTCCTGGTGAAGCAGCATGCCACCTTGCTGAGAGGTCCTAAGAACCCAAACAGAGTCCGTCCTGCTGCGGCTGAACAGAAGCGGCCCCTCCACGGCGCTCCCTGACACTCCCAGTTTACTCTCATCTGGAAATGATGGAAAACAAGAATGTTGAATTATTCACAAAGGAGCAGAGTGACCTATTGAAACTTGTGACCCAATTCTGTAAAAAGACATTTTCAGATTATTCTTGCAAGCCTTTTATATGCCTGTGTTAAAGCTACTAACAGTGCACAGACTGCTGGAAGCCTTTTATCAGTGTTGACATTGATGACGTGCACATTAACCTCGCTATATGGAAAATAGAGCTTGGTAGTATTCCTAAATGTTAATTTAATATTATTCAAGAGGCTGTAAATGTTTCTATTTGTGTGTCTATTAAACTTTTTTGCACTAATTGCATGTTTTCCAGGCTCTTTGTATGACGTCATAGAAAAACGTCCCCTCTGTTACGTTATCTACATACAACATATGTGTCCCAGCACCATGCCTTACACATGCACATGCAATGAGACATACATGCAGAAAGGACCATGCCAAAGACACATTCATAGTCTTGTTATGAAGAACCAACTCGCTTTATGTTTACTGCCAATTCTGGGTGAGTAATTTGGGAGTTATTAAGATCTGAATGGTTTATTTCCTGGGCTAATATTCCTCCTGTCTCGTGTTGTTGATTGTGTTTTTTTGTTGTTTTGTTGTTGTTTTTTTTAGCTCTTGCAAGTTTGTCCATCACGATAGGTAAGTGTGATTGTTCAGATATGGAGCAGTGTTTACTGTCAACCAATGAAAACTCTTCAGACACTTTGGTGCACTTTATAAACGGTGTGGCAAAAAAAAAAAAGATCTCAGGAGGACACATTTTAATGTTTCTATGGTGAACTGGAAAAATTGGTAAAAATGGTGTTTTAAAGGGATTTATGAGAAAATTCATTCAAAATGTAAAATTTGGATTACAGGCTTTCTGACTTGTTGAGTTCACTTTGGCTTGCTGTTTATCAACAAAAAACAAAATCTAATTATAGGTGTGAGACAGAAAACGGGGTGAGTAACCGGCAGCAACGTTTAACAGTGTATGTAGCAAGGATGACAAAATCCAACCAACTCACCTGCTACAATTTGGTTTAATGGAAGCTTCAATGCCTTCAGTGCTTAATCTGTGCTATGAAGGATTAAGGTTTAGTTGCCATTCCAGTACTAGCATATAATAAAGTGGCAGGTGAGCTTAAATCCATAAAGGGATCAAATAAAAACAAGAAGGGAAATTGTTGTACTTTCATATGGAAGAAACAATCACTGCACAGAGAGATGAGAACCGACTTTAAAATACGAAACCAAATTCAAGACGCATGAAAGATCAAAGGTCTAATACACAAATTCAAGATTAAATCCTAAAACATTAAAACTTTAATTCCATGACACCTGTAATCAACTCTCTCAGATTGTCAGCAGCAGTTTTCTGCATATTTTGATACGTGATCATAAATCCATGCTTTCTTTGGGGGGAGGTAGCCATTACTAACCCAAGAAAATGTGACTTCAATAACAATTGTCCTTCTTTTACTGTAGTGAGTCTGCCAATTTCAACTTGACTTTTCCACTAGTTTGTCATAAAGATTTTTGAGGATATATATATATATACACGTTAGCTGTGCTCCATTTTTTACGATAAGTTTGGTTTGGATCTCCAGGTGAGCCAGGTTTTCTCCGTCCGGTGCTGTCCGGCCCTGACAAAGCCTACCTCAACACCAGGGCGGTCTTCCGCTGTTTTGCCCCCGGCTTGTCCACTCAGGTCGCCTACAGGCTGATAAAGGATCGTGTCCCGCTCACCACAGAAGTCAGCCAAAAAGGGAACCAACCTGTGGCGTTTCCCCTGAAAGTCAAAGCAGCTTCAGGCGGCTCGTATCGGTGCAGGGCGTTCGCTGGAAGAAAAACGGGATTCAGCAACGGGATCAAACTGACGGTAGTCAGTAAGTATTGGACTTGTCTGGGTTCCCAAGCTTTAAACTCAGTCTAATGCTCTTTACCGTATTTATTTCTAGCTCCGCCATCAAACACAAGAGTGACCTCTGAGCCCTCTCCGCCGGTTGCCTACGAGGGGTCACGAATCGTCCTGAGCTGCGACGCCGAGCGAGGTTCCGACCTTAAGTACACCTGGCACCTTAACAGGAAGGAAGTGACCTTATCGACCGCTGGATTCGTTATCTATGAGAACAAACTTGTGATGGAGGAGGTGACTCTGGACCAGGAGGGAAGCTACAGCTGCGTTGCTTGGTCTGTGGTGCAAGACATCAGCAGGTATTCAACCAGCGCAGAGGTCAAGGTGACAGTCAAAGGTAAATGTCAACAAAACGATATTTCATGCATGTTGCATGTCTTCATATGAGGGGTTTTGTCATGACGTGTGGTGGTGAAGTCGAACCTAAATGCAGATGTGGCCGAGGCGGAGACTTGGTTTCGTATTTAATGAAAATTTACAACAAAAACTTACAAAAAACAACACAGGGAGCCAGAGCAGAACAAAAAACACAGGGACTAGGCACAAAGCTGCCAGGATGTAAAGATAAGATCAGATATTCCTTTACTAATCCCGCAGTGGGGAAATTTACATTGTTACAGCAGTATAAAGGACAGAGCAGAACCAATATAAAATCTATATATACAAAAGAAAAGTACAAGTGAATATAGAAATACTGAAACAGTATTGTTTGAAATATAAATAAAGGGATAGTAACTGGAGGAACCAGCAAGGAATGACTGAGAATGAGTGGTAAAATTACTGGGGAGCCTGATTACTAAACAAGGAACAAATGGCTGATTAGAAACAGTTTGCAGGTGTGAGGAGAGAGAGAACGCTAACAGGTGAGCTCGTAAAAAAAAACTAGACACAAGGAATAAATAAACAGAATTAAACTGTTTATTTATTCAAGGAGTAAAGTAAAAGAGAAACAAGGCTGATCTAATGAAAGTATGAGGCAAACAAAGAACAGTAATCAAAACTATAAACAAATAATCAAACCCCAAAACAACCCACGACCTGACAGGTTTCGACTCTGTTTTTAACTTCATCCCTGGGTGTTGGGTGGATTTGTTGTGTGAAATTGTTGGTTTGTTTGAGTTTCTTCTAAAATACATTCTCTCTCTCTCTCTCTCTCTCTCTCTGTCTCTGTCTCTCTACATTTCTTTCTCCTCCTGTTCCACAGTCAAGATCTCAAAACCGGAAATTTCCATCTCCGTTTTCAAAGACGGGCAGAATTACCATGGAAACGTAACCTGCCGGTCCTCAAGAGGAAGTCCACCTGTGAGCTTTTCTCTGCTACTGGACGGCAGGGAGGTGAGGTCCGCCACAGCTGCAGAGTCCCTCGCCGTGTGGTTCGATGTTCCCGTCGTGATCGGGCTGAACATGGGAGAGGCCCGGTGCCGAGGGAGAACGGAGGTGCAGGACCTGAGGAGTGAGGCCCTCGCTCTGGAAGTAGGTGAGACGTGTGTTCAGGATCAGTTCTGTGATCCACACTCCTGGTTCCCTCGTTTATGGGGAGCCACTTCTTAATTCCTCATCATTAATCTTTCTCTGTGACAGGCTGTTATATTTAGAGACAAAAAATGTGAGTGATGATTTGTTACACATTTATAAATGTCAGAGATCCAGGCTAAATATTTAGCAAGTTAAATATTTAGTTACCAAGCTAAATACTTAGTTTGGAGCTACATATTCACTTAGCAAAATATTTATTTTGCAGCTAAATGTTTTGCAAACTAAATATGTGGTTTACCAACTAAGTGTTCACGTCTGAGCTGGTAGATATTTTCAAACTAAATATTCTCTAAACTGGATATTTAATTTGAAAGTTAAATATTTAGTTTGCGTACTAAATATTTAACCTGTGAATTGAATGTTTAGTTTGAAACTCTGCCATTCATAAAATTGTGTGGAACAAGTTGAAAATGTGACTTTGAAAAATGAACACCCATATTTTTTCTCTATGACGAGCTAAATAAACCAAAATATTGCGGCTCATTTTTATTATTATTTTACCCTACATACCCGTTGAGCTCATGGCCTTCCTGTTGTCTTCTTCCTGTGTCTCCAGTCCCGGTCGGGCCGGACGTGAGAGTGGAAGTGGACTATCTGTACAGCACCGAGGCTACGCTGACCGCTGCCAGGCTGAGCTGTCGCCTCAGCAGCGGGACGTTCCCACTCTTCTCCTGGCTGCTCAACGACTCCGTTCTTCTGCCCGAGGAGATTCGGCCTCAGGCTGTCCTGTCCCGCCAAAAGCAAGTCCTCTTCCTCACTCAGCTCAACGCAGAGGATTCTGGGTATTACCGCTGCAGGGCCAGAGACAGCTACGAGGACTCTGGGCCCTGGGCCGAAAGCGCCGCTGTACTTGTCCAAATCACCGGTGAGAAAAGATATTTATCATAAATGAAAAGTTGGAGGTGCACTCTCACGTTTTCAATCATTATCATAGTCTGGACGGTTTTAGGCACCGGATGTCCAGGACACAAATATTTTAAACAGTCAGGACAAAGGAAGCAAATAGATGTGTAACATCTCTGATTTATGCCAAATTAATATTATACACTGTGGCTTTCCGTTCAAAGCAGAAGTAAAATAAGTACTACTTGGGTTAATATGCCATTTTGTAACTTTATTAAACAATAATATCCTTGTTTTATTATTTCAAATGAGAAATTCTGGATTTTTTTTAACTTGGTGAAAACAGAAATCAGCCGTTTAGCTGTTCCAGTCACTGAATCCCAATCTAAGAGGTTTAAGGTCTTTTCACTATAAATATTTTAAACATGAATTTGAGCTAAACAAACTTGCATGGTGGTGGCAGTGTCATGGTGTGGGCAATCTTTTCTTTGTCAGAGAATCTAGTTTGAGTTAATGGGGAGATTATTCCAGATAACCTGGAATAAAAGCTCTGAGTCTGCGGTGAAGGAAACAGAACCAGAGCTACATTTTGATCAAAGCATATCGATGCGTTAGAATGGCCTAGTCAAAGTCCAGAGCATTTGTGGGACTAATATGCACTTGAAAACCGATGTGTTACAGATTTTCTCCATCCGATCTGATTGACTTTGGGATATTACGCAGAGAGGAATGGACCAAAATGTCATTTTTTTTAGACCTGAGACGGGGATGCCGGATACAAATGCACACCACAGTTTTCACATTTTTACTTCAAAAACACAATAAAAAACCATGCATATTTTTTCCCCCCCTCTAGTTCACATTCATGCATCGTTTTGTTGTTTTCTACCAGCTGCAGCATTGAGCGATTTTAATCCTGGTCATTTTTTTTCTGCTTGTTTTCCCATCAACCAGAGGAAATCCTCAACTCGATGGCTCAGGCATCATTCTGCACTGAAACTTCACAAAGTAAAAAATAATATACCACACTAGTGATGTACTCTAGTAAAGCCACGATGTGTTACATTAACGGCTTTGTATCTTCTGATCCGCAGAGTTTTTCACTGAAGTTATCACCTTGGTGTTCTGCTGCTTCTTCCTGCTGATGCTGGCGGTGGCCTCAGCCTGTCTGTTCAAGATGCTTGACCACTCCCCAGGTCTGTGCAGCAAAGCTTGCGTGTAGTCTGTCCCACTGAAATGCGGTACTCATTTGTTGCTCTCTGCATGTGTCTTATTTGCAGCTCCTATCAATGTTTCTGCAGCTAAGTAAGTTCTGCCACTTAATTTAAAGCCATTTTATCGTTTCTTTGATTTAAATCGCCTTGTCGATGTGCATGAAATGCCATATTTTCTGTGATTCCAGCACAATACCGTCCCATCTCTCTGAGCCGGAGTCTCAAACAGACACTTTGTCCCGTCGTGTCCAGAACCAGGTAAACCCAGACAACGCCAGAGTTAATCAAATTTTCTGACGTGTTAATAGAATACTTTACTTCAAAACCCCATGTTTTTATTTTTTACTTAAAGCTGCAGTAACAGTTGTATTTGCTCTGCAGCACTTTTATAAAATGATACAGAAGTAATCGATAGAGGGTGCACTTACTCTGTGTACTTAAGTTTATTGTAATGTTTCCAGGCTGGACCCAGTTGTTGCTCTCTGGAAAGAAATGTTAACTGTTAAAATTAGTGGAGGTCCTTTATTGATACAGTTGATTAAGCAAAATTATTATTTGTATGTGTTTTAATGTTAATTCAATTGTCTGCCAGGTCTCCCTCATAAAACAGATGATAATCATAAAGAACTTGCTGGTTAAATAAAGAATAACAAAGAAAAGTTTTTAGAAATACAGTAGTGCACTGGAAAAAATGCCTCCCTGTTATTTAGGTTACACACAGCTACAGCATTGTTTACGGGCATAAACAATATAAATAAATACATAACATAACATAAAATATGATTGCTCTCTGCAGCAGATGTTAGTGAACACGTCAGCCATCTCTAACAAGCTGGTGTCAGCTTTTAACCGCTCGTCATCTTGAGGTTTATGTCAGACAAGAAGCTCTTTAAGCTTCTTCACTCAGGCTGGTCTTTATTTAGTCTTTCAGCCCTAGATGCTTAAAATATGCTTCTACGTCTTAGAAAATATGATTTTGGCTAAAGTTTAAGCTTTCAGCTGCGTCCGTTTGTCATATCTCAGAGTTTAATCAATGGATGCGCATCGCTCAGTTTCTAGAGCAGAAAAACAACCACAGTGTGTCAGCCGCCATGTGATGACACATGATCTCTGAGAGCAACAGCTGCAGGAGTTACACGCAGAGCTGGTGATAGCGTTTGGTGGTTTCCACAGACCCGACTGAATTTGCTGAGTAAAGCCTGTTTTATCTGGTCGCCGTCACAATGTGGGCGGTGTTTAGGCAAAGCGAGGCGATCCGTCACCTGCTGGCGTCACTGGAGCTGCGACCGCCAGCAGGAACAACAGCAGCAGCAGCAGCGAGAACAATTCAGTCAGCTTTTTATTAGTTTTTTTTCATGCATTTTATCTTTACTTTTTTTTTTTTTTTTTTAGTTATTTTTTAAATAGTTTTAGTTAGATTTGAATGGATTCTAAAAAATAACTACTACTAATAACAGAGTTTCATATCGAATTATATTTTTTGAATAATTCACATTTACTAATGTTTTTTTCACTTTGACAATTAAAATTGTTTAAATAGATCACATTCATAATTAATTATATATAATTTCAATATTCTCATATTATTGTCAATATATTTTCTTTGTAATGTTAGGATTTGTGTTTTTGTTCTGAATGCCTTTTTTTTTTGCCAATTTGATACATTTTAGTTTTTTTAGTTGTTTTTTTTTTTGCCACGTCCTAAAGTTGTTCCACCTGAATAATTAGATTTTTGTCACATGTCACTCAAGTAATTTATTTATTTGTCATAATTTTAGTTTAGATCTTATTTTACTTGTCACCTCTAAAATTAGATTTTTTTTTTAGTATTGTACACTTTTAATTTTTAATGACACAAATAGACACAATTTTCAAATACATTTCTAAAGGTCTTTAATTTTATAAAACACTTGAAAGAAAAAGAATATACTGTACATGTAAAATATATTTTAACCTGACTTAATGTGATTGGACTATTTTTATTTTATTTTTGTTGATATTTTAGCTTCCACTTTGGATCCCATGCAGACTATAAACTTTGCAATATGAAAAAACATATAACTTACAAACAAAAAAGACATACTAATTCTGTCTTTGTTTCTGTTTCAGACGGCTGAAATCACAGTATGAAAACATCCAAGAAGATCCTGATTCATGCTAATTATTATTTATTTGTGAAGTAACCAACTTTCTGCTTTCAATAATCTGATATGTTTTATAAAATATTCTAAGAGTGGGCTCTCCCTGTATAAAGAGTGATCAAATGTGTTGAACTTCTACTGTACTTTGTAATTTTGCAAATAAATTCTAAAGATGTAAAAGTGTGTTTTCATGAGTTAAATGAAAGAAAACAATGTTTTCTTCCTTCTCGGTGAGTCTAAGTTTGACTCGGTGAACTGCAGCAGGACGGTTTTATTTCTCCCAGCTGAAGTGACGCTGAAGCTCGGGAGGCGTTGGCCTGCAGCTCTATCAGTCGCCTGCACATTTCTCTGCCTGTAAAGTGATCAGACGCACGGCTTCATCCACCCAGTTACAACTGCCACTTATTCCCTCCAATTTTACTCCATTCAAAGCCTCCTGCTGCGTAAAACAACTTCAGCATGTTTGCTTCTGTGTTTTTGGTCATCCTGGGTAAGCAGGCCAGCAGAAACTCAATCGAGTGTCGAGGATTTTGAAATAATTTAACATTTCATCTGATTTCGTCTCCATTCCTACAGGGCTGTGCTGCTGCACTAAAGAGAGCAGTAAGTACATTTTCATGATCATTTGTGTGCCGTCGGGCGAGGAACGCTGGTGGCTCTTTGGGATTTCTTTCTTCTTTTTCCCCCAACAGATCAGTTCCAACTGGACCAGCCGCGACTCCACGGCCCCTCGCAGGCTTTGGTACTAGATGTCATTGTCTTTGAGTGTGAAATTCCCAGTTCAGAAAATAATGAAACGATTCTTCTGACATTATACAGGTAAGTAAGAGTCAGGGTACAGTAGGAGTTAAATGCATTTGGAGAAATAGAGCGACGAGAGACGTGTTGAAATTCCTGTCTTCAGGAAGGATGACCGTAAACAAATGTTTGGAGAATACACCCTCTCAGCCGGTGAGGAGACGGGAACCTTTCCCAAGGTTATCAAAGCTGAGCACGAGGGCGACTTCGAGTGTGTGGCCAGCGCACAAAACAACACCGAGATAAACGAGACTGTCAGCGAAGTGCACTTCTTAAGGGTTATTGGTAAGTAACCTCCCGTTGAGGAGGAGGAATTATGCATTGAAAACTGTTTCCTTAAATATAAGGTAAAAATAAAACTATCATTTTACACTCAGCAACAGTTCAACTCTGGTTAATTTCACTCATCAATGGCATGAATGTCTTATTTACACACACTTTGTCAAATTCAACAGAACAGAATAGAGTTGAAGTTCCTTTTATTGTTCCTCGGTGGGGAAATTCACCTTTTTTATCTTCAGGAAGTCGTTTTAGGAGACCTCACGAATACATAGTCATATCTTAACACAAGCATTCAATGAATCAAAAATACACAGTCGTGTAAACTAAATGCATCCTTATTAAGATCATATGCAAGTTGTTGATTAGTTATTGAAGTCCACATTATTTAGGTTTTTTAAAGTAGGCCTGCACTACTACAGTATCGCGTGGTTTCATGGGGAACAGGTTGAATATCACTGAAATAATCTTGTTATGATCTGCTAAATGAGTGCAGAGAAGACAAATTAAAAAACCCAATTCCAATACAGAAGCTCGAAAGATAAAATCTTTGCATAATCTCTTATCTGACAGCTGTGGTAGTGACGTTTGTGTGGTTTGTTTTTTCCGTTTGTTTCGCAGTGCCAGTCGTCGGCGCTGCGATTGTTTTTACGGGTCCGACAGAGATCTATGAGCAAACCAAGCTGGAGCTGCAATGCAAAGTTCAATCTGGAAATCATGTTTCCTACAACTGGTTTCTCAATGGGCGCCTCGTCTCTCCGTCTCCTCGCCGCTGGATTGGAGACAACCGGTTAATAGTCACCAGGTCAGTGATGGCAGAAAGCATGGCTTACAAGAAATCCTTTAAGACTGGAGCGATAAATTATTGGAGCTTTTTAAACTAACTGCTAAATGTGGGCAAACCCCCGTTTGTGCCTCCATCCAATTCTCCACATGTCAATTGTCTTTTGAAACTTGCAGCAGTGCTGAATGCTACTTATTGATTTAAAACTTTAGAACAGTTTTTATGTAATTCTTTAGGTTTGCTGAAGAAAATCGTCAAGTAATGAGATGAGGTCTTTGTGAGGAAATAATTGTTTTTCTGGTTAATTTTCTGCCTGCTGTGTTTGTGGCTGCAGCCTGGTGTGAGAATAAGTGTGAACTGCTTGCATTAGCTGCATTTCACAAGTCTGCACTTATTTAGTGAAATCTGCTCCGTAAATAAGAAATTATGACTGAATGATGAAAAATAGCACAAAAATAAACAGAGAAAATTGATGTTCTTTGTGAATTACCCCTTATTTTCCCTCCTGGTCACTTTAAAGATCTTACATGTCAACATCTGCGCTGTTACTAAAACAAGGCTGAAGTTTAGCTGATGTAGTTGGACACGATCAGCGCTGCAGCTTTTTCTGCCATCGCTGCCGATGTGCAAATATAAAACACGATGCCGTCTGTTTTGGTGATGATCTGTTTCGGTTGTAAGAGTAAAGTGTTTCAGAAGTCTTTGTGTGCATGGTTAGAGTCAGCATGATCTGCGTCTCTCCTAGAGCATCCTCTAAAGATGGCGGCTCCTACATGTGTCAGGCCAAAAACGTCTTCAACGAAACGAGATGGTTCACCGCCAACAGCTCAGACCTTGTTATCACCGTCAAAGGTTGGAAGTTTACACCGTGACTTGCAAACGTAGCTAAGCCAGATTTTGTCATGTTGCAGCCACAAACGTTGATGTACTTTATTGGGGAGATTTTTTTTTTTAACAGCTCAGTCCAACCTGTTTCTGTCAGAAGTCGTTAGTAAAGTGAGTAACCTAATCTCAAATCCAGCCGTTCTGTGAAAGAAATTTCTGATTTGAGTACAATTCCAATCAAATGCTTTTTAAAATGTGTAATGTGACAAAATGTGGAACAGCTTTAAAGGGGTTTAATACTCTTGTGAGGCGCCACAATTCAGCCCAGCAGAACCATCGTCGTCCTCGTTCGTGTTTCCTCAGATCTGGTGTCGACCCCTGACATCTCATTCACCGTGGTGAAGGGGGGTGATGGCTCCTATTCGGCCAGCATCACCTGCCAGGCTGAGAGAGGCGATCCTCCTATAAGCTTCTCGCTCTACATGGGCGAGAAGCTGATGCTCACGGAGAGCGTTACAGACAGACACGCCACATTCACTCTCCCAGTGGTCATGGACCAGCACTCTGGATGGCTGCAATGTCGGGCCAGTAACGGGAACCAGACTGAATACAGTCGGTGGCTGCCTTTTGAAGTTGGTAGGTAATAAAACTCTGCTGTGTTTTTCTTTCTCTGTAGATCTGCAGTAAGTATTTACCAAAATAAGTGCTACATGCCAAAAAATAAATACTTTTTTCATGAAAATCTCAAACTCTTTGCTGAGTTCCTGCTGCAGTTAGCTGTGCTGCAGTACAAATGCTATCAACATTAGGAGTTTATGGTGTTACTTCATTGTGTTTGCATTCATTGGGAAGCGTTTCCTTCAACTACAATGGACGAAAGCCAATCTGTTACGATTCGATCTTTGGTTTTTCTGTTTCAAAACAAAAATAAAATAAAATAACCTTGTTGTTTTATTTCTTTTGTGTTTTTAAACTTAAATAAATGTATGCAAGATCAAAATGACTAAAAAACAGTTTGATTAAATCAAATATATGCTTGCTGTTGTTTTTTTATGTGATACTGGAAATGGCGGAAGGCGCCAAAGAAGAAGAGCTTACAGGAGATTATTGCACTTCGTATTATTATTTACTTTTACGTTGAATGTTAAATACATTTTGTTCAGAGTTCATGAGCTCAATGAGATGCATCGACTGTAATAAGACAAGGATTTCTGCTGGGTAGGTGGTTCGGTTTAAGTTAAACCAGAACTTCACATACAGTTTAACTCAAACTGAGACAGTAAAAGTGGGCAGAGCAGCAAAAGGTCAAAAAAGGTCAACGGCTTACAATCCCTCTGACTTTGTGTCTCTTTTAACCTTTCTCTAGTGTCAGTCGCCGGCCCAGTGACGGTCCAGTCTGAATACGACATGGGAGATAACTATGCCGTCATTGGCCTGAGGCTCTTCTGCAAGGCGGCAAAGGGAACTCACCCTCGTTTCCAGTGGTACCTCAACCAAACGTCTCTACGTGAGCAGGGAAGCTTCTTCTACGTGGTGGATCTGCCGCCGGAGCAGTCAGTCCTGCTGCTGGCCGTGGGGAGGCGGAGCGCCGGAAAGTACCGCTGCGAAGTGTGGGACAGCTTCGACAACAGCACGGTCATAAGCAGCAAAGCGCTTTACGTGGACAAAGAAGGTAGACGCTGAATGCTGCTTGAACAACGTCTCCTCGAGACAAATCACTGACCGACTTTCCGTTTTTCTCCCTAGTGCTGAATCGCCTTCCCACCTTAGTGGTGGCTGTGGTCTTCAGCTGTTTCGCGCTCCTGATTTTCCTGGTGTTGTTTTGTTGTCTGTCAGGAGTCATCTTCAGTAAGTTCGCCTGATCTCATATCTTTGTACGTCTTCCTTTGCTGTGAAGGGGAGATGATGAACGTTTGTCCGTTCTTCTTTTAGGGTGGAAACAATCTCAACAGAAGTCAGAGTGAGTGTTTTTTTATTTATTTATTGGAAAACAGTAATCTAAGATGGGGTTTATTTTTCTTTCTTTGGAGGAAAAGATAACGAATGACATCATAGATTCAAAGTAAAAATTTAAACGTCTTCATTCCAGTTTTCCATTAGCGTCACAGCTGCTTTTAAAGGAATAAGTCAGGATTTGTGAAGCGAGGTTCTGTTAAAACATCATAAACCGTAGATTTGTCTCTTACCGTCTTCATGTGGGTCAAATCCAGCTCCCACAAAATTCATTCAGAACCTCCCTCGTTAGTTTTGACCGTAATTCAGTAGGAGAATAAAGTGATGGAGATTTGAGATTACTAATTGCCAGAATATTTTTTGTTATGAACCTAAAGATGAAATCAGAAGAAGGCGACTGAACCTAGTAAGAGTGTTGTTACTTATTAGCCACAGTGTAACAAGTCCTGTACTGACATGGGGTAAAAAGGCCATTTAATGAGGAAGATGTCATTAGTCCACAAGCAGGATAAAAAAAAACTAGGTTACAGTTGCAAAAGGGCTCAGGAATAAATCTTTTGATTTTTGTAAACATGTCTTGTGATCTAGTGAAATAGAAACTAATCTAAAATTTTCTGGCATTTCGCAAACAGACGTAGTTTCGCAATCTTGACTTACCTAAAGCAGCAAAGTGTTTAACCCTTTCATGCATAATGGTCACTACAGTGGACAACTTTCTAAAAGCCATTTTCTTGTACTTCTTGTGGATTTTTATGTTATAAATGCACACAGACCACTGAAGTGGACACTAATGCATCATAAAATACACCATCAACTACTGACCATCACCTGCAATTGGAAGAAATTATTTTTGTTAAATCCAATATGGCCGACAGACAAAAAAAACACATCGACCGACCCGGACCCTCCTACTGTAGACGGTAAAAAACACATTGTGACATCAGATAACCCCTAAAGAACAACACTACTGATGTATTTTTCCAAATAACAACTTTGTATTTGGAGAAAATTACAATTGATCACCTGAAAAAAAAAAAACAATTACAAACTTTTTCTTCCTACCTTTTTTTATGCCTTAAAAAAATCAAAAAATTGGAAAAAATCCTGACACAAATGATCATAATTCATGCATGAAAGCGTTAGTCTGATTTCATGTCAGATTTAAAAAACCAGCGTATGTAAATATCCAGTTCCAGCTGCATCTTCGTTGAAAGACAAAGCAACGCTATGGCGTATTCTTTGTTGCTTCTTCTGGGAGAAGCCATTTTACCACAATCCCACACCTCCCACTTGAGTTCCAGCCGATAATAAATACCCTGCACATCTTCATCACGGTGTAAATTTGTTTGGTTGTATTGTCCCAAACGATTACACAGATCATAAGAGTCAGGAGCTGAAACTTGCATAAAATGTTTCTGAAAGGCTAACAAGCTAAATGTGTTTAAACTCACTGTTAGGTCGAGTTTTGCAATGGAAGAAAGACCTGTTGTATATGAGATCGAGACGGTAAGTCCTCCTCCAAACCCAAAGGTTTCCACCACGTCGCACCACCAGCCTGAATGCCTGACATAAATCTTCTCCTGTAGGACTGGACAGAGTACAACGAGGACCCTGACGTGGCGAAAGCACCAAGAGAGGACGAACTTTATCAGGTGACGCCATCGTTCGGTTCAATATTCAGCCATTATTAACAAATATTTAAACTACTCTCCTCATGTCCTGGTCAGGAATCTGAAGCCTCTGAGGACGAATGGCCTCAGATCGAGCAGGAAAGACGGACGCTGGAGAATGAGGCTGATGAAGACTCAAACCGAACACTAGAACTTTAAAATAAATGCATTTGGAGTTGATAATCTATACCCTGGTGCCATTTTACTGTAGATATTTGCAGTAATAGTTTTAGCGAAAATGATGTTAGAGGTGTTTTTATAAAATAAGCAGTGATTTTTTGTCAAATATCTTGAACTCTTTCTTACAATTTGCAACATAACATCAGGTTACTTTCTTGGGATATTACACAAGTCTACATTAAAAAAAAACATATTCAGCATTTGTGACTGTGCCTTGCTGTTGAAATTCCCTGAAACCTGTCAATGGATGGCCAGGAATTAGACTGTACCTAAAGCATTGAGTATCCATTGCTAAAGTGCAGAGGAGGGAACCGAAAGAGTTTGTATTTCTGCTGAGTTTGCACTTGGTTTGGTCATAACTTTCTGAGCGTCCTGAATGTGCGCCACCAACCAGTGTTGTGCAACTAACAAGAAGAAGAAGTTAAACATGTTGAAGCTGAATCATGCTCATAGTTCATCATCTGAAGGCTGTTAACCAGTTTCATAGCTGGTTTCTGTATTTGAACTGCCCTGTTGTTGGAATACGCTACAGAAATAAACTCGACTCGACACAAACTACATTTCGTTAATTCATCACTTTTAAAAATAATGATAAAACATCTCAATTACCCTGTGAATAGTATATTATTTGTAAACTGGTCTTATTTAATTGATGCACTTGTGTTTAGCTCTCTTGCTTTTTCACATTGGCTAAACATAATAAAAGCTGCAATCATTTTCCCGCATTAATCAAAAAGATGAAATTGAATTCAGAAAGCAGAAAGCAGCTGCAATCTTAGTTTTGTTAAACTGATCAATCGTGCAAAAATAAAAACCAGATCTTCTTATGCACCACTCCCTGCCTGCTGCAGGCTGCATGCAGTGTCAGCTGAAATGTGGCGATGGAATAATTTGGTACAATCAGAGATGATTCTTGGGACAAGAGCCTTGAGTTCATAATATTTTGAGGTTAAGAAATGAAAAAAATTTTAATTTACCTGCAGGTGAGCAACATTGAAAAAAAAAGCATTTTTAGTTCTTGTTTTCAGGAAAAATGATCATGTTTTTGTTTAATTATAAGGAGTACCAAAGCTGAATCTCTTTTATTTCAACAGACATTTTCTGTTGCTGTTCTTAATGCTGAAAACATCATACTATATTGTAATGTACATGACCTTTGGGTTAAATAAAATCTGTATTAAAACATTTATCCCATTTAGCAGACAAAACTTCAATCGGAGACAAATTGTTGGACATTTCAAGGGAAGAATCTTAATGGGGCATTTTTGTGATTGTGGATCGGAAATTTTTTTCAGGTTTTATTGTAAATGTTGGAGCAAAACGTACCCAATAATTTCAGTTTTTAAATAGTTCTAATCCACGGTAATGTTCTCCATATCATTTAAATGTTTTTTTTAATTTATTGCTCTTTCAGATTAAATCCTTTGCTCTTTTTTTTCGCTATGTTTCAAACCACTGGATTGTTTGAAAGAAATTCTGAAGAAAAACTAGGCTTTTTTCTTTTGGACCTACATATCAAAGCTGAGCTGTGCAGCGGGAGAAACGGGGTCGCGGAAGTCGAGCTGGCCAAATTTTACTGTAATTCTGATGCAAGGATAAAAAAAAAATGCAATGTGTTTGTGAAAAAGTAACACTGACTGTCGGTCGGTCAGGCGGACGGCTCCCCGGCAGCTCCGCCCCTCTCCGCGCCGCTCCCCTCCTCCTGGTGCGGCTCTCACTTCAGGGAAACGCTCTCAGGAGGTGGCAGCACTTTTTTTACTTTTTAGCTTTGGTTCATCTAAGCCCAGAGTCTTGTCTTCTCTTGTCCGGGGGATCGGCTCCACTCCCAGGGTCAGACATGGCGGACACCGGAGGTGCAAGTGCATACGGAGCCGCGCTAGCTGGCGCAGGCTTCGACTTCTACAAGTTCATCCGACAGCCGCAAACTATCGTGCGGGTCCTCAGCTGGGTGAGTGAGAGGCTGGAGGAGCTCAGGCTCAAACGGAGCCGGTGGATATTTTAACCTAATATGTAAACAGGTGTTGTCTGGTTTTAAATAAGTAAACTGGAGAGTTAAAACTGGTTCTTCATGGTGCGTCTCCAGCAGGCGTCGTGTTTTATTTTTTTTTTTGCAGCCTGCGCGGTGACAGATCAACACTCAAGACAAAAGGCAGACAAGTGTCAAAAAAGATTTTCACTTCCGGGATGAACTGAGCGTCTGAACGTTGCTGTTACTCTCTGACCTTAACGCTGTCCTACTTCCATGTTGTGCAATAGACGAAAACGACTATAGTTGAGGCGCTTATGAGGAAAAATTGTGGTAACTTACGCTCAAGGGATATGCTTGTGTGATCACCTGTTGCTAGGTAATTTAATTAAATATAAATTCGTATTATTGTGTCTCGTGAAACACAGTAATATTTACTGTAAGCAGGGCCTAATTCAGGAGGGCCAGAGCCAGTTTTGGTAGCATGATCTTCAGGGTTGTTAGATTATAATCTCTTTCTTCTTTCTTTTTTTTTTTTTTTTTTGCTGAAAATGTAACTAACCACCTAAAATGGAGTAACAGACACAGAAACTGGCCAAAACACACAGTAGGAGATGTGGAGGATGCAGTTAAAGCTCTCTTGCGCCCAGGGGTCAAAGGTTAGGTTAGAGGGGGGGCTGTGACATCATTGTTGCCAGCAGTTGTGATTAGGACTGAAACAATTAATTAGATTAATCGATTACTGAAACAACCGTCAACAGATTTAGTAACCGATTAATCGTTAAGTGGGGGGGGGGCATGTTTTTGGAGCATTAATTAAGCCAGAACTGTACTAAAACTAAATACGTTTGCATTTAGGACAAAAACACCTCAGTCTGTATGTTTTAAGCCAAAACTCCTAAAGTGCTACAGTTTTAGCTTCACCTGGCTCAAGTTTACTAAAAGAACCCTATGTTGTTGCATTTTAGGCAATAAAAATGTTTTTCTTACTTAAAGGAATTGAATCATTTATTTAATGTATTTGTAATATTGGATAAAAAAGGACTTAAGAAGTTCAATGACAAAAATGTAGAATATGTATCAGTTTAATCGTCAAAATAATCAGACTAATCGGTTACTAAAATAACCATTTGCACAATTTTGCGGCCTCTAAAACCACAGCCGGCTTCGCCTGCTCGGGTCTGACTCAGACTTTGAGTACGATGGTTTCCGTCCCCTGAAGTCGCTTCCTGGTGGAACGAAACCATCCAAACTCTCTTTGTCTAATTGAGATAATCCTGAGAAATGAAACCCTCCAGATTCAGAGGAGTCAAAATGTGCATTTCGATGCAGAGAAAGTTCTGCGTTCAGGCTGTCGGATGAGGGCTGAGAACAGAACATGCCTTTGGCTGGCGTCGTTGTTTATGTGCTTTGGGAACACAGTGTGTGTGAGGGAGACGACGAGTGTGTTGCTGGTAAACAGGGGCTCTGAACGGGCAGGTAAGGTGATACCTCCCCCCACCTGCTGACCCTTTCCTGTTACTCCTGGTCAGCTGCTGCTCTCCCTGGGTAAATGCAGCGCATGCTTGCTGCTGTGGCTGTGTACAACTCATCTGCAATTCCTTCATACCAGATCAGAGTCTATATCTGGGGATTTAAACCTAACTTTAATCTTGTTTTTTTTTTTCTTTTTTTCTGGAAACACACCTCCGGGTGTTGTTGTGCTTTAGCTCGTCTAGGATTAAGAGACGTCACCGTACGGTGGATCGTAGCCACTGGATTGTAAAGACTATTATGATCTGAAATGAAGAAACCTGCAAAAGTCAACTACTAATGTTCTGTACAGTTCATGCAACCATAGTTTACTTATTGTAGATGTTTAAAAGTTAGAATTATTACTTCTCTGAGCTACAGGCAGCCAGTGTAAGGACTTTAAAAATGGGGTGGTTTGCTCTGGTTTCCTAGTTTTAGTAAAAAGATTCAGCTGCAGCTGTCTGATTTTTTTTTTCTTATAAATCAGACCTGTGAAAACACTAATTCGACTAAACAAAGCACTAGAGAAAGAAAACACATGGAGGACTTTCTCTAGATCTTGCTGAGACATTTAATCTCGAAAATGTTCTTCAGGTGATAGAAGACCAACTTTGTAATTGTCATGTGTCTTTGTGTCATCCAAATTTTGGGGCCTGATCAGTACTTTCTAGCTGTAATAATGGGGCAACAGAGACTCAGAAGGCCAACGAAGTGCCTCGCCCAGGGACACGAAGATGGAGCTGGGATTCAAACCCACCGGGTTACAGGTGGAAGTCTCCCATTAAGTCCAACAGAACCAGCACCGTGGTTCTTCCACAGTATCTATTTATGTGGACTGAACACTTTGACGAGGGCCGTCCCAGTGCTGTGGTAACCACGGAAACCGGACTCAGATGTCAAAGTGGTTTGTCATTGTTAGGAAGCTGTTTAACTGTTAAAGTAGGTTTTTCAGTGATTTTGGTGATGGATGGGAGGTTGAAGATCGGCCTGTAATTCTGCAATAGTGATTTGTCCAGATTGTTTTGTTTTTTTAAAATCAAAGGTTTGATAACTGATGTTTTTAAAAACACCTGATGAGAGGGATGAGTTTATGACAGGCTGGCCTTTCTTCAGGAAAGTTATGGGTATGATATCAGGACAGCAGGAAGAGGAGCTTAAGTGATTTATAATTCCTTCTAGTTTTTTTTTTTTATTGAGTTGGTAGAACAGTATTGTCTCCAGATTGATATTGATTGGACATAACTTTAGTAATGGCCTTTGATAATGACGATTAATCCTCTGATTTTCAGAATTTTCTCTGTAAGAGGCGAATTCATTGCAGTCACAGGAGCGTTTGTTAGTCACTCATCTATGGCAAACAAGACGCAAGCAGGGTCAATATTTTTATTAAGGATTTCAGAGAATAATGATTCTCTCACATGCTTCAGGGTTAAGTGACATACGCTCATCCTTACTTCCAAGAGTTTGCAGCGATTTTGAGTTTTCAACCATCTTTGTTTAACCTTTCGACAATCGCTTCTTTCTTTTCTTACTAGAGAGGCTCTCCTTGTGGATTAGACGTCAATTACAGAGATCAATGAAATATTAACACACTTACTGATAAGCCCAGAGTTTGTCCTTCGATTGTGTGTTGCATGTTTGATATTAGATATTGGATATTGATGATTGTTTTCATCCAATCATGTTTATGCTAAAAATATAACACAGAGATTATGCTCAGTGATAGTCATTCGTTAAAAATGACTTTCCTGACAAGCATTTATGTCAACATCAGTTTACTTATATAGGGCAGGATTTCCCCCAGAAAACTTGATAAGCCCGGGCGCCATTTTTAACTCATGTTTTTGAGTTAAAAAATGTTTAAAGTTGACAGAAAATGTGGAAATATCACTTGATATTTATGCATTATTGGAAAACTGGACGATTAATGCCTAAACACCAACTGTAAAGTCTTAAAGAAAGCAGAAATAATTAAAAATAAAAATTAATTAACAAAGCCAAGCCTGGTGGGAGCACAAGTAAAGCCTGGTGGGCCGCCAGGCTTATAATACACTGGAGGAAACCCTGTAGGGCATAAAAACACAGACATTTACCAACATGTTATAATTCAATAAAGTGAAACATGATAAACAACAATAAGCACAAGACAGCAAAAAATAAGGCAGAAACAAAATACAAATATACAACACAGACAGTTACTGTGAAAGAATCGCAGGGAACAAAAATGAGCTTTGAGCAAAGATTTAAAAGTTTAATCAGTTTTAGTAGTCCGTACATGTAAAGATAAATCTAATGTTTAGGAAAGTCAGTTTAAAAAGTTAGTGTTGAATAATTTATCAGTTGGAGGTTGCTTTAGACGGGGGATAAATCTGGGTTTTGATTTTTAGACATACATGTTTTTCCAGAGGAAATCATGATTCTTTCATGGGAAATCATACATTTATCATCTGTCCTGTCATACACCTTAAGCTTCAACCTGAACCTCCATTTTTCAGCTCCTGCTGCGTTCTCCTCCTCTCTCCGCTCCCATTATGAGTGTTGTGGAGGGAGCTGGTGGCATCTCAGGAATCACATGGCAAGCAGCTGCACCCAAAACGAGGTCACATGGTGCAGCGAGTAATCAGAGCGGATAGCGGCCGACCGCAACCACGGGGCAACAGGGGGACGGGAGGGGCATTTAAAGAGAAACGGGGCTGGTTATGACGCAGTTTAATCTTGTTATTCTATTACCTGACTGTGGAAAGCAAATACAAGATGCTTTCATAGTCCTGCCTCCTGTTGTCGAACAACAAAACATAAAATAAAATTATGTTGCTAATATGAAAGCCAAGCAAATTCATTTTTCTTTTACATAGAAATTAAGTTGAATTCAGTTTTTTTTTTTAGACATTTCCTTTTACTGTTTTTGTAAACTGAACTAGATCCCTGCCTGAAAGCTAAAATAAGGTGTAAACTGACCTTTTGTTTCAGCTTTATATCATGTTATGATGTTATTCCCTTATCAAAACCATAAACAGAGTGCTGCTGCTAAGATCCTTTCATGCATGTTTGAGAAAATCCTTGAATCTCCCATGGCAACCATTCAGAAGTGCAGCAACGCTTGGTTTCACAAAGCGCTGCCAATTTCCACAAAACTCCTCCAGACTAGCGGCAGCAGCAATTAGCACACACCTGGTGGAACTGCGCACCGGCTGAGCTCATGATACAAACTACTTCTTCATCAAATGTTCCTAAGACTGGTAGAAGGCAGCAAGATGGAGGAACGCTGTGATGACTTGCTGAAGGTGGAGTGTCAGAAAGAGCAGGAGAGAGGCCAGCTTTAAAGTGTCGAAGCCCAAAAACAAATGTCTTTTATGTTTAATATGTACAGTATTTTTATAACATGCTCTTTTTCTCTCTCTTCTCCTCTGAAGGTGTTTGCCCTGGTGGTGTTCGCCTGCATCACCACGGAGGGGTACGTCAACCCTCCCAGCAGCGCCCAGGCAAAGTGCATCTTCAACCACAGCGACTCAGCGTGTCAGTATGCCGTGGGGATCGGGGTGATCGCCTTCCTGGCCTGCGTGGCCTTTCTCATGCTGGATGTTTACGTTCCCTTTATGAGCAACGCCCAGGACAGGAAGTACATCGTCATGGCGGACCTTGGATTCTCAGGTGAGTGATGGACTTTGTTAGCTGCATCAATCAGTGGGGTTTTTTTGTTGTTGTTTTTGCTCCCATCCTCTCTAGTTTTTAGCACAATTGTTAATCCAGTGAGTTGGTCTCCATTATATGCATGACATGTAGGTGTAAGAGGATCTGTTAGTACATTTTATAAAAACGATGCACCTGGTCCAGGCTTTAGATCCAGCAGTCTGGGGAGAGCCGCGTCCCGCGACCTCAACCTTACGGTCGGCTCATTCGCACCACGGCTGTGAATAATGAAAGCTGCCGTCAAACTTGTTGGATTTTCAAATACGTGGCCACTTTATTAGATACGCCTTCTTATTATGGGGTTGGACCCTCTGTTGTTGGTGAAGCTGCTCTGTTGGGTCGAGATCTGGTAACTGGAGTCCAGTGAACTCGCTGTCCCATCAGAAGAGGGGTACGCTGTGATCATACAGGGATAGATGTTATCAGATGCTATACTCCGGTCAGCAG
The DNA here is from genome assembly GCF_904066995.2 of Poecilia reticulata. Lineage (NCBI taxonomy): Eukaryota > Metazoa > Chordata > Actinopteri > Cyprinodontiformes > Poeciliidae > Poecilia > Poecilia reticulata. Next base: position 12,458,741 of record NC_088830.1, read on the forward strand.
TGGTGTTTTACATGATGCTCACCTGGTATTAAAGGGTCTAAAGTGTCCCAAGACCATTTTACCTCCCCGAGCCTGAACAGTTGCTACAAGACGGGATGAATCCATGCTTTCATGCTGTTGACGCCTAATTCTGACGCTACCGTCTGAATGCTGCAGCACGTCTTTTTACCCTGTTTGCCACAAAAAGACATGCATCAAACACGGCTACTTGCTAACTGGGTGATTTGGCTTTTCGCACCTTTCTCTCTAAACTCAACAAACAGTCAAAGTCTCAATTATTAAATTCTCGCACCACGAGCCACGCCACAATCGAAGCCAGTCCGTTCTCCTGATTCCGCCTTCACGTTTGAAGATGTGTACCTAATAAAGTGGCCATGTGAAAGTGGACCGTGAGAGGAGGTTGGTAAACATTTTGCCCTCTTTTTCAAAGGGGAAAACTCCTCCCTCTGTGCTCGTCGTCATCAGCTCTAATCAGGTCAACCCTCACATGAAGACCAGACCTGCTGCTTGGCAACCGATCAGACCAACAGCATCGATATCTGTGTCGATCAATGAGTCGACCAACCAATCCCTGACATAATGCTAAACGAGAAAGAAACGGAAAACGACAATCACACATTGAAGCAAAAAAAAAAAGGACAAAGTTTTCAGGTCATGGATCCTTGAGAATCTACATCGTTGTAACTTTATTTGTATTTTTGTTATATTAGGGTTTTTGTTCCTTCCTGAAAGTATCCATCCATCCATTTTCTTTACATCCTTGTCCCTTAGTGGGGTTGGGAGGGTTGCTGGTGCCCATCTCCAGCTAACGTTCCGGGCGAGAGGCAGGGTTCACCCTGGACAGATCGTCAGTCCGTCGCAGGGCAACACAGAGACACACAGGACACACAACCATGCACACACACACTCACACCTAGGGGCAATTTGGAGAGGCCAATTAACCTGACAGTCATGTTTTTGGACTGTGGGAGGAAACAGGAGTACCTGGAGAAAACCCACGCATGCACGGGGAGTACATGCAAACTCCATGCAGAAAGACCGGGGCCGGGAATCGAACCCGGAGCCTCCTTGCTGCAAGGCAACAGCTCTACCAACTGCGCCACTGTGCAGCCCGCCCTTCCTGAAAGTAGGCGATGAGAATCAGTCGTTGGATAATATAGAGCGCATGTGTGAACATTCGCACTCAATAATGCACAAAATATTGTAATTATACTTTTACCTTTTTGCAGTTTTGTGGGTTTTTTGTTGCTGTTTTTCTTTTTTTATATCTTGACTTTTTTAGTAATGAAATCTATCTGCACAGAGATATTTTGTGTTTTACCCACTTTGGGAGATATTTTGCATTGGCTTTGTCAACAGATGATTTAAGGGTCCTTTTATAATCTGCCTTTAGTCTTTTGTTAGAAAATTTGGATACATGACTCTATTAATTAACATGCATCCAGTAGGATATTTCTCAAAGTTATCGAGGTTTGACCAGGAATAATAATCTGTCATATTCCATAAAGTCAACTGTCAATCATAAAGTCAATCAGGGATCCCAACCGGAGTCAGTGGGAACAGGGTGTAAAATTAAAATCTCCAGAAAATCACATGCAGTTAAATTACATTTTAGATTTTTTTTTAAATTATTATTTGCCTCTGATTCATTCATCAAAATACTTCTATATAAAGAGAAATGAACTGATGCACCTCATGGATACGAAATGGCAAAAAGGGCAAATGATGTTTATTGTGATAATAATAATAGATTGTAATTATAATGGAGGTTGGCAGTCAGGTGCCAGCTGTGTGTTCCTGTTTCTGCTGTAGTTTCACCTCCATGTCAACAATTAATGAATCTAAATGTGTTACTCCTCTGTGAAGCTCAATCTCCTGGCATCATCATCGTCATCTCCTGGATATAGTAGTGAATTTTTCTGTGCTTAACTCTGTACTTACTGCGAAGCAGGGTGGAGTGGCGGGAGGATGACCTGGCAGATTCTGATGAAATGCACTCTTATCAGCTGCACACAACACATTAACAATCGGCCATTCTTCAAGCAAACAAAGAAGTGTTGGTTTGAGAAGAAACAACAGCTTGTGCTCAGCTGAGCAGACTTTTAGCTGTTGTTTTACAAGCAAATGTCAAACCTGCCTGCTCTTTATTTATTTCAGAGTTTTCACTTTAAAAAGCAAGTGACTGTTTTTGCAACGCTCTCTTCTTGTTTTCCAGGGGCGTGGACCTTCCTGTGGTTTGTGTGTTTCTGCGTTTTGACCAGTGAGTGGTCTCGCACTCTTGATGTCATTGCGATCCCCGAGGACGCTGCGCGCGCCACCATTGCCTTCTCGTTCTTCTCCATCGCCACATGGGTGAGCACAAAGGCCACTGTGTTTGCTTTCTTGACGTATTCTCAGGCTTTCAGCGTTGGTTTGCAATAGACATTTTACTCTCTGAGTGGAATGGTTTACAGTGGCTGTTTATGAGCAAGAAAACATCTCTGAATCATTTTCATTCACGGCTTCCAACTAACCTCATTAGAAAGCTGATGAAAAATTCTGACCAGATAATTATATGTACATAAATTTATAATTATACATTGTTTAGTAACTGCTGAGACCTTTTGTTCTGAATAGAGACGCACCCAGCACTCCCAATTGTGTAGCCATTTATTCCTTAAAGACCTAGACCCTAACAATATATAAAATGTTATTTAAAGTATATTTCTAGCCATGACTTATTTATTCATTTTAATCTAACCAGCCTGACAAATTGATTAGTTGACATTTTAAAACATCTCTTGAATCCTTTATTAGTGGTTAGCAAGGTTAGCATCAGTAGCTTCCATGTGTCTCCCCAAGAGAGGTTACATTTCCAAGTCCAGCATTTTCTGCAACAAACAGAGGTTGAAAACTCTGAGATAACGCAGTGAAAACTGCTATACCACTCTTGGGCTTCTTATTACAAGTCTTGTTAGTTGTAGTTAGTTTGACTATATTTTAATACTTATAATAGCCAACTATTTGCACAGTAACAACTTCCTTATTGAAAGCTGCTGCTGTTCGGTCACCTGGTAGCGCTTTGAGATGCTGTGTTCGCTGACTGAAAAAAAATTGGATTTGAAAGAGGTTCTTTCTCCACTTTAGTCAGAAAAAGCTCAAGTTTTGGTCATTTCTGTCAAAGCTCTTTCCAAACGAAAGGCTCTGAATCTCTTCTGTGTGATTAAACGCTACGTTAGCCGTAACGTTTGTGTTAGCGATTAGCAGTTTTCTCTCCTTTTCCACATCCTTGTTTCACTTCTCTCCTGGTAAACGAGTCGTGTTGTGAGGTTTAGTTGCTCTGCTGTTGCCTCTTTATGACCTCATCGGTCGCTCCTGTGGAGGCTAACAATGGTGTTGAACTTCCTCTGTTTGTAAAAAAAAAAAAAGAAAGAAAAACATCTAAGGTATGTTGGGGTCCAGACTGTCTCTGGATATTTTTGGAAGCTTTTTTACTTAGCTAACCTGTTGAGCAATAATGGCTCAACTTTTCTCAGGTCTTCAAAACGTCTTACCTTGTAAAGAAAAGCGAAATATTTAAACCTCTTTAAACCAGTTGGCAAAAACAAACACATGTGAAATTGTTGCTTATTTTAAGGCCTTAAGTTCAATGATGATTTATCTTCTGTCATTTGCTGAGAATATCTCATTGCCTGTAGCAGGTCTCCAGTTAAATGAGACAAAACTCTCCCTCTGAAAGCTAAGCAGACAGGTTTGAAAGAACAAGACGTCTCTTTGGCCTCGATAACCACGTTCAAAGTCAACATTGTCTGACTTCCGTGTGCTGCCGAGAGCCGAGTCTGAGACACAAAACACAAGATTTAATTTTCAGCCCCTGCATTTGCAAAGTTCTCTGCAAATAGTAAGAATTCATGTGCTTACTTTAGTGAAATGTATTGTGATTGCTAATAGTCTAATTATTAATTGGGGAAACAGAATTATCATTTTGTTTGTATTTACATCTATACATGTGTCTGTTATTAGGCACACGTTCCTGCTGATTAAGATTTAATGCAGAGCAGTTTGCTGAACTGCTAATCTAACGCTAGCTTGCTTACTATTTGTTTTGACTGTTTCCTTGCTAATTTCATTGCTGGTTTCTCCTGCTTTTCGAGCATCATGCTATGCTTTATAAAAGGAAACGACGGCTCTTCGCTGAGCAGGAAAAGCAAATAGGCAGCAGGTTATGGCATAATAAAGATGAGATGAGAATCTGCAGCAGCCAAAACAGTCGCGTCATTGTTAATAATGGAAAAAAAGCATGGGTTGTAATGGAAAACACAGGTTCAAACGCAGTCAAAATTAAGTGTACCGGTTGTGGTATAGTTGAGTAACCAAAAAGGAGTTGTGACCTTTAGCTAGGTGTTTCCCAGAGTTTGCTGTGATCCAAACTCTGCTACGTTTATTGGTGTCCCTTAATTTTGACTGAGAAAATATTTTACTGCTAACTCATTGCCCATCATTTGAAATGTGTCCAAAAAATATTACTGCTAGTTGAATCAGGCTGCCCTGCCAGTGAGCAGTAAACTGGGATTTACCTAAACTGGTTTAAGATCCACTTTCTATATTTACTTCCTGTGCCTAAATAAATCAGAGCGTTATTGATGTATATTTATGAAAACATGTACCAGACTGCAATTCAAGAACATCCACTTCTATGGATGTCTCCTTTGAACAACATGGTCTTAAAAAGTGTTGCATAACGGGGAGAAATTTTCAGGGATTTGAGTGAGTTTGACTGAATGATGCCACCAGAGTTGTGTGATGTCTGGGACATCGAGACCTGCTGATTTCCTCCAGATGAACAGGAAGCTGTGAATATATCAGTTTTCACAGGATCTTACAGATAAGTTGAAACATGTTGATGTCAGATATCACACAATACCCGTCACCAGCGCTTGTAGAGTCCCATTTAGCTCAACGGGCTAAAGTTTTTGGCTCTTGACAGCATCTTTCATCTGCGTCAAATCCTGAACGGTTACATCATTATCTCTTGCTGGAAAATAAGTAGATGACTTGCTATAATCATCCTCTCCTCCTGCAGGGAATCCTGACCTACTTCGCCCTGGGCCGTTTCCGTCGGGGCGTGGACGACGTCAGCATTCCCACCTACACGGAGCCAGACCCGGAAATCCACACCCCGTACCCCCCCACCTACGCTCCCACCACCTACACCCCCACCACCTACACCTACCCCAGCAACGTGCCCGAGTCCCAGAAGCAGCCCCCCTTCACCTCAAACCTCCCGCCGCAGAGCGACACCAGCTACCTACCGCCCAAATACTGACGCAGTGGAGGGGGCGAGGGAGAGGGGGGTCTGGACGGATGACGCGGCGCTGCTGAGCGGCAGAGCTCTATCGTATCGATGCGGTTTTACATTCAAGTCAACACACTGTTCAAAGAGTCTGGGGACGACGAGCGAACGCTGTTTACGCCGACGGGCCTGAGATCGGATCTGAAGACACTGAAAGAGGCTTGAGCAATGTGACCTTTGACCTGTGTGCAAAAGCAACATTTACCTCAGACGAGCTGAACCTGCAGGGGAGAGGGGCGTTGCAGTGAAAACAGTCCTGCAGAGGAGCAACAATCAGTGTGGAAGAGGCCAAACGTGTATTTCTCTTTGTTCTGAAGACGGGACGGTGACGTGCCACGTTGTTTTGATTTTCAGGATTTTTTAGTTTTTTCTGTTCTGTTTCTTTAAATGGCTCAAAAAGCTACAGTGATATAATTTACCAAATGGGTTACAAGGTTTGTGGAGGAAAAAAAAACAAACTAATTTAAGTTATATTTTATAATTATGGATTCTGTAAAAGTAACACAAATCCTGTGATAAGTAATCAGAAAAGGTTTTCCTTTCCTTTGCTGCTTAAACTCATTAAAGCCATAATGACTGAGCATTTCCACCAGACTGACTGTACTAACTGTAACAGACGTGTGCTGGTTTGAAAAGGTTTACATGTGTTGAACTGACCTTTGAACTCGCAGCTAACTTTCTGATGGAGAGGGAGGAGCTTGGAGATAATGCAGCACCTATTGAACGAGTCTGTCCACTGAATGTTTTCTTCTTCTCTCTCTTGTGCAGCATTTCTTCCTCCAACCGCCCAAAAGCAGAGCAAAAGCACCCTTCCTTGGTTAAACACTTGACATTTTTAGTTTTCTGAGATATGACGGGCTTCTTTAGTTAACAGGCTTCAAAGGTACAACTTAAGATCACTAAAAACTGCTCTCTGAGCTTGCAGTTAATTTGCCCCGTCGGTTCTTTCTGGCGCAGATCAGAGAGCAGTTTTGGTTCGTTGTGTGAGCTGAATTTAGACCTTTGAATAGATTGCTTTTCTTGAGTCATTTGTGAAAACGTTGTAGTGTGACGTCTGTCGTTTTTCATGCAAAATGTGCATAAATGGTTCAGAGAAAAAGGAAGAGAAGACTTCGCTTGCACTGAGAATTGACTTGCGACATCATTCTGGTGGTTAAAGACGACAGATCCAGGAGAGTTCCTCTGCTTTAAAAATCGCTTACAGCACCTTGCAGAGATTTTCATACATCCCATTAAATCTCGCTAATATACTCTGGAGTTTGTGGTTGTAATGTATAGGAGGATCGCAACTAAGCTGGTTTGGGAACCGAAGAGTTTAAAATGTGATTAAATCTTGTAATATTTTTGAGCTGTAACAGCTGTGTCACAGCTGTAACAGCTGTGTCACAGTTGTTACTGCTGTGACACTAGAGACAAAATCTAGTTCTTGGATCTGTGCATAAAGTTGAACTGTGACATCTGAAGCAGATTCTTTTAATTTCTCACTGTAAACAGCTTGTTTTTGTTTTGTTTTTTCCCCCCAAAAGTGCCGCAAATGATGTGGGCCTAAAAGTGATGTGGCCAAGGATTTGTGATTTACTGAATAATTGTAGCAAATGAGCTCTGAAATATGTGTAAATAATGTGCACCTTGTTTGATTCTTGCTTTAAAATAATAAACGGTTAATGAATGGGGAAAAACATCGACATGGCATGTTTTAGTTTCCTCTGGTTGTGTATTCAATGCTAACCTGGTAGTAATCAGCTCCTTGTCCTAATGTTTTCTTTGTGCAGAAGATCTGGGATCTCAGATATTGAGAAACAATTGCTTCCTGGAGACGTGGACAGTGTTGAGGTTGCTAACCTCACTTGCTAACGTTTGTCCGTGACGTACGCCAGTTCGACGCTAACCGGAAATTGCCTGCGCTGTAATCAATCAATCAATCAATCAAATTTTATTTGTATAGCACATTTCAGCAGCAAGGCATTTCAAAGTGCTTTACATAATTAAAATAAAAACAGAAATAAACAGTGAGAAAGAGAGAAATTTAAAAAATAAAAATAAAAAAACAAACTCCCGTTGTCCTTTGCGGAATATAACTAACTATAGAGGACTCCGCCGTCCTTTGCGGAATTTAACTATTTCATAGAGGACTCCGCCGTCCTTTAGCAGGGGACGCCGCCGTCCCACACAGAATTTAACTAACTTAGAGTTAGGGGAGTCTGCCCTCCCGCGGACTTTAACTGCTTTTATTGTACCTGACAGTGCCTAGGATTCTCAGGGTTTAACTTCTTACCAGAGGACGCCGCCGTCCCACACAGAATTTAACTAACTTATAGTTAGAGGAGTCTGCCCTCCCGCGGACTTTAACTGGTTTTATTTTATTTTTATTTTATTTTTATTTTTATCGTTTTTTATTTTTATTTTTTATTCTCTTCCCCATACATAAAAGAAAGAAGAAAAAAAATTAAAAACATTAAAGACATAAAAACATGGAAGACATCAAAACCCGCACTCTAACCCTAATTTAGCCATAAGCAACTCTAAACAGGTGGGTTTTAAGTTGAGATTTAAAGGCACCCAGTGTTTCAGCTGTTTTACAGTTTTCTGGAAGTTTGTTCCAAATCTGTGGTGCGTAGAAACTGAATGCTGCTTCTCCTCGTCTGGTTCTGGTTCTGGGGATGCAGAGCAGACCAGAACCAGAAGATCTGAGGGGTCTAGATGGTTGGTACAGTAATAACAGATCTTTAAGGTATTGTGGTGCTAAACCGTTCAGAGATTTATAAACTAACATCAGTATTTTAAAGTCTATTCTCTGAGCTACAGGGAGCCAGTGTAGGGACTTTAAAACTGGTGTTATGTGCTCTATCTTCCTGGTTTTAGTGAGAACCCGAGCAGCAGCATTCTGGATCAGCTGCAGCTGTTTGATTGATTTATTAGTCAGACCTGTGAAGACGCTGTTGCAGTAATCAATGCGGCTAAAGATAAATGCATGGATGAGTTTCTCTAGATCGTGCTGAGACATAAGTCCTCTAATCCTAGAGATGTTCTTCAGGTGATAGAAGGCCGACTTTGTGACTGTCTTAATGTGGCTCTGAAGGTTCAGGTCAGAGTCCATCACTACTCCCAGGTTTCGGGCCTGATCGCTGGTTTTTAGTTGTAATAACTGAAGCTGTGCATTGATTCTAGTTCGTTCCTCTTTAGGTCCAAAGATAATAACTTCAGTTTTGTTTCTGTTTAGCTGGAGAAAGTTTTGGCACATCCACACATTTATCTGTTCTAAGCATCTATTCAGTGATTGGATGGGTTCAGAGTCACCTGGTGACATCGTGATGTAGAGCTGTGTATCATCCGCATAATTGTGGTAGCTAATCCTATGTCCTGTTATAATCTTTGCCAGTGGGAGCATATAAATATTGAAAAGAAGGGGTCCTAGGATTGAACCTTGGGGTACCCCACATGTGACCTTTGACCTCTCTGATGAGAAGTTTCCAATTGAAACAAAGAAATCCCTGTTCTTTATGTAAGATTCAAACCAGTTGAGCACTGGACCGGAGAGTCCGACCCAACTCTCCAGTCGATTCAGTAAAATGTCGTGGTCAACAGTGTCGAAAGCTGCACTGAGGTCCAACAGAACCAGCACTGTGGTTCTCCCACAGTCTGTATTTATATGGATGTCATTGAACACTTTTACAAGGGCCGACTCCGTGCTGTGGTGAGCACGAAAACCAGACTGGAAGGAGTCAAAGCAGTTTGTTATTGTTAGGAAGTTATTTAATTGCTTAAAAACAGCTTTTTCAATAATTTTGCTGATGATGATAAACAACCATCCTTCAGGGAAGTGTCGAACTGAACAAGATGGCTGCTGATGCTAATTCAATATTTGGAAGAGTGAAAAACACGGACTTAATGGATTAGTTCACTTCCTCCGCTGCCATTGCTAAAACTACAGGCAGACAATTATAAAACAGCGTAGAAACGCAACGTCATCGCTCGCGACTTATTAGCCTGATAGAAATTCTACGGAGAAATCCACTTCAATGGGAGAAAGCCCAGACAGAGCACTGGAGAGAGGTTAAATGAAATATTTTGTACTTTAAAATAGAGCAGAACTGCGTAGGAACGCAATGGTCAGGATGTCGGAGGAAGTAACAGTTTTCTCCAGTTGTGTTGTAGCAGATTTCACATGTTGCCAAGCACTGCTGCTGACTGAAAGAATGTCACTATGCTTTGTCTCAATGTCTGATTTTAAAAACTCAAACTAAACCTACGTTAGTGTGAAGACTGAAGTCAAGCCACATATCACTACTTTATTCAGCTAGCTGCAGGCTAGCTACACAAGCTAACCAGCAAGTACCAGCCAATTATATTTTGAATATCACGTTTAGCATTCTGTATTTTATTATTTTTAAGATAAAGCTCAAAATGTCCAATTTTGTGTAATGTACTTCCACAGTGGTCACTTTAAACGCAGAACCGATGAAAACCACATCCTGTAAAGGAGGATGAAAGCAACTTAAGAGTAATTAGGAAGTCAAAATCTGTTTCCATTTCAGACATTAAATTTTCGACCCTGCTCACTGCAAACCAGAGGCTCACTGCAGCGTGGTGGGTCGCTAAGATTTAAACCGGTTATTTTTATCCTCACTTTGCTGCGGTGGGTAGTTTCAGATTACACATCTCGGGGTGAAGAGGTCAAATGAAAGTAAAACATCTTTGAGTTTCCTACAGCTACTGTCAAAAATGCTCTGATATAAAGCAATAAAAGTGTCAGTTCTGAGTTTATTATATAATTTCTGACTTTAAACATAGAATAAAACAGATGTATTCTGGATTTGAGTGCAAAATGTACGTTTTGCTTAAAGATAAGTTAAGATTTTATATCCGACGAGGCAATACCACAGTAAAAATATCAGAATTAAACAAAAAGGTACAGATGTTACCCCATCATCAAACAGTAAGCCGTTACAAGTCATGCAAAGATATCAAGTGCTTAATGCCCTTCAAGTATCCGAAACGTCACGTGAGACAAAAACATTTAGAATATCAAGTCGCTACTTTAATTCATCACAAAAACAAAAGGAGAAAAACAAAAAGGACAATTGTACACACTTCTCACACAGCAGATTGTTCAAAATTGATGCATAAAGTCTTATGTTTCCTGCTCAGAGGTGCAGAGGGGAGAACAGTTTCCGGGGAACGTTGGGGTCGGCGAGTTTTCCCAGCGGGACCTGAAGCGGCGTCTCGTTCCTGATAGAGGAGCTGTTCTCTTTGTCCACCACCAGACCGCCGTAGCACTTTCTGCACACCGCCTGGTACTTGTCAGCACCGCCGATCACTTCCACCTGCAGAGGAGGAGTAAATCCAGCTGGGTTTGATGATGAAATGTAATACAATTTGCTCCAGTTTTAGACCAAAGCCCATTGAAAGGATCTGGTCCGTTTGTCTGCTCTCCTCACCTCCTGCTCTGCTCCGAGCCTCTTGGTGTAGGCGGCTTCTTTGTAACACTGCATGCAGACGGCGTGGAGCTTCACCACACTTTCTGCAAGAGGAACCAGGTTCAGGATGTTTCCAAAAGGCTGGACAAAAACAAAAGTTCAGTTTGAGAGAGAAAAATCGCAAAGGAAGACGCAGAGCATCTAACGGGTCATAATTAGCATCATCCTAAATTTAAGAAAGAAATGGTGCAAGCTAGTTTTCTCACTAAGCAGAACGCATCATCACTCAGTGGTTCTGTGTTTAACTGTGTCCTTTTCCTGGACTGAGCCTTAGATAAGAGATACTGATGTCTGTAACTATTTATTCAAAGTTTTAAATGTTTTTGGGATATAATGCGATGGAGTCTTGGTAGCATTTTCAAAGAAATAAAATGTGGTCAATATGCCACCTCCGGAAGAACAGGAAATATGACCACAAGGTTGTAAAAACCAAAAACATCTGGACATCCGAAGAGGTGGGAGTATATCAGAGTTTTCTTTACGTATAATTGCTATTTTGTTAATACAAACAAGAAAAAGAGAGGCAGGAAGAAACAAACCGCAAAAGACAGCACAGAAACATTACCTAGCGCTAAAAGAATGGCGACTTAACCGCATTAAAATCACAAGAAAGGTACTATTGTGTGCGGAGAAATGAGCACACTCGTTTATCTGCTGTTGCAGCTGATTGGATTCTTCCTTAAAAAAAAAAAAAAAAAAAAAAAAGCGAGTTCTTTGTGTGGGACGTTTTGTGACATCTGCCCAGCATGCGACAGCACCCACCTTCCTCTGGAAGGTCCCATCCAACGCAGCCACGATGACCGTCTTCCCCAAATTGGCCATCTCCTCACAAAACTCCACGGTATCTGGAAACTACGGCCAGGAAACGGAGCAGATTAGATACGTTTGTCTCACTCACGTGGAATCTCTCAACATTTTTAAACTGCGTGACAAACGTCGCCGTTATGACAGCAACGCAGCCAAACAAGCCAGTTTGACCATTTGGATCGGCGCTTTTTAACTCTACCATGTTTTCTTTTCTGGATGAAGATGGAAGCGGCAGATGGTTGATCATTCCAGTGAACGGATTTCAACCGTTTGTCTTGACATTATACTTTCCCTCACTTGGTGCATTATAAATAAAAACGAACTAACCTATATTACAAATATCTGACCAAAGCCAGGAAAGAGGCAGGGTAGATAAAAGTTACGATTTGATTTCAGTTTCAAAACAACTAAAGACAAAGTTGATGCAACATGATTTGGATACCTTTACAGTGTACCACCTTTAACACTTTCAACATGTTCTCCATCATTTTGTCTTCGAATTCTCCTCCCATCTGTTTGCTCGTCTCCGCCTTGTGGCTTTATGTCACAATTCACCAGACAATGACTAACTCGCTTCTCGACGGTTGATTTCACAACTTTCTGCAGGAGAACTGGCACGCTCTGGTTTGCACGGTTTGTTTATTTCAGCAGCACTGGAGGTTTTTTTGAACCATCTGACGTCGTGCCACGGCATCTCAGTTGGATCTGGAGGTGTACTTTAACTAGGCCAGTCCTAACCCTTTGCTTGTTTTCACGCAATTCAGTGGTGGCGTTACCCAAGTGCCATTGGAGAGATTAAGGTTGCTGATGAATGAGATTAAAAAATAAATAAATAAAAATGTTGCCCAGTTCCCGAAACAGCAACGGAGCCACAGATCGTCACGCTACCATCACTGTGTTTGACTGTTGGCGTGCTGTTCTTTGTCTGAAATGCCGTTTCAGTTTTACGTAGATTAGTTTCGAAAAAAGAGTTACACTTTTGCGTCGTCTGTCAAAACACAAAGACGTCTTTCTTCCCCAAAGGTGTTGATTTTTGTTAAGGTGATTGAAGGCTAAAGGAGATCATTTACAAACAAACTTACAAACTGTCCTTCGTCGATCCCGATGACGCAGGCATTCAGCGCGGCGGAGCGAACGTCCCCCAGGCAGGTGGCAGGCACGGCCTCCATGGTGTTTCTGAAACGTCAGCAAGATTCAAAAGGTTTTATTATAAGACGGAAACTCGAGGATTTTCTGCCTTTAACGTTCTGAAACAAAGCAGTGGCATTTGATTTTTTTAAATGCATTTCAGTAACTACGGCTATGACATGGCAAAAAAACCAACTCATTTTATTAAAACAAATTAAATTTACAAAAGAAAATTAACATGTGGTCAAACAGTACATATGGAAAAAATATGAAGATGTGTGGTTTTATCTTAATAAAAAGATCGTTTTTTAACAGCTTCACAGTGAAATTCATACAACACAAGGATGATTTGATGCAGTTTATTCCGTTTATTTTTTCATCTCTTACTAAAAATGCGACAGGGGTTGAAATCAATTGAAGGTCATGAACATACATGTTTGTATATAATAGTTAGAACATTTTCATTTTAATGAAAAACTACTACATCTTAGGGGAGACGGTGGTTGTAGTTACAACTGGATCGCTGAGGTCAGACCAGAAAGAAAACCAGATACCAACTTTGGCCAGGAAAAGCCGGGTCAGTTTCTCTCCACTTTTTTTTTAATTTGGCAAGCGGTTCGGTGATAATGGCGTATTAATAACTGTCTAATATTTGTTGTTAAGCATATTCTTTTTAATCTAGTGGTCACTGGTCAGTGTCGTGTGACAGGAAAAGCTGCTGTGATTGCAGAACATCACCAGCAGGGGTCAGCTCAGGCTCAGTTATTCCTGCCAAACTATTTTCAACAGCAGCCACTGATTTCTGAACTTTAAGGTGCATGCATAAAGCTATCATTTTTCATGATAATCATAATAATACATGCACTGTTGTATGTTACTGAAGGTACCCAACATGCTGAATCTCGACTGCGTTATAATTTGATGCATTTTTTCCTCTTTCCCTCCCCCCACCCCTTTAGCTGTGATCAGAATAAATCTCATTTTCTTCATCGCATCAAGTTTTACACTCATAGATAAAAAAATATTTATAAAATAAAAAATAAAAACGGAAGCTTACTTGTCATGTGTGGCCATACCCGAGTCTGAATACCGGATGTCTTTGGCATATTTGATGACCAAACATTTGTACTGGGCCACCTGGAAACGGCGCACTCTTCTCATCAGTTCGGTGCTGCAAAATTATTAATTAAAAGCAAAAATAATTAATACTGTGACCAAGACACTGGTCAACAAAGACATATTTACATAATTGTGCAGCACAAACATTTATTAGATTATCTTTGCTTCAACTATATAATAATAACAGAACTGTGCTGTGAGCAACAGGATGTGAATGCGATTATATGATTGTACTAGTTTAAAAATGTACTGAATTTGGGCTGAAGTGTCTGGAGATTTCATCTGTGGTGCAATAAAAAAAAAACCCCGAAATATACAGATTTTTCTAAGTCCCAAAAAACTTGCTAATTTGAATGTAAAAGCCTGAAAACTTATAGCATAATTGTGCGCTTTGCACAAGAAGGATGTGAATGAATGGGAGTAAACAAAGCATAATTGGCGGGACGGTGATGTTTAAGCGGAAATCAAAGCAAAGATCATGTTTCATAATCATTTTGAACACAACCGATGGGTAAAACTAAACAAGTACATCAATTAAAGCAAGTTTGTGGTAAAAGTTATAAAAGATTAACTCACCTTTTGCCTGAAAACATCGGCCCAAATATAATCTACAAACGAGAAAAATTGTGCAACTGTTAAACTGAGGAAGAGGCTTAGTTTCCTTTTTACATCTACAGCATAATTTTACTCAGCTTTTGATACATTTTAGGTTTTCTCCAGCTGATACGAACCTGAATCTGTCCACGGGATTTCTTCGGTGAGTTTTGTAGCCTGATTGGACAAACTGGCGAATCGAGGAAGTCCATTTTGATTTAAATACACACTTAATAATATATTACAATAAATATAAGTTAAAATAAAAATATGCTATACTCCTTGTTAGAAACTAAGGGTGTACAGAAAATTTTGAATGCGGCGCGCTAATGTCAGCTATTTATACTACATCTCCACCAATAGCCTTATTGTCACGTGCCACTACGAACCAATTGGCTTCAGCAACCAGCTGCAGCTGGGCAGACTCCCGCCACTACTGACCAATCAAATTACAGAGTTTTAACTCCTGCTTTTTTTCCCCCAGTACAGTATGACGTTTTTCGTGATGGGAATTGTAGTTCCTATTCACTTGGCCCACTTCACTCGAAACAACTGAATCTTTTCCGCTCTCGAACGAAGTCTTGTGACAGTGCTAGTCTCAGATAGATGAATGGATTTTAGTGTGTTAGTCTAATCCCTTTATAGGAACTCCCAGTCATCCTCACAAAGAAAAATCACTTAAACGAGACAGAAATATCTTAAACGGGCATAGCAGCTA
The DNA here is from genome assembly GCF_904066995.2 of Poecilia reticulata. NCBI lineage: Eukaryota > Metazoa > Chordata > Actinopteri > Cyprinodontiformes > Poeciliidae > Poecilia > Poecilia reticulata. The sequence goes on from NC_088830.1 coordinate 12,473,916, forward strand.
AAATAGCACACAAATAATGCAACAATAGAGAGTGATATATCTGTTCTCATAATTTAAGGCTTTGTAGAAAATCTATATAACCAACATATAATTTACAAAAGCTTGCAGTTGCCTTGTAGCAAGAAGGTCATGGGTTCAAATCGCAGCCAGGGGTCTCTCTGAATGGATTTGGCATGTTCTCCCTGTGCATGCAACAATACTGTTAGGTTAGTTGGCCTCTCTAAATTGTCCTTAGGTTGGATATTGGATTACGTTTCATTCTCCGTTCCTGAAATGCAGCTGCAAGTTGAGATGAGAACAGAAACTGCCACAATCATCTGTTCCTCTTTAGTTTTCTGTTCCCCTGTTGTTCAAACTCCAGCCTGATAAAGCACTAAGCAAAAGGTGTTGTGCAGCTGATTCAGCCGTGAGCAATGTGTTTACACAGTGAGACTCTGCAGTCTAAAGTTCAGATCTTCAGCAGATGGTGGTCAGATTTATTCCTTCGCAGCAATCTGAGGTATTCTGACGACGTTAACGATGCACTGGATGGAAATGAAGAAAGACGTAAGAGTTTTCACTTTATCTGTTTTGTGCTTTGGTTGCTGACAGGAGATATAAGATAATGTGAAGCTGGAGGAGTTCAGATCACTATGTGTGATTTGACTGTTTAGAGTTATTAGAAACAAATAAGGTTTTTGATCTCATTTGATTTACAAAACAAAGGGAAAGTTTTATGATTGCAAATTATCAGCTTCGACGGAAATCAAAACTGATTTCCGTCGAAATCAGCTTTGATTTGATCATTCAGATCCGGTTTAATCTAATCATTCATATCTAATCTGATCTAATCTGATCATTCAAGTCAGATCATTCAGGTGATCTAATCACCGGTCTGATCATTCCCAGTGATCAGACCGGTGATTTGCTCTGTGTTTTTATTGGTTGTGCAAAGTATTCAGATTAGACAGCCAGGTGACTCTGCAGAGTTCAAAGTATGCTTTGTATATGCTTTGTAAAGTAAAGAACAGTAAACAGATGGAACCACTTTTATCCCAAAAAAGCAAGAAATTTTTTAAAAAAAAGGAATATAAATACATTTCTACAGGAAAATAAATAAAGAAAATATTAAAAATAATTTTTAAAACAGTTTGAATTCTTCTCAATAAATGAGAATGGATTATTTTAGTTGGTTGAGAATCACCTTGTTGGGACTAAACAAAAATATTGATCCATGCCATATATTATCATTTTTTTCCCAAATAAAATAGAAAAAAATGTAACAAAATGTGACAGACTGCTAGTCAAAAATGCCTGAAGTTCTGAGTTACAGTTGTCTCTTTGCTGAGTATTCTGTCATGTTACGTTACGTTATTCTGATATGTGTCAACACAAAATTCATCTTTTGAGTTTAACAGCTTTTCTCCTTGAGTAACTTATAGATTGAAGATAAATGGCTTACCAAAAATAAATAAATAAATCAATAACTTGCACTGAGGTAATCTTTAATTATGATGAGAGACAAGCAGCTAAAGTGCACACAACATCTTCCAGGGACCTTTGGGGGGAGAAAAAAAGAAAAGTTTAAGTAAACATTTTGAAATGTTCCAACAAACGTAAGGGTCAGAAGTTTTAACTTTAACAGGAATTGTGTTTCTGACAAGCTATACTGCAGTGTTATATCTTTAAGTCAGAGGTTTCTATGGTATGTTGGGTAATTAAAAAAAAGTATTTGGCCAAGAAACCAAAAGTTCAATATTTGAACCCCGAGTCACTTAGTTTGCACTGTTGCTTTGTGACATGGAGCTCCATCATACTGAAAAAACTTTATGAATCAACAAACTGCACCTAGATCGTGGGACAAAGTATTTGCTTCACTGTGGGTATAAAGCTGGACTTATGATTTCTTTTTTCTTCTATGGACAGCCGTATTTTCAAAATGTCTCAAACAGTCTGAGGAGGGGCTTCATTAAAGAAAATAACTTCTCCTTAGTCCAGTTGCTGGTCTTTCTGAATTGCGCCGAAGCTTCCTGTTGAAGTTTGTGATGATTTGATAAGTGGTTGATTTGGGAGCAGTTTCAGTTGCAGCAATAGTCTTTCCTGTGAACGTTTTTTTGGTGCAGAGAAATGATGAAAGCAAGTTTCCTCTGCTATCACAAAGAAAAAATTTTTCTTCAAGCACCACTCCCTTCAGATTCAATCATTCTGCTCTTCTAAATCAGTGAGTAAGATGGAGACAAAACAACCTTATTGTCTCCCTTCAATGACAGGATTATAGAAATGATTGCAGCTCATTTAGTAGCAGAACAAAAGGAACCTGCAAATGAAGCTTCTGTGATTAGAGAAAATGCTAATTAACTTTGCTAATAATTTATCAACTTTATCAGATGGAGCATTTTAACAATATAGACCCATTCCACACTGCAAACAAAAAGAAAGAACAAAGAATAGACAAATACGGCAACATTTTTATCTCTGTTTTTGAATATTATTATTATTATTATTATTATTATTATTATTATTATTATTATTATTATTATTATTATTATTATTATTATTATTATTTTTAACAACAATCTCATAAAAATCGATCCATGCAGTTCGGCCGTGTCGTCGGAAGAGGGCGCTGTTTGTTGTATATATTCCTCCCTGCCTAGTGGTGTGCCAGCTCGCATGGCGGCGGAGCAGCTCACAGCAGTGTCTTTCTGTCAACAGGAGCTAGAGAAGCAGTACTCACCCAGCAGGTGGTCCCACAGGATGGCGGCAGACGACGTGATCAAGGCCCACGTCAAGGCTCTGAAGGAAGGTGTGTTTGTGTACCGGCGACACGGTAACTTTTTTTATTAGTCTGGCAGACCGACGGAGCTATCGATCGGAGCACCGGTGTTGTGCTCAATCTTGTATATCCGTAAATCTGAAATCCCCATTCGGATAGTTATGAATGAGTTTGGAAGTTTGAAGCTATGTGTGTGTGGGTTTTTTAAAGGCCATGAATGTGATTTTATTAGCTTAAAACACGCTGTTAAGCTAAAACATGGCATGTTTAGCTACACATGTCTAGGTTTTTATTGTTCATAAATCACATAGTTTGGAATTAACAGTAAATTTTATGTCCACAGTTGGGTTTAAAGGTTTACCACACACATATGCTACGCACATGCTGTTTCATATATTACTAAGAGACGTACCATTAAAATACGACTGTTATCTTTTGTTTTTATTTGTAGAGATTAAAAATATGTTTTTATTGAAGATCTAACGTAGTAAGATTCTCAGGACAGACTAATAGGAAAAGACTTGTCCAGCAAATTGTAAAATGTAATTGCACGGATTTTCTTCCCAACCTGTCGCAGTGAGAAAAGCACAGCTCTATTGATTGGTACATTCATTTACAAGGAGATGCTACACTCCATGGTAGTTCTCTTGAAGTTGACAGGTTTAGGATTAAAACCCACACCTCTCTCTTTCCAGTTTCCTTACAAGTTCTTCTCAGTCCATGATGGATATATTGACTCTTTAGTGCCATGGTGCTCAACTATAGCGCTTGGGTTGACTTTAGTGGTATTCAGGATAAATTTGCTGGACAAATGAAAGCAAAATGATGCCATTGATGGTGCTCCCTCTGAAGGAGTGACCTCGTCCCCAGGGTAACCAGTCTGAAGTTTTAAACCTGGCGGAATAGGTCGAATAATGTGTTCAATGACCAGGATAACTGCTGTTAGCAGTGCAGGCTAATAACAGGGTATTTCTCTGTTACTTGTGCAGTCAAACACTGTAGCAACATGTTCACCAAATGTGGTCATATCATGGTCGTTTGTTAAAAGTCTAATAAATACAAAACATTTGAAATGATTTATGTTTTACATATTTCCCATATTGATTTAAAGACGGATTTCCCATCCTTCTCTTTTTCTTTAAAATTTTTGAATCGCGTTTTCTCCTCAGGTACAGAGCGAGCCCGCAGTCTGGCTGAAACTTTAATCAACGTTCCATACGGAGAGGGAGATGGAGAGAAACTGGACGTGTACATCCCCAAGACCGCCTCTTTGGGTATGGAGCTGCGCTTCAGACGTCCTGAATCTACACCCGGATAACTAATAATAACCGGCTGCATGTTTTCTCTCGCAGACGTCAACCTTGTTATTTACATCCACGGAGGCTACTGGCAGTTTCTCAGGTACTGCTTCTTACTGAATGCTTTATTTTTTCATGTAAATTAAGATATTAGGTTTAAAACAAAAAAATCTTTGCAGCAAAGAGGAGTCTGGATTCATGGCTGTCCCACTCGTTGATAAGGACGTTGTTGTGGTTGCCGTTGGCTACGACATTGCCCCCAAAGGTAGAGTCGGTCATTTCTGATCTGGAGATAAAAAGATAATCTGAGGAGATAAGCTGGAAATGTCAGCTGTGTGCTGCGCTTCCCTTTAAGGTAACATGGACCTGATGGTGTCCCAGGTTCGCAGGAGCGTCGTTTCTGTCGTTCAGCAGTACTCTCATATCAGGTAAAAAAAATAAAAATAAAAAAAAAGATATATTAATAGTAAAGTTTGAAGGACGTTATTTTCACTAGAATCAGCTCCAGTGTGTTGAATAAGCTTTCTGTGGTTCCTCACTCAGTGGTCTGTACCTGTGTGGCCACTCTGCAGGGGCTCACCTGGCCGCTATGGTGCTCTCCACCGACTGGTCCCAGTACGGCGCCACACCAAACATCAAAGGTGAGTTACAGAGGATCAGGCTGGGCTTACTGGCGCCTTCAAGCACAGAGACTCAGAAATGTCCGGGTGGTTTTATTTGTTCACCGTCGCTCTGATTTTCCTCCAAGGCGCTTTCCTTGTGAGCGGCATATATGACCTGCTGCCCATCCTGTCCACGTACATCAACGAGCCTCTGAAGATGACAGAGTAGGTTCCATGTGCTGGTCTGTTCTGATTTCCTGGAGTAATCACACATTGGGGGAAAGAAAGAGAAACTTTTCTACGAACACAGAATCCTTGTTGCGCATTGTTAACTTTGAAACTGCAGACAAAGATTGATTTTTGTAGGTAAGAAGGCTGATAATTTAAATATATTCTAATTTATCTTCTAGAAAAACTTTCAGTCTGTTAAGAAGAAACATTTATTCCTAAAAATCTACATTTTATTTCTCAGAAAACCTTTTTTTTTTAAATTGGTAAGCCTGTCACGATAATCAGCTAATTGTACCATTGATTAAAATGAGCTTGATGGTTTCTTTGTTATGATCAATATTTTTTGAAGGACAATTTTATTTACAGCGACTTCATAATCCACTTTATTTACGGTTTCAGTTGCATGTGGTTTTTCTTTGTTTTGTTTTGTTTTTTTAATTTTGGATATTTGAAATGTCTTCCGGTTCCACAGCGGATGGTTCTGTATAAAATTAAAGTTTGTTAATCTTTGAGAGGGCGAACTTCCGTTGTTATGCCATTATCAATATATTACATTAAAAACAATATTAAAATTTACCGCAATAATTTCTGGTACAGTCAGAAAAGTAGTTCAAAAGCTTAAAATGCAAATTTACCAGCTAGGGGAATCATAAACCAAAGGCCCTTTAAAACAGGTAGGTAATTATTGATCACTTTCACCTCTTTGTATTGTCCACATAGTTTTAATATATGGATTTCAGATTGAGTCAATGCATTCTGAGAGTTTAGAGTTTGTAATAGTAAGGAATGATAAGAGTTTATGGTTGTTGAATTAGCCAATTAAAGTGTATAAGGCCTTCCAGTTACTCAGGCTTAATTGGGATAATAATAATAAAAAAATAAATTAATTAATCACAAGCTTAAATCCGGGCTCGATTGGTTGCTTTGTGAGATCTTTCAGTCGACTGACTGGTTCTGCTTAACTAATTGGTTAGTTCTGAATCAAAAGAGGGAGATTAAATGGAAACTAAACCAAAACCAAAAAAATTAAAAAAAACGAAAGTGGCTAATCCCAGTTCATCAATGACTTTACTGTAGATGCTGAAAGGGTTAGTTTAAGACTTAGAAAAATAAACCCCCGCAGATCTGATTTTAGACATTTTGAACTCCTGCTGTGGTTTTTATGTCCTGATCCTCCTTTAAATGGTATTGAGTGGGTCGTGGAGAGCGTCGTGCGGGAAGCTGTGGTGGTAAATGTCATTGTTGGCGTCTGTGTAAGTGCTGGTGCCAGTCGGAGCCTCATTCCTTTGTGTCTGTCTGCAGGGAGGTGGCGGTGAGAAACAGCCCCAGCCAGCTGGTCCCTCATCTCAAACGATCCTCGTCAGGCTGTCAGATCGTCGTGGCCGTCGCCCAGAACGACTCGTCGGAGTTTCGCAAGCAGTCGGAGGAATACTACAAAGTTAGTGGCCACAGAGGAGAATAAATACTGCTGTAAACGGCGCAGAGTCAGTTGGAACGTTTTCTCTGTTGTTTGGATTTTCATGTATAATAGAAACACATATTTCTACCTCATTCTGTTTTGAAAACATCAAGCTGGCACTCTGAAATTACGCCAGACATAACTGCTCTTGTCACCAACTTCTCTTACTTTTGTGTGTCTTTAAGACTCTGGAAGCAGCAGGACTGACGGTGATCATGGAGGATGTGGCGAACACAGACCATTTCAGTGTCGTTGAGCAGCTGGTGGATGGAGACTATCACCTGACCAAGGTACACGCTCCTCTCACATCCTTTTACGTTGGATTTTGTCAATATGGTGGATTCATCAGCTGGATCTGAACATGAGTAAACTTTATTTCTCTACTCTCTCCTGTTGTGAAAAAAGGCAGCTAGCTTTATGTTGCATCACAGAACTGGGGGTGGGGGGATTTCATCCTGATCCGTTGTGACCAGTGTTAATATAGTAACAGTGACGCAGATCTCAATTTTATTCACGACTAGGCTTTGACTAGGCCTTTTTAGCACATGATTATCTTTTGATCTCGTGCTTTGACTGAATGTTAAGTGAACTTTCATCCCAGTCTTTTGTTGCCACTAAAAAAATTTTTCAGGATTGCCCTATTTTTTATTTATTTATTTATTTTTATTTTTTTATCATCAAAAATACTTTGAACTAATAATATAAACGGTAAATAAAATACAGTTTGTAGTTGTAACCTGACGAGATGTAAAAAATCTTAAACCCTTTTGCAAGTTGTCGTATTTTGTCAGAAAGAAAAGACTTTAAAAAGACCAGAGAACTATTGATAGTATTGAAATTGTGTTGGACCTGAAACAGAACGCAAATATCTTTCATGACAAACTACTGTCATCATCTGTGGTTCAACCTGTTGAGAAATCTGAACATGTTAGCTTCCTAGCTTGTAACTTTGAAACGCCAGAGTTGTAACTCTTTACTTGAATGCTTTCCTTTCTCTGTAGCTCCTCCTGAAGATGATGGGGAAGAGCTGAAGTGTTCAACAAACCTCTGATCAGTCCCAGGTCACCCACAATGAGAAAATAAGTATTTCTTCAGGGTTTCACTGTGGTAAATGTTTTTTTTTTCTTTTGTTTTGTTTTTTTGTCATTTTGAGATCAATCCAGGTGACATCAGTTCTTCTGATGGGTTAGTTTACATTATTTACGAATGTTCAAGAAGTCCTAACTAAGCTTTGGATGTTTGGAACTCCGTGGCTTCACTGCACTGCGTCGTGGCAGAATTCACTTCTCAGGCTCAGCTGCAAACAGATTTGCTGGACTACTGTGAACGTTGTTGTGATGAAGCATGTTGCTACTGCATATTAAATATTTTTGAGTTGACTGTTACTTTTGACTTATTTCCGACTGGGTGAGTCTGACTGATTATTGGTGTTTTTCTTGTTTTTGACAATCTTCAGTAAAGAGTAATTGTGTATCATATAACATGAAGGTAGTGTTTTTCCTGATTCTCCAGCTCTCCACTGAGATCTGACCCTGGGGGGGAATCCTGATGTAACACATGATGATGATGATGATGATGATGATGATGATGATGATGATGATGATGATGATGATCTGCAGCTGCTCCTGATCCTGATATACCATTGCAGAATTTTGATTTCCAATTATGAGGTTTTGAAAAGATTAAAATGAACCTGTAACAGTGACACTTTGATTTGCACTGCACATTGTAGCATCGCACATTAACAATATTTACACCATGTTCTGCTTATCATTACTGAAGAATATAATAAATATTTATATTTAAGATAACATGTGGTCAGTTGTTTCTGTTTGAATTCAATGACTCATCATTTCATAATAATTTCAGAGTGCTCATTACCTTTTAATCCAGGAGACCCAAAAAGTAGTTGGTTTGTTATTGGTTGACTAAGAATCGTTGCATTGTGGATGCTGTATGTCCTTTTTTCGAGAGACTTTCAGTGTTTATAATTGTTAATTTCAGACTTCTTATAACAAATCTAATGAAACAGTAATTTACCAAACTACTTGAAATATTACTGTGTGTTTGATTTGTCTGAGAACGATGTTGGACAAAATGAGGTCATTGTAGGTGGTAGTTCCAAATCCAATGGGATTTGTTACTGTGCTGTTTACAATCTGTTGATGACCCTATTCTCTCTAACCATCCACCTAACTACGCATGGGATATCGTCGCATTTTGTGTTGTAGAGGAAAACATCGGAAGTAGAAAAATACATGCTGTATTCAACTTTTTAGATGTTTTATGTGCATGGAAGCCATATTTAAGTGGAACTTGGCAGTTAGGCTAACAATTTAAAACAATGTATTTATCTTTCTTTGGTTATGCAAACGTTACAAAAATATCTTTACAAATTAAAATTGTACAGTATGATGTGTGCCACTGTTACATGTGATAAATGCTTTATACTAGCAATGTTTACGTTGTTTTATATGTGTATAGAGAATATTTGATATAGAAATCAAGGTTTTTCTGACCTCTGACTTTCCAAGCTGGCATTCCTACTTCAGTGGACTATGTTATATTTCTGACTGGGAATATAACAATAAATAACTATCTTGAGTACAAACACAACATAGCAATCGTTGTGATGCTAACCAACATTAAAATACACACTTTCAAACATCTTTAACAACGTTGATGCTTTCCTCAATAATCTACTGTATCAAGTTAAAAATTCGTCTGTACATTAATACTGTGATTCTTGAGAATAGGGACAATATGGGTTTTAATTTTCCCATAATTTTTTTTTTTTGTTATTTCTCAACCTTATGTATGCAAATATGACAAATAATGTTTTGGAAATGTAAAGATGCTAAGGTACAGGCTCCCAGTTGCAACATTTTTTTTTTTAATTACATTTTTAATCGACCTGACCTAGAACGTTGTCATCATCATCTGACAAAAAATAAATTTAAAATTTTTTTTAATGACCCTAATAGTGATATTTTTACTAATTTTACAGACAAATGCTTCTCAAGAAACAAAATAAATATTATTTAAAACAAAAAAACAACAAAAGGCCATCTGACGGAGTTGACACTGCATGACGGAGTTGACACAGAACTGAAGGTGGTGACAAACTAGTGAGTAAAATAAAAAACTTGGTACATGCGAAGTAATGCAATTTATGTAAAATACATTAAAATGAATTAATTGCACATTTAAGTGAGATTTGACAACAATTTCACTGAAAGAGTCATAAAAACTCTGATGGAGTTGACATCTGACGGAGTTGACAAAGCCAAACTACCTCAATTTATATGATGTTATTCTGAAGGCCATTTTGTAGCTCATCAAGTCTATGAAATCTTTATATTATACCAAAATTAAGCTTTTATTTCACAAAATTTCATCAAAGTTTTGTAAATTGTCAGTTATAGTGTTAACACATCATGGTTGTGATGAGCAACTTAGGAATAAAAAGAAGAAAAAACTAAAGAATAACTTAAGCTAACCTGAGCTAACTAGCCCTCCTAGCAAAGGACGAGAAAGGAAAAGGTCATGGGGTCCTCAGAAGTTCTGATGCCCCCAATAATGCCTGATTTTTTTCACATTCTTTTCATTTCTGACGGTGTTGACAAAAACTAGGGACAAATTTCAATGGAGTTGGAAAATATATATAAATGCTTTTTAATTCAAATTATTGATACCTTTATAATTATTTATGTGACTACATATACTTAATTGTCATAATATATAATTTTAGTATTTCTTTAATTATTTTCAACTATTATAATGTATTGAGTTCTGCTCCTGGACAAGGGCTTTTACAGGCATCGTCCACCGACTACAATGTTTAAAATAAAAAAAATATTCAGCAAACACCTGGAAAATATATATTGTTGTGCTCAGATGACCCAGGTTAGTTTAGTCAGATACTTGAAAAAATTATATTTTGTGTATATTTTATTCAAATTTTGTGCTTTATCCATAGGACCTGTTTTGTCCCTATTCTCAAGAATCACTGAATAAAAAAAAGTGTTCTCAATTGAGATTTTGTGAATTTGTTGATTTAATTTGTACTTTAAGTACTAAAATAAACAATTACATTTTTATCTATTCATTTAGATTTAGACAAGAATGACTTTTAAATGTCTGTTAGCTGTCTTTGTATATAATTCATCGATGTGGCTGCGTAGAAACCCTGTGGACACCATGTTTTGTTCATGACGTTAAAGAGCCGTGAGGTGCCCTTACTCTTAATGTAGTCCCTGCAGTTCCTCCGTGTAGGAGGAGACTGCCACAGGCCAACAGGGCGTCGTGAGAAGCCTCCACATCAGGTGAGCTGTTGGGGCAAAAATGGGGACATGGTTCGGGTAAACTCTGCAAGTTGACGAGCAGCGTCTTTAGTGAGTTGGGGCGAAATGCAAACGTTTACAATCTACTGTTGCTAGCTGATGTTAGCCGTGTGGCTAATAAAACGTCTGGAGGTGACGTTTTATTTCCGTCCGTGTGAAACACTTGGACATGTTCGGACATTTCGGCTTACGGTTTTAGGAGCTTATCTGTATTAATTTAAACCGGCTAATTCAGCCTGTACTGCCAAAGTTGATGAACATTTAACCGGCTCTTGTAAACCTCAAACAATAGCTTAAAGTGGAATTGTTCCAGTTAATTCTGTCATCATTTAAATACGGCAAATAAGGGAAATAATGAAGAAAAAAACGATTGACAGTTGAAATAGTCTAACATAGTTCGCGGCACAGCTGATTTGCGACATTAACTGTTGTGAACGCTTAGATGTCGTGACTTTCTGCCCCGTTGCGTAACGTAACGTCCTACCAGCGTAAAGGAGTTAAAACGGCAGTTGACACCAAAGACATAATACAAGGATACGTCTATTATGTCTATGGTTGACACTACTTAACTACTTAAATATGGACGATATTTAGGTTTTTGAAAATCCCCAGTATGTAAGTAGTTAACAAAATATTAAAGATATACTTAAATACTATTTAAGTGTATGACTATCTCTTCTTAAAAAAATCCATTGTTTTATTTGTATCATCTTCAATCTTGATTATTCTAGAGCACAGAACTTTTACCGTTCAAAATGCAATAAAACCAAACAAAGAATAAAATATACATTATTTTTCTTTGTTTATAGTACAGAAATATTGGAAAGAAAATGCTTTCCAATATAACAAATGTAAAGAAATAGAAACAAAAAGGAAATATTAACATCAAACAGAAAAGCAGTTTACAGAAAAGGTGAGATTTTGCTGTCTTGAAATACTGCTATTTTAATCACTTTCCTTTCTGTGGAGTTGTTGGGGTTTGCCATGTTGTATTTACTTCCTGAGAAAGAGTCTGCTTTTATTTTTCATGTCCCTAAAAATAAACTTGAGAGGATTTAAAGTGCAACTTTTACTCCATTTTGTGAGAAAAATTAATTTCACATAAATTTTTTTTATTAACTTTTGCATCAAATTCGTCTTTAAGCTGTATGCGGTAGACTTTCTCTTATTTTTGACAGATTTCTCTTATTAACATTACAAATACAGTTCGCAATTCATTACTAAGAAATCCAAGTTAGTTTTTGGCTGTGAAACTTGAGATGGTCCACCACAGGGTAAAGGAAGAGACCTGCTGAAATCAATTATTCATGTGAGTCCGAGGGCTGGATGAGCGAGTTTCTCTGAGGGATGTGTGCGGAGCAGAACGACATGATAGTATCAGCCTGTTCAGGGGAGAGGAGGAGGAGGAAGGGTGAATAGTTTAATTCTTTATACGCCCTACAACAATGTCGTGTGTTGGTCTGTGGTGCAGGGAGGTGGAAAATATCGGTTATGTATTCAGCAACGACAAAAAGCTTTTTTTTATAATTTTTTTTGTTCTGTCAAGCCTTGCGTGTTCAGTTTAAAGAGTCGACAAGCGTGAACACGTTCAGAGAGAAGCAGCGGATGCACCGGGGGAATTATGTGATGTAAGATTATCTGTTCCACCCAGATGACATCTTGACAAATATTCATGTTTAAAATCTTGTAGAATTTAGTCAGTAAATACATATAAGTATAACTTTTTTTAAGATTAATATTCTGCTTAGAGTGCAGATATTTAAATAGTCAAATCTTGTTTAAAAGATTCAAAATGGATGGGTAAAGATTCGCTCTATTTGTCGCTGTTTAGAGTAACATGAAGGGTCACCTGGGCCCAGAACGATAACAGATCTCTTATTTCAGCAGGTACCACGTCTCTTTATCTATTTATTTAATTTCTGACGGAGGTGAAACAGAATGAGAATAAAAGTCTGCTAAACTTTTTAAGTTGTCTTATAGTACTTCACAGGAGAAACAAAGTTAAATCAGAGAGTCAGGGAGATGGAATTTTGTACCACAGATCAGTGTGAAAAAATATAAAATAGATAAAAATATGGGTGTAATCTTGACAGCAATTCAACATGTTGAGAAATTAAGGCAGACAGCAGGGTGAGGGTGTGCTGGTTCTCTTCCTGATGGTTCGGTACGTTCGTGGAGCTCTGTTCCTATTCGGTATGTGGTCTGCTCAGCCCAACAAAGCCCTGTTGTGAATAAGGAACAATGGGAACAAGAGCCCGTTTTAGCAGCTTGCCCTCCTACCAGTGCCTATTCTTCTCCAGCTGCTATGAAAGTAGACACATACTTCAAAAACCTCAAACTTTTCAACTAGGTTTTAAATTTTGTGCAACCCTGCTGATGTTCCTCCTTGTTCTTCTTCTCCAGGCGGTGGAAGTTTTCATCTCCAACCCACAGCTGGCTCCAGGGATGAACCCGACACTTCCATGAACTCCTTCGGTTTCGCGGTTCGAGGCCTCCCCCTGGCCTTGGCGTCCATGACGCAGGCCACTGTCTCCGACCTGCGCTTCCATCCCAGATGGAGAGCAATAATCGTGACCACCCTGCTGGCCTTAGTGCTCATGCTGTACTTGCACCGGACCATAGGGAACACAGACACACCGACCAGAAGTAGTTTTCAAACTCGCAGAGAGGAGGATGTGAGATCACAAAGACTCTCTTGGTGTCTAAAGAGGAAAAAGCCCTACAATGACACATACCCGTTGAGTCCACCAGAGAGGACGCCGCACGGCGTTCGCTACCGTATAGGAGCGATTGCCGACCTGGACACGGCGTCCCAAAGCTCCAAGGGTCAGACGTGGTTCAGCTACATGAAAAGAGGCTACGTGACCGTTTCGGAGAGCGCGGACAAACTGGAGGTGGAGTGGGATGCAGACACCGTCACCTTGGAGAGCAGTCTGGCTGAGAAAGGACGAGGTACGTGGCTAAAAATCCTGTTTCTGCATACGGATGTGCATGTTCATATCAATACGTGGTGCAACGCCGTGCCTGCAGGTATGGAGCTGTCGGAGCTGGTGGCCTTCAACGGTCATCTTTACAGTGTGGATGACCGCACAGGTGTGGTGTACAGGATTGAGGGGAGCAGAGCCGTTCCCTGGGTGATACTTCCTGATGGCGACGGGTCCGTGTCTAAAGGTCAGTGCCAAGGCTGAGGAACGCCAAAGATTGACGACAAATCCTTTTAAGAAAAACAAAAACTGAACTGAATGTTTAGTCGAGAACTTTAGTACCTTCCAACTGTATTCATAACTCCTGAACTTCTTATGGACCGCTGTACACATGAATATGCCTCGATCTAAACCGTCCCACAGTTTAGGGTTGTCCTGTTTTGAAGGCAAACCTCTGATCTATTCTCAAGTCTTTTAGATCTTCTAACAGATTTTTTCCCAGGATTGTCATGTATTTAGCTCCGTCCTTCTTCCCTTTAACTCTGAGCTCTGCCTGATCTGTCAAAAGAAAAGTACCCTCACATTATTATGTGTTATTTTTTCTGTTTGTAAATGATTGTGTGTAAGGTAGAAACATTTGATTAGGGTCAGCCAGATGTTGGTGGTCAAAAGAGTTGTTGGTGATTGCTGTGCTATTGCGACTCAGGTTTGATAATGTTGGATATTAAGACGGCCTGTGGAACAGCAAATGCAGTCAGTGGTGAGAAATACATTTTTAAGCTTACAAAACAAACACTGCTGATGTTATTGGACTTTCATAAGTTCACATTCATAACAGTGGCATCGGGTCAACTCCCCCCGTTGCCCACCTCAGTAGCTTCAAGCTCCCACACAGGGTGATGTATTGGTTTCCGTACATAGAGCCATTTGGATGTTTTATTTAGAGGTACCAGAGTACAGGAAGCTGACTACAAATCCACAAAACATCACAGATTATTGTCCGTTTAAAACTTGAAAATCAAGAATTGTCCTCCTTCGCTTTTGACTTTGGTTCTATAGTTTGGGTTGGTCTGTCACACAAAGCCCCAAAGCAGTAGATTCAAGTCTGTTCTTGAAGCGACGAGTTGAAGAGCGAGGAGTACCTTCCCGAGGAATTGTTTGTGATTGTAGTTAATGCTTTCATTTTCTGCCCAGGATTCAAGGCGGAGTGGCTGGCAGTGAAGGATGAGCACCTGTACGTCGGAGGTCTGGGGAAAGAGTGGACGACGACATCCGGGGAATTCGTCAACAACAACCCCGAGTGGGTGAAAGTGATCGACTACAAGGGCGGCGTGGAGCATGAAAACTGGTTGCCTTACTACGCCACCCTGCGGAGAGCTGCAGGGATCAAACCACCAGGTGCACGTCTGCCGTCGATACCATCCGATGGTTGCGCGTAAAGACTAAACCCGAGCTTTGTGGAGCACCAGTTTAAATCATACCGCTTTGATGAAGCATTACCTTCATTGACAAACAGAAGTTCTTGTTGGAATTCAGGTTTTTTCCTTAAGTCTTGTGTTTTATGTTTTACTACTTTAGTACTGCTGGTTGATATAAATGGGTCAGTTCCTCCTCGTCCACCCTGGAAGAAGCTTAACAATGGTCCATTCATTGGATTTAGGTGTGCCGCAGCAGGAAAACATTTGAAGTATGCTGGCCAGGGGGTCACCAGGATCAAAGCTGTTAAACATTAGGAACAACTTTCTGATCAAAGTTCAGCCAGTTTGTGTAAATTAAATATTTTACTAAAAATGTTCATTACAGGAAACGGAATGTATAAAGTTTTTTTTTTTTTGGACGCTTCCATTGACTTTGTCTGACACAAAGTGAAAACATGTAAGGATCTGTCCCGCTGCATTCAACATAATGACTGAAATGTTGCTGTCTCAAGGATCTGAATCAAGTTATTTTCCGGACTATAGAGTGCACCTCACTATAAGCAGCACCTACAAATAAAAAAACCTGGACGGGGCTATAAGCCGCTGGTATCTCCGCCGCTCTCGGTTTTCCAATAAATCTGCTGGATATACATATATATGTATATGTATATATATATATATATATAAGGACGCAGCCCTCCGTCTCCAACGCCAAACCGTGGTTTCGTTCACGCCGCATTTACATGCAGCGTCATTATTTTCCTCCCGTAGAGCCTGTAGTGTAGAAGGTACTAGATTGATAACTTTCAACCTAAAAGCTGCATCATATGAGTTTGAAGAAATTTCTCCGTCGTGCCTGCTGCTAGCATGTGCTTGTTCTAAATGAAAATTAGCACTTTCTTTCCAATGATTCACTTCCTGCTAAAGAGCCCCCTGGTGGTTGAAGAAAAATCTACAGAAAAGCCGCACCAGGCGCATGGTTCAAAGCGTGGGGAAAAAAGCAGCGGCTTGTAGTCCGAAAAATACGGTAATTCAGTTTTGTGACTGGAAACGATAGTCCCACTCGACATATAACGTGGACAGAGTTCGGTCAGCACTTGCATTGGGATGAAGTGTAAATGAAATCCTCTTGCTCTTTGCAGGTTACCTCATCCATGAATCGGCAGCTTGGAGCGAGCGCCTCCAGCGGTGGTTCTTCCTACCTCGCCGTGCCAGCCACGAGCACTATGAGGAGGCGGCTGACGAGCGTCGAGCCACCAACCTCCTCCTGTCCTGCCCTGCGGACTTCAGACACGTGACCACGCAGCGCGTCGGACCTTTTAACCCCACCCACGGCTTCTCCTCATTCAAATTCGTTCCAGACACAGACGACCAGGTCGTCCTGGCTCTGAAGTCGGAGGAGGACGCAGGCAGGATCGCCACTTACATCATTGCTTTTACGCTGGACGGGCGGCTGCTGATGCCCGAGACCAAGATGGGAGATGTGAAGTACGAAGGGCTGGAGTTCATTTGAAAGGTGGCGGGGTGAGAGTTTCATATCGCATTATGCTAGAGAGCATCGGGATAACAAGGGTAAAACTTTTTGTGAAAGCACAGGTGAAAGGTCAACCGAACAACTGTGAAAAATGTACATCTGCTGATGTCTCCCATCAGCAAACACCAGAGTCAAACCTACATCACAGCAGTGCTGCTAGACGTTTTTTCTTTTCTTTATTTAATTTTGAGAAGAGACCCGTAAAAGTAAAATGCTTTTAAAACAATAATTAGGACTCACACCAAACATTAAAGGAACATATTAAATTGGTTTTTGAAGATGTGCATATATTTATATGTAAGCGGGTAACAGTTGGTGACATGGCCAATTTTCTAGTATTATTTAAACCACGGGAAATGGTGGGCCAGTAAGGCAAAATGTGTTTTTCCCCTTTTCATCAGGTGCTAAATATTTTCTGATGGTGGCATTCTTCATTACTGATCATGACAAGCACAACAGTCCTCTTCACCGTGGGCGATTTAATATTTTAAAAAAGAAAATCTAACTTATTACCACAAGCGTTTCTGCTTCATATCAGTGCACATTTAAAGAGACGGCTGTCGGCGTTTATTTTTGCTTGTTTTATAATATCTTTAGCTTTCATCATCGAACTGGACTTATACCGAGAAGGTTTCAGGAAATGTTTTTGATCTCATGTAGGGTTTAAGTTTAAGTATTTAACTTAAATACACTACATAAAAAATGTGAACCGCATGAGCAGAGATTTGTTCTTTTTAAAGGTTTGATATTCACCAGAGTCGTGACACTCTCCACACAAAGTAAGGCTTAGTCGTATCATTCCACTGTCGGTCATTTCACAAATGTATCTTTTCATTACTTTTTATGGCCACATGTAGTTCTTATCAGAAGTTTACATACACTTATCTTGAGCAGAAATGTCATAAAATTGGGGCATTTTATGCTGGATGTGAACTTTAGTTCATTCAAAGTGATGTCTTTGCGCCGATTATAGACTTGATTGGGTCAAGGTCAGAACCGTTCCAGAAGTTCGTCTCCTTTCGCTCTAAATCTTGTTCTGATGTGTGCGTGGATTCATCTCCTGTTGGAACCCAACTGTGTCCAAGTTTCAACTGTTTAGTTGTAGATTTGAGGTCAAGATAAAGAATTGGGTGGCAGTCTTCTGTTATTGTGTGCAGTGCAACAAAATGGCCACACAGCATGCTGCTGCCACCACCATACCTGACTGTTGCTACGGTGTTTTGGTTTGCACAAAGCCTCGTCCAGAACCTGTTTGAGCCTGTATGACCATCCTGTATGGATTAAATGTAATCCAGAGTGATTTCAGACATTCACACCTTTAAAAAAAAAAATTCAAATATGTTTGTAGAATCGCTCCACACTGAACAAACAGCTCAACTGAATAATTTGTTTGTACAGCATTCCTACTTATACAAGCTTTTGACAGGAATTGTATTTTTTACATTCCATTTTCAGTGTTTGATATGTATAAATTTGCCTTTAAATCACACATTATGAGCATATGACACTTGTTTCACTCAAAATATCTACAGCAGTGTAGCTCTTTTTAAAACTGGGTTTTCATGTTCATACGCAGTAGAAGCACGTCTCTGTGCAGCGTCTCTCAGCTGGTCCCTCAGGGTTCAACAAAAGAAGAAAAGTAAGTGTCCTTAACCTTAAATCCAGTTTGTGTTTTACTGCCGAGAAACGTTGCGCTTCATCATGTTATGTGTAGAGCAGACGTTTTGGCACCATGAAGCTTGGTTACATTGAGGCAGGACGTTTGTCGCTGCTGATCTTTGTGCATTTTTATTTTCTTGTCAAAAGTTATACTTTTTTATGCTTCTAAAGCGAAAGAACCAATAATAAAAAAAGCTATTTAATCAAAGATTAATTCTTAATATATGAAGAGTAATTGTATTGTCTAAATGACAAATAAAATGCATTCCCTGTTTAATTGTCTTGGTGTGTGTGTGAATGTGTTGCCTTCATAAATGTCCCTCTAAACTTAGAAACTAACGATTTACTCTGGATGTTTCCAATTTATTGAAAAAATATCCTTACAGAGATGACGTTGACAAAATGTTAAAAGACGAGGCGAAAGACTTGATTCAAACCGACGAGCGTCATTTACCGACATCCTAAATGCTTTGGCGTTACTGGAACTTTGTTGCCATGACGACGGCATCCTGAGCCAGACTCCTGTCCACGGGAAAGTGTTCGAAGGAGCCGAGTTTAGAGTAGAAGTCGAGCATCCTCCGGTCGCTCTGCCTCAGCTCGCAGAAAACTCCTCTGGAGCCTGAAGGTCAAACAGAATTATAGTTTGTCTTTGATCAAATACACCGGGGGTAAATTAAATACTTTCAATTCAAGAGTACACATTCAAATTAAGGTGAAGACGATCAGGATCAGAGGCAGTAGCAGAACGACAACATGCTTTTACTGAAGTAAAAGTCAAAAGCAGCCATCCAAGAAATTACTCGAGAGTAAAACAGTATTTGGTAAAAAAAGATTCAAGTACTGAGTAACTGATCAAAACATCAATCATTTAATATTAAAAAAATTACCTAAAATGAACCAAAATATAATGGTATGTTGAAATTCTAGTGTTTTATAGGACCAAAATGAAAATCTAAAACAAGAAAATCCAAAAAGATGTTATTCAATATAAAAGTTTAACAAAAACTGCAGGTGTATATCTGGTGACTTTTAAAGTTAAAACAAGCTAATTCTCCATTCAGTGAAGTTACCCACAGTGACACGGGTAAGAGTAGTGATTCTTCATACTGAAATTACTCAAGTAAAAGTAAAAATACAGAGTAATAATACTCCTACAAGTACATTTTTTCCAGAAAGTTACTCAAGCGAACGCAACTAGTTACTACCCCACTCTGATCATGACTGATGTAAAGTAAAGCTGCAGGAACAGAGCTGGGCAGTAAACCTTGTGTTTTGAGTCTTGCTGATCAGAGCTTTGAGTCGGGGCGACTTACCGCTGCTCCTGACTGAGGACAGCAGCTGAGTGACCATACGCCTGGCCGGGGATGGATCAGTGACCCGAGGCAGCACTTGGACCACAACCAGGGAGGGGTAATCCTTTAACAAGGTGTCACTTCCTGGCCTCTGGAACCACAACGCAACACTCGGTCAAGTCACACTTCGTTTATTAACCAACTTTTGTAGAAACTAAAACTGGGATCTTAGGTTTTGACCACCTGCTCTGTGGCTGCAGCTTGTTTGGCATCGGTGAGTGCCAGCGCATATCCACAGACCCCGATGTCGTCCTCCACAACAAGAGCGCACTGCGGAGAGGGGGCGACGTCCCCCGAGGATAGGCTGCGGACGGCCAGCAGAGCACATTGAGACACAGGTCGCAGGACGAGAGACATTTACAGCACAAACACTCATCACTGACGGCTAGATGGCAACTCCCCGCTGCTTTGTTTGTGGATATTTTATGATTTCAGACCTGGGGATGAATAACTATCAAGATATCAGCCTGAAATGAAAAGTTAAAAATGAAAAAATAACAATAAAACTGTACGAAGAAAAGGAGTGTTATTAATTCCTCCATTATCTTCTCAAACATGAGCACTTCTTCATAAAACGAAGAGAAATTATTTCGTCCCAAATTCACATCCGTCAAAGTAAAGCTGGTACAGATTTAGAAAAAAAAATATAAAACTCCAATAAAAAAATATCTAGGTTGGCCTTTTTTTTTTCTAGTTTCTTGGAACGATCAAATCTTAAACTGAACTATATACCTAGTTTGAGAATATTTAGCCACTCTTTTTGGTCCTATTTCCCCAAAACCCTTCTCATTTATCTTACCAACCTCTTTTCCCACAGGAAGTTTCCAACAGAGGAAACAAAAAACAAATATTTGTATCCTTTTTTGGTCTTACCTGTCACTGATGAGTTTATGGCTTTGTTCTTCTCTTCTCTGCATCTCCTTAAAAATCTTCTGCACCTCAACCTAACACAGAACAGTTTCTATGTTGGGTCATATTTTAAACAAAACCCAACCGGTGCCTCAGTGACGGACCTCACCTTGTCGCCGCTGCAGTAAGGACGCACGCAGTAGACCGCAGTCATGGGAGGGCGTTTAAACAGATCCCTGTTTCCATGTCCTGGGAGCATCCTCTGCAAATTCAAACTCGGAACATTTTAACTTTCTCCAACGTCAGTTCCCCTCATTTCCTGCAGGTGTCGAGTCATTACCAAATATTACTCTGGAAGAAGTCGCTACCCTGGTTTGGTTACCTGGAACTCTCCGGAGAGGCCTCCTCTGAAGCCCCACGGCTCCGGATCGTCGGTCAGCGTCTGAGCGGAGGGCTGATCCTGACCTCCTGTGGAAATAAGCACACAATATGAACAACACGCTTCTCTTTAACAAACAGCAACACGCCAGCTAACATGTGGTACGGTTTTTTTATAATTTTGGTTAATTTTGATGACAGTGACTCACAGTTATTGAAAATAAAACAGCGTCCTTAAAACAGGTTTTATGCTAAAGCCTATAATTACCATGGGGGAACTTGAAGAGAGAGCCATAAACAGTCGTTGCTAAAACAGGCTGCCATTTCACAGTTTGGTTTTCAAGGAAAGTAATGAAAAAAAGTTTAGTGAAAGGAAAACATTTGGTAACAAACACCCAGTACCTGCATTTAATCATATTTTCAAATTTACTGATACTCTTATTGAACAAACGGAGGATCAAATAGTGAAACTAACAATCCTGGCAATATGGACAGTTTTAGGCGGTTTTAAGCATAATTGGATAACTCTAAATTCTTATCGTGATTTATCAGAATAAATGATAAACGATACGATAAATGCCCTGCCCAATTTAAGCAAAATAATCATTTTTAGAGAGACAACATTTTGTATTTTTAATCAACACAAAAACTTGATATATAATAATGTAATTAAAAAAAATGAAATATACGAGTGAGGTTTTTCAAAAAACAATAATAAAATAAATTTCTAATGACGTGAAACTTTTATAAATTTTGATCATTCTCATTATGCATCCTGCCTGCTAACTGTCCTTCCGGCAGATAAAGTTTTCCCACCGAGCGTCTTGACGTAGGCTCGAGCCAGTCCGACGCCGCTCTTGATGTCGCAGATGTAGTTGTAGAGGTCGTACAAAACGCTGCGGTTCGGGGCGTTGGACAGACGGTTGAACATCTGCACCACCGCGTCGCACATGCCGTCGAACTTTCCTGCCCGGTCGCGCCACTGAAATCAAACAGCAATTATTTCATGAAGAGAACTAGGATGCTCCAAGAAGTGTTTAAAAAAACAACAAAAAAACAAACAAAACCCTACCCTACCTCTTCCGTCTGCGCTGCGGCAGCCTCGCGGTGGGTCCTGAGCCAGTCCAGCTCCTCCAGCATGGTCCTGGCCGTGGCCCCGTGCTCATACGGCAGGTAGAAGAGGTCCGACAGCAGGTTCAGGTCGTCCGGAGTCAGCGGCTCAGCCGTGTACAGCGGGTTCTCTCCCGGCCCAGGAATGTAGAGGCTCTCGGCCGCGTCCGTCTGCATGGACTCCTCGTCCGGCTGAGGCGCTTTCCTGAGGCGAGCCGACCGACAAGCACCTGCAGGCATGAGTTGATCGGATTCCCATCTCGTTGGTTTTTCTGAACTTTGAGTTAACGGAGGTCAACTCCGGCTGTGCTCTACCTCCCGGCTGATCGGCGCTCATCAACTCCTGCAGCCAGTCTGAGAGGGCCAGAGTCAGGGCTCCCTGAGGGCTGTAGCCTGGAGGCAAAAACGGACGAGGTCGCTCTCAGGGTCAAACTACGCTCTGTTATTTAACGAGTGTCAACAGTGTCCAGTGTGTTTCAAATCTTGAATTGCCTCTACTTTTAAATTATTGTTGTCACAACTACTGCTCTTTATTGTGAAATTGTTCACCTTTTATGTATTTTTAATGTCTATTTTTGACTACTCGTCTTGTCCACCATGACATTTGTTGGCCAGGTCGTTTTTGCAAAAGATGTCTTGAGCTCATTTGGCTTTTATCTGGTTAAATAAATGTTTATTAAAAAAAAAAGCAGCTTTAAAGTTAGACATTTAGCCCAGACAGCAAGACACTCTCCGTTTCTGTACTCTTATTAGGCTGTAGGAGAATCTAATGAAAGCCTGAGGCTTTCTTCTCCCCCCCAAAAAGCACATTTTATGAATACCTTAGTATCCAATCTGCCTTCAAAAAAGGTGCTTCAGTCATACCTGAAGACTCGCCTCTAGTTTAGTATTTGGACACTACAACATATAGTGCAAAATGTTCATTTTTTTCCCAATAATTTTTCTACTCCTTAGTGGTTTTAATGAAGAAAAAGCTGATTACTTTTTAGGGTAACCAGAAACATCCCCCCTCCTTTCAATACCAATATCCAGTTTTACCTTTAGATGCAGCCCCGTACCCCTACATCTCACCCAAATACGAGACAAACAGCAGAACTCACCCATCTCCACACCACTTCCTCCTCCGGCAGCTGAAGATCTGCACCATGTTGCCAAAGTGTGGATGGCCACGAAGTTTAGGTAAAACTCACAGTTGGGGTTTGTGAGCACGCCTCTCAGTTTAGGAATCAGCTCAGTGGGTCGATCCTTCATGAAGACGGAGTAAAGCCGATCATTAATTAACGAGCTCATACACTTACAGCAGAGCTGATTCTGCTGATGAACACCTTATACGGTCCCAGGAAGAGCCGCTGAGGATCATAGTCATTGGCGTGAATGTTGTCCCAGATGACCGGTGGCCTCTTCAGGACCGCCGTCACCTCCTCAATGGATTCAACTGAGATCTTGTTGGACACCACTTTCGGACCTGAGAAATGGCAGCAAAAACAACAACAACAAAAAAAACTGAATAGATGGACCTGATCTCTGAAAACACGGAAACAAACTGACTAGAGCCTCACCAGTCCAAAGTATATCAATCCCAGGCAGGAGTTTTTCCCCCACCGTCTGCAGATAAGAGGACTGAGGCACGTTGGGGTTGCAGAAAGCAGCGCAGTAGTCTGGAGAGCCACAACGAGTCAGTAGAAGGGGATAAAAACATCACATTTAAGCATCGCTTGCTGCTTTAGAGGAACCTGACCTGTTGGGCAGAAGAGGAAGGTCTTGGCGTCTCTCAAGTGCTGGTACACCTCGTTGGTGATGGCCACCTGGGCGTGGGCGAAGGAGCTGAAGGCCTGCTTGTCCGCCGGACACATCTCGGTCTCGATGTCGTCAAAGAGCAAAGAGAAGGACCTGCAGCCGAACTCCTTCACCTGAAACGCAACATGACGGTTTAAACACAACCAGCAGGATGAACTCACCAAATCTGAACGACCTGTTGCCGTCACAAAAACAGAAACTGCTGCACTGTGAATTTACCGACTGCACTTGTTTGCAATTTGATTAAATAAAAACTCCTTTTTGCTTTTAAGAAGACGGTTGCAGAAATACGTTGTTGATCTGCCTACAGCCACAGGATTATGAACATAATTAGCTATTTAGTCTGCAAATTTGTAAAACTAAACAACTTCAACAAGTAGATCAGGGGTGTCCAAATGTTTTTTGTCACATGAGCCATAATTGTAGAGTCAAAAGTAGCTGTGGGCTGATAAGAAAAAAAAAAACACAAACTAAAATCAAGGAATAAAAGTAGTTTTGTTTCCCTACAAAATGATTATTCATTGTAAATCCACCGTCAGTATTCTGTAGGTCTGCCTTTGGCCTCAGCTACAGTGTATTTTTGAGGTTTGTCTTTGGAAGCTTTGCACATCTAGAGATTGAGGTTTTTGCTTGCTTTTCATTACAAATACCTTGGGCTGTGCAGACTCCCTGCAACCATCGCTTTTTTATTTTTATTTATATTCTCAAGCGTTACACCTTGAGATTTTGGGACAATTTAACACAAATATGCTTCGATCTGAACCAGCTCAGTTCTCTGCCTTCAGGGTTGTCGTCCTGCTGGAGGCGAAGCTAAAAACTCCAACTGGGTTTTCTTCCGTTGCCGACCTGTTTTCAGCTCCGTCCTCCACGTTTGTGGTTGCAATATGAGAAAAAAAACAACAACTTTGAGCTGGAAAGAAGTTTAGGCACTGCAACCCAAAAGGTATAACAGCTAAAGGGTTTTACACCCACTCGTAAAGTAAATCCTCTGGGAACCATAAAGCTAGATAGAGTCAGCGGATTCATCTAGCCTGCTCCACCCTGCTCCGCCCCGGCTGTCAAAGTCCTACCTGGTCCAGCTTCCTCTTCAGAGCTGCCACCTCCCTGGGGTTGGAGAAGGTGATGTCCAGACCCGGAGAGATGGCGTAGATGAACTCAACCCGATTCTTTTCGGCTGCTGAAATCAGGGCCACCAGTTGCTCTAGGAGAAAGGGAAAAGGCGGAGGCGGGGTCACCGATTTGTCTTGACAGTTTCCAACACAGATTAACTTTAACACACTTCCTGATAATGTCCAAAGGCGACAAGAGGCATTTTTGTAAGCATAACGAGGCAGTAAAAACCTGAAGGATTATCGTGAGATTAGATGATAGATTCGGAGGGTTAAACATTAAACTTTAGTCTGAAACATCCCTGATAACAAGCAGAGATTCACTAATTTTAGCGTTTTAACATCGTCTCCACAGAGATAAAGGGACTTTGAATTGCAGCTGACCCTTGAAGATGGCTGCTTTCTGAGTCTGGTAAATCATTTCTGTGTTGATGTGGCCAAACATTTAGGGTCACTATCCTGCTGAAAGATCAAGTTGGTGCTCCATTTACAGATAACTATCAGTAAAAGAGAAATAGGCCCGCAGCATCACAGATCCTCCCTAGTACATTACACTGGGTATGAGGTGTTTTTCACAACCTCATTCTTGAAGATCAAAGCTGAGCCTTTAGGCAGCTGCAGCCCACCTGAAGTATTCATAGTGAGAAAGTTTAATCTTAGCCTCTTGGTGTAAAGATTTAAAGCTTCAAATATAATAAAAGTTTAGGGAGCAACCATTTTCTTGTACACTTTCCCATTCTTATGAAGACCAACACACTAATAAACTTTTTTCTTGTCTTGTCTTTCTCATTTTGAAGAGAAATTATGCATCTTCCATAAGAGAAAGATGTGGATTTATAATTTTGAGTTTCTTGATATAAAAGCCTGCAATAAAGATGCTAAGTGTAGCATGAGGGAATTGAGAAATTTATAGAAAAATAAAAAATGTGTCAAGATGGGATTTTTCAGAATCGTCAGCTATTCTACTGCAATAACAGCTTTGTTTAGGGGTTTTCACACTTTTACCAGTTTCTCTAAATTTCCCTTAGCTATGAGGGCGTGTGTCTGTGTCATACTGGTGACCAGTCCAGGGTGCACACCACCACACCTCAATGGTAAGTGGGTACAGACAGTGGATGAATGCATGAGACTGACCTGCCTCCTCCGGAGAGTATAGTTCTCTCCAATACATCCGGTGTTTGTAGTCGTCTTTGGGAGCGTACAGGTAGGTGTTCAGACCCCACTGGTGCTCCCTTTGGAAAACAAACATGATTAAATTACAGATTGCTCTGCAGATATGATGAGGTATGCATGGCTGCCTCAGTGACACAAAATCATTACATCTTGCATTAAATGCAGTTTTAAATTTCATTATGTGATAGAACAATGCCTCACTATCCCTCAGCTGGGTCAGACATTAGAAAATGGCTTATAGGGGGAACAGCCCAGGGCCACAATATCTAAGGAGACAACAAACAATGAGTTTTTCAATTTAATCTGAAAATCATAAAAGTATAGTCAATTTCCTTGGAAACATAAAGTTATTGGCTGGACATGTGTAGTACTAGCTCTTAATGTACTGCAATTTAATCTGGAAAAGAAGTTTTCCTGAGTGAATCGGGGACCAAACAGCTCCAGCCCAAGGCCCACATCCTCGTAAATCCGGCCCTGTCCCTCAGTATGAAAACTCTCCCTCCCCCAGCAGTTCTGTTTTAGTACACTCACCTTTTAAAGAGCTCTGTTCTCTGCTCCATAGTCCATGGCCGCCCATAAAACCCTGCATCCAGCAAATGTAAGCTTTAATTCACATTACTGCCACAAACAAACAATAACAGCCTACTATAAATAACCAGCAGACGGACCAGGAGGTAAATCTACGTTGACTTTATAGTCCGATAAATCCACGAGGAGTCTAATAAATACCAGGCTTGATCAATTATCTCACCTTCCACCACCCCACTGATGAAGGGTCTCTCGTCCCTGCCAGGTGTGGACATGTCCTCGGTGTAACACACAGCCTTCTCGCCTCTTGTTCAGACGGAGCTCAAGACGGAAATGGCATGGCTCTGCTCCCTAACCTTTGCTTTCATACACTGGTTTATGACACCGTCTTATCGCAGCATGAGTAAACGGACCTGCTTCACCCAGCTGTACGGTTGCTGTGCAACTTCTCACTCTAAAAGTCTAAACCCGTCAACATCCGGTCTGAACGATAAACTCTTCCGCTCTTCCTTCCTTGACTCATGGCAGCAGGTGCGCGTCTTCAAGACAGCGTTCCATCACAAACAGCCGATAGGTGAGTCGGCCATTAATGATGACGAAACGAGAGTGGGAAGGAGTTTGTTGAGACTAGCTTGGAGTCGTTGGAGCAGCACGCTAGCAATCAGGGCTACAACTTGATGGTTTAGGAGAGATCAAACTTTCATGCATCTTTAGATAGTGGAACCATAATAACAGTTTTAAAAGTTAATATGTTCCCATTTTCAGTTTTCTGACTCCATCCTAGTAAAAAAATAAAATCAATGTCTACACTGACTTCTGAGGTAAAATGAAAGGAGTCAAGCAGGGATGGGGAAAAATAAAGACAGCAGGAAGAGGGAGGATTAAAACAAACTTTAAATAAAAACCCACAATAGAAACAATAAAGCATCTTTATTTTGATATAGAAAACTTTAAACATGTAACTGTGTTGGAATGTAACAAACATGCAATAAAACATATTCACTGTCAGAGCGCTACATAATGATGCTGTTCAACATTCCACCTGAAAAACTGTACAATCAGTGCTGTACTGTCATATACAAATCAATAAATGCAAACGTGTTCAGCTTATTCTTTCAAACCTGAAAACACCCAAAATAAAAGTAATAAAACAAACAAACAAAAAAAGACTTTGCTACATTATTGTGAGATTGATGCTCTGGGGTCCAGAAAGTCTCTGGGTGATCTTCGTCCTGGTGCTGCACTCGGCTCTGCTACCTCTTCAGTCCTCTCTGGGCCTGTTTCAGCAGCGAGTCAAAGTCCAGGTCTTCAAATCGACTCCTGGGGGGCAGCGGCTCTGCCTCTCTGTTAGCGTCTGAACAAAAGGTCAATTCAGGTTAAAGTCATTTAAAATTACCATTTGATCCCAAAAATACAAAATATGTTTGTTTTGTCTTTTAAGCTGCAGTATGTAACTTAAAAATATATATATATACATTTTCACATATTTGTTAAAACTGTCACCATGTTGTGAAGCAGTCAGAACCAGGCGGAGGGTCTTGGAGATATCAATCATGCCTGTGCATGTGCTGCTCACCCATCCCCTATTTTCTCTGCGACAGCCACTGACAACAGTGGATAAATTGTTTTCCTGTAATGCTAAGTAGTTCCTCCATTAACACATTGAGCAGACTGTACACAAGGATGATTGACAGCACTAAGACCCTCCCCCTGACGCCGACTGATTTTCTGAGTGGAGCATTTCTTCAGACTGTAATAAGAGCTCAGGTGGAGGAACTCGATTTCTTCAGTTTATCTGTCTCATGCTACAATGTCACAACATAACATTTTAACAAAAATGTAAAAACATTTTCTTTTAAAGTTACATACACCAGCTTTAATGCTTGGAATTAAGCTAAAAGAAATGACAGTGAGTGTTTTTTTCCAGGAGGAAACACTTCTCACCCAGATCAGCGTAGTCAGAATTACAAAACTGCCTCCGACCACCGAAGCAGAGGTCAAAGGGCAGCTCATCGGGTTGTCTCAGCTTCCCGCCGTTATCGATGGCTGCGAATGCATTCTCTGTGTTGTAGAATGTCACGAAGCCGTAGTGGTCGCTGTGGGGACCAGTGACGGTTTCACGTTAATGCGGTTCAACGAGAGAAAGAAACGGGGCAGAGTGACTGAGAACTGACCTGCCGTCTCTGAAGTGAAGCGACACGCACTCGACCTCTCCGAACTGAGAGAAGCGCTCCCTCAGCTCGTCATGCGTCATCGTTCTGCGGATCCGGCCGACGTACACCACCCTGCGTTCGTCCTGGGTCACACAAGTTAACATGCTTTCAGCCCACTGCACAAAAACATAACGGTATGATATGGAAGAAAATGTACCCACTATGGCTTTAAGTTTCTGAATCCTCATCTCCCGCTCTCTGCTGCGCCGCCTGGACTCCCTGCTGCTGCAGCGAAAGGAGAACAAACCAAAACTTCAAACATGAAATTCATTGTGATTGTTTTTAACATCCAGCTAGAACGGCGTAAAGGTTTTCATCCACACACTGTTTAACATCTCACTTCAAAGCAACCATGCTTCCTTGAACATTTCAAAATAGGAGTGTAACCTTGGAGATCACTAAAATAAAACTTAGAGAATTTTTTACATCAAGTCTGCCTGCGTTGAGGACAGCCTGAGACTTTTACATGTTACTGTGTGACGAGGACTCATCAAGAAAAGTAACTCACGCAGACACATCCCTCCAGCGCCTGTGGTATATTTGAGGAGAAGACGATCGGGATCTGGACCGGGACCAGGACCTGGATCTGGACCTTGATAGGGCTGCGCGGTGACGCCGAGGAGGCGAGGCGCAGTAGGAAGGGGAGGACGAGCAGGAGCTGCTCTCTGAGCGCCAGCGCCGGATCCTGTGAGGAGCAACAACGTGAAGTCAGAGAAGGCGGCGGCGGCAGTGGTTACACCTGAGGACGACGAGAGACGAGGAGCACCTGGGTCGTTTTGGTGAGCAGGAGCAGAACGAGGAGCTGGAGCCGGAGTCCGAGCGAGGAGATCTTACCCGATACCTCCTCCTGCTCCGTCCTCTCCCAGGAGGAGTGGGTGGAGGCGTAGGGAGGCCGCACAGCGTCACCCTGCTGTCGTCTCGGCCACCCCTGTCTGCTTCCTTTCTGGGTGAAAACCGCAGAGCTTCGTCTGTACTCTTGTCCGTCTCTGAACCCGTCCTGGTTTGATTCGATCGAGGGTTCTCTGAAACGTGATCCGCCGTCCGCTCCGGTTCTGTGGCAGCTTCAGCCGGCTGCTGGGCTTGTGGAGGACAACGCTCAGCAGAACCGCAGTAATCATGATCGCAGCACAAGTATGCGTAGATCTGAGCCGAACTGTGAACGGCGGGCGGCTCCGATTGGCTCGTCCGAACCTTCCTGGTTGGAAGCGGGCGCGGTTCGATGATCTGAACGAGCTTCAGAGACAGACTTCTGCATCTAGTGGGCGGGTTCCTCTGGGTGCTCAGGACGACCTCGGTGTGCAGAGGCTCGGGGACGTCCAACGATCGGACGTCTTTCAGACCGTCTCCAGGGCTCGGAGGTCCCAGTGGCCCCACAGGGGGCTTCAGTGGTGATGCAGAGGTCAGCTCTGGTCCTGCTGGCTCAGGTCTGTCCAGGCCCACCTGACACTTTGCTTTGATGGACGAGGACGAAGGAGCAGGAACTGGTTTGGGCCCGTTGCTACAAATGCCGTCGTCTATAGCTTAAAGAAAGAAAAAAAAAAAGAAAAACGAGAAAGTGAGAAGATGGTTTAACACTATCAAAGCAAACAAATATTCAAATCCTTGAAGAATCTTGAACAATTTGAGTTACCACATTTCCCTTTGGGATCAATAAAGTATTTTTTTATTGCATTTTAACATAAAACACAAGACGACATTTAATGGAAAACACTATAAACACTAAATAGAGAGTTATAATGCTGTACAATTAATCTAATTGGTTTGAGCTTCTAACTGGTAAGGATTTATAGCAGGGTTGAATTATAAAAACAATGTCTGTAGCTCTGGGAGAAGCAGCCATGAGTCCCAAGGCTAACTCTGGAGGAGCAACAGAAATCAACAGCTCAGGTGGAAGAATCTCCTGGCAGAAAAATGCCCAGTGACTCTCTTACAGGAAAAGGCCATAAGAAGTCACGTTTACATTTGACACAGATGTTAAAATCTTAAAGAAAAGCAAAAGCTTGTTACCTTTTATACCAGTAAGTATTTCTGTACGATGGGACTTTTTGCCACGACAAGAGATCAAAACTGTCACATTTCTGGCAACAGAAGTCAGCCAATGGAAAAAACAAACGACATCCAGCCAATTAAAATTAATGTCCTCCAACCCATGATAAGAGGGGAAAAAACTAGCTAGCTAGCAAGCAGGATATATTAGCAGCTAGTTAGCGGTAGCCTCAATTGCCTCAAGTCTGAGGACACAATGGAGACGTCTGCCCACTACTCAAAACTTTTGCTTGACAGAAAAGTCTCAAGAAAAAAAATTTCCATACAATATACAAGATTAAATAGTCCTGCCACAACAAAATTTAAGACCCGTGATTAGCATATTTAAGGACAACTTCCATTTGTAAATAAATTTAAGACATTTTAATGCCGTAAAACTGTAACTACATTCTCAGCCCACCTTGTGTTTCCTCAAACTGCTCCAGCAGGCTGGTCAAGTCAGCAGCTTCAATACCTGAAAGAACAAACCGAGATGTTTCTTGAAAACATCATTACATTTAGTTTAAGATGTAGTTTGCCTTGATTAGCTTCAGTGAGGTTATTGGACATTCTCTTGTGAGAAGTCTAAAAAATAAAATCTTTTGTTTTCATTGAATAAATCCAGAAACTCGACCTAGTCTTGTTTTCTCTTTCTCAGATGAAGCGACCCGCCCTCAAGAGGCTTTACCTGATTGATCAGCGGCACTGTTCTCTCTGCAGTCGTTCTGAGGCGGTTCTGGTTCCATAGTGTCTGTAAACTCCTCCTGTGGCATCATGTGACCCTCTGTGGGAGGATGATGGAGGCGTGGTGCGATGGCGGTATACCCAACGTCTGGACTCGACGGCTGCTCTGCTCGGCTCAGATCCTGAGGAGATTCAGAGTCAACACGTGGCGGCATGTCGGTCAGCTTGGCGTATGCTTCCTGAAGCAGCGGGGTGTCCATGGCTTTACTGTCCTCGTTGGGAAGGGAGGTACTGAGCTTTGGTTCTGAAGATCTCTCATAAAGTGCTGGGGATTCATTTTGGATCTGCTGTGGATGCTTGTTGCTGTGCAGTCTAACGAGGACCGGGTTTGGAGGGTCGCTACTGATGAGTTTTGGCTTCTTCGCTGGACTTCTCCTGCTGTCTGGTTTCCTGCCGCTGGGTGTGGCTGAGTGGTCAGACGGTGGGCTGGCAGGGGAGGTTCTGGGTTCAGGTTTTGAGCTCTTTAGCCTCCTGTGATGTAGATGGTTGTGAAGTTTAGCCTCCTTTAACTTAACATGTTGGGTGAAAGTGCTGAACTCTGCTGCTGTGTTTGGTCTACGCTGGGGCAGGATGGGGGGCAGCTCTTTGGGCAGCTCAGACACAGAGGGCCACCCGATGGTGTAGTCCCTATGTTCCTCCACCGGGGGTCGTGTATTCAGCCGGAGCTGCCTGTACTCTTGCAGGCTCAGTGATTTGCTTCTTGTCTCGCCTTTCTTCTTCTCTTGTTCTCCGTTGTTTCCGTCTGGGGGCTGGTTTGAAGGTTGAAGTGCTGAACCTGATGGCTGTTCGAGTGTTTCCCTGCTTTTCTCCTCAATTTCTTCTTCCTCTGATTCATCAAACGACGCCACGTGAACAGGACCAAAGCTCACCCTCTTCTTCTCTCTGGAGGTCTTTCCATTTAGCAGTACACTCTTCAGGAGTGGGCCATCCCCTCTACTTCCACCCTCTTCCTCCTCCTCTGTCTGTTTTGAAGGTGCCTCATCTTCAGACACGACGTTTATCTCTTCGTTGCTGTCTTCGGAGGGCCGTTCGTACCGCAACACCTCTTCCTGAGAGAACAGGGACTTGTTTTTCCTCAGATCGTCCTCCTTCTCCACATGCAGCTTCAAGCAATAGGGGTGCATGAGTTTCACCAAACTGACGAGGGACGTTGAGGTGAAAACCTCCACTTCCGCCTTCGCCCTCCTGTTTTTGGAAGAGAACAACTTCTGGTTTTGTTTCTTTAACATCTGGGAGCGACCATTCCTCTCTACTTTCTGCTCTCTGTTTGAACGGGTTCTCGAGGTTTCGTTTGGTGGCTTGGGTCTCGGTCGAAGTCTGAAAGAAGGCGAGGGTTCCTGAAGAGCAGGAAGACAAGAGGTTGAGGGTCAGAAATAGTTTCTCGGACAAGAAAAAAAAAAGATCATAGAGAAACAACACCCCATCAACAGCAATCAACAAGGTCCTGGCAGAATGTCAAAGAAATGTGCATTTATGCCAGCTTGTTAGTCTGCTTTCCTCAAAGTCTGATCCATTTGCTTAGAAAGTCTGGTTCGTTTGGGAAGGTATGAAAGCGCAATCACACTCTGATGCCGACCAAATAAGGGAGTTATGGTCCGCCTCAACACCTAGGTAGTGGTTTGGTTGAAGTGAACTCTGGTGCATTTTAAAAGCCCAGCTGACCCGAGACTGCTCCAAAAGCAGGAAGCGGACTACTGTGCATGGCATTCTGGGTAAATATAAATAAAAAAAATTAAAAATTTATGGTGTAAAGCACTTTGAACTGCCTTAGTGCTGAAATGTGCTAAATGAGCAAAGAAAGGAAACAAGCGTGTCCAGCTTTGGGGAGAGGAACGGATGGTGGCCTTTTACCAAAGACATAACAGAAATCATACAACTGGTAAAGTCTGACAGCACTCCTTTTTTGTTTACAGTCTGTGAAGAAGGACATTGGACTTATGTCTTCTTCTGAGGTTTTAGTGTCTTTTCCTTCAGTGGTTCTTAGTGCAGCGCCACCACAGGCGAGGGCGTGAACAGGTTTTTCAAATAGTTTGGATAATTTGACACAATGCATTGTGAAAGTCAACCGCACCAGCTGAAAATCTAACAATTGTTGCAACCTTGGTCCCCAATCAGAATCTACCAGACAATCAGATATGAAGCACATCCTTAGACACAGAATTGCTTGTCTAAAAATGATGGGTTTCCAGGGACAGATTTAGCTTTACAGCTGCAAGGGTGTTTTGATATTTTCCTCTCAACTTCCTATTTTACATCGGCCCTTTCCTGAGTGAATTTCCACAGTGGAACATTGCTGTTTCTGCATGTTACATCTACAGACGATAAGCATCTGCTTCCTCCTGCTGCAGGAATGTCGACTTAAGTCTTGTTCAGCTGATTTTTGACAAACTTCTGGCTTCTCATGCTGTCACAGCAGTAACGCTTTCTGACCTATATAAAGTCACTACAAAGATGCCAGTGTAAAAACGTTCAAGTCTCTGCACTCTGCTCTGGTCCGGATTGAAATCTTGTAAACAATTTACTTTAAATGGGTTGCTAAAAATAACTTTGAGAAGAAACGTATAATTGAACACACTTCATTAATTCATTGAAGCCGTTTGTTGTGTCAATATTTCCCCTCAAATAAAGAAATGTTGATATTAGTTATTAAAAGCCCAAACTGAATATGACATCGACGCCCATGGTTACTCCAGCTGTCCTTCAGCTTCTCCCCACCTGAAGGCACGGCTCGTCTGTGCGCTGCTCCGCTCGGTGCAGCAGCTCAGTGTTTGGCAGGACGTCAAAGGGTGAGAAGATCCCATCGTCGTCATCGTCCTGCCCCACTCGGTCCAGCATCTCAGTCAGGGCGCACAGCAGGCTCTCATTTGCTTCCTCTGCATCGTTATGACTCTGAAAGAAAAAAAACCCAACATTTACCCGTCTAGTCATGTCAGTGTGATGGGGAGAACTACTCGGTAGGATAATAAACGTCAAGGATCATGAGTGCAGATTCTGCATGCCGACGTAAAGTTTCACCTCATGAAAAATGGCAGAAACATCTGAGCCAATTGTAATATTACCATAACATAATGACAAATTAATTGTTTTGCTGATTGCCTGCTGTCCATCATTAAAAAGATCCATAAAAATAAGTTATGAAGGAAAGACATTGTGGGCTACAATATCGACATGGATCTCTTCAGACATGGCAAACTTTTATGAACTACTTTAATTCCCTGAGGACATTTACATCAGACTACATATATTGTCATTTTGTTTGTTTTGTCCCATTCTTATTTGGGTAGGGATTAGTTATAAGCTGTTTGAATTGATTGCTTGAATTGGACTGACTAGCACATTTATTTATTTTTTTATACCATTTGCATCTGTTGAACCATATGTCAAACTGCATGTCAAATTTAATAAATAAAGACGAAAAGAAGAAATTAATTAAACTGCAAAAAAATGGAAATTGTAAAAATAAATAAATAAATAAAATAAAGAATTTTACTGAAAATTCACAAAATTAGCAGCGGGTCAAAATACTTTCAAATACAAACTTCAACACTGACCTCTGGTGAAACAGCTGAGTCTTCAAAGATGGCCAAAATGGAGTGGTCCACATCTTGATTTCTGCTCAGGACCAGCTGGAGGCACAGAAGGGAAGAACAGCTCCACAATTACACAGCCAGCAGACAACACACTCCTTCCCCTCAGGTGTTGAGGGAAGCCCCAACAGTAAAAACTGCCTCTTCTCAGGAGGTTTTAAGACAAAACTCCCTGATGTGGCTACATTTTCTGGGTATTTTTCACCTGTAGTCAGAAATTTGTCTTGCAGTAATCAGTTAATTACTGAAGGCTTCTGTTCAATAGACTATTTTCTAAGAAATGTATTCATAATGGTAGAGAGGACCCCCTAATGAAGCGGAGGAGTAGTAGTCAGCTGTAAATGAAGGAGCTCAGTAGTACTGCAATTACATAAAATACAACAAGATAATGGGTATTTCTGGAAACGGTTTAAACTTGCAAATAAACATAGGAAGCGTGTATTTTCCTTTTTAGTAGAAAAATCTGCACATTCTTTTTGTGGCGTTTGTGAACCGTCAGTACGACTATCAACCGGAAAGACATTTAAAACAACACCGACTGCTACAGAGAAGAGTTGAGCTTTTCCTCAGGAACATCCTGTCCTCCTGACGTTCAAACGTGTCTGCCACTTTTAATACGCACTCAAGTCAAAAACACAAAGGTGCCATGGGGCCAAATAAATGTCGGCAGAGTTAAATAAACTACTATTGGGGTGTTAAAGCCAGGTTAATTGATCCACTTCAGCCATCTTCCTGAGCTCTACCTCAGTAGTACTACAGCCACGTGTCGCTATGCGCGCATGTGGCCTCGCGGACCGGCGGAAACCGCCTCACGACAGCGACAAAAAACGCCCTGGTGCCACTAATTTGATGCCGGGTTATGTTCGGCGGGGGAACAGGTACCTCATTAAGGGTGTTGCGGGACGGAAATTCGCTGTTGCCGGTAGTTAAATCGCTCTCTTCGCCCCTCTTCCGCGCCGCCATGTTGCTCCGCCACATGGTCCGCTGGCAGGCCGGACGGAGAGACACGTGGTCCCCACTGGCGGGAAGCGAGCAGCCAGAGCTGATCTCAGATCAGGTTGTAACCACAGCGTTCATTGTGAAGAGCGAGGCGGCGTGTCGGAGTCTGACTCTGGGTCAGCTGTCCGGCTTCTTCCGCACTAATTCGGTTTTATCTTCTGAAGTTGAAACGCATCCCCTCCCCTAGACGAAAGACGGAACATCTGATCATTAAAGAGGTCATTAAAAACAACCAAAACTCATCGTAGTCAGGGGGCGAATGTATTTAAGATTTTTGAAAAAAAAAAAAAAGAAAAGAAAAAAGAAATACAAGAAAGACCTGATAGTATTGTTTTGCTTGTTTTTTTTATTGTATACAAATTGCGACCTCTGGTGTCAAAATCGTCATGACAATTATTTTAACACTACATTTGATAATTACATTTTAATTTTATCTGAATACATGACGCATTATTTATATTTTTTGGCCTGTTTTAGCTTTTTTTTTTCTTGTGTTTTAAACGGGGCCTTATTCAAATGTTCGTTATTTATTGTCTAAAAAAGTGAAAGTATTTCAAGTACACAAGTATTTACATACTTAAAGACAATGAGCCATCCGCCATCCTGTTCAATGGATAAATGGATTAACTGAAGGAATAATACAATGAAACATGCCAAGTATACAGCTCACACAAAAAGGGACAAAACATTACCAGTTACACTTCGTACTCATAAAATGTTATAACCCTTTCAGAAATCTTTGCAAGAAAAATGTAAATGAAAACCAAAGATAATTTAGTTCCAAAGTTTATCTGGAGGGAAAGCTTAGATACTGACCTCGTATGTGTCAACTATCATGTACATACAATGTCTGCAAGGTTAAATGACGGGTCTTTATTTTTCAGGATTAACCACCTGTGATAATCAAAAATGTTTAAAAACCTAATTCGGACATGTCTTTTGTAAAAATACAATGTATACTAGAAAGCTTTTTATTTTTTTATTTTTTTATTCCCCCTATGTTATGTTTTAAGTGTTTGCACATTGATAGCAAAGTCAAATTCCTTGTTTGTGAGCTCAAATCTGACCAAAACAGATTCTGTCGAGTTGCTCAGGTTCTGCTTTAGGTTTCTTTTCATATTAACAGGATTAGTTTGTTTTCGAAATAACATTTGTTCTGAATCGGTGGTACAGCTCAAATGCTTAGTTGAATGGGAATTGAAGTGAATTTGAATAGAAAATCGCACCAAACTTGTGAAACCTCTTGCTGCTCACTTTGACCACTAGATGGCGGCATTGCGCAACAATGTCGCATGTTTTCCGTTGACCACACAAGTTGTAAATAACTTAATATCACGAAACCGTGATTGATACGTCCGTCCTGACGCTACACAGCTGCACCTGATGAAGGTCAGTTTTTAAATCAAACGCATGTTCACACCGTTTAAGTCAGCTGGTGATTTTGTTTTCTTCCTGCCTCAGCTGAGAGCCGTGATTGTGTCCAACCTGTTGTCTTCTTGAGCATACTCTGAGGAGTTGACCTTTTTTTGCTAAGAGTCATGGTGGGGTCAATGGCTGCATTAGACTAGCAGGGAAGGAAATATGAGCCACAGGCTCATATTTTAAAAAGGTTTTTATTTTGAGCCGCTGCGTTTTGAGGTGTTTCGAGCATTCCCGCTCCATGACGCATTAGTCTGTGTGAGTTTTCTTCCCACATAAGTCTTCATCCCACAAACCACCTCCTGCCTTTTGGCGCACATTACTGTCTGAAACGGGGCCAAAACATCCTCCAGCGGGTGAGGTGCTGTGGTGTGTTCAGGAGTGAGCATCTGAGTGTGTACATAAACCTGGGGGTGGTGTGTGTACATGTATGCGTGTGTGTGTGTGTGGGGGGGGGTGGGGGGGGTTGGGAGAATCAGTGTAAGTAGGTTACCTTACTGCAGCATCCAGCACTCAACTACCATGTCAGTACATGGCCCCCCGCATGCACAAAATGCATTTAACTGACTCTGCAGTCACTGTCCCATTTTTCCACTGTGTTTTTTTTTTCCACAGGAAATGTAAAAATTCACCCACTCAGTGCCATTAGGCTCCAGAAAGCAGAGTGCCATCTTGGTCTGTGGTGAGGGAGGAGGAGGAGGAGGAAGCTTAAAACAAAGCTAAATCATTCCTCTCCTCTCTCCTGTGTGGCTCATCCCTTTTTCTCCCTCTTGACCCGTGGAAGGACTCCTACGGCGCTCTTTTGGCACGTCTGAATTTTTTAAGAACCCTTGAGCTCTGAGGGGTGAGGTTTATGTTTTCATCTCCCAGTCTCACTCACACTTGGCTGCATTTGTGAGGGTCTTTTTTTTCCTTTTCTCCGTGCCTTCTAGTCATCTTGGCTGCTCTGTCATGCAATGTTTTGTGTGTGCACTTATGTGACCTTTCTAATATTGTGGGAGCCATGTGTTTAATAAAAAAAAAGAAGAAAAAAAAGGCAAAAGCACTCTGATCTTTAACTCCACACCAGGGGAAATAAACCCACAACTCGTGGGGCTTATACTACTTCAAGTCAGCTAAGTGAGCTGCCTTTGTGGATGTTTGATTTTTCTTTACTTCAAGTGGGCTGTCTGCTTCGTCGGTGGCAAAGAGGAGGAATGTCCTCCCAGAAGGCTGAGAGGACACCTGTTAGCGAGAAGTAACAGCCTGAGAGCGAAACAAGAGGAGGAGGAGGAGGACAGGGACGTTTTGTCACGTTACAACCACAAACATCGTCTTGATTTAATGGGATACGTCAACTTGATGTGTAACAGTGAAGTGGAAGGAAAATTAATCATAGTTTTAAAACATCTGAAGCATTTTTGTGCACAAAAATCTGAAAAGTGTAACATAAATATGTTTCGATTTATCCCACTTTACTCTGGTTTTTTTTTTTTTTATTGGCCTGTTGTAATATTCAAATTTTAAATGTCACATTTTCATCAGCTGTCAGCAGAAAATCATCACGACGGAGAGAAATAAAGGTATTAAAACATCAGACTTGGTCTAATTAGTAAATAACGTCTTTCACTTGGTGATGGAGTTACCCAAATAAAATTAAATTTTCAATGACATTCTAATTTATTGAAGGGGTCTATAGATCTGTACTTTGACTGGGCCATTTTAACACATGAATATGTGATGGATCATAAGAAAATTTTATTATTGGTAGTAGCGATAGTATTAAACTCAAAAGAGTTACACAAAAGCAAATACGCTGAGCTCATGAAAGAAGTCAAAGAAACAAAATTTAAAAACGAAACCCAACAAGTCATCAACTTAACACACCAACTGACAGAGTAAATAAATGCAACAATCACTAACTAAAAGAAAACAAAACGGTACCGTTAAGTTTGTTAACAAACAACAAAAACTAACGAAGGAAGTCAAAACCAGAGAACCCTTCATGTGCTTAGATGTGCTGAGTTCTGGTCACCATCTCTTGTCTGTAAACTCCGGGGTCAGGGGTCACGAGGGGATGCAGAGCAGAGAGAAAATCAGTCGAGATCAGAGCCTAGAGAGATGAAATGGTAGGAGGCAGTGACTTACAGGTGTGCAGACGCTCCTGCACACACACGCTCAGCCACTCAGCGTGGTAACAGAAACCGACATCAATAATGTAGCTGAGAGAAACAGGATGCAGATTCAGCCTGAACACAGGAGTTAACAGGCTGGCCGTGAAGAGCCCGTCAGTCTGGGTTCGGCCCACAGGCCGGATGCACGCCTGAGCATTTCTTAAGCTAATTAGCCAAACAGAAACACTTGGACTAAAAAACTTGCTAGAAAAAAAAAACTGCAAAAAATGTTAGTGCCAAATTAAAAACTGTTTTCTAAAATTGACAAATAAAAATAATTTACATAATATAGGTAATTGCACAAATATTCACACCCGTTTAGAGACTGTCTACAACAACTGCTGCCCAGATTCTTCATCTGTCAAAAGGCAATGAGAAAAACACTGTTGAAGAAAACTCATCAATGCTGGACTAGAGTTTGATAAAAGGCATCTGGGAGACTGCATTAGTAGAGAAGGAAAGTCTTTTAGACCATCAGACAAGACGCTGTGGTTGGCAGACGGCAAACACTCGGAGGTCCTCTTGGATCACTTTCCTGCTGTATGTTTTCAAGTAGAACCTGGAAGTTCATGTTTCTTTTGATCATGACAAGCGTAGCAGCCACAAACCACCATGCCGTTTTGGGCTGTGAAGTTCTGTTTATAAAATGTTCAGTTAGTTTCTACACGGCCCCACAAAAAAAAAACAAAAAAAAAACACGTACAAAATTTTTACTTTATTTCATAAGTCCACCAAATACATTACCAAAAGACTTGACTCTCCAAGCGTGAGACGGATGAGATGATCAAACTGATGCCATTATTGTGTGACCTCCTGAAAGAGTTGTTGAGGTCATTTTGGCAGGACTGTCACCACTGGGAAAGTTCAACACTGTTCCATGTTTTCTCCGTTTATGGACTAAACATCTCGGTGTGGTTCGCTGGGGTCACGAACCCTGATAGGCTGACAGATGTCAATCTGACAGTACTTTTCTCTTGGTTGGGGCTTTTCAAGATAATTCAAGTTATCAGACAGGTATTGGTAACAAGTGGGGACGGGGGAGGAAAATGTTAAAATAGCTCTCTCAAGTTTTTTCTACCTATCAACGACCACATATACAAGGCCAGAAGATCTTTTTCATATTGACTAAAGCAACATCCACCACAGCTCTAAGACAGAAAACTGCTGACTACAGTCATTTATTATTTGCCTTAATGGTCGCCACATGGCAAGAATCAATACGCAAAGCATAAACATGGCCATGACTTAAAAAAAAAAATCATAATTAATGTGAGTCTAAAATTTATATACTGCAAACTTTCTGTAGCAGCTAGTAGTGCTACGTAGCTAAGGCTAGCTTGTGAACAGAAAGCTTCCTCTTTGACTCAGTCATTTTGTCTGTGTTTACAGGCTTTGATTTCCTGCTAACTGACTGCTCAGATGTGTCTGTGTGTGTGTGTGTGTCTGTGTGTGTGTGTGTGTGTGTCTGTGTGCTTGTAAATCAATAATTATGGTAAGGTGTTAGACAGCTTGCAGTGTATACACACATTAATCTGAAAGTATGAAGTTGTTTCTATGAAACTGCTAATGTAGGCACATGTATGTGTGAACCACAGCTTTCATGTGTTCAAAAAAAATGTGAGTGTGAGTTGAAGCTCATCATGCTTGTGCTATCCTTTTTCTGCCACATTGCCATGGTGACAGTGCCCTCCCGGGGTAATGGGGACGAGTGCGCCAGAGCTATTTATTCTCTTTCTCCCTCTTTCCTTCCATCGTTCTTTCCATCCACCCGTGGCCCTCTCTCTCTCTCTTCATTTTCTTCCACCTCTCTCTATCTTCCTTTGCCCTCTTCCTCCTGCAGCCTCACCGTCTTTCCATCTCCCTCCTTTCTTCCTTCCTCTGCTCTTTCTTCCTCTCTGTGATTGGCTTAACACTCTCCTCCTCAAAATGAGATAGTGCTTAATGAGACAGAGGGTGAGGAAGGGAAGGAGGGGGGTGACAAAGAGCAAGTGTTTTTTTCTTTTTTCATATAAAAAAAAGAGGGAAGGGAACATTTCTGGAGGAGGAGATTAATGCAAATTTGTGTTTCTTGTTTGGTGTAAAAAGAGAACATGGATGCACGCCTTGTTCTTGTGTGGTTTTACATTTGGATATTTAGCCTTTTTCTGTCTTAGTGCAGGACTTTTGATTCTGAACGTCTGAATGGGAAGAGTGAAGTAAGTTTTTCTTTACTTCCTCCAAAAGTCTTTCACAATGTCAGATATTTATTCAACAACACTCTCAGGGTTTTTAGCTCAGACCATTCGAAGGACCTGAATCAGTCACAAATGTTGACACGCTAACTTTTTTTCACAGCTTTTTATGTCAAAGCCACAAAATGTTACGTATTTTTTAAGAGCTTAAGTGGTAGACAAACATAAAGTAGTTAGTAATTGTGAAGTTGAGTGAAAATTAAGGACTTTTTACAAATTAAAATTGGACTGCGCATTTTGTATTTCCAACCCCTTTGCTATGAAACCACTAAATAAAATCCATTGCACCCAACTGACTTCACACGTCACCTGATTACATTAGAGTCCACTTGTGTGTAATTTAATCCCAGTATGAATGCAGCTGGCCTATGATGACCTCAGATGTTTGTTAGAGAACACAAATGAGCAAAGTTTAAAGAGTTAAGTTATCAAACAACATCTCAATCTGGGAAAATCACACAGAGGTCTGTTCAATTCTTATTCTAAAAAATTACAATTTGGTGAATTTGAAACAAAAATACCGACACATACCTATATGTGCCGTCAGTGAACACATGAAGCAACCTGTCCAGTGGGGTGCAGGGACATGACCACCAAGAAAAAACAATCAACTCAAAACAAAGATTCATTTTAGGTGCATATTATTATAAAAGTCTTGGGATTCACAAAATGACAAAATTATTACAGATTGATAAAAAGGTAAAATATGGACTTTACAACCTCCTTTAAGCTGAACGGTTGTCATGACAATCTAGAAACATCAGGGCTTCTAGATGGAGAAACGCCACCCTGGGCCACATGCAATACAATGTAAGTAAAAATTCAAAAGGGCACCTTTTTCCACCAGAGGAAAAAAGTGCATGTGCTC
This sequence comes from Poecilia reticulata, assembly GCF_904066995.2. Lineage (NCBI taxonomy): Eukaryota > Metazoa > Chordata > Actinopteri > Cyprinodontiformes > Poeciliidae > Poecilia > Poecilia reticulata. The sequence continues at coordinate 12,516,674 of NC_088830.1, forward strand.
TAGCACCACCTAGTGTCTATCTGTCAAATAAATAAAAAAAAGATAGTTGAAACATTTTTGACTTATTTTAAACAATAAAAAGGCCTCGCCACCTTAAATCTCACCAACTATCTCTCTCTCTTTTTCACATGAACAAACTCCAACATTTAACCAGGGAGGGACAAATGAGACGGTGATGGAGGAAAAATTAGACGGGAGTTGGAGACGGTAGGAGGCAAAGGTGGAGCGGAAGAAAGAGTAATAAGGGAAGGAAGGAAGGGAGGGAGGGAGAGGGGGAGGAGAAGGTGGGAGCGGAGATAAATGGCTGAGGAGACGGTGAGATGAGTGAAGTCAGAGCGCAACACTGTGACACACTGCAGACGGGAAGACTAACGGAGCGAGAGGAGCGGAGGGGTGAGGAGGGGTGAGGAAGAGGAGGCGCGTCAGACCCCCCCATCACCCTCTCCCTCGCTCTATTTTCTCCCCCTGCCTCCCCCGCTGTGTAGCAGACCTTTGCTGGATGGTAACAAGCCACTCGGACGGCTGCAGGACACACACACATATTTTCTCTCTCTCTCTCTCTCTCACACACACGCACACACACACGCACACGCACGCACGCACGCACACACACACACACACACACACACACACACACACACACACACACACACACACACACACACACACACAAGAGATTTCCTGAGGATTATGTCATGCATGCGTGTTGAATAACATTCTCTACATATTTTAAAGGTAAAAGAAAAAAAAGGTTGTTCTCTGAAATCAGCCTTCGGGTCACTTTGACAGTCCTCTCTCTCTCTCTCTCTCTCTCTCTTTCTCTCTCTCTCTCTCTCCTCCCACCTGAGCTGTAATTTGCAGGGCTGATGAGGGTGAGGGCAGAGCAGAGGCAGGAGCAAAATTCGCCAGACACACTAACACACACACACACACTCTCTCTCACAGACAGGCGGCTGTGCAGCTGCGCCGTTTACAGCTACAAACTGTGGGAGAATCTGATCCTTTTGTGCGAGTGTCTGTTTGCTCTTTCCTAACCTCGTCTTTCCCCCTCTCTTCTCTCTCTCTCTCTCTCTCTCCACGTCCCCTCCTCTCTCCGTGCTCCCTGTTGGTGTGTCGGTGTGTGTTTGTGTGTGTGAAACGTGGGGATAACAGACGCTTATGTGAGCAGCCTCAGTGGCTGGCTGACTGGCGAGAGAGAGGGAAGGAGAGGAAAGGGATAACAGAAGCCACCGCCATCATTCTGATCGGATTCACACCAGACATGTGAGAAGATGTCCGTGGGCGGCTGCGCGTGTCCCGGTGAGTACACCGCTGCTGACTTTATCCGCTTGGTTGTTGTTGTTGTTGTTGTGGTTTTGGTCAGCGAGTGCAGCTGGGAAGAAGAAGAAAAAAAAAAAAAAAAAAAAAGAAAAGAAAAAAAATGAGGAAAAAGGGTGTCCCTCCGGGGGGCCCTGAGGTCCTGCTTGCAAAGACTCATGGGAGGTTGACCTCTCTTAAAAAGTAGAATCGATGGAGGAGCAACATGTTGTCTGGTTGTGAAAATGAAAGGAGATGGAGATCTTTGTTGGCCTGCCCACATCTGAGCGTGAAGTTGCTGCTGTTGCTATGGAGCCACAAATGCAACTTCTTCTTCCACTTGTTCGCGTTGCTTCGGCAGGTAAAAAGTTGGCACTCCTCCTCCGGTTTGTGGCAGAAGAGAAAGATCAGAGTGTGACATTTGCAGGGCAAAGCTCAGTGGCACGGATCAGAGGCGTGCATGATTGATTGTTGCACCTTTCCCGCCCCACCGCCACCACCAACCACCAAGGAGCTATTAATGAATGTTTGATGTCTCACGACTCACATGGGAGTTTGTCATTTAGGTTCCATAAAGAGGCCGGAAGAGGTCGGAAAAGCAGAAGAGAGAAGCTCTGATGCATTTGTTTGTGTCCGTCATTGTCACAGCTTTAGCATCTGTAACGATGGTGGATTTGCTGTGACTTTAAAATGCGTTGACACAACTTTGGTTTCCCACGTTTTGTCCTTTTACAGCCAAACACTTCAATGCATTTCACTGCTACTTCATGTGACGGACCGGCAGAAAGTACAGTATAGCTGAAAAGTGAAAGGAAAATGATGTTTTACCAATAAAAACCTCGAGGCCAGTTATTTTCAGAACCACGTTTAACTTTGTTTGCTGTCTGAAAGTGGAGTTTCAGATTGTAAATGAAACTTCGTTTGCTAGTTTTTACTTATTTATTTTTACATAATTGGCCAATATCAGAGGAGCATCAAAGAATGTACATTTTCAAACTGTCCCACAAATTTTAAATTGGATTTAATTTTGGACTCTGATCCAAGCCCTACGCGTCTGCAGCGCTGCTTCTTCCTGCTGGAAGTTGAACATCCACCTCAGTCTAAAGACAGTTATTTGTATTTCTTTCTTTGATTGTCTTTGTTTTAGCTCTGCTCATTTTCTCATCCATTTGAATCATCTTCCCTGCCCCACAGCATGATTGTGCTACAATAATATTTCACATTTTACCAGTATTTCAGTTTTCTGTCATTCATGAAGTTTTGCATGTGTGTCAGGAAGTTCGGTTTTGGTTTTATCTGACCAGAACTTGTGGCAAACTTTAAACAGGATGGGGTTTTTTTCTACTATGCTGTTCTTCTCGACACTTTCCATAAAGACAAAGTTTGTGGAATGCGCATCTAAAGGTTTCTCTGTCACCAGACTTCACTACCCAGAGTTGCAGTAGGCCTCTCTCTGATTAACTTTAACTTTAGGTTTTTTGGTTGGTTCGCCGTTGTGTCACGTTCTTCCCCTGAGCTCTAAAAGATGTTCAAAGTTTGGGGTATTGATTTAGAGCAGGGGTGTCTAAAGTGGGTCCTCGAAGGCCGGCATCCTACACATTTTAGTTCTCTCCCTGGCGGTAGTAACAATCTTTTCAGCATGTCAGTGTTCCTGTTATGCCTCTCTCTAATGAGTCATCATTTGATCCAGTTGTGCTAAACCAGGGAGAGAACTAAAACATGCAGGATGCCGGCCCTCGAGGACCCACTTTGGACACCCCTGATTTAGAGCCTAACCCTGCTTCAAACCTCTCTACAATTTTCTCCCAGATTTACAAAGGCTGATATTTATACTGGATTTTATTTAGGGAAACCAGAGCAAATTCACAACTATGCGCTATTTTGTCACAGAAACTCCCAATAAAACACCCTTCAGTTTGGGTTTGTGCTATAAAAAGATGTTTAGAAGTTACATTTGTATGAATACAGTGTAATATTTCCACGGATTTCCACGGACCGTATAGTTGCGCAAATTGGAATTACGAAAATAAATTCTCTTAATGGAAACAGATCAATTTAGAAAAAAATATGTTTTTTTGATAGTTTTTGAATATGGAAATTTGTGTATTTTGCAAAAGTGCAATGGAAACATTTTTTCACTTCACACGAGTCACGTGACGAACAACCAGATGTTACTACTGGCGGAAAAGAAGAAGAAGACGACAGGAAGTGGTAGGAGAATGACGGCGCTGTGTTTTTAAACGCTTTGTCATTCGCGTGTGATTTTGATTGCATTTCTTTTTAAACGGAAACACCACAATTGCAAAATTGTGTTTCCTCAACGTCAGCGGGATATCAAAAAAAGGTTTTGTGCACATTTGTAATGGAAATGCAGCTACCGCTGCTTAAAATTTCCGTCCACTTTAAATTTCTTAAAGCACAAACTATTATACATGTTACAATTACGCCTTTCGGTACCTGCTGCGTGGGTTCCACGTCGCTCTTGTCTCTGCCTTCTTGTGAACCATTCGTTGGTTCTATGTTCCCAAATTACAAGAGGATAAATCTGTAGTCCAACCAGTGCTGCCACAGGGAGCTGAGAGGAACCTATCCATCACATCTCACCAAACTGATAGAGGAATGACTTCCGAGGAGCAAAAGTTGTGTTTGGGTGACAGCAAACAGATGATCCTTCTCATTGCATTAACTTTAATCAGTCTGAGGAGAAGAATTGAGGTCTCGAAATAAACCCCACCGCTGCTGGGCCGGAGGCAAGTCTATTATTAAGTGTTACAGCGATTTATGTAGCACCCCTGATAGGAGGTGCAGGATGTTGAAATATAATCCTGACGCTGAAAATCTATTCATAATCATGACAGATGTGCCTTCATTTCTGCAGTACGGTGTAATATTTAGCAGCGGGAGGGGAGAAAGTAAAGCACGGTGGAAGTTGTGTGGAGGTGGCCTCGTCTCTTTCCCCCCTCCATGCAGGACCACGGCAGCCGCAGCGGTCAAACCTCAAACAGCCGGGCTTGTGGATGAGGGAATTTACCCGACCGCTCATCTGGGATCACGTTTCCCGACTTTAAAAAAGACGTAACCCTAAACCGGTTCCATGTTCTTGAGGTTCTGGAAACTCTTTAGCTGGCGGATTATTTCAAAATGGAAAGCTAAGAGGGAGCAAAGCTGAGAAGCAGGGCCAGATTCCTCTTCTGGGAGACTGATGTTAAAGGCTGGGCGATGCAGGGAAGTGTTGACGCTGCGATCAAAACAGACAAGGATGCGTTCTTCAGTGATGCACACACACAGCTGCATGGAGAGGGGGAATGTAGACCTTGCATCAGTGTAAGCTGCATGCACACAGCAGCCTTCGTGCAGACGTGTGTTTCCAATCTGTGTGCAGCGCCCCGTGCTACGAAGGCAAACGCTGCCACCTCAGCCGTTAAACGAGCCTGCGCAGCAGAGGCAGGAGCGTTTGTTTAGAACCGAGCCTCCTCGGCTATCTTGCGGTCGGATTGCATACTTAATCAACATGGTCATGGAAATTTCCAAAAAAAGACGTATGACTGCACTAATTCTCGCACTCCGATTGTTCGGTCTGGTGTTCCCTCTTTGTTTTGTTGCTTCAGCTTCTCTCCTTTTGCTTTTTCACCAGGTTTGTGGTTTAATTTCAGAAAGAAAAGGAGTTGTTTTTTGCGGGGGTTTTTCACTCGCAAATACAAGTAAGAACTTTAATTTGGAAGACAAAAGTAGGGTTTTCATTTCAGGAGTGACATGCTGGCAAACAAGGTGTTTGGATATATATATATAAACCCTCACCTGAACTCACTCACACACACCGAGGTAACTGAAAACCAATGTAAACACGACCTCCAAATACGGAACAATCATCTCCATTCATTCATGTCAACTCCAGATGAACCCCCGGCTTGACCCAAAGGAGGCACTGGTTTAATTTGCACATTTACAGCCACGTCAGTGCTCCCTCTCTGCCTTTATGACACCAAAAAGAAATCAAAGTATTTATGGAGCTGCTTCTACATTCAGTCACTCTACAACTGCAAACTTCAAAGTATTTTATAGGGACTGATGTGGTAGAGCAACACACTTCAGATTTGGTATGGGAAAGAAAATGCACATGTAACATGAAACTCTAAAAGGAGTGCCATGTGTTTGATTCAGCACTTTGTAGGACCACTTCTTGTTGAGTTTTCAGCTTGAAGTGTTTTGTGGTTTGTCTCTACCTGCTTTGCACATGTAGAGACTGAAGTTTTTGCCCATTTTTCTTGGACTGTCTTTGACTTCAACGCATGAATATGTTTCGATCTAAACCGTCCCATTACAACTCTGACTGCAGGTTTAGGGTCGTTTTCCTGCTGGAAGTTGAACTTTTACACCAGTCTCGACTTCGATTGGGTTCTCCTGGATCGCATTCAAATTAGCTTCATCCATCAACTGTTCCACCTGAAGAAAAGCATCCCCACAGTACAGTGCTGCCACCACCATGTTTTGTGTGTGCAGCGTTGAGGCTCTCCCAAACTTCATGCAAAGCCAAGCAGTCGATGTTCGTATTCACACACCTTCAGCTGTGTGACACCCCTCCTGTTTCAGTATACGTCACGCCCCTAAAGCATGTAGGGAAACGGTCAAGGACAGAGCGCCACACCTTCCTGCAAACAGCCTCTTCCAAGGACAATGACTTGGCAATACCCATTAAGGAATTTTTAGACACTTGACAATCTTTGTAGGCGTTTTGTGAAGAATTGCACGAATGTTCGTAATGCCCCATTGCATTGGATAAGAACTATTTGTGTCTCCTGCAGAATCAGATAGGGGAGAAATTGGAAGCAGACTAGCTGAAGTGAAAAATATTAATTTCTGTCCGAGTGCATTTCTGCATAAATCACGTCCGCAAACTTCTGACCAGTCACACAACACTTAACAAAGAGTTAAACCAACCCAACTTTAAACTTGTCCGCAACTTTCTCCATGACAATGTCTGCTGTGTTTCTTGGTCTTTGTGGTGATGTTTGTTCATTAAGTCTTCTAACAAACCTCCGAGGCCTTCACAGAACACATAGTTTAAGGGTTTGTTCACAGTCTGTTTAGTCCGCGTTAATCAAATGCACAATCTAACTCTGATGCGAACGAGAACAGTGAACTCTGGCGCAGTTTTGAATGCAAAAGAGAGTCTGAAGACCGTTCCAAAAACCGGAAGCGAATCACAGCGTAAGGTATTCTGGGTCAGTAGAACCAAAACAAACATGCTAACCCAGTGCTAGCAGGAGGAATGTCTCATGGTATTTTAACCAACAACAAAAGAGAAATGCTACAAGAGCTAAATTCTGATGCGACTCTATTTTTGTTCACATTTTCTGAAGGAAGACGTTGCACTCATGTCGTCTTCAGAGGTTTTCGTGTCGTTTCAGTAGTTCCTGGTGCAGAGCCACCACAGGTGAGGGTGTGAACGGGTTCTTAAAAGGGTTTGGATCGTTTGACACTGTGCAGTGTACTAGTTACGCTGGAATCCATGTAGTGGTGTCAGAATAAAGTGGTCCAGATACAAAAGTGCACCCCATTTTTCAGATCTTTATTTGGAAGATGGGGTCAAACCATGCATCTCTAACAATTATACTCTATGTTGTGTAGGTCTACTACCCCATAAAATCCCAATAAAATCCACCGTTGTTTGTGGCTTAATGTGACAAAATGTGGAAAAAATTAATAGACATAACTGCTTTTACGGGGCGCCGCTGAAGGACAGGATATGACAGGGAACAATGCGTACAAAATGATAAAACCCGTCTTGAGTCGCTCTTGTTCCTCCTCTTGTTTACATTCCTGAGTGGTGTTCGACACAGAAGGATCCTCCCCCTTCTTGTGTGGGCTCAGAGGGGTTTGTGTGTGTGTGTCTGCATGTGTGTGTGTGTGTATGCACACGAGGCATGTGCCCCAACATGTGGGTGATATAAACAGAGGCGAGAGTGTGGGAATAACTCCAGTGAATAGTGTGATTGTACAGTCAAGTCCACATTGCTGCAGATGTTTTGTCAATATGAGGTCAATCTGACTCTTGGTTGACCTTCTAGGACCCTCCTCCCTCCACCCCCGCCCCCCAGACCTTTCCAGCAAGGCCCACCTTGTCCTCTGCAGTGTGCGTCCACCTCCATCTTTCCTTCCACTCGCTCCCTCTTTCTTACTCCTTTGACTTCCCTGATTGCTAGCGTATGTTGGCTAGATGGACTGACTGGCTGGCTGCATGGGGGGAGGAGGGAAGAGGCCGTGTGTGCCCTCTCATGCAGAGAGTCACATGGTGTCCCTGATTGGAGGAAAATGAGTAAAGACTGCAGCTCTGGCTGAAATGGCAACAGACAAAAACGCACAAAGGCTGAGCTGTTTAAAAACGGGTTGCACAACAAGAGAGCCTGAAGAGGAGGAGGAGGAGGAGGGTGTGACAGAGGGGAGGAGAGCAGGAGGGAGCAGACACCGAGGAAAAGATGTGGATTAAGAGAGGAAGAGGAGGGGAGGGGAGAGGGGGAGGAAAGGTGACGGAGGAGGGAGAGAAAGGCAGCGAGCGGAAGAGACAAGTGGGAGATGAGCACTGTAGGAGCGCGGGAGGAGTGGGTGAGACGGGGAGTGAGGAAGAGATCAGACTGTGTTTCTATGTTTTCTGCAAGGCTGAGCGCTGACGTGATTGGCTGAAGGGGGGTGAGGGTGGTTGGAGGGGGGGGGTAATGTGTGGAGGGGGAGAGAGAGCAGACCTGACTCTGAGATCAGAGACAGACAAAATGGCTCCCAGAGAACAGAGAAGGCAGCATCAGGGCACTGTCATCTCCACTCACACAGCTGTCAGCTGACGCCGCGCTCACATCTGGCACACCGACACAGGAAAGAGGCTGAGATGATGGGGAGTAATCCTGATCGCCGGCTTCCTGCAGCACTTTTTATTGTTTTATTATTGTTAGCATTCATTATCACAGAGATAAAAAAAAAACAAAAAACACACACTTTAATGCCACGCCGCCTCACAGCTGACCCTTGTTCTAATTTAACCCCTCCGCCCTCCCCTTGGTGGTGCGGCCTGTTGTAACATGTGACGCACTCGAAGCTGAAGTTCCCCCTGCTGCAGAGCCTCTCTGTTCGCCTGCCAAAGAAAACCCTGGACAGGGAATTCACCCAGTGAGAGAAATAAAATACTGTGGGGCAGGATGAAAATAACAACACGCCGACTCTCTGCGGCCACAAGAGGGCGCTGCTGTCAAAGGACAGCATGAGGTTGGAGGTCAGCTGGAGTTTTTCCTCCTGAGGATGTGCCGTCAGAGATGTTGAGCCTCTTTTTATTATTTCTGTTTAAATTGAGTTGCTTTATCAGGCCGTGCACAAATCCACACTCCCAGCATTTGTCATTTTTATGGCTGCAACTAACAATTATTTTAATAGTTGATTATTCTGTCGAATTTTCTGACGATTATTCGGAGAAACAATCTGCACATTCTACAGATTTTAATACAATATTAGAAATACATTAAAATAAACAAATAATTCAATTAATTTTTTAAATAATAAAATTACTATTTCATGACCTGAAATGCAAAAACATAGTAGTATATCTTTAGTGAGCTTGAACCGGGTGAAGATAAAACAGCCAGTCACCATTTTTTGAGTCTGTTCACTCGATTAATGGATTACAAAATTAGTTGACTATTATTTCAATAATACATTCATCATCACAATTGATCAGAATAATAATTTCGGCCTTTATAATTTTAAAAACAAAATATGCAGTATGAACACTGTCCCAACAGGTACCGTTTTCCATCTGAATACACGTTATCAAACACATCCCACTTTTCCACACATTTTCTTTAGTTGACAAAAAATATGAATAATTTTTCATAGCTTTAGTTATTCAAGATGACCCTTTGTCTTTGTTTCCTTTGTAAGAAATAAAATACTTTTTTGTTGATCAATAATGTTGCTACAGATAAGCCCAAAGTGGTTCACTCCCCTGGCAGATTTATGTTTATAATTTATTTTCATTCAATTAAGATGTTTGTTTATAACAGGAAGTGAAATGGAAATCTTCCAAGAGATAACACAAATGGTGTGTCATTTAAAAAACTTCTCCGGGTTTGTTTTTTTTTTACTTCTATTGTAACAAAATTGGCAAGTTTGCAATAATCAGTGTATATAGGAGTAGTGACTAATACCTGCAGGAATGTGCTGAAAGCATAAGTAAGGCATCAACATCTTCTTGGTGGGGCAGGATGGAAAATGGCCTACTCCAAGTTTCTCCACTGTCCAAAAATATGCATCTAAGGATAATTGGTTTATCTAAATAGATTCTTCTAGCATTTTATTGGCATCTATTGGGACTTACGGTAACCACTATTGCTGTTGGAGCAGTACATTTTAAAACCCTTTACAGAGTTTACATTAGATGGAAAAAGTTTTTCAATTCGAAGCTCTGAACTTTAAACTCCCATGTTTGAACTTTGATAACAACACATAGTTGTTCACTCTCTTGAAAAGTTTGGATTAATTCCTGGTTGAAGACTAAACTGTTGTTGGCTAAACCAATTTAAAATTTCTGTATCGAAAAATTGTCAAAATGTTGAGTAAAATGGTTCTTTACCACCTTGGTCAAATGACTGTCAGCCTCTTCACTGTGCTGGTTGTTTTCAAGAACATCCAAACTATAAACCTGAACTATGTGAATGTTTTACTCACAGATATTCAAATTGTTATAAATTTGAATATATGCGACAAAAAAAAATCTGGAATTTTAAGCTGGGAAAGGTTTTAAATTTGAAAGTATGTAAAAACCTTTTTTAATATATGAGACTAACATTAAAAAAATCCATGAATAAACAACGTTTGTAGAGCGATTCTGAACCTCAGACTAAAATAATGACCAGTTTTCTTTACATCCTGATGTGTTTGGTTTTTTAAAAAAATAAAAAAAATTCTTTTTTCTCCTTTGGGTTTTTTGAATAAATATAATTACACAGCTCACTCAGGCTCGTTATGGAGTAAAGAGAGTCGACTTATTGGTTCAGTGCATTAACGCTAATGGAACAGAGCAGCCAGACATTAACAGGAGCAAAACCACAGAAACAACAGCACTGCAAAAATATCTGTACATGAGCCTATAATATATTTCAGCCACTTATTCAAGCACAAAAGATTTGACCCTTTGCTGACTTTGACTATTCCCACCATGACCTTTGAAAAAGATCTTGTTGAACTTTTAGATTTAGTCACAGCAACGTTTCATCCAATGGCATCCAAAGCCTTCAAAATATCAGTATTTTTTATAAATCTTAAGTATCATAAAACATCTCAAAGTTCATTTCTACATTCTCAAAGAATTATTACTTTCAAAGAATTACATCACAGACTCAGATTCGAGCTTGAAAGATGTCACTGAAATGTTAATACATTTAAATTTTCTCATTGCCTACAAACCACAATGTGGCCTCGTGACGACTCCTTCCCCAGACGGTGCCGTGGTGAGCTGAGGTCTAATCGCCTTTTTGAGTTTCTGTTGCGATACTTTTTTTTTGTTTGTTTTTTTTTTATTGCTTGCTTCAAACGCTTTCTTACTTTTGTCTAATTTTTGAGTGAAGTTCAGAGTTTTGATTTTCCTCCTCTATTTTCTTTGAGAGCGTTCTGTCTTTATGTTCAGCTCTGCTCCTGATTCATAGTGAGGAAATCATCAAGCCATGCAGCGAACTGAACCAGAACCTCGGGTGCTTTGGGGTGATGTTGGTGAACTCATTGGCCCAGTGTGGCTTTCCACAGAGGTAGATGATGAGAAAGTTGGACATGTCTTTATCCGCCATCTGACGCTCCAATCGGTTTGCAGGAAGACCAGCAAACCGATTGAAACCGATCAGCAGACGTTGCTCTGCAACAGAACTTTCTAATCAGACAAAGTTCTGACCTGGTTTTAGAACAAATCTTGAAGAGATTTTACCGTCAGCTGAGCTGAAACACTGCGAGACTGATTCTGGACCAGTTGATCAAAAAGTGGCTTTTGATAACAACATTTTTGTTTCCTCTGCTCAATGGTTTCTGAACTTAGAGTTATGAGCCAAGAAATCTCTTTCCTTGAACACCTGAAGCCTGTAACGCTTGGATAAAAGCTAAGCGTTTAATTATTTTGGACAATGATTTTCTGACATCTAACATTCCCTGTTTCCTCTCCTGTCAGCGCTCTTGAGGTTTTGTTTGTTTTGTGTTTCTTTACTTAATTTAACTATTATGAAAAAAATCTTAGTATGACTATTCATAAAATAATTCTTTATTGCATGTTTACAATGGTAAATGGTAAAAAAAATTATAATCTCAGAAATATTCAGAATTTATTTTGCCTCATTTAGTAAAAATAAATCAAATGGAGAGCGAAGTAATAAGTACTAAAACTCATCAAGATGTTGCTACAACAATTTCATTTGCTTTGAATTTTGATAGAATGTTTCTAATATTATGCTAAATTAAGAAATCTGCAAGCCCAGAGTGAGTATTACGTTTCACAGTCTGATCACAGTTTGATTGCTTTTACCCTGAAAGTGTTTATTCGTCAGCGACGAATTCCACATGAGTGCTTTTGTTTCTCCATCCTATTTAGTAAAAGTGAAGAACTTAAGCCGCCGAATGTTTAACTTCTGACACCCGCCGACCAGCGAAAGAAGATTACCCAGAGAAGATATCTCTCATGCGGAGCAGCGGGATAATCTGGGAACTTGAGGGGAGAAACATCCTGTTTGACCACCAGCAGCTCGTTTTTCCATTTCTGTCTCTGGGAGGAAGAAACGGAAAAAACAGCAGTTAGCAGAAGTGGGCTCGGATCAGATTAATCAGGACGGTCTCCTGCAGTCAGAACTGACACGAGGCTGTCCTCGGATCCCAGCTGAGGGGAGGGCGACGGGGAGGGTTGTTATCAGAAGTTGGGCAGATGCATGTGGCGCTCAGTTTCCTGTTGACGAGCAAGTGGAAGTGGCATGCTGCACACATTTGCACATGTGCACGTGGCTGCACGCGCGCACGCATCAACACCCAGTGGCACACGCACACATAGACACTGTAGGCACCCCCCGCCCCCCCCTTGATGTGCCCCTGAGCCTGACAGTCTGGACATGGGAGATATCAGAGAGTGGGAGAGGCATGAAAACCCAGCGTCTGAGTCAGATCTGGGTATAGCTGTGAAAGTGCATTTGTAGGTGACAAAATGGCGATGTCAGAGCAGCTCGAGTCCGAAGGAGGTAAGGTTTTGTTTGTTTTTTTTCCCTTCCTTATTCTCGTAGTCCTTCTCGTTCCTGATTTGTAAGCAAAAAACACCAGAAAAACATCAGATGGATTTAACTTTAGTTTGTCTTATCAACTAGAGCAGTAGAGGAAAAAAAAAAGAAAGTTCAGCCCATTCCAGCACGGTTATTTGATTATTCCTGGTTATTCAGCACCAACTTGTGCCAGCTTTAATCACTTCACAGACATGGATTTATGGCTTTAGGTGTGACTGTGCAGCTGGAAGTGTAGCTGGTGAAATGAAGGTTAGGCGTCAGCGTGTGCGTGTGTGTGTGTGTGTGTGTGTGTGTGCGCGTGCCTCGCTGCTTGGGGTGCTGGCTGAAGATAAGGCCGACCCTATGCCTGAGAGCGAAAGAGACGGTGTGCGTAAGCCCTTCAAGCCTTATCCCGGCACACCTCCCACCCCCACCTCCTCTCCATCACTCCGCTGCACACACGTCCACACACATCCACACGCAGCGGGGATTAACCCCGTCATGTACCATTTCAATGGGGACGCTTTTGGAGACACACACACACTCGCACAGACTCACACAGGATTAACTCTTGTGTGTCCATTTCCATGGGTTTCTTAGCCGCTCTCCGGTTGTGTCGGTGTGGACTGCTCGAGTTTCCATGGTGACAGGGGCCAGTGAATGTAAGATAGGCAAATCCACATAAGTCACCCGCAACAGACACTCCGAGCTACTATTGACTACAGCTCCCCTGGTGCTAGACTCACAAAGATGCTGCCAACGGACTGACAGGAGGCTTGTGAGCTGTGAAGCGCTCATGAAACAGGCTTACTTTGGTCAGAAGCAACAAACATAAAGTCAGTTGGAGCTTCTGCTGCTGCTGGTCGGGTGAGAGACGAGGCTTCGAGCAGATTATCCTCTGTAAATGAGTAACACCGAAACTTATTATATATTCGTTTCATACACGAGAGACTGCAAAGGTAGAATTGCATACTGTGCTCAGGTCAAATATAACCTGTTTTTTTAAGGTTAGGTAAGGTTTGCTTGTCTCTACTGGAACAGAACAATTATTTTAGCGCTACAAAATAAAATGTACACACATCCACACCTGTACATGTTATTTTTAAATGTTTAATACATGGTTTGATTTTTAATTTGCACCTGCTATTCTGGAAAAAAAACAACAAGAGACTAGGGCCTTTTGCCTTTTTCTAATATAAAATGCACATGGATCAGTTTTTACCAAAAATTTTATATTGATAAGTTAAAACACCAGCATCTTGTTTGCAGGCGTGCTCTAACATTAGTTTATTTGACGCTGAAAATATTTATGTCCTCATTACAAAAATTACAATCATATACTGCTAGTGTCAAAACTTTTGCCACGTGGGTCAAGATCTTCATGAGGAAGGTACTTGTGCACCAAAAAATGTCAAATGTTTGTGTTGATTAAAAGGCAAACATTTTATTACTTTGTTTTATTAATTAAAAATAAAACATGCTAAAATTTAATGGAACTTTTTTTTTTTTAAAAGAAGGGGTCTCATAGATTTGACAAACAACTAGATCCAAAATAAAGAGGGTCTGGCACAATTCCCTTATCAAAACTAAGTCATCTGGTCTCCAAAGGGTTGAGGATAAATTGTTTTCCGTTTCTTCGACTAGTGAAAATGTACTGTGTATGCTGCAAAACAGGTTTCAATGTGATTTATCCACAGGCAATGTTAGCGTCTTTGCTAACGACTCCTTAAAATAAACGAAACTAAAACAGAACAAAAGAGAAATCTGGAGAGCAAAATTATAAAAATGAGTTAAACCAGCAGCTATAAAAACATCTGTGAGCAGAACAAATGCCTTTTTGTTTGTTCATTCTTGAACCACATTTTTTATTTTCTTTTTAAGAACCAGATTTACGCAACTGTAACTCATTGCTGCATTAGTCGATTAAAGCAGTGGTCATCCTAGATGTGTCATCGCCTGAAAGTGATTGTTCAGCATTATTTATAACCACGCTTATTCAGTTGGACAACACAAGTGGTAAAAGCCAGACCACACAGAGACGCTCTCCACAGAGATTTAATTGCATGCTCAGTATGAATGATTGCAGCAAATTTAACGCTTGCGCTGACTGTCGCCGGTGTGAGCGACAGTCAACGCAGCATGCTCGTCCACGAGAAGTGATAGCTGCAAGTCAATGACTCAGTGCAGCCTACAGGGTTTCCTTTAGAGAAAAGAACAACTTTTTAACCAATTTGAATAACAATTGGTTATAACAATTGTTTGATAGATAGGATCAATTGGAAAAGGTGCTTGGCTTGGAATATGTCAGGTTGGAATTAATTTTCTTTTTCATTACTGCAAAAGAGCCTTGAGACGACGTGCTGTGAACTGGCGCTTTATAAATAAACTGAATTTAATTGAATTAGTAAATGGATAAAAAAAAATAAAAATCTGATTCCAGCAGCTTCTTCCAGTATTCAGCCAAAAGAGGAAAATTATTTGGTCAGTAAAAGCAATGAGATCTTTTAAAACATGAAATGAATCATCATCAGTTTTCTGTTTTAAACCATGGCTCTATATAATCTTTTATAATATAATCTTTTAAAGTTGTTGTCTTTTGCTTAAGTTTTATTTTTAGTCCGGTCTCCATAGCTAAGTATTTTCTTTATTAAGCCACCTGGCTCTCGTCTATTAATTTATGCAAGAATGTTACGAAAGCGCAACTGATGAGTCAGTTTTACAATTTTTTTTCAGCACTTTTTATGTTTTTATTTTAACAAAAATCTGTCTTTTTTTCTGTTTTTTGTTTGCATTCACAAAGAATGTCAAAGATGGAACAGAAGACAGACATTAATTACGTTAATTGTAGTTTTGATGATTCTCGAGCAGCTGTTGCCCAAAAGCTCTGCTAAGGTCTGTATTATGTTACGTTGCGTTACGTTATGTTACGTCTATGGAAGTCAGAAAGGAAAAAAGCTGCTGAAAAAATGTGACACCTGACCTGGAAACTGATGCATCAATTATTTGTCAGAACCTCATCAGAAAGAGTCTCAGGAGGACAGTGACCTAATTATGCAACAATTAGATGTAAAACCTTTAGCAACCCTGTCATATGGGCTGAAGAACACGAGTCTGATTCTAATTATTGTTAATGTGTATAAAATAGTGAGCAGTGTATAAAACATGGTGGAGGATGTGTCGTGGTATAAGGACGACTTACACGTTTTTCGATAGAAAATAAATGCAGAGAGAAATGTTTGATTATTTATCCTGCATATTGAAACATCTTAATGATGAAAGACATTTTACAAAGGAATCAAAGAATTCAAACATTTCTTTTAAGTTCTACTTCAGAAAATCTAAGAGGAAAGTTCCCTTAAGCCAGAAATCTCTCACCAACTCCAGCTTTAAAATCCCATACAAACAGCTGCATTAAAAGGCTGTTTATTTATACCACTAGTAGCTTGTATTTGTCAGTCTTAAAGCTATACAACCTATAATAGTGCAGATGAAGGGGCCAAAGGCTCATACGACAATTAGCAAATTCCCATTTGTTTACAGAGTTTCATCAGGAACATGGTTGGTGTTATTCCTAGATCTAACTCCCAACTTCTAAGGTAAATTAAACTAAATATCTTAAGCTGGAGCTAAACATTTTTGAAGCAGTGTGGACCTAACCTGGCTATTGCCTTTTTATGCAAATTCACTTGATTTTCATCTGCCTTCACTGCTCTGTCTGAATTTTCTCCCATTGACTTGGATTTCCCTGGTAGAATTTCAAGCGGGCCGATCAGCGAACAGAAGGTGAAGTTGTGAACAATAACGTTGATTTTCTTTAGAATTGAATTCTGCCTGTAGTTTTTGCAATGGCAACGGAGGAAGTAGTGAACAAAGCCATTCAGTCCTTGTTGACCATGTTTCTAAATATTGAATTAACTTTGACAGATGACAGTGACAGATGGCTGTTTACAGCTCAGGTTTCATAGCAGCTTTCATTACGTTTTACATGTGTCACTTACTAATATTAGCAATCGGGTAAAATTTAAAACTTCAACAGACTCCACACCTCCAGCAAAAAAAAATCATTGATCACCAGACAAGTGTCCAGACCCTCTGAACAAAGTGAAGAGTAGAATAAGGGGCTGGTTTTTACCAGGCTAGTGTAGATCACACCGACAGGAAAAATAGACCCAAAACAAAATAAATTATTCAGGGTTCTCCTTCAGAAAAAAGCCATCTGTGTAAAAAAGAAAAAAAAAAAAATTAAAATTACTTTTTTGAAAAATTATATTTAAAGGCTATCTGCTAACAGTGTAACCAAAGCAGTACCTGTGTCGGCACAAAGTTGAGCTTGTTTTCTATGTGGCTTCCCTTCATCACTGGTCCTGTTTGGAGCATCCACTGGCAGGATCTTAAGCTGTAGTCATGGAAAGTGTCTGGTTTGCAAACTTGAGGTTCTCATCTTTGCTTATTGCAGATGTTTTGGTTCTGATGGCTTCCTCAGGCCATGTGTCCTTCAGTTTTTAATGTATAGGTGTCTTAGCTAACAGAGCAGAGGCTGGAATGAGAGTCAGTTCCTCTAAATCGGAGTCCGTGGTTCTTTATAAATTATGGGCTGCTTCATCCTGCCTCAAGTATCTTGCCGATTTGTTCACGAGCGACACATGATGAAATTGGGAATGGATAGATGGACCGAGACCTCGTCTGTTGTAACACTGCAGCTCTCTGTTCTGTAGCGGTGAAGAGAGAGCTAAGGCAAAGGGCAAAGCTGTTGAGTTACCAGTCCTAAAATGGTTCATGACCGAAAGACTGAGAAGCAGCAGGGACGAGTTAACTCTGTGGCGTGGCAGGGCCCAGCCTTAAGAGATCTACCTTTCATTTCTATACCATTCACAGATCATCCTGTATTCAACAACTGGTAGCAGACAGCAGAAGTGTACTCCTACTATATAAAATACTAAATACATACATTGGCCACATATCTGTTACTTTTTTTTTTAAAGTGTACAGAACATTTCACAACTATTACACCCTCTCTCTCTTCAACCATGCATATGCTTGTAAATATGAAGGTGATTTCAGCATCTAGCCTTAAGCTCTTTCTGTCTGGTGGCAAAACTGGGATATGTGGCTGACGGTGTTACTCTGTGCGCCTCTTCTTGCGCATCCAAAGAAATGAGTAGAAGTAGTCCAGATATCTGATCAGGATGCCACCTGGAAGTTTTCTTGGTGCACCAACATGAAGCAGACCCCAGGGCAGCCCCAGAGCTCACTGTAGGGACTTTATACCAGGAAAAGCAGAGGGATTACCCAGAATGAGATGGAGAGTGTTGCTGAGGAGAGGGATGTCCAGGCTTTCCTGCTGGAATCTCACTCTTGTGAATGGATCTAGGTGAGCAGAAGACAATGCATGAACGAACGTAAGGCCTTCCAATACGCTGCGTGTTTTCTTCTATAGGTCCTTTTACAAACCTGTTGGATACAGAAATGTATCCAACATGCATTGATCCAATGCATTGAATCTGTAAAGATTAGGGGGCACAAAAATGTCGAAAATTGTTGGCTATAGTCTGACCCTACTTGTTCTTTTTATATTTCAACCTTGGCCATATGGGTGGGATCTCGCTGGCTGTGATCTGAATATCTGATTATAAATTGAGGCGATTTAAGCCGATTTAGAAGCCTGTGGGATTCTCCTTTTGGCTTAGCATCTTTGTGTGTGTGTGTGTGTGTGTGTGTGTGTGTGTGTGTGTGTGTGTGTGTGTGTGTGTGTGTGTGTGTGTGTGTGTGTGTGTGTGTGTGTGTGTCTGCAGTCTGAGCAGAAACTTGCAGAGAGAAAACTTACCCTGTTGATGGATCTGGCTTGTCCACCTTGGAAACAGTTCAGTGTACAAACTTTAAAACGCAATTAATTCAAACCGCTTCGGTCTCATACCTTCCGTGAAAGTTTAGAAGATCTTAATCTTCTTCAGAGTGATCGTGTTGCTGCATCAGCAGTGCTTGCATCACACTGAATGAGCCCACTGTGTACGGCCAGGGCTCTCCAGCTGTCCCAGTTCGGCTGTTAGGAGCATGCTGATGTGCACTAATTAGGCAAACATGAAAACCACTTTGCAGTCAACATGATCTTTGTTTCCACGCAAATTTCCAGTCAGCTGCATTAGGCCAATTCTCATCTGTGTCAGTTAGGAGGAAGAGATGGGATGCAGGGAGGAGGAAGGGGAAAAATGCTTACCAGACAACCTTTATGTGCAGTTGTGCATTAAAGGGGGAGGTGGTGGTGGTGGTGGACAAGGAGGAGAAGAAGAAGAAGAAGAAGAGGAAGGAAAAAAAACGGGGGGAGAGGGTGGCTGACTGTGCTGGGCAGAGAAGAGAGGAGCAAATGCATTGCAGACGGAAAGGAGGAGGGCCTACAGCTATTGTTCATGTCCTCCCGTGAACAAAGGGCTCATCGGGGTCCGTATGTAAACCCACAGCAGGCTCCAGTCCACGGACAAGGCCTCATGCGGGACAAAACATAAAACTACCGACTCCCGCAATTTCGGCCTTATTCCGCTGTTGTCTCTCGTTTTGAGGAGATTTTTTTTTTATTGATCCTGTTGGGAAAGGACGTATTGTTGTGTGGGTACGTTGCGTCCTGCGGGCCTATCCGTTTTTACGCACGGAGCGTACACACGGTCTATCATCACGGATCTGTAAACATCAATTTTCTGATTGGACTTCTTCGCAGGTAAAAGGTCACTTTTCCACCGAAAGACAGTTTTTCTATTGTGAAACGCGACTCCTAATGCAATTAAATATGATTAACGAGCACTCGCGTTGGAAATGTATCGCTATTTAATAGGAGATTTGCCGTAGAGAAGGAATATAACGTCAAGGCGTTAGCCAAAAGGCTATCTGCTAACGGCTAAACTAGCCTGCCCGTCAAAGGCCTGCGAAGCAGTGTTGTAGTTGTGAAAGGTGTCAGGGTTATTTCTCTTCTATACCTGGGTGTTTAAGCGAACCTTACATTTGGTAGAAAATATATAGGTTTCATGTTTTACTGCAGACATTCCCAGTTTTCTTGCATGTAGGTCTTGTAGCGTAGCTTAGCTGGTGGCTACGTGCTAACATAATGCGATGGCTGCCTTTATAATTGCCTTTGTAACCAATTCTTGTAACTTTACAGTGAAATATTTCAGCAGCGTGAAGTTGAAACATGCATTACAGATGCATAAAGTGTAACAAAAAGAAATATAAAAGTGTATGACTTGGGTAGTTTGCTTGGTTTCTCCTAAATAGCGCTAATAGAAACCACAGTGGCGGTCTGTGACGAAACCAATCCAAGAAAAATAAAAAGTGAGTGATTGTAGTTATTCTGGTGACAGGAGATCAATGCTATTAAATTCGAACTGTTTAAGGCTTCAACGCCTCTTTCGGGATGGGGTTTAGGTTGAAGTTTGACTACATAGTTTATGTAAAACACATGGACATGTACAGTATGTGTACATAAACCGTATGTAATGTGTTGTTTGCTTGTAAAAGAGAGAGGAGCATGATTCCCAGTGGAGGAAGTGGAGTCCAGCTGATGCGATTGTGACTGACTGTCATTAACCGCTAACAGGAGAGGAGAGGAGCTAATGGAGCTTTCAACAACTAATGGACACATAACCATTGATTATTTATTTATTTCTTTATCTGGCGGTGCATCCAGCCTATAGCGTGGTGTTGCAATCCAAACTGCTTGTTGTTCCTTAAAGAGCAGACAGCTTCAGATGAGTGAGTGTTTTATTGCTTTTCTTCCCAGCTGAAGATGGGGAAACCTGTTTTAAAAGGCCTATTTGTTTACCTTTAGGTTTCTAACTTTTCCCACAGGCTGTCTGCAGTCTACAACACACATAGCGGGCATACTTGACTGTCATTACTCCTTCTTTAGATTCATGGGATTTTTATCTTTAAGTGACAAACCTGAATGAATAGTTTAATGGAAAACTGATACACCTCCTTTTAAACAACTCTTGAGAGTTTTACTGCTAACGTAAACTAGGAAAGAAGTGTTTTTTTGTTTTTGTTTAATTTGTTGTATGTACTTGAATTTCACATTAGTATCTTATTTTTTTTTTTTACAATTACATTGGTGCAGCTGTAGAAAAAGTATCAGTCGGTCAGATTTCCTATAATCGGATGTGATTGGTGTTTAGCAGATCAGATGCCAGAAAAATCTGCCAGTTTTTTTCCCCCCCTTTCTCAAGGGGTATTTATTCAGTTATTTGTATTGTAGATGTACATTTAAACCGAGTATTGCTACCAGTAGTTGGTTATTTCCATAAGGTTTGTGTAGTGATTAAAAAATCCTTTTCTTTTTTTATTAGGTTTTCATTTTTCTTCCAACTCTATAACATGATGAAAAAATACGAGCTGGGCTGTTAAAGTAGATTCAAAAGTGCATCACCTGTTGGTTGAGTTCTTGGTTTTTATGAATACCAAAAAAAAATAAATAAAAATCCTGGTCAGAACTGATTGAGGGGAAAGTTGGCCATTTTGTATTTCAATTGATTGATGTATGTCTGTTCAATAGTAACAGGACAGGGGGACATTAAGGAGGAGGGGCCTCACCATGGTGACGGTGGGGTCATGACACCTACGCCGCTATGCCTGGATGGTCTTTATGACGGAGCTGGGCAGTTATTGTAAAAGAAAAAAAAGGATGGGAACTGTTTGTGTCTGGGAGAGACATCGGTCTGTTTTATGAGTGTTCGTGTCGAGGACATGTGGTCTGCTGGTATTTTTATATTTAGAGGTGTTTTCATGGAGATTAGATGGTGGCGAGGCGGAGGATTGGTTAATGTGCGAGGAAGGAGGATGCTCCTTCGCCGTCTTTGTGTCACTAAAACGGACACGTCGGGCTGACGTCCACATGTGTTGCTCCCCCAGATGAGCCCCATTAATCAACTTGTACTGAAGACATTGTTGCACCAAAGACTTGTGGAACAATTTATCTTTTGTCTCCGAGCTTTGGGCGTTACTGTTCCACGTATTCTCTGCCGTAGTCTGTCTAGTTCCCTTTTTATTGTCACAGATATTTATGTTTTTCCTCTCTTGTGTGTCTCCATGTCATCCAGGCTGTTCCTCCAAGTCATTCAAGCTGTACTCCCCCAAGGAGCCCCCCAACGGTAGCACTTTCCCCCCTTTCCACCCCGGCACCATGCTGGACAGAGACGTGGGGTGAGTTTCCTGCCCTTTTGTGCGTTTTAAACATCTAGTGCTGGTGTTTGTAGCTTTGTGAACCGTATTGTATTTATAAAGAGAGTACAACAGGGATTTAATCATGTAGCACTCGTATTTGTCTGATGTACATTAATCTGTAGTTTCTGGTTTAGAAATTTTGTGACCTTTCTCATCATCACCATTTTTGTGTAAATGTCTGGTTTGTGTTAATATTTATATAGAATGATAAAGAAAGGTGGGTCAGGTGTATAATTGTTTTATACACCTAGAGCTGAAGTCTTGGTGCAGCTCTAGTCATTTAGCTGGTGGGCTGATCACTCAACACCTGGAGCAACAACTTAAGTCAAACTGCAAATTAAATGGTGTTCAGAAAGTAGTCTAAATTTATTGGACTGTGGAACATAATATCTGGCGTTTCTTTATTTAAAAAGGAAGCTTTCAAAGTATTTGTGCCGTTTGTTGTGTTTATGATGACCCATCAAAAATGATCCACATTGTAATGACAGAAAAAAAGCTTCTAAACTTTAATTTGTTTGGGACATTTATATCAGTTGTTGTTATAGATGCTATAAAACTGTAGAAACTGAGTATAGAAGATATTTAATGTAAATAGTAATAAAAGAACAGCTATTTTTCTTCAATTTGGTGAAAAATGAAATGACTATGAACCTGAAGTAAAAGCAGTTTTTCTGCCGGATGAAGAAAAACGTTTCTTTAATATTGTGGATGTATCGTGTCGAAACCCATTTTCTGCTTCATGTTTCTTTTTTAATAAAACACAGGTTAAGATAATTGAGAAGTGCTGTTCATTATATTTTCTTTGAATTCTGCTCGTATACTTTCTGGTGAAGATGAACAAGCATGTAGAAGAAGCTAAAGTTTAATGAAACAATCTTCTTGTTTTCCAGTCCCACTCCGATGTATCCGCCCTCATACATGGAGCCAGGAATAGGGTAAGGCAACACTGTTTCCTTTTCCCTTCAGCTAGTCTTAATGTGGTGTGTTAATGTGCTTTACAGCAGCTGTCAACTCCTCCCCTTTAAATTAAGATTTAGTCCGAGAAACGCTTGAACGTACAAGTGCTGTATTCTCATCCCTTCTTTCTTATTCATCTTGTGTTTTTGTGCTGTAACTCAGGAGGCACACACCATATGGTAACCAAACAGACTACAGAATATTTGAGCTCAACAAGCGGCTACAGAACTGGACAGAGGTTTGTGTCCAACTGGATGCACAAACGCATGCCTGGAAATGGACACAAAAACAGTTGTGGTAATTCTCGTGTGCTGTGTTTTTCTTCAAATTATCCACTAGGAGTGCGACAACCTGTGGTGGGATGCTTTTACTACAGAATTCTTTGAAGATGATGCCATGTTGACCATTACTTTCTGTCTGGAAGACGGTCCCAAGCGTTACAGTGAGTAACGAGCATTACTTGAGTTTTAGTCTGCTAATGAGCCCCTATTGTTGACCCTTAACATTTTTCAGCGACAACCTTTAGTTATCCACAATGACTACAGATTCAATTATATATTCATGATGATCTATGCAATTATAGATCATCATGGTACATGTCACACTGCGTGAGAGCATTAACCTCTGTTCTGCTACAATGTGGAGTGTAAAATACAGAGTTGCAAGTCTACTAATAACAGCAGACATAGAGCTCAGCAGAGAATGCAACCACCGTTGTTGACGTACGTCTTATTACAGGAGGAGGTGTTCTGGGAAATGTCCAGAGCAAAGACAATAAGATGTTTGTCACAGTAGCATTCACAATGTACATTTCTTTGAGATTTGTACATTTTTTTTCTTGATATTTGACCTCTGTCTGTTATTAGGCGTGAGCCGCTATGCGATTCTGACAGTATGACAACGTGAATATTGCGATACCAGTATATGTATACAAAAAAAATTGTTAGAATAAAAATGGGACTACTAGTTCACATGATCTAGAATCAACCACCTCTATAAAATTAAGAAAACACTAGCATGATTAAAAACAAAAAACAGCCCCTTCTTCTGCACTTTGTTCAGAACAAAGAGATCTGGACTCTTTGCTATTTGAGAAACGATTACATCTGGGAGGCTGGTGATTTGATTTGACCAAATCGCCAGCATTTGGCTGTAACGCATGTAACTCGCTAGCTACGCTATGAAGCTTACCGGAAATTTGCTAGGAAAACGCAGACCTGAATGCTTTTTCTTTGATTTTTGTGGTCTTCTGGTAAAACGGATACTCTGATAGGAGGTGTGTGGTACTTAGTTTCCACACCATTGCTTTCTGTGTTTAATTCCATTTTCTTTTTCCAAACAACCAAATTACTGTTTCTTGAGGGTAAAAAAATGTAGTGGCGTTTTTTTGTCCGGCTGACCAGCAGCGTCAATTCAGTAGTTTTAAAACCTTGATAGATCTGGATGCTCAGTTGCTTTCAGCTCTGTTGGACCGACTAACCAGAGGTCACTGGTTACAAATTTCAAATATTTTCTGGTGGTTCTTTCACAGCAACTTTTTTTTTTATGGATAAAGGCCATAAATCGCACAGTGCGAGTCCGGCTTCAGAGGCCAAACACACCAAACCAGCCACTGGTTCTTTGGAACATCTTAACAGCGCGGCGTTAAATTCCTCTCCTCGTGGGTCAGCCTCCTGCACGCTGAAGAGATAATGCAAGCATTTCAAGCAGTTGTGTTGGAGCAGAGATTTATCTGCAGCGTGTTACTGACCAGCATGTCTGCGAATGTTGCCTTTTTGAGTTGCTATGGCAAATAACGCACCGCCTCGAGATCTACGATCTTACCTGATTTACTTCGTTCCCTCTGTCTAGTGTTAGAAAGGAGTCTGTTTTAAATGAGACTTAAACAGCAAAAACAAACAAAAATGAAATGCTGTGTGTGAAATTCATTTTCTATACTTAAACATATCCCGAGTTTTGAGTGTCTGTCTTTCTTTAGAGGCACAGTGGTTGGTAGTGATGATACGATTCCAGTCAGAAATGGCACAACCTTTCTAATGGTGTTTGTCATCAATAGTTTCTTGAAATCCTCCTATTAAACCCAGTTTTCCTTCCTTTCAACTTCTTCAAAGCAAATAACCCATTCAACAACAATTGAACCAACTAAGGAGAAACGCATTACCTTGACTCAGGATCAACTGCATCTCTATGAAATTCTGAAAAAGCACCACTCGGTTAATTTCTTTTCTTGCAGTTTTCTGATTTATCGTTTTTAGCCCGAGTGAGCACTGCACTGCCTTTCATCTCCAAAGTGTGACGCCTTTTATGTTGCTGTAAAAATAAAGCAAAAAGAGTGTCTAGACTTTTTGTTAAATGAGTTCAAAGTACTCGCGACGAGCCGCAGATTTATTTCTGGTCATCTTGCAATACGTCCTGAAATTTTATAACTTCAGCTGTTCAACAATAAGCTATGCAGTATCTCAATAAAACAAACAAAAGTTGTCAAATTTTCTAACCTTTTTGGAGGCTTTTATATTTTCTTGGTCTATATATATGTAATATATATATATATCTTTTTGGTCATTCTCATGGCGTGTCGCCTGTGTGTAGTGTGTAGTTCAATATAGAGGAAAAAAAAGACTTAAGAAAGAGGAGTTTTTAGT
This sequence comes from Poecilia reticulata, assembly GCF_904066995.2. Classification (NCBI taxonomy): domain Eukaryota; kingdom Metazoa; phylum Chordata; class Actinopteri; order Cyprinodontiformes; family Poeciliidae; genus Poecilia; species Poecilia reticulata. The sequence goes on from NC_088830.1 coordinate 12,542,037, forward strand.
TTTATCGAACATTTTTTCATTTTGCGAAGTTTTAATTTGTATCTTTTTTTTTCTTTTTTTTTTTTTGGAAAGACCTCATTACTGTATAATCTATTCTCCACTAATCTGGAACAAACTTCCAGAAAACTACAATTCTGCTGAAACCGAGTCCATTTAAATCGAGGTTAAAAACCGGTTCAGAGTTGCTTTGATTCTGGAACATTGATCATGTATTTGATGTATATTTGCTTGGTGATTTTGATTATGGCATTTGACAAAATGTTTATTGCTTAACAATTGACTGTTTGATGTTTTTATGGTGTAAGGTACTTTGAACTGCCTTGTTGTTCCCATATTGACACAAACAAACTTGACTTAAATTTCACCAATTTTTTTTTTTATTGTGTTTGTGGACTAAATTTCTGCCATTCTAGAATAATTCCCCAGTGGCCAATATTTATTTTTATTCATTTATTTTTTGTGTGAACTTTCCAGTTTGTTACAGCTCTGTTTGTTTAATACAGTCTATTTGAGGAGACGCCATAGGAGCCTTTTCTGCTCTTTGTCAATTAATTGCATTAGAGCGTTAAACAAACTGTTGCATAACAGCATCATTTAGACCAGCGCCTCAAATTGGACCTGCAAATATTAGTTTTTGCTGTTGTCTGGTCAACAGATGAGCCAAGAATGTTTTTCACATCTGTTTCTTTTTGTTTGTTTGTTTGTTTTGTTTTCTCTCTCCAGCGATTGGTCGGACGTTAATTCCAAGGTACTTCCGTAGTATATTTGAGGGCGGGGCCACAGAGCTCTACTATGTGCTGAAACATCCCAAGGAATCCTTCCACAATAACTTTGTTTCCCTTGACTGTGATCAGTGCACTATGGTCACTCAAAACGGAAAGCCCATGTTCACACAGGTACGTCGGTAACGTTTTGTCATGAGAGAGACTTCCTCCTTCACGGCCTCGCAGGCTGAATCCGTCCTCTGAACCTCTGCAGGTGTGTGTAGAGGGCCGCTTGTACCTGGAGTTCATGTTTGACGACATGATGCGGATAAAGACATGGCACTTCAGCATCAGACAGCACCGTGAACTCATCCCCCGCAGTATACTGGCCATGCACGTAAGTGAGGGACTGGGTTATACATGGATACGTACAATGGGCATAGTTTAAAGTCGTTTTTTTTTTTAATCTCGTTCCAGGCCCAAGACCCACAGATGCTTGACCAGCTGTCCAAAAACATAACAAGATGTGGCCTGTCAAACTCCACCCTCAACTACCTCCGGGTAAGGGGAGCCAGAGCACTGTTTTTGTTTGTTTTCCGTTCAATTCACACCACGAAGCTGACTTTTATAGATGAAAATATCAGCAGGTTAATGCTGCAAAATCCTGTGTTTTCTGGATGCACTCTATAAAATAAAGAGCTTCAATAATTGGGAACAGCTCTCCCCCAGAAAGCACAAAGTAGCAAGATAACAAAGTATTTGTGTTTACCTCCATTTGTTTTGGTGTGTCCTCTTATAAAAAACAAAATACAGCCGTTCTTTTATTCCAAATTATACATTATACAGTTTGCTCTTTTAATAATCAGTGTTGTGTGTTGATTGTAGGGCTTATTTCAGTTATCTACCAACTATTGTGACGATTAATCTGATAAAAATTGGAGATTTTTCATTTAAGGCTTTTTTTTCTTTTCTTTTTTTTTTACAATATTAGAAATGCATTTAAATATGCAAATTAACAAGTAACTTGTTTTTTAAATTAGAAAAATATTTTATTGCATAAATGCAATGACATTTGTAGCAAAGCATTTATCTGCAACTAAAATAATACTTCTAGCAAGACAAAGTCAGCCATTTCTGCTTGATTTAGCATCAGTACAGTATTGGGATAATCTGTTTATTTTTTGGATCAACTGATTATTGAACGGGAAAAAAATAATTTGAGCTGGGCGAAGCTAAAATTTGAGACATTTTTTCCCCTTAAAAACCAAAATGTGTAAAAAAAAAATTTGTACAGTTTTGGCTTAATTACAGAAAGTTCTTTCATCAGTTGGTCTTTTTTGAGTCTGTATGCTCAAATGATTCATCAGTTACTAAATTAGTTAACAATAATTTCAATAATCATTAGTCCAATTAATCGTTCCAGGCTGTTGATTGTTGGTGTCTTCAGAATGAGCATCTTTGTTACGTTCTCGATTTGAAATGACAGATTTCTAGAGCAAACCTGTTCCTGTTGGGATGTTCTTACTGGTTTAATGATGATGTAAAGCTCAGTTTAGTTTTTTTGGTTTACGATCAACAGTTTCGTCTTCACCAGCACGTGATTCTGAGTTTATAAGTTTCAGCAGTTTCAGAGAGCCGCAGCACACAGAGCGAAGCAGGAAGTTTTTAAGTGTAGTTTTCTGAAGGTGTACGTTGTTCTGATGAACTCCTGCTGGGTGCTTCTTTGTGAGGCTGTCTTGACGCTTACCTTGCAGCTTTTTGTTAAAGAACAGAAGCTCAGTCTGTGTGTGAAGTCGGGTTACTGCGACTGTGTGTGAGTCCTGCTGTCAGTGAGGAGAGGCTGCAGCGGCAGAAATACAGACATTCAGCTGGATTGTTGTTTTAAAAAATATTACCACTGCGCATTAAATAAAGCTGTGGATCATGGAAAAATCCTTAAAGCTATTATGGAATTACTTCCTTCAAAATAAATAGGTAGTTTTCCATTACCAAAGACTCATCAGTATGCAACTAAATGGCAGAGTTGCATTTTGGCTTTTATATAAATAATGAAAACATTAGTGGATAATAAATTAATACAGCTCTTATGTGTACCAGGAAAGCTACATATAGAGCAAAAGAGTTAAATAGCTAAAAAAAAAACTGTTCTGAATTGGTATTAAAGTTGAAGTGCTACACATGGTGGCAGGAGAAGTTTGATGAGGAAAATGGCCTTTAGAGGTCTGCAAAGTTGAATAAGATGTGCTGCTTGACATTGATGTAGGAAGAATCCTGGCAGAAACTTTTGAGCATATTGAAGCTGCTACTAGTCTTAAGTCAGATTACTTTAGCTATAGCAATATCTTTAGTTTGTTCTGAACCTTTCAACTAAAGCAGCAACATGATGAGTTCCTTTAGCTTCCTGCTACATTTTCCTTTAGATCAATGTTTGATGAATCCTTCAGACTAGAATCTGGGCTTCATGTTGGATTTAATGATATGCTAATGCTTCCCGCTTCCATGTTTTTTTAGCCTATTAAAATGTAAAGATCATGTCAGTATCTTAATGAATAACATACAGAATAAATACATCGGACAAAATCATAAATAATACACTTAAATACAAATCATATAATTTGTGGCATGGAAATCTTAAACCCTTTAAACTTATATTTTGAATGTTTAATAATGAATGAAATCACCTCTTTCTTCTGTTAATTGGTTCAATCTTATAAATGTGATATTTTCTGAATATAGTTATTTTTAATGCATAAGGAGGGCTTCATGTTAACATGTTTTTCATTCTTTCACTTTATAATCTTTTCCCTAATCAAATGGGAATCAAGTCGTTGTTTAAACTGAATACGTGGCGTAGAGGAAATGCCTAATTTAGCTGGTAAGAAGCAAACTCATGGAATTGTTTTGTAGGTAAATTGTTTATTCAGACACACAGATTTTGTATAATTGTTTTTGACGATAATATTTAAAGCATTTTCAGAGTTTCTCTTTGTACGGTGCAGTTTCATTGCAGGAGTCTTATTGAAAAATTGGATTGTTTAAAAATATGAATTTGATTAATTTATTCTGCAGCTCAATAATAATAAGTTTAAACTCTCTGTTTCAATAAGAAACATGTCTGTTTGTATTAAACATTGCATCACCCTTGGCCAACCTGTTGCTTTCTGTTCCCCCCTGCAGCTGTGTGTTATTCTGGAGCCCATGCAGGAGCTGATGTCCAGACACAAGACATACAGTCTCAGCCCCAGAGACTGCCTCAAGACCTGCCTCTTCCAGAAATGGCAGAGGATGGTGGCGCCGCCTGGTAAGCTGGACGGACCGTGCAGATTCATAAAATCAGCCCGACGTCTGCGTAACCGTCTCTCTCTCTCTGTCTCGACAGCCGAGCCGTCGAGACAGGCCCCCAACAAGAGGCGGAAGCGTAAGATGTCAGGCGGCAGCACCATCAGCGGCGGAGGTGGGGCCAACAACAACAACAACAACAAAAAGAAGAGCCCCGGCAGCGGCTTCCCTCTGTCCAGCCAAGTTCCGGTTAGTACATTGTTGCCATCTAGTGTCGGCGCTTGGTTACTACAGGTTTTTAAAAACTTACTCATTTAGAGAGAGGGGGGGAAAAAAACAGACAAGGCCTGCACAATATCATTGTGGAATACAGCAATGGTGATATTGATTTGCACTTAAGCCCTATTTCCTCTACTCTCTTCTTGTTATTTTCCCCATCATCACAATGTTCTCATCACTCTGTGAGGTCTGACGTCTCGGACGGTAAAATCTATATGCGTCTGTAAATCTATATGCTGAATGGGTCTGTATTAAACCCATTCAGCTCTAAAAACGTATTATTAGGACGCAAAGCCTAAGACGGTGACGGTGCTTGAAATCCTTGAAAATGCTTGAATTTTAGCTAGCCGTTCCCAAGGTTTAGAAAGTGATTAATATTCAAACTGCACAGTTTAGGAATAAAGTGCAATCTAACGTTTGATTAAAGGTCTAAACATTATCTATAGTTGAAACAAGATAGATACTGAAAAGACAATAAAATTTTTTTCTCTCTGTCCGAAGTTGAATCAGACCAAACTTACTTAGATTTACCCAAATTATTTATTTTTGCCAACGGTCAGGAAACTTGGTGAGAAGATTTTTTAAGATATTTTTTTCTAGCTTTTTTGGTGTATAGCATGTGTTGAGCTCTTAAAAAAATTCAAACACCACCTTGAATTTATTCTGGGTTTGTAGTTTCAATTTGAATTGCAAAAATTCAAAAGGGCACAAAGGAAAGCTCAAATCTCGCCGCTAACAAAGCCCTGTGTGTCGTGACCGCAGGACGTGATGGTGGTGGGAGAGCCCACCCTGATGGGCGGGGAGTTCGGCGACGAGGACGAGCGTCTGATCACGAGGCTGGAGAACACGCAGTTCGACGCGGCCAATGGCATCGACGACGAGGACAGCTTCAACAACTCTCCGGCGCTGGGCTCCAACTCGCCCTGGAACAACAAGGCCCCTTCCAGCCAGGAGAGCAAGAGCGACAACCCCACCTCGCAGGCATCCCAGTAGAGCCCTGGGGCGGGACCCCCCATAACCTCTATACAGACCCCTCTGTCAGCCCTCCCACCCTACCTCTATAGCCATGACTGCAGCCAAATTGGTCCATAGTCTGATTTGCAAACCAAACACAGCTGTAGCGCTCAGATTCACACCGCAGGTAGCCTGAAGGAGCTCCGTCTGTCCTCTGACTGAGCCAGAGAAATGTTTAGGCACTGTGTCCCAGCACTGTTTCTCTCTCTCTTTCTCTCTCTCCATCTCTTTCTCTCTCCTCCTCCAACTTTTTACACAAAACGCCCCCGTCTGCTGTTGCTCGTTTTCATTTCCGGATGGGGATAGGGGTTGACACGACCGAGAAGTAGCAGGAATTAATTCCACACAAGAACCAAGTACACTAACCTATCGCAGACCGAACGCTCGCTTGCACGGAGGGGTGGGTGGGCGGGGCCAGTGGGGGCGGGGCTTCACGGCGGTGGCGAGTCGCTACCCGTCATCTAAACACGACTCCGGATCGTGGCCTGCTCTGCCGATGCATAAGCCACCCTGCGTGTGTGTGTGTGTGAGCGAAAGTGAGTGTGTGCGAAGAAAAAACCTGAAGTGTTTATCTGTGGCTTTGCTGAAGCAGACGGGTCAGAACCGAGCGTCGGTTTTCAGAACTAACACACTAGTATGAAGGCTATTTTGAGGCACTAGGGCAATAACACACATGTATATTCTGACCCATGCAAACACACGTAATAGTAAAGGTCATGATTGAAGGATTCTGAGTGCCCCCAGTGCCCCAACCATCTCTGATTAGACTACAGTGACTGCAGTCTTTCAAATGGAAAGCATTTACAACACACACAAACACACACACAGCTACACATTTTAAGAGTTTTTATACAGTATATATATTTCCCTAGAATGTTTTTTTTTTTTTTTTATTTGTATTCAACGCCTTCATTTCAATTACTTTTATTTTTAATTTTCTACCAATACTGAAAAGCTACAGACCAAGGAGCAACGCAGGACTTTTATCCTCCTCGCCCCCCTCAAAAATATATTGTGTTTTTTTTTGTTTTGTTTTTATCTTTTATGTTTATAAAAGAGAAATAATTTAGTGTGGATGTTTTTATTTTGTCTTTTTGTTGTTTTTTTTGGGGACTTTTGTGTATTTGTGCTTGTATATTTAAGGTAGTAGCAAAGTTCTGTCTGACTGTAATAAAATGTATTCTTACTTAGATTTACCTAAAGCCATCCCGATCTAATGTAAAGAAACAAAAATAGGAAAAAGGAGAAAAAACTCTCATGAACCTGTTCCCTCCTCCCCCTGCTGTCTTTCCTCCTTCCTCTTTTTTTTAAAAATAAAACTTGTGTAAATTAAATTACAAACCCCTGGGGGTACAATGGCACCATGGAAAGATGATTTTACTTAGTTTTTTTTTTTTCTATTTATTTTTAAAAATTCACGCTTGTATTTTTGATTAATCACAGCATCCCTGACAACTTTTCTGTATCTCATCTTGATGTCGACGTGAATGTGCTCAATGGCTTTTAGTTTCCCTGTAACCTTCCTGTTTCATCACTGGCTAAGAAACAATCTTTTGTTTTTGATCTTTTTTTTTTTTTTTCTTAATGAGTTTTATGTTAAAATTCTCTTATTTGTACAGTCTTGTTTATAACCAGCAGTGTCGCTAGCCATTTTAACATTAAGTACAGTCTGCATATTTTGGTAACAGTGCTGAGTCTGTAAAGTCCAATAGAGATCAGCTCTGTTACTGGTTTGTACATTTGTTTTTAGGGGGGGAATTGATTCCAGCTGCATTTCTGATTGATTTTGAATGGTGACTTGTACCTTCTCCAAACCCTGTAGAGAAATCTTTGTTTGATATATATTTTTTTTGATTTGCTTAGTTTCTGCCCTTAATAATTAATGTATGGTACCAATAAAAAGATACATTTTCACTTTAAAACTGGTGGATGAGGGATTTTTATAAACAACATAGATGCTGGACCCATAGTAACATAAGGATCATATTGTTTGAGGTTTGACTTTTATCGGTCATGCTAACTTTTAATTAGTAATTTGTTTCCTGTTTAAGTATTGGGGTAAGAGGGCAGCTCATTTGTCACTGCTACCCTTAAAAATGGGAAAGGGAAGCAAACATGATTCGGATAAGGCAGATATGTTGATTTTTTTTATAAGTGAGGCAGAAGCTAAAAGGTTTCTCACCTAACATAACCGCACTATAAACAGATGTGTTTTAAAACAACGAAGTGAGATGGATGACGAAAGAGAAAAATTGTCAGAAAACTGCATTAAATAGCAAGACTTAATAGTGATTTATTCTGTTGCGTTGGTATACTTCCTTAGCAAAGGTGGCGATAAAATTGGAAGAAACTGGGCATTTTATTTGAACAGTCACAGTAGGATTTTGACTCTTGCTACTGAGAGTAGCACAACCAGGTTCTAGCTGTAGAGGCCAGATTGGTTTATTTTTCTCAATAAAATATATATTTTTTTGTCTTTAATTGCAATTTATCTGACAATCTAAAACAAAAAAGTGCAACAGAAAAGTTTTTTTTTTTTTACTGCACTCAGGATATTTTTTTGAAAATGTTTTGAATTTTTCCAAGCATGAATGAATATGAACCCAGTTCCAAGTATAATGTAGCTGTGCAGGATCACACTCCCTATTTAATATACAGTAACAACACAACATACTATTGTTTTTTTGTTTTTTTTGTTTTTTTAAACAATTCTGTACCAATGCTAGCTGTCAAAGCTCCTCATCAATCCAGTTAGCTTCAGGTTGCACCTGTCAATCAACGCCTCCTTCAGTCCTCAAACAAATAAAAGGTAAGCTGAGAAGACTCAACCAGCAGATTAAAGCTGATGTTGTTCAGGCTCCTCATCATGATGCCCCCTGGGCATTAGTAATTTTTGGTATGGGCCATATGGACAGTTGCCCAGGGTGGCATTAGAAAGAGGGCAACAGATAAAACAAGTGAAAGAACCTGAAAGAGTTTCACACCAGTGCAGTCGATGGGGAGTCGGCACCCTCTGCTTGCTGCGGAGAACATTGAGATTGTAGTTTGTGCCACTCCAGAATTTGAGATCAAGTCCTGCATTTTAACTGGTTGGAGGAGGAGGAGCAGAAAAAGGAGCTGAAGAGAATCAACAGGGGGAGAATCTCTTAAGTTTCCTCCCTGGTTCTGTTTTTCCCACAACCCTGTCTTCGAAAAGCAAAACACAATGGATGGATGGCGTTAACTCCTGGAGACGAAGATAGCAGAAACTCTTTAAAATTGCTGATCAAATGTCACCAACCAGACCACAAAGGGAGATCATTCAGAGCATTCTGCAAAGAAGGAAGGGCAAAACCAAAACCAGAACTATCAGTCAAACAGAAGGGCAAAATAAACAGAAAGGAAAATCACATCAACCATTCCTAACAGCAGCTCCACTTCGTTTCTCTAGAGAACCTGAACATTACACCTGCAGTATATCCAAAATAGTTTTTCTTTATCTAAGTGTTTTAGTTCCTTTCTCCCTAAACTCCATAGCCAGGCATCGAGGGGACGCTGGTGTCCTCTAAAGATGACACCACAGTTATTGATCACCCGGCAAAACAATGATAAGGTTTCATGGGGAGAGGAAGTCAACAATCTTGCCAGAGTGGTGCACAGAGAATAAACTGCTGGTCAGCATCAATAAAAGCGAGGAGGCGACCATTGATTTTGGAACAAAGAGTGACAAACGCCTCTAATTGAGCCGATGAAGAGTAAGTGAATACGTTTAGGCTCTGGGAATCATTATCACAGTGGCTTTGTCATGGTGATTACATCTTCAGCGTGTGATGAAAAACCTGCACATCAGCTGTTCCTTTAAAGTGGAGCTTTAGCACGGCTTTATGCGCCTGCTGGCCAGTGTGGCTTGAAGAAATGAGTTTTTATGTCGTGTCTGATACACAGCGAAAACAGAAAGTCTTCCATTCTTAATTAGGAGCTGCCCCAAACTCTCATAAATATGAGATTTAAATAAAATTATGCTGCCATGAGAAAATATTGATTTAGGTTAATTTTTTTTTTAATTTTTTTTTTTTTTTACACATCTTTTATATTTGGTCAAGCACTACAGGTTTGACCTAATTTGTTGCCTAAAATCCAACTTTTGCAACAAAAAAGCAAGAACATTCACAGTAATCTACCTGCTGGCAGTCCTCATAAACACATACAAAAGTACAGTCACATTCAATAAATTAGAATATAATGATACTTTTGAAGTACGATATACGTGCATATCAAGGGAATGTAATGTATGACATGTGTCTCTATTTTACAGTTTAAGAAGAAATTCTGAACTGAGCAAAGATAATTTTGCAATACGTTTCATTTTGTGAGCACTTTTCCATTTTGTTTAGTGTACATCTGTGAATCTGATTTGGTCCAAGGCCTATGCATATTTTTTCTTACAAACGTCTGATTGCTTTGTTTTCTTCGATTGTTTTAAGCGTTCCAAGGTCTCCCGTTTTTGATAAAGAGTCAAGAGGGGAAAAAAAGGGGATTTCTGATTACGGTATTTAAAAGAAAACGTTTTGTTACAGAGAATTTAGAAGGAAATACATGAACAAACGTGTCGGACGTTAAGACCCTGGAGAGCAGCAGGATGCTAACAGCGCACTAACAGCTAACTGAGGCCACAAGAATTCATGAACTACATTACCATTGGTATTTGACTGTTTGACTGAGGTACGTACGTGGAAATTAACATATATAAGCAATAATACACGGACAGTTAACCAGTAATTACGCAGGCGTTTGTCACTTAGCTCGTAACAGTTAAATCAGTGGTAGCTAACATAAATAATGATAGGCATCAGCTAGCTTAGCGTTAGCCAAAGCTGCGAAACATCTATATGTAAAAGGCCCGATTGAGTTTACAGTTGGTAATTTAACGGGCTTCCATGGCGGAGCTTAATGGTTTTTCTGCAGGATGAAAGTATCTGACGGTCATGATTCCGCTTTTTGTAGTTTCAAGAAGATGGACTAGTTCAGTAGAACTGGCTTATGAAGCTAACGCAAGATAAGATAGCTAGCAGCTGATTCCAACTAGTACTGATCAATATTATCTTCGTCAATAGCAGTCGGTTTCAGCCGATAACTGATCGAAAATGTTTCAGTGTGCAGTCTCTAACTTCTGTCAAGTAGGGCTCCGCTAACATGGCTATTGAGAAAGTGCACCTGTGTTGGTGTAAATTATTAAAAGTCAGTAAAATATTACCTTTGGCAAGGAAGTTCTGAGAAGGTCGTCACTGTGGTTTGCTACAGTACTGAGTTAAATTATTCGTCTTTACTGATTTATGATCATAACAAGTGAAGTGAGACAAATGGGAAAATATTTTTTGTGAATGTAACCAATGACAGGTGATTTACCTGTTGCTGAATCGTTGCATTGTTTACATTACACTAATTCCTGTTAATATTGTGCAGTCATTTGTATAATCTCCCCAATATGAGCTTTATTATTTTAGGAAATAGGCTGCTAAAACAACTAATTCCATTAGTAGCAATACAGCTCCTAAAATATTTCTGTCTGTATTATTTTAGGTACATTTTCCGGAAGCCATAAACGTGCAGAAAAGAATCAGATGTGTTACATCAATTTTCTTCTTATTATTATTTTTAGCTAGCTATTGTTGAACTTGTGTGTATCTCAGAAACATTATGACAAACGTGTAAGGGGATTGAAACAGTCAGTGGTGTTAATATCAGGTGTAAAATAACAAGATGTTGCACATTTGCAGAGACTTGTTTCAGGGATTCTTTGTAACTTTTACAGTGTTTCCTCTGTTGCGATGCTATTGTGTTGAGTTATGAAATAAATCTTTTGTTCAAGCCTTTGGTCATCCATGTTTCAGATTCTGTGGGAGAGGCCAGTAAAAGCGATGAGCAAATTGGGTGTGGTATGACTGTAAACGGTGATTTCTGCCAGCCACTATTTGTCAGTTGGCAGCATAGTCAGTGACATAAATCCCATGCCAAACGTTTCCTGCAATAATTTCTGTATATTGAGAACTAATAAGAAACAAGTAGAGCACACCATTAAGTGCTCACGAGGTTGAGTGACCTGATCAAGATTCAGAGATCCAAAATACTCTACAACCTCTACCTGCTGCCAGAAGAACCATTTTTGCTATGTAAAAAAGCTACTGCTAGCACGTTTTAATTATATATCGCATTTTAAGCATTTGTTAATCATGTCTTGTTTTTGTGTGCCTCCTGATTTTGAACACTGTTTGCATGCTAACTCCGTTTCCGCTCTCTTTGCAGACTTAGCCATGTCTCAAGTTGAGAAGAAGGCAGGGCTGCTGAGGAGGACGTCATCCTCTAAAAAGCCATTGAAAGAGAAGGTGGTTCTGATGTACGACGAGATTTTTGCTGTGAGTGCTGTGGCGGGTGGTAAGAAGTGGTGGATGTTTTCAGAAAGGAGTAAATTTGTTCCAGTGCTGACAACGGCGTCCTTTCTATGCCCATTTAGAAAGAAGACCCGGCTAAAAATAACCCTCGCTTCTGGGACGAGCTGTTTCTCATGAAGGTAGAGAAAAACGCACTCCGGTGGAAATGTCTGCAGACATGATTGGAAATTTGTCGTCTGGGCTGGTTAGCGTGATCGTGATGTTCACTGAAAATAGTAGTTTTGAGAGAAAGCTGCTGTCAGAAGCAGCTGCAGTGACTCACAGACAGACATTTGCAAAAATCTATTCTCGTGTTCAAGCTAAAAGAGGAAGTGCCGATTCACTCAAATCAGATTGAACTGCAGCATGACTGTGCGTCAGTCTGCCAGGTGGCGACATTTGCATAATTTGTCCAAATACTCAGTTTTACTGTATTTAAAACGGATTTACTTTTTTTTTTATTTTTATTTTTTTTTAAGGATTTTATTGTGAAATAATTTTTTTGCCCCACTGTGCTACATTCTTTGGGTTCAGGTGAACTTGGAGTACCTGGAGTCCAAATTGGAGAGCGTAAACGGGGAGGAAGTGCAACGTATCCAAGACAACATCAACTCCCTGTTTCACCACTGCGTCCAGGCTCTAGGAGAGGAGCACCAAATCAAAGTAGTCAACGCCCTGCAGGTAACCGCAGGATGTCCGCGCATCCTTAAAAAGTCTTGAATTCACGTATCTAAAATCAAGGCCTAAACTGTCTTGAATTCATTTTAAAAAAAAGAAAATGGCCGTAACTGTATTAATCAGAGGTCATGAATGTTGTGGTGGCAGGACTGCTGTTCTATCTTGTGGGACTTTTCTGTTACGCAAAAGCAGCTGCTGACAGGTTCTCGCTTTCTGGCTTTTTTGTGTCTATCATGGATAAGTGGAATTTTATCATCAGTTGGCTGCAGGATGTTTGTTTTCGTCATCGATTCACTTCTGTTCCCCACCCATATGTGGGCGAGCCCATTTTGTGCAAAAAAAACAACAAAAAATGATAATAAACTTTTAAGTTTGGTCTGTGGGCCGTAGAGTGTGAGAAACACAAAAGAGCCAGAAATGTCATTGTTTTTGCTACGCTTGGCTGCAATACAGCAGAATCCCCTAAACCGTTCCCTTTATTTACAGCTTTTTTTTCTGTCTTAAATGTCATTCAGGGCGGCATTAAAAAGGTCTTAAAAAATCTTAAATTTGACTCTCCAAAACCTGCACATACCCTGAAGTCACACAGGTTCTGCTTGCAATCATCAAATCTGAATGATGATTATGCAGTAGATTAATTGCTTTAAGTATTTTTTTTTTTTAAATATACCAACACTTGCATTGCATAGAGAAAGCGTAAACGCAACAAAAGAAATAAAAAGTGCCATAAAATATAAAAGAAACCTATTTCTAGAACATCCATTACTATAAAAATGTTTTGCCTTAACGGATAAAACAACTTAATCCAGTCACAGTGTCCTACCCAGCGTTTATATTCAGGAAGGTTTTTCACGTCTCGCAGCAATCTCTGATCTCTGCTCGTCTCGCCAGACGCTCTGTGCGCTTTTCCGAGGGGTTCATCAGAAGAACAAGTCTGCATCCGGCTTCGACATCATTAACATGCTCATGGGCTTTGACAAGGCGGAGCAGAGGATGAAGGTGTGTGATAAATCACCTTAAAGAAGAGAAGCCATCTGTGCAATAAGCAAAGCACATGGGGATAAAAAAAATAAATAAAAAAAGCTTATCTGTTTGAGTTGATTCAGGTAGTTTGCGTCTCTTTCAGGACCTGATGGAGAGATTGGACAGCCTGCTTTGTGGCGACAGCTCAGAGAGCCTGAAGAGCCTTTGCCTAAAATTGTTACTGTGTTTGGTGACGGTGAGAAGAATAGATAGAATGTAAAAAAAAAACAAAGCAACAAAAAAAAAAACCATATATTTTACTGTAATCTGCTTAAATATTTGCTTCTCATGCTGTTTAAACTTGACTCATAAATGTGGAAAAATTATATTTCCAGGTAACGGATAATATAAGCCAGAACACAATTCTGGAATATGTGATGATCAACAGCATTTTCGAAGCTATTCTACAAGTAAGTGTTTTTCTTTTACAGTGATATTTGATATGTTGTTTTTAAAAGAGTTTGTGCCCTTTGGTTCAGCGATGCTGTAACTTCTTCCTGTCGTCTCAGATTCTGTCGGATCCGTCCAGCAGAGGGCAGCATGGGTATGACGCTGTGGTTCTGCTGGCCCTTCTGGTCAACTACAGGAAATACGAGGTGAGCATAGCATTTATATGTGTGCTGAAGTGTTCAATATGCAGAACAATATCTGATGCCCACAGTGCTCATGAAAACCCAACTAAAAAAATGAAATAGAATAAGTACAGATTTAATGGAAAATTATACATATGGACGAATGTATCCAACATTTTTTGCAAAAGATCCTAAAAGCAAATTGTTCTTTGTCATTAAATGTATGAATCCTTTTTGCCCAGAGGATTATTATTCACAAAGACTCTTTGAAGATAATTAGATGATACAAATTAGGACAGCATTTAAATTCCCGTTATGAAAAATAAAGTATTTATTAATTTGAATTGAATTGAATTAGTTAAGACATACCACGGTTTTAAAAATAGTGATTTCTAAGCCACAGAAGATCCTGTAGCTTCTATGGTTTAAAGTAATTGCTATGCAAACAGAAACAGTTTTGTGATTGGAATTTTCTCTGACATGATCTAATTGCTTTAATTTAAAAAAAGAACAACAAATATTTGCCTTGCTGCCGGCTCTAACAGCCAATTTAGCCAATTCAAACCATTTATGGCCACTGAATTTACGGCCACTGAATTTGTTTAAGTACTGCACAAATGGTATAGCAGTGACCGTTACATGTAATCTCATGCTACACTATGCAGAGGTTCTGTCTGCACTTATGAAGATGCACTCACTTTGACACTGTAACACATTGCTCAATGGAAAGGTAATGCAAATAGCAGCATACAATACACATGCTTAATATAGAGGATATGACTTTTTAAAATATTCCTTATATCTTCAGGTCTGCTGTTTTCGATACCCCAAGTGTAGCATCGGCCTAAATGATCTGTGTTTTTCTCTGATTGCTTTTCTTTCTTCAGTCTGTGAATCCATACATTGTGAAACTCTCCATTGTGGACGATGAGCCGACGCTCGATGTAAGTATGCAGCTGCTCGCTGTCTCCTCATTAAATAGCGATGGTGAGAAGCAGGCGACCTTTTCATCCGGTAGATTGTTAATGACTGAACGACTCATTTGATGTCGTTCCCAGGGCATGGGCGTGGTCCTTCATCAAGCTCTGACAGAATATAACAGGTGAGATCTTTACATTTCTTCACATGACTCAGACTGGTTTGTAATAGCTGTGTGTGTGTGTGCGTGCGTGCGTGTGTGTGTGTGTGTGATGAGGCTGCCGGTGTCATCAATGTTTCTATTTCTGCTCTGACGAAGGACAAAAACAATACAAGTTATTTATATCTGGCAGTTTGCTCTGGTGGTCTGTGATGTTTTTCCAGATGAGGGGAATTAAGATGCTGTTTGTGAAGAAGGTTTGGTCCGTCTGCATTCAAAGACAGACGCGTCAGAGTGATGGATGGTGGCTTCATGGAGCCGCTTGTTTTGCAGCCCATAGATAACATGTTGGATTATTTTCTGTGTCTGATTGTAAACATCGATCTCTGTTTGTGCTGTCATGTGGCTCTCTCCTCTTTGTTTATAGATGTATAATTTCCCATTTTCTATTGGCTGTTTTTGGGATTGTTTTATATTTTAGACAGTACAAAGATAAAGAGGAAGAGAACCAGGGCGGGTTCTTCTCAACCCTCACTAGTATGGTAGGTTCCACTTTCATCTCATAGTTTTAAAATAAACCGTTTTTTTAAATGCCTAGTTTGCTTATGCCGTTATCTTTTTCTCCACAGGTGGGCAGCATGTTTATAGCAGACGTTGATGAGAAACTCTCTGTGCAGTAAGTTCAGTGTTTGCTTTGAGGCACCATGTTTACTTTTGCTCTCATTGTCAATCTTATTGCTGCTTAAAATACCCATAGAAATAAACAAATATGCAGTTATGAAATACATGGATTTTTTTATTGATTTTTGTCTATTTTTTATTTTTATTTTTTTTCTTAAAGAAATTACAAATGACAGAAAATATCTTTGCAAAAAATGGTTTCATTTTGTTCATTCCTTCTGTGAGTTAACCCTGATTCAAAGTCAAAATAAATAAAAATTGTAAAAAAAACACTCATCAAACTAGATGGCAGTTCTTGCGCGGTTCAGTCTGACCTATGGAGTTCACTAATGGGGAAAAAATATCCAGATAATTAAATGTGATTAATCGATAACATTTATTGAACCTGCAGGGATCTGTGCAGCCTCTTTTTCTCCATAATTAATTGTGTTCATTTTGAAACATTTCCAACTTTCAGGACAAACGAGGCAATTCTGCTGGCACTTTACGAGGCGGTCCACTTGAACAGGAACTTCATCACAGTGCTGGCACAGGTAAAATAGCACATTAATTCTTACTACTTTGTCGAGTGGATGGAGGACATGAGTAGTAAATAATTTTAAAGGTTTTCAGCTCCCTATTTGCCACAGCAATTCTCTTTCTCCATTGTTTCTAATCTGGCTTTAACCGTTGCCGCCTTTCACATTAGGGAATCTTTGTGTTTCTGGTCTCTCAACAGAGCCATCCTGAGATCGACATCCCAGTCTCACCCAGCACTCCCACTCCAACCACACCAACAACACCACTCGGCACGACGCCGCCCTCCCTAGATGGTAAGAGACTCACTTTTACGTACAAAAGGCGACACGAGCTGTGACAATGTTTCTGTTTGGAGAGCTGGAACCACTGCATTCAGAAAGTGTTTATCCTGCATAAAATAGTGAAAAGTTCCCCAAAATGATCTTAAAAAGTTTTTCTTCCTACTTAAAACTGCAGCAGCATGCACATGAGAGTGATTGACAGCGCTAAGAAGACCCGCCTCCTGGCTGTGATTGGTTGTTGCTGACATTGTGTTGTGTTTCGGCAGCAGGAGCACAGGGAGGACACAGAGGAGCTAATATTTTTAATACATTATTTGTCTCATTTTATACTGTCGGGACAGTTAAATATGTTAAAAA
Organism: Poecilia reticulata; assembly: GCF_904066995.2. NCBI lineage: Eukaryota > Metazoa > Chordata > Actinopteri > Cyprinodontiformes > Poeciliidae > Poecilia > Poecilia reticulata. The sequence continues at coordinate 12,558,909 of NC_088830.1, forward strand.
TACATTTTTATATTGCCTACTGCAGCTTTAAGCTTGTTTTCTTTAAAAGGAATGATGAAATCTGTGTAGATGATAAACTAAGTGCAGAAGCGCCTGTCTGTTCACTTCCATTCAACATTTTTATTACATCTTAAAGAGTTGATGAGTAGACTCAGTCACTAAGTACACCCAAAGCCTCTCACACTGTCAAAATAAAATGCCTACATGCTCAACTGGTAGAAGTTTATCATGCAACAAAAATTGTGAAGTAAACACCACATAATTACATTGTATAATTCATTTCCCCCTCAACCCCCAAAAAAAGTAATACACGGCTGTCACTCCAGGTTTTGTGGAAGCCGTCTCTTGCAACTAGCATGTTCAAAAGCAGGTTGTTTCCGACACACGTGCCCTCTTACTGCTAAAAGCTGCTCCTCTCTCTGCCAGCTTCTCCCTCCATTACCGCTTTTCCCTGAATGAAATATTTACGTTCAAGCCTCAAACACAGATATGTACGCCGCACGCAGACCGTCTTCATGCCGTTTCATGGAAGCTTCCAGTTAAACCAGACTCAGCCCGGCACATGCTTGTTTTGTAATCACGTGTCCTGAAAAAGCCTGTACTTCTTTGCTGTACTTCTGGACCTGCAGTGGGCTAAGAACGAGTGTTTGGTTGGGAACAGTAGATCCCTGTCTGGACCCAGTGGTGTAATAAAGCTGCAGTAACTCGATAAACAAGTTTAGTTCTTTTCTCAGAAAAACCTCCCTTCTGTTGGCTCCACATGTTTCCTTTTTTGCATGTTTATGTTAAACTTGAAGTTAAATTTTCTGCTTCTTGTGCAGTGATGAATAACCCGGAGCTGCCCTTGGATCCCAACCTGCAGACCAGCAACCTTCTCATTACCTTCCTCAAGTATGCCTCTATCGTAATGCAGGATACTAAAGGTAAACAGAGAACCTGCCGTCAAGTCGTTCTTCATTCTCCTGCCCGCTTATCTACGCTGTCTCTTTCTTTTAAATAGTCACACTGTGTTTAATTGTTCTGGAGAGGAGAGGCAGATAATAAGCCTTTCAGAGTGATTCACTTCCAGCTCTGGTTTCGAGCCAGAACCCATCTCAGATCCATTCCTTTTATAGACTAGAAATAGAAATAGACTTTATCGTCCCACAGTGGGACGAAATTCAGTTGCAACAGCAGGAACAAGATATGTGGGTTCACACGAAAGATCAAAAAGTGTGGCGTTTAAGTCTCTTTTTGTCAAAGACAACCAGTGCATTGACTCCTCTGATTGGTTGAGAATTGAGAGGGGCTTACATCAGGTGTTGAAGGCTCGATTACTGAGGACGAGCCGGTCAGTTTAAACAATAACCGTGTTCATATTTAAGACGGAGCGAGCCCTGCACAGAGTCTGGCCTGCAAGAGAGGTAGGAGGAACTTCAACCTGAGCTCAGAGATTTAAAAAAATGATTGTATGCAAATTTAGATCAGTCATTACTACTGACAGTTTTGTACAAAATTGCAAGAGTGATATTACAAGTTGAAAGTCACATTTCACGTTTCCCTTATGTTTATCTGCTGTAAGTAATGTTATAGTTATTAGCAGGAGTAGCAGCAGTAATAGAAATATTTGGACTAATAATGTACATAATAATATTGCAGTAGTAGTAGTACAGGTACATCAGAATATTCTGAATAACTTCAGTATATTCTGGCACTTATTTCAAAAGATGATGCTTATATATTATATAGCTTCATAACAAATAGAGTGAAATATTTCAACTCTTTAAATATTATAACACTCTGAGTATGCCTTACAGATAATGAAAACCCCACATTCAGACTTTGAGATATTAGAATATTACATAAAATCTGGAAGAAATTTTTTTTTTTAAACTGAAATGTCAAACTTGCCATAAAGTATGTTTTCATTTCAGTTGGGTCAAAGCTGGGGTTGCATCACTTAATGTGGCTCAGCGTGCAGTACCTTTCTGACAAAATGAAGTAGAGATAAAATTCCTTCTGTCAGTCTGCAAGCAGCTGACATGAAGCAGACAAACCGCAAACATCTGGACAAATATGATCAAACCAGGCAGCTTTAACTTTCTTTTGAATGTGCCGAAGACAAAATCATCCTCAAACACACGGTATCGTAATAAAGATAAAAAAAACTAAAAAAATGGCAGATATATTTAATATTGTGTGGCAAAAATATCCCTGAGAATGCTCAAACCGGTCAGCCTACGGTTCTGAAAGACAGAAGGGTTTAAGTCACACCAGAAGTGCCTGAATCAAAGTCGTCTCAGAATCGTTTTTATCGCTCAGAGGCGTTTGTGTGTTTTACAGACGAGCATCGACTCAACAGCGCCAGACTGTGCCTGATCATCCTCACGTGCATCGCCGAGGTGGGAGCCTCCCCCCTGATGTGAGCTTTACATCTGTCCGTGTCCTCCAAACAAACGTCCGAACGCTTCTGTGTTTGTCTGGTTTCACCACAGGACCAGTACGCCGACGCCTTTCTCCACGACGACAACATAAACTTCAGAGTCAGCCTCCACAGGATGGTAAGTCTGCGGCGCGCGGCCGCCTCCCGCCGCTTCTGCTCGTTGGAGTCGTTTTTATGCAACGTTAAGATTTAAAATCAACTTTGATCGGTGCTGCCGTGCGGGTTTTACGTTAGAGCGTGTGAATCTGCAAACGTAAAGCATTTAAAGTGATTTTATTTTATGGTTTCCAGCCGATGAGACACCGGAAGAAAGCGCCGGGTAAAAACATCCCTTCACGTCCGCTGGTTTGTGCTGTTCTAGGTAAACATTATTCCACCGTAATCTCCTATCTAATTTGAAAATAAAGTTTTAATAATTTAAAATATATGTATCCTCCTTTAATATATGTATTGCTACAGATTCAAGAAAATAATTTTTTTTCCCCAACTCAATGATTTTTGATGCCTTGCTTTTGTTTTACGCCACACATTATACAGCGCAGTCATTATAGTTTAGCTTTATTTCTCGTCATCCGTCTACCTTTTTCATCCAGGTCTACAATTTCCTTTAAAAGAACAGTTTTTATTTTACTCTCTTTACTAAACTAAACTTAAACTTGTTGCTTTCTAACAGTCCTGATTTCTTTTTTTCCCCCCCTGCTCTCCTTGCATGTAGATCTTATGGTGGAGTTTATCGTCACTCATATGATGAAGGATTTCCCCATGGATCTGTACTTGTAAGCAGGCATTCAAAAACAAGGATATCGTTGTGATTCGTCTATTATTATGTTTTCTCCACAACAAGTTTAAAGTCACAATTTTCCTTTGAAGGCGCTGCATTCAAATCATTCACAAACTGCTATGTTATCAGAAGAAATGCAGAATCAGACTACACTACACATGGAGAGAGCTGTGGTCAGGTAACGTTACCTTTCTTACATTTAGCTGTGTGTTTTGTTTTGGTTTGATGAAATAAAGCTGCGTCTGCTGGTACTTTCAGCAGATGGAACTTTATGCCACCGTGATTTTTCTTCCTTCAGAAGCAGCGTCCACTCCGAACAGTGTTGTTGCCAGGCTTGTTGCTTAGCACAGTGTTGAGGTGCATTAACTGACCAGAAAAAAAAAAAAAGAAGATTTGTGAGAATTTGACAGGCTGGTCAACGAGACCGATCAGGCTCTAAACTGGCCGATCATATTATATCATATTGCATTTTTCAACGGAACGCAACATGGATGTATTTATTATGCTGCCTCTGAACTTCGAGTAATTCTGTTTTGGCAAAATAAGCCCATTTTCTCCTTAACTCGATGCGATTGTTGTTTTGAAGACGCATTGCGTCGTTGAGGTTGGATAATGACTCTCTGAAGAGAGATCCATCCATCCTGGACGCCTTACTTTTAGCTGGGTCAACACACAGCAGGGTAACATTTCAGCTTTGTAACGGCTTCATCGCGTCTCATTGGAATACAGATTTCTCTAATCGGACCAATAATCACATTAAATCCCCGAGTAACACAGGCTCGCCCCCTCTCGCTGGCGATAACGGCTTAACAGAAAATAAACCCGGAGACGAAAAACAGCCGAATTAAAAACACTCGATGCTTTTATCTTCCTACGTCGCCGATTGTTCTGAGCAGGCGCTCGTTTTAGGTGCCGTGACGGGTTTTGTTTTCCTCGGTAAAAGCTTGCAGACATCCTTGATTTGGTGTTGAAAGGTTCCTCACCCCCCCTCCTGAGTTTCATTTTCCTCCTTAATGAAGATGCCCACTGAGAGGCTGCTGCTATCTGCCTCTGCTGGGAGACAATACTCCTCATTGTGACTTTAATGCTAGCATGTCTTTTTCTCCATGCAGCTCTCATCAACCTGCTGAAGTTCCTGCTGTCAAATGAAACAACACTACTGGCCAAGTACAACATCTTTCACCTGGCCTTGCTGGTGAGAAATGGTGACACACACACGCCGAGTGGAGATGGAAGATTTCTGGACTAGCCAGTGCTTGTTGCGTTAATGTTGAGGTTTGCTGTTTGCTGGTGTAGAGCAACGCTAGCTAGAAAAGTTGGCTGCACTAACACCAAAACGATAATAATAATCATTAGTTGTGCTAATGTAGTCATTAGTTGCTCTGCACTAACACAGTCTTTTACAGTAGCTGATGGTAAAAACTTCAATTCAAACCATGTAAATATTATAACCCTTGAGGATCAGTTTAATTTTGACATAATTTACACCTTTCATAATTCCCTTAAATGTTGTGTTTATGACAATATCTTGTTCTCTTTTGTTTGTGTCTTATTTTATTCCTGCGTGTTTCTTTTTTTAAATAAAGTTACTGGGGGGAAAAAAGAGGAAGAACTTGGCTAAAGGAAACAGAACTGCTATGTAAACAGTCTTCAAACACTTCAAAATAAGAGCATGAATATAAACGTCCAACTACTTGATGAATTCTTAAGTCGATAACCAAAAACCTCAAAAGCGATGTCAAACTGTTGGCGCTTTAGAATTTGTCCAGAAAGATGAATCCAGGAGAAGCTAAGTGTGCTAAACGTTAGCAAAAGCGCTACACAAATCATTTGTTCTGCTGCTGGTGCGTTAGCGGCAGAGTGCCCACTGCTGTTACGGTGACATCTGACGAACAAGATGGTTCTTCAATATAAGTTTAGTTTTTCTTACAAATCCTAATTTCGTGGGTTTCGTATGTGATTTCCCTGAATCTTGTCTCCTTTTCTAGGTGGTAAACTTGTTCAACATGTTCATAACCTACGGAGACACATTCCTGCCCACATCCAACAGTTACGACGAATTGTATTACGAAATTGTCCGAATGCACCAGGTCTTTGACAACCTCTACTGCATGGGTACGCTTGGAAACCTTTTCATAAACCGTGGAGCAGAGCAGAGTCACAGGACCTCTGTAGCTACCTAGCTCCAGTTTAGCCCTGAAAACAGGCTTCAGTGTCTCTTTCTAAAAATCTGAAAAATGAATTATTGGCTAATTTACAGAAAAAGGGAGTAAACTATCAGACCATGTTTTTTTCCCTCTTCCCTCTAGTGTTAAGAGTATCCACCAACACAGGACAGTGGAAGGAGGCAGCCAGCAAAGTCACGCATGCCCTTGTCAACATTCGGTAAGGACGCTCGCCCTGTGGATGAACACTGCGGATCACCCTGAACACAACGCTCCCACGGGACAGCGGACAGCATTGAGCGTTAGGGACGCTGTTCTTCAGCAGGAAAAGGGAAGCTGGTTAGGGTTGAAGGAACGACCGATGGAGTTTGGTATTTTGCAGCCCTGGAACCAAACCTGCAACAGATTTTGGTTTATGATCCAAGGCCGACCCGAACCTGACCCAAAATTCGGACTATGTCTTCAATGTATTTTTTTTTTTATCTCATATTTTAGATAGTCCAGAACTAAACCCAATTTATAATCTGTCAGGAAAACAGAAGCTCCCTGAAACTCTCCAACCAAGTTGACCCAACTTGAGTGAAGATGAGCTGAGGAGACAAACCCTCAAACATTTGCAGCTGTGACTACACCTCCACATTTTCCCTTCCTCCTCCAACAATGCACTAGTTTGAGATCATTTATTGGTTTAAATCTAAATAAAGTACCTGTAAGCTTGAGCTTGTGACGTGACAGAATGGTAGGAAGTTGACTTGGGATGAATACTTTTTCAGAGAACGACGAGTTGATTTAAATGCTTCGACCCAGAACCCGAAAAGACAATTTGAGAAAATAAAAGAATGAAAGCGGAGGAGGTTATAAAGAGTTCAGTTAGACGTCGAAATGAACTCAAATGAAGGAACTGATTCAATTTTGCCTCCATCAGTTCTCTCCGTCTGTCATCTCAGAATTACGGTGACAGAAAAATCTCTCCAGTTCTGTCACACTAATATATTTGAAATATTACGCACTCCAGACTAACACAGGATAAGCCATTTAATCTCCCAGCTATGCTTATTGAGTCAACTTGTATTTGAGCTACCAAGCAGTTTATTCTTCAGACTGAGAGCTAATGCTGGAGAGCGATGTCTCTGAATTTACATTTGTGTGATTCTCTGTTGGCTCAGAGAGACGGTAAGGAATGCTGGGAGTGAGTTATGACTGACTGCTGCTGGTTTTTACCGCTCCACCGGCTCAGTTTGCATCTGAACTGGTTTAATAGGCTTTATGTGCAAAGGTCAGTTTGGAAAATCGAAAATCTTAACACAAATATGCTCAGTAGGAACAAAAACAAGTAAAAATCTTTAAGGGGGCAAAAGCTCACAGCGTTGTAAATGTTCTCAAATTAAGATCGGTTTTTGTTTTCAAAATATTTTTGTGTTACTTTATGCTACCGTGCTAGAAAATGTAATTATTTTTAGGCTTTTTACACGTCTTTACAAAAGCTGCCAGTGATTATGAAGCAATCCAATTTCCTAATGTGTGTATATTTGACCTTGAGACGTCCTCTAGCCTCCTCACTTCATGTCCTCTTTTCTCTCTGACGGACACATTTGCTGTTTAGAGCAGATTCTCTAGAGTCTCTGATGAATTGGGTTCTTTGTAATGTAGTTTATCCTCTTACGTTAACACTTTGGAAAGGTTGCTTTCGGCAGTCATCTTCAGGTGAAGTGATAAAGTCGCACCTTGTTTAGTCTGGCATGGTGGATTCCAGTCAGATTTCCGTTTGCGTTAATCTCTTGCAGGTGTGTTTGGTTTTTTTTTTCTTCTTCTTATTCACCTGCCGTTTTTTCCCCAGATTTTAGAGCCAGCTTTACTTGGCTCTAAAATCGGTTTCCATGCCAACAGATTATTGGGGTTCCTGCCGATATGATTTCCCATTAATTAGCCCAGATCAGTGACTCTTTATGTTAACATTCCTCATGCTCAAGGAAAACTGAAGCTTCCAGTTTGTCACATTTGTAAATAAATGTTATTGAAATATTTTCCTGATATATTTGGAAATGTCACGCCAAATTATTACATTGTTTACTTTAAGTGTTCTAGATGTATTGTGTAGTGTTTTAAAGGAATGTTGGTATCAGCAGGTCAGACCTCAAATAAAACGTTTGTCTCCCCGCTGCTCAAAACATCGACAAAATTGTCAGCAACTTCCCAAAAAGGAGATGTTCAACATATTCTGTCTGCAGCTTTTAAGAAACCTCTTTATGTTTTTTTTTTATCTTTCAGTGCCATCATCAACCACTTTAATCCCAAGATTGAGTCGTACGCCGCAGTGAACCACATCTCCCAGCTGTCAGAGGAACAGGTAAACAAAAAAAGTTCTTTCAACTCTGAACACGAGTTCGCTCGGCAACATCCTGGGATTATTTGGGTTTCGACGTGTCTGAAATATGACCAAGTGACCCCCAATCTATGAGATTAAATAAACTGAAACCACAGGAAGCATTGATAATAGCATGTAATGGAGATTATCTGCATTTTATTGAGAAGTAAAGGCGATAGATTCAGAATTAGCAACAGTTTTGTGCCAGAAATGCAAACTCTGTTTATGATGATGAGACAACTATCCACACTTCTTGGTAATAGTTACATTTCACATCGTCCCTCTGGCTTTGAGATTCCCTAAAAGTAAAAAAAAAAAAAAAGTAATTAAAAAGACGCAGCTGGACAACTTCTCAACCACTAATGTGTTTCTTAATTACTGTTTGACGAGCATAAGAAGGCGGCGCGCTTTATTTGGGCCCGACTGCAGACATTTATCATTTTTGTGAAAACTGTGAGGATGGAAAGTGCTGCCTGGAGACTTCGTTCCTTTTTTATTCCCACCTGATAGGAGAGTAATGGATTTGGTCATTATGTGCTCTAATTACCTCTGTGCTTTTATCTGCTGGATTTATTCACAACAGCGGGGAGAACAGCAGAACTTGTCCTGGGCTTTGCAAACGTTTGTGTTACTCCACATCACATTCATCCCTGCTAATACGTAACTTATCAAACCATAGGCAGCTTTTTTTTTTTTTTTTTTTAATATTAGTTCAATTTTGAGGTGTTGCAAAAATCATTTATGAATTGCATTGCATTTTTTTTACTTTTATTATTTTCATAAAAAGACTTTTGAAAAAGTTCATCACACCTAAAGCCCCGCCTGTCTCAGGTAAGGTCAGAGTTCATGACCAATAGACTGATCAAGAACACTAAATATTACCAAGTATTTTTGGTCTAGTTTCTAGTGAAAATATCTTTGCACACTTGACGCAAGATAAAAGTAACTTACAAGAAGCTTTTCAGCAAAATATAAAAGCTTTGTTTAAGTCAATAATTCCTTAATATTGATTTTTTTTTTTTATCAATATTTTCCAGATTATTTCATATATAACAAGACATTTTTCCATGTTGTAAGTGAAATAATCTGTCAGTGGAACTGCAACTTTTTCACCAATTTTAAAGAATTATCTAATTAAAACAAGCTCCTGTGTCTTGCTGAAAACTTTCTTGTAATGCATTTTTCTCTTATTTCAAGTGTGCAAAGCTATTTGCACTAATACTAGATCAAAAGTACTGAATGGTGAGATTTTGTAGTTTTTGCAGTGACCAAGTGCGTCACTGGATGGCAAAACAAAGGTAAGCTTTTGGAGTGGCCTAGTCAAAGTCTGGGCTTAAATCTGCCGAATCAAAACGGTGCTCTGTCTAAAGAAAAGTGGAGCAGATTTCAATCCACGGCAATGGGAAGCACTTATTACCAGATATGCAAACTTGTCTGCGATTAAAATGAGTTTGATCTGCAACATTTCATGAATTCTGTGAGCGGAGTAAATACTTTTTCACCGTCGCTGGATGCAAATACGCTCCTCACCATCTCCATGTTTTCACTGAATCCAACCAGAAACGCATTAAACATCTACGACTCTTGTTTCTACGATCAGTTGTAGCGGTCTAATGTTTTCTGAATATATTCAACATGTGCTTACTGTTTGATTTAAAGAATTTTATCTGAAGATATAAAAGAGAAATACATCGTAGCATTAGATGTAATTCATTTTTTGGGGGGATTTTATGTCATATTTACTGTAACAAAACCAATAGAAAACCAGGAAAAACAAATGAAACATTGATGAAAGCCTCAAACCCAACGAAACCCCAGTTGCGCTTTTAGCAGCCGGTTACAGCATGCTGCACTGTAGATGAATTTAGAAACTCAAAGAGGGGCCAAAGGAGGTTAAAACCCTGTCCAAACCTCCTGACTAAGCTTTTTGCTTTATGCTGACCCCTTTTGTCAGCACGCAGGTTTTACTGAACAACGGCGAACACTGGTGCATAATTTTAAAAAGGGTCACGAAGGAAAATTTGATCCCAGTTTGATCCTTTAAGCCACACAGCGTCCCTGACTGCACATGTAAAAGGACGGTCAGTTAAAAAGACGAAAAATATCTACATCAGGAAGTGCTGCAAGGTGGAAAATGTGGAAAGTAGTAAATAAAAGAGTAATAGTGATTAAAGCCAGAAAGTGCAACACAATGACATGAATAAAGGTTTCTAAACGCATTTCTTACGACCTCCTCCCGTTTACACTTTGTTGAACTGGTAGGGAGTTACACAACATATCGGTAAATCTTCATTTTTGATAGCAGTAGAATATCAACCAGAATTTTTCAATCTTTGCATCTCTAGTTCCTGTCATTTCATTTTTAGAGGATATTTTCCTGATTTGGCTTTTGCAGTTCTCATTCTTGTTGCCAGGAGCTGCAGCAGCAGCAGCTCCCACAAAGCTTTCTCAGATATTTCGTTTTTCCCCAGAATGAAACGCAGGCCGACCTTCTGCACGCCTTTTCTCAGTAAGGTGATGAAAGAACAGCTCCTTTGAAACACGTGGCATTTGTAAAGCAATTAGAAACACTGAAGGGAAAACTAGAGTTAACTGGCCGTACGATTTACTGAGCGAAATAGTCCAAACTCAGCGGCGTTAACCTGAAGAGATGAGAGCTCTTCTGCCTTTCTGTTGTCATGTTCTATCCCTCAGCCAAAGTGTTGTTTTTTTTTATAAAATGAAACAAACCTTGAATTTCCATGTTCTTACAATTCACGTCACACAGTGTGTTTCCTGTTAATTATTATTTATTCATGACTTCAAATAGAAAAAAAACTGACGATTATAGCTTTTTTGTTTTTCTTGCTTAGTTTTCCATTTTGCTTTCTTCAGTTTTTCCCATTAGAAGTTGGAAGTCAAACTCTGCTGTACAAGTGTTTATGTTGTGTTGGGTTTTTTTTGCACACGTGTAGCAGCGGGGCTGTGACAAAAGAGCAGGCAGATTAAGGAACGAGATGTGTGGCCATGAATATTTTAACGGCGTACTTCCAGAGAGACTGAAAGAGAAACACCAAGCAGAACGGAAACTATTGGGCACTTGCTGTGAATTAAAAAAAAAAATTAATTGGCTTTTAAATTGAATAAATAGTTGACAAATGTTTGTTAACGTTGTTAGGTTCACTTCTGTTGAAACGACACTGAATCCGACAGGATCGACGTTAGAAAAGCTTTGAGCTGTGCAGCTCCGAGTCCGCTGGGGCCGAAACACGGGAACAAGCAGGAGGGACTAGTTTGAACGTCTCTTTGGATTAATTATTCATGCAAGTGCATAAAAAAAAAATGAATCAACAAAATATATTTTTGAAGAGTCGAGTCACCTGTTCTCATCAAAACCTCTTCAGACGAGCGAAGTGAGGGATTTACACGGGATCCAAAGTGTTTTACCAACTCAACCATCTACGCAAGTCGCCTTTATGCAAAGAAAAAAAAAACATTATTTATACCGTGGAAGGATAAAAAGATACTAGAAGCATATTTAGTAGACATTGTATTCCTAAAATACAACTTTCACCTGCATAATAATAGATTTAAAGCTGCACTGCCCTTTGACCTCCAACAGCAGCCAGATTATTTTCAGCCTCTCAGTAATTAGGATTGCTGGTTAGTGGAGGATTAACCAGTCCATTCATTTGGTTGTTATACCGCAGCGAAGTTTTCCTCATGTAAAGGATTTGATTCTGATCCTGATGTCGATCTTTGGTGGTAAAAAAAAAAAAAAAAAAGCACCAAAATAATAATTTAGGTTAAAAATTGAGGATTAATAGAAGCTATGAGATGCAGAGAGATTAATCTGGGCAGGATTGCTGTCTGTTAATGACACTTAGTTGCCCGGTTGGTGGCCTGCACCACAGAGCATCGCGTCTCTCCACATGATCCTTCATGAATAAAATAATGCAGTAAAGTATTTAAAAACTCATCAATAATTTACGTTTCCTCTCTCACCGTGTCACCCTGAGACACGGGAACTTATTTTAGTCATATGGCGTAGCGGTTTGATTTCATGACCCGTATTTCTCTTATTATTATTTTGTTTTTCACCTGTTTAGGTTTTGGAGGTGGTCCGCTCCAATTACGACACTCTGACCCTGAAGCTGCAGGACGGTCTGGACCAGTTTGAGAGATATTCAGAGCAGCCAAAGGAAGCTGCGTTCTTCAAGGAGCTGGTGAGAGACCCGATGTGTTCGTCTCTCTCCTCGTCCAGCCCCGCTGTCCGTCGCGCTTCACTTCTCCCCGTCCGTCCTGTCGTTTGTTAATCTCTCCATCTGTCTTTCTAACCATCCGTTTGTCTGCTGTTCCGTCTGTCCATCCTCTCCTTTCATCACCACTCTATCCGTCCGCAGCCTGTCGGTCTGTTGTTTTTACAGCGTCTCTAATGGAAGTGTTGTGTTGAATTTTTGTAAATCTTAGGTTCCATCTATGTAGTTTTTTCTTTAGGCAGTCAGTTTGAAACCCCACTCTGTGATTAATATCACATTTAGTTACTTTGGTCACTCTGAGACCATCCAACTAATTCAAGAGATTAATAACACACCAAGGGGGAATATTGTTTTTTTTTGTTTCTTTTTTTTTTTTACCACTTTTTAAACTAATAAGGTCAGATTAACTTTCATTTACATTTAAGATGTAAGAATTTTTGGTAACGCCTTATTTGAAGGGGTGTGCATACGACTGACATGATACTGTCATAAACATGACATAACACCTGTTATGAACATGAAGGAGTCTTTATGAACTGCTGTCATGAAGTGTCATTTGGTAAATAATGACACTTTTAATGGACTTTTAATAGAACTTTGCTTTAAAAGGGTCATTATTGACAAAATAATGCAAAATTTACACTTTTAATGCAACTTTTAGTCCAACTTTACATCAAAAGTGTCATTATTTACCAAACGACACTTCATGACACCAGTTCATGAAGACTCGTTCGTTTTGTGACCATTATGTTATGTCATGTTTGATAGTGTCATGTCAGTCTTATGCACAACCCTTCAAATAAAGTGTTACTGAATTCTTTTAATATTTTGTCTATCGAAATATAGAATTAACATATTTATTTCAAATATTTTTCAAACTACCAAGTCGGAAGTGTGTTCAAGAAAAAAGCAAGCCGCCTGTTGCCGCCCATGGCCTATTCTTGGAATAATTTAGCTTTTGGAGCTTTTAGAAGGCCGCGTGCGTGCGTGCGTGCGTGTGTGTGTGTCCTCGGCTCGGTGGGAGTGTGTTTTCTCTCCGGTGACGACCGTTTCTGTCTGCAGGTGCGCTCCATCAGTCTGAACGTGAGGAAGAACGTCTCTCTGAACACGCTGAGTCAGGACGTGCTGCTCAAAGAGTTCTCCACCATCTCCTGAGCATTTGGGTTGGCCTTCGTGTGCATGTGGACCCGTACACACACTCACACACACACACACTCGCACACAGACCAGACAAGTCCTCAACGGTTCTTTCCATTCTTCGTCCAAGTGAACCAAGGGGTGGAAAACCGACGGACGCCGCGCCGGCCGACCCAGACGCAGCAGTCCGGTCCCTGTCCACGCTCTCTTCTTCTGTGGTTCTGGACGTGTCTGAATGCAATCAGCTGGACTGTTACTGACAGGGAAACAAAAAGTATTTCTCCTGCTGTTCAAATAATCCCAGTTTATGACATTTTAGGTTTTCCGTGTTCCCTAAGCTGAGGTGATGGTGGTTTTGAGCCGATTTGACCCGAGTGACTATTGTTGATGTTTAGTTTTTTTTTGTTTTTTTGGGGGGTTTTTTTGCTCTTGAAAATCTGGAGTGGAGTGAATGTAAAAAGAAACAAAACCTCTGGTCCTCGGAAGTTTTCTACTTTTATTTCTGATGAAGCGTAGAACAATAAGGTGATTGAGTTGAAGACGCCGCAAAGTGATTAAAAACTAATGACAGCTAAATGAGAAATCCCTGCTGCTGTTACCGTCATTTCTCTCTAACAAACTAACCTGGAAGTGTTGAGGTGCACACACACACACACACACACACACACGCCTGTGTGCATTTTGGCACTAATTACGACTGTTTATAGCGGGAAAAACAACCTTGATATAAAACTCTCTGAAATGATTTTTAGTTTAAACTCAACGTTAATTATGCAATTTTATCCAGTGTATGGCCTGTCTGTCATCTCTAAATCCTGTAGGTGTATTTATGTTTTTTTTTTTTTTTAATAAACATTATTTTCCAACTTAATTTTTTTTTCTCAGATGATGGATACATCGCCACATCAAGTTTCTTTCATAGCCTTTCATCAGACCATTGAGGAGCCACAGTCAACAAAATGGTGGCGACTGGTGATACGGGTGTTTGCCCAGGGCTCTATTAGGAAGCGGGGTGCACAAGCTACCGGCTTTCCTATTAATTACTTTGTGAAAAAGTTTTTCTTTGGTTTTTTATTTTTTCAGCAGTCAGTCCTGCTGAAAATGTTTAATCTATTTTGACTAAAGAGTTAAGGAGCAAGAAATAAGACATCAAAACCTTGGATGGGATCTCCTGGGACCTGGTAAAATAAAAAGTATTTTAATAGAAAATAAACAGGTGCAAAACATATTTTTTTCTTCAAACAAAGCCATAAAAATATAAGGAAATGTATTTTCAAAATCCCATCTCCATCTCCTGGGAAAGAAGCTGTTTGTCTCTGGAAGTACTTGGAAAATATCCCTCAAATAAAATTATGAAACATCAGAAAAAGAGAAATCCTTTTTTCCAGGAAAAAATAAATAAAACTAATGCTTGTTGGTGATGAACAGAGTGCTTAAAAAAAAAAAAAAAGACAGACAGACAGGCGAGTGAAGGATTATTACGTCCAGGAAGACCGAGAGAAATAATCCACGAGCTGCAGGAGAAAGACCGGGGACAAAGGAGAAATATGGAGAAAGAAGAGAGAAAAATGAGGCCCAGTGAGATAGAAAGAATCAAAGAGAGGCAGAAAGCAAAGCTGTTCCAGAGAGGTATTTAAATGCACTCTGTGCCTTGGGACTAGTAAATCCAGCATTGATGTTTGTTCACCTCCTTTACGGAGAAGTTCAGCGCCAGTGGAAAGCGGAGCTGACAGATAACCAATAACAAGCTCTGATTGATGCACAGAGGGTTGTAACGCACTCTGAAAAATAATCCTCTGACAGACAAATTCACTCCACATCTGAGCTGTCGTAGTAAACGTCATAAACCAGCGTCTTTGAAAAAGGAGCTAAGTTTGTTTCCAGGCTGCAGCCCAGAGAGAAAAGTTATTTTAAATAAAGCGTGACGTGGGTGTTTGGAGGAGACAAAGGATGCCATCTCCACCCAGATGAATATTTGATGAGGAGGCTGATATGCTCCAATGAAACATCATGAACACGCAGCGGCGTTAATGTGGAGTCACACGGTATAACACACAGGCTGAGGCTTGGCTCTGTCCGCCAAACGCGTGAACTAACATCCCGACTCTCACGTCAGGGAAGGATTACCTACAAAAACAGCGGAACTCATCTGTTCAACTCACTGGAAATGAGTCAGAAAGACGACAACCTTCAGATATTTACATGCGCTGTATAACACCTCGCTGACAGGAAGTGAGGCCTTTTTCTGTTGCTTCACTTGGGAATCCCATGATTATTTTTCATTTGCTAAATGACAGAGTGACGACAGATGTGTGTGTTTTTTTTAGATAACATACAGATAAAACAATGTAAAAGAGGGGGGGGGGGAATACATTTTATTTAAAAAAAAAACCCATCCGTGTTGAAAATTATTTATACACCCTTTTCAAATAATCAAATCAAACTCATCGCATAATTGCGATGAGTTTGAACACACACAGCATGTTCATTAAATTAAAGAATTTCTTTGAACATATATCTTTCAGGGGTATGAATACTTTTGAGCTTCCCCGTCCCTGGTTTTGTTCTGCTAGCAGCTGTGAGCTTCACCTCGGTTAGCAGAGCCCCTCTGGTTTAACGCAACCAGTTCCAGCATCCGAGCTCCGACTTCCGAGACAAATTGAACGCAGCATGATTGTAAGCGAAACCAGTGGGAGCTAATGATGGCGGCGCTAACTGCTGCTACCCGTCCAAAACCTCAATGGGTTTCTCTCCTTCCCATTGATTCAAACACCGAGGATACATGCTCACAGAGGGTGTACCACTGAATTGGTGAAACAAATAAAAAAATAAATAAAATAAAACATCAGAAATGCTGATAAATAGTTCATATCTGTAACTCGTACTGCGCTTCTTAGGTGGCAGCCATTAGTGACGCTTTAAAAAAAAAAATCAGTGTTCGTCTGATAAAAGGTTTATATTTAACGGGACACATTTGGTGGTTCTGGGAACAAGGAAGCGGTCGCTGTGTGAGTTTTCCCAGAGATGTGAATCCGATTCATCCTGCTTTCTATGGGGGAGGATTTTCTACTCAAGGTTTTCAGTGAATTTAGCGGCGGACCCTCCCACCCCCACAAAAAAACAAAAAAAACAGGAACATGTTGGTGATTGCAAAAATATAATCAGGTAAATAAATAAGCCAGAGCCGTCCAGAGGCTAATCACATAAGAGGATTAACAAAGGGCCGCTGTTAAACAAAAAGCTGGTCAATTTTCTTTTTCTTTTTTTCAAACAACTCTCAGTATGCAATTCATTGAAAAAGTATTTACACCCCCAATTTTTTTTTCCCTTCATATTTCATCACATTTAAATGACAAGCTAATTGAGTTCATTGGGATTTTGTGCAATTGTAACATGCAATGAAAACCGTACTTGGCTTCCAACATTTTTTACAAGGAAAAATCTAAACCGTGTGGTTGGCATTTGTATTTAACCCCCTCTTACGCTAGTACAGATAAATAAAATCCCATATAAAAGTTATCTATAGAGTCTCTGTCAGAGGCTGGATAACTTGAGGATATTTATAGAAAGAAATAATAAAAAAAATAAAAAATAAAAAAACAATCATCAGAAAAAACTCAAAGGAGAAATCACAACTTGCAGTTTTAAAGTGTCAACACCGAACAGGACCTAATGGAAGGATCTGGAAAGTAGCGACTTGAAACAGAGAGGTTTAAATTGTGGGGCGGTGATTACTGGATCCGGTTTAATCAACAGAATGCACTGCAGCTGAGTCCGGGGATAACAGAGGGGATAAGTGACCAGAGTTATCACTGAGAAACGGAAAGATGACTGAACAATCACAAAAAATGTCAAACTCACGAATGATCTTTTGAAACAAAATGACACGCAAAACCAACGACCCGCGGATCTGGTCATTTGAGAGCATTCAGCTAGACATTAATCAGAGAAGAGAGAGAAGCACATGATAATTAAAGGGTAACTGCATGGATCTACAGCGCAGGTAGAGTCGCGAGAAATGGTCACAAGAAAGCCCATTTAGTTTGTGTAAGGGATTAAATTGTTTGGCCAATAAGCAGAACCCTGTGTGAAAGTGTAATACTCCAAATCATCATCCTCAATGTAATACTTGGTAGTGGCAGCATCAGGATGCGGGGGATGCTGAAAGAAATCGTACTGACTGCAGAGGACCATAGACCAGGGTGGATCCAAAAATATAAATTATTTTGCTTAAAATATACTAATGAATGGCCCAGTTAAAGCTCAGACTCAGGAGTCTAGAAAAGAAAATGCTGGACGCCTGCTTTTTAAAAATGTTAATAATAATAATAATAATAATAATAATAATAATAATAATAATAATAAACCACCTATCCTTCTCCTTCCAGCGTTTCGCAGATAAGCGCAGATCTCTCCGCTGCTCTGTGACGCTGTGCGCCTCCCCTCCCTTCCTCTCTCCCAACAAATGTGAGGCGCACCAGCGGGACAGACTCAGCACGGATCCAGTTGTTGTGCGCCAACTATCAGGAAAGTGACACTTGAATCTAAAACCCTCCACAGGATCCATCCGAACCGTGGATGAGAGTCGGAGGAAGAAAACACGTTCCGGTTTGGGGAAAGAAGGGACCGCAGAGACAGTTTTCCTCCCTTGTTGATCTATTTTTATTTATTATTATTATCATTTTTTTTTTTTTTTGTTTTTGTTTGAGCAGCGCGCACAGACTGACATGTCAGCGGGAGTAAAGACGTGAATGAAGCGCGGCGCCAGCGCGGCGGTTTGGTGAAAAATAAAGAGAAAAGGATGAAATCCAGGAGTCAGGATCAGAGTCTGTCTGACTCCAGAGAGCTGGACAGATCCTTCGATCCGCTCACAGGTAAGGTTACTCATCATCATCATCATCATCATCATTGACAGCAGCAGCATTGTTTATTTAATGCTGTTTGCTGCCCTGGACTAATAGCCTTTGATTGATTTCCTCTTACTGAATGACGGTAAACATCAGCGCATGTTTCAAAGAGCGGCATCACGCACAGGAATTAACTTTCAATCAGTTTTACCAGCGCCGAGGGGGGGGGGGGGGGGGGGGGGGGAGGGGGGAGATGGGTGGATTTGATCTTGATGCTGTTTTATGGCAGAAAGTATAGAGCCATGATCGTGATGAAACCAGAGGAGAAAGCAGGAGCACAACTACTTCATGAAGTGTACATCCGGCGCCCCTTCATTGGTGCCGCCTAATCAGGGTCATGCCTCTAGTATTGACTACATTATTTACAAGCCCACAGGCAGCCGTTAAATCCAGAAAATGCTAGACGTGAATGAATTTTTCCGCCATCACTTTGGCGCCCCCTCTAGCGCAGCGCCCCTATGGGTCGCATTTATCGAATAACCACTTTTTTTTTTGCGCCACTGGGATGATGAAGGATGGGAAGTTTGAAGTAAAAAAAAAAAAAGACCCACTGTTGCTCAAAATCATGAGGCATTTTATGGATAGAAAAATGTATGATCTATTTATAGTAATAGTAGCTGCTCTGAATTCTTCAGATAATTTTTTTTCTTAATGCGGTTGTTTCACCTTTAACATCTTTGGAGTAAAGAGTGCAAAAGCCTTCACGTCACTTCCACAAACTTCATAGTGTTTTATATAATTAAGTAGGATATAAGTGCAACAGAACAGAAATGGCAAATCATAAAATTGTGACACACGTTGAGTCAAAACTTGTGGAATTGCTTCTTTGCTGCAACTATATAATCTCTAACCATGTTCAAGAAAAACAAGCTCTCAGCATGATGCTGCCACAGCCTTGTTCTCGTAATAAACTACAAACGCAGCTTTCTGTCATCTGGGCACTTAGGAAAGGCCAGATTTGTGGTGTGTGTGTGTGTGTGTGTGTAAGACGTACTCGCTCTACAGATTCTAATAACCCTAACCTTGATGTCTGTGGCTGTGGTTGAAAAAAAAAAAGAAAACTTGCTTGTATTTCTTTGTGTGTTACATGTTAACGATGAAGTTGTAAACCGATACTGATCACAGACCAGTATGCACAGCACACATCTCTTAATTTTACTATTCCTAACATGAAGACGGATCAAACTTCCACTCAGAATAGTGTCAAATATTTATTATTTGCCACCAGGTATTTAAATGTATACCTTAAAGTAAACCGTAGTTTATGAATCTGCATTGAAATAAAATACTTTTTTTTTGTGAAAAAAGGCTAAAGTTATACCTGTCAGTGGGAGCCTATGTAGGCTGAGATCAGTGTATTTATCTTTGTTTTTTCTCTCCTCTGTGGAGATCACACACACACATTTCTCTGTTCTTTGAGTCTCTCAGTCCTTCTTCTGACAGCTCCCAAATATAGTGAAACAAGCTGAAGTAGCATATAAAAATAACCAAGAAGCCACTTTTGTTGCCGTTTCCGTCACGATTTCAGAATCTTTGTAAACTACTTCAGTGACAGAAGACGTTGCTCATCGGAGGCAGGGCGGTACATGGATTCAGCTCCAGGTGAACCAAACACTGAACAGCTGTGAGGAAATGCAAACAAACCGTTTTTTAAACAAAGAAAGCCTGAGGGATAAAAGCTGTTCTTACTAAAAACTAAAGTCCAGCAGCTCTTTTAGAAAGGGTATTTTTCAGCTATCCTGAAAACCTCGTGTGTTCATGTGATGTATTCTTGATGCAGTAAATATTGGTTTGCATCTCGCCCCACGTCACAGTGACCCCGAGGTCAACGTGACGTCATGGAAAGCTACTTTTTATTGAGTTGTTTTCATGGAAAACAAGGACTATTGCTTCAAGAGCAGAATAAAAACTTCAATAATATTCTACTTTAAATAAAAAAACATTATTGTAATTCCTGAACTGTTCAACATAGAGAAATTTTAAAAAGTGCCAACATGTTGAGAAACTTCAATTGAGGGCATATATTAATGAATCAAGTTTATTTGCATCACACATTTCAGCAACAAAGCAGTTCAAAGTGCTTCACATCATAAAACCCCAAAATAAAACATCATAAAAACACCACAGTCACCAATTTGAGAAACCAGTTAACATTGTTTTGTCTATGTACACATACATAGAAAAAATGTACATGATGCATTACAGCAGCCCCCAGTGGTGCTTATGTGATTGGTACTTGGTTGACCAATCACAAGCAAGTACTCTCAGATACCGACTCCAACAGTTTCTGATTCGGGCCTTGGGGGTTTCCGGCTAGGGAGAGTTGGTTGAAAGGTCACCGAGACGTTCCATTCAAAGGGATCACGACCTTCCATTTGCAATATGGATGGATACAAGAGAGGTTTCCACTTGTACAAATGTCTGTTCTGTGTACAAAGGGGAGACAGTGCTCCTCTTGCAGAAGATTGGAAACATCTGACGGTGTCTGTCCCCAAACCAGCAGCTGTGGGGGAGTACAACAAACTCATAGGAGGAGATTGCACATCTGACCAAATGCTGGCAACAAACTCCACCAAACGTAGTACCTAAAGGCGGCCAGTGACGGTTTTCCAACTGCTTTCTGGATATTGTTTCGCCTTCCACAAGGAGCTGCGTCCCAATCACGATCAAAAGCTTAAAACACAACAGCAATTTTCAGGAGGAGGTTGCTGCATTTTTTTATTTTCTTGGGAGTTGCACTTCACAGCATGCCACAGAGATACGCATCTGAAAACTACTTCACAAACCAGGAACAGAAGAAGCTGTGGTTGACAGAAGATGAGGTTGTTCTGGTAAAAAGAGCAAAAATACAGACTATAAAATAAAACTAAATAAAACAAAAAAAAGAAACAAGACGACCCAGCTGTAACTAGAACGCTGTTAGCTCAGGTCTGACGTCAAACCCGACTGAAAGATCCCAGTTACAAGATAACTGGAATGCAGCATGATCAGTTTCGTACCCAAAACTACTAATTTTCCTGCTGTAACTGAAAGTGGGGATTGTGGGATTGATAGTCCTGACGCCACTTCTACGTCAGTTTCAGACCCTCATTGCTGGATGTTCAACAGTGACAATGAAAAGGAAAAAAAGTCTCAAAAGGAGGAAACTTCCAGCAGAACCTGGAAGTTTCGGCATGAACACCAATCTGCGGGTTCAGACGACTAAATGCAGATACAAAAATAAAATCTTGGGCTTTTTTCCCCCCTCCAATTCATTTCCTTGAGGTCTGCATCTCAACACAGCTCTGATGAGATTATAGTAATTCCAGGACGACAACATTTTTTAAATCAAATTCTTTTTAGATTTGCCACTGTGTTGAGGATCTTTGTCCTGTTGATGCTTTACTTTGGCCAGAGCTTCGGCTATCTTGATTCAAGAATACTCTGCAGTACAGAGAAGGTCATAGTCAACTCAATCACCAAGAGGTGCTCCAATTCTCTTTCTTGAAACAACCACACTATTTACATAAACCGATAACACACCCGTACCACAGCTCAATCTGATCAATAGATAAAACACAATTAATAAAACATGCATGCCAAAGAAACCACCGGTTACACAACTGAGCAAATCAGTGATTTATATAAAATGTTTTAAGATTGAATAGGGCTGGGCAATGAAACAACGTCTATTTTGATAGACACATGATCAATATCAATAGAAAAAATACGTCCGATAGACGCAAGTCGCAGTGCCGTGGCTGCCACTGACAGTTGTGCGATGGATGCTCTGGTGGAGAAGACAGAGGCCTACTTGTCCATCTAGCTTACTAAACGTGATATTATTCATTCATGTTGTGGCAAATTAATTCATTTGTCACAAGAAATGCAGGCAATTGCTGCGCTCGGCAACAAAATCTCAGCCGTCCGTGGACAGTTCACATAATGTTTCAGTATGTGGGAGCACTTTCAAGTTTTGTCACCGTTTCCCATAAGTCCTTAAAAGTAGAAAAGCACAACACGGAGTGAAAAGAAAAGAGAACAACCGCTCAAGAGGAAAGGTCACCAGTTTGGCAGTATTATGAATATTTAAACCAACCAACTAATAAGCAGGGGTGTAGCGATACAATAATTTCACGATACTACACGATATACGATATTCTGGTCACGATACGATATGTATCACGATATTTGTTGAGCGATACAATTTGCTACAATTCAGTGCATTTTTATGATTTTCTGAAAGATTTTAGAAGGACAGAGTAATTTTAGTGACATTTTGTGTTCCATAGACTTGAATTTAGTTAACTGAAAACTGATTAAAAGCACCAACTACACAATACCTGACTATGATTGGACAGTCTGCAGCTGGACAAAATGAATCAAAGATGCAGTGAGAGAATTAGTTTCTGTCATTTAATTCATGTGGATTTGACATAAAACTCAAAAGTTTAAACGGTAATCCAGGAGCAGAGTGGGGAGATTATGAGCCTCTGTAGACTCTCAATATGCAAATGATTGCACTTATGTTTTTTCTTTTGGACACTGTGGCTGCATTTTGGAGTAAAAATGCAGCCATAAATGCAGTCTTTTGGACTAGGGGGAAGAAGGCTTTTCTACCTTGGCTCCCGGAGTTAGCCGTGGCTGTAAGCTGCTTTCTTCTAACTGCTAAAGTAGTGGCTCTGCCTCACCCCGTAGTGATCGACTTCCAGCAGCTACGCAACGCTATTCCCCTGCTTGGATCTCTGAGTAGCTGCCTCTCATACTGCCAGGATCTCATCGTTCTCTCAGTCTCTGATACTCTTTGTCTGTTGCTAATATGAATGATCGATCAGCCATTGTTATCATGGAAATCCTCACTGCGCCGCGGATTCCGGCTGGGGGTTTTTCCTCTTCGTCTTCCTGCTCAAAACAGAGCGCCGCTGCGCGCCCGCTTCGGATGTTATCAACCCATGTTCATTCTTCTGGTAATTCTTTATATACAAAAGAGAAACCGCTAAGATAAAAACTAATTACAAAGTGAATGCTACCAGTCGAAATTTGCCTTAATTTCGCGATCTCACTGCTTTTGCAGCTGCTCCGTTCGCGCCGCTACTCCTTTCCGCTTCTTTCACGGTTACTTGCGCAACTTTACTTCGTTTCTCCGCAACAAAATACAACCCATCGTTATTTATTGAAGATTTTACGTGTCCAAAAACACAGGAATCTAATGTTTCGTTTCGTTTTGTACGTTTGGAATCTCATTCCCTCTCACATAATCGAAAAAGCCGGGGAATGGCGGCGCTTTTGACATTTCTCTGACATTCGGAAAAATATGGTTTACTAATTTTAGCACAACTCAGTTATACTTGGCCTATTAACACAATTTAAATCGATACTTTCCAAGGGCGGAAAATATCGATAATCGCCGAATCGATTTATTTCTACAGCCATACTAATCAGTAATTACTGTGATATGAAATGGTTATATTGCGATACGTATTTCAGCCATATTGCCCAGCCCCAGATACAAAAATTACCAGAATTAACTGCTGAAACCAACCAGTGAAGACTGTTGCCTTTAATGACGCGCAAATATTTTACAGCCAACTGCAACAATGCAGTTCAAGTGTTTCTCTTCCAGGGTGAGTTTTCATGTGTGTGTGTGTTTATATGTGATTTGTCTAAATCTTCGTCTACAACAGAAAGATTTCTGTCTTTTGTGGGTTCTCATATGTGTGTTTAAACTTTGTTTTTCACCAAATCTTTGACCACAAAAAGCATAAAAGAAAGATTTCTGTTCTGTGTGGACACAGTGTATGTTTACAAGTGATTTACGGCTAAATCTTAGTCCGTAAATATCACTACAGAAAGGTTTCTGCTATGTGGATTCTCATGTGTGTATTTAAATTTGATTTCTGACTAAATCTTTGTCCACAAATATCACAACAGAAAGGTTTCTGTCCTGTGTGAATTCTCATGTGTGTGCTTAAACTTACTTTATGGCCAAGTCTTTTTCCGCAGATATCACAACAGTAAGGCTTCTGTCCCGTATGGACTGTCATGTGTATGTTTACATGTAATTTCTGTCTAAATCTTTGTCCACAAAGATCACAACAGTAAGGTTTCTGTCCTGTGTGGATTCTCCTGTGCGTGTTTAAACTTCCTTTATCGGTAAATCTTTGTCCACAAAAATCACAACAGAAAGGTTTCTCTCCTGTGTGGACTCTCCTGTGTCTGATTAAAGTTGATTTGTGGCTAAAACTTTGTCCACAAAGATCACAGCAGAAAGGTTTCTGTCCCGTGTGGATTCTCATGTGTATGTTTAAAGTTTGTTTTAGGTTAAATCTTTGTCCGCAAACATCACAACAGAAAGGTTTCTGTCCTGTGTGGGTTCTCTTATGTCTGTTTAAAGTATTTTTTCTAGCAAATGTTTTACCACAGTCGTCGCAGCTAAACTTCCCTTCTGTCTGTACTTTACTTTGTGTATCTGCATCTTTCTCCTCTGTAAAACATTTATTACTATCAACTGAGCTTGAAGACCCTATTTGTGAATGTGTCCCGCCGGTCTGAAGAGAATAACTGTGAACATCAAACTCAAACGAGCTAAACGACTTGTTAAGAATGTCTCCGTTTGACTTCCAGGCATTGCTCTTGTCATTTGTTTTCAGTCCAGAATCTGACAAGTGTTTCAACTCAGAGACATGGTTTACGTCGTCGTCCTCTTCGTCATTCTCAGAATCTTCCGTCTCAGAAGATTGTGGAGAAGTTTCGATTTCTTCAATCTTGATAGATTCTCCTTCATCGCTCTCTTCTGAATGATATCTGCCTTTAATCTGGTCTTGATAAAGATTCTGTGAGAGAAGAATGGACTGTATTTCATCCTCACTCTTTATAGGAGTAGTAGAGACTGGAAACCTGATGGCATCAATCTCCTCCTCTTTGTTGAGCTGCTCTCCCCCAAAACTGATGCAGACTTCCTCCTCTTCCTCTTTTATCTGCTGCGGCTTTGGGTCATGCAGCTCAGCAACAGATCTGTGGCCTTCAGGAGTTTCTTCTTTAACCATCAGCATCTGCTTAACATCTGCAGCAAACATGGAAACGCATTATGCTCATCACCCATTTTTATTCCCAGGAAAAAGGAGTTTCACAGAGTGATCAAGAGACATCATGGCTTGTTAAAACTCTGAAGGAAGGAACTCTAGAACCAAATTGATCTGTTTGCTGCTTGTTTATCACTGCTGCCGCCACATCCATTTGTACATTGGAACGTCAACTCACTAACCACCGGAAATCTCCCCATTCCTAAAAATTGTTCCAGTGAGGTCAGAGAAAATTAGCTTAGAAAAAAGACTCTTCAAATATTGTTCTTTTGATTGTGTATTTGTGCTCTGTCTGAGGCTAAACGGCTCGAGTGTAAACAAACCACTGAGCCTTGGGTATAAACATCTGTTTTGTAAGGTGATTAACTGGTAACAAGCCCACCAAGCTTATAACACACTGGGAGAAACCCTGAAAAGCTGCCAAACTGTATCATTTATTTCAGCTGCAATTAAATGCTCTGTATTGCTTAGACTAAGGAGCAGTTCTTGATTTTGCTGTGTTTACAACGCGAGTCATTTCGTCATCCTGAGCAGACATTAATGATGACATCAGTTTGTTTATGATGACCGCAAAGTACCAGTTAAATATGGTACTGAAATGTACCATACCACAAACTTCTTAGTTTGACCAAACTTCAAACTAAAAAGTTTGACCAAGTGCCGTCTTGTTAATTGTCCAAAAGGATGTTAATCCCCAATTCAGCAAATTGTTTTAGTTAAGAGACTGTTATATTTTGAAGAAAAGTTGTCTGTGTTTATTCCTGTACATGTGCACAGCCTGCCGCCAAGGTGAAAGGTCACCTGATAGTGGTAGGGGTGCTAGCGCAGTCCACCAACAGTATGCCATGTTTTAGTGTCAACAGAAGATAAAAGTTGACAGAAATTCAATATGATTAGGCAATAATGTTATGGGAAGGCATTAGTACTTAAAAACACATAACTATATTCTTTAAAAAAAAAAAAAAGCTAATAAAACCTATAAGTAATATATATTTCTATATATTTTTGCTTTCCATTTAAATCCTAAATAAGTAATTAGCTATTGGCTTGGTCTTCAAACAAGCTGGTCAAATTCAGAGTAATGGATCCAGAATTTCAATATGTGCTTAGTGAGAAGTACAACACAATAAAATCCTGTTTAAATGTTTAAACATATACAAACTAGAAGCTTTAAATGATTTCACATTTAAATTTCAGCTAGTTAATTATGTAAAAGCGCAAAGAATAAAATTCATAGTTTGATTGTAGTTGTAGCTCCAACCTGATGCTATGAGTTTAATCTTTGTGTCTGAGCTTGGTTTGTTCACAAATATACCTCAGCAAGTAACAAATTATCACTGATTGCTATTAAGCTTACCACGGGGCCCCTAAATCATATTTTGCATAAGGCAACATAATACCAAGTCACGTTTAAATGTAAAAACAATTAAAAGAAAAACGACCTAAAATGAACGATAAGTATTTGGAGGCTCAACTAAATATTCCTAGGGTACAAAATTTAAGTAGTTCTTCTATTAGGTTTTCTTAGCTTAGTAGTGTCTGTGGCTTGGTGCAATGTTTTGATTTGCTGGCTGTTATTTATCCAAGTGACTGCAGTATTTGCAAAGGACACTCAAAAAGACATTCCTTCCAGGATGGTGTAATGTTTTTTTCTGTGATTGCTGCAGCCTAAAATGACTGATTTTGTGGCACGTTTCTCAAAATGTTGCGGTCAAAGTGGCTTTATTGTGTGCCATAACATGGTCTTCCAAAAAATTGTGAAATTGCTGCACATAAACATCAGTTTCCTCCTCTTTTTCCTCACCAAGCTATAATCCCTTCTTACCTGAGAAGATCTACTCCTGGCCTCTGGTCCACTGTCTCTTCCCTGACTCTTTGCTCTTTCTATTGCGGCATTAATAAAGATGTCATACACAAAGACCTATTTTTGGTACTAATGGAACATCATATCATATTGTGACAAACGAGCAATAACTTCTTTTGATAACATCTTTCAAAATACAACTATATATATATATATATATATATATATATATATATATATATATATATATATGCATCCTTATTAACTAAAAGTCGTTGTCTCTGCTCTAACACACAATCCCGTTTCTTAGCAGAATCGGTTTCCAAGCCCGAGTGATCACCAACAACACGAAGGACGCGGAACATTTCTACCGAGAAAATAAAACATAATGTTTTACACCTACTGGCTACATTTGAGCTCACGAAGCTATCCATTAGTCACCTTTAAATGTTCCTAAGCTATAGCTGAAACGGAAACATACTAACCTAAGCCGTCCAGCAGAACCGTGGGGTTGAAACCAGCCTCCATGATGTGTCGCACCTTGTTTTCGTCTTGGCTGCTTCAGGAATCTCTCCCTCTGATGCTCTCCGCCACAGTCCGAGCTGCCGTCTCCATTTTTAGCTTCTCTTCTGATGTTCCTTAAACAGTTTCTGGGTAGTTGGAGCTCAGCTTTCATCCAAACTAAAGAGAGCTTGCTTTGTTCTGCCTCAAACGGAAGAATCTGCCTCTGCAAACACATAGACATAGTCTATGTCTGCAAACGTTCGTTCTTCTTCTTCCTCGATTTTTTTTGCAGGTGGTATCCAACGTTAAGACGCATTATCGCCCTCTACCGTGCTGGAGAGTGAGCCTGCGTGTCAGCTTCACGTTTTATTTATTTTTAAGTTAAAACTTCATTGAAATAATATTATTAACACAAGACAGTTGTTAGTAGACATTTATACAAATGAATAGAAGCCAGCGGGATTGTAAATAAATTGTATTTATTCTCCTTTTCTTTTTATTAGAAACAGAGATGTTCATACTGCTCTGAAACACCAGGAAAATGACTAACTTTGAATTTAGGTATATAGAATATCCCTTAGAGTATTATTAGATTCATGATATTTAAGTTTTTTGCATTTGATATCATGGATTATCAACCGTATATTGATACAAAAACAGAAGCCAGTAAATCTTTTTTTTTGTTTTTTGTTGGATATATTGGATAGTATACTTCTCTTTCTCAGAAAGTGGCAGAACAGGTGTGTCACAATTTCAAGTTCAGTCTTACACAGAAAATAGTTCACACATTAGTCTGTCTTAAATTTCAATAAGAACCACTTATAGTATTTGGATTGTGCTCTGTCACCATGGTTTATTTTTCATGTGCTCTGCTTTGCTGCTTTCAGGTAACCCTCTTACCAAACCCAACAAAAAGACAATTAAGCAGCGCTTCCTCAAACTGCTGCCCTGCTATCACTCAGGCTCCAGCTCTTCAATTACTCAAAGCAAGTGGTATTACACACACACATACACACATTTTCATAAAATTATCTTTTTTCCCCACGCCCTTTGATGCTTCAGTGTGGATCTCTCTTGGTAAAACGTCACTGTTTCTCTGTTTCTCTAAACAGGAAGTATAACTGAAGAGGGGGAGCTGACCACAGTGCGCTACAGACCTGAGGGACTTGACAGTCTGGTTCAGCAGACGAATTTCAGCAAAAAGGAGCTGCAGGTTCTTTACCGGGGATTCAAAAATGTCAGTTTGAAGAACTGCTGGGAATGAGCGACTCTCTTACATTCATTAACTCCTTAACTGTCACCTGCAAAACGCCTACATGTCAGAAAACGGTTTCTCATGACAGTTAGGAGGTTTTAATATTGAGAATATTTGTAATTGTTATATTCTTTATGTGTGTGTGAGCAGACTGGTGACGGATCCTGCTGATGATGTGTTTTTTCTGGTATCTGCAGGAGTGCCCCAGTGGCGTTGTGAACGAGGATACGTTTAAAAGTATCTACGCCCACTTCTTCCCACAGGGAGGTCAGCCAGTGTCTGTTGCCTTTGTCAATGTTTTTATTTTTGTCGTGAACTCTCTGCCTTCAGTATGTGTTGTGTGTATAGGTCGGGGAAGTGAAACTTTAAATCTACTTTTTCACATTCGGATGTCAAACTAGACAGTAAAGACCTTCCACCTGTCATAAACTACGTTTCCATTGACCATAAAATTGCAAATTGAAATTCGTGTATTTTGCAAAAGTGCAATGGAAACACTTTTCTCTTGCATCACACGAGTCGTGTTAACAATCGGAAGTTACTACTGTTGAAAAAGACTAAGAAGATGACAGGAGGATGATGGGACGACAATCTAAAAGAATTAGTGTATCTCAAATGAAGAAAATGATTGCGTCTGCTGTTAATTTTAAAGTTTCCTTTCGACTAGGAACTCAATGCTTAAAGCTTAGAATGTCATATTAGTACATTTAAAAAATGTATATTCATTGTTTCTTTTTTTTCTTAGATTCAAGTATGTACGCACATTTCCTGTTTGAAGCCTTTGACACCCACAACAATGGACTGGTTAGCTTTGAAGTGAGATATTATATTTCTCTTCCTTCTCATACTTTTGTCTGTCCTCAGACTCTTGAATAATAACAATAATAATAGGTTTTAAAAGGTGTATGTACTCAACCATTTAATCAGTCATTACTTCTGAAGCAGTTTTACTATAACAGCCTTAAAAATAAACTAAAGATGTATAAACTCATCAACATTTTGTCCTGATTTGATTCGAGCTTAGTTGTTTTTTCCCCTGCTCCCGTGCTTTAGGACTTTGCGGTAAGTCTGTCCATCATTTTAAGAGGATCCATCACCGACAAACTGAACTGGGCCTTCAATCTGTATGACCTGAACAAGGACGGCTGCATCACCAGAGAAGTGCGCTTACTCTTTGTGTAAGCTGCCCTCGTCTGCTTCAACATTTCTTATTATTGCTTCCTCTCTTTTTTGGGTTCAGGAGATGACAGACATAATGCACTCTATCTACAACATGATGGGGAAGCACACTTACCCCAGCATGAGGGACAGCGATCCAAAGGAACACGTTGACAGCTTCTTCCAGGTAAAACGCTGACACGATTAAACCCACAGTTAAATAAAGAGACACTGGAACTGGCCTGAATGGTGTTTACTTCCGCCATTAAGAAGAAAGTGATTCAAAATGGTCGTTGATATTTTCTATCTGGATTTACTGCAAAGGCGCTGCTGTTCTCATAGGTTCAAACCGTGAAACTTGTCGAATCACCGGCAACCCGCATTCAGTGGTGATTCTTTTTGATTTGCTTATAATAAGTACCCCACGCAAACGTTAGCATTTAACACAAGATTACAATGTCTCTGTGCATGTTTGAACTAGTAGTGCAGTGGTGGATGATGCATTTATTTGATCTATTTTTATAAATTTTTTTTATGTTTCAATTCACACCTCAATGCATGTGTAGAAGTACATATTTTAGACTCACACTGCAAAAATGTAAAACAAAGACCTTCAGATTTCCACTCGGAACCACTTGCGTCTCATGTTTTCCCAGAAAATGGACAAGAATAAAGATGGAGTGGTCACCATTGAGGAATTCTTGGAGACATGCCAAAAGGTTGGAAGTTTACTCCCTTCCGGACACGCATGCGGCTAATAAAATTATTATTTTAATTTTGGTCTCTTATCTGCTCCAATCCAGGATGAAAACATCATGCACTCCATGCACTTGTTTGAGAACGTCATCTGAATGCTGACGGATGGAAGATGAGAAAATCCCCACCGCTGTTTGGAGCTCTGCTGCCTTTAAAAAGCTCCCCGCCTGAGTGGTGGTGAGGTTTCTGTTCCTGCAACAATAAGAGGAGGAAATCCACTCCACCTCCTAGAAACTAAGGACACTGAGCAGAATGAGCCAAATGTTATGTCTCCAATGTGTTTGGCTGTATGAAGGGGGATGACGTGGAACCTGTAAATACCTCTGCTAAAGTAACATAAAGAAAATCCCAGATATAATCCAGACGCAGCCATAGTTGCTATATTTTAATGAATGGAAAAGATGAGAGCGCTTTTCAGTTTGGATATTAATCTGCTGTACATTAGAGACAAAACCTGAATGTTCACAGAAACACTATCAAACAATGAAGTTGTGCTCAAAATGTGAAGTTTGCAAACTTTCTGAAATCACTGTCCAGTCCTGGAAC
The DNA here is from genome assembly GCF_904066995.2 of Poecilia reticulata. NCBI lineage: Eukaryota > Metazoa > Chordata > Actinopteri > Cyprinodontiformes > Poeciliidae > Poecilia > Poecilia reticulata. The sequence continues at coordinate 12,590,008 of NC_088830.1, forward strand.
CAGAGATGAGATAAAAGCATGAAATGAAGCCATAATCTTCCAACAACCTCTGTGTCCTAGTAAAATCCTAACACATTAACATCAACTGTTGATTGTGTCTGCATGATGTACGTATCTTTTTTTTTTTTTTTACCACCCATTGAAATGTTCACTGGGGATGCAAACAATTAATCAGCTTACAATTAATGGCTTATTAGATAAAAATTGGTTCTAATCGATTAGTAATGTTGACTTTGATCTGTTTCTAGCGTTATAGTTTGGTCGTTGCAGAATCAAAGATGGCAGGGACGTGCCAGAACGAGAAAGAGAAACGGTCCAAACAGAGTCTGTAATGGGATGCAAAACACATTTTATGCGATTCTGTAGTGAAATATAAACTCTTGTCGAGTTGTCGCGTTAACAGGGATGAAAAATTGTAACATGATGGAAAGAAGCATTGTGAAAATGAGGAAGGTTGATTCTGAAGGTTGTTGGAGCGAAGTTTTAGCTTTATTTCAAGAGCAACCACACACAGTACTTATACATGAATATCTCTCTGTTCATTGTGGATAAGGTGTTTCACATATTTCACTATTTTAATCTTTTCTTTTTCTATTCAGGACTGTAAGAGGTTCTTGTGTTATATTTTATAAACACGTCTAGGTTTGATAATGTTAGAAAACCACAAAGTTCTTTTTACTCAGTCAGTTTATAATAAGGCTGACAAGATAATGTTAAGGTTTTAAAACTTTAACAGTAGTCCTTTATGTTATGGAAAGACGCTCGGCCCTCTTGATATGAGAAAACTCAGGTTTTTAAGAAAATGGCCGCTTATCAATTAATCGTTAGCCGATCGATAAGATCAATCAACTTTAGATTAATTCATTAATTGATAATGTACATCTCTGGTGTTCACTAAACTGTTCAGATGCTTTATAAACGGAGGTGGTTGCTCCAGTGGTGTGTTGTGGAATAATTAAAAAAACAGATTCTATTTAAAAGCATGAATTTTGTTTATGTGCTTGTCGCTGATTCTCTCAGTCTAGAGCTTTTAGTAGCAGAGCTTTGATGGTGATATATTCCAGGTACAAGAGACACAAAGACCCAAAAACAACTTGTGTCTAATACCAAAGACCTCTCCTGTGTTTTTCATGTTCTGAATGCACGCTACAAATTAAGCCACTCAAGATTCAACTCTGAAATATTTAATCAAAATCAATACGACAAACAAATATACAGACTTGGACGAAAAACATCTCAAGTTGCAACACAAACAAGCCGAGGATGTAAAAGTCATAATTAGAAGCGGTTCTCTTTTTAAGTAGGGATGAATGATATGATCTATATCTGCTGCTGCGTTGGGGGTCATTTTCCTCATGATTCACTTTAGTCCAAGGATTGGCCGACTTTATCTTGACTCGAGCAAACTGTGGCATACAGAGGTCAACTTAGTGCTTTGATTCTCTTTCTCAAACAGTAAACCTATTCACATGCACCGAGAGCACAACCTGAACAATAGATAAAATCAGTTTGAATAAAACGTGCCTGGCAAACAAACGATCAATTAATACAAGGAAGCAAATCAGTAACTTATATAAACGGCTTTAAGGTTGAAATACAAATGTCACCACAAGAGAAAAGAGAGAAGATTGTTGTTGCTAATGACAACGTGCAGCTATTTCACAGTCGTCTACTGCGGTGTTGTTCAAATATTCAGTGTTAAATAATTTCCCCTCCAGAGTGGATTCTCATGTGTCTGTTTAAACTTGATTTGTTACCAAATCTTCGTCCACAGATAACACAACAGAAAGGTTGCTGTCCGGTGTGGATTATCTTGTGTCTGTTTAAACTTGACTTGTCGCCGAATCTTCGTCCGCAGACGTCACAACAGAAAGGTTTCTGTCCCGTGTGGATTCTCGAGTGTGTAGTCAGAGTGGATTTTTGGCTAAATCTTTGTCCGCAAATATCACAACAAAATGGTTTCTGGCCTGTGTGGGTTCTCATGTGCGTGTTTAAACTTGACTTACGGTTAAATCTTTGCCCGCAGAGATCGCAGCAGAAATGCTTCTGTCCGGTGTGGCTGCTCACGTGTGTGTTTAAGCTTCCTTTTTGGCTAAATCTCTGTCCACAAATATCACAACTGAACGGTTTCTGCCCCGTGTGGGTTATCATGTGTGTGTTTATGCTTGATTTATAACCAAATCTCTGTCCGCAAACGTCACAACAGAAAGGTTTGTCTCCTGTATGGATTATCTTGTGTCTTTTTAAACCCGATTTATCACCAAATCTTCGTCCACAAACATCACAGCAGAAAGCTTTCTGTCCTGTATGGATTGTCTTATGTGTGTTTAAAGTGTATTTTCCGCTGAGCGTTTTACCACAGTCTTCACAACTAAAATTCATTCCTGTCTGGACTTTCCTTCCCGACTCCACGCTTTTCTTCTCTGTAAAACATTCCTTATGCAGGGAGCTCGAAGATCCCATTTCTGAATGTGTAACTTCTTCCTGAACCCGGCCACAGCAAACAGATTCTTCAGGAAACTCAGAGGAGCTACAAGGGTTGTTAATGTTTCCGTCTGACTCAGGAGCTCCTCTCTCCTTCCAGTCACTGTCCTCGTCCTCAGTTTTCTGTCCAGAGTCTGACAAGTGTTCAAACTCAGACACTGAGCGATTTACATCACTGTCCTCTTCGTCATCCTTAATGACTACAGAAATGAAATCATCTTCACAATCTCCTGCCTCTTCTGAAAGCTCTCTGCTTTTAATGTGGTCTTGATAAAGATTCTGTGAGAGCAGAATGGACTCTTTATCATCCTCACTCTTTATAGGAGTAACATCAGTCTCCTGCTGCTCTGTCCCCAGAATGATGCAGACTTCCTCCTCTTCCTCTTTTATCTGCTGCGGCTTTGGGTCATGCAGCTCAGCCACAGGTCTGTGGTCTTCAGGAGTTTCTTCTTTAACCATCAGCATCTGCTTAACATCTGCAGAAAAACATGGGAACACATTAGAAAATATGTAGACTGCAACGTTGGCTGAGCTGATTTATCTGAAGCCTAACATTTTTGTTTAAATTTACATTTTCACTGCAATAAATCTTTTCAACAGCTTCAAACCTATCCATAGGTATAAAGTTTTTCATAATTTAAAAAAAGTTTTCCCATAATTATATGTCTGTTTTGTCCAAAAACGCTTGACTTATAAAATGAGAAAGCCCCTAGATACGCAAAGTTTCCAGAAATGAACCGCAAAATGGAATATTTTTTTATCTGTATGTCTCAGCTTTGAACAAGTCGAAAATTAATAACTTAAATTTTTATGGATAATTATTTTTACAGGGAAAAAAAAAAGAAGCAAAACCTGACACTTTTTACCCTCAGGACTGACTTATATAAGTGTAATAAAAAAAATAAAGTAATAATAAAAAAATTATTACTTTATATATATATATATAAAATTGAAAACAAATATATTTTTTATTCTTGTGGCATTTTCTTCTCTGTTAAACTACTGCATATGACATTAAGTGGGATGCTCAGTTATAAAATATTTTTGATTATGATTATAGAAACAACAATAATCATAACAGCAGTGAAATCAAAATGATTTGATTGGGGACAGTAAGGGATGTGGATACAGGGTAAAAAAGGTTGCTGGAGTATAAATGCTGGAGTAAGTTGGCCTGTTATCCTCACACAGTGCATTCATCAACCATAAATCAAGCGTTATTCTACATCCCTTGTCGGAACCACTGTCGAATTGAAAACAGCTTTTAGCTTTTCTTTAACACGGGAACCCTCGTTTCTAAAATAACATGTATCGGTTTCCTGGTCGTTTCTACCGCCTAACTTAGTATTTCATATTTACTGTCTACTGGCTGCATTTGAGCTTTAAGAAGGTAATTAGTCCATTCGTCGCCTTAAAATGTCTATCAACTGCAACAGACACAAAAACATACTAACCTAATCCGTTCAACAGATCCTTATGGTAGAAACCAGCCTCCATGATGTTGTTTGCTTTGTCCTTGTTTTTAAAGCTGTTTCCAAATCTCTTGTCACCGTCTGAACTGCCTCTATTTTCATCTTATTCGTGTTCTTTTCTTCTTGTTCTTCTGCTTCTTCTTCTGGTGTTTACTGGCGGCTGGCAAACAAAGTGCATTACCGCCACCAACTGGTGAATAGTGTGTGTCCGAGTGACAATTTTATTAACTTTGCTTAAAAAAAGCCCCTAATATTATTTTTAATTAGACATTTTTTGTTAGATATTCAAATAAATGCTGACAACATTAATTCCTCGAGTTTTCTAAATAAAATGTCTTTCACTTTTACAAGAATTTCAACCAATAACTTTCGTTATTTCTTCTTGCGCCACATCACGCTCCACTGATTCTCTTTGTCCACAATAATTACATCTACCTGAAATATGTTTATGATTATGAATAATGTTTCATTTTATCCACTATGTAAAAATCTGAATGAAATAACAACGTCCTCTTTCCTGTTTCTTTCTGCAATCTTCGTTTCTCCAACTTTCCTTTCTTCTTCCCATTGCCTTTGCACCATTCCTTCAGTCTTTTTGAATATTTTAAAATCCTCTTTGACCTCAGTCAACCATCATGACAATGGAGCTATTTCTTGCAACCTTATCTGCAATTTAATTTCCTTTTAACCCCATAGGTACACCCATAAAAACTTAGCAGAAACAGCCATCATTTGAATTTGGTACAATAATTGTTGCATTTCTATCAGAATATCTAATTCTGAGGTGAGCATAATATACCCACAAGCTTTGAATTATTCCGCATATTCTTGTCTAAATTAACACAAAAAACATTTGGTTTCTTAAGAAATGTTTTAAATATTAAAATGATTGATACTCCTACCCATCTGCTATATGACTTCTTGCATTTTATTTTAAAATATTGAGTTTGTCGTATCATTTGGTTTTCCTGACTTTTCGGCTTTTTCAGCTCTTTCATTTACAATAATTTCTCTGTTCCTCTCAGAATTTTTACTTTTTCCTCAGTCTTATGTTAAATCTAATCAGTGCAATCGATCACATGTGCAGGAATATAACATGTGCAGGAATATTTGTCCTGCAACATTCAGTCCTGCAACATTTTCTTCACTTCTTGCAACCACCCTTCTTTACTGGCTCTGCATAGCTTGCAATACTTTTCCTGAACATTATTGTCACATTCTTGAAACTTGTGATTTTTGACTTTTTCTTCTTTTGTAAGCATGCCTATAGGTGTCAAAGATATGGGCATGCTGTTTGAAGGAATGGTCGAATAGTGAATGATGTTATAAAGATAATGTCCATAAAGATTGGTCCAGTTATACAATTTTTAATTATACCACTCACAATTACTTCATCAATTAACTTCTTATTTGTTATAAAAGGCAAATGGTTAAATAATAAAAAACAGGTACATGATCATATAAAGGAAGAATATTCAGAGCATGACAAAGTATATACACTACATCTAAACTAGTATCTATTTAAGTAATTGTATAGAAGACACAAACAGAGATATATTTGATTTTTTTCTGATTCTAGTAATGCACTTTTGAATATTTGCTATGTATGTACACGTAGATATAAATATGAAGTAAAGATGAGATTAAAAAGGAAAACGCAGGAACAATGGGACAAAGAAGGGAACCACACATATGACCAGTTGGTGGCAGTAATGCCTTTGCCAACCACTAATCAAGACAAGAAGAAGAATACCTGCCAAAAAAAAAAAAAAGATGCTTCTTCGTCTGCGGTAGAACCAAGTAATGCAACTGAGCTTCCTTTAGTTTGGATGAAAACCGAGCTCAGCTGCCCAGAATCTGCTGAAGGAAAATCTGAAGAGAAGCAAACAACAGAGACGTGGACCAGCTTGAGCAGCGGCGGGGGGCAACAGAGGGAGAGATTCCTGAAAAAGCTATGAAAGAGGACAAAGAAAATAAGCTGCGACACGTCATGGAAGATGGTCACTACACCAAGGTTCTGCTGGGCGAATTAGGTGAGTGTGTTTTCATTTCAGCGGCTGTTAAGGAACATTTCAAGGTGTATAATAATTACATTTTTAAGCTCAAATGCAGCCGGTAGACCAGGAAGTCTGAGCTCAAATCGTGGCAGTCGCAGCCAGGGGCGCCGCCAGGAATCTTGGGACCCGGGACAAACATTGACCTGAGCTGCGACTGCTGTCTAAAACTAGAGTAATGCATAATTCCCATCAAAAGTAACCTATCAGAACGAGGAGGAGGGTCTTAGTGTTGTCAATCAATCTCATTCACTCACTTTCATATGTGCTAATGGCAGAGAAACAAATTGTCATTACAGGAAAATCTGTCAAAATGATGAATTTTTCCATGACTGTTTAATAAAAACATCAAAGACGGAAATTATTACTAAACGCGTCTTCATCAGTTTTTCAAAAATGCAAAGCTCTCTTGTGAAAGTGTTCCTCTGTAAAAGAAGATTCATAACATTTATCTTAAACTATGAGTGATATTTGTACAGCTGGACATAGTCCTGTGAAGAAAATGATAGTACAATTGGTAAGGGGTAAAAAGCTTGTGATACTGGCTGTCAAATACTCTTAGATCCTTACCAGGGGGAAACACTTTATGTTTATGACACTCTTGCACTTTATGCTTCACATCTTTTAAATGTTGCTGACAGGCCGACCCTGTGATACCACTGAGCTGTCCTAACAGTCGGCTACAGAACGTTTAATGTCCTGCACAAAATTGTCATAAAATGTCACAATGTATAAGCAGCTCAGCATGCGGAGACCTAAACTTATTGAACTTGAAAAATCTGCAAAGAATTTCTTATTCTCTTCGCTCACCATCTACTTAAAACTAACCTTGAACCTGAAATAAAGCATTGCAAAAAATAAATAAATAAAAAAATTATATATATATATATATATATATATATATATATATATATATATATATATATATATATATATATTTTTTTTTTTTTTTTTTTTTTCATTTTTAATGTTTTGATTAAAATTTCAAAAGGCTGAATTTGGGAACAGAATGAATATTCAAGATATCAGTCATATCATTTCTGACTGGTCAGAATGTTAATTCTAGATGTCATTCATAGAAAAGTTGTCTATGTTCAAGACGTCTCTAATTCATTTGGAGACTTCTTAAAAGGAATTTTGACTATTCAGAATCACAGCTCTAGATATCTCTAACTTAGTTTTATGTAGCGTCATTTGCTTTCAAGTTATCTCCAATTTAAATTGCGCTAGTCAAGTTTTGTATATCTTAACTAAAAATACACGTCGTTGAAGATGCATTTAATTGGAACTATAGCTAAGCAGAACAAAAAGCGAGATGTCTCAGATTTACTTTATGACTAGCCATAATTTAATGTATATATTAAATGCATATTTCAGATATAATCTGTATTTTTATACAATTCAAATGCTAGAAAATGGGATAAACTATGTGACAAACTCGCCTAGTTCCTCATCTTTGATCTGCTTGGAAAGATGAGTTTTGTCACTTGATTGTGAACAAATCAATGATGATGATCAATAATCGATGTGATGAAGAATCGACTCGTCTTGTTGGTGCCACCGACCCATTGCTCCATCCAGAGACTGGGACAAAAAAGCTACACTTGATCAAAAAATAGAAATATTTTAATCCTTTGTTGTCTGTAATTTGGATCACTAAGGTTTATCACGTTACATATGATAAAAATGCTAAATTAGAATGTTATATATGATCTATTAAGAGGATATTTTAAGAATAACGTCAACGATCAGAAAACATCAACTCAGTCCTTGATCACTCTGCGAAACTCCTTTTTCCTGGGGATTGTGAATAAAGATGGGTGATGCAGTGCATTCTGGGAGTCAGTCCAGGCTGCAGCCCAAGTACTTTCTAATATGCATTATGTGTTTCCATGTTTTTCTGCAGATGTTAAGCAGATGCTGATGGTTAAAGAAGAAACTCCCGAAGACCACAGATCTGTTGCTGAGCTGCATGACCCAAAGGCGCAGCAGATAAAGGAGGAAGAGGAGGAAGTCTGCATCATTCTGGGGACAGAGCAGCTCAACGGGAAGGAGGAGACTGATGTTACTCCTATAAAGAGCGAGGATGAAATGCAGTCCATTCTGCTCTCACAGAATCTTTATCAAGATAAAATTAAAGACAGAGATCTTCCAGAAGAGAACGATGAGGGAGAATCCGTTGAGATAGAAAGTCATGAAGATGGCTCCATTTTCTCAAAGATTGAAGTCATTGTAAAGGATGAAGAGGACGATGACGTAAAATATCCCGTCTCTGACCTGAATCGTTTGCCCGACGCTGGACTGGAAACGAAGGACGAGGATATTGACTGGACGGAGAGTAGAGCCACCGAGTCGGATGGAAACATCTTTTCTGAGTTTGCTGAAGAATTTCTTCACCGTCACTCTATTCAGAAACGCACGCCACATCCAGAAATAAGGTCTGCAGCCTCTATGGATGACAGCAAATGTTTTACAGAGAAGAAAAATGTGGACTCGGAAAGGAAAGTCCAGGCAGGAGAGACGTTTAGCTGTGAAGACTGCGGTAAAACCTTCATTAGAAAATACAATTTTAACAGACATAAGCGAATCCACACAGAGCAGAAATCCTTCTGTTGTGAGCTTTGTGAAGAAAGATTTAACCGTAAATCAAGTTTAAATTTGCACATGAGAATTCACACAGAGTACAAACCTTTCTGTTGTGATCTTTGTGGACAAGGTTTGAGGCACAAGCGCAGCTTAAACGCGCACATGAGAATCCACACGAAGCAGAAACCTTTCAGTTGTGATCTCTGCGAGCAAAGATTCAACCGCAAATCAAGTCTAAACACACACATGAGAATCCACACAGGACACAAACCCTTCTGTTGTGATCTCTGTGGACAAAGCTTTCGCCACAAATCAAATTTAAGTACGCACGTGAGAAGCCACACAAGACAGCAACCTTTCTGTTGTGATATATGTGGACAGAGACTTCGCTATAAATCAAGTCTGAGCATACACATGAGTATTCACGCCGGACAGAGACCCTTCTGTTGTGATCTCTGTGGACAGAGATTTGTCAATACGTCGCATTTGAACTCGCACAAGAGGATCCACACAGGACTGAAGCCTTTCTGTTGTGATGTATGCGGAAAAAGATTTGCCCACAAACCACATTTAAGTGCACACGCGAGAATCCACACAGGACAGAAACCTTTCTGTTGTGATTTATGCGGTAGAAAGTTTAGTGAAAAAGGAAAGTTAAAAAGACACATGAGAATCCACAACTGAGGGGAAATGGCTCAGCTGGGATTATTAAAACTGCACCGCTGCTGTTGGCTGTGAAATGTGTCATTAAAGACAAACTGTATTCACTTGGTTTCAGTATTTTTCTAGTGGTTAATTTAAATAACATTAAATTAATAGCCTGTGTTTTTCATCTACAGTCCAAATTGAACTGCAGCACATGTGTATTTTCATTGCATGTAAATAATTTTAAGTGAATCGGATCACCTGTCCGTCGTTAAGAAAGGTGAGTTCACGGTGACCTTGAGTCAAGAGAATGTCTGCTAATCCTTGAGCTAAAGTGAATCACCACCAGGACGATGATCCCAAACACAGCAGGAAATCCAGAAAGATCAAGGTACGGCTATGGCCTAGTTAAAACCCGCACCAAACCGTGGCTTTCTGAAAAAGAAAACCATTTCTAGTTACTGTTTTATCCCGAGTTCAGCTTGATTGTGATGCAGTTACATTTGATATGTTTCATGTCTATGAACTAAGTCTGTACGTTGTGTTGATTTGATTAAATGTGTGGACAGAAGCTTGACTTGTTCATTTGGGTGAGAAAGAGGGAAATTCAATTGAATATACTTGAGCTTTTCTAATTGAGTAACATAAACCATCATCTTGATTACGTTGAAACCAATACAATGAAGTTGCGTCTAGATGTCAGTTTTGTATTGCAGTTTAAGTGTGTCCATATTTATTTCAATAGGGATTCAGTGGCAGTCAAAGCTCAGTGTAAAAAGACACTTTTAATATTGTAGTAAAAATAAAGCAGAGTACATCAAATGGCGTCTTAAGGCAGCAGACATTCTCAGTCTTCTAACGATACATTTTATTTGAAAGGCCCCCTTTGTGGCATAAAGATCACCTTAAAAAGATTAAAAGAAAACGAATGTAGAGTGAAATGATCAGTCAAAATGCTTGTTTGAATAGATGGGTTTTCAGCTGGGATTTAAAGGGACACAGTCCAAGAGAGACATTTGGAGTGAGTGGTGACATCAATTTAGGAGGGAGTTGTGTTGAACCACACCAGTGAGAACCAGTACATTTGTTAGGCACATATAGGTTGCATATTTACAGAATGGAAAGGCTTTCCATTTACAAAGGCGCGTTCATCTACAGATAGGTTTTCCCACAGAAAGCTTGCGACACTCTGGGCTTTAGGGAGGCCTTCCAGCCAGCCGCCATGTTTTTGAGTTAAAGTGTTTAAAGTTGACAGGAAATTTAAAAATATTACTTGGAAGACTGTAAAATTAATACCTAAACACAAACTATAAAGTCTTAAAAAAAGAAATAATTAAAAAAAGAAACTAAGATAAATTAACCTAAGCCTGGTGGCCCGCCAGGCTTATAATACATGGAGGGAAACCCTGGATAGCCAGAGTTGGCCTGTTGTTCAGGTAAACGGTGAGGGTACCAGCCATCCAGTAACTTCATTCTTTTTAAAACTTAAGACAATTCACACTAATTTAAACTGCACAGCAAGATATATTAGATACATGGAAATATAACTTTCTAATTATATATATATATACACACATATATATATACATATATATACTGTATATATATATATATACATATATATATATAAATAAAAGATGAGTGTCAAGTACCTGATCGGGAAAACAGCCAGTAGGAAAACTGTTAGGAGGAAATGGGGACAGGTGGATCTCCATTGCCCAGAATAGATTGAAATAGACGATTGAAATAGAAAAAAAAAATCTACATCATGGATTTATTATTATTGCTTGTATTCATGTTGCATTTATTGTAAATTGACACTTTAAAGAACTATTAAGATAAATGTGATTTTTGCATTACCACATACGCCAATACTGGTGAAATAACATCTTAAAGAATCATGTTGGGCTTTTTTAAACTGTAAAAAGTATGGACAGAGATGCATTTTTAATATATCCTTTATTTTATTAAACAAAATCTCAGTAAAAACTCTTTATGAAATAGAAAGCAAGATTTCCCTGTCAGTAGTTCGCTGGCAGCTGCGGGGCCATCCGGACTCCATCATTTCATCTCCAACAATCCTCGTTGTGATTTCAACCACAGCTATAGATCAGTTTCTTTTTTTAAATTCACTTCAAAACAAACAGAAAATAATAAAATAAAAAAAACATCTCTGCTAAATTTATGGAAGATATACACTGAAGTTCTTCAAGTGAACAACTTATAAAAACAGTAAATCAGAAAAGAAAAACATCTCCACTTTTAGTAAAACAACTGATTACGCAAGAGTAGCCAACAGCTCAGCTCAGCTCGGGTCGCTTTAAGCATCTTTGTTCCCTTCTGTTGAATTATCACCTGAAGAACAAGTTAGTGAATCGATTTCTGGCTCACAGCGGGAGAACGACGACAGTACAAAGTGTCAAAGCTACAGTCAAAGCAGTGATGTTAGAAAAAACAAAAGGCCTAAAACAGAGAAGTGAATAGGTGCACTGTGCACATTGAGCCACCTCTGGCAGTGTTCTCAAATATTATTTCTTGATTGTTAAAATAATAATTAAAAAAAGGGAGGCTACATGATTATCATCACAAAACAAAAATCTCTTTGGCATAGACCACCCACCCAAAAGCCTAAACACACACACACACACACACACACACACACACACACACACACACACACACACACACACACACACACACACACACACACACACACACACACACACACACACACACACACACACACACACACACACACACACACACACCTAAACGTTTTATTTATTTTTTTAAACCAAAAAACTTAAAAGCTGTCATTATTAAAAATCAATTATTCTTTCTATATATAAAAAAAACACAAAGTTGAGCCCTGTTAAGATTATGAGTCCCATATTTGACAATAATTGCATATTTTACAGCAGGTGGAGAGCAGAGGGAGTGAATGTTTTCTCTTCTCTCGACCACAGAATCCCACTTCAGGTCTTCAGCCTCTCGTCTCGTCCAGCAACCTGTGAGCAGGAAGGAGAAAATGATCTGATGAAGGTTTTTCTACAACGTCTCAGTTGGTTAAGCTCAGTCACTGTGTGTTGTCCATGACATCTGTTCATGCAAATTCACAATCAGAATCATTTTGGACGTGTACTGTCACATCAATCTGAAACCGTTTTTCTTATTGTTTTTTTTTTTACTTGACAAAAAGTTCTCCGCACTCCAGAGCCATAAACCTGCAGCAACTGTGACGCCATGATGCTAATCCCTGAGATTTGAAGAATTAAGGTGGACTGAAATACAACTGGGAACGCAAACTGGTAAAGTGATCAGTGAGTTGATAATTTTCCCCCACAAATAATAGAGCTGCTGCACAATATATCAAATTTCAGTTTTAATCAGATGAAGATTAATAAATGTGTACGTGTCGTAGGATAGGAAAGTGGAAGACGACAATCAATTGTAAGAATATTAAATAATAGCATTGCCTTTTTTTTTTTCCACAAGATCACAATGACATGTTTTACCAACATTGTGTAGCCCCAATGAATCCTACATGGGAAGAAATGGACCATCTAAGCACAAAGTATTTAAAATAGTTTCTATTCCACTTTTCACATCTGAAAATATTTGGTTAAATATTTGGAGTGAAACTTTGTTCATGTCCAACTTTATAACATCACAGTAATGTAGCAGTCAGACCAAATTATTTTCACTGTTCACACAAAGCAAACCTACTGAAGCTGCAGAGAAATGTGTGAGAAACCTGGCAGCTAAAAACAACATAATATTGCCATCAATATTTATATAGTTTTCTTTTTTTTTAGAATCAATTGTTTTTGTCTGTTAGTAAAACTATTAAATAAAATTAAGAGAACAAGGCATCTCAAGTTGTTTTCCAGATACCATCTGGTGTAAGATTATAAATATTGACAAAACGAGGTAATTCCTTGGCCTTCATTTGCAAAACGGTTCAAATTGGCATCGATTTTCAAGTCTTGAATTGAACTGAACTGTAGATTTAGACTTAAAGCTGCGATAAAATGGTCTGAACCAAATAACACTGTTGTGTTGTGACGGTCCAGTCAGACTTCGTTCCGTGAAGGTCAACCTTCACCTTCCTGTATTTTTAGAAACTCTCAGCAGCTCTCGAACGAAGCTCCGTCTTCCCTGACCTGATTAAGAAAAGCATCCACACAGCATTATGCTGCCAGTGCCACTCTAGGTGCTACAGTACACAAAGCTTTTTGTATTCAAGCCAAAAAAAAAAAAACGTAACTTTGGTTTTATTCGACCACAGCAGCTTCTTCTGTCTTCATGAACTTCATACGTCAGAAAATCTCTCAACAACTCCACAGTTTTCCATAAGAGACAGATTTTGGACGCACACAGCTAACAGATTTTAGCAACTCTGTCCACTTTGTTTATCACAAATCCCAGTAGAAATGCACTGAAGTTAAAATGCGAATGTGTTAGCTGCTAATGTCGTCACATACTAACCGTTAATATTCGTAGGGTCTGTTGTAGTTCATTCCTTGAAAGTCGTCTCCCATCATTTGTCCGTCATAGCCGTCCATTGGCATCTCACCATGGTATGGATAGGGTGCGTAACCGTCTGTTTCTGTAAGGAGTTACATGTTTTTATTAGCTCCCTGCTGTATTTACAACAACCATGGATTTCACTCCACATTTTTAGAAATCTGACAAAAAATAAAAAGACCATAAAAGGAAAAAGAGAAATGAGTCAGTTACTCACCATCTTGAAAGCCTCCTTCCAGGATAGTGTTGTGAGCCTGACACAAGAAGGCCACAGATTTACATTTATTCAATTGTTCAAGACTAGATTAACATAAAAAGATACAACTGTCTATTTTAGTACTAATGTGTTGGAGGTAGAATGCAGCATTTAGACAGCAGAGGGCGCCACACACTCACCGACTCCCAGGCTGCAGGGTCGTGTTTGAACAGAGAGTGCGTGAGCTCCACGGAGACGCGCTTCTTGTAGTCGGCGTTCTTATCTTCGGAAATGCGGTAGAGTACAGCAGCAGCGTAGGTAGCTGGAGAGAAAGAATCAAAACTATCAGTGATCCACAAGTAAACAAAAATAAAAGTCGAAACAGAAACAGACTTCAGAGTGCATCTAAGTCTTTAAAGGGCTTGAAATGTACACGCAGTTGTAGGCGTCAACTCATGTTGGAATCCCAACTCAATTTACTGCATCGAATATAAAATATAAGTATCTAAAGATTAAAGTTGTGAGGATTTTTTATTTTTTTTGCACTGATTTCTGTATGTTGTTTGGTTTGGCCTGGAGCTTTCACAACTTATTGGGTGTTAGAGATTCAGTACTGGCCTCTAGTCTAAGCAAATGCTCCTTTTGTGCAAACTTGTTACAAATGTAACAAGTTTGCACTTGTTGTTACAAATGTAACAAGTTTGCCTCTCGAAATGTAAGGAAGTGTTGGTTTTGTCAAATTAACAATCTTTGAAGTTAAATCAAGCCCTTTCGGTCTCCACTTCCCACACCAAAAGATACCAAACTGCAACTCAGTCAACGTTTTTGCTACAAAACACTAAAAATCAAAAATCTATCTGGAATAATAATAATAATAATAATAATAATAATAATAAAAAAAAACCCTCATATTTTTGTAGCTTCTTTTTGTAACCAAGTTTTGCTTCATGGAGTCTGAAGCAGATTTTGGGTGGGTGGGGGAACCCCAGATGGCCCTGAATGTTTTTGAGGGTTGTGGATGTAATTAGAGCAGCCGCTGTGGTGCAGCAGGGGGACATAATTTGGACATGAGTCATTAACAGAGTTTCTACTCCAACTGTAGTATGAGAGAAATTTGTTCACTTTTGGATGAGGCCAATAGCTTGCCTGCAGCTGGACAAGTAAATATAAGAGGCTGTCGAGGAACATCAAAAGTTTAATTGAACCTTATATTAGACGGCAGAACAACGTTCTGTATAGGATATACCTTGTAGATTCACTTCTTGGCATATATATTTAGTTGTTTGTTAATAATTAAGAAGCTACTAAGCAGAAGCAGTTATGCAAAATAATTTAAAGTCAACATCTAAAATAATAAGGCAATATTTAAAATCTTTGTTTGCGTCGGTCAACACAATGTTAGGCAGAAGTAATACTGGAAATGATAAGTTGAGGAAAATTTCTGGAGATTGCTCGTACAGCAAGTTCAGCTCGTCCAGAAATCGACTGTCTTTCTCTCCAACAGTGACTCAGAGCAACATTGCAAGAAGCTAATTGAGCTGTGATGTACAGGCAGCGTACCGATGCCCTCATTGCTGGAGTGCAGCAGCTCCATCAGTGGAGCTGAAGCTCCCTCTCCGTCGATAAGTTCAGCGCTCTGTCTGTCCAGGGCCAGCTCACACAGCACGCCTGCCCCCACGCGCTTCACGTTGTCCACCGGGGAGTAGAGGAGCTGCAGGGACGAGAGAATAAGTGTTAGAGGGGGAAAAATTATTCCTTACACAGAAGTCACGGGCTGGTTACAATGTCAGGGTTTAAAAATGTTTTCTGAACATGTCGTCAAGTGGTGTCTTAAGATGCCAGAGGTGAAGAGTAATGTTGTAGCTTTGCTGTACACTGCCAGTTAGCTGGCTGAAATTAAGGGTACTAAACTTTTTTTCTTATTTCCACATTTTTGGCTTCAAGTCTACATATGAACAATTATTTTTACGGTGGAACAAATTGACTTTATGAAAATAATTGGATACGATGTTACATTTCTCATAGGATTCTTCTGAAAGCAACGTGATAAATTGATATTTTAACTTGAGTTAACGCTGTGAGAAGACGACTGACCCACTATGGCCTAGTTCTGAGTTTGGTACCTGGACAAAGAGTGGAATTATATCCAAGTTGGCAATTTGAGTTCTATTCTGGGGATCTCTTGCCAGGATGTGCAAGGCTCCTGTGCAACCCTCCACAATCTCCTCCATCCTCACTCCATCCTGAGATTGAAAGATATCGGAGATTATTCTTGGAAAGGCAAGACTGTTTTATTTTTTTATGTCTATCGTAATAAAACAAGCCAGAATCCGTCAGGTACCTGGTAAGCCTGCTGAGGGGATGAACCAGATTTCTGATTGTCCTGGTGGGCCTTGATCAGCAGGTTGACCAGACGTGGGACGGTGTTTGCATCCCTGAGGGGAACCTGGTTTTCTGGGCACAAGGCCAGGTTACGGAGCAGCCCAACAGCAGCCTGCAGAGGGGAAAGAGGCAGGAAGACACTGTTAATGCACTCTCTCCATAATTGATTTGTAACTAAGAGTAAAAAAAAAAAAGGGCTTTTGATTTTAACTGAAACATTTCCGTCTGCCATGTTCCTTCAAGCTGCTTAGTCCACTTGGACACCGTCATTAACCATCTGTCCCTGCATTTACCTTGGAGTTCCTTGATGATGATTTCTTTTAAAATCCATTTAAAAACTTTAAAAAAAAACATAACACTAGCCTATTGTCTACCTCTCTGGCAATTTTCCACACCAACACTTCAGCAGAAGCACACATTTCTCTCCTTTACATTCATTCGTCTACCTTGATGACCGGCCAATGGTAGGGCACGTTGAGCAGCTTGACGATAGCTGGGATGCCGTAGTGGTTCCTCACGGCGTGCTGCGCCAACTCGGCGTCCTGGTGGCGCGAGGTCAGATGTCGCAGGGCACAGACCGCCGGCTCGGTCACGTCTTCCTTCTCCCCGGCACGCAGTATGGCATGGATCAGCGACTCGACGCCGTTGTGTTGGGTGACCAGAGATTTGTTGTTGCTGTTGTTGCATGTGAGGTTGGACAGGATGCCGGTGGCGCAGGTGAGCATGTTGACGTCGTCTGCGCTGAGGAGCCCCACCAGAGTCTGCAGGAGGGGTTCGACTCCTTCCTGAATGGGAAGAATGAGGCGGTTCGGATCAGTCGTGTGCTGGATGGACACACTCCATCCGAAGCGCTGGAATCGGTTGTCGTTGACGTGTGATAAAAAAATTGCGTCGTGTTGTTAGCAGAGAGGCCCCGGGTTGAAGTATTTCGACAGAGCTCTGTGCGAAGTGTTGTGTGACCGGTATGAAGTTCGTCGCTGTGTTTCATGAGGAAATGCGCTCTGACAGCACTGTTGATATTTCTCTTAAACCATCTGGGTTTTGTAACTGCAGGAGACATGAACACTTTTGATGAACTCTTATTGTCAAAAGTGCGTCAAAAACTTTTGACGATAAGTTTTTGACGAACTTGTCGTACATTTGTTCGATTCTTCATGAAATAACTCCTACATGATTGGGCAAATGGTTAATTTTCCTGGATGGAAATTGTAACGTTTTCGTTCACAAAGGAGGCCGCCTGCAGGAAAGTGTGTTGCTCTCTGACAGTCTCCAAAAACAGAACAGAGGAAGAGAGGAGGGAAGGGGAACCCCGGCAGGCAGGGGAGTGACGTAATCTGAAGCGGGAGCGGTGTCCCCCATGTGGTCTTCGCCGTTATATGATGAGTATGCACAAATACAAACAGTTCAAAACCACTTGACTGCGTGTCGACCGTTCGGCTTCGGATCAAGTGCGATGTTGGTATCTTTAGGCAAATGAGGAACGAGGATGTGCTTAAGAAGTGAATTAGGACCTGCTTTGTTGCAGCATCGGACAGGTTTCTGAGGGTCCACAGGCAGTTCTGCAGCAAACGCTGGCTGGAGCCTTGCAGGTGTTTACCAAGGGCCTGCATCCCACCTGAAGAAAGGAGAAACAAAAAACCCCACTCAGCTCTCGACAACGTCTCATAAAAGCAGATTCAGTGCATTAGGGGCGTCGCTGCTGCTCAAAAAGCACGGCCCGACTCCCCTGCGCGCACACACACAGGTGTTTTCTCTCACATGCTGGACACGTTACATACCAGCCTCCACGATGGCTGGCTTGTTGCTGGGGCACACAGAGAGGACTTTGAGGACGCGGCTCGTGGTCCAAAGCAACTTCTCGTAGTTGTAGGTCTTCATGATGTGAACAAGACCTTCAGGACCTCCGCTGGCGAGAATGATCAGCTGTTGCACAGAGACGCAGCGTTAAAGTGTACGGCTTTTACACAGTTCAAAATCGTCTTAATCTCTCCATTAGAAAGCAAAAAAATAAAAAATTAGCTCAAATCAGCAAAACCGCAGCTTGTCCAGGCAGATTAACCCCACTTAAACCCTTTCTTATTATTTCAATCATAAAAAACTTAACCGCACCCATGCCGTCACCTGAATGGCTCGGTTCTCATGCCACACCCGACACTAAACACCTTCCTGCTGCTGGTCTTGGCAGCTCTCCAAGTATGTGTCCTGGCTTCAAGAGCACAAAACGTAATAAAAGCAGACCTTGCTCTCCTGGTTGCCGTAGGACAGCAGCTGCAGACAGTCCGTGGTGATGGCCAGGAACTTGGTGTTGGTCTTCTTCAGCAGCGGGACCATCCTTTGCAGTCCGTCGGCCAGACGCACGGCCATCTTGGCTCCCTCCTGGTGCAGCAGCAGGTTGTGAAGTGTGGTGATGGCGTAGAACAGCACAGACTCCACCGGAGAGCTGAAGACAAGAAAACTCACATTATTAAAAAAAAAAAAAAATCCTACCGAGTCAACAGAGTTTCCTTAATATGAAAAAAGGAAATCAGAGAAAAACCTCTTTAGGTTGACGTACAACTTAAAGGAAAACCGTTTATTAAAGAAAGAAGAAATTAATCGAAGAATGGAGCTGATTATTAAATAGTCAGTACTACCTTTTTTTCTCTCTCTCTTTTTACATGGCTACAATTATATCTGATTGAGTTCTCATCTTCAGATATTTATTAGTGCATAAAAGTGATAATCATCTTCATGACTGACTTTTTATGAAGTTTATCTTTGATCCAATTTTCATTACTTTTAGACTTTCAGTTTCAGTCAACAACAACAACATTTCACAAGGCTCTTTAATGCATCAGAAACATTATGTTCCAATATGTTACAGTGCAACTTCTGAGATTTTCAAGGATACGGATAAAATGTGCAGACCTAAGCTGTCTGAGAAAAACTAAAAAAAACAAAAAGTGGCAATGAATAAGAGTGACGTACGTAATGAAAAAGTAGATTCATTTTAATATCTGTGAAATGACGGAGGACATAAGCCGAGTCAGAAGCAGCAACACTGAGAGAATCACTTCCAGCTTTCTTCATTCAGACCAACAAGTTGTCTGTCTGAATGAAGAAAGCTGGATGTGACCAGTTCACTGCACTCCCAACCCTGCAATTAAATTAGGTTTTTTTTGCATTTTGTTTCTTGTCCTGGTTACTGAAGATGGAACTGAGGCAGTGGCTAAATGTTTTACAAACAATGTTTCTATGCAGGGGAAATTCATGGGAAGTCTTGACACGATTTCAAACTGTAGATGGGTGCGACATTTAAGTTTTAAATTAATCTCAGAATGAACTCAACAACTCATATTGCTGTGCCGCCTGTATCGATAGCCAGCGAGCAGCTTTTTAAAAAAGGCATGAAGAATAAATAAATTGTTGGTTTTTGCATGAAAGACTTGCAAGACATTTTGTAGAATTAACAAATTTGGGTTTTAACCACCAATATGAGTTTTTAAGCCCTTACAATAGCGCTGAGCTAGACTGCGTTGGATGCGTCAGCTTTGTGTCTGCGATGGTGTCTCGGCTCTGCCCGTCATTCCCAAATGTCCTTGGCCTGATCGAGCCTCGCAAAGAACGAAGTTAAACCAGTAGTCTTTACGTTTTATGACATTCAAAGAACTGCATTTATGGAGGAGCAGAACATATCTTCTGTATGTTTTATGTGTTATGAGCCAAATTCTCAAAGGTGTGAATTGAAACTGTGTGGAAACACACCATCGTTAGTAAGATGCAGGTTTCTTGTCCGTTCAAAAGACGCTTAAAGACTTTTTTATTTAAGCAAGCCTACTCTGCCTCCAAATAATTTTTTATGATGTTGATTTCATCTACAATTTTAGTTGCACTGTGTAGCACTTTGAGATTTTTCTAATGAAAAGTGCGGTACAAATTACATTTATTATTATTCTTAAAGGTTGCAGCTGTTTGTGTAGAGCAGAGTTTAGATCAGGCTTTAAAAAAAAGAAAAATCCAACCCGATCTGGCTCGAGCCCATAGGCATTGTGTCCAAATAAATAGGTAAACCTGACATATTTTAATTAAGATTTTGCTGCTTTCCGTTTCATTTAAAAGCAGAGCAACTTCTCCTGTTTTTAGCTTTAACATCTTCCGGCTCCATCTTGTCAGTTGTTGTAACCACAGGGTGAGTTAAGCGTAAATCATCTGGGGCGTGTGATTGAAAGGAGCCCATCTCTGCAGCTGCTCCAGTGGGACATAGCTGTGTTTGTTACAGCCTGATTAACTTCTCCACCCTGTTTGTTTCCTCAACAAGCTAAACTATTTGCTCCGCTGTTTACACTAATAAGTAGATAAGTAGAACTTTATGTGGTGCATTCATGTTTGGTTTTCCTTTCCTTTGCTGTACATAAAGCAAATAATTGTGGCCCAAACTTTTGGGTCGGGCTCAGGCCATAGATCTAATCTCAAGTGCTGAGTGGGATACATCCTGATCCAAATGATGTAGCTATGAGTGGTTTATGTGATGTGAAGTCAGGATTTTATAGCAATTCAAACCACGTTGGAGCAGCTTGTAAAACCTCCAACTGGGACAAAATATCAGCTACAGTCGAGAAAATACGGTAACAGAACCCAGCGATTGGTGAACGAGGCGAGGTGGGAGGCAGTTCTTCTTAACCTTAAATTTTGCAGAGGAGACAAACTCTTGTGGTGTGTATAGTAAATGAGGAGCGGGGCGTGACGTCCGTTTCCCAGCAGTACCTGAGCATGCGGACAAGAGCGGGGATGCCTCCCGACTTGAAGATGGCGAGCAGGCCCTCCCTCTGGTGGGACAAGTTGTGGAGGATGCTGGCTGCGGCCTTGGTGGTGTCCATGTTGTTCGAGTTCTGCAAGGCCCGGACCACCGCCGCCACCATCTGAGGGGACTGCATGAGGGCCCGGCGGGACGCCTCCTTATTGGTCAGCTGGTTCACAATCTGTGCCGCCTTGCTGACCACCACCTGTTTAAAGATTAAATATTTAGGGAAGGGAGTGTTTTTTTTTTTATTCGACTGTTGTAGTGCTGGCTAATATTTTTTTTGATAATAAACATAATGAACCGACAACATTTCAGCCGAGCCAGATTTAGCCTGGCTGAACGTCCCCGTGTTCGTCACCTGATCTTCGTCGTTGAGCAGCTTGGTGAGCTCTGGGATGGCCCTGGTGGCCAGCTCGGCGTCGTCCTGGTAGTTGATCAGATGGACGATGGCCTGTTTGAGCATCTGGGAGGGCTCGGCCAGCCGCTGGACGTTGGTCATCTGGGACGGGTCTGTCTGGGTCGACAGGATGGTGGTGCCTTCTTCCAACGACTCGGGGAACATCGCAGCCCGAACACGCTGAGCTCTGCTCAGTGTGTACTGGGTGTCCACGTCTGGAATACAGAAAAGCAGTGGTCAAACTGACATCGAAAGAGAAATTTGCACAAAACTGGTCCATTTTACAATTGCTTTGTCTCACCGGGCTGCTCTTTGGTGACGGTGGTGGTTGTGACGTAGCGCTTGGTGGTTGTGTAGTCGCCGTCATCGTCTCTAATGGTGGTGGCTCCAGACTGGATGCCCGAGTCGTGACCGTAATACGACTGACTCCACTCGTTGACCTTTACCATGCCACTGTCCATTTCACTCACTGGAAAACACAAAAATAGGAAGAGGAGATCAGAAACGGTGCACGTGCATTTAAATTCATGAGATCAGATCCCTCCCACTGGATCCGATTGGTTGATTCAGACCAGGAGAGGTTTATTTCTGCCGATGGCAGTAGGACCACACGGAAGAGGCAGAGGAGCTCGAGGTTTTCACTGATTATCTGACTAGTTATACTGTCAGTTTTACGTTTTATAAATGAAATGCTTTAATGTGTAAAAAACTATTTTTATAAAAGTTACATGCTGCAATTTAGTTACTAGATTTCAGAAATCTTTGTTTCTGATGCCAAGCTGAAGTGAGAACACTAAAAACTAAATTATTCAGGATAAGAACATTTATTTTCAAAGAGATTACTGACAGTATTTCAACCTCCACATTATCAGAGCCTACTCTGATTAAAGAAAAATTTATATTTTACTTAAATTTGATCTGTTGGTCATCGACCATTTTTGAACACGAAGTTGTTCCAAAAAGATTAAACTTTCGCTTAGCACAAGAAAACAATAATTGAACTTTTGACAGGCTATAAATAAAAACCTATCTCATAAATAAAGCCATTAAAGTGATCCTAACCTTTAAGATATTAAATAAAAAAAGTTTTGATAAAATTTAAAGAATTATTTTGTCTGATTTTAACTTTATTCCTCAGAAATATAAATCTAGAGATAATAACTGCAATAATTTTCAATGTCAGTTTTAGAGACGGAATGTCACACAAATGCTGAAAAAGTTTGAGTTGGAAATTAAGCGGCGGATTTCCATTAAAAACGCCAAATATATATTAAAACATCTCAATCGGTTGTCATACAGAGCTCAATCTGGCTAGTATGATACAATTTTATTCTAGGGTATAACTGCAAATGCACAAAAAGCAGCAAGATATTTACAAATAAAAAAAACAACACACACACACAAAACAAAAGAACAAAACTTGAATGTTGCCCTGCAAGTTTTAAAAGAAATAGTTCATTGTATTGACTGAAACATTTTATTCAGCTTTTGCAAACCTTCCTACAGAGGAAAGCTTGATTTTTTAATGTTTCAGAAAAAAATATTTTACAATTAATTTAGTAGATAATCAGTAGTTTATCTGGCAAGTTAATTAGCTTAATTCTACTAATTGATTATTTCAACATCAGATTTTGTTCTGTGTTGGTTTAAATTATTTATAGCATTTATAGCATTCCATTTAATCACTCGTGACCTGAAAACATCAGATACCAACATAAGAGTCGATTAGCTTTTCCCTTCATTGCAGTTTGGTTTAAGCGACAAACCTCCAAGAGCTGCAGGACGCATCTCTATTATGCCAGAGAAATTATTAAATTCGACATAAAATTCAGGCCATTTTAAGTCATTGCACGAGCCAGACAAAAGGGGGAAACCAAATAACTGTAATATGACGCGACTGTGAAAGGAATGCAGTGGATAAAAACGACAACATCACTAAAACAGGCAGCGAAGAAAAGAAATGCAGAGAAATTATTTTTTTAAAAACCGACTTACTGTGCATCTCCATCCTTGTCTGTTATCAAAGGAGCAACGACGGAGCCAACCTGAAATATGCAGAGAAATAAAATAATGATTCCCCCAGATTTCCTTCACTCCAAATGATCAAGACGCATCTGACTACACGCCCATCCTTTCATGAATTGCTAAGCATTCTGGCACGCTCTCTGCCTCCTTGCACAAGCGCTGTCGTTTTGCTTTCTTGTCTGCCACCGTGACAGATCCCGAGCCGGACCCTCCTACCCTGCAGCCAGGCACTCTGACCTGAAAACGACAACACAAAGCAGCAGCAGCAGCAGCGGCAGCAGCAGCAGCGGCAGCAGCAGTGGCGTTGTGGTTCCAGGAGGAGGGAGGGCAAAGTGGGTGGAGAGACAGCAGCATGTCAGAAATTCTCAGCACCGACCTTTAACCCCCAGGTCCCCACCCAAGCAGCTTGAAGCAGCCTCCTGCTGACGTATGACGATCAACTCGCCTGTCAGGTTTAGATTCTGGTAAGCCCGAGTGCGTCTCTATGCGTGTGTGTGTGTTTGTACAGTGAGCAGACACCTAATCGTCCACAAAACAAAACACAAGAAAACACTAAATATACTTCACGTTTACGTGCTTCAAGATATGTCCTTATAGTAATCAAAACACAGTTTCAAACAGATACAGTTGTGTAATTACACACCAACCTCTCTTCAGGTTGCATATTTACACTGTTACTTGCCAGCACACGCTCATTCTACACATCTTGACATCATGTAACCACGCTTCATGCTACATTAGTGACTCAAACCAGACACAGCTTCCCTCTAGTAAATTGTTGAATTTGTGTGCATGTCGCCATAAAACCAAAAAACAGAGCAGCAGGACCTGGACCTGTGCGTATGGTCTCCTAGTCAACGCAAGCGTTTTCTCTTCGTGCGCCGAGATTCTTTGTGCAATGTCTTTATTTTCCGGAGTAAACAACCGCTGTCGGGACACGCATGGAAATGGTCGCCACATTTCTGCAGCTCAGATGACATTCACCACAGAAACTCCCTTGAAAATCTGCATTTATAATAGCTGCCTGCCACTGCCAGTGACACATGACTAACCAGCACAATGCGTACACTGTGCTGCTTTCAAGTGCTTTCAGATGTTTTGGCTGTCACAGACTGCTTTGTTAGGCAAATTGCTGGGCCGCATTGTGTGCGTTTCATGATGGACTCAAGGTATACAAAGATTTCAAAGAACAAGATGATTAATTAAAAAAAAAGAAGAAAAAAAAAAAGGCCATCCCCGAAGCTGCTGCGAGACATCTGGTTTTAGCACGGCAGAATCTTCCGTTATTACAACCAATAAAACAAGCTCTGGCAAAGCAAAGGTACATAATGTCTAGCTGCTGCGCTGGCAGAAGGTGAGCTATAAAAACAAAGTCTGGGTGACAAGAGTAATCAAAGTGCAGGAATTAAAGAGGACCGAGACAAACGCTTGTACAAAGTTTCAGTTCTTTTTTTTTGTACTGAAAGTCGTTCCGTGATGCGTTCAGAATTTGGGATATTTTTAAACCTGATCCTGCTTTAAACCTCTCTATAACTCCCTCCCTGACCTGTCTTCTTGTTCTTTATGATGTCGTTTATTCACTAATGTTCTCTCAAAATGAAAGATCTTCCCCAACCCGCAGAGTTTATCCTGAAACACAAGCACATCCTGGGCTTTTCTTGGCAGTCAAAAAAGGAGAGGGAACTGAAAACAAAATGAAGGTTTCTAATTTTTATTTGCAAAAAAGAACCGTGTGCTATTTTCTTTTTACTTCGAATGTGCGTGTTGGTCAAATCACATAAAATTCTAATAAAAACCACTGATGTTTGTAGTTGTAACCCTCTAAAATGCTTCAACACATGCACTGTTGACCTTCCCCTCCCCAACCTCCATATTTAATTTAGAAAATATGTGATAGTTTTGTAATGTTTCAACTTGTTTCTTTATCTCTGTTCACCTCCACAGAGATCAGCCACTCAGAGTTTCAGCTGCAGTGACTCTGGCATGACATCTCCACAGGACCAGGCCCCAGAGGATTGTCTGTACTTGCAGCTACATGATGCACTGACTCATCAAGCGTCTGCTGACAACTGCTCTTACAGTCAACATTCGCGCTCACCTTTCCAAGTAAACAGGCAGCAGCTTCAATTTACTGAAAAACCATCCTTAACATTCACCAGCCGCTAATGGAAATAAATTGATTGATGCTATAAATGGTTCTGGTTAAAGTTTTGAAAGGCGGTTTAAAACATTGTCCCCCCACACACACAGAGCATGCTGCCATTCTCTGGAAATCAGGGAAAGTATTTGGTGCTGCTTTGTTACTCGTAGGCGAGGCAGCGGGTTCAGTCAACTATTGCAGTCTGATGACACGCCCTGCCGATCGCCTTGGTAACATACGCGGCTCTGTTTTGTTGAAGGTTTTATCTCCCGGCCCAGCTCATGTCTGACGCTGCAGACATTTTGTTTTGCTTTTGATAAGATTGCCAAACTCTTATGGAAACAACCTTAAAATCTCTCTATGATAAAAAGATTTAAAACAGAAGATTACAGCAAAAGTAAATCTAAGAGTTGATCTGGGCGTAAATTTTATTTTCTATCCGTCCTGCTGAGTTTCGAGTCTTATCAGCCGGGTTATAGTTAAATGCTTGGTCAGATTGTGAACTTCACACTGGACTTTGCTCTCTTCTAGTTAATAAGTGATGCCTTCTTTTCACTCGCACTTCTTTACCACCAGCACTACAACAGTAACACAGGGGCCGAGCTCTGGGAGAAACCCGCATTTCACACTCGGTGCCTCCCACCAGTCTTGTTAGGCAACAGAATGACTTCAGGAGGCTTCTTCCAAAAAAAAAAAAAAAAAACTGCCTTCACAGTAAAACCAGGAATGCGCATCAGTGAAAAGCTGCCAGAGAGCAAGTTGCGACAGACAAAGCAGACGTGGATACGTTCCAGCTTTTACTGCTGAAACACTGGTGTGACATTCCACGCTAACGCTGCATATTCGATCCATCCGAGAGCGACGCTTCTGCTGCGAAAACCAAAAACATCTCTCACAGTTTCACCACTTTTATTTTAGACTCCTCCGACTCAGCCGTCATGTCAAAACTGCTGAAATGATCAGATATGGGGACGTATCTGCTGTGACAAAAGGGATGAGTAAGGCTGCTGTCAGTGGTGAGAACACGCAGTCCTGCCCCCGTCCCTCAGGCGAGTCGAGCAGGGAGTGTCTCCGGAGCAACAACAGGTTCCCGATAAAGGTGTGGCGGAGGATTGCGTGGGTGAAGGTGAATACACCTTCAGGGAATATCAACATTTCCTAACATCTTCCATTCGTTGAAGTTTGCAGGTTGCTAAACGGGGAGAGGGGGTGGTAACAAAAACCATTCCGGCAGATCTAAACTTTGCTGTCCTAAGCTCTTCTTTGTGTCGCAGCAGGAATAAATCAGGTTCCAGGGCCCCTGGGATGAACTCTGCTCATATTCCAGTCGTATTCCTAACAAGCTTCAAGGAGTTTGTGCTGATCTCTTATTTAGGTTTAATCCTTTCTGGCAGGCAGGGTGGCAAGAAAAACATCTGAGATGTTGCTTGTCTCTCTGGTAGACTTTATTCACTTGCTTAAGAGCATTAGGCCCACACAAATCTAATAAAGCAAAAATAAGTTTTAGGAAATACGCTCATTTGTCTTTTTGCCAACAACTACATGAGAAAACTTATCCCTATTTGGACTCGCTTGCAGGCCAGCAGCCAACTAGGCTACCAGAGATCAACATGTCAGGAAAAAAAAGTGAAAGCTTCTTAAAAACAGGTCATTTTTACTCAGCAGCATGCTAAAAATATTTGCACAAAAAAAAAAAATGTGCGCATGTTGTCATCTAATACACATTCAAGTAAGAGAATCTTGTGTCTTTGTTGTTTAGAAAACAACAACAAAAAAAAGCTTTTACCCCATCTGGTATAAATCTGATTTCTCACAGACTTGCTGGTTTTATGTTTGGGCTGACAAGCAAATAAAGCAGATTATTGAAGCACACATCTGTAAAGCTTCTTGCACCATCTGGATCAGAGAACTATGCGACATATAGACCACCCCCCACTTAATGAACACCCCACACTAATAAACAACACCCAGGACTTTAACAAACGTTCGGCCACTCTGAGTCCCATCCTCCATGTTGTTCAATGCAGAAAAGGTTTATTTCGACCAAAATACTTTAACTTAGGCCTATTATTAGGATACATTTTGAATAAACTTTAAAGTGGATTTACAGTAGAAATTTTCATATTTCGCTGAAGCATTTTTAGCAAAGTTTACCGTCTGTTTTGGTGATAGTTACTGATGTGCTATCTGAGCTGCTAGTTTTACAACAAAATTAATCTCTTGTGCACAATATAGCTTATTAAATGTTATTTTTACTGGAATTACAATACTAAAGCTGGTATTAGATATGTGTCAGCTTAAGCTGCAAAGCTGCATAGTTTGATATTATGTTCAAACTTTGAAGCTGCATTTTACTGTCATGTCATGAATCTTGTGCACCATGTAGTAAATCCTAAAAAAGTACAGTTGAAACCTGAAACGTTAGAATGCTATTGATCGTAGCCTATTAGCTTGTTTGGCTTGACAAACAAGCTAACAATAACAACAAACATAGTTCAGATTAACCATTCAACTTCTGTGCAGTATTTCAGTACATCACATGATCAGTGGGTGAAAAAAAAAATATATATATATACATGCCTACAAATTAAAATCCTTTATGGATGCTAAAAGTAAAAAGTTAGCTGGTTTTCTTAGGTCACAAAGCTGTATTGTTACTAATCCATCCAGTGGGAACTATTTTTAGTAATTTACACAACTCTTCATCATTTTCCCACAGATTTTAAAGTCGTCAATCCCAGTAGAATAAATCCCAACACTTTATGTACCAAGTCCACCTGGACGCCAACAGGTTTCTCATCTTCTGCTTGGACAACAGTAACTGATCAGGCTGTAAGGGCTGTAAGGGTGAACAGTT
Organism: Poecilia reticulata; assembly: GCF_904066995.2. Classification (NCBI taxonomy): domain Eukaryota; kingdom Metazoa; phylum Chordata; class Actinopteri; order Cyprinodontiformes; family Poeciliidae; genus Poecilia; species Poecilia reticulata. The sequence goes on from NC_088830.1 coordinate 12,618,553, forward strand.
TGCTATGAATCAATAAGTGAGGATGTGAGAACAGCTAATGGATTTAATGTGGTGGGTGACAGGAAGTGATGGTCAACCTTATCTGACTCACTAAAGCTGTTAGTGTGATCAGACAGAGGAAGTTTGTTTAGAGAAGTTAAGCTGCTGCTAATTTCTATGAAACAGGCTCAAAGTCGCTGAGACATTTGTCTGAGCGCCACAAGCGCAGATAAAGAGGAACTGAGCTTGAAGGGCACATTTTTAGAGCGTTTTGAAGTGACCGTAATGTCGGGCGATAAAGCCCAGTCCACAGCAGTGCCAGGTTTAACCCTTCGTATCCTCAAAACCCAGCCAACATATTACAGCCATTTCCTTCGGCAACATTAAACTGAATTAATCCAAGCTGCGCCTGCTTAGTTTATCTGGAAGTAAACCAAACAACTGTCGACCACTGACGGGAAACGAAATGGGCAGCAGCCGAATGGCTGATAGTCCTTGTTCTGTCAGTTGATTCACTGCCGCTACTTTAATGAGTCAAATTAGGCCAGTGGATATAGTACGGTGGCTGTAAACTGGAGCGTAGCTGTTTACTCCCTGTGGGATCTGACTGTGAATCAAAGGAAATGTGAGAGGTCTCGGAGGAGGTGCCCGAGCGCAGACCAGATTCACATTACACCGACCTGATAACAAGACGGAAGGAGTGAAAAGCCGCAGTGAGAGCTCATTTGCACAGCCTGCACTGGAATAAAGTTCACAAAACAAGGAGGGGATGCATGTCCACCGACCGCAATCTGTATCAGAACCGATACAACGAAAACGCCAGAATATTGAATTCATAGTAGCCAACGTTGCTGGGAGATTCAGGTTTTTCCAGGCCCCTTTTTGGATTTAAAAGAAGAGACATCCCCCCCCCATCCATGGTGTTTGGCTGATGTTAGGAAGGAAGAAGATGAACTGACAACACAGAGAGCCCTGTGTTGCTTTGTTTGAGACTGAGGGGAAAAGAGTAGCCACATTGTCCCACTGACTTCTGCTATACTGAAAAGGAAACTACTCAAGAGTTCCCCACTGGGTGCAAACAAAAAGAGGACTGAAGCACATCGTGATGGCTCTGTGTGTTCACAAGCCAAGTTTAGTGCACAAATCTGCACCCAGAGCCCAGTCTGAAGGTCTGTGAGGAAATTTTCATTTTGAACTGTCAATGCTATGAGTGAGAGTCTGCCTGAACTCTGAGGAAATGCAAAAGATAAATAATTTTTCAGGTAGGAGCAGGAATGTGCTGCTTAGGTTCCCAGGGCAAGGGAACGAAGAGATCAGAAGTACACAGAAAGTTTGTCAAATAACTGGAAGAAAGTGTTCAAAATAAATAATTATTTAGTAAACATAAAACAGCACGTAATCAAGTAACAAGGACCGCTTAAAATACTTTAATGATCTCAAAGGGAAATTACATTTTTTATTGACAAATCCACTAACAAATCATGAACCTCAGTCCGTATGACATTTAGAAATTACTTCCTATATTATTCAGAAATATCCAACAAATACTCATTCAGTAACAGTTTGAGAGGTGTGGCCTGTTTTTAATGGCTTTACTGCCTGCAACCGAGGAAAAAAGAACAATCATGAAAATCCTCTTTAAGGTCAGTAAGTTAGTTTAAAATATTTATTTTTAATTTTAAATCTGTCAACACTACTATTAATAAAGTTAATGTTAACCCAAATCAGCTCAGGAATGACGGTCTTTTCTGACTGATAATGTGAGAAACCACATGATGAAAAAATGATAGCCATTAAAACAAAGCAACATTTTATGGATGCTAGCACTAGCATGCTAAGGTTATTAGCTTGCTAAGCCAATGTCACAAAGTCCATTTGGACTGTGTGAAAAACACTGGTACTACTTAAGCATGTGCCACATAATGAATTTAGTCTACATTCTCAAGTGAACATGAAATTATAGCTAAAAGATCTAATAAACATTAGCGTTAGCATGCTTTAGCTAACGCAAACTAGCTGTAGGTCACACAGCTCCTTTGACCAATGTTATGAAAAACCTCTGTACTACTTTTATGAATGTACCGCATCATTAATTTATGTAGAGTGTCTCTGAAATCAAAGCCAAGTTTTAAACATTTAATGTACCATTATCAAACTAAACATACTTGACAGCGCTGTACAGTCGTTTTGAATCAATATAATTAACCATCTCTGTACGTTACGTTTCTTGTGTTGTTATAAATCTGCAGTAGACTATGTAGAGGATGAACAATTGCAGTTGTCATAAATTACAACTAAGCGCATGCAAATGTTAAAATGATGTCATTTACTTTAATGAATTAAACCCTGACTCAGAGACCCCCACGTAACCTCCCCTGTATTTTTTGTTGTACATTCATCACAGTTTCTGGATTACTCGAATGTCAAGTTGCACAATTTTCACAACCCATGACTTCCTGGGAGACTTAAAAGGCAATGAACAAAGAGAATAAGACCTAATGCTTCACACTTTTTTTCCCTTCCAAAAGGTGACAAAACAGATGGGAAAGAAATGCAGTCTTTTTTTGTGACGCCTATCTACCAAGTAAAGCTTCCCAGTCTGTTTCAGCCACACCCTAGCCGTCTTCACTTTCCTCAATATCTCAAAGAAGTGTAATTAAGGGACAGGGAAGAGGCGTACAAAAACAGCCACAACCCAGATCATCCAACAGTGAAAAAATTTCTCTTCAATCAGACTTGGAATGCAGATTCCTCCCTCCTCACCACAGCAATGAAAAAATTATCAGCAGTAATGTTTTCAGAGGAACAGCAGCAGAACCGATACCATTGGGAAGCTGCAGGACTCATGCATAGTTAACTCAGGCATCTTTTTAAAGACCTGACCTGAGCCTGGTAGTACTCAGTGTGGTTTTTAAAACGGCCATGTATAAGAGAAAAAAACAATAATGTTATTGGTTAAGACATTTGAGCGAGTGACTTTTGATTCAACAAACTGCTGATGGTAAAAGCCTTAATGGCTTTTGTTGGCCATTTCCAACTGTACTTGGTAAACAATATACAACTGTAGGAAGAGAATGACTTGTTAGAAACAGCAGAAATCTGTCCAATGAATGGATTATTTTTATGGAAAACGGTTAGGTTATTGATAATGATAACAGAAACTTTAGGTAGCTTACAGTCCATTTATTCTTTTGTCATTTTAAATCAATAAAAAACATTTTGATTACTTGCTGGCCCTGCTTCAGCAATAAAGAACAGCAAAGAAAACCATAATAGTTTTAAATATTTGGACTGAAAACTTTGTTGCTAAATAAATACCGGTGAAAAGCAAATCTATACACATCGTATTGGACTTTTACTGCACCAACCTCAGTGGAAAACCCTTTGTAGTTCCCTCTCTATGGAGATGCTAGAATGCTTAACACGATGCATTCAAAGACAATGAGTGCGGTGAAAAGCTGTAACTGAGCCTGTGGAAAGTTCACTGTTGGGCGTCACTGGACCCAGACGGAAGCAGGTCCAGATCCAGGAGAGACAAAAACATAAACCAAGAGGTCAGGATATAAGACTTTCACTAATCCCCTTTAAAAAGTGCAATGTCCGCTAATGTAGGACAGTATCAGGGTATTAGACGAAGGGGGTGGGGATTAGCACCATGTATCCACAGATGTAACCGCAAAATCTACTGTAAGTCACCCCCCTGGGGACATCCGACCACCATCCCGCCCTTTCCCCCCCGAGGGCAGACAGGAACAGCTTTCCAAACTTGCCCCAGTCTGGTGCCGAACTACAAGCCAGATTGGCATCAACCAAGAGAATCAAGTCCTGTTCCATCCTTGGCACACTAAGCGGCTCCAGCAGGAAATATTCGTTCAAACCCAGCAGGATATCACACAGCGCAAGTTGGCTCTGATCCACATGCATTGTAATGACTGGTGATGATTCACACTCAAGAATAATAAATGATACAATTACAGTTAATGATCCAAATGTCAACACGGCAAACACGGTTGCAAATTAAAGATGTGCCGGCACAAGTTTTAAGGACTTCTCAAACAGTCATCGAAGGTGCAGGGCACCTCAGGATGACATTAAAGTTGCACAAAACAGTAGTCATCACAGGATCAGTGTGAAGTGCAAAGGCCTGTCTGGATGTGGTATTTTGAATTATACTCTCTACGCTGAGCCTTCGTGCTGTAATACTAGTAATGCTTCAGACAATGTGGGAGGAAGTTAATGGCTCTTAATGCCGACACTGGATGTGTATCTTTAGATGATGAAGCACTTTGATAGTGGCATGGATGATAAAAGTATCAGGAATGTGGACTAATAAATCTATAACGTTACTGCACTTCCCAGCAATTATAAGATAATTTGCATTTTCTTGATACCATGCAGACCAAATTGTTTGTTACTCCAGCTGACGACAAAATGCCTTGTCTTTAAAAAGAAATCAGGAGAGCAACAGCTAAAGTACCTCTGATTTCATTTTACAATGTGCTGGTAATTTTGCAGCTTTGGTCATAAAGTACCTACCTATATTTAGGACAAAAAGAGGCCAATGTTTCTTACTGATGAAGCGTCAATTCGTGACTCCCTTGGGAATGTTGTATGGTGACCTTACAATTAACTATACCAACCAGGGAGATGCTGCATAAGTATCAACTTATGCCCTGGCGATGGTTTAGTGGGCCTATATTGACCTGTTTGGAGACATTTTACTGAACAACCTTCAATTTGCACCAGTTTTGGGGGCGTTTGGTAGCTACTCTGGCAATTAATGGTTAAGAGAAATTTTCTATACTTTCCTAAAAGTCTGCTTATGAGTGCTATTTATCAACAAGAGATCACTGGTACTTAATTTAATCTTAACCTGTCACACTTCATGAGAGTCATCTGGGATTCATCCAAATTTACAGGAACATTTACAACTTAAGCCTAAATTTATCAAATAATGAAACTATAGAGGCAAATAAATTGATCTGCAGTGGTAAAGTAGATAATATTATTGAGATATACGCTAGTCTAAAACACAGTTTTTTTTTTAGAAAACAGATTTTCTCATAAATGTTTAAAGTTATCTTGATAAGTAAAACGATTTTAAAAATGTAGAGGTGATATTTAAAGAAAAAATTATTTCAGAGAAGATGACAAAAACGCTGATCAAGACCATTTTAAAAGAGCATAATATGCCTGATTCGTTGGAAATAGTTACAGGAAAAAAAGAAGAGATAAAGGCTTGCAACGCAAATGAAGGGGTGGGTTTTAGTGTGGTGTCTTCTTTCAAATGTCTGATCCAATGAGCTTTCAGCGAGAGAGCCAACATTACACAATAATGCTCTACACATCCAAACTACACTTATTCATGTTTGGCATCGGGAAAAAAAAACAAATAAGTTAACATACAAAAGTTTTTAAAGCACTTTACTGGAAACTAAACTTTTTTTTTTTTTCACCCACTATATCTAATGTCTCCAAGTTTCTTCAAAATAGTTATCAGGTGGTTGTCAAAAATACTCCGTAAAATGTACTTACCATATTATTGAAGAATTAAAGACCTAAAACAAAAAACGGAAGCCTCTGTGGATGTCCTGACTGAACATTTTCTACATTTCCTGACAGGTAGGACTGACTCAACCTCACCTGCCACTTTCGGACGCGAACATACAGTAAAAGCGCATAAAACCAAACGACACAGAAATTTAGACAATTAAAATATTTCATAGCTCTCGAGAACAAGCTGATGTTTTGTTGAGTAAAATCAACTTTAAACGCCACTAAATAACCTGTGGCCGCAGCAGACAGAACAAGATCGTAGGAGTTTAAGGTATGCGGAAATGAACTCCAACATGGATTTGTAACCAACAGAAAGTGAGTTGTGATAACACGACCCTAAAATAACACAAACGCATTTTTACACGTAAAAAACTAAACGCAAGCTATTTTAAATAAGCTCACGCGCAAACAAAGGCGGAGATATTGGGGGGAAACACATTGGGAGCCGTCTGTGGAGCAGCAAAACCAGTGGGAATGTGAGTGAATCTTACCTTTAGAAATCACACAACAGATGCTCAGATAATCCCAGGCCGGGGTCTTTTCTGGGGGACACTTGTCCGTCTTTCTATAGACTTCTCTCCCCCTGCAAATGTCGCTCGTCGTCAGCGGTCTGAACAAAAAAACGTAGTGAAAGGAGCGTCACCTCGGCCAGGCTCCGCCCCTTCATGGCGCGACCCCACCCGGCAGGGATCTGCTCCATGTCCCCACCACCCCAGACACCGCTTGGTCGTTTTACTGATAAAGACAAGCTTGTATTTTACGTTTCAGTCGCAAGCAGATGTGTCTTTTGTTGTATGTTTGTTTAACTGTTAGCGTATGTATTGCTTTCCATACAAAAACCTCCACAAAAGTACAAAATGGTTTTAGGTTTTACTCACATTTATGTTCACTAGGGGCTGATAGGTGTTAAAGTAGCGATACTTTACCGACAACACCACTTAAAGTGTTCTAGATGAGTTTATTTCTTACGTTCAGAGGCCGTCTACACTGTTTTTCTCCCTCTGTTGGGTTTATTTTCCTCCCACCTGCGTGACGCTCGGCCACACCTTGATAACAGCGAAACCAGACAGCTGAATGAGTCACTGCTGCCACCGGGAAGTGAAGAGCACCAAATCTCACAAACATTCCCTCCATTATCTTCGCCTCTCATTTGTATTTCTCAGGAACTCATTTAAGGTTCTAGCCCTTTAATAAAGAAAAGACAGAAACGTTTAGAGAAAATGTGTGCTGGTTCTTCACGTCTCTCTTCACATGGGGAGCTTTTTTTTAAAAAAATAAAACAACTAAATTAAAGTAAAAGACCACCAAAGGTCCACAAATGCACCAACTTTGTCCTAAAAATAAATGGCTGGTGATTCTAATTAATGTAGGAACGCCTGGATATGTGATAGGTATTTTCCTAGAACCTACATAAAAGAACCACAGACAACGTATATGAATTTATGACTAAACTTCTGCAAGCAAAAGGAGAAGACTCTGTCAACTGCTTCTCAGAGCTGTTCACAGAGCGTTCTGCTTCTCTTTGGATACAGCTTGTCTTTTATTCTCAAACTTCAAAGAGGGAGGATAGGCAAGATAGACAGCAGAGGAAAAACAGCAAAGGTCGTAAAACATTTTACCTAAACAAAGCAAAGGTCGTAAACCAATTTAACATCTGGCCCCTGATCTGAGCCCGGTTCAAATCTCGGTCAAACTGTTTCACATGAAGATAACAGGCAGCTGTGACTTCCAGGTCAGTTCACACATACAGTTTAAACAAGAGAACACTTTAACCTGAAAGTAACAACAAAATGATAATACCAAAAAATCTCTATCATTCCCCCTTTTTATCATTTCACCATGTGTGTAAACCTTATTCAAAAGCCAAGCATAGAAAAGAAAAGAAATAAAATAGAACCAAGAAATGCAAAATATATACATCTTTTGTCCTAGTCTAAACATAAAAATTACACAATGATCATAATGAATAAATGAAATAAACAAAAACAAAAGAAAGAAACAGCAAAAAATCAAACGCAGTTTTCTCATCCCTAACACCACTTGTTTTCACATTTTTGGTGTAGGAATCATTCAGCAAATGAATTAATCTGTTTATTGATTACAGAACACCATCATTGTTCAGAAAATCGTCAGAATCTCAAAACAAGTCATCTTCATTCGTCTCATAGGATGCCTTTGCTAGCTGATAACTGACAACAGTTGTGTTACTTGTCTTAAACATCATACTTCGTAGGTATGGAATAATGCAAACCTTAAAAGGACAGAACAGAACCGAAACAATCAGAATAGGTGTCACGAGCTTTAACAGTAAAGTCCACCATGGACCAGACATGAACCATGAAAACAAATCAAAAAGGAAAAATGTGATCCTCGCGTAGCACCGTCTACACAATGTTTAAGTTCCTCCAGGCCATGTAGAGCATCAGAAATAGTTCCACCAGTTCCTGTTTCGTCAGGAACACGCTGGGCCAATGATTTTACAAACACCTCCCTGAGAGGCTGTGAGCAGGTCCAGCACAATACGATTTTGCAAAACCATGTTTCTCAGTTCAGTCAGCCCTCTCATGGAGCCGTTTGCCAGCCGGTGTGTGCTGTTGATGAGTTGCAGTAATCCATATCTGTTGATTTCAACGTGGTCCTGAACTTCTCCTAATCCAACTCCTGGGAACATGCTCTGCATGAACTTTTCACCTCCGGTCCAAATCCTGATTTCCCATGGAACTCCAGTGTCTGTTGTGAGGCCTCCCCAGCGTTTGACCTCAGGCATCACGCTTGGAGCAGACAGCCAGAATGTGTCGTCCTTTCCTGATGAGTACAATCAGGTACAGGAAGTACCAGTCTGCAATCACCCGTGAACCATAGTCTCCTGGCACTATGGTACTGCACAGCGTTGTCTCCTGTCGTCCAATGTCCGATCTGTGATGTTGAAACTCCTCTCCTGAAGCATGTTGTCACAGTCTGGGTTGTCCTTCCAGACTTTGCAGTGTGGAGTCATCCTTTGACCCCTGCAGGCTGTGCAGTCGATGAAATCCTGTGTCGGTTCACAGTGGGTGTAAACCTTGTTACACAAGTTTCAAGGTAACATCCCAAGAGAAACGTGTCCGTTGTTGAACACGCAGCTCCTCAGAGACCCGGGTTTAGCTTCTGCTAAAGAAATGGTCTCTGGTATTTTCCATGCGGTTAGTGGAAATGGAAATACGTCAGCATTAAAGGAACAGTTCATAGATCCAAAAAGTTCCTTCACGGCATCTCCTATCTGAAGTAGAACAGAATAGTCATTTTTTCACCGTTTGCATCCCTTTGGCATGGGGACGCTGAGTCGTGGTTGTGTGCTCAGGCCATAGAGACACATCTGTTTGTCATCCGTGATGTGTCCTACACGCAGACCTGAGTTGTGTGTGGCGATTGGCAGCTGCGCACACACATAGCAGTTCACAGCATGTCCCTCGTACGCGGTTCTATTCATTAGTTTCCACCACAGGTTGATGCTGCAGTCACAGCGCAGTAGAAGATCCATCTGGCATATGGAGTCCCCATTGCTGCTCGGCGCACAGAGATGTCAGAACCCCCATACTAAAGACGGGGGAATCTTAAGCGTTTCTTCACCGGGTTTGAGACGAGCTACCCTAAAAAATAGCCCCCCTTTGAAGTCCGGCCTTCCTCCCTCCGCCTACTTAGGGGTTCAAACACTCTCTGCAGCTTGCAGTGACTTAGATGTATCCAGCTGGGTCTTTACGACTGTTGGTGTGGTCATCAGCACCTGGAAGGGTTCTTTTATGACCTTTATGTAGACCCAGTTTCCTGGCTGGATGGGGGTGGTTTTATTTAATTCCTGTAGAGGAGAACAGTCAGACGGCAGTAAATTTGCATTTAACACCTCTTTCTGTTTCAGGATCCTGATCATATAATCTACCAATGTTTGTTCTTCATCAGCTTTCTGTAAGTCTGGAGCAAACAGAGGCAATATGTAGGCTCTCCCATAAATTATGTCAAAAGCAGGCTTTGCTGGAACTACTTCAACTCTTTTAGAAAAAGCATCAATCATCACCAAACAATATTTATGTGGTCCACTTTGTGTGAGTTCAATAAAGTCCATATGCGTTGTTTGAAATGGATGAGGGTTTTGGGAAACTTCCTCTTCTTGGTCTAATGTTTCCTTGAGGATTGTTTCTGACACAAACTGGACATGCAGTACAAAAATTTTTTAAGTAAGAATTTAATCCATATGTGGTAAAATGCTGTTGTAGCATAGAGATCATCCCCCTGTTGACACATGACAATGTCCATGTGTCAAAATCGCTGCCGCTCTAAATAGAGAGTTTGGAAGGACCGACTTCTATTTACTGAAAAAATGTTATCATCATTCAGTGTCGCCCTTTTAGTTATCCACTTTGTTTTTCTGCGTTTGGAGCATTATCTTGCATGTCTTTTAACACAGCTTTGTCTATTACTTGAGGATCTTCTATCTGTATTGAGAAATTGTCTCCCCCATGCTTCCCAGTTGCAGCTTCCTTTGCTACTTTATCAGCTAATCTATTGCCATTTGAAACCTCATCCTGTTCCGTGGTGTGCGCTGCACACTTACAAACTGCTAGTTCAGCTGGTAAATGTATGGCCTGCAAAAGATTCTTAAGCAAGGATGCATGGGTGACTGGTTTCCCTGTAGATGTTATCAAATTCATCAAAGCATAACTCTTCCTAAATAAAAATGACCATCCTGAAATTAAACCAAAACCTCAAATCCTCTAATTTTATCCGTTACTCAATTTAGCAGTAAAATTTCTCTCTTCTCAAAACAATTGTCATTCATCCCAATATAAAACACACAAACACAATCCCAATCAATTTATAGATTCTTTATATAATTAAACTCTAAGTTAAGCGTTTCAGTTAAATGCAAAGAAATACTCCATAGTATTTCAACACTGCAATATCAATTAAGTTCAACACTTAGATATGTTTAATTTAGTTCCAAACTTGTATATTTATTTCAAAGAAAATAAAACATTTGCAAATCATTATTAGTTTTGAATCTAATAATTTTAGTTGGTGTAATTTAGCCGTATCACACTCAGTTTTTTTTTCCTTTCTTAACTTGTAACCATTACAGTTTTTTCCTTCACAGTTTCCCAATCTATGGCTCGTGGGCCCTAAGAGGATCACTGGTCCTTCTGTTAAGGACTGAGTTAATGGGTACAAAATGGATGATTTTGTTTAACATTGTACCTAAAAACCTTCAATATGTCCTTTTCTAGCTAGATAATTCTTTCCTGCTAGTAAGTAAACAAACAAGTCCTCATTACAGTAGCAGTGTGTGTATCACAGCAGTGTGTGTGTATAACTTATCTGCATTTCTCCTTTCTGTCTTGCTTCTCGCTTCCCCCTCCTGCTGCTAGCGTCACTGCAGCTGGTCCTCCCTCTGTCTCTTCTCCAGCTCCCTGTCAGTCCAACTGGCTCTGGTGTTGGATTATTTATAAGTTGTCCAGACCGTCCCTTTGTCCACCAATGAAACAAGCGGCAAACAGTTCAGTTTGCTTTCTTTTTCCAAACATCTAGCAAGACTCCATACAGTAGTTTTGCTGCATGGCAGTTCCCAGATGTCAAGGAATTAGGACCAGTGGACACTTTATTGCCTTCAGTGTCCAGTTGGTAGAAATCGTCCTGTCCTTTTTTCGCTTCTTTATCAACTAGCTGGTGATAAAGGAGGGAGTCATCTGATTGGCAGGACAGATCTGAGCTGAGGTCAGAGGTCAGACGCAGCGCAGCGAGGCTCAGACAGAGGAAAAGGAAAGAAGCAAATAAGAGTCAATTATAACTTTCTTTTCTTTTCATCGTATAGCTTTTAGCCACTTATTATCCAACTTTTTAAGAAGTCATAAACCATTTCCTTATTCAAACACATATAAACATGAAACATGTTAAAAGCTGTAGTCTCTTTCATCATGTTCACCATTAACTTGTAAAATGTAGAATGTAAGTTTAAGTTAACTTCATCTAAGACACGTCTCACCAGAGAACAATGGATTTCTCTAAATTTGTTGATCTCAGTGCTGCAGACTGTGAAGTCAGCGGGCAGCCCTCCTCTCAAGGCCTAAGAGTTACGAGGCTGGACAATGTCCAGGTCGGTACCTTACTCTGACCGCTGACCCCTCCAGCTAGAAGCCAAGGATCGTTTCACCAAGTTTGTTTTATAATCTTTAAACATTGTTCTCTGAGGAGAATTTTATTATTTAGTTTTAGCTTTCGACTTGTCCTCTTTCAGGAAAGAAAAATTATTTTGCATACACTGATTTCTTGCAGGAATTCAATTTCTTTTATGGTTTTACTTAACGTCTTAAACTGCATGCACATGTCTCTAGCATTTCATCAATTTGGACTGGGGGTTTGTGTTTTTGGGGTGTGGTAGAGTCTGATTATGCTGAGGATTTCTCCTATTTGTGGTCTCCTCACTCCACCACCCCTCTTGTCGCCCCGTGCAACATTCTTTGAAGGGCAGTTTCTTGCCCAGTGACCAATATTGCCACAAATCCAGCAGCCTTTTGAATACCGTAGATTTTGTGGGGTGTTATTTTGGGGTCCTCGCCTATCGTGACCTCCTCTGCCTCTGTCTCTTCCACGGCCTTTTGTCCGGTCGTTGGAAAAGGCAGAGGTATATAAACCTCCAAATTTCTCCAGGTGAAAAACATCTGATCCTTTCACAGCTTTCCTGACCTCTTCTAAGGTACAGGGTCTAAAGATATATAAGTTTTGTGTCCCTTCCTCTAGGGAAGGATACAGTTGTGTTGCTGGAACAGCAGCGGCTGATACTGGGGCAGACGGAGCTGCTGAAGCAGCCAGGGGAGAGGTGGCTGCAGGAGCTTGCTCTCCCTGCACCGCTGCAGAATTCCGTGTGCTTGGAATTACTTTATTTTCTTCCTTCTCTATAATTAAGTTTTTAGATTCATTTAACCATAATTTAGCACACCTCAGCTCATTCTCCTTTTTAGATTTTTTTTTTTTATTCCCATTTTTCTTTCTACACTACTCTCCAAAATTCCCACAATTGTTTGCCATTGATCAATTTTTAGCTTTCCATCTATTTTGTATTTCTTTCTCCATTTTTTCATGTGTACAGTGCTACCAGGAAACCTGGACAGCATGTACTTTTCATCTCCATCGGCGCCCTTACCGAGTGATGAATTACAAGAATGTTTATTTCCCATATTTAAAACACTTGCAATTTCAGCTTAAAAATATTATTTATTTGAATTTATTTAAATTTGGTCCAGGTTCGTTGACTCCTAGGGAGTCCTATGAACTGGAGCTCTTTTCAGTGGACCAGCAATTAAAATACCTTGTTGTGGTATTCCCCGCTTCGACTCTTTCGAGTGGGAGAATCTTGCCTATTGCATCCACAAGAGGTTTGCTGCTTAAATCCACTGTTTTATATGAGGTAAAACACAGAGCGGTATTTAAACCTCCAATCACTCTCACACACACAAAGCAGCAGTAGCAAACCAGCAATATAAGCACAGTAATGACTCTATGATTTAGCGCAACATTATCTGTTTTTGCCTTGTCAGAAAACTCAGCACCAGTCATGTTTTACCCATCAAAAAATCAAAACCACACAGCAATGACAAGCTTCCTATCCGCCTGAGGACTTGCCCTTATGGGGTCTCCTCGAACAGAGTTTTAGCAGAGCGACATCATACAAGGATTCTCAGACCTCAGAGTTTTAGCAGAGCGACATCATACAAGGATTCTCAAACCACAGAGTTTTAGCAGAGCGACATCATACAAGGATTCTCAAACCACAGAGTTTTAGCAGAGCGACATCATACAAGGGAACTCAAACCACTAAAATAGCCATTTTAAAATTCACCTACGTTTCTGTAGTTTTCGGGTTGTCCAGTCGGATCTCGTCACTCCGCCGTTGGCAGACAAAGTCGGACCTACGGCGCTGGCCCAGCGAAGAATTCTACTTCCTGGGTCTTTCTTTCCAGGTCCAAATGACTTCTGGCCATGCATGGATTCAGCGCGTCTTCCTCTGCCTGACAGCGGTCGGTATGAGAGATCCCGGGTTTCGGCACCAAAATGATAGGTATTTTCCTAGAACCTACATAAAAGAACCACAGACAACGTATATGAATTTATGACTAAACTTCTGCAAGCAAAAGGAGAAGACTCTGTCAACTGCTTCTCAGAGCTGTTCACAGAGCGTTCTGCTTCTCTTTGGATACAGCTTGTCTTTTATTCTCAAACTTCAAAGAGGGAGGATAGGCAAGATAGACAGCAGAGGAAAAACAGCAAAGGTCGTAAAACATTTTACCTAAACAAAGCAAAGGTCGTAAACCAATTTAACATCTGGCCCCTGATCTGAGCCCGGTTCAAATCTCGGTCAAACTGTTTCACATGAAGATAACAGGCAGCTGTGACTTCCAGGTCAGTTCACACATACAGTTTAAACAAGAGAACACTTTAACCTGAAAGTAACAACAAAATGATAATACCAAAAAATCTCTATCAATATGTATCTTAAAATAATATTTTTTTTAATTTCACTAGCATAATCTCACAGAAGGATTGATTTACATATAACCTCCTGTATAATCTTTTTCGCCTTCAAAGCTGCCTTTTTATTTTACAGTTTTGAGCTTTTCAGCTATTGTTTTGACGCAGCATGTCTTTAAGATCAAATGATAAGATCAAACAAATGTTAATGTCAGGCAAAGATACCCAAACAAAGTAAAAAATAAATACATAAATTATGTCATTTACAATGAAAAACACTATCCAGGAATACGTGGATGTTAAGTGTGGGAATGTTGTCCCTGCTTAAGCAGAAATTGACTGTGATTAACGTTTTGTTTAGTTTGGAGAACGGAGTTCAGATTCAGAGCCGCACCCACGTCTGATTACCTGGGGAATCAAGATATTGAATAGAAGCTGTCTGGTGTGAGCTAAAAGATCTTAAAAGCCACCCATCATGTCCTGATCTTAAGAAATTCAAGAATATATTAGAAACAAAGTTCTGGACTTCTGTCTGTCGGGAAAGTAAAACCACAGATTAAGAAAGCATGAAACGGAGGTGAGCGTTCCCAGGAGTCCCTGACCTTCCAAAATTACTCGGAGTGACATCTAAAGTGCTTCAGGCCTTACCTGGCTCAGTTAAGGTCAAATGTCATGATTCAACAATAACAAAGAGACATGCAAAATTTTTGAGTTTTAAGACCAAAACTACTGCTGAGCAAAATCCTTCGTGTTTACTAAAAACGTCTTAATGCTCCCTAACATTTCAGGAAAAACGTGAGCAGCAGTTTTTAGACAAAGAGGGAACTCTTTGTAACTTTTTAGCTATAATGGCATCTCAGAAAAAGAACAGCATATTATCAATGGTGAAACATGGAGGATCTAGGACTGATTAGCTGCTTCAGGATGTGGACAGCTTGCCAAAATTGATTAGTCAATAAATTCTTCTCTGTAGCTAAAAATCCTGAAGGAGAATGCCATCAGTGTGACTTTAAGCTGAAGTGCAACTGGGTTATGCTTAAAATCACCACAGCAAGTCCACATCTGAACGGCTCAAAAGTAATAAAACAAATGTCCTGATTGGCCTGATTAAAGTCTGGACTTGAACTCAGATAAAAAAGTGTCGTTGCATGACCTAAGCAAGGCGGTTCACTCTCAAAAATCCACCAACGTGACCGAATAATGAAAATGATGCAAAGAAGAATGAAGCAGCAATCCTCCACTGCAAAAGACTCAGCGCCAGTAATTGAAAAAGCTTAATGGCAACTATTGCTGCCAAGGTTGACTCAGTCAATGACGAGCTTAAGTGGACAATTGCTTTTTTTCACGTGCAGTAAGACCTGGTTGGTGTGGATGGTTTGGTTCTTTCAATGAATGATCTCATCATTAGAAAGAACCTTTTGCGTTTACTCAAGCTAACTTGAGCAAATGATTCTCAAATTTATTTTGATATTCAGATTTATTTTAAGATCTGAAACATTTAAGTGAGAGAAATTAAATATGTGGAGTAATTTTTATTGCATGGTTTCTATAATGACAATACAAAACATCATTTTTATTACTATTATTATTAAAATACCAGATCAAAAATATTAAGTAATCCAAGCACCAAAACAATATATATCTGATGGCACGTTACTGTTAACCTCGCATTTATTTGGTGGTTTTTCTCCACTACATACTAAGTATTTTCCCAACCCTCATGACTCATTTTTTGACTCCCTGTAGCTTACGAATGTTGTGTTGTTATATCTAACAGGTGAGTCATTTATTAGCAGTTTTAATTGAAAGTGTTTGAATCTTTTAGTCATAGCTAACTTAAGAAGAGACAACGTGAAATGATTAATCAGAGCTTTGCCTTTTTCCTGTCGTGTTCCTGTCAGCGTGTCTTAAAGCAGCAGCCGCACCGCCGGCAGACTGTAACAGCCCACTGATGCTTCAGCATTAATAATATAGCGATGCATTATGTAAAAGCACATTAGCGGGATCAAACCCTAAATTTAGCTGCTGTTAGGTTTGCTGTTTCACTTTTCATGGAGGACGTTTTGTGTCTCTTCCACTTCTCCGCTGGCTTTGTGCGCTGATCAGCTGTATTGTTATAACTAGAAGTGTAGTGATGCGTGAAAAATAGGAAGAACTGTTTATTTCAGTCCTGATTTCTCTCCAGCAGCCTCTGTGGCAAAGGTTAAAGAGCCCGTGTTGTACCCACGTCACGTGCATTTGAACAAAAGTCAGGCCTGCTGTTTTTGCTCTCTGTTGCATTGCGTCCGTACGCTCGACGTCAAACAGCAAAGGTCAGGAAAAGATTAATGCCCTAATTACCCACTGACTTGCAGAGTAGCGGCCCTTTATTGGCCTGTAATGCATGCATAAAAATGCATTATTCAGATGAAGACTTTCTCGTCATACATATTTAAAAAATAAAATTAAAAAAAAGCAATAACCGCACAGAGAGAGAGAGGAGATTTATATTGAACTCCGAGGAGGTAAAATGCATCAGTGTGCAGAGGAGCCTCTCTAACTGCCTGTATGATACACTCATGCTAGATGATAGACGCAGATAGGTCAGGCTGTTCTCTGTGTCCCGCCTCGGGCGGTGTCGTCCCGGCTCTCTCCTGTGCAGCCATTGTGACAGTCATCATCTGTGGCTCGCCAAATGAAAGGGACAGAGGCAGAGCAGGGACGGGCCAGGCCAGGTCACCGCTGGTTATTTAGGCCATTATATTTGTCAGAGCGAATGTGTGGACTTTTAAAAATAGCTCCGGGTCTAATTGACACTTGGGTTTTATCGTGATGCTTTGAGGGGCGGAGAGGGGGGCGAAGGGGCCGAAGGGGAGGCCCAATGATTATTAGGCTGTTCACTGAACGGAACAGTGGCTTCATGTTGCCAAAGCGGACCGTTTGAATCTAAAATTTGCTGGCTTTGACTTTTGCTTCATCAGATATCCCTGAGTGGTGGACACAGGGTCAGCGCGGGCTTGAATGGAGCCATTGTTTGAACACAGCTGCTTCTTTCTGCCAGGAATTAAAAGAATGGACTTGTAGCTCATGATTACTCTTGTTATAAGCTCTATTTAGGGTTTACAGCTGAAGCGTCTGGATATTTTGGACATTTATTAGACAATAAAGAGGCTGTGTGAATGCAGCGCTTTACAAAAGTATTAACACCGTTCAGACTTTTTACCACAGTTTACCACATCACAGTCACAAGCTTTGATGTTGTTTATTGTGATTTCTTACGGTAGTGCATAATTTTGAAGTGGAAACAGAATTGCTCACGATTTTCAAAAATCAAATGTCACTTAATTAGTGACATCCAAAGCGTTTAAAGTGACCTCAGCAGAAGTCAAGCTGTTGTGTGAAGGCCTCAAAGAGAAACAAAGGGATACAGCAGACGGGTACAGCTTTGGATACTAAGTTTATAACTTCATGTCTCAAGCTTAAAACACCTCACAGAGCGCTGTCCAATCCAATTAGTCATCAGAAAGTGGAAAGAGTGTTGCACAAAGGCTAGACCATAAATATCTGGACACCAAACTAAACATGGAGTCCAGGTTTGGAGGGCATTCCCTGCATGGGTCTCTGTGGCTCAGTGTGTAGTTGTCTTTCTGTCTGAAAGCTGTGGGTTCACTTCCAGGTTCTTCCTGTCGCATGTTAATGTGTCCCTCGGCAAGGCACTTCCAAATTTCCTAGGAATCTGTGTATCGGTGTAATAAATATGTGTGTGTTAGGGGAAAGTAGAATTGAATGTGAATTTGGCATAAAGCTCTTTGAGTTGTCAGGGCTTTATGCCAGACACCTCTATGTAGCTTCAGTTTGTTTACTCTTCAGATTTTTATTTTAAAAAGGTCAAATATTCTGTCCCCCATTGGACTCATCACCCGTTCAAGTTGCACCCATCTATCAACCAATGACAGCTGGACTCTGACAAGGAAACAAGCAGGTATAAACAATGGATGGATCATTTTGGTTCCATTTCACAATTACAAATTTAGCTTTGCTGCATTCCCTTCATAGGGGTTTGTACCTGCAGCTCTAGAGCCGCATGTAACTCTTTCAAGCTCTTAAAAACCTAAGAATGTATTTTTGTGCAAATATTTAAAGGTTAATTCTTTTTGAAGAGCCATGTAGGTTTTTTAGGCTTCAGACAAATTAGATTTTTAAAAGAGACTGAGGGTAAAAATGGCTCTTTGGGAGGCGAAGGTCGCTGGAGAGACACAAAAATGTGAAAAAGCTATTTTGGCGAGGCACAATCAGCGTGTGTGTTGTAAACCACCTTAATGCTCGCTACATAGACACATGAATGTTGTGGCTTCTGTTGTCTCCATTCCTGCCTGGTAAAATGATCGTGAATCTCAGTCTGCCTTTTTACTCTCCAACTAGATACAGTGATCCGATGCCTTTGCTTGACAATACTCGTCTGTTTCTGCTGGTCTCTCTGGTACTTGGTTTCGTGCCCCACAGGAAATGGGCCCATTGTCCCTGGGAGAGGAAGTGGCCTGCAGCAGACCGGCCGCTCACCGGAGGGAGACTGCGGTAAATTATTCATCATCCCTGACAAAGAGAAGACACACACATGCAGCTTGACGGTGGATGTCGACACTGGAACATTTCAAGAACAATGAACAGCAGAACTGCAGCCGGACACCTGTTTGAGTAGAGAAAGACTCTGAGAATAAGAAGCAAGAATATCAGCATTAAGCTGTATGTGCGGCACAGTAACAAAGTGACAGTAACAAAGACTCTGCTTAATTCAACAGTTATATTTAAACACAAAATAAGTAGCGAAGGATGAGTTCAGAGTGCTTGTTATGTACTGAAGCTCTCTTTAAAACTCTTCAAGACGTCTGGTAAAGATATTTCTAAAGCTTTAAAATGAAAAATAAAATATGGGGTTGCTGCATTTTACATGATAAATATTGCCACAGTGGTTTTAGCTTTGGATATATATATATATATATATATAATTTTTTTTTTTACCTCAATTACTTTCCCCATTTTTGTATGTGACTCTTGTCTGGCCTTGTTTGCCAAAGTTTAACTGCTTTAAACTTTTTATTTATCGCCCAGAAGGAGTGGTGTTGAAGACAAATTTCTGTCATCTTTGGGATCTTATTAAGATCAAAATACAACATGAATAGCATGTTTTCCTGTGACCTTGGTGATTTTGTTTTAAAAAAAACCCCAACAAAACAATTATTCATTTATGTAGTACTTTTCCACCTCTGAATAATGTTTTACAACTTATACAGCTTCTGTATAAGTTGGGGGGGCTAATATAATTGTGCTGGGAGATATTTCTGACGCTTTTTATTATTTACTACTCACTATGAAACTATTCATTTTCTAATCTTGTTGTTAGTGTGAATATAAAACTGATGAAACAGCCAACTGCATTCAATGATATGCAACAGGATCACAGCTCTGTTTTTTTTTCTTCTGTAAAACATTATTTTGTTTCCGTCGGTGGTTTTCCACTAGAGGGAGACAGAGCCTAATCCTGTGTTTTGTGTTCATATCCTGGGTGTTGGCTTTCAAACGGGTTAAAATAGTTCAGCAGCATTTGCTACAGTCACACGTGGGAACCCTTATTAGCTTGGTGCTGATTATGTCAAAGAGGCAGCTAAAATTAACATCCACTCCAGATGTTTTTAAAGGCACATCCAATGAAAGGCCATTCGAAGAGATTCAGTCTGAGGTGATTTTTTATTTTATTTTATTTTCATCTGAAGTTCACCACGCCACAAACAGATTTGTTTGTAAACTTAGAAACAACAGTGTTAGATTCGACATCTTAGAAAAATCACCAACAGAAAAACCTTTAATTGTGTGTCTTTTACCGTCTTCAAAGCCTTTTAGCGTTAATATGCGATGTTTTGGGCAAAAGGACTACATTACCCATGACCCCTCGCTTCCTAGCTGACCAGATGGAACGCAGAGCGGACCAGCCGTGTGTGACAGTTGAGCTCCAGCAAGTTCACGGTGGAAACTTCAGAGGAGAACACGACCTTGAACTGCAGAGAACCAAGTTAACATGTGAGTTTGGAGTTTCTCTCTGTTGTTTATGCGCACCTCGCCCCTCACCGGCCGCTCTGGTGTTTGTTCTGTCGCTTTGAGGTTTGTTCGTAGATAAACCGTCCAAAATTAGCGAGAGGGGAGCGTCCACAGAGCCCCAGGAAGGAGAAGGTGGTGTGATGATAACAACATTACTCTGTGGGAGGATGAGTGGATGCTGTCATCTTATAAACATCTTTCTAACAGTGTGTGTAGAAACCTATCTTAACTTTAGTCATTATGTCTTTGAACATTAGATTAAACACTAAATTAATAACTTTATGTTTTAGGTATATTGGGTATGGTCTGGTTTGCTAACCTTTGGGGCTCAGCTTTTCTTGGTTTCCTAATCTTTTAATTTATTTAAACCTTTATCGATTAACTTTATCAGCAAGACTGTGGCAGCTGCTAAAAACATTAAAGATCGCACGATATTGGAAAGCATAGCAATAAACAATTCAAATTGTAGGCTTTAAAAAATGTTAACTATATCCACAAAATGGTACAAGTCATCTTTGGTCATTAAAATAAACATAAACATGTTTTTTTTGTGTGTTTTTTTTTTTACCTGCGTCTATTAACGCTCTACCCTTTTTTAACTCTCCAGTTCTTTTTGCTCTGCTTTGAATTTTCTTTCTCACCTCATAAATCATGACACACACTGAGATGTGTAGCATCCCATCTGTAAATATACATCATTCTTTACGTGTAAGTCGGTTCAGAGGTGTACACTGAGGTCAGATGGCATTTGCATTCAAATTTGAATGTGAATAACCAAGCAAAACGACAGGGACTTTAACCCAAGATCTCAAACTCACAATAATGAAATGGCATTTCATTACTGTTGTTCCCGGGCGTTAAATCTGGTTCCAGTCGAGAACCGTGGAATACGGTTCTCAGAACAAACCGTGATGTCACCTTGTGGACGGGCCAATCTGAAAACGAGGAAACATCATGGTGGTGAACAAGGGCTGCAGAAGCGTGCATTATGTCCGCCATCTTGCCACTACACTCTTCTTCTGTGTTGTGTAGCATTCACAACACCTTTGCTTTGTTCGGAAAACAAAACAACGTTCGTAGGGACACGAACCGAACCTGTTCTAGAACAAGAGTTTGCACTATATGAGGACCAGAAATATTTAGATTTTGTACTTAAAATGTTTCTGTTTGCAAAAGATCTTGGATGCTTAATTTTTTTTCCATTTATAGTCATGTTAATTTTGTAATTTATTTCTTTTCTACTTCAATATCTTGCTAAAAAAATGATTTAGTTTGGCTTTACGGAAGCCATTTTTACTTTAACTAGACATTGTGAACACATGCAAGGTTTGCTGCTTGGTCTAACCGCTGTGACTCATGAAGGGTTTCAAATACACAACCTGGTGGAATATGAATAGCACCTTTGTGTGTTAGACGCTTTTTAATTCCCTGTGTATTCAACAGTGTTGAATGAGCTGTCAAATGGAGGTATTATCCAGAGGCAGAATGGAATGAAACACCCGTGTCAAGGCGTGGTTTATGAAGTAACGCTCAAGGTTAAACAGGGCAGTGTTCAGAAAGAACCGCTAATCACTTTCAGTCTCTTTTAGTTCTTTGTTTGTTTGGTTAAAATCCTCCTCCAGCTCTTCATCAGTTATCAGTTTGGAAAAACACAGACCAGAAGAAGAAGAAGTGTGGAGGAGTTGAAAATGCAACATGCATTGTAACTTCATAGCTCATTTTATACAGAGTGACTTTACACAATATAAAATATTTCTTGTGGAAAGTTTGGAGTAATTATGTGCAGCTAATGATTAAGCTAACACATCCTGTCTTTAATACCAGGTCAAAGAGGAGGCTGAGGGCTCAGGGAACAAGCACTCCTACATGATGATGTCATTTATTTGCTCTCTGTCAGCTGAAAACACTGCTTTCATTTTGGGCTATTCTGATGCTGAACTTGCATTTGGTTACTATTAATTGCAAACAATATAGGAAGATAACTAGTTAAACTGTCAAAACAACGTAAAGCTTGACTATCACTAATTTTTCATTGGCATTAGTTCTTTTCTTTGTGCTTTTTCCTAGTTAAAACCAGATCTAGTGTTGCATCCCAAGAAACCAGTCGTCAAGAAGTCAACCCAAACAATGAAACTAATTCTTTGCATTTTCTCGATTTATTAAACACACAGTAATGAAATGTAAACATTTATTTCTGTCAACTTTATGATTGACTCACAGCTTATGGAGACAAAATTCAAGTCCCTAAAAAGATTGAAAGTTACACCAGACAAATAAAACTGTATTTAATAAAAAAAAATGTTGAAAAGTAAGTTCACTTACAGTACTGTATCTGCACTCGGTACTTAGTTTAGGCTCTTTTGGCATGAATTACTGCATCGATGCAGCGCGGCACGAAATAAATCAGCATGCGTCTCTGCTGAGGAAGCCAGATTGCTTTAATAGCAACCTTCATTGTGCAGCATTGGCTCTGCTGTCGCTTGTCTTCCTTTTTTAAAATACTTCCTCGTTTCTCAGTGGGATTCAGATCAGGAGAAACCGTGGTCATTTGAGTAAAAATGAGACCTTTGGCAGTGTTGGCGGGGTGCTAAGTCCAGATAAAAATATAATCACTATCATCTTAAAGCTGGTCAGTAGCAGGAACTTTGGACTTGATAAAACACTGTTTATTTTCATATGAAGCATAATGAGTGAGAATCCAGTCCTTTTTCATATTAGCCTGGAAAAGGCTGCGTTCAGCTGTTTCTTTGGTTCTGGTGTAGTCTAACCCAATGCTTGCAGCTCATCTCCTGCATACATCTTTCTGTAGTGATTCTTCCAGATTACAGTCATCCACTCTGGGCCTGTCACAATAAGCAATAAATCAATTAATCGCATGATGTTGTTTTGTTTGTTTATTTTGGATATTTAAAATACCTTCCAGCTCCAGCGATAAAAGTTGATCAGAATTTAAAGTTAATCTTTTAGAATGTGTTCTTACATTATTATTATGATGCCGTTGCATTATATAACTTGAAAACGGTCTCAGAAAAACATCATTATCCTTTATCGCTATAACTTATGTGGACAATTTATTGTCCAGCAAAATTAGTTATCGTGACTGGACCAATCCACTGTCGATTATGTGTTTGTGTTTTTCTACTGAACCCTTTCCTTCCACTCAACTTTCTATGAATATGCTTGCTTACAGCACTCTGTGAACTGCACTGACATATTTTAGCTTTTCCACAACGTGTTTTTTATAGTTTTTAACAATATTTCTGACTCGTTATATAGTGGGTTTTTGAACATCCGTGGGCAATAACCAGGCTCGATACAAATCATTGTGTGTAATGGGGAAAAAAAAAAATCAAATATTTATTTGAATTGAATTAGTGAAAAAAAAAGATATTTTGATCAGTCTATTGAGCTGAACCTGGAGTTGAATCAGTAAAAATGTATTTTATGTGTCTCATTGTTTAACAGCATATTTGTTTGTTTACTGAACAGCCTAGCTTTCTCCTGCAGCACCATGACTGTGTCAGTCCAAATGCTCTTTTGTGTCTAAATAAAAAAATGGGAAGTAAGTACTGTGCACTTTTGTGTTGTACACAACTGATTTAAAACTTCAGTCAGGCTGGAATAACCTATAAAAATACCACAAAGGAAACCAGGACTGTTTGTGTGCTTTTTAAGCATTTCAACATTACGTCAAGGTCCAGCGTAGCAATAGTAGATTTCTGTCCCCTTTTTAATATAGTCTATTACTATATTTGGGCAAATAAAACTCCCAGCAGCTGCCAGACTGATTCATCTGCAGAATACTATTGGTCTGCTTTAGGACGTGTGTAATTAATCACAGATAGGACTCTGTAAATCAGTGACCAGCAGTGCTGAGAAACGGACTCGGGCTTTGGCTCGGTGATAAAGGTTGAACAACAGGATAATATCTGATTTGAATAATAACAGCTGGGAGCAAAGCTCGGCTTTCGGATGGATGCAAATAAAACGTGCACGTGAGGAAGCGGGAAGTTGTGACTTTTATCACAGTTTCTGACCATCGTGGACTTCCAACTTCTTCTGGTTTTAAGTAGCTTCACTTTGTCCATTGTGTCTCCACCCCCCAGCAAGATAAAGCAGCTCGCCTTTTCCCACCCCAGCCTCCTCCTCCTCCTCCTCCTCCTCTTGTCTCGTTCCCATGCCGGCCCCACCTCCACCCTGCCTCACTGTTGCTTCCTCTCTTTCTGGCAGGACACAGTCGGTGCAGGGAAGAAGCCGGCCGGTAAAGCAACACCAGCTGTAGAGAGCTTTTGTTTTGATGGGAATACGCTGAAGGAAGCTGCACCACTCCTACACAGAACAACAAATGCAAAGAAACTACTTTGGCAGCAGCGTAAGTCATTTTTTTTTGTTTGTTTTGTCTTTTACATTATCGGCACAAGCTGGTGCAGTGTTTGCACTTTTCTGCTCTCGTGCCGCTGCTATGATCCGTGTCAATTTATTGCAGTTAGCACCGAATCATTTACCTGCTGGTTTTCTCACTCTTGCAGTTGTCAACACAATAATAAAACTATTGAAACTGTTGTGGTTCTACTAAACTGTTGCTCAAGGTTAGCTGGTTGTTCAAAAGTAATTTGATTTATGAAAAAATAAACGATTACATTTGTGTTTTATCCAATGTTTACAATTTCAAAAGGCACTTCATGAGTTGTATGATTGGTTCTTTGAATAAATGTTTGTCCATAACTGTAAATGTGTAAATGCGCGTGAGAAAATATTAAAACCAGGCGATAAAAGTGTCACATTTTTCCAGTATGTTCAGTTGTTCCCAAGAGTTGTTTTAAGTTGACTTTATTGCAGGCTTCTTTGAAGTCTCGTTTTGCTTTCTCAGTGTAAAAATTGTGTTCTAGAGATTAAATGTTATATACTAAATTTATATACTATATGTTAGTCGTTGTTTGGTAAACTGTCATTTAGTCACAGTTCAGAGACCTCTGTACTTTGCCAATGAAGTGCCCGAATTGACATTGAAACTGTGAATCCTGCTTACCCTTTGAGCCTGGACTTTGAACAGCTTAGACAAAAATTCAACTTAAGATAAAAATTTATTATTTAAGCTACATCATTTGAGCTGGCAGTTTCATTTGTGGTTTAAAGGTCAGTAACTCGGTTAAGAGGAGTACATTTTCTTTGGCCAGATCTCATGGATCAGCATGGTGAACCTGTAGGTTTTGTTTTTTAAACTATAAATAGGATTTACTCCCTGCAGGTTGAGTGTATTTCTCTTTAGAAGGGTGAACGTCTTGGTATTTAGGTTTTTCAGACCACTTTCCTTTCATGTGGAGTCGCTGTCCAGATTTAGCTCTGCCAGTTGTCAGGGTGACATTCCTGCTCCTAGTAAACTCTTCTGTTGTTTCCCATGCTCTTTTTGCCATTTTATCCCTGTTTAATCTTTCTGTTTTTCTGTTAATTTCAGATAAACTAAAGAATAAACATTGACAATTGCTTTATTGCATTAGAATACACAGAATTTCATTATTTCTTAATTACTTAAACCTTGCTGTATTGTATTTAGGCTCATTTTTCATTGTGTTTTTTTGTTTGACAAGTTTCATTTTTAAACAGATACATTATTAATAATACAACAGATTGTTGTGAATATCATTTTACAACTCGCCTGCGTTGTGCGACATTGATCTTTGGCCACGTGATGAGATGATTCAGCCTCTATTTCCTCTTCCTGCCAGTTCGAAAACGCCACCAAACCTTTGGAGTATTGTCAGGAGGGATATCAATGTAACGGCTTCCTTCTGGAAACCTTGTAGGAAGAGTAGGTAACAAATGATTAACCAAACGGTTCTTGTAATTTAAATGTGGCCACAGAGGAGATTGGTTCATCAGATAACGTCTGCTTCCTACATGATGATGTCAGCTTGAATACGCCAGTTTCATTTTGACATATTTGACCTATGCTTCTATTTATTTATTATGTTTTGGATAAAAACATCACATATGAACATTTTGGATAAAAGTATCATATATGAACATTTAACTGAAGTCTAAAATGTTGTAGTTTGACTTGCTCCTGTTAACTTTATTTTTTATTTATGCCTCATTATATGGTTGAGATGCAGTTAAACACTGAGATGTCCTTCCGTGTTCGTGTTCATAATTGGAGCAATGAAGCGTCTGGGTTTCTTGGCAACACAGATACGGCTTCAACTCTTGTCAAACAATATTCTGCACTTCAATTGCATTATAAATGTCTTGTGATCTGTGTCTAATCAGGCTGCCAGGTGGGGATTTTTTGTAGTGCACTGCAATCATGAGCTGATGCACGTCTTATCTGCTCACTAAAGCTTATTGCAGACGAACTGTTGGATCATTGCTACTGACTGATAAAGAACAAATATTTGTTTCAGGATCATTTGATATTGGATGATTTTTAAAGGTTGGTAAAATAAGGGTGATTTTAAAAATCTGAAAGTTTAGAATAAATTGCATTAAAGTGATTTTGTCTCTTTCACAATTTAAGCTTATAAGATCAAATAAACGTAGATATATTCAAGCGTATATATTGTGTGTGTATGTATATTTATTTATCGGTGGTATTATGTATTTCACAGGCACATAAAGTCATTTTATAGCACATTCAAGTAATGGAGTTACCTTAAGTAGTTATACAAATTCTGTATATATCAAACACGACTTAAAAGAAATTTGACTTTGCAATTTGACGCCTTGAAATTGAACCTGTCTCTTTAAGAAGCTCCTGCTCTTTCTGTCACTCTGCCTTCATGTCATCACAACAATGTTCCTCCATTATGCCTTTAACATCAATCTTATGAGAGTTGGACTCAGAAGTAATTTGTATGATAAGCTCAGCAGACTGTCAGTTTTACCAGGTATTTGCTAATTGCTGCTGCAACTAGTCTGAAGGGACTGAGTAAGGGAAGGTGCTCTGTGAAGCAGGTGGAAATAGGTGAGGTTTTGTGGGAGCAAAGCGTTTAGGCACCCCTGAATGATTCCCAGGGGAGACTAAAGGAGTCCTCAAACATGCTTGAAAGAATCAAAGCGACTCTCCATGTATAATTATGATGAGAGAATTACATTATAACATGCTATAAAGCTCAAAAAAGTTGATTTTACACCAACCTTCCTTAAATGGGTGGGTGTAATGGGCAACCTAAGATACACTGTTACTGTTGACGTCAAATTACTGATTTTCCAATCTAACTATGGTTAAAAGTTTCTTTTTTCTTATTTCACCTTTCAGACTTTAGTAGTAATGAAGCTGCTCATTTTCACTGAACATGTTTGTTGTAGTTTCGAGGCGTACAGGTTCAGCCGCAGAGTTTCTGCTGGAGTTTGTTTGGATTCCAAAGGATTTAAAGCAGAAAAACTGTAACTGCTGCTACTGTTAATCCTGATCAGGATTTTTTTCTGCCCCATTTTGTTTAGTTTGAATACAGTGAAAAAGCATTTGCTGCCTTCAGGCGTTATCATCAATTAAATGACTCGAATCATAAAACACATTTTAATAGTTGAAAAACACAAAAAGCAGTTTTCAAATAACTAATATATTGAGTTAAAAACCAACATGGTCCTACAATGTAAAGGAGGAATGTAAAGAACCAAGAACACCTCAGGTGCTTCAGGCCTCACTGCTGCAGAAGTTGAGATCAAGATTTGACAATAAAATACTAGATATATTAAAAAAATCTGGTCTCCTCACCAAGGAGGAGAGTTTATTTATATCAGTTCTTTACTAACTTTATTTCTTGTATTTTTCAGTTTGGTCTGAAGTCTTTTTAATGTGTGGAGGAAGATCACCTGTTGCCTTTACTGCATTTTAATTTTTCTGACATTGATGGCATTTTAAAAGCAGGCAAACTGGTATAAAAATCAGGGCCGGTATCAAGATCAGATATCAATGTTGCTGTTATGGCTTTAGGTAAAAGGCCCATAATCCTCCACTTTTGAACTATCGGCGTCACATGCACAAAAAAACGCCACCTGGCCAACCTACTACCGAACCACATACAACTGATAATAGGATGGAGATAAACATCAGTTATTTATATCGGCCCAGCTTTACTTGTCGGGTTGTTATGGATATGTTAAAAAGTGACCAAACTGTTGATGCCAGTATACCATGCATCACTGTTTAAAAGTTTGTTTTAATCTTGCAAAATGGAGAATCACAATTTTTCTCAGAGTGAAGTGAGATTCTGCATGTTAATCTAGTATCACTGGTGAAAAAAAGTATCCTCTTTGTTTTAGAAATCCTAAATAGCTTAAAATCTGTTCTATATGAATATAATATCTTTAGCTGCATAGTACATCTCAACATCTCTGACAAACTGCTTAGATTGCAATTAACGAATTATTCAGGTAGCATTGATTCAAGACATCCGTCCCTGAAATACATTTTGTTTAAATCAGCATAAAAATGTTTTGGAAAGGTGAAAAGGCGGTAAAGTGGTGAATGTATTGGGAAACTACAAGTTGTTTAAATCCCACAACGTCAACCTAAAGCGACTTTTTCAATAGAACCTTGTTGTTCAGATGGAAACTGTAGCTTTAAAACCAGCCCAAGCCTTCTTACTGCAGCTGCTGATTGGTTTAAATCTGTTGTTCAGATGCTATGTCTGTCTTAAATTGTGATTTTATTATTAAAGTGTAACAGTGCTAATTATGCGCTAAACAGACTTGTTTGACAAGTGTTAGTCTTGGTTGGAGGATGAGTGTAACATCTTTGCCAAGTGTTTCTTGTTACTTTGTTAAACATTAAGTCAATGGTTCTCAACCTTTTTGGCTTGTGACCCTCAGCAAACAAAGCACAGGTGGCAGAGTCTTTAGATGGGACATGTTCCCATTCACTCCGTCATTTTGGAAGAGTGGCAAGATTTATTAAATTAAATTAAATTCATAATTAACTTAAAGAAAGACTTGTCCAGGACACTGGGCTGCAAGATTTGACTCACTGGAGTAACATGTCCACGGTAGTCAAGGGAAGGTCAAGAGAGTGCGAACATGTTCAAAGGTTATCAGCTGCAGGGTAGATGAGATAAATGAGTTTGCTAATTTACTTATTTATATGAAGTTAAATGTTGAAATACAGTAATAAAATTAACATTTATAGTTTTTAGTACTCTGAAGGTTAATATAACCCACCTCAATTTTCCACAAACTGAAGATAATTTGGATTTAGCTTTAAGATGAATCATCGTTTGTTGGGGTCAGAGTTTAATGAGCTTTTTGTCTCTTCAGAGTTTGAAGTAAATTGATTTCTCAGACTTTGTAAATTTCCAGTGAGAACGGTGAATTAAAAAGTCCTTAAAAGCACCTGATAGTTCTTGAATGCGTGCGTCCTGGCCTCCCTCCACTCCCCCTGGTTGCGTCCCTCTCTGTGTCCTGCGTGCCTGGGCTCACGTACACACCCTCCTTGAAAGGGCATTGTTTGCTCAGAGAACCAGTGCAGAGCTCTGCAGCGCCGCTGCTCCCGTCCACACTCCCAAGGTCAAGCGGCAGGCATTTGCTGCTTGTGTTTCACAGGTTCAGCTCTGATATGACTCCATCCTACAACTGATTCACTAATTAATATTATGTAACAATGAAAAGCCTAGTTGTAGGATATGCTTTTGAAATTCCCTGTTGGCATTTTAAGTTTCCACCTTTTGAGGTCGCTGCACTAATCTTTCTCTGGAGCTCTTTTATTTTCTGCTGGAGAAACGTCCTAGATGATTACTCCACTGGCATTTTCTTCTGGTGTCCAAAAGGGTAAAAAAAGCAGGATTGCAAAGAATTGCTAAATGTCTAATAACTTATATTTTGCAAACACGTAAAATTTGTGTATTTTATGCCTTGCTTCTAGTATAAATATCTTAGTTTTGTCTCATTTCAAGCATATTAGCTTACAAGTAACTTTTCAGGAAGAAATAGGGGCTTAATATTGATGATATTCATTCAAATGGTACCATTTCACTTCCATCTAGTATTTTTTTTAATCAATATTAAGGAATTATTGACCTAAAACAAGCTCCTACGTCGTGCTGAACTTGTTAGTTTTGTCATACTTCAGGTGCATTAAGATACTTGATCTAGAAACGTGACCAAAAATACTTGGTGAGATTTAGTGTTTTTTTGTAGCACATCCCTTCTTCTCACCCTTAAGGGACCGATAGTTTAACTTCCCATTTGACTGCGTTTTTATTGAATCATCTTCAATGGTTACCAACCACTAAATCAAAGCTGACTTTGTGCTGCTGATGTGAAAGGATTAGGCGTTTTCCACTTTTGAACTTTTGGGGTTAATCGCACAATATGAATTTTGAAATTATTTACCCGCAGTCATCTCAAACTTCCATACAGAAAGATCAGGCTGATGTAAGAGCCTAAATCTGTGTGGTGTCGGTTGTCAGACCTCGCTTGGGGGAGACAGGATTAACGGGGACGTGTTGGCCACAAGCAGGAACACTCAGCTGATTGAAAGTATTTAAGACGGAGGCCAGGAGTGACGAAGCAAAAAGAACCTCTGCACGACTGATACTGATATGTAGAGATAGCGGGGAATTAAATCCAGTTAAATTGAATCAGGACAGCTGTGTTTCAGTTGTCATGTGCCTATTGCATGTGTCTGTATGTACCCTGATAGCCCTGTGGCAGCTGCTGTAATTAGGCCTTTACCCTCTGGTCAGCATGTTTTATTGACTGCAATAACTGGGTCGAGCTATCAAGTGTCCTTTTGTTACCAGCATGGGCAAAGCGTCAAGACTTTATGTAACTTTGGTTAATATGAGGCATCGTTTTAATAATAAAACACGGCTGAGCTCTCAGCTGTTTAAACCAGGTGAGAACAGAGACGTCAGAAAGGTGGGTACAGTTTCTTCATGCGCCGGTGGGAGAAAAAATTTGAGTGAAAACACCACGGTTTAGAAAAACGACAACAAAAACATTTTCAAAGCCTTTATAAAAAAAATACAAAATCTAATTCATATCTTTAAATGCTTGTTTGCAAAAGCTTTAGCTTCAGTTTTGTACCCTCAGAGGAGATCTCGACTCTTGTAAAAATGGCTGTAGCTCCAGGCAGTAAATGTTTTGTGTATAATTCATACAGCAGCAGCTTGTTCCTCAGGCTTTGCATTGTGTTTATAGTGGTGAAATGTTCTGCTGAAGAACCTGATCTCTGCGGCTCCAGGCTGTTGTAACTCTATCTTTGTGACCCTAAAACTCAGACCTTTTAACAGTAAAGGGCACCGCAAGGAAACACTGGAGTGAAAACAAAACATTTTGTATTCACTCAAACAAAGTGAAAACACTTGTTTTATTATTAAAACGATGCCTAGTATTAATCAAAGTTGCATAAATATCAGGAGTGGCTTGGATCAGAATCACGATAAGAACATGTTTTTAATGCCTGGTGCAGGTTGAGTAAGTTATAGCTGGTTACAGGAAAGGCAAGGTAAAAACTTTATTAATCCCATAGGGAAATTAAGATTGTCTCATGAGAACCAGTGCATGTTTCGTGAGAAATATAATAGAAAAAATAACAGAAATAAAGAACAAGTTATAATCAGGTATCCAGAATTGAAGAACTAAAATACAGTCATTTCTCTCCAGATGAATCAGAGACTGATCTGCACTGTAATTTGACTTTTAGTCTAACCTGTCAGTGCATTTTAATTTGTTGGCTTGTAATATAAAATATACTAATAATCGAGGCTAACACACGAGAGAAAAATACATAATACCGTTTAAAACTGTGATGTGCAACTTCAAGCATTTGTGGAACTGTATATTTTTTAACATAATCACTGTTTATGCTCTTGATTATTTAAATACGAGATGTTAGAATGAGCTATAAGAAAGGATAAAAAAGCACTTTATCAACTCAACTGTTGTGACTGCAGACGTGTATCATACTTTGCTTTTTCTCCCTTAGTTTATGAAATGTTTTAAATTGAAGGCAAATAAAAGAGAATATATACTTCTGCAGATTTAATGTGTAAGAGCCAGCTGTCTATTTTCTGCAATACAGTGTCTTGGGTCTTCATGTTTAACGAGTGTCTGAATTTTTTTTTCCTTTTGTTCGACGTTATGCAGAATTGAAACTAGAAAGTTTTTCTCAAAAGTGGAAGAGTCCAGTGTCTACATTCATGCATCATTCTAATCACTCGTCTTTGTTTTGTCTCTTTCTTCTCTCGTTTTCCTGCTTGGGCTTCACCTGCAGGTTCACAGAGGCTCCAATGACCTTCATGTCTCTGTTTGGCCCCTAAGCCACCAACAGGGCGCCCGGCTTTGAGCTCCTGTTCACCCTGAACCCTCCGCCCCGAGGCAAGCTGTCCCACCCTGCGTCCTCTCCTTCCTTGCCTCCTCCGGCTCGTCTTTCTCTTCCCTCCTGGCATCCACAGGCCCATCTGGACTCCCAGTCAGCCCTCTACCCCAATGAGGGGCAGAGGGAGGCACCGGGTGCCCTGGATGGTGACCCCCAGCCTCTGCAGCATTCTACACCCAGGAACGTCTGTGACTCGGCTCAGCGGTCCCGCCATGACGCGTCCACTATAACAGGTACGCCGTTTTATTTTAAAAGGCAGTTATGGCCAAACATTTGTATGTTTAGGTTTTTTGTGCTTGTCTTTATGGGATTCCTAAGAAGAAATTAATAAATTTAATGGCTACAATTGGTGAATATATGTCACATTTATGCCAAAAGTCAATATTTACAGCGTAATCCTTCATAGCTTCTTCAGTTCACTCTGACATTCTGGAGATGAACAAAAATATCACTGATATTGATTGATTCTTGTCTCGGTTCTTGAAGTTCATCCACTCTTTCTTGACTTAATTGATTGTTACGTTTTCCTGGTTTTACTGTAAGTCAAGTGTCTTTTATGAGAAGTAACTCATGGATGTGGTCATTCTCATAATCTGAGTGAGAGTGAGATTATTTTATTCCAGAATGTTGGGATTTTTCTCCAGTCCATCAATTCTGGGTAAACAATGTATTAAAACTTGGTTCTCCGGTAAGGTAACCTAAACTTTACATATAAGGCCATTTTTAATGTTGACACCGATTCATTGCTAATCTTTCACTCTTTTCTGCTGATGATACTGAAATGAAGTGACAAAACAACTTTCTCATTCTGCACAGAAAGCTAAGAACAATATGACTGCCAGCACAAAAAGATGCAACACTTGCAAAACAGAACATCATTTCCAAACCTCAAACCATGACTTCACAAACAATAAAAATGGAGCGCAATAAATCTATACCTTAACCACAAGAGGGCAGTGTAGCTGCATGGCTGACACTTCAACTCTGTTGTTAATTTTATTGTTGCTTTCTTTTTCTTCTTCCCTCATTCCTGAACCCACACATTCATAAATCCATCAAATCCTGGGCGCGCTCAGACCTTTGCTCCAACCTGCCGGAGCTGGAGATAGTGAGTCTGCTGTCAGAAGGTCAGCCCAAGTACACCCTAAGAGCCGACACCGTGTTTGGATATGACAGTGATGACTGGCTGCACACCCCTCTGGTGCCACCAGAGGTCGTACTGGGACTCACTTATGAACAGATCGAAGAGACCTTCAAATATTTCTGTGAGTACTGCTCCTTTTCTACATGATGTATGTGTGTGATGTGAGGTCTCAAGATTAATAAAACAATCTTTTTAAGATGTAATGTCAAACATTCAGATCATATTTTTA
Organism: Poecilia reticulata; assembly: GCF_904066995.2. NCBI lineage: Eukaryota > Metazoa > Chordata > Actinopteri > Cyprinodontiformes > Poeciliidae > Poecilia > Poecilia reticulata. Next base: position 12,652,342 of record NC_088830.1, read on the forward strand.
TTTTCGGATAGTATTTTCTCTCAAAGCGTTTTACTGTAGAGCTGGATAAATCTCTCCTATTTAATACATTAAAAACTTTTGCACAGGGTCCGGTTCAATCTTCAGCTGCAGTAGGACAATGAGCTGATTAATGAAAGATTTTGGAATGTCCTAGTCAAAGTCTGACCTTAAATGAAACTGAGATCCTACTTAATGAACTTTAAGCACACAATTTTTGCTTAAAAGATCTACTGTGTGGCTTAATTAATTGAAACTAATAACTAACTGATTAACTACAGGATGAAGCTTTGCGTCAACACACGGATCACAAATATCTGATCAGCGTCTTTACACTAAATAATGATTTAATTTAAGTTTATCATGTTGGATCATTGAATAACATACATTAATGAACATCTCACATGACGAAATGGATTTAAATTTTTTTTATTTTTTTTAGAAAGATTTGCTCTAAAACTGCTTACTAAAAAAAGTTTCCCTCACATTTCTTAATTAAGTCTTAGCTGATTTAGTTTGAAATAAAAACAAACTCCCATGTTTCCTTTTGGGCTATTTTCCGATCTCACACTTCCAGGATAAGTGCTTCATTTTTGAAGTCATTGATGTCAAATGCCATCAAGCCAATTACCCTACTGTTCCTTGCCGCTCTAAGCAGTTTACGCTGAAGACGAGCAGACTGCAGATCCCGATGGCCGCTCTGACATCACGATGACAGGGTTGGCACGATGACTGCTGCAGCCACCCTGAGATGGTTTATTTTTAGATTCATAGGTTGTCTAGACTTTGTAGGGTGATGGACGGATGTGTGACAAAAGGTCAGATGCTCTCTGTGTACATTTTAGCAATCCGATGTCTATTGTGTAAAAAATGTTTTAGTAAAAGACTTTTCTTTAAAATAAAGAGGCTTGATTCATACATGTACAAATACAGCAACTCATTTGTTGTTTTTTACATGATTAATCCATAACTTTTAAGACCATTCTCAGTGACCTGACCCTTCTTTGTTGAGCTTTTCACATTTGGTTAAACCAGGTTTTATCTAGGCCTTCAGGAAATCTGAACAGACCAATATTCGCTTGTTTTTGTGGAAAATAGTCCACTAAGGAAATTGGCTTATAGTGAGGATTTAGTGAGATTGTAGGGTATGTCCTTCTAACACCCAGTAGACTGTCCCAGAATGATGGCAACCACATGTTGCTACCAGAACCAGGACAGACTAATCTGATTGATGCACATTGTGCCACACTGTGCTTCTGTTTGAATTATTTAGCCAAGGGACATATGGTGGTGTTTGTCAGTGCTACTGAATCTTCTGGTATCCTGTTTCCCTGTTGTTGTTTCTGCTCTGCATTTTATTTTTATCACTAGGCACCGAAATGAGTCTTGTCACACTTGTTTTGTGCAACTGACGGTTTACTGAGGACTTGAGGTGTCCTCATCAATCCATGTATGACAAACTTTCCACAATTTTTAATATTTTTCATGAGAACAAACTTCTAGATTAGTAACTAAAACTACGATAAAATAAGTATTTTAAAAAGTTTTACAGGAAAATATGTGTTAAAAGAAGAAGAGACTAATGCATTCGGATTTACATGTCTCAATTTAACAACTTTTTTATTAAAAAAATGTTTTCTGTAAAAACTTAAAGCGCGTGTCTTAAATTTTACAACTTATACTAAAAGTGGATCTTTTGGGAAAAGTAACGCACTCTCTGTCCAAGCTTTCTTTAATGCAGAACATTTGTTATATTAAAATTAGAAAAGCCCTTTTTGTGAAACAAACAATGAGATTTGTTTCGTAATGGTAGCTGTTGCACAACAGTGGACAGTCACACCTTGTTGTTCAAGAGGGCAATGTGTTATCAATTTATGGTAGTGGATCTCCTTTGTAGAATGACATGGCGTTAAAGGGGTTTTTTGTGTGTTTTTTTAATTGCTTTTCAGTTTTTATAATTTGGAAATGCACATTTTGAATTATGCTCAATAGATTTAAGAATAAATTGTATTTGCCCTTCATCTTTAAAGAAGGTAATTTACCTTTGTGACACATGTGGCTGTATATGCTCAAGATTCCTGGTTTACTGCAGCTGTGCTAACTGTATATATAAATTTTATATAAAAATATCATTGATTGCACTTTAAAAATTAGGTAACTTTATGTTATTAAAGGTAAAGTTTAAACTAGAGGTGTGCCGATCGATCGGTCACCGATCATAATCGGGCCGATTTTCGTGAAAAAGTGCATGATCGGTGATCGACGATCATTGGCTCTTGTTGCCGACACCGATCACCTGCATCTCATTTCGCAGCCTGCCTGTGCAGCTGGTCTCCTCTTTCCTTTACACTGCGCAAAACGCGCAGCAACAAATCCTAAGCGATGTGGAACTATAACGCACTGAGTGAATGGGGACGTTTGCGTGTTGTGGTGGAAAATTGAAGCAGGTCAAAATGCATCAACACAACGAAGCTAATACGACATAAAAACAATGGCATACTTGACGGAGTTTGGCTACATCGAGGCTCACTGCAGTAAAAAAGACACATGGAGGATCAGATAGCAGGTAAAGCAGCGCACAGCTACAAACACTCAACCGGATTAGCATGACCGTCAGAAAGCTAAACAAATAATCCGCAAAATTATTTAAGTCTTCGAGCTGCGATGTAAGACGCTGCTTCTGTTCTCGCTGTTGAACCGCTGCTACGCGTTACAGGTAGTAATATTTCACAGACGGAGCGCCACTTCTGCTCCACCTGGTAATGACTCTCACACCGAACCTCTGTTTAAAGCTGCAGCATCTAACTTAAAACATTACATTTTACAAACGTATTAAAACTTTCGCTGTCCTAACATGAGACAGATAATCTCTAAAAAAATAATCGATCTCCTCCCTGCTCTGCATAATTACTCCCAGTCAGAAACAGCCACTCAGAACTAGCAGTTATCAGCTAGCCGCCATGCTATCAGGATGTTTTCATTCAGTAACTCAGGATTGTTTATCGTAATGGAACCTGCATTTGCCTTTGAATGCTAAGTTTTATACTTGAATTTTTTTGGCAATGTTGAGAGATTTTATTTTGGCTCTTTGCATTATTTAGCCTCTTCAGAGCCTTCATATGTTATCAGTCTGTTAAAGATAGTATTACCGATAGCAGTACAATTTGCACAATGCCTGTTTTGTTTAGTTTTCTTCTTGGAAAAAGTTATTAAAAACAAGTTTTTGTCTAAATTAAGGTGAATTCATGGTTATTTTTTCCACATAATGTAACTGGTAGTGTTTATGATAAAAAAATAAATAAAATAATTATGTGATCGGCATCGGTGATCGGTATCGGCGATCAGTCCTCATGGGTGATCGGTATCGGTATCGGCAGGAAAAAACCTGATTGGCACATCTCTAGTTTTAACAGTAATGATTTCTTGGTTAATGTCAAGTTGTCATAACAAAGACATTTTGAATATAGGTGTTATGTCATGTTTATGAAAGTGTCATGACAGTCTTATTCACCCCCCCTTCAAATAAAGTGTTACCTAAATGAACTTGTGCATTAGTTTTGTTAGAGCTAATTTAGTTGGCAACTGGAATTCAGCAACATCTTAAGGTTGGAATAATTGTACTAATAATTTTACTGTTTAAAGTAAAATTGAATTTATCACAATTAATGTGCAAAGTTTTTAAAGTGTAGTGTTATAGATGGAGCTCAGCTCTGCAGGACGACTTAGTTTTTTAGTTCATAGCATATTTTACACCTGCAATAAGCAACTGGAAACTTTTTATTGCAGCAACACAACTTTGATATAAACCTATGAGAAATGAGCAAAAGCCAGTCATTTGTGATCAAATTTAACATTTTAGATAATTTAATTAGATTTTTAGACATATTGTCAAACAAGAGCACTCAATGCTCTTGTCAAAGAGCATTGGTTATGCATGTCCCTGGTTATGCATTAAGTTTATTAAAGGCACGTAGAGGGAGTTTTTATTTGGATGCTGTGAATAAAAGCACCTTCCTGGTTTCGACTCACAAAGAATCTCATTGATTTCAGCGCTGTTGCTTGAACTTGCAGCAGTGAAGCAGATTAAAGTAAATATTAATAAATCACTAAGTGATTTGTAAGAATGTGTTGTGAATGTTTAATGGTAACGTCATTATGAGGATATAGCTCCACTTCTTAATAATTTGATTTCTGAAGAAAGTTTAACAGAAAGCAGAGGAATAAACTTTGCTGAAGTATTTCACTTCTGACTTTGCAACCATACGCCTACATAAAAAAGTATCAAACAAATGAAGTAGAAGGAAACTGTCACATGTGTTTCAAAATGTTTTGTAGATAATTATCCAAAAGGTTTGTGGTTTTCTGTTTGTGAATCGTTTTAACTCAAGTCATACTTCTGTATAAATCGGTCTATTGTGGCTCTGGTCAGACTTCAGGGTTGTTGTCCTCCTTTAAGGTGAACCTCCAGTCCTTCTCACAGGTTTTCACTGGTTATATTAAGTTTATTAAAGGCACGTAATCTGCTCATGGTGGTTGTTTACGGATGCCTTGAACAAGGAAGTAAAGCACATTCCTACTTTCCCTCTTACAAAGAAACCTTGTTGATATCAGTGTGGATGTTTGAAGAGTAAAGCAGATGAAATTCATTGATAAATCGCTAAATGATTCGTAAAGTTTGGCTTGATTGCTGCAACAAACAGATGGGGGACAACACAAGGTGACAATATTGTAAGGAAATAATTTACTTATATAAACCCAAACTGCAAAACACAAAATCTTATCAGTCATGTTTGGTTTCTAGTGCAAATATCTTTAGTCTTATTTCAAGTGTGACGTTCAAGCACACAATTTGAGCTTAGTTATAAGTTAAATAGCATTTACAAAATTTTTTCCCATGTTTAAGGTTGTACGGTCTTGTTCCAAGTTAATTTAGTCTTATTTGAAGTGTACTAAGATATTTGCACTAGAAACTAAACCCAAAAAACAACTTGGTAAGATTTTGTTTTTGCAGTACAAAAGTAACGTGTGTCACTTTTCAGTAATGTTTGAAAACCTGGATGTGTGGAGATGCAAAAATAACCAAAACCAAATATTAGAGGTGACCAGAGTCAAGTCCACTCTGAGGAGGCAGGAGCACAACAAGTCCATGAGCATCTCTTATCACTAATGGCAGGTTCCCCTAAAAAGCTAAAAGACAGAGACTCCCTAGTGGTGGGTTCGTCACACAAACACCCTCTTAGAGAAACTGGTTCAACTAATAAGCCAATGAACTCTACAAACTTGCTATATTTTAAAACAGATATGCTTGCAATCCCCAGTACCTAGAGAAATTACTTTTAAGATTAACATCTAGGGAAGGAGAGGTTTGATCAAAGGGCTCAATGTGATGACCCTCCCGAAGATCAAGGGACAAAGCATCCGCCACATGGCTGTCAGAGTCATGTTTACAAGTATGTAAACAAGAAGACTGTAAAAACAAAATCCATTGCACCTTAAGAATAGAAAAGAGTTTCTTCCTGTCTTGACTTTCTGTTCCTTCATAGCTGGGTTCATGCTGAGAATAAGTTACACACAGGTGGATTCTTAAGTGACTTTTAGAGACAATTTACTGCATTGGCTTTTCTTTAAGGGTATTTGAGCAAAGACTGAACACAAATGCATGGCATTCTTCTAATTTTCATTTGAATGAAAATATATAATTCTGTCATTTTCCATCTTTTTCACAAGTGTTTGTGAAAAAGAAACATTAAAGTTTGCGGTTGTAACGTAAAACATATAAAAAAGCTTAAGAGGAATGAATACTTTTGGAAGGAACTGTAGTTTTTAGTTGTTTTTTTATGAAGCATGTGATGCTTGTTGTTTTGATATTGAGATCAGAGTCCTCGGTCCATTACTTTCTTATAACCATTCGTTCCTCTGTAATTTCAATTATCTTGCTTTAGTAATCAGGTTCATAGCTGCAAGGTATCAGGAACGTGTAATCTGGAATAAACAAGCGTGTTGTGTCAAAGACGCGGCGCGGCGTCCCACCAGTGACGGTGAAAGTGGTGTCTGTGACCGTGCAGGCTGCAGGTTGATATCCTGCATGGCCACTGAAATGTTTATGAGGGGGTTAATATTTGATTGTTAGAAACTCCTGTGTCTGGTTTAGGGTTTTTTTATTTTTATTTTGGCAGACTGGCAAATGTGTTTGCTGGAAGCAATTCTGACATTCACCAAAAATGCTTGTAAATCCTGACAAGAAAAGAAAGTCAGGACGGAAAATGTGAACATTTCTGCAAATGTATATAAAAAAACAGGCCTCCGTTATCTTGAAGCTCTCGCTCACATAAGAACCATTTTCATTAATAACGTGGTACATTTATTTAGATATATTCTTAGTAAATTCTTATATTCATATGTAGTATTTCTAATACCTCTGCTCCATTGTGTGTTTCTGAGCTGCTTTGTCTTTATTTGTGAACTCTCATTCAAGTCGGCAGATCAGATACTTAAATTGTATGTAAAATGTTAAATTGGGATTGTAGGTAAATATCAGTGAAATCTCTGTGCAGGCTGCTGCCTCCAGCAGAACGCTGTGGGTGTGTCTCTGTCTGCAGCAGAGTTACGCAGAGCCTCTTCTTTTCTGTTACGTATGAGAGGAGAGCAGCTGCAGGGATTCTGGGAGCATACCATCTTCCTCAAACCATGGGGTGGAGCAGGATTTGTGCAGCATCCTTTTTCAAATGCACCATCTTCCGAATTATTCCTTCACCCGCATATGCATCTCCCTCGTCTTCCTGTGGCTGCTCCAGGTCAGAACGATTAAAATCCTCCTTTGTGTCCAAAGGTCCAGAGTTCAATTGGTCCTTCGCTCCCTCCTCAGCTTCCCCCTCCCCTTCCCCACCCGGTAGTCCAACGTGGCCAGGTGAATGGAGGCAGGCATGACGACAGATGGCACGCACGCTCCCAGGGATTATATATTAACTCCCAGCAGCTCAGATTCTCTCACACACAAAACGCCTCACACAGACTCGCACAGAACCCAGCAGAATCCTCATGCAGCAGACGCAGCCAGCGTGTCGCAGCGCCGCCAGCGCGCAGTAAAACGGGGGAAAAAGCAGAGGATTTAACTTGTGGACAAAGTGACAGAGGGGAGTTTTCCTGCAGTCACCATGGAGGTGTGGAGCTCCTCGGCGTCCGAGGAGGAGGAGGACGACAAGAGCACGTCCAGCTGCGTGGAGGAAATTCTCGAAGAGGATAAAATCAGTCACAACAGCAATAACAGCAATAACAACAACAACAATAACAACGAGAGCCTTTGCAAGGAGGTAACGCAAGGTGAGATGCCGCAGTGGGCGACGTGACAACGGCTTGCAGAGGAGACCGAGGAGAGATGTGCAGAGATCAGGTCACTGCAGGACAGGAGGCTCAGAACATGCAGGATTATAAAAAGCAGTTCAATATGTTTAAACGGCACTGGGGGGAAAATTATGTACCTTAAGGTTCACAGTGAGCTGCAGCTTTCAGGTCTGTTATCTAAGGGCTTTAATGCTTAACGGTGCATGTAGTTCAGCATGTGGAGACGTCACTGAGAGCGCATCATTCATAACGGCATAAAAGCTCAAAATAAGCTGGGAATGCTTTAAATATATGAGCACAAAAACTTATTGGTAGCTGTGAAAATAAATACAGCTTTAAAATGCTTCCATGTAGTCTGTTGAAGGTCACTGAGATAAATATGCGTGTGTGCGTGTGTGTACAGTCTGCTGCTGCACAGGGAAGTCCTAAGCTGTCTGTGTGTCAGCAGTTATTATCATTGCTGTAAAGCTGTTCTCAGCAAATGCTGTTTGTAAATTTGGCACATCGTCTTTTGACTGTTGCAGCTTTCATTCAGAAATCCCAACGTAGTTCAGAATAAAGGAAAAACTAAAACCTGCTCGGTGTTTTAACAGTTGTGCTTCAGTAATTACAGTTTTGACAGACGAGGAGCGAAGGTTATTTTATAGAGCTTTCTTTTTAAAACCAAAGTAGATTTTTGCTTTATTTAAATTTTATATCTAAATATATTTATTGAACTTCTTGTGTGATCTTGAGCAGTTGGTGTTGACCGCCTCAACTGAGGTAGCTAATGCACTTGTTTTTGGTTTAAAATGGGCTCTCATCATTATTTAAGTGTAATATAGTCGATTCTCCTCTGTGGCGTCCTTTGTCTGCATGGACATGTGGAGGGTAAAAATACTGCAACCTGCTGGCAGCTCTCCAGAAATCAAGACGCGATGAACATCCTTCTGTCATGACAGCTGTTGGCTTTATTTGTAAAGCACATTTCAGCAACAAAGCAGTTCAAAGTGATTTAAAAACATCATACAGTCACCAGTTATGAAACAAGCAGTAGACATTACATTTTGTAAAATGCCATCATCAGAATAAAGCAAATAAACATTATAAATGCCCCATTAACTTCTAACCAAAGGCAGCTCTAAACAAATGGGCGTTTAGCCTTGAAATAGAGTTTTTTGTTTGAAAGTTTGTTCCATATTAGAGGAGCGTAAATAATTTCATAATTTGTCTTGGTGCTCGTATTTATATGAGAGGTTTTTTAAAATCATTTTTAACGTTTTATTGTTAGAGAAATGGATCGGTTTCGCCCCAGTGATCTTCTTGCAACGACGCTCATCCTTGCCTGTCTGATCCCCTCAATATAACAGACGTCATAAGCACACCTAAGTCAACGAGGTTTATCTGCAGGGACAGTATTAGGGTAACAGTTCAAACCACCTGCTTGGATTTAGCTTCACCCACACTGTAAAACCTGTAGCTTTATCTCTGCTGCATGGCAGCCTGGTCAGCAGGTCAGAGGTCAAGGATTTCACCCGGTGGAACCTGAAGGGGTGTTTAGTCTGCATCAAACCTAAACTAAACAAATGCGTACTGTTGAATTTTTACTTGTAAAAATGCAACCCAGTGTGTGATGATATACATGTGATGAATATAAACATTTATTTATTTGTTGGTGGCTTTGGTAGGAAATTTGAGTGGATTTCCTGTAAGATAATGGGTCTTAATTTTGGGTGTGTGTGAATAGATGTGTATGCCAGCCAAGTGTCCCACTGCAGGCTGCCTTGTTAGCACAGGAAATGCTAGGATCCACTTTGAGAACAATAGGATTAGTGGAACAGTTATCTCATTAGGCTTTTCTTAATTTATAGACTCTGTCTCGGTGCAGAGTTTGGAGCTCAGGAAGACTTGTGTGTGTGTGTGTGTGTGTGTGTGTGTGTGTGTGTGTGTGTGTGTGTGCGTGTGTGTGTGTGTGTGTGTGTGTGTGTGTGTGTGTGTGTGTGTGTGTGTGATCCTAATCCTGCAAAATTTAGGATCTACCTTTATAATACATTAGAGTTGTTTTTGCTGGTGCGCCCCTGAGAACGATAAACATGTCTACCCTCTTTCTTTTTTAGTGGGATGAGATGGAGATACTTTAATCAGTAGTCTTTTGAATATTTATCATGAAATTCTCAATGTTTTATTTTTAGGGGTTTTCTTCTTGTGATATTTAAGTTTTTTAGTGTATAAGTCAAACAGCAAGTGTGAACAGACTAAGCAAAAGAGGAATCGATCAGTGCCAGATAGATCAATCATTTTGGATATTGAGCGTTTTTGTACATTTTTCCTTGCTGCTGCAGCATCAGAAGGAACCATCTTGTCCACTTAGCAGAACAATTTTAAGGAGGCTTACAGTCTGATTTGTCCAACTGTCCTTCAATGTTTTGGTCACATTTTAATGATTTTCTTTTCTACGTACCCTATTGTTGCTGACTGAAAACGATAATCTAAAACTGACACTGAATCATCTTGGCTGTATTTTAATCATTGACGGTGCACTTAGTGCAGCCGTAGCCGGGACGCTCTCCATTAGGCTGATTAAATATGGCTGCAGTATCAAATCACTGTTTCCAGGCCAAATCAAACCTCAATCTAATCACTTCACCTTGTAGAAAACCTGTTGGTTCATCTGAGCTTCGTGAATAAAGGAAAATGTTTCTGATTTAAGTAAAGGAGCCATCAGGTCTCTTCTCTGGTAAACACAAAGTCAGAAACTCGATGTTTAAATGTTGTTCAAGTTCTGTGTGCTTTCTGCTTTATTTCCGGCGTCAGAGGATTGTTGTTGATGCCACTTAATGGTTTTGCTTTGGGTTTTTTTTTTTTTTAACAATGTGTCTTTCATTTTTTTTACAAACCAGTTATAGCAAGATGTTTCACATGTCCATCTGTTTTAATAAATAACATGTTTTTTACATGCTTAGGTTCAACAGTCTGATTATAGTGGAAAAATATACGTTTATTGAGTATTTCAGAAACTACCATAAACAACAGAACAGCACCTGAGAAGAGTAAGCTCCCTGTTCTCACTTAAAGTCCAGTTTCATATTTAAATTGATGAAAATTTGGACGCTTTGTTTCCTGGTTTCTCATGTTTAAAGCAAACATTTAAACAAACCTGAGCTTGATTTCCAATCAATCTGCATAATAGTGGTGAAGTTTAAGGGGGGAAGAGACTCATTTTCTGTAGAGTCATCAGGAAAAACATCAAGCAAACAAAAAGAACAATAATCAAACATCCAAACTGTATGTTTATTATTTTTATCATTTCTCAATGAAAAATAACTAAATCCTTTACTCAAAAACGTATATATCTGCCTCATAAGGCTTATTAAATTATTATTGTAATGAACTCATTTGCTCAATACTTTAGTTTTAAAGTTTTAAATGGTAATTTCCCTCTTTGTAAAAATGGATGTGACTTTAAAAATGTTCAGTGGGTTTAAATTGTTCTTGTTCAATAACCAGAAATATTAAAATCGAAGAAATACCTTACATTTTTAATTGGAAAATGAGCTGCACTTCCTTGGAATTAAGTGGGTTGCAGGACGTTCGACACCAATAAAATGTAATCAATATGTAAATTAAGTGTGAATAATTATAATGGGGACCTGAATGGCTTTACTCCAAACTCTGTCCACGTCAGTGCTAAATCCCTACCAAGTAATTGATTAATCCTTTTGTTCTTGTTCCGCTGTAATGCCTTTAAAGTGAATAAAGACAAACCATTGTTCAGGATGTAAACAGATTTTCACGTCAGCAGCCAGTTACCTTCTTTCCCTGCGTCTCCGGCTGAAATGGACACCATCAGGTTTCCCCTGCGGTCGGCTGAATGAAGCTATTCTGGTGTCCAGGGGCGCGGCGTCTCTACTGGCCTCTTAACTGGGCTCAGAGGGATCAGGCTAAGAGGATCAGTCGATGATGGGCCTCATGGACATGTTTTGGTGTGGCTCCTAAAACTTCAGTGGGACAGGACAAATTAAATGCTCTTTAGCTATAAAATGTTCATAATGTTTATTTTTATTATTTCTATTTCCTCAGTCAGAAATGCATCATTTTCTGCCTCCGTTCGTTAAATTCCCCTCCTTTCCTTCATTCCTCAGTGCTGTGCTCAGACAGAGTGGGCCAGGTCACCAAGACGTATCATGACATCAAGGCGGTGACCCACCTGCTGGAGGAGGTAAGAGACACACAGCAGATGAACTGGATTAACAGAGGATTAGACATATGGTCCTCTCTGCCCAGCTCTGTTTTACACAATTTTTTGGCTCACATGTCCCAATCAATCTCGTACAAAATATACACGTTTGTGAATCCCTGTGCAGAAAGAGCGGGATCTGGAGTTAGCGGCTCGAATCGGTCAGTCCCTCCTGAAGCAGAACCAAGAGCTAACGTCTCGCAACGAGACGCTGGACGAACAGGTGGAAATCGCAAAGGAAGAGGTAGTTGATCCTCCTCGTGCACAGACAGAAAAGCTCCCATCCTGCTGAGATTCAGCGATCAGCAACACTTCTTTAAATTTCTTCAGATCGCTCAACTTCGCCACGAGCTGACGATGCGAGACGACCTGCTGCAGTTCTACGCCAGCACAGAGGAGACGGAGAACGCTCAGGGCCTCTCACCGTGAGTACAGGAACACACACATCCACTCTACACACACGCTGATGATTAGTCTGAAATACCTTAAAGGTACCCAGGAGCAGCCAAAAATGTTTTCTTCTTTTTTTTATCCAAAAATAATTTTATTGGGATTTTCATTTGAACAGATCAGCAATAATCCAAACATGCAATATTTTACTAAAAAGAACAGAGTATTTTAGCATCTTTCTCGAGTCAAGCAAAAACAGGCCAAAGACTTCAAAAAGTTGCCTTTCAAAACAGCATCTTAGTCATTTTGTTGCTGCAGATTTAATGAGATGCCAAAGTGTTGCAGCGTTTCCTCTGGCTATAAATTAAAGTACTGGGTAGCAAAGTGTTGCCCCTCCCCGACTTGTTGCTGCCCATCAGCTGGCTGAAAGGAGGCTGCTACACTTTTACCTCATTTAGAAAAATAACAAATTTTTCTGTTAGGAAGTATTTGTGGTTGCAGAAAAACGCTGACAGTCAGGTGTGGAAACTGAGGGTTTACCACCGATCCGTCTTATTAAGGTGACACAGTTTAAAAACTACAGTTAATGATGTACGAGTGACATGTAGGTTAAGTAGTCGGCTCCAGGCTGGCTACCGGTGCAGATAGTAGGACTAATTAGCTCACAGCTGTGATTAGAGCTGCGCTACTTTGTAAAGTAATAAGATTTGAAGTTCTGCACAAAAATCCCTCGATACATACAACAAATTTTAGTATTTTTTGTTAAAATCGACATTGTAAATGTCATTAGTGCCACTATAAGGAGTGGCACTAATGATATTAAAATAAAGATATTTTAATATCTTTATTTTGAAAACATACTGTCAGAGTCTCAAGCTGGCTCAGACCTAGCTGCAGAACAAGAACAAAACATGCATCTAATATTTAATTTCTAGAACATTTTTAGATGGTTTTACTAGCTAAACCAGTAGTTTAGTGCAAGTTTAGATTTATGCAGGTTTATGCTTGAGTGTTTCATACAAGACATGACATAGAAAGTAGCACAACCCTCCTGCTTTATTAAAATTAATTGAATTGCTCCACATATCAAACTTGTTTGTGAGTAAACACACGTCAGAGCAGCTCTTCTGATCCTCTTAATGATTCCAGATTAGCTTTCTGGAAACTTCCTTCCTATCTCCAGTTAATCCAAGCTGGGTTTTTTTCTTTGAGAAATGCATATGTGTTATAGCAAGTGATGTTGATTGATTATCAGAGTTACTACAGGGGGTTTCATAATCTGAGCGAGTCAACTTCTAATATTATTTTGATTTTTGGAGCCCAGAGGAAGCAGTAAATGAATAACTTTAGGCTGTAAGAACTTGAAGCTGATTATTTACCATCAAACCAAACCAACATCTTTATTTTTCACACATCAGCATCTGTTTCCCACTTGAATATCATCTTTCATGCTATGTAAAGCAACACGTAAAAGTGTAAAGTGATGTTCTCGAAAGTTAAAATATTTTTTCTTTTTGTTTTCTGCAGAATCAAAAGAAATGAATCCAGCAGTTCTCTCAGCAACTTTGTCCATTATGACTTTCTGCATCAGAAACTGAAGAGTTTGGAGGAAGACAACAGAAAACTGAGATTAGAGGTATGCATAATGAAATCCCAACTCAATATAAGATAAAAAAAAGAAGAAAATATAGGTTTTCTATTTTCCACCACTGGGTTGTTTTTAATGATATGAGGATGTTGTTTGCTCAGGCCACTGAGCTCTCCACAGAAACGACCAACTATGAGGAGCAGGAGCAGGAGCTGATGATGGTGTGTGTGGAGGAGCTCTGTAAGTCTTTCTCCCGGATTCACTGATAAACAATGGAGCAGTCATTCTCTCACTCTCCAGTTGTATTTACGAAGCTGGTGTGTTTCAGCATCTGCAAATAAACAGGTGGTTGACCTGTCGGAGGAGCTGGCTAGAAAGATGGAGGACACCGTCCGACAGCAGGAGGAGATCAGCTCTCTGCTCGCTCAGATCGTCGACCTGCAGGCCCGCTGCAAAGGGGTGAGGCGCACAAACACAAACTCACAGTCCCACTTCTGTGAGATTATTGTTTCCTGGCAGCTCCGAAGCTTTCCTACTCTTTTATTTTCTTATTTTGGTTCCGAAAAGTGAAGTAACTTTCTGTTCTGTGATGGTAAACTTTTTGAATCCTGCTTCTGTTCCTTAGCTTGGTCATGAGAACGAAGATCTGAACCACCAGCTGAGTTTCTCCAGAGAGAAGGAGGCAAAGCTCAAGTCTGAGGTAACTGATCACAGCAGTGTTTTTAAAAATGTTTGACCACCAGGGGGCGCTAGAGCACCCTCAGACTGCTGGAGGGAAGATAATACATTTTATTTTTAATCATAGTTTTTAATTTGATCTGTTTTTCAATCATTGTTATAAAATATGGGCTAAAATAATTTATTTAAAGTTATTTGCCATGCAGTCAAATTTATCACTCTGCTTTGCTCATAACATAAAATCAGAAGGTACAAGACAGAGTTTATGCTAAATGGATGTAGTAATTATTGAATAGTGAATAAATGTGAGAAAGCATTCAAATAGTTGATGTTTTCCATTTTTTGTAGCATGTTCAGTTTGAAAAGGGGGTCTCTGTCCAGAGCCTAATGCATGGAAAAGTTTGCATCATATTCAGAGTTGGATTAAAATGAAATGAAATGCACATTTTAGCTTTTTATTTCTCATTAGCTTTGCAGTTAGTGCGATGTCTGTTTAACAACTCCTCCTAGTTATCTAATGTGTGACTTTATGTTTGTCTTTTGCAGCTCAAGGACTTGCAGGACAAGTACTCTGAGTGTGAGGACATGCTGCACGAGGCACAGAAGGACATAAAGAACCTGCGAAACAAGAGTCTGCCCAACAGCACGGTGCAGCGGTACACTGCGCTGACCTCCGTCCTCCCCATGGACTCTCTGGCTGCAGAGATAGAGGGCACCTTCCGGAAAGGCCTGGACTCTCCCGCTCCATCAGAGTACAAGTGAGTCTGTCAACAGAAATAACAACCACTCTCACCGTCTGCGATTGTCCAAGAATACAAAATCAGAGTGGGGTGAATATTGGTAAAGACGATAGATCTGAATTTGATTATTTTTTATTGATTCATTTGGGTAACAACATTTTCCCTTGATTCACTTCTTTAAAACTTTTTGTTGGCCTAATAAAAGTGCAAAAGTCACAAAATGACACAAATTATTTTGTAAAGTGTCTTTTAATGGCAAGGGATTTGCCATTTGACCTTGAAAGAGGAAAGTTCTGCAAAGAAATGACGGGACGACTTACTGACGATTGCAGAGAATGAGGAAGAAAAAGGCAATTTCTGATAGAAAAGCACAAGAAGTTGCATTTAGCAGCAGTGGCGCCCCCAAGTGGGGGATGAAGGGAAGCCCAGAGAATCATGTAAATGAAAGATATTTTTTTGTGTTGAAATAATGATTGTATTATTTAGTTTTATTCCTAATTTTCCACAACATGGATTGCAGAATCCAGTGATAAGCGTTTGTTGGCTGCAGGTTATGCGTGACGTTGTTGGTCTCTCCTGGCAGGAACCACCCATATCGCGTGTTCGAAACAGTGAAGGTGGCGAACAAAGCAGGGAGGATGCGGTCCCAGTGTCACTCACCAGGACTACCGGGCTCCAGCCCCGTGTCCAGTTGCACCAGCACCCCTCGGACCAGCTACTACGGCTCCGACAACGCCAGCTTCATCCTGGAGGACAAGCCCGGCTCCAGCTCCGCTCAGAGAGAGGACAGCAAGTGAGCTTCCAGAGCGTCAGGAAGTGGCTGAAACTCTCTTTGCTTTACTTCATGTTAAGTCGTCGTTGTTTTTCTCCGCCACAGCGTTAGTGGGCCGAAACGCCTGGGCCAGCCAGGCACACCCGGAGGTCAGGACCTGGAAACCGCTCTGCGCAACTTGTCAGCTCGCCAGCAGAGCCACGCCTCTGACCGGCCTTTCTTTGACGTGGAGAGGGAACGGAAACTCCGCGCCTTGGCGGCAAACTGCGAGGAGGGCGACGGCTCCAGTGGCTTCCTGACGCCAAACGACAGCCTGGCCTCCAGCTCAACTGCGTCGACCGGCACCAACTACTCCAACGGGAGCTCCCGGCACTCCTGCGGCTCCTCAGGAGGGTCCAGGTCCTACCTGCCAGACCGCCTGCAGATCGTTAAACCTCTAGAAGGTAGAAAAAGAAGGTTGAACTTTCAAGACTCAGTTTGATTGGCGACTAAAGTTGCAACATTTGGTGCGGTTTGGTACTGTCAAAAGATCCAAATTTATTGAAAAACCTGCTTTACCTCCTCCACGCCTGTGGTGACGCTGCACCAAGAACTACTCAACTAAATGACATGAAAATCTCAGATGAAGACATGAGCTCCATTTCCTTCTTCACAAAGTGTAAACAAAAGTGAAGTGGCATCAGATTTTAGGATTTGTAGGATTTCTCTTTTGTTTTTGATAAAGGACCATTTTTCTTGCTACCACTGGACACTCATGTTTGTTTAGGTTGTATTTACCCAGAATGCCCTGCACTGTAGCTTGCTTCCGCTTTTAGAGAAGTCTTCAATTCGGTTGGCATCCACATGTCCATTCAAACCACACCAGAGTTCACTTTAAACGTGAGGGGACACAAATTAATAACGCTTTAATCTTTAGAAAAAATAAAATAAGCACTTTGGATGTCTGCATTTAAAATATTTGGACTGAAAGATGTTTAAAATGATTCCTTTACCTTCTTAACCTCAATCAGGAACGTATGCTGAAAAAAGGAAGCAGACAATATGTGTTATCATCTCACGACCCGCATGTTTTAAATTCTTAGAGACAGTTTTGTCTGAGAATGCAAACTATGCTACAGTGTTGTCGTTGAAAAGAAAAGTTGCCCAAGACTTTAGTTCATGCAACACCTGCCACTGTTGCAAACGTGACTCTTAGCTTCTGCTAAGTTTGGATTTAATCCTAAGGTCGTCCAAAAGAAGAAAAAATCAATGAAAACATTACATATTTTTTGTCATCACAAGTTCTGTGAAAGTTTGTGTTTTTAATGAATCTCAGTTCAGTATAGAATCAATAAGTACAAATTTGCGATAATCACTTGTAGTCCTGAATTATCATTAAAACGGTGAAATATCTCTTTTAAATTCAGTGCTGGTGAAAAATTACCAACTATGTCAACGTTCACGCCTGCAGTTGCTACAGTTTCTGCTAACACTTAGCCAGTCGCGGGATTCTCTGTTTACAAATCATAAGTTTCCTGTCAAGCTGCCAACATTTCTGTTTGGCTAAACAAAACACTGCCAGATAAATTACTGCATTGCTTCAGAATAAGAGCCTCAAATTTAGATATATCACCTTATTATTAGAGCCTGTGATAGCCGCTTGCTCATGCTAAACCAGAAAAAGTCTCATGCTAACAGCAACTAGCTTGTGCTTCTCAACACGAACTTCAATTGGTGAAGAACTATCGTGATGCTATTTTACTACAAAACCACCCAAAAAGTGACAAATCCAGGAAACAAAACCATAGCAAAATGTTTCAGCCAAGCGAGGATCTGCTCAGTAATCTGTGTTATTATTTAAGATGGTCCAGAGACAGTCCTCTGTTTGTCTGTCTCCCCATCAGGCTCAGTGACTCTGCACCACTGGCAGCAGCTGGCCAAACCAAACCTGGGGGGCATCCTCCACCCTCGTCCTGGAGTCCTGACCAAGGACTTCAAGGAGCTGGAGGTGGACGTGCAGCACGTCTACAGCCTGAACGACCTGGAGGAGGACGAGCCTGACCTCTCGCAGTTTTCTGCAGCTCATGGTTTCGGTAAGACGTATGATTATTTAAAATATCTTCTGATTCCTCAATCCTCTTTAGCTTATTAAAAGCCTAAAATATGTGTGGGTTTTCCCTCCATGTGAGGTTTAATATTTGTGTCTCCTCCCTCAACCGGACAGCGTCCTCATCGGGTCCCACCCTCCCTCAGACCTTCCCCACACGTCCCAAAACCACCTGCAAAGTCCTCCAAACCCCCCCTCTCGTCCCCTCCTTCTCCAATCGGTAAGAGCTCTGCAGGTTACGCTGCTGCTGTCTGTTGATTTCCACACCTCTGACTGAATTCACTTTCACATTCGAGAAAGTTAAACGATTTCAAGCCACCTGATGTCAAATCAAAATCTCCAGCTTTCCTGTCTTGTTTCCTTTCCCCCTCCTGACGTTGTCCTCTTTGCCCCTCCCCTGGCAGAAAACGTCTGTCGAGGGTCATTCTGAAACTTTAGAAGCAGCCTGCAGGGAAAAGTAAGAGCCCAGCGGACGCCTGCATATTAACTGACTTGTGTCCTAAATCAGTGGTCCCCAAACTTTTTCCTGTGAGGGCCACATAACTTTTCCCTTCTCTGGTGGGGGGCCGGAGTCAGAAAAAGTGTTACACGTTTATCACCTGAGCTGACGGAAATTGCCAGAATCATTTCTCGATTGATTTTTACCCAGAAAGCACCTGGGCAAAAACCGTTAGTGAAACGGTCACTGGGACTGACTAGTATATATTTCATTGAGGGAAACCTGGAATGCGGTGTTCATAACAAACACGTGTGTTCATCTGCTCTACCGTACTGATTAAATAACATAAAAGTCAAGCAGTTCCCTAAAAGTCCAACAGATGGCAGCAATGCGCCATGCAAACACCCACAGCTTACGGGACACACCTCCTGCTAAAGAGCCCCCTGGTGGTTGAAGAAAAATCCACACATAAACCGGGAAAATACAATATATGAAAAAAAATCTGAATGCTCTCTGGTCTTGTTCAGGGGGCCGGACCAAATGTTGCGGTGGGCCGGATCCGGCCCGCGGGCCGTAGCTTGGGGACCACTGTCCTAAATGTTTGCTGGCATCCTAACTATTAACCACGGAGGCAGAGTCGCATGTTTATGTGGCTAAACTGCAGCTTATTGTGAATTTGCAGCTGCAGAAAAACTAACAGTTCGCTGCATTTGAGTATAAATTGTTCATATATGTTTGTTTGACAGACGCCCACGTCTCAAATGCAAAGAAAAACCAATGAGACAAAGATGGTTTCTTCCTTGTAAGCTTTGTTTTTGCAATTAACCAGTTCATCACGTGATAAATTAAAATGTGAATGAATAAATTTTTTTTAGGGGAAATTTAGCTTGTAGACTTCATTATTCATTTTATTCACGGTTTCTGTTGTGTGTCATTTTTATTTCCCTTTTATTCATTGTTTTTGTTTGTTGCCTTTTATTTTGGAAAATATCTTCCAGTTCCATTGGTTCGTTAGAAAATTAAAGTTTAAAAGCATTTGAAAGGGCTGCATTTTTATCTTATTAAGCCGTGTTTAATATATTACCTGAAGAGGGTCTCAAAACAACAATATTAATTTCTGGGACAATTTATTGTATAGCAAAATATGTTACTGTGACAGGCCTAGTAGTGTGAAGGCTTGATAATGTGAAGGACTGAAGATTAAATCTAAATCCATAACTTGAAGTAAATGTTTAAAACCCCTGATCAGATGTTTACTCCATTACATATTTACAATTAATGTGCATAGATTTAGTGGAGAAATCTGAGTTATTAATCTGTGACTTATTAATCAGCCTGTTCTCAGATTTGTCTCTTCACTAAATAACATAAAAACAATAGATCACATTTTACCCATTAAAAACAACAATGTTCAGCTGTAGTTCAGCATTTTTCCTCTGCCTCTGTGTTGAACACACTGTACTAATGTTTTTTTCATTTTCTGCTGATGTTAAAGCTGCTCTAAGCTGACTGAAGTCTCGGCTGTCATTCTGCATTAATCAGCTGTTTCTTTCTTTAAGTTTTCATTAAACAAACAGATGCTGCCTTATTACACTTAACAAACTAACACGCTTCTCCATCTTTTAGAGATGAATCACCAAATTAACTAAAACTTGTTTTTTTTTACCAGTTTTTCACTGCTGGACAAAAGTTTGTTTTGCAACTCTTGTTTTCCTTTGAAGGAGCAAGACTTTGATTTTAGCCCTCAAATGTATTATTTTTATCTTGACTGTAATTATTTTTTATGTTGATTAATTTATATGTTATTGTTAAATTGCTATTTTTCATAATATGCAACATATCTTTGATAGAATCATATCAATATTCTTACAAATATTTTTAAAGATTTATTTATTTTTTATCTTGAACATTGTTTTTAACAGAAACGATGTTTTCTAAAATGAAATAGAATATGAAATAAGTGATTTTTCCGTTACATATTTATTATCAACAATTACTGAATAATTTATTATTTATGTTATTTGTGTTATTTATAACATAATATAAATGAAATATAAATATTTCATTTATATTTATAATGAAATATAAATCATTATAAAACTAATGATTTATATTTCCAATAAATCATTAGTTTTTGTTACTTCAAACATATATTTTTCATATTTTCTATTTTTGTTAATTTATTCCAAGTTTATTATATATATTTTTATATGAAATTACAATTTTTTTAAATCTTAATTTAATAATTAACTGTTGATATGTAGGACGATCAGTTTTAATTAGAACTGATCGCATTAATACTAGCATCCACAAACAAAACACATTTAGCTGTAATTTCTTTCATGTATTTTCTGAAATTATAATTAGCTATAGATTAAAATGTAAGAAAGTTAAAAGTCTGGCTCCTTGGAAGTAAGATATTGAGAATATGAACGAAACTTTTGCACGCTGCTGTTTGAGAATGGATACATGCATGCATGAACACAAAACCTTTATTTAATGTTGCATTTATGATTTTTTTTTATGTTTGGGTTTGCAGCCTTCGCTCTTTCAGCCTGCCACCTCATCGGGACGGTGAGCACGTGAGCGCCTCGTCCTCCTCCGTCCTCCAGCACTTTCACCAGAGCAGCCTCGCCTCCACCGCCGGCACCACCGCATCCCTGGGACTGCTGCAGCTGCTGCAGCAACACGGCATCTCCGCCTCCACCGACCCCTACAGCAACCTGCACTACGCCCCCACCGTGCAGCCGCAGCCGCCTCCTCAGGCCTCCGCCGCGAAACAGACGGAAGGACGCAGCTCATCCTTGGACCAAAGCCGCGGGTCGAGCCTCTTCAGCCTGAACCTGGTGGAGAAGCTCCAGAGCCTCGGGCTGCACCGGGTGGCGGCCTGGGGAATGATGGGCCGGCGTGGGACCGACGGACACAATCGCCCCACAAAACTGTGACACGCTCACCCCGACTTCACCACCGTGACTTCACATTAAGCCATGAGATTCCCCCACCGTGCAATTCACAGCCCACCGCAGCACCCCGTGTCTTGAAAAACAGAACGCCACCGAATGTGTCGGAGCCGGGCTCGAGACGTTACCCGTGTAGAGCGATGAACTCAGCCAGTGTTCACGTCAGGAGCCGATTACATCACACACACACAAAACGGCAAAAAGAATCTTTTTATATTGTGTTTGTGAACATCATTTTACTGTTGTCTCCATCGCTGGTTTTAAATAATGTAATCACTTGTTTTTTGTTTTTTTTTTGTTTGTTTTTTTTAGTTTCCAAAGTGTAAATAATAGTATTCTTGTTTGTTATTTAAGGAAAAAGAAAAGACTACATGCAGTATAAAAACTGACGTTGTGGCACTGAAGAACATTCAGATGCACCAAAGCACTGGTTTTCCTGTACCTTAGAGCTGCTACACTGAAAGAAACTGATACAGGAGCGCTGCGATGGCGTCCTTTACATATCTTCTCATCTCCATCTTGGATTTCCAGCGCACAGAGAAACGGATCATGTCGATTCTGCTGTATTTCACACCGTCAGGAGTCTGTTAAACCGCTGGGATTTCTGTCTGATCGGGATCATCTTTCTGGGCATTAAGAGTGATTTCTCAATCTTTTAATGTTTGAACATTCAGAACAATCAAATGTAGCAAAAAAAAAAAAAACGGCATAGGAGACTGTGGATTTAAAAGGGAAGAAATCATAAACACAACATTGTGATTAGTTTTTGACCTAAATATGCCAAAATTCCTGTTTCTCTGCACTGCTTTCCGCTGTAGTCTGCCAGCTCTGTGTCAGTGTGTTTTACCACCTGAGAATTAAAGAAACAAACATACATTTTCATCCATTTCGGGTCCGAATGTCTTTCAGCGAAGATGGAATCAGTCCAGACTGCAGAGATCGTTCTGCAAAGATCTTTATTTATGCATTTTCAAGCCTCAACTTTTCTGCACATCGTGAACAAAAACCAGGACGGACGCCGTCCCTCCTCACTCCGCTGCGTCCCTGCGTCCAAAGTCCACCCAGCCCTGGTAGTCGCGGCCCAGCATGCAGTCAGAGTTCATCACCTCTGTGAACAAACCATTCCTACGTTGAACCACACACACACAACACCTCAGTGCACAGATCTGATCGCTTTCCGCAGATTCACCCATCTGATCAGATAATCAGACGGGAACATTCTCGGCCGCCACCCCGGGCGTACCTGCGATGGCTTGCATGACCTGCTTGGTCATTATCTCCCGCTCGTCTTCGGACAGGTGCGCCCGTCTCTCCGCCCGGGTCGCCGACGCCTCCCTCGCTTCCTCCCTCTTGGCCAGGAGCCGCTGCAGGACGTCCGCTCCCTTCGCCTGCCCGGCCGCGGCCCTCTGAGGTGAGGCCGCAGAGTTGGAGATGATCAACGCCACCAACAGCACAAAGACCAACATAACTTTTCTGGACATTTCTGCAACAAGATGTGCGGGGGGGGTGGGGGGGGGTCGGGGGAGAGACAAATCTGTTAGAAATGTATGCGAGATGTTCCTCGTGCACAGCAAAAATAAAAAGTACCTGTGAGGATGGGATGAGATGTTCACTCTGAAGAAAGATGATGCCTCGGCTGCAGACCTGAGAGCCGGTCGGCTTTTTTATACTGCCTAAAATCAAAGACCGATAAGAACCTTCAAGGGGGGAGGTTTGATGGATTGGGAGACAGATGCTCGGGAAGGAAGTGCGTAAAGGAAACAACGCGCCTTAAAACCCATAATTATGCTTTTCGCACTGCAATAACAATAAAACAACTCGATGAGTTTAAAGAAGAAATTCAATAATGTTTCAGAGCTGCTTGTATCCAATGCAAATATAATGGATCAGCCTCAAGGGAGCCGCAGAAGCGGGTCATAAATGCAGAAATGTCAACCAAAGCAATAAATTAAAAACCAAAAGCTTAAAAAAAAAAAAAAAAAGCTGTCAACATTTGAAATTTTAATTTTTATAGAGGAAGACCCTGATAAAAACAGAAACACATTTATTATTTTGGTTTTTATCATTGCAGTATAAATGCACCAAAGATAAATCATCAGATTTCCAGCTGAATTGTGCAAAAAGCTGCTCAGCAGCTACAAGAGTTTGATTATTGTGACAATAACAAATATACATTTTAAGATGATTTATAAAAGCTGCATGAATTGTTCTCAAGTTTTGTTAAAATGAGTAGAGTGGATCTTTTTTTTTTTTTTAAACATTGGTTTCCTTTTACTTACGTTGGTGTCTTTTATCTGTTTCCAATCAGAGACAAACATCTAGATTGGGAGAAAGTTTCTGTAAATCTGATTCCACTATGAATCTTTCTGGGTTTCACAGTGCTTTTGCAGTTTGGGTTGTTTTCACCTGAGTCTTTCTGATCCTATTAATAGAAAAAAACCTGCAGATGGGCATTTCTTACCGCCCATGTTCTTTGGAATAGTCTCTCTAAATTGGCAATTTAAGGTGATTCTTATAGACTCTCATTGTACAGGGAGTTAGTTATGTAACTCTAATATTTACCTTTGGGAGGAAGGTGATTTTGGTTTCATCAGAGTTCCTGGTTCATGAGGATCAACTGGTCCAAACGGGGATCGGAAATGGAGATATTGCAACGCAAGACATATGGGAGAAATATAATTTGTGGGATTTTGAGCTTTGTCTAAGAGTAGACAAAGTAATTGATCAAAATGGTAATGACCAGGAGACGACCCACTTTGTGATTTTGACCTTCTGTGACATTGAGGCAAAAACTCAATGTGTGGAAAATGATCAGCAGGCCTCCGCGGCTCCCTCTAAATATTCACAGTTCAAGTTTAACAACTCCGGTGTGTTTTTCCTTCCTCTCTGTGGGGAAAGTTTTTCGTTATCTTCACCCAGGAGGACCGAGGCGAGCCTAAGCAGGAAGTGAGCTGTGGCTGGACTTCCTGCGTGACGAATTGCTACCCTTTTAGTGAGTCCACGTTGGAGATTAGAAGGCGTTAATGATGTTTGCGCTCGGTATAGATTTTCTTTCTTGAGTGGCTCGTTTCCTCCATGGGTCAGTGTGATTTAGTTCATAGTAAAGCAGCAGAAACTCGGGGCCTTCAGACGTGAACGGGCTCCGGCCTGCCGCCTGTCCCACGGTGAAGCTGCAGAACTGCCCCGTGCGTTTGCCCCCCCTCTGCAAGTCAGATTCCTTTAGTTTATTTGCCTGTACAAACTACACCAAGACCAAACAAAAGTTTCCATTTTTAAATTGCAGAAATAATCGATGCATCTATTCGTGCAGCATCAATCTAATCTGGTCACGGAGTCAGCTTTCCCGCAGGACCAGATTTTCCAGATCAGACTTGTACATTCAGAAAATGCTCACACGCCCTTTTTTTATCCGTAAAAAAAAGGGCGTGTCTAAAAGCAACAGACAGGAAGTTTTCACTGTTGCTTTTAGATTGTTAGATAAAATATCCGGACGGTCGTCTCAGAAATATGTCAGCCAGCCGTATGTCTGGCCAAAAGCGGATCCGTGACCTCGACGTGGCAAACTGTGCGGACGAGCAGGTGCTGCATCGCGCTCACGTCCACCTGCTCACTTTTCAGTTCCCGCCAGGAGCAAAACCAAAAGAAACCTAAGAAAAAAAAAAACATCTGACTGGCCTTATTTTGGTGCAAGCTGGACTTACTGCAGGGACGAATGAAACATTAAATTTTTCATTCATTTAATTTTCCCCATTTAATTTCATTATATTCGTTAATAAATTCTGACTTTTATTTCTATTTTAGCTACAATCCCACTAAAACTAGCCGGTTCCGGATCTGGATGCTTTTTGCCCTCTTGTCAGCTGAGCAGCTCGTCCTTCAGTTTGCTCCTGGCGGGCTGCATTTCTCCCTAAAGGAGAGCTGCTTCAGGGTCACACCTGAAGAGATTTCATCCTGAAAAAGAGTCCAGCTGTGGTAAAAGAGTCCAGCTGTGGTAAAAGTGTCCAGCTGTCCCCTCAGGTCCAAACATTCAGCCGTTCACAAGCACAGATCATCTGAGAACTCTCCATTGAGATCTCAGGTAAAAGACAGCAAGAGTTTAGCACCTGCACTCATAAAACTTTATACACTTTGTCATACAGCAACTATAGACTATATGATGAACCAACACAAGGTTGTTTATAACTACGAGTCAAATTCTGATTAGTGTGGCGCGCATTTGTATTCAGTAATTTGTAGAACTGTCTATTGCTGCAATTAAAGATGCAGCTCTTTTGGATTGAATCGCTCTACATCAGATTTACAGACTGAAATGTTTTTATCTCTCATTAGCTGCCATGTCTCGAGATTTCACTTTAATGTCCGTTAAAGACTCAACTCTTCCCCGGTTGTTGACGGACTGAGTATGAGATGCTTTATATTTAGAAGTCCTCACTTTTTTAAAAATTGTTTTTATTCATTTATTTTTCCACAGTTTTAAACTAGTTGCTGCTGGTGGTGTAACTGTGAAGCCATTCGATCAACCTTTGTGAACATTGATCATGTCCAAAGCTCAGGATCTTGTTTTATATCCTGACTAAACTTTTCTGCAGTTTTCTCCCTGACCTTTTTGCTGCGTGTCTTGATCTTCATGATGCTGCTCGTTCTCTAATGTTCACCAACAAACATCCGAGTCCTCCACGCAACATTTGGATTTATACTGAGATGAAATCACACACACTGGACTCTGCTGAGGTGAGCTGGTTGCACTGGATTTTATTTAATAGTCATGTCAAAGTGAAGGAGTCTCAGTGCAATTCATCCTTCCACTTTCAGTCTTTCACATCAAATTTTCACATAAAATTGCATTTAAATGCCCTGGAGTTTGTTCTTATATTAAGAAGTAAATCGTACTGATATGCAGAGAAAAATTATTCATGACGACAGCACTGGGTGTTTTGCTTCCTCATCTGATATTATCTCCTGCTACATTTCAGGAGTAGCAGCATCTGAACCACCCAGAGCCCTTCATGTATGTCCTATGCACTAGCATATAGCTGGATATCGGATTTGAGCCGCAGAACAAGACGATTTAACCTGTTTGACACAAACGTGCCCTCCCCACCCCTCACGCCCATTTACTTGTAAATCTCTATTATGCTATGTGCATACCTCACGTTGTCATGCTGTGGGCCCTGATGCTATCGCGTCTCTATAAAGGCCCCAGCTGTCCACAGCAGAGTCAGTCCAGTCCTTCATGCAGGCCTGCACCTCCTCCAGCTCCTCCAGAGCCTCCTCCACCTCCTCCAGTTCAGCAGCATAATGTCTGTGCCTTTCACCCAACAGGGCTTCAGCTCCAGCTCCCTGGGAGGCTGGATGCTGGACTCCCCCTGCATTGTTCCTCAGAGATACTCACACAGCATGTATGGAGGAGCCGGCTGCTTCAGGACGCGCATCTCCCAGGGGTTATACTTCAACTCCTCGTGCTCTGCAGGCGGCGACTGGCCCGCGTCTAATGGAGGCAAGTTCACCATGCAGAACCTCAACGACCGTCTGGCCTGCTACCTGGAGAAGGTGAGACCCATTCGCTCCGAAGCTTGAGATGCAACATTTAACAGCGTAGCTGAAGCTCATTCATACATTTGAGATGGTTCTTTAAATCCCGGGGTCTGAGAAATTTCCTTTATTTCAGCTTCAAGTTTGAAACATGGCAACCAACGGTTTCTGTTGATGTTGGATCATCTGTTCATGCTTTCCTCCAGCAGAAGCTCTCATCAGTAATGTAATCAGAAAATTGCATAGACTTTTAAATTTGGTTTTAAAACATAAAAGTTTCATTGATCCACATGTCGTTTTTTTGTTCATTATTTTTTTAATCTAAAAAAGAGGGTTCCAATTCTAGCTCTCAATGTAATTGAAAATGCAAAAAAGATGATTTGTTTATTTTTCTTTGCCAAATTTAATGCAACAAAACATTTATCACTTCCATTAGTTGTCCTCGTGATTTTAGTGCCTTCGTTTTCTCTAAAGTCAAATCTCACATCACTGTCAAAAAGAATCGGCGCCTCCTGCTGTTATGAAGGTCACAGGAAAACATTTCTGCTTATCCAATTTTTACCAGCAAAAAGAGAGTAATTCACAGAAAAAAAGTCTACTTTTTCTTTTAGCCATTTCTGATGAGCACAGCCTGCACAGACACAAGCTGTTAAACAGCATAAATCGACTTTCAAAGGGACAAATCTTAATCTCAACGATTAAAGAAAACCTCGAAAATCATCATTTTATATTGACATTTCAGAAGAAAATTGCTGGGTTTTTTTGTAAGATTTGAAAGTTGCCCTTTTGCCTAAACATGTCTTTCATCACAAACAGAAATCAGAGAAGGTCTTCACTAAGGAACAGATCAAATTGTGTTAAATACTGTCATCGATTTTGTATATTTTGTATTGAACAGACTAATTAAATGATTGGACTCTGTGTTTCTTGATGAACTGACTGATCCGGTTCGTGTGTGTGTGTGTGTGTGTGCGTGTGTGTGGGGGGGGTGCGTGTGTGTGTGTGTTATAGGTGCGCTCTCTGGAGAACAAGAACAGGGAGCTGCAGCTTAACATTGATGAGTTTCGTGTGAAGACCACATACATCACCAAAGACTATGCAAACTACTTTTCCATCATCAGTGACCTGAAAAAAAAGGTACTGCTCTCACTTCACTTCCTCCTCTTGCATCATGGATTTAAATGTAGAAGAATCACAGCACATAATGTTAGTCTATCAATCTCTCTCAAACTGGGGTAAGCAGACCACTGGTGGTCCGCGGGCTCCCTCTGGTGGTCCGCGAGGTACTACATCTGAACGACCGTTTTGTCGTGACGTCAGCTCAAAGTGCGATGCTCCAGCTAGCTTACCAAAGGATTGCGTTAAAAATAATGATGGAAAACTGGCTTAAAACCGGGTCACTCAAAAGAAAAGCTGCAGATACCGATAGAAATAAAACAGCTCCAGTTATATTATATGATCAGAGGAAGCTGATAGCTGCTGATGAGAGTTGATGTGTCGTTCACTATCGATTGGATTCCTTTGATCGATTAGCGGTAGGAATCGGTCAGTTAGTAAGAACTGTTCTTTGTTTTTTACGACTTTCCTTGGTAATAAATGATGCTCTGCTTTTATTTAAAAATATGAAGTTAAATAAATACAATAAATAAATACAATAAATAAATACAATTGATATAAATAGGTTAATTACAGAAAATGATTTTTTTTCTGTTAAAGCAACTCAAGGCTATTTTTCTTTAATTGTACTTCTAAATCACAAATAACTCTTATATGTTATTAATGTAACACTGAATAGTAAATAACTTCTTTTTTAAAATCTCCATGTGTTTGACATCATTGGTTTCAGAAACTGTAAATAACTCAAAATGCCCAAGTAGATGGGGTCATGGTCATGGCTTTGTCGTGGTCAGTCACACTCACCAAACAGCAGCTCTCTTCTCACTAGGATGAACAAAAAAACCACCAATAAGTGAGCTAAGAGACTAATATTTTAATTTCAGGTAGCATTATATACCACGATGTGTTATTATCGCGGGGCAGTTTTAGGTTAGGTGGTCCGTGACTGTAAAGCTCTCGTCTTCTGGACAGCACTAAATAACACCAACTTCAAGAATTGACAAGAATTACTGTGAAGTTGCAATACTGCAAGACCTCATGCCATGATATCCAGTCGGGAGCTTTTCAGGAGCCAAGACGTTCATTTGCAGTTTGACTCTTGTTAAAATATTTCTGACTGCGACGTTTTCAGCACAGAGTTTTTATAATAAATTACAGCTGAGAGCATCTTTCCACTGATATTATCCTCTATTCGTGTTATATTATAACACCAGGCAATTTACCATTTGTTTCCAGCCCAGATTCAGACTTCCAGTTTTAGTGCAAAGATGACAGATTTCATGTTTTAGCTTCAGCTTTGTTTAATAAGGCGTCTATGGGGCTGATTTGACCACATCCAAACGATGTGGCTGTGAAATTTTCTTCCTGTCAAAAACTTTGCCAGCTGATCATGCTGAGTGAAGAGGATCGGCTCAATCATGGGCTGATCCCGGGGCTTAAAGGTTTTATTTTCCTTCCTTTCAGATTACAAGGAGCTGTTCAGAGAACCAGAACTTGCTACTGCAGATTGAAAGCTCCAGACTGGCAGCTGAAGACTTCAAAATGAAGTAAGTTGGAGCTTAAAGAATATTAGTTCAGCAAATTTATTAAAGTTCAGATGAGTGAGACTCTGGGATGCCAGAAGGTCTGACAAGAGGGTGTTTATGTGGCGCGTAGG
Source organism: Poecilia reticulata (assembly GCF_904066995.2). Taxonomy (NCBI): domain Eukaryota; kingdom Metazoa; phylum Chordata; class Actinopteri; order Cyprinodontiformes; family Poeciliidae; genus Poecilia; species Poecilia reticulata. Next base: position 12,681,854 of record NC_088830.1, read on the forward strand.
TCTGAGATGGAGATAAACATGAGGACGACGGTGGAGGCCGACTTGCTTGATGTGCGGAGGTTCCGAGATGGGCTGACCCTCACCATGAGCTCCCTGGAGTTGACCCTGGAGGGGCTGAATGAGGAGCGGATCCCCATGGACAGAGAACACGACGAGGTGAGATCCACAGGCCGTCAACCCAAAGAGCGTCTGGAAAGGAGGACGTGGAGAATCGACAAAGCATTCTTTCTCCTGCTGCAGGAGATGGAGGAACGGCGACGGCGGGGCGCCGGGGAAGTGAAGGTGGAGGTGGACGACTCTGGCTCCTGCGACCTGGAGAAGGTCCTGGCGGAGATGAGGGAGCAGTACGAAATCATGATAAAGAACAACAAGAAGGAGATCGAGAAGTGGTACCAGAAGAACGTGAGTCGGTGGGGAATACCAGACAACTTCAGATGCATAAAACAGAATGAAACACAGTGTTTTTTTTTTTTGCTATTATTTGCTTATTTAAAAAAAGATAAAAGCTCTTGAAGAAAAAATCCGCATCTTCACGACGGAGGTGGAGACGCACCGCTCTGAGATCTCGGTGCTGAAGAGGAGCTACCAGTCTCTGGAGATAACCCGCCAGTCTCTGTGCACCGAGGTGAGCCGCAGATGGTGGAACCGATTAGACAAACACGCCCCGCTTTAAAAGATAAAACCTTTGCTTTGTTTTGTTTCATCTCAAAGCAACAGAAACACACCCTGATGGAAAATGTGACAAAGTTAAAACTCATGGTGATAATTTCTCTCGATATTAAAGATTAACCGCATGAAACTTTCCGTTTAAAACATGTCATGTTAGTCAGGAGCCACAAACATCTCAATTAAATTTACAGTCAAAGTCATAATGAGCTGATAATATGCATTTTTATGCTTTTAATAATGTTGAAGCCTTCATGAGCCAACAGCTAGCAACAAGAATCTGATTGCTTAGGATAACTGTGTATTTTCTCTTACCCTCAAAACTGTAAAATTACGCACGCAGACGCACACCTCCAGTAAAATTACTTTGGCTAGTATTGTTTCAGTATAGTTCAGTTTAAAAGCTTCATTTAGTTGTTTTGACCAAACAGTTCAATCTTAGTTTCCTCTGACTAAAACACTTTTCGACATGTGAGGTTAAGATTGACCGTAAAGGGGTCTGATTTGGAGCGCGGGCTTCTTTCTTCCTCAGCACTCGCTTATTTCAGGTAATGAATTGCTTCACTGGTAGACTTCAGCCCGGTGGTTCCCGTGTTGATCCCAAACGATTTCATTTTACCTGAGAGTGAAGGTTTGGGTACCAGAGGAGAACCGCATGTCCCAACAGGACAATGATCCCAAAACCACCAAAACTGGTTTGCAACAAACAAAACAAACCATCATTAAGCTTCTGGAGTAATCCTCCTAAAACCCCCATCATCTGTTGTGATGTAAAGCAAAATCTGTGCCAAAAACATCAAACAGTTTAAAGGAGATCTGTTTCTGCTGCCATAAATCCAGCTGGGGTTTTACCAAGAGAATAACCTTTGGGTTTGGGAGCTTGTTTGTGTCATTTTGACTGCGTGTGGATCAATATATGTTCAAACATGTGCTCCTTATTCTTGTTTTTAATGGTCATGGTGTGAAATTATTCCACACTGGAAGAAATACAGTTAAAAAAAAAAAAAAAGCCTCAAATCTACACAACAGTCTTGCTCACGATGGGTCGATGTCAACTTCAGTTTTGGTCAAAGATCTAAACCAAATTGTGATGGCAAGAGTATTTTGCAAACTACCAAACAGCATGTTGACTAAAACTACACGTGTACTAAAAGTTGCTTTGGCTTGGGAAGAACTAGCCTGAGGCAAATACTCCATCAGATTTATCTCCAGTGTTTCAGCAACAATAATCAGCCAAAAAGGAAAATAACAGTCTGTTAAAATCCAGAAAGCATCACAAGTCTCCAGCCTGGATCGAAACCCTTTCTCACATCCCCTCCTGCCTGGTCCTGCAGATTGAGTGCTGGCAGCAGAACATCTGTGCGGTGAACAAGCAGACTTCTGCTCAGCTCAGCTGCCATCAGTCGGTCATCACCGCTCTGGAGACGAAGCTGCAGCAGATGAAGGCGTGTATAACCGAGCACCGGATCAAGCACGACACGGTGCTGGAGCTAAAGACCAGGCTGGAGGGCGAGATCGCCGAGTACAGGAGGCTGCTGGAAGGAGAGGGATGTGAACATAAGTGAGACATGTTTACCCAAAACTTGATCAGAGAACCTGTTCACAGGAGTATTTATATGCTTTATCATAACTTATTTAACTTCTTTCACAGGGCTCTGGTCATCAAGCAAGTGACAGAGGAAGTTGCAGGTAAGAATCTCAACCCTTCACCCTTTTAGTCCTGATGCTTTTGTATTGAAATGGCTGACATTTTCTCATCTTCTTACATCTGATTGACTTTTTACTCCCTTTTGCAGAGCAAAAACCCCACATCGAGAAGAGAGTGAAGATCATCGTGGAGGAACTTGTTGATGGCCAAGTTGTGTCCTCCTCTGTTGACATTCAAGTGCATGATGTTGAGTAGTACGCCTGCCTGCCTCCTCTAAAACCTGCTGACTTAGTGATTTACCTGTGATTTTTTGCTGGCCACAGGTTCTTTTTGGTGTTTTGGATTTGTCATGATATATGCAGCAAACTTGATGTATGTGCTGGTCTTTATGCTCTGCTTTTGGAAAAATGGGAACCTAAAAATAATAAGCGACTTCAAAAATCCAGTTGTGAACAAACAGAATGTGAATCTGGGATCAAATAAATGTCCATCATTTTGATCATAGTTCAGACTCATGCCCCTCTGTCAGTTAATCATAGTAACTAAAGATAAAACATATAATAATACTGCAAAAGTTTTATAAACCCAAAGTAGATGATATCTTCAGAGAACATAAATTTCGCTTTGATGTAATGCAAGTTATGACCACCAGGTGTCTCTGTTGTCTCCGAGAAGACGGTCTGGCACAGCTTCACGTTGCATAACCTGAATTTGCTAAAATGGAAACAGATTTTTTTTTTTCTCTTCCCAAATATGATTAGCTTGATTTACTGGCAGTAAGTTAATTATCTGTTGGATTCGTAAAACTGAAGCTTTATTACCGGTGGCATTTCAAAAGTCCCGGAGGAAACGAAGCCAACGCTGGAAATGATTTGACAGAATCACGCAGGGGGAACATTTTTTTTTTTTTTTTGCTTTAGTAAATGGATCATACAAAGAAGCTTACAGTACTCTAAGAGCTGAAATTATGGGTCATTCTGGAGACATCAAAGATTTCTTGTCAGAGTGGAGTTGAATGAGGCAGAGCGCTGGGATTAGTGCAGTAATTCACTGGTAAAAGTGACTCAGTGGTTTGAGGTCCGCCTCCCCTTCGCTGCTTTTGTGCGGCTGCTTTCTTTGCTGAATCTGTTTGGAATCAGCGCTGTCATCCATAATCCTCTGTCAAAACGTCAAGTTTACGTAACAATAAAGGTGAAACTCGTTCACATCGATTGTTCAGTTAGTTGTTAACCAACCTGTGCTGAAGCAGAGGAACTCATCCTTATTTTACCTGCAAAAAAAAAAAAAAAAAGAAAAAAAAAGATGTTTTAAAGCGTTAGGTTGACTACGGCGGTCACTGGCGCAAGTAGGGGTGGGCTGGTGGTGCTGGAGCCCTTTAGGGGAGCTAAACTACTAAGCACTTTACACAAAACATAACATTATTTAAGAAAACAGATACCATCAAATCAATTAAGTTGCAGGAAGATTGCAGAACCCACATTGTAACTTGTTTAAATTAACCACAACCCAGAGTTAGTAGCATGAGAAGTTTGAACAGCACTTCACCTTTATTTGTTAAGGGCAAATCCAGAATAAACACCATTTCAAGTATGCAATCAGAAAGAACACCCTGCATGATAAGATGTTCTCTGTTTCTAAAGTGATTCAACTTCACGTGTGCAAGAATTGTGCACACGTGCCCACTTCACCATGTCATGAAAACTGGGAAAAAGTAGAGAAATACTAAGTAGACACCAAACCCTAAAAGTATTCAAACGGGGTGTACTTCCTTTGCTGTTTTTACCGCATGTGTTAAAACATGTGGTTTTAACACACATGTTTTAAAACCACATGTGGTTTTGAATTGTGCACTTGCACAATTCAAGTGCAAGTCTACTCAGACTTGCACTTGAATTGAATAAATCCAGATTTATTCAATTCAAGTGCAGTCAGATTTAAATCCTGTATAATTGCATGCAGTCCTGTTTAATCCACTTACTAATTATAAATGTGCAGGTCAGTGAAAAACATCTAAAGCAAACCTGCATGCTACATTAAATCTCTAGATCCCTCAGCTCAACAATCTGCCTCTCAAGCTTCTTTAACGTATACAAGCAGCAAAAAGCAGCTTAAATTCGCTGAAACTAATTGGGATATTTTTGATGTCCTCTTTGATTTTTTATTTATTTTTTTACCACATTGAATCCATCTGAGACTACCTCCTCCGGACAGCCTCTGCACCGTTACTCTGGTCTCCATTTTAGTTGTTTGCTGCTTCTCATCGACACAAGCAAGCCACACAAAACTGATGCAAAAAATAAAATAAAAAACACCCTCAAACACAAAACTATGGTTGGAGCATCTCTAATTTCAAAGTGTTTCCTCCTGGTGTGAAAACTGTAAAAACAACTGGCTGCCTGAAGACATGTTTTTTTTTTTTTTTTTTTTTTGCTATAGAGGATTTACAATCAAGCTAACCAGAACGAGGTATTTCACATTTGTGTTCAGGTCCTCAGGAAATAAAATCTCTCCGTCACGTCAGTTTACCCGCAGCTACCTCTATCATTACCACGACACCGCACAAGCCCGCTTTTTATGGCTTTTACAATTATTCTTTTTTTTTTTTTTTTTAATTGGAAATAATCAACTTTAATTTTCAAAGATGGGAGCTGTAACTTTCCAGATTGTGAAATCTCTGCAGCCTTCGCATGAAAACTTAAAGGGAGGTGTGGTCACTCCCTGCAGGGCACCAGAAGACACTCATGCAGGAAGCAGAGCGTGCAACAAAACACAAAGACACCAGATTACTGCCAAAAAAAATACCTGACTGGGCTGTGAGTCATCTTGGCACTGACTCTCACCTTCACAATAAGTAGAGAGATACTGTTTTATATTGGCCCACACAGAAGGGATCCACGCCCAGGTAAAGGCCGGTGGGCTTATCTATCATGCTTCTGCACATTACACACAACATAACATTATGTTAAACAAAGTTTCATGACAAGCAGGGGGGAAGGCTCTATCCGCACTTTCTACTCAGACTTGAATCTGCTTTTTTGCATCATGAGAAGTCACCGGAGCGTGCAGCGCAAGGCAAATGTGTGACAAGGAATTACGCATGATCTTCTTGCCTCAACCGCAAACTGATCTCCAACTTATGCGCAATAATAACCCACTTAAGGAGCCATAAATTAGGTTGAATCTGCGGTGAGGTTTGGATTGTTCCAGCAAGCGAAAAGCTGATTGCTTCATTCAGCAAAACGGAGCGAGCAAATACAAAGCTTCCAAACTGTTCACACAAAAACCACAACCACACCTTGGCTTATCCCCGCACATACCGACGCCATCAATCACTCGGCGAGAGTCGAAACAATGGCTTCACTGTGACTGGACGAAAGGTGAGCGTGTGCAGGAATGAACAGCGTTAAAAATGAGTTGGACGTTTTAAGATAAAACAAAGAACAAGACAAACAGAGAGCAGGTGAATACGGTGTTATTAATCCTTATTTACACGTGCATTTTCCTCTGTTTGCTGGCGTGTAGCTCCATAAATCTCAGGGATTATCCAGACCTTAAAGGGTTCACGTTGCGCGGTGGGAAAGGTCTGTACTTCTGGGACTTGGGAGGTTGTTTTGTTCGTGCAGAAGAAATACAATACAACAAATTTAATAAAAACGGCATGCATTCTTGTTTCTTGAGTTGGTTTTAATGTTTTTGCTTTTCGTCTTTGGCAGAGGTTGCAGCAAAAGGTGGCTCTACAAAGTTTTTGTTATGCTTTTGGATTTAAAATTTTAGTGAAAACATTGCGGTTTGTGGTTGTAACTTGAGAAAATACGACATAGGAATGCAATACAATGCTATTGATATAAACAAAGCATGTAAATCATAATTTGTCCCCGTTATAAATATCCTTGCCAACAATTCAGGTTTGGTCATCCATTGTCTACACAGGCACATGCTTGCAGGGGGAGCGGGTATCTGTCTTGAGCTGTCATTGGGTGCAAAGTGAAACACATCCAGGTTGGTCGCAGCTCTGTTGATCTCTGGCCAATGAAAGCACAGAAACTAATTTCTGTACACGGCGTCCCGAATGTTCTCTTTAGTGCTTTGTCTTTCCTTCTGGCTGCTGATGCTCATGTTTAATTACGGGACACAGAGATCCTCTCACGTTACCTTGTTATGATTACTTACCCAGGGCAACAACGCAACCACAAGCTGCAAACATTTCCGGATCGTCGTTTTGCCCCGCGGCAGTGATGTGAGCTGTTCTGTTTGGATAGTTTGTGCAGGTCACATCATGCCAAAATGCCAGCGCTTTCTCAGACAGAGCTGTCCTGTAGCAACACATTTACAATTCCTCTGCCTGATCTACACTCACAATGTTACCAGCAAAATATGGAGACAACATGCAAACTTATTGTCCTTAGACATAAGCTTTTTTGTCTCAGAATGTGAGAGATCGTGGAAGCTAAATGCAGTCAATCTTTGACAAATTGATCATTTTTCCAATTGTGACGGCTCACCAGTTAATCTTTTGATGGTAAAACAAAGCAACCAGAGTCTGAAAAGTGTTTGAGCTGAGTCTGCCAAGATGTTAGACAAGGAAGAGTCTCACATCGGACATTTTTGAAACTCATAAAACTATTCACCTGCATGTCTCCGATTCGAATCTGTTTGATTGAGGGTGTTGGTGACATCTAGCATGTGTTTTCAGTGAACTTGAAATGGTAGATAAGAATTTCATACATACAATAAATCGCAGCTGCTGATGTTGTGATTATGGCTTTTGAAGAAAACAGTGATATGGCTGATAAGTATCACTACAAATGATTTGTTGGAATTATTTGAAGGAAATAAAAGACATCAATGTGGGTTTTTTTTTTACATTTTTTTTATTGCTAAGCATTTTCTGTTTGGACAGTCACTCTGATTAGACAAATATACTAAACCAGCTCAGATTAGGTCTGAGCTACTGAATCCCCTGATGGCAAAGTCTTACCTGGATACTATGTTTTGATGAATAATACACAAAAAAAAGAAGATAAATAGCTTTAATTAAAATTATATTCATGTCAATTTTGATCTTCAAGTTGTGGAACTGATTGCCCCTCCATCTGCTAGGGCAACAGCAAGCAGGCTTTTAATGTAACATAAATACAAATACAAGCACTTATGTGATCTTTCAAATGAAATAACCATGTTGCACGTATGCACAATAAACCATGTTTATTAATACACAATAAACAATGATGCAAACAGTGACACACAGAAAATGCTGAGTAATTACGTTCAGATTCACATGAACATTTGCTCAGACATTGCGGAAAGAATCTAATGTCTCCAATCTATGAAGTCTGTTTCTTTAAATGCAAAATCGATCTACTCAAATAAGAGCAGCAATAGTTCATAATATTAGTCAAGTAAAAGGAAAAAGTGCAGTGCAGTAAAACTCCCACAAGTACTTTTGTTACCAAAACGTTTCTGAAGTAAATGTAGAAAGGAGGCCAAACCTCTGAACCTAACGACAAAATCAGTTGCCTCTTGTTATGAACAAGATATCTGGACGTAGATTAACTAGCTTACATTATTAGCGTCACTCAGCGTATTCAGCTTGTTTGAAAAAATCTGTGCAAAGTTCTTGGCCTTTTGCTGTCTCGCTTCCATGATTCCTGCACACCTGGGCGTGTCGCTCTGCACAGCAGCAGCTCTCTGTCGCAGGTGTAAAACCGGCATCTTAACGCTCATGATGCGTATAGAAATACCCGTTATGACATGTTATCGGATTGAATAAGTGTAACAGCTGAAAAAGGGGCACTGCGGGATCCCCTACTGTATCAAATCAACATAGGAATGATAGAAAGTTGGCCATTCTGAGGTAAAAGTAACAAACAGAAAAACAAAACAAAACCAGTCCAGGGCAGCATGGCTGACTCTGTGTTTGGGCAATGCCCCCCCAATGCTGCTGGGGGGGTTATTTTGGTGATGCCCCACCTCAACTGTGCCCCCCTTCATTCCTCTTTAAAAACTTGTTGGATATGCCTCTGCTCAGCAGTCTGAAGGAAGCATTTAATATAGATGTAAATGTTAATAATCACTGATAACCTCTAAATATTTTGAATGTGACCAACTAAATTAAGATTCACTGAAGGGTTAAAGTGAGAGGGTAACACAAATTAGTGCACATTAATATATATATTATTATTAATCTAAGCTTTCTTAGAGGAGTTCCTGTTTCTTTTTGTCTCTCTATTGTTCTGCCCTGAATAATCTCCATAGCTGAAATCCATCAACCTGTTACAGGTTACAGGAGCTTTGACTGTATTCATGTGATCAGGACCAGTTTGGTTTCCCCCTCATCGGACCCAGAACCTGCTGCACAGAGCTCTGAGATATGTTCAATATAATGAGCGCGCAGCAGCAGCTCGTTCTGCTTCTCTTCCACCTCTGTGCCACATCGATGTGCGCTGTGCTGTGAAGTCATGCAGCCGATGGAAATACGGAGACATGTTGAGGAAAGCTGTCGCCATGGAAACAAATTTAAATCCTAATGCTTCTCTGCTCCAAGATCGACACAACTGCTGAAGATTTGGTCGCAAAGTTGTCGGATATGTGTGACATCAGCACTTTTGCAGTTTTTTTATTTATTTAATTGCAAATTCGACATCACAATCAGATTGAAGTCAGGACCTTATCAGGAAATATTCATCTCTAGTCTGTACATGTTAAGAGGGGTAGAGGGACAGATTGTCAGTCCATCACAGGCTAACACAGGAGTCATGCGTGCAATGCACACACTCATGCCTCAGAACAATTCAGAGAGACTAATTAACGTGTGTTTTTGGACTGTGTGGGAAAGCTGAGCCCTCCGTGAATGCATAGGGAGTACATGCAGACTTGATGCTTTTGAATCTATCACGTCATTTCTGTTTTAAAGGTAGTAAACCAATCAACCAAACACTCTGACCAAACTTTCCCCAGAAGGAATATTCCGATCATCAACCCACTGCTTCCAGATTCAGGTCTCTCTGACATTTACCTCTCCCACAGGCAATTAAACTGGACCTTAGGCGTGAACATACATCAGTGAACTCTGTGAAGTTCTGGAACATGCTGTTTAGTTGGTCTTTGAAGCACATGTGGTGATGTCACTAGTTTTCCCCTCTGGTGTCTGTTCAAGCTCCTTTTACATCTAGTTCTGCCAATCCTTCCCAGGGATGAAAATGTCCTTTTGTTAAGTGGCGTAGTAATCAAGATATAATGTGACGAAGAGCAACTTATTATGCTGTTTTGTCTTCACTAACTGTATAACTTCAGTCTGAAACTGCCCAGAGTCCCTGACATCTGTTTCTTGTTTAGCTCTGAGGAGTCGAGTTTGGACCCTCAAAGTGATAAGTTGCAGCTTGAGGAAAGCTCTGGTTTGTGTTTTCCTGTGCTGTGTGCATGCACCGTCAGCAACAGGCATCCATCGGCTGGAGGTAATAAAAACCATAAATCACAGACGCACACAGAAAAAAATGCGCTGTTGCTAAAACTGTTTGTGTTACCAACATGACTCCAGATCTGGATTCAAACAGTTACAACTATGTAATTATTTCCAAAGGTTTTCTGTGACACAGTTTGGCTAAATCGTTGGGGGGATATTATGAAAGCCTTCAGGATGTAAAGAAGCAAACAAGCGAGAGCTTGTTCTCGTTCGGGTTATGACAGGCATGCCAGGACTTCAGTCCAAGAAAATAACAAGCAGTTAAATCCATGGTGAGCCAAGCATTGAATAAAGCCAGAGAGAGTTGCAGGAGGAGAAAACCCTTCAGGCTGCTGCAGAACAAAAGGAGACTGAAATGTAAGATGTGCACCTTATCTTAGACGATTTCAAAAGAAAGTTTTTCTGAATGCAACGTGAAAATGTATCTGACATAAGTCAAGCTCATCCATTTTCTTGTGTTTGTTCTAATCACCGTCTTGGCAACAAAACTGGTTTGGGCAGCGCTATGTGTGTTTGTCCTGCGTGTTAGCTATTGCAGAAAATCAAAGGAAATTGCTTTTACCTGACAGGGTCTTAGCAGGGCTTCCAGCCTGTCCGAGCTGAGAGCAAACACACAATAAAGGGTGTGGCTCTTTTACTCAGCCTGTTGCAGACACAAAAAGGTTAACATATAAGCATTGTTTTAATAAAATCAAACACAGTCTTATGAAATTAGTGTGTCTTGAATTAGTTTATAAAACTAATGTTCAGCTTGTAAATATTCTTTAAAAATATCCAGTTTTGTATGGTGGTGTATATAAAAAAAAAAAAAAAAAAAGTCTGAAGTTGGTGCGTGAAGGGTGGGACTCTACACCCATTTTAGATCATGTTCTTGCCATCAGTCATCCTGTGGGCTCCGCCCATGTTCGCAGTAGGGCCGTACAGCATAAAAAGGGGGCAGCAGTAGAGTTGTGCATCTCAGCCATCTCCTTCCCTCTCAAGCAGGCAGACCTCCTGAGCAGCTTCAACAATGAGCAACCTATCAAGAATCAGCATGTCCAGCGGTTACTCCGGACGCAACTTTGGTGGAAGCTTGGGTGGAGCCCAGATGCAGAGGCAGTATGCTTCCAGTGTTTATGGTGGCGCAGGTGGAAGTGGAGCGAAGATCTCCATCTCCTCTGGCGGGTTCGGGGGTGGAAACTATGGGATGGGAGGGAGTTCAGGCTTCGGCGGTGGTGCGGGCTTCGGGGCCGGCGGAGGAATGGACGTCAACGTTGGAGCCAACGAGAAAGCCACCATGCAGAACCTGAATGACCGTCTGGCCTCTTACCTGGAGAAGGTGCGCAAACTAGAGAGCGCCAACGCCGAGCTGGAGCTGAAGATCCGACAGTACATGGACAACAAGACCGGCCCCGCTTCCCGGGACTACTCTGCTTACGAGGCCACCATCGCTGAGCTGCAGGGAAAGGTACGATGCATGACTTTCTAGATCTAATTAAAACCCAATTTTCCATCCTGAATAGATCATTGGCAGTCAATACTGAGAGTTGCTTCTTCATCCTGCAGATCCAGAATGCTATTCGTGACAATGGAAGCGTCTTCTTGGCCCACGAGAATGCAAAGTTGGCAGCAGACGACTTCAGAACCAAGTAAGAACAGAAGCTTAAGCCTTGGTGTGTTCGTACAATTGGAAGAAGTCTCTGGAAGATGATGTGTGTTTTTTTTACTGCCCCACAGGTATGAAAACGAGCTAAGCATGCGTACATCAGTGGAGGCAGACATTGCTGAGTTGAAGAGAGTGCTGGATCAGCTCACATTAGCCAGATCCGACCTGGAGATGCAGATAGAGAGTCTCAGGGAAGAACTGGTCTTCCTCAAAAAGAACCATTTGGAGGTGCGTCCAGAACATGAGCAAGTCTGCATCCGCATGCTGTGTCAAAATCCACAGAAACCCGACTCAACAGAACGTGCTTTGTGATTATACAGGAAATGGAGGCTCTGAGGAAGCAGATGAGTGGCCAGATCAATGTGGAGGTGGATGCAAAGCCGCAGGTAGACCTGACCAAGATCATGGCTGACATCCGTGAGCAGTATGAAGGTGTGGCCGCCAAGAACCAGAGGGAACTCCAGTCCTGGTTCGACTCAAAGGTGAGACTTGGCTCTCTGTGAGAAGTTCAGCAGACACCAGTCTATTTGCGGTTCGGTATGTGCAGATTCTTGACTTCAAGGTGGTGATGGTCACTGAACCCAATGGTCAACAGAAGTTTGTAAGTTTGATTTGATTCGTGACTGATATTTTCCCATATCTGCAGACAGAGACGCTCAACAAAGAGATGGTGGTGAGCACAGAAACTCTGCAGACGAGCAAGACGGAGATCTCTGAGCTCAGGCGCACATTACAAGGCCTGGAAATTGAGCTACAGTCACAATACAGCATGGTAAGTTACCCTGACCTGGCTTTGCTTCTGTTCCCATGAAGCAAATGTTCTGCTTTCATTAAATGTATGTATCTTCTGCTCTCCTCATCAGAAAGCGGGTCTGGAGGGCACGTTAGCTGAAACAGAGACCCGGTACTCTATGAAGCTCCAAGGGCTCCAGATGCAGGTGACATCTCTGGAGGCACAGCTGACGCAGCTGCGTGCCGACATTGAACGACAAAGCCAGGAGTACAAGATGCTGCTCGACGTGAAGACGAGACTGGAGATGGAGATCGCAGAATACAGAAGGCTGCTGGATGGAGAGGGCAGGTTAGTAGAAAAAAAACAAACAAACAGACAATTTGATGTTTAATCAAAAATCAAACAAAAGCCTCACATTGACCTGATTGTCTCTGTGTCCTTGTAGCATTGGCAGTACAGAAACCAGCACCATGAAGAAGGTCATCGTGGTCACAGAGGAGATTAAGAATGGCAAGGTGGTTTCCTCAACCACCTCCTGATGACCTGAGACACGCAGAAAACACGAGGAGCTGCAGCTGAAGGACGCGACACCATCTGGATCAGAACTGCTTCCTTCATATAACACCAATGCAATAAAAGCCTCTATCACTCTATTCTCTCTGTGTCTTTGTAATTCTTGATAATGCCAACGAAAATATGTTTTCATGAACATATCAACAGACCGCTAGTACTTTAAAAAGGAAATTGTGCCTTGTATTTTGTCACATCTTCAGGTTTAAAGGATCAGCCTCTAATGCAAAAAAAGTAGATCAACTTGAAATTTATCTGCTTGAAAACAAAGGTGTTAGTTTACAAAAACCTCCTTCTTGAGTACCAATTTATTATGAGTTGATCTGTTCTGTGCCCTGAAGTGAAATATTTGTTTTTTTGCAGTACACCAGCATAATCACAATGGCTCACCGCAAAGCTTCCAGGCTCAATTGAATCGTATGTTGGAAGAAAAATAAAGCCTATAATCCTAAAATATTAACACATTTAAAAAGAAAGTTATTGGGTCTTTAAACACATTTATCCCTCTTCTCAAGATGATGAGGAATCTGTATAAAAACACCAGTCAGGGATGAGTTTAAAATCAACAAGGTGATAGAAAACACCAGTTTTCTTTGTTGCTTTGTCAGCGACTTTATCCTTTGAATATTTTAAAACTGACAGAAAATTATAGGAAAATATGTCTCTGTCAATTTCTGTCGATACATATTGAGTTCAGTCTCTCTCTTTGTTCTTGCTAAGATTCGGTACCAATTAATTTGCTTGTAATGTTCTGACCTTCTGCAGAGGATGCAGGAATGTTAGCCGCCCAGCTGTAGATTGATTGTAGGCAGTACTTGTGCTTTAAAGCTGCAGTATGAGATTTTTATGAAAAATGTTTTTCACATTTTTATTGAAACTGTCACTGTCATGACTCTATAACATGAGACATGCCTTCTCTCTGTGGATATGCTGCCATCTGCAGAAATACACCGCTCCTGCTCAGATCATCCATGTGTATGCGCTGCTCCCAACCTCCTCCTTGCTCTCTGCTACTCTACAATGAAGCCTGCTGTGAACGCTGAAGCTAGTTTACATAGCCACCAAAGATAGCAGATAAAATGTTGTTTCTCCACTATTAACAGAATGAGCATCTCATAAAAGAGTCGTATTGATTCCTCCTGGCTCTGCTTGGTTGTTTTTGACAGTGACGGTGTATTTCTCAGGGGAGGTCAGAAGAGCTCAATCTTTTCACAGATTATTTGACTCATATAATACTGTAACAGTGACAGTTCTAACAATAAAACCATATATTTTTTAAAATAAGTTACATACTGTAGCTTTTGGCATTCAGACATAGTGCATAAGGCTACCTGTGCTTTAGTTTTTCAAACATGACTTTTCTGAATTTAATCAAATTAATAGAACCCCACAGCGAAAGCTGAAGAAAAAAATTCTAAAATATATTTTTTTAATTATTTAAGTCACACACAGAATCACAGTTGCTCTAAATCTAATTTAGCCTATAGACAAAAAAATACAATACAACTTTAACTGCTATATTCTCGTTAGGAAGGAGATATTTATGACAAATGACAAAACACGTAAATCTGACACTCTCCCGCGGAGAATATCCAATAGGAGAGAAAATGGTAAACGAGACAAACCTTTGTTGTAACCGTGGCCATGTAACCAGCTGTGTTTTATTGCTGTATAGTTTATCTACAAGAACTAAACAGCCAAAAACGACATTTGAGACAATTCATCAAGACACAAGCACGCTGGGTTCACTCCTTGGGATTGCGTCCGATTTGTCCCGATCAGCTTTTGGCGCATCGCCGAGCTGCCAGAAACACTCAGCAGCCAAAACATTTCTATAAGACATGCGCGACCGCGCGCGCGCGCACGCTCGCACGCACGCGATGGTTTTATTCCTTCTAGAAAAAGTGCTTTTCGTAAAACTGCTTTTCTTGTTCGAGCCGCTGTGGAGTCCCAGTCCCATGATTATCAGATTTAAACAAACATAACGCTGTAAAGATTCTCTTAAAGAAATTTCTAATTGATAATCCCAGTTGTCAACCTAACCTATTATTATTAGACTTGCTTTTGCTGCCCTCTGCTGTCGCCAGGTTGTGCTAATTGTTTCTGTCTGATGTTTGGCTAACAGATGCAGTCTGTTAGGCTCCCAAACTCTCTAACTCTTTTGCCACTGAGCTAAAGCTAAAGACACACATTAGCATCTGTATTAGCGCCCAAAAGCAAAAGGTTAAGTCTGGGCAAAGCTGCTTTCACGGGAAAACGTAATGAATGTCCTTTTAGCACTGGCAATTCTTCTTTTATTGTCTTTATTTTATCCCCCTCTCTTTTCTTATTCTTCAGAAACCTCCTATAGTCAGGTGTTGAAAATTAGCAAGGCCGCTATAACACAAAAAACATTGCAACTAGTGTATAATTGTCCATAATTAAATGAATAAAATAAAATGGAAAGAATATTGTAAATTTATAGTTCTACTTCTAATTGTTTAGGGTGTCTGAGAACTGCAGGTGAAAAATTGCCTTTAAGTTAACTGGCATTTTGACAGAAATGTTATTAATATCCACTGTCCCTATAATAAATAAATACATTCAAATGATCAATTTTAATTTAAAAGTTGTTGACGTGTTTTGGGGGTTTTACTATAGAAATGTGAAGTTTTTAATGTGGTAATATTTGTGCAAGTGTGGGCTGTTGTTTTGCTAATTAGCTGTTAGGTTTTACTAAATGTGGGACAGTTTTAATTTGAGTGGTTTAGCGATCATAAAACATTGTAATATAACAATAATAATGTTCAAGAAAAAAAAACTACTGTCTGTAGTAGCATGTGTCTTTACTGAATGTTTATGGTTTTGATCATGAAAAGCTAAATACCAAGGCAAGCTCACTGGGTAGGTGTGGAAAAGGAACCAGATCTAAATAGCCTTTTCTAAAATAACTCTGATATTTTGTCCCATTTTGTATAAAAAGAAAACTTAACTGCTGTTTAAATTGCACATAAATATATATCACGAAAACACACAAGAAAAATGTAATTTGACTGCAAGATCTTTATTGAATTTTGCTTGTGCTTTTTCGTATTTTTATTCCATAGTTTTAGAAGAAGAGACCACCTTTCCATCCACAAGTGTCTCCTCCACAACGATGGTCTTTGTGACCACTGCAAAAAGACAAGCAGGATTTATGAACAAATTGACATTCTTAAAGATTAGAATTCTTAAAAGGCAAGTGTAGAAGGAAATTCATCTTACCTCGTCTGGAGCTGCTACTTGAAAAGGGGAAAAAAAATGAAATGATTACTTCATGTTTATCTAATCTCACTCATAAAGTTCTCTTTATCTTGCCCGGCTCTCACCTGATGTCCTCCCCATCAAGCAGCCTCCTGTACTCTGAAATCTCCATCTCCAGACGGGTCTTGATGTCCAGAAGAGTGCCGTACTTCTGTTCGTTTTCTTTGATGTTTTCGGTCAGACTTAACAACTGGGCCTCCAGGCCTGTGACAACTTCCTGGAGACCTGATAGCTGGTTAGCGTAGCGTCGCTGAGTCTCCAGCAGAGATGCCTCCAGAGATGATTTCTGTTGTGGAGGAAGAAAAAGTTTTTGTTTTACTTTTTCATAGTTTGGTTCAACTGCATGGGAAGGAAAACTGAATGGAGTGAAAATGTGAAAAGGAAAAGGTGAGGCCTACCATACTCAGAAGTGACTGCAGTTCAATCTGATATTTCTGCAGGATGTTCTTCTGCTCTTTAATTTCATTGCGGGATGTCTGAAGATTGGTTGTTTGTTCTACTACATCCTTCTCCACCACTAAAGTCTGAACAGAAACAAATCAAATGTTGTTGGAGTCCAGTGAAGCTCTGTTGGACTGTAAGGACTGCAGCTTTGTGTCTCACCTTGTTCTGGTACCACAGCTCAAGATCCTTGCGGTTCTTGCCGATAAGAGCCTCATAGTGCTCCCTGATCTCCGTCATGATCTGGTTCAGGTCAACTTGAGAACCAGCGTCCACCTCCACGTTAACCTGGCCGCTCATCTGCTTCCTCAGCTGAGCCAAGTCCTGCAGGATATTACGAGTTAAATAATCTTACAGGAAAAGAACAACATATGGGAATGTGAAGAGAGCAAAGGGCAGACGCAGGAAAAGTAAAAATGCCGCCAGGTCTTTCCTTTAAATGCAACCTAAAGTAATATTTCATTTGTTTTATCTGGGGCGAGGAAAAAGTAATGTGTTTTATCTTTAGCACACAACAGAAATATGAGTCAAAGTAAGGTTACTAGTAAAGCAAATAGCTGCGGATAGATGATTTACAACCAGCGTTAATTAATCAAAGTCGGATCAGTCCAGCTTCTGTTCAGGCCTGGTGTGGACAGACATGTTGACTTATCAGGCCCCCCAAAGTTGTCGAACTTGTTTCCTTGTCACAGGCTGTCGGTTTTCTCTGCAGCTTTACCTCCTCGTGGTTCCTCTTCAGCATGATGAGCTCCTCCTTCATACACTCTAGCTGAGATTCCAGGTCCGTTTTGCACAAAGTGAGATCATCCATGACTCTCTTCAGTCCAGTGATGTCGCCCTCTACAGCCTGCCTCATGCTCAGCTCGGTCTCATATCTGATAAGGAAGGGCAGAACAGGTCAGAGAGGCTTCGGGCAGTAGAGGTTCTCTGTAGGGCATGAGTGAAATGTCACAGCAGCAGATGAGAGTAAACGCTTAGAGAAAACACTCACTTCATTTTAAAGTCGTCAGTAGCCAGTTTTGAATTGTCGATCTCCAAGTAGATCCTTGCGTTGACCATGGTGGCTTCTCGGATCTGAGGATGAAAAAAAAATAAAAAAATAAATCAGGCCTGCTGTTCAATAAAAGTGAGCGTATCTCATTTTATTTTATTTTTTTGTTAGTGTTACCTGATGACAAAGAGTAGAAAGAATACTATGCTTCATCCACAAATATAGTTTGATTATATTGACTTAACTTTTAAAATGAAGTTCATTAAATTTTAGGACTTAATTAATGATTAAAATTAGCCGTTAAACAAGGATTGACAAATGAGTCACTGTGAAAATCAATCCTCCAGTGAGGCCTGAATTTGTTACGATAGTAGTTAAAATTTCTCAACCGAACACTTTGAAAAACATCTAACAATGTCAAAATATGGCGCCTTCACAGACACAGCATGTGGAAAGATTCCTCATCAGACACATAACATTACGTTGGTTACGTCGGACCAAAAAGGGTTGCAGCCTTCTGGGTGTTTTCTTCTTACCTTGTTCTGCAGATCTTCGATGGTGGCCATGTAGGCACTGTAATCATGGCTGATCACAGTTTTGCTTGAGTACCACTCTGCGATCTGCTTTTCCAGCCGTTCGTTCTCCTTCTCCAGCTTGTGCACCTTCTCCAGGTAGGAGGCCAGACGGTCGTTCAGGTTCTGAAGCGTGGCCTTCTCGTTGGCATCAACGTGGAGATCGAGATCCTTCATGTTGATGGCTCCTGAACGGGACAAGTAGTCAATCTGGCCTACGGAGATGCGGGTGCCAGAACCCCCTGCTCCGCCGTAGACGCTCATGGTCTTCTGACCGGTGGACATCTGGCCGAAGGATCTGGTGGAGAGAGCCATCTTGGAAAGTTTGGATCTGAACCAGCAAGAACAACTGGAGATGATCTGCAGTGCAAAACACCACCGGGACGCCCTGGTTATATAGCAAAGTGGGAAGGGCCTGGAGCTTCAGATGAAAGGAGGAATGCATTTGGCAGATTACCCCACACTCTTCTGTCTAATCCCTTCTTTGCCATGGGTGTGGCGATCACAGGGTAGGGGTTCATTTGTCCGCCATCAAGTCAAACTCGTAAATCCACTTGTTCTTGTTCCTAAGGGCATGTTTGCTTTTTGCATCAATGGCAAACTCGAGTCACTGCTTTACAATAAATATATTAAACTTATTTCGGTCGTACAGCTGCTCGGATAGTGACAGAATTGACAGATGCCAGCGACAGTTTCACCTCTGTGCAAAGTGGACCCAGAGGTGGAGGACGTGGCAGCTGCGGTTATTTTGGACACACAGGCTTTGAGAAACATCTTTAAGAAAATGTTTAGAACTAAACCAAAATCTAATCTGGTGACAACAGAATAAAACGCCGCTTTCAAGTTGCTCATCAGCAGTAATATTCTCACCAGCCACCACTTTTTGCTTCCACTACTTGTTATCGAAAGATAACACACAAGCTTTAGCAATAAAAAAGTTCAACATAAATTTCATTGTGTGTGTGTGAACAGCTTAGACTGCAGATGTTCACATTTATATGAAAGGTGATTGTAGAGACTATTAACACATTTTGAGGTGACACAGTTATAGACTTAAAGTATAGCAACATTTTTGACTAAACGGACGAAATGAAACCTTTCGAAAATGGAAATCTTTTAATACTGATAAAAAATACTGGTTTTTGAAAAAGAAGTACAAATATCCAGCAGCTCTTACTCACCTACACCTGGCTGAAAACCAGTTTTCACTGCAACAACTGCTGCACTCGCTATCGTCAGTGTGTTAGTTTGCTGTTGTTAAGTGACATTTGCTCAAGAATTTCAAAAAGTTTTCTTCAGGGCAATATGTGCCTGTGATCTTTGCAGTAATTATTGTTGGCTGCAAAATATTTCTTCATAAGCAAAGTGGAGGTATTTCTCTCAGCGCATCCTCTTTGTGTGAAAGTATTTTCGTCAGTACGTCCTGTTTGTGTTCGCAAACGGTAAAAGGGTTTGTGAAAGTATTTTCACTTATCAAAATAACAATCTGTTTTTAGTTGGGATAAATGTACGATTTAGATTAATTTAAAGCTGTAGGTCAATCCACACAGCCAATGGGCGCTTACAAAAACTCCTTGATGAGGTGAAGTTATTATTTATTCCGTTAATCATTTAAAGATGTAATCATTAGGAGAAGAGGCTTTAAACTCTCTTGGTAAATCATTTGAGTTCTGAACATTTTTAAATTGTAAGAACTTAGTGAAGTCGTCGAAACAGTCAGGAAATCCATCTCCGCATTCACGTGCTGACATAAAACGATCCAGATCCATGAATCGCTCGGTTTTATTGTCGTTTCCTCTCTGTATCTACAGTATTCAACTTTTCACCACCAGATTTAAAAAGCCTCTAAACCAACAGTGTATTTTATTTATATGTTTTTATGAGCTTATTCTCATTGTAGCTGCTATTTTTGCGATGCCTGTGATGTTTTTTTTTCTTTTTTTGCTCAGCATATCGTTACAATGCTTAGTTGCCTTTCACTGTACACATGTCAGAAGCTGTTTGTTCAGCCGTCAAACTGATAAGCAGGGTGAGGCCAGATACGGTGATGAGTGAAGGCTTTATTTGGGCTTAAGGAATGCTGGTCAGGTAGTTTCTTCTTGTGTAACTGTGATACAAAATGTATCAAACTCAAAACATAAAAAAATAATAATAATTACCTTCTGTGTTTCTGTAGTTTTTAAGATCTGGGATTAAGTTTAAATTAAAGGATTGCAAATTTTCTTTGACTTTCCTTTTACATAAAAAGATGATGATCAAAACAGGAGATGTGCCATTAATCTCCCAAATGACTGTTGTTATAAGTGGAGCTGATTCCTCATGATTGAATTATACCATCTAAATATGGATTTAAACTGATAACACCTTACAACCTATGAATTCATGTTTGGTTTTGTTTTTGAACTGATAAGGTATGCATTCTCACACTCACCTCTCCATGAGCGCTTCTCAATAATCCAAGTGATGTGGAAATTTGATCAGCAGGAGGGACTCGTAGCACAACTTTCTCCTTTTTATCCGTTATTTTAAACGTATTGTATTCCACGCTCAACTTAGCTAAGGCTGTTATTTTTGCACAGATAAGTAAGAATGTAGTTCGTTAAAGTACCCTGACACCCTGGAGTGCTACTGCAGATTCCCCACCAGATAAGTAAAATTCATATTTGCACTAAGGGACTTGTTAGGTGTTGCACAAACCTTTCATGTAAGCACTTCTCTCTATAGTGACTACTCTGAAACAGAGCCGGGCCGGGCCGGGCTGGGTTGTTGAAGTAGAGCCGGTGGAAAAGGGGCATTAGTGGCGATGGCAGAATCCAAAACAATGAGATGATCTCTCCAAGCAGAAAAAGGCCAAAAGGGCAACAGAAAGACATCAATTTCATCCTTTTGGATTTATCTGAATACACATTGCTCTGAAAAAAAATCAGATTTTTTTACTTTTTATTTTTAACTGTATTTGTGATTTAGAAGCACAATTAAAGAAAAATAGGCTTGAGTTGCTTTAATCTTTATTTTATAAATATGCCATAAATAAGATAAAAAAAAGTCAACACAATCCATGCAATAAACTGTTTTTCCTCATTCTACCAGTCTCTAGAGGGAGAATAGCATAATTCATTCATAACATCAAGGAGAGGTATCTGATAACTCCACCTGTAAACAGGTTTTATATGTTGCATATTTGCAGCACAATCCTCTGTGGCTCCCGAGGCTGTTGGTATTTTTTTGAGCATTTAAGTGCCGCAGCATTTTGTAACTTAGAAGCCAGGAGAATTTTTTAAACAAACAAGTTGAAAGAAAATACGGTTGCTATGAGACGAGCTTGTCAAGGTGATCAGGTCAACTAACTGAAGTGACCCCGAGACTTTAGAAAGAGGAGGGAGTGACTGCAAAACCCGGTTTCAGTGCCAATGTTTACTAAAGAGAACGAGTTTCTGAGGTGCTTTCAACATCAGTCAGGAAAACTCTTTGCTGGCTGTTAGATAATGTTGATATTTTCTTATTTATTATTCATTTAGGTTCAATAAACTCTTAGAGAATGAATGGAGAAATATAAGACAAATCCAAACCAATTTGAGTCAGAGAGGAAAGGGATCACGTTTGTTTCTCCAACAGATTCTCACAAATCTTTGTTCACAAATAAGGATTTCTGATATCATTCCTAGGTTTAGATTTTCATCGTGTAACAGCGTATCTCTGTAAAACCTATGAATGTGAAAACTGATTTCATCATTTTCCATATCTGGATAATCGTGGGACAATTAAAGTTAAAAATGTAGAAAATCTAAGTTTCCTTGCCAGTATTCTGTTATATAAAAGACAAAAGCCTGAGCATATTTGCATGACAACTTTTACTCGTTGGCAGCCTAACACGTGTTTTTATCTAACTCCTTCTGGTTTTTTAGTTACTATCAGATATATAAACTCTTAAAAAATCATAAAGGACAATTTTACAGGTTTTGGTCTTTTAATCTTCTCACTTTTGTTTTTAAAACTGGACCCAGTATCGGTGATCACAACTTGGATAATCCAGTTAAAATTTTTAATCAAGTTTTTTTTTCTAATGAATATTCCTTTACCATATTGCTGAAACGAGAACTTCAGCAACGTGATGTTCCATCATTTTTGGGAGCTGGTGGGCGAAACAGATTATAAAACCCATATTTATAAAAAATAAAAAAAATCAGATGAATTATGTGACATTTGGAAAAGAAAAAATGTAGCCACAATGAAAATAGCTTAAACAGTCTCTAATGATCAGACACCAATTTATAAGTGGAGATCAAACATTCTTCAAGCTGTTATTTGTGGCTTCAGCCTGTTCAGTTTGGTTGCTGGCAAAAGCAACACAGCCAAATATCCTGGCTATGCTGTGGAAAAGCAGTTTTAGAAACGGAAAAACCACAAGTAAATCTCCGGCTTCAGAGCAAAGTGGCCCCTTTGTAATTTATTTTGTGTGAAGAAGAATTTCAATTCAGTAGTTAAAAGGAAGCTGGGGAGAGAAACAAATGCTGCAGCATTTGGTTAGCTGAAGAAATTCATGGGGACAAGGACAATGACCCTGCATGCGCTTTTACAAGAAGGTTTTTTGTGCAGTTTCAGGAACTGACGGTCTGACGACACAACCCACCCCCCGCTGCTCCACTGTCTGACCATGACATCTGCCGCTCTCCTCCTGAGCAGCTAGGATGAACTTGTGACCTACAGCAATAAATTATTTTTCACAATCTGTGAGTTGGTATAGCCAATCATAATAATAATTAAAAAAAATCAAACCCTATCTTTTGGTGTAGAGTATTTTCACATTATTTTACATTTACATTTATGAAAAGTTAATAGCAATGGACCCAGCGCTGAGCCCTGCGGTACACCCTACTTGATTTACATTAAAGATTTATTATTAACATGAACGACCTGAAATAAAATAATCTAAAACAGCCTAAAATGCCCATTTGATACCTACCGTGTGTAAAAGAGCAATGTGGTCAACAGTTTGAAATGCAGATCTGAAGTGTGACTGGCCAATTTAACGTCCTTAGTCTTCAATATCCTTGTTAAACATTAATTTTTAAAACCTAACAAAGTTGTTTCTTTGTGGATTATTGTGCGATCTTCACACGTCAGGAAATAGCTCTGCTTAAATTAGCTGATTTGAACAGTCAGAAGGATGTTGAATTTGTCTTCTCACTGCAAACAGTGAACAGGAAACAAGTAAAAAAAAAATCTCCAAAGCTCACATGCGGTGCAGCAAAGAGCCACTGTAAAAATCTGTAAAAATCAGTACATGAAATCAACCCAATAACCTGTTTGTGGGGCTTAAAAGTGATCAGCCTCATTCTGTTCTCCCATCAAAAAATGCTACTACAACTGTAGAACCATTTACTTCGGTCAGATGAGAACGATAATTTGATTTTCATCAACAAACTCCCCTGGTGCGTCTGGTGTGTAGCAGAAAGTGAATATGCACTGTTACTCTAAGCATAGTGTAGGAGTTGTGTAGCTACATGTGGGCCATTTCTTCCTCCTGTGAAACTTTGGTGAAAAGTCATGATTTTTTGGAATGCTATGACATTTTAGATTGAAAACAAACTTGGACAAAAATATGAAAATTTGCGATAATTCAGCAGGACAGTGAGCCTAAAGATGGTCAATTCCACACAGAAATGGTTTGACAGACATAAAATTAATGGTCATCTCAGATTTGACCCAAGTCTCCCCTTTTCCACCGACTCGGCTCGGCTCTACTCGACTCGCTTTACCAGCTTTTCCACCGGCTGTTTTTCGGGACTGGCCCTGCTTAGTACCCTGCTTCGGAGCAGCTATGGTAGCACTGATAATAAGAACAGGTGACTGATTGGCTGTGGGCGTGGTCAGAAGCAGCACCAAGAAAAACAGGCTTCAAACTCGCTGCAATATGGAAGTGATGGAAG
This sequence comes from Poecilia reticulata, assembly GCF_904066995.2. Classification (NCBI taxonomy): domain Eukaryota; kingdom Metazoa; phylum Chordata; class Actinopteri; order Cyprinodontiformes; family Poeciliidae; genus Poecilia; species Poecilia reticulata. The sequence continues at coordinate 12,705,794 of NC_088830.1, forward strand.
ATACAAACAAGCGGTGAACTAAAAGATGCCGGCTTTTCTTTGCTTCCGATTTCGATATTCAGCGGCAGCTCGATGGAGCCGTGAGGAATGAGTAATTTTTGTCAACCTAGCGGACAGAATGGAAAGCCTCGTTAGCCCGACGCAGCCCCACGGTGAACACCGACTCAGACACAGCTATCCCGCTGCTTCTCTCCAGCCAGGTGAGCAGTTTGGAGATATATCTGTCTCCTTTTTACTATATTTAAGGTTGCCTAAAATGCCTGAATTACAATCACAGGCTATAAAACAATACAATAGCTCAGCTCTCTCTGAATCTTTTGTCTCAGAAAAACAGCAGCTAGTTAGGCAGCATAAGTGATGAAGCACATGGCGCCTGGAGGCTGAGCATATACCCACCGCCCACCGCCAGGTGGCGGCACCGTGCTACAGAGCCGAGTCGAGCCGGTGGAAACGAGGTCACTTCGAAATAGAGCCGAGCCAAATACACAAAGCATGATGTCTTTCCACCTTTTCATTAAGAAACCAGACAAAATGTGGATCCACAAGTTTGACTTGAAAAGATAGGAATCAGCTCCCCTACTATTGTTGATGAAAACTTTGCATAGCAAAGTGTACAGTATGATCTGTGAGCAGCATTCCTCGTTTCACCTGAATGTCCAGGCCCTTCCCACTTTGCCATATAACCAGGGCGTCCCGGTGGTGTTTTGCACTGCAGATCATCTCCAGTTGTTTTTGCTGGTTCAGATCCAAACTCTCCAAGATGTCTCTCTCCTCCAGATCCTTTGGCCAGATGTCCACTGGTCGGAAGACCATGAGCGTCTACGGCGGAGCAGGGGGTTCTGGCACCCGCATCTCCGTAGGCCAGATTGACTACTTGACCGGTTCAGGAGCCAATAATCTCGATCCCCACGTTGATGCCAACGAGAAGGCCACGCTTCAGAACCTGAACGATCGTCTGGCCTCCTACCTGGAGAAGGTGCACAAGCTGGAGAAGGAGAACGAACGGCTGGAAAAGCAGATCGCAGAGTGGTACTCAAGCAACACTGTGATCAGCCATGATTACAGTGCCTACATGGCCACCATCGAAGATCTGCAGAACAAGGTAAGAAGAAAACACCCAGAACGTTGCAACCCCTGTTAGTCTGAAATTTACAAGCTTCGGAGTATAACTCTGTCAAATTGTAAAAGAAAAAGAGGTGTATTTTACCCTGATGTTTCTTTTTCATCCTCAGATCCGAGATGCCACCACACTCAGCACTGAGATCGACTTGGAAATTAATAATTCAAAACTGGCTGCTGACAACTTTAAAATGAAGTGAGTGTTTTCTCTAAGTGTTTACTTTCATCTTCTGTTGTAACATTTTGCTCATGCATCACAATCAGAAAACCTCTGCTCGTAAGTATGTCCCGAAACCTCTCTGACCTGTTCTGCCCTTCCTTATCAGATCTGAGACCGAGCTGAGCATGAGGCAGGCTGTAGAGGGCGACATCACTGGACTGAAGAGAGTCATGGATGATCTCACTCTGGAGAAATTGCATCTGGAGACTCTGTGCGAGTCTCTGAAGGAGGAGCTCATCATGTTGAAGAGGGACCATGAGGAGGTAAGGCTGCAGTGAAAATGACATCCCTTGCAGAGCAGCTTTAAGGTTTACTGATGTGTCAGCGTGTCATTGTGTCCATGTTTGTGTCCGACACCCATAAAATCAGTAGGATGGCTCATTTCCAGGCCTCTGCGAAACCCGATGGCTTGATTTATTGATGAGGTCATTGAACCTTTTGATTTGGGTGTTCTTCATCTAGAAGTTACATGATTTAGACTCTGAAGGAGAGTTTTGGACTTCTGGTCTACACCATGTTTAAAGACAACAGAAAAAAAAAACTGAGAAGTATTTTAGTTCATTTGTGTTAAATTACTTGAGTTCTCAATTATCCATCATCTCAGCAGCAGCTATTTACTGAAGGAAAATGTTGTTTCACTCTAAGTTCTCTCTTCATGGTGTGCCAACCCAATCGTACATAATTTATACCCCTGATAAAAGAGAGGAAACATTTTCTTAGATTTCAGTTTAAATCAGCCGCTCTGCTGCATTTGGCTTCACCCCTCTCCTCACATTTAATTCTTGTCTTCTTCCATTTACTCAACCCCGTTATTTGTTGAACACCTGCAGGAAATCTCTCTGCTGGGGGAGCAGATAGGCGACCAGGTTAACGTGGAGGTCGACGTTCCTTCTCCAGCAGATCTGAGCCAGACCATGACGGAGCTCAGGGAGCACTACGAGGCTCTCATCGCCAAGAACAGCAAAGACGTTGAGATGTGGTACCAGAACAAGGCGAGACATAAAAAAAAAAAAAAAATCACATATTCAACACAGCAAGAACTAATCGAGAGGCGTCTGGAGTGGTAATAATAGTTAATGTTGTCTTTCTGCCCAGATGACATTGGAGGGGAAGGTTGTAGAACAACCAACCAGCCTGGAGGGATTCCGCTTGGAGATGAAAGACCTGAAGGCCATCGTGCAGAGGCTTCAGATTGACCTGCAGTCCAGTTTCCGTGTGGTACGTCCTACTGCTAACCGAGACATTTACGTGTCCCATATTGGTCCATGGAGGTAGAAAAACTGACATCCAGCATCATTTTATGGTTTCCTTTATATGACCAAGTTTGTCCCCTTTACGTCACAAATTACTTTTACATGTAACTGAAGTTAATGCATTTAATTTTCCAAGAAAAATGCCAACTTTTTGTTCTAAAATCCTACTAGGAGATTTAACTTTGAATACAAAGTAGAGATAATCTGCTTTTCAGCTGAAAAATGTAATAGATACATTTGCTCTATTTATTTTATTTACTATTTTTTTTATTTTACAAAAACCTAATCAGTACAGTTTGAGAATTGTACATTTTGCCACATAGTGATGCAGTTGTTGGCTGGTACATGCTGTTTGATGTTGTTTTTAGCAGCTACATTTGGAAACGTTTGCATGCAGTAATGTCAACTCATTCTAAACAGGACATACAGAATCCAACATCTTTACACAATAAATAAAACTTGCACAGTTCTTTTGACAAACCAAGCTGATGCAAGTTTTTGTGAGGGAATGTTGTGTTTCACTGTTACCAGAAGATGATAAATCATTTACCAAGACACAACTTAACGTATCTGTTCATTATCCATCCTTTCCATCAGAAATTATCTCTGGAAGAATCTCTGCAAGAGACTCAGCAAGGCTACGCTGCCCAGCTGGCAGGTTTGCAGGTTGTGGTCACGGACCTGGAAGCTCAAATTTCAGAAGTTAATGCTGCGATAGAGGAGAAGAGACAGATGTACGACACTCTTCTGGACCTCACAACCCGTCTGGAGGCAGAGATTGTAGAGTACAGGAGGCTACTCGATGGGGAGGACGACAGGTGAGAGCTAGGAAGATGCATGTACACTAATATTACAAATAATGAACATAAAGTAAAACATTTTACAAAACGTAAGCTAATGTTTTCTTTTTATTCTCCAACAGCGGCTCTAAATAAGGTAAGAGATTTTTTCCTTTCACTATTTTTAAATGATCGTTTTGCAGAATATAAAGTATCAATAAATCTCGTTTCGTCACTTTTTTGCAGTGAAAACGGTGGATAGAAAAGAGGTTGACTCCTCCAAGAGCGCTGATGCGGATCAGATAAAGTAAAAAGAAATGGAAAAACCGCAAAATGCAACAAAGATGCTGCAGCTCACAAATTCATGTGTATTTGTCAAACACAAAACAGGATTGTTTCCCCTATTATGCTCATTCACGTCTCTGTCTTTACAAATAAAAATCTATCTCACAGTACCACAACTAATCTGAACCAGACTGAGCGCGGTGAACCAGTCCAGTATTGTTTGTTCATATTAATATGCACTCATTGAAATTAATGGACTCAAACATTAAGGATGGAATAAGTAGAGAGGGATCATTTAAATGTATATAAAATATAATTATAGTCTGCAGAGTTCTGTTGAAATATGTATTCACATCTTTTTATTTGATGCCGTCTACATCAAATAAAAAGATGCAGGTTTCTCAATGTAACCTGCAGTCAGGCAGACATTTCATCATATTCATTAGTTTACGAATTCATGCATTCATGACAAAAGTATTTGCTCCTCTGCCTTCATCTACAGTGTCTGTAAAAAATATTCTCTCTCTTGGGCGTTTTATCCCTCTGTTGCTTCTACAAATCAATCATAATCAACAAAATTGAATGTTTTCGACTAAAACAAACAAAAAAAAAACTGTCAAACTGAAAACTGATTTTTCTACAAATTAAAATGTTCAATAAAAGTAACTGCATGAATACTTACCTCCTTCAAGTCACTGTGGTCTGTGTGGACAGGTCTCAGTCGGGCTTCCTTCCAAAACTCTTCAAACTCTGTCAGGTTTCTTGGGGATCGGCTGTGAACAGCCCTTTTCAGGTTTCGCCACATAATCTCTGTCAGATTGAGCTGCACTTATTTCACCCGATGACAGCGACCACTCTCCTCTGTCATATTGCCGGTGTGTGACCGGTCCACTCTTCCATGTTTCCAGCTCTGACCCAGACCACAGGTGATTTCCATCTCCATCTGACACATGGTCAATCGTCAGTGTGACTCGCCTCAGATAGCAAATCCTCCAGGCCAACCAAACCCATTCTCTTCCAGCAGAGGGTCCCAGAGCTCCACCAGTCTGTCAGCTCTCTTGTGACGTTACAATTCCTGAAAGGTTCTTGGAGGACTTGGGCCCTGCTGGAAGTTTTCTTCTGCAATATTCTTTAGTTTTCAACCGTGCACCGTCCGTCTCTGTTGTTGTGTTCTTGAACAAGACGCCTGCCGGTGGTGCTCAGAGGCCGAGGGCGCGGTACAGCAGCCTCGCTTCCGTCAGACAGGCCCAGGGCAGCTTTGGCTACAGTCCAGTAGTTTTCCAGCAGTGTGTGAATCAGTGTGTGAATGGGAATGACTGATGTCATCTTAGTGTCCTAATAAAGTGATATATGTTGGCCTGCCATGATAACAAATTCTGCTGGATGATAAATTGTTCAAAAAGTTATTGCGATAAACAATAACATTGTTTTTTGAGAACATTTTTAAAAAATATAATGGTAATTGCATAATAATACAAGAAAACATTCTTAGACCAATAAACTTTAAATTCTAATGAACATTTAACACTGGAACTGGAAGACACTTTAAATATCCAAAATAAATAAACAAAACAAAAAAATAATTTTGAACTCTTTGTAAACAAAATTGTTTTTCAAAAAAGGGATAGTTGAGATAGTTGGTTTTAATTTATTGTGTGATAAATTGATTTATTGATTATCGTGACAGGCCTAGATATATGTGTAATTCCATCCACTGATACATCTGGACAAATCGACAGTGATGTTCCTGGAGTCATTGGGTGTTTCGGATCTTTCAGCATCACACTCTCTCCTTGGTGACCCAGCCAGCAATGATGATCAGTCCCCAGCTTGTCTCCAGATGGCTAACCAGCTACATGGACTCCACGGTTCTCCTCTCTTGGGTCCAGGTGCGGAGCTATGGGGCCCGTGTTGGATGGGGGCCCGGGTCTGGGGTTGCCAGGGAGGGAGGAATGGTTTCAAGTCGCTTTAATGTCTGATTATAGACGGAGAAAGTGCGCCCTCGCCTGTTCAGAAAGGTGTATGTAATGTTAAAATGACTGTTCCTTAATGGAATATATAGTAGTCAGTATCAGTGACTGTTTCACTAACGGATTAGCAAATGTGCTTCCTGGGTAAAAATGAAACGAGAAGCACAGATTCCTTGGATCAACCAGTATTTTTTTATTGTAGGTTCATATAACCACAGACAACTGTAGTCATAGATACATCTTCTGTCATGCAGGTTGTGTTAGAAAAATATGATGTTTGAGAAGCTGGATATTCTCGCGACTGACTTTCAATAAATGAATGTGATTTTTAAAATTTAGACTGCAGACTGTTCCAACACAAGTTGTTTAACATGCAGAAGCTAATAGAGTAAAAAAATGCATTCTCATTGCACAATGTGGGTGAGGCACACTGAGGAATCTCTGCCTCTCTAGAGTGTAGCACTAAAGGTGAGAGGAGTGTCAATGGTTTGTAAAGCAGGGAGAAGAAAGGTGAATGTTGCAATCAAGTGCAGTCGGCAAAGCAAAAGATAAAATCAGCCCTTTACTAATAATAGTTCTCTCTGATGATATAATTGCACATTTGTACAGACTATGTGATATGACTTTACAAGCTGATACCTTTCTAAATTCAATCAATGCTTTTTGTGTTTTCATGAATTACTTTAAAACGGTAAATGGACTGAACTTATGCAGCACTCAAAAATGCATACATGTTTATATACTGGTAGATAGATTGATAGAGAAGTTGGGTTTAAGTGCCTTGCCCAGGGGCACGTTGATGTGCCCAGGGGCAATAAAGATTGTTGTTCTCTAAAGGTTCCTTTTATGTGAAACAACAAGCCTCACTGGAACGCATAAGATGTGTTTATATGCCCCCTAGAGGAGCTGCAGTGATCCCTGACGGTATTTTTGTTTTTTTACTTTGGAGGATTCAGGTTGAGCAACATTTTATGACATCACACAGTTACAAAAAGAGATCAACAAAAAAATGAATGGTAGATAGTTGTGTTGCAAGCTTGTCCTGGTAATAAAATTTGATGATTGAAGGGGCCTCAAGGCGAGTGTGTTTGTGAAACTCAGCTTTAATTGAAATGTAAATAAAATCTAAATGGTGTAAATTTAGCATAAAAAGGCTGGTTTGGAGGGACTAACTGCCTTTTATTTCAGTATTATCTTAATTTAATCAAAATGCTCGGCTCGTTGTATTAACTCACTAGAAACTGTTGACAAGCTGCGATGACAGGTGTCCTCTGCTGAGTGGAAGGAGCTGAACATTTCTGGAATGAAAAGACGCATTCTTGGAGCTGCTGTTTTTGGCCTCACCCTGTTCATCAGTTTGACAGCGGTCTGAAGTTGTGAAATGATTGATCCATTTTCTTCCGCTTATCCGGGGTTGGGTCACGGGGGTAGCAGCTGAAGAAAGGAGGCCCAGACTTCTCTCTCCTCAGCCACTTGTTCAATCTGAAACGATTACAGAAAAAAAAAAAACAGCAAAGCATCCTTGACATGTTGTGTTCAGGGGTAGCGCCAAACTGGGGAGAAAAGTTGGCCCAGGAGTTCCTTACAGACTGCTTGGTTTAAACGTTCAATGTAAATATGTATTTCTATGTGTATAATAAATTCATGCTGAGCAGTTGAAGGTGGGACAGTTTGTCAAGAACTGCTGGGCCAACTTTTCCTCCCTGGTCTGCCTCTGGTTGTGCCTCAACACAAATATGATTGGTTCTTCCAAAGGACTTAGTCTACATTGATAAATATCTATAGCAATCATGCATTATTATAATAACCTCAAACAAAGTGCATTGTGAACCGAGTTAAAGAAAATGCACATGTGAACCCTTCTTGCCACAAACGTTTGGAATAACAAAACTCCCCGCGGGTTCAGAGTGAGGGTAACCACACCCATCCAGATCTCATCTTTTCGTTGCCCACTTGACCGTTGAAATCCCCCAACAGGACAAGAACGTCCCCAGGTGGAGCCCCCTCCAGCAGAAACTCTACTGACTCCAAAAAGGGTGAATACTCTGACCTACCATTGGGCTCATAAGCACAGACAACAGTCAGAACCTGTCCTCTCCACACATAGGCGGAGAGAGACTACCCTCTTGTTCACTGAGGTGAACCCCAACATTCAGGGGGTTGAGGTAGAAACCTGTTGTTGAGGTTTCTACCTCAACATCTGCTTGGACAGCCTCTGCACACCTACTTGGTGGCTCAGGGACTCAAGGAGGTACGAGTTTGTCCTGTAAAACAGTGATTTGATGGTTCGAACCCCCTCTCTGTCCATCTCAGTTATTGTGTCCATGGGCAAAGCACTTCACCCAGCTTACCTGGTGGTGGTGGTCAGAGGAGCGACTGGCATCTGTTTTATGGCAACCTCCCTTCTATCTGTCTGCCCCAGGACAGATGTGGCTACAATGTAGCTTACCATCTTCAGCATGTGAGCATTGCCCCGTTTCCTCTGACTATATTTTGGCGGGTCAGGTCTATTCTACCCAGCCTTGCCCTGATTTACTCCAAAGTGATCGTGTTCCACATCTGACAATATCCATGGTGTTCAGTGAACAGCAGCATGTTGACATCACAAAAAGTACCTCCTCAGCTCTGAGCAAAACTTCTCTTGAGCAACTTTCTTTATGTTAAAATTATACATGGCTATACCTACCTTCTGTCCATTCAATTTGGTGCAATAAGTCACCAAACCTTGCTTGGTGGTGGCGGTCAGAGGAGCGACTGGCATCTGTTTTATGGCAATAAGTCACCAAATTACAGGCATTTTCAACATTATGATAAGTGGCTCCTGCAGTGTTGCATAAATTAATCCAATCTTTATCTATTGTCATATGCACACATGGAAATGATAAAGGGTTTCATCTAATGACAGTCCTTTGGTGATAAAGACAACAATGTGGATTCACAAGTTTGACTCAAAAAGATAAGAATCAGTCCCCTAAGCAATAGTCTCCACACCCAAGGTGATGAAAACTTTGCATAGCAAAGTGTACGGTGTCTGTGAGCAGCATTCCTCCTTTCACCTGAAGCTCCAGGCCCTTCCCACTTTGCTATATAACCGGGCGTCCCAGTGGTGTTTTGCACTGCAGATCATCTCCAGTTGTTTTTGCTGGTTCAGATCCAAACTCTCCAAGATGTCTCTCTCCAACAGATCCTTCGGCCAGAAATCCGTCGGTCAGAAGACCATGAGCGTCTACGGCGGAGCAGGGGGTTCTGGCACCCGCATCTCAATAGGCCAGATTGACTACTTGTCCCGTTTAGGAGCCATCAACATGAAGGATCTCGATCTGCACGTTGATGCCAACGAGAAGGCCACGCTTCAGAACCTGAACGACCGTCTGGCCTCCTACCTGGAGAAGGTGCACAAGCTGGAGAAGGAGAACGAACGGCTGGAAAAGCAGATCGCAGAGTGGTACTCAAGCAAAACTGTGATCAGCCATGATTACAGTGCCTACATGGCCACCATCGAAGATCTGCAGAACAAGGTAAGAAGAAAACACCCAGAAGTGTGATTGCTTTTAGAAGTTTACAAGTTTTGGAGTAAAACTCAATGTCAAATTGTAAAAACTAAAAGAAAGGTGTATTTTACCCTGATGTTTCTCCTTTTCATTCTCAGATCCGAGAAGCCGTCATGGTCAACGCAAGGATCTACTTGGAGATTGACAATTCAAAACTGGCCACTGACGACTTTAAAGTAAAGTGAGTGTTTTTTTTGAGTGTTTGCTCCCTAGCAACTCTTGTAATATTTCACTCATGCATCATAACGTGAACTCAGGCCTTACATAAAAGTCGTATCTATTCCGTGAAGCCTCTCTGACCTGTTCTGTCCTTCCTTCTGAACTTTTCTCAGATATGAGAACGAGCTGAGCATGAAGCAGGCTGTAGAGGCCGACATCGCTGGACTGAAGAGAGTCATGGATGATCTCACTTTGTGCAAAATGGATCTGGAGACTCAGCTGGAGACTCTGAAGGAGGAGCTCATTATGCTGAAGAAGAACCACGAGGAGGTAAAGCTGGAGAGGAAACCGAGAGCTGTAGGAAAAAACCAAAATTGTCTTTACCAATTCTACACAGAACAATAAGCTACTCTTCTGTGATTGATAAAACTGTTTCACATCAACTATTAGTAGCAGAAATTTACAAGAGATAGATGAAGTGTAATCCCTTCTCTAGTTGCATCTAACAAATGAAGAAATCTTATCTTTGGTAGTAAATCAACAGCTAAGTAACCCTTTGGTTTTTCCACTGCTGCATCCTTCTCTCTTTAAATTTCTGTGCATTGCTGTCGTCTCCTATTAGCAAATGTCTGCTATTTGTCCAACAGTGTAGGTGATAAACACCATGCTTATCCCCCTGCAGGACTTGGCTCAGCTGAGGAAGCAGATGAGCGGCCAGGTTAACGTGGAGGTGGACGCTGGTTCTCAAGTTGACCTGAACCAGATCATGACGGAGATCAGGGAGCACTACGAGGCTCTTATCGGCAAGAACCGCAAGGATCTTGAGCTGTGGTACCAGAACAAGGTGAGACACAAAGCTGCAGTCCTTACAGTCCAACAGAGCTTCACTGGACTCCAACAACATTTGATTTGTTTCTGTTCAGACTTTAGTGGTGGAGAAGAATGTAGTAGAACAAACAACCAATCTTCAGACATCCCGCAATGAAATTAAAGAGCAGAAGAACATCCTGCAGAAATATCAGATTGAACTGCAGTCACTTCTGAGTATGGTAGGCCTCACCTTTTCCTTTTCACATTTTCACTCCATTCAGTTTTCCTTCCCATGCAGTTGAACCAAACTATGAAAAAAACAAAACAAAAACCTTTTCTTCCTCCACAACAGAAATCATCTCTGGAGGCATCTCTGCTGGAGACTCAGCAACGCTACGCTAACCAGCTATCAGGTCTCCAGGAAGTTGTCACAGGCCTGGAGGCCCAGTTGTTAAGTCTGACCGAAAACATCAAAGAAAACGAACAGAAGTACGGCACTCTTCTGGACATCAAGACCCGTCTGGAGATGGAGATTTCAGAGTACAGGAGGCTGCTTGATGGGGAAGGCTGCACGTGAGAGCTAGGAAGATGCATGTACACAAATATTACAGATAATAATAAAATAAAAAGAGTGAGTAAATGTAAATTTTAATTATTAATTGTTGTCTTTCCATTTTTTTTCATCTCCAGTTCAAGCTCAAGAAAAGGTGAGAAACATCTATTATATTTCAACATAAATAAAATATGAGGGTTTTGTAAAAAAAAAAAAAAAGTAAAAACTAATCTTATTTCTCCATTTTTTTTCAGTGATTACAAAGACCACCGTTGTGGAGGAGACATATGTGAATGGAGTCAAGTTTGAGACCAAGTAAAAAGTAAAAAGGAATCAAAAGAATTGAATTCAAAGAAACAAATCAGCAAAAATAAAATAAAGATTCAGCAGTGAAACTGAAGTTTTCTGTCATTTGTTATCTACCTATATATGCATCCGTCCTCTGTACCCCCTTGTACTCTGTATTCCCTGCAGAATTTCAGGGGTGTTGTGTGGTGCCCACAGTTATAAGAATTTTACGAACTCTTAGAGAAATGCACCAAAGCAACTGAGAAAAACCCCATGACTTCCCTTAGTGTTTTGATCCAATTGTGCCCAACTCTGCAAAACATTTAAACTTGAAAAAGGAAACTCATCTGCTGCCTTGAGAGTAGAAGTAAAGTCAACCAGAAACTAGTTTTTGCTTTAACCCATAAATTAAAGTTCATCAAGTTGATTTAACACGTTTTCTAAATGTTGCTTTTTTAAGCTCAGTTATCATGGATTGTGAGTTGCTCTAACTTACAGCAAGCATCAGAGCTCTGTTCAAAAGACGACCCTCTCATCGTCAAAACTCAGCCACACACTTAGTGGGTAGTTCTGTGAGGTCAAACCGCCACCGCCCACAGATGTGGTTCAAACAAGAATTTTTAACTCCTGCATGGTCACCAGCAAAACTTGAAGTTGTTTCTTACATCCCTTTTTCTCAGCATCCGATGAAACAAAACTATGACAGTCAGTTGAGTTTTGAGTCTACTGTTACATTTGCATATCCATCCATAAGATCTCACAAGCTCTTTCATCATATCATGGTTTGTTAAAGTGACATCATTCTTCAGCCATATGATGGGATGTTGCTTGTAAAATGAGACATGTTGCCTCCAGATGAACTTTTGCTTATTGCACATGAAGGCTTTTATACGGCTGTAACAAGATCCCACAATGCTTCTCTCTGAAATATGATCTTACGTAGTTTGACTGACTTCACCCTCAATCAGCAGGATACTGAAGCAACCCAACCTCTTTGACTTCCCCTAAAACTCTAAAACAGTCACGTATTTACAGAGTTTTGAGAAACGTTCACATCCAGCCTTGCAGAACCAGCTGTCAATGCAAGCTTTCTCAGCTGCATATTTTTTACATGTATGTCTTGCAGCACATTCTCAGTTTGGTTTAGCTCTAGACCTTGACTCGGCCATTCCAGCATGGATTTAACACCTGCATGTTTACGGTTGCTATCCTGCTGGAGGGTGAACTGCTGCCTCCGCCTCAAGACATTTGGAACCTCTAGCAAGTTTTTTTTTTGTGCTCTTTTTAGCTCCATCTATCTCCTTGTCAGTTCCAACCAGCTTCCCCTTTCCTCCTGAGATAGGTGCACCCCTTAAGTATGATCCTACCAGCACCAGGTTTCACCTTAGGGATGCTGTACTGTAAGAAATTTACATTTTGGGATATTGCTTTGTACCTCAACTCTGCTTTAAAATTCAACCCTAACTTTAATACTGATCTGTTGTTATGATGCTGATATAAACATCATTAATTATTATTATTATTATTATTATTATAGTAGTAGTAGTAGAAGTAGGTGGAGTCTGGGATCCTGGTGTTGCTGTTATCTGGACAGGAAGAGCAGCCTCCACTTCCTGGCCCCACCTTAAAGTGTCCTGATGGACAAGCTGCAGAGAGAGGGATTACTTTACTGGTTTTAGTCAGAATGTGAGCAGCAGCCGGATCATTGATTTATTAGTCAGACCTGTGAAGATGCTGCTGCAGTAAACAATGCCACTAAAGATAAACCTCTGATCCTGGAGATATTCGTCAGCTGATAGAAGGCCGACTTTGGAACCGTCTTTATGTGGCTCTGGAGGTTCAGGTCAGAGGTCAGTATGATCTCTGGTTTACAACTGGAAGAACTGAAGCTGACTCTAAGTGGAAGCTGACTATAGATCTATAACTCTAGATCTAAAAATCTAGATCTATAACTTTAGATCGTTCCTCTTTAGGTCCACAGATAACTCTGAGCACTTCCTGTTGGGTCACCCTACAGAAAGTGCTCAGGTTTGATGTTCTGGCTGCAGGTCATCATAAAGGGAGGAGGTTCTGCAGGTTCTGGGCTCACCGAGCAGCGCTGAGTCAGACGGCGACCTCATGGTTTCAATCTGGCCTCATGGTTTCAGAGCGACAGCTTTAGCCTCACCACTCTCTGTTGAGCAGAACGCTTCACACCCGCTGCTGTCAGTGTACCGCCTACTTCCTGTGGGTTAGAACCTCAAAAGAACCCAGCTGGGTCCAGTCCTGATTCTGTTCCAGCAGGTTCTGCTGTTTCAGGACTTAGGTGAAATCCTAACATTGACATCTCCCAAAGTTAACATGGACAGTGTCTGTGACTGACTCTCACATTGGGGACGCTTTTGGTTTGTCTTGTTTCCTTTAAAAAAAGAAAAACTGAAGCAGCATCAGAATCTGCTGGTTCTGCTTCAGTCTGAGAGGAGAATCCATATCAGACCGCCTCACTTCCTGTTTCTCACTTTGACCAGAAGTCTCATCATCATCATCATCATCATCATCATCATCATCATCATCATCATCGTCATTTCAAACCTGCTGGAAATTAAGACAGGAAACAGTTCTGGTTCAACAGGAAGTACTTTATTGTGGCGATGAGACAGTGAGTTATTGACGGGTTAATTTGGAGTTCTGGTTCCGATCCAATGGACCGAGCCGTTACAGAACCTGGACCGTCGTTACAGAATAAAGCAGCAGAAACTTGTTCTGTCACTGCTGAGGGATTCTGGGTAATAAAATGCCAGGATGTGAAGACATCAGCAGTGCTGCTCCTGCGATCTGGAGGGGTCATCGGCCCATAAAGGTCAGAGGTTATGCACTGTGGTGACATCATCAATGATGTTCTCATAGTCCTCATCAGATCTCTGATCTGGGTCAGCAGGCAGGGAGGCGGTCACGGCGCCGGTCAGATAAAAACCTGCAGGTATCAGTTTACCTTAGAATTAGTTTAGCTTAGCTTGTCTTAGCTTAGCTTAGCTTAGCTCAAAACTAAGCTAAGCAGTCCATCAAGCTTTTGGAAAGCCTGATGGACTTATATATATATATATATATATATATATCTGCGCAGAACCCTCAAGCTCCCAGGCCTCTGGTAGAAGACTCGAGCTCAGAGGATGAAACAGACCACCCGCGGAGGGTGAGAAGGGAATTTTTTTTTATATGTGTGTGTGTGTGTGTGTGCGTGCATGTTAATGTGCAACTGTATAACCAAGATTAAGTAGGGCCCGCACCTTGGCTCAAGCCCAGCCTACACCCTCCTAAATCCACATGTGAGGAGAGAGAGTGAGAGAGAATGGCACCGGGGGCGAGGGAGAGCAAACGAGCAACTGGGACAATAAATCTAACAAATAGAGAATGACAGGAGGAATACATAATGGACATAATGGACCTAGACCAACTCGGATCAAAAAAAGCAGTTTGAATCAAAATAACTCGAACTCATAACAAGTGAACAGAACAACAAACCCAGAAAAACCCAGGATCCTGACAGAGCCGACGTTAGCTGCTGCTGGCAGCTGATTTATCTCTGAATGAGACGAGATTTTAACTGCCTGAGCTGAAGCTATTGGATCAGAACTGGATCATGTTTTGGGCTGCTCCCTGCCTGCATGTTGAGGTTCTACTGCTAACCTGAGTTCAGTCCCCTTCTCACCTGGCATCATGTTTTCGAGGAGAACCAACATCCTGATGGTGGAAAGGAAGAACGGGATGAGGATCAGCAGCTGGACCAGAGTCCGGCTCAGAGAAAACGGAGTGACGCAGTGACCCACTGGATCAGAAACAAACAGTGACAAACTAGATCAGAACAAGTGAAGGTTTCAGCCGAGTCGCTGAAGAACCAGAGGAAGCTTTACCTCCAAAGACTGACCTGTGAACCCAAGTCCAAGGATCAGAATCAGCAGAACTCCCAGACCTGAAACAGGAGGAGGTAGGGTTGTTACATCAGGTAGAACCAGAACCAGCAGATCGTAAAACGTTGGAGGAGTGCAGGACTCACTGAGCAGCACAGAGTCGAGCTTCATCATATCTGAACCCAGATCAGTCTGAGCTTCACCACTTCCCCTTGACCAGAACCAGAATCAGACTGCAGCAGGAAGTTGCTTATATGAAGGTGTGAAAACAAAGTTTTTTATAATCATTCAGACATTTTATTGTCTGTTCAAACGTCTTCAGTTCTCATAAACATAAATGTGACTAATTGAACAAAAAAATAAAACACGAAAAGTGGTTTATTCATCATCAGATCTCTCAAACACTTCTCTAGTTAATGACTTGATCTGTGATAATAATCCTCTCCATGGCCTGCCACCTTATCGTGGTGGAGGGGTTTGGCTGTCCCAGTAATCCTAGGAGCTATGCTGTCGGGGGCTTCATGCCCCTGGTAAGGTCACCCAATGCAGACCTTATCAGGGGCATGGTAAGGTCTGCCTGGTATCCTAGGTGAGGAACCAGAGAAATCACATCCCAAAGACCTCTTATGATGAGCAAGATTGTTGGATTCAGTATTCCCTCGCCCAGACATGGGTCACCGGGGGCCCACTCTGGAGCCAGGCCTGGAGGTGGGGCACGTTGGCAAGGACCTGGTGGCCAGGCTTTTACCCATGGAGCATGGCTGGGCTCAGCCCGAAGAGGCGACATGGGTCCCCCTTCCCATGGGCTCACCAACTGCGGGAGGGGCAGAAGGGGTTGCAGAAACTGCCTATGGGGACGTGGAATGTCACCTCTCTGGTGGTGTGAGGTTGAGAGGTTTCAGCTACAAATAGTCGGTCTCACCTCGACGCGTAGCTCTGGTTCTGAAACCCGTCTCTTTGTGAGGGGTTGGCCGTTTTTCCACTCTGGAGTTGCTCATGGTGAAAGGCGCCGGGCAGGAGTGGCCATACTTGCTCCCCCCCATCTTGGTGCCTTTGAGTTGGGGTTGTTATGGATTCTATGTTTTCCTCCTTCTCTTTTAGCCTCTTTTATCTGCTTACACGCACAAGCTGGAGCTTACATAACCATGTTTATGTGTGACTGCTGGCAGTCAAAGGTAAACAGACTGAAACTGATTAGACTACCCTTTGGGGATGGTACAGATTGCAGAGAAGAATAAAAAGCTAAACATGTTCACTTGGGTTCTGACTGTGCTTATGCGTCGGACAACAATTCAGATTACTGTCTTGGAAAATAAAGCTTTGGCTTATTTACTGGAAAGAATGAACTGATAATGAAAGTTTCTGATCAAGTGTTTTCCTTATGGGTTTTTCAGAGAAGATGTTTTCTTCTCCTTTCCACCAAAACTCCTTTGGACTGCGTTTGATTTAGCTAATACTTGACCAGAAATGGGAGAAATGGCTTCTCCCATTTCTCCCATTTCAATTAATGGCCTGTTTTTTTTGTTTTTTTTTTTTTTAAGCAAGAACAGAATTGTAAAATAAATAAACAAACAAGGTCTTGTGTGGAGGTCTTCTTACACTGTTTTGTGTTGTTTATAATGAATAAGAAAATCTGTCTTTTTCCTACTTCTGTTACTTAAGGAGACAGTAACCAAAGACAGTTTTCAAACACATTGTGTGTATTCATAATTTTTCATTGCTAATATAAGAAGAGGAAAGCTGGCTGATAACCGGGCTCGATTAGACTTCCTGAAAAGATTAGAGTGAAGGCTTTTAGGAAATACTGTTCTACTGTTAATGACAGATTATTACTGGATAAAATAAATTTCTAGTTGCTAATTTTTGGTGGCTCAAACATGCTATCACACATAACCACTGAGGATTTGGAAACGGTTGCTCGCCAAAGTTATGAGGGGAAGAAGAGTTTTTACAGGCTGTATGCGGAGGGTCAAAGTCGGCCTGATCGTAACCATGGAGACAAGGGCAGCAGGTAGAAACTCGAATACATACTGATCAACATTGTGAATTATCGTGATCAGCTAATCTATCACTAGATGGCGTACTTTAGCTAAAAAAACCCTCCAGGACTCTGTAAGTAGGGTTGAGGCTATATGAGAGCCTGCTGCATTTGTAGAGATCTGAGCACTTTTAATGCCGTAGTTCTATAAACGCCCTTTTTTAGTTTTGCACACAAGTTATTTGTACATCTAAGACAAACTTGTGCAATAGATGCTGAGCTCCAACAAACGCGATTCTTGAAGAAATGAAAATATTTAAACACAGAAGGCAGCCTTTCTGTGGATGCTATGGTCAGACTACCCAAAAAGAGACAATTTGGTAAAAAGCCTCAGAGGCATAAAGATTTCTTTTGCAATCTGTCTTGACCAACTGAAGTTTGGGAATGGACCGACATATGTCAACATGGTTTTATTTACTCGTGCGTGAAAGAATATAAACTGAGTCAATATGCAAAGGCGGTAATTCGTTGAGAGTGAATGTTTAACTTTACCGAAATTGGCTCCGCATGGAGGGAGCACACAAGTGGGATCAAACTATCCTTCAAGCTCATAATAACCTCTTACCCTCCCAGGTCGCAGCACATTTTAGTGTGTGTGTCGAGTAGGTAATTCAGTGCAGGATATTTGTTTGAAATGTTGCACACTGGGAAAGTGCCGCTCAGCGCAGAGTTGAGCAGGACGTGATAATGTCTGTGGAGGGGTGTGGTGCATTCACAGGAGGCTCTAAAGGATCGTGTTGCTACAAATAGGTTCACATCTGTGAGTCAGAGTTTCTACTTTGGTGTGTTTGTCCATCCGTTGGCATGATTTTTGGTGCTTTTTTTTTCATGAAGGAAGGCCATTAAACAGAAATCTGCTCAAATGGCCCCACAGGATGAATATGGTGCTTAGCTAAAAGTCAAACACTGAAACTGATTGACAGGAAACTCCTTCCACACCGCAGGTGGGGTCAAATACCCAAGGTGACAGAGGACAGGCCTGGTTTGCTGCTTCTTACTGAAGGTGATGCAAGAGGGTTCCTCAAAAAATGCTCAAAGCACAAGTTACAAAGAGCTGTTCAGTAAATACGACTCAAAAACTAGAAATGCAAGACGTAAAAAACATTAAACTAATTTTACTTACCTGGTGTGTTGAGGGCAAAACTAAATGTGATTGTATCTGTAGCTGCATTCTGATAACATCCCGTTAACTGATAAAATACAAAGACAATCTATCCAGATTCACGAGAACATTTTACAGTAAAGTTTAGCATAAAACTGCACTGAGTTGGCAGAATGAGTTCACTGAGGATGTGAGTAGGGTGTGGCATCCACAGGCAGAGATTCCTCGTCCGACTCGTATGGTCATTGTATCTTTTTGTGCAGCTCAGATCTTTCGTAAATGACAGCAAGCTGACCACCACTTGATCGGATTTGACTTCCTATCTCTAGATTTAATTGGGGGAATGATGTGAATATCTGCATGCATCTCCTTAAAGAAACTTGACCTAAAAGAGACAGAGGCAGTTAATGACCTGGACACAAAACAGCCAGCAGCATCTAAAATTATATGCTCTGACTGATCAAAACATTGGTAGGATTTATCTTCCAGTGATGCCTCTTCAATGCTTTCAAGTTACTGCATCACTACAAACACACTTCCTCCTTTGTTATTGACAGTCTGCATTGTTACAGTGAACAGGTAATCCAGCTGTAGTTGGTTGTTAAGACACCTTGATTAAAATGTGTAAAGTAAGATCTTTATGGCAGCCAGAGATTTCTTGGGGTTTTGTAATGCCTGACTCACAGAATAACTAGATCTGCCCAGAAATACCCACATTTCCAACATGAGGCCACTGCAACTTCCAACATCTGCAGGTCAAGCCGTTGGGTTTGATTTGCCCCATCAAACATGTTGAGCTCAATTAAAAATTATGATTATGAGTTGGGTGCATGGTTTGTGGTGTCAGAAACAACCCAGTGGGAACCCACAAAGACCAACAGATGAGAAGCTAGCAATGCCAGTAGCTAGAGCTTTGGGCACAAGATTAAACCCATGTTGTGATTTAAACAAAAGAGGTGAGATCTGGAAGCAGTTAGCTTAAGAAGCTTAAAAAGTAATACTACCCTTAATAAACTATAGAGTCTCAAGTTTTTGGCATTCTTTAGCTGTTTGTCAGTGACTACACATTGGTCAACACACACAGGTACACACATATTCTTCACTGTGTGCAAGGTCAGTCGCTATAAGGCAGCTGAAACTTTAACTTGTTGGAGTTTGGCTGCTCCATTAAACAGTTCCTCAATAAAAGCCTGGTGTCTCCTGGTTGTTTCAGAAGTGTCCCAAAGACTCATCATTAGTCTGACTTTGTGCACTCTACTCATAATCTTCTCATCTGTCCGATAAAAGCAACAAATGTTCCTTCTTATCTGAATGTAAATTCTTCTAAGATATTTTCTCTGTGCATGGTGACCTTCACTCACTGTTTTGACTGTCTGGTTGTTCTTGACTCCCTTTGACTCTTTTGATGTATCTCCAATTCAGACAGTTCCTTCAGAAATATATTTTCAAACACTGGATGAGCAATATAAATCATTAGCTAGAGGAACTTTATTAAGGTGGCTACGACCGCTACTATTAAAGCAACATATTCAGCAAAGCCAGTTTTGAAACCTATTAAATCCACACACAACAATGTTTATCTCCCTAAATGTTTGCCAAATGGTAAATATAAACCCAATCAACCCCACAACTTTGAAGCAGCAGGTCATAAGTTTTTAGCTTTCCTTCAGCTAGCTATACTGCAGTGCTAACACTAGCTTGAACAAAAACCAGTCAAAAAGAAGTGTAAACCAGACTTCAGTTGAAATATTTTATATCTAATGGTTAACAGAAGACAATTAGTTATTAAAATGGCTAATGAACAAAAATCTGCTGCTCCTCGTGTAAACTAACTATGTGGTTAAGTTGTTCTGACTGTAAACCAGCACAAGTGGCAGCTGACTGTGGAAAATCAGTTCAAAACTGGGTCGATGTTCATTTAAGCTTCTTTTCTTTTGCTTTTATGACAAGCTATTAGTTATATTTAATATAAGATTTGAGAAATTTGAGCCCTTTGGATTGAGTTTACCTGGAAAGTTAGTGAAATCAAAGCTAACTGCAGAAAAAGAGCTAGGTCAGGAAAACGGGGCAGTAACTGTTTAACATTCACTCAACATGGATAAAATAGCAAGTAGCCATAACCAATGAAGAGAACAAAAAAAAATGTAAATGTTAGTTGATCTATGATAACAAAACTAATGGGAATCGTGCCACCAACAATGAGACCTACAGCTGTTTTTAGTTGGCAACATGTGTGCAAGAAGCCGTGACAGACATCAAAGCCAGAACAAAGAGCTCTGACACAACAACTCGATTGTGAAAGACAGTCCACTTTTTTTTTTCCCACCGCAAGAGGATGAAACTGATGGCAGTTTGACACCATGTGCATTTGGGCTACGTTTATGCTCAGGTGCAAGAATCCAGACTGTCAGGAAGTCAAAGACAATAGAAGAGATTCATTCAGAAGTAGTGACACATGTAATACTACTCAGTACTGTAAACAAATACAGGAATATTGTGATGTATCCATGGGAACTATTGATTTTTGTAGCCTGGAGACCACTGTACCACTACAGACTGGGATGGAGTCATTGTTAAATCCCAGTGAAGCCAGTTTAGATGCTCTAATTTACTCTTTTAAAGTCTAACTCTAGTCTGATTGCCTGTATTTATTTATTTTTTCCTATGAGATGTCGTCAGTTGACTGTTCTGCTTTGATTTGTATTCCTTAATGATTTAACCTGAGGGTATTTTCACCCTTATTTATTTTATAAATAGAAATCCCTCTCACATCCTGTTTCAATGTACAGCTTACCACTGAAGCCAGAGACATGGCTGAAGCCGTGGGAAGTGAGGCCTGCAGAACTTTAGATGTTGTTCTGGGATGTGGAGGTTGGGGTCAGGGAGGGGGGTCTCTGCACCGTATGAGCTGATATGTCTACAGTATGGCTGTTTTCCTATGTCTACTTCCTGCAGGACAAAGAACCAGGCCACAAAGCTGAATTCATCTTCAACTGGTTTCCTGAACATGACAATGAGTTCACTGGTTCCCACTGGCAGCTACTGGTCTCCACAGTCACCAGAACAGTGTTGAAACTATGCCACAATAATTTAATGTAGCTCTGAAGGCTGAAGGGAGTTTGACCAGGGACGGTAATTGCAAGATGGACCAAATAAGCTGCCCAGGAAGCGTAGATTACTTTAGTTTAAGGAGGTTAACTTGCAAAGGGATATGCAATATGTGGCTCTGGAGCCGCCAGTGGCTCTTTGGACCTTCTACAATGGTTCTTGTTAACTTTGAATTAAAGTGTTGATGAAATTAATGCTTTTAAACATAAGTAATTAAACAAATGCCAGTTTATTTATAGATTGCTTTTTGTACATTGAATAACTGGGTTGAATTTTCACAATGATGCTAAAAAACCATTAACTTTTTTTTCAGATGTTAATTTCTTTTTTTGAATCTGGAAACTACAGACATTTTTCCTCACAATATTAACATCCTTAACAAAAAGTGCATCCATCTTTTTGCAAAGGTTTTTTGCTTTTCTTTTTTAATTATTTAAAATCTCAAAACAGAAGTAAAGTGGTAGTTCCTTAGTTATCAGAAATATAAGTTGTTTTTTCTCAAACGTTTACGTAAATTGATCAGACTCTAAACGAGTTTTATTTAGAACAAAAGGCATAAAATGGCTCTTTTAACTGGAAAAGTTTTAGACTCCTGAACAAGTCCTCCTGAGTCTTACAAGTTAACAGAAATGTTCCCTACACACCTTAAAGCTGAGAGCAGGAGATTCAGACCTGGACAGCGTGAATGGAAGAGTTAACGCTCATTGTCCTCAGTAATCTCTGTAATACAATCAAAAGTCTGCTTCATAGTATCACCCTCCTGCACTCAGTCATTAATCACAATTTACTTCCTTTTCAACTGTTCGTGCATAAAAGAAAGTTTTTCTTTCTCCACACAATAATAATTACAGCACCGTGAACAGCAATTAAGGTTAATTTACACCATTATGTCATTCACATGATAAACCTTGCACTGAAAATAGGTCCTCCTGGTTTAACTTTCTCCATCTTTTCAGATTAAATAATCTTTTATAAAATACATCTCATCTGTTGCATCTCTAGAGCAGGACATCAATCTTACAGAGGGCAAATGTTGAAACATGACAACATTTTATTCAACATCCTGAATAAGATTTTATTCAGGATGGAGCAAAAGCTTAATATGATTTATTAAACTGTCACCACTGCTTATTTAAAGTCAGAGCCATAATCCACAGGCATTTCTGCTGAGATAGACAAGGAAAGAGTCCAAATCTCTGAAAATGTTTGCAGTGATAGTGGAGAGTCGGTGTGGGTGTCTTCTGTGGCTGAGATTTGACTCCACAGTGACTCATGAGGTTGTTTCAGGTGAAAACGCCCATCTACACCGACTGGCCATGAGCTTCTCCACTTCATTAAGATCAGTCGTCATGTGTTTTTTTTTTGTTTGTTTTTTTTTTTACATTAGAGGACTGTGCCTCTACCTGCCGGTTTCTCATCACTGGTGTCAACGCCGGTTCTCACAGTGACTCAGTTACAGCTTTGGTGTAATAGACAGAACATTATCTGCAGACTCTGACGAAGCCAGAAAAAGTCTTCTCTGCCTCAACAACACCCAGTAGACACAACTGCACCTCCCTTCGTTTGTGTATTTCTGTTTACCTCTGAGGTGGGAATGTCTTTTGTGCTTCGCAGGGATCTTAGACGAGTCCTGCTTTCCATAATGTGAGTTCTGACAGGCCAGTCGAGATTATATGTATCAACGGTGATTAAGAGCTACGCAAATAAACCGTTTTTTTTTTCTCTCTCTCTCTTGTCTAGTCAAGGGCGTCCAGAGACTTTCATACTGAACATTTTGGTTTGTAAATTATGAAAGGTTTCAACTCCTCAAACCACAAACAACAATATTTCACTTTGTTTAAAGAGAGGGGCTTAAACAAAGGAAACGAAACACTGAAAGGAACGGCTTGGAATAATAAGACATGATGAGACGTGTGGCTCTTACTGAAATGGAATAGTTTTCAATCCCTTTTATACAACACAAAATGACGCAGCTGCCTGAGAGTATATCTTTCTCACTTCTTACATTACTATAGCATTAATCAAATAATCAGCCAGAAAGGCAGAAGGAAAATGACCCAACATGCAACCAGAGCTGCTACAATGGTCCAGTCAAAGTTCAGTCCTAAGTACAATTGAGAATCTGTGACCAGGCTGTTCATAAGTGCAATCAATCCAATCTGACTGCACTAAATCCTTTTGGCAAAGAAGAATAATATAAATCCCAAAAGTTCAAAGCAGGTTGAACAATCACAGAAAACCTCAGCATGCGATTGTTCAACACAGGAGGGCTGTTCTTTAAAAAAAACATGTGTCCTTTTTCTCTTACGTCACATTCAGGCATTACTTAGGATTGAATCCCAATAAAATCCCACTGAATTGAGAAATTGTGAAAAAATTCAAGGAGTTTTTTTGGGGGTTTTTTTTTACCCAAAACGTCTGCACCCAGTCGATGACACTGCAGAAAAGAAATTGTGTAATTAAAGTCCAGTGTGTTTGCTGCAGAGTGCGGTTAAAAGCACAAAGATCAAGGACATCAGAGCCGAAACAAAGGTCTGATTATGGCTGTAAAATGTTTATAAACAAAATGGGATTCATTTCAGAGCAGCGTTCTTTGTACATCCAGTGAGTGTTCACAGAGATACAATCATCCTAGCAACAGTAAAGTAATGGTTGAGGCTCAGTCTTCATAGAGTTAAACATGAAATCCAGTGTCAGTGAAAGTGGTTCAAGAAAAATGCTCTTCAGAAACACAGAACACATTGATGGTGGAGTTTACGTACCTGAATATTGGTCTGACTTTCAGTAAGTCTTGGAAATCCTGCCATCTTTACAGAGTTTTCACAAAAAAAAAATCTGTTGCAGAATCCTCCAGAAGAACCACTACTGGCAGCAAGACGTTTCTAGATTAACTTAAAAAACACTTTGACCTTTATAAAACTAGGATAAAACTCCATCAGGTCAAAGGTCATTTTTACAAGAGTATACTGACAGCCATACAGTTAAAACAGTTAGTTACAAAAACACAGCACGATATCATTAACATCATTGTTCATATTTCATATTTCATCATCATCAAACAGAAGGTTTTTGACAGTGAAGTATCTGGATGACCTGGGAAAGAAAGAAAGAGAAAGTGATCCGAGTTAGTCTTAGACCAAAGCTTTCAGTGTAAGAAAAAAGATTTTAACATTAAATCTAAACGTGGCAGGATGCCAGTGCAGAGGATACCGGCCCAGTATGTTCTGATGACCTGAAGAATTTTAAACTCTAAATTTTTTGGCAGTGCTGATGTTTCTGGAACCGCTTGAGTTAGAACTCTTCATGATTTTGCAGCATTTATAAGATTAAATAATGACATTTTGACAAACCCCTTCATACATATGTGCATAAGAAGTAGCAGAGTCGTGATCTCAGACTTAATCCTCAGAGTTTGCTCACTTTTTTACTTAAAAGCAGGTTCCTGTGATCTGATGGACATTTTTTCTTGCATTGTTCTCTTTGAACCTTTAGAAATATAATGTTCATGGTTGTCTGTCCTCTGTGTTTCTGGGCTTCCCTGCATTAAACTGGCAGGTCACCCAATGTACGCGACTGACGCCTGTCCTGACCCTGAAAATGAAAACAGAAAATGGATGGACGGGTGAACTGATAACTAGATGAGCTCGATTAGAGCCAGCTAGGTAAACAATGTAAAGAAGGATCCAAATACTTTGAGCCTATCCATCAGTGCGACCTTCAACAAAGCAGCAGCAACTTTCAGCTGTGAAGCTCTTCTCTCTGTTTGATGCTTGCTGAAATGTTAAGAGTTAAAATCATGACTGTGACCTGAAGTACGACCTTTTTAAAAAGAGAAAGCCCAACTCTGCTTTACCACTAAATCCTGTAACAGAGTCTAAGTAAATTGATGTAGATGACAAAATTGAAAAGACAATAATTTCATAGAGCAAAAAGATCAATGGATTTGATATTTTTGCACAGAAAGATGCATATCTTTTTTTTTTTTTTAATGTTTGGTTTTTAGTTTCTTCTCTAATTTAAAGTGTAGTTTTTGGCTCAGTTTGCTCCTGACACGTAAACATCCCATTAAAAAAGAGATTTTATTGGCCTCATGTGAGTTAAACAACCTTTGTATGCATCTAAAATGTAGATCCTACAGTAGGAGAATTGTTTACTCATTTAGCATTAAGCAATGCAGAATGAACTGCACCGTTCATATCACCTAAAGCTCAATGATCTGCAGCATGTGCCACACTTTGCATTTCCATGCAGCCTCAAAATTTGACTAACATAATCAGACAGAGCTGCATGTGAGAACTGTCTGCCCTCTCTGCCACAGTCACCTCTGACTCTGCTGACTTGTTATCTGGCCACACAGTTTAGTGAGCGTCACTGCGGCAACAAGCTGCTGTTTAGTTCGGTTTTTCTACTAAAGTCAACTTTCATTGCTACTGTGGAAACAGCAAGCCACCTTTCTAGTTTGTCATCCATCATATGGAGAGTAAGTTTATGCTTTTTAGTTGTCCTTACTATTGATCAGTCAGCGAACCGTAAATAATTCAGATATTAGGTCTGCAGCACAGCAAATAGACACCTGCTTGTTTTGTTAGGTTAACCTGATACAACCGACAACCATAAAATTATGGATAAATCAACAAATCAAATGATTTTTTATGGATGATAAAGCTGTTCCCATAAAGTGTTGGAAGAAAGTGGAGCAAGCAGGTGTGTTGGCCACATCACCCGTAAAATTGGGTGGACCTGCTTAAGGCTTAAGTGGCTTAAGTGCTTGGTGAAAGGATTCACACCCACCAAACGTTTTGCTGAATTTGTCACATAGCAAACACAGACATTACTGTCATTTACTTGGACTTTGTGCAATAGGCCAGCAGAAAGTGGTTCATAATTGTAAAGTGGATGGGAAATTGACAGTTTTCTAATTGATGTAAAAAATACAACTGGAAACATGTCTTGTTCAATTTGCTTTCATACTCCTAAATCAAATCCAGTGCAGAGATCTACAACGCAAGTGGAAAACTCTGTTTACAAGACAACTATCAGCTTTGCACAACACAAATCTGACATTTTTCAGAGAAAGGGAAGAAAAATATTTATTATTTAAAAAAAGGTTTGGTATGAAGTCTGCCATAAGGTATGAAGGAAACAAAGAAGAATATGTGCTTATCAGATGTGAACAAATCAAAACTTTTGACTTGAGCGTGGCACGTGTCAAAAAACTAACAGCGCCAATCACTCTGAACGCACCGTCCACATCACAAAACATGGCTGTGGCAGCGTTGTACTGAAGGGATTTCTTTCTTTTGCAGAGACGAGCAAGCAGGTCAGAGGAGATGAGAAGGTGGGTACAGGGAAATGACAAAAGGTTTGAGGGTTATGAATCCTGTACAGGGCTCTGTACAGTTTAGAGCTAAATGTCTCATTTATTTGGTGTAAATGCAAACATTATCATTACAGGAGCTTAGCTTTAAAACCCACATGCAAAAGCTGCTGCTCTCTAAAGCACAGCAGATCATTTTTTTAAAGCGTGAACTCTGTCTTAAAAAGTTACTTCCAACACATTCCAGAAACAAACCTTTGTCCCAAACTATCAGCGGGTCTTTAGGTGGACTAGATAAAGCAAGTTAACAAAGATCGATGAGACTTTGCTGACTGTAGAGGAGAAAAATAATGTCGGTTCTCCTCATGACTCCGGGTTGACCCCTGTTTGCCTGCATCACCCCCCCGCCTGACGCCAGATGTTTCTCCGCAACAGAAACTGGCCGGAGCCCAACATGGAGATAAAGATATCTCTCTCTCTCTTTCTCTTTCTTTCTCAC
The DNA here is from genome assembly GCF_904066995.2 of Poecilia reticulata. Lineage (NCBI taxonomy): Eukaryota > Metazoa > Chordata > Actinopteri > Cyprinodontiformes > Poeciliidae > Poecilia > Poecilia reticulata. Next base: position 12,732,732 of record NC_088830.1, read on the forward strand.
ACACACAAACACAAACAGAACTGCAGAGGCTCACAACTCAAGCCAAAACCATTGAAAATGGAAGGTGACTTTATGAAAATCTGCTCATAGAACGAACTGGGCTGAGAGGTGGATGTTGTGTATCATACAGCGAACAATGAGGAGCTGAAGAGCTGCCCTGACTGAAGGCACACAAAAAAAACAATGTAGGCCAGTGGTTCAAGGCTGGAAAAACTTCATTCAGGCCACAATCAATCAAAAGCTCATTAACTTCCTGCTCCCTTTATCAGACACACTGTGGTCGGACTAAGATAAAACAAGCAACTAATCAAACATCAATGGTTCGTAACGCTATGCTCCACGCCCGTTCACATGTCTTTCGTCTCTGGGTGACAGAAACTTTACAGTATATTGCTGGCATGTTTGTATCGCTTTCATAAATCATAGACGCACACAAGAGATTCATCAAAATTTTATGTCTTGCAGTGAGACTCGATGTTTAACTTTAGATTTCCTGAGCTGCCTCTGGAGTTCATCATCATCATCATGATTGGCTTCCTAACAGCCAAAGAGACATTTCGCATTCTGCTTAGCGTTAATGTTGACTAACGGCGGGCCACTAAGACAGTAAATCTACACCTCCTCTATTTGCACAGAGATGCCAAATGGCTGGCATGATCAAGTCGAAGCCTGCAGGTATTTAGGAACGCCTCATACATGCACAGCGACAGCAGCACATGCAGAAGTCCTAGCTGAGATCCAAACCGGCAGAACCCTCTCACACATTCCACAACGGTTTCCTCACAGGAGTGGAAAGAAACCAAACCCTGGCCTTTAAAAGAAAACAAATGGTGGTTCTGCCAAGCCCAGGGATAAAGTAGTGAGGAAACCTCCCTCCTCCCCTCCCTTCCCACCTCCCTGCTCCAGTCCGGTCCCGCCTCCAGCCTGCACTATATCAACAGCCTGCCTCCCACTATCAGACTCCACAGAGCCGCTCAGTCCACAGCTGCCTAACGGTCCTCTCTCCTCGCGTCGTCTCCTGACCAGCAGATACCCAGCCATCATGTTTTACCAGCAGAGCTATGGCAGCCCCTCGGTCGTCACCAAACAGACCCGCAGCTACACATCCAGCGCTGCCCCCCAGAAGGCCCACAGCGTGTCCGGCCTCAGCTTCAGGAGCGGCCCCCGCATCTCCTCCTCCAGCGCCCGGTTCGTCTCCTCTGGGTTCGGCAGCAAGGGAGGGGGCTTCGACCTGTCCAATGCCCTGGACCAGAGCACCATCCACCTGAATGAGAAGGCCACCATGCAGAACCTGAACGACCGTCTGGCCAACTACCTGGAGAAGGTGCGCTCCCTGGAGGCGGCCAACGCCAAGCTGGAGAAGCAGATCAGAGAATACTACGAGAAGAAGGGCCCAGCAGCGGTGAAGGACTACAGCAACTACTGGGCCATCATCAACCAGCTGAAAGACAAGGTATGGAGTGTTGCAGCCTTTGCAAGTCAAATATTTGCATGGTTGTTAATGATTATGAGGTGGAGGTTTTAGGAGCCTTAAAGACATGATATACATTTTCTGGGTCTTCAAAGGTTCTTGCAGTACATAAGAAGTCAGAGTTGATGAAATATCTGTTTAACTCTGCAGTTTCACCTGCAGATCAAAATCAAAACCAATCTAAGGCATGTGACTTTTAATGAACAGCTCAAAGAATCCTAAGCCTTCATCTGCTGGTTTCTCTTCAGATCCACGCTGCCACCATTGACAATGCCAACATCCTGCTTCAGATTGATAACTCCAAACTGGCAGCAGATGACTTCAAAACCAAGTAAGACAAAGCTTTCAAATGAGGTCCAACAAGCACTCTTTACTGGTACCAACTGCTCCATGTTGATGATCTGGATTTCTACGACCTGATTAGATTCGAACACGAGCTGATGATGCGCCAGTCCGTCGAGGCTGACATCGCCAACCTCCGCCGCCTGCTGGACCAGACCACCCTGACCAAGGCCGACCTGGAGATGCAGATCGAAGGCCTGCAGGACGAGCTCGCCTACCTGAAGAAGAACCACGCAGAGGTGGCTAACACCGAACATCCCTTCCTCAGCCCTACACGGGGAAGCAGAACAGATCTAATTCGTGCCTTCCCCAACTCTTTCAGGAACTCGCAGCAATGCGCTCTCAGCTCACCGGCACAGTCAACGTAGAGGTGGACGCCGCACCTCAGCAAGACCTGAACAAAGTCATGGAGGAGATCCGCGCCCAGTATGAAGCCATCACAGAGAAACACCGTCGCGACCAGGAGGCCTGGTTTAATGAGAAGGTGAGGAGAAGTTCCCACAAACAAACGAGTTAACGCAAATGTTCGGAGGCCAGTTCCCTCTGCAATCATAGAGACTTAACAATGTGTGTGTTCTTTTTTTATTCAGTCGGCAGCCCTGAACAAGGAGGTGGCCATAAGCACAGAAACCATCCAGACGTCCAAGACAGAGATCAGTGACCTGCGGCGCACACTCCAGGGTCTGGAGATCGAGCTACAGTCCCAACTCAGCATGGTGAGCAAAAACCAGCCCCCAAAGGCCCCCAAACCACAGCCTTATCTAAGCAAAAAATTCTCAGATCCAAGCCTGGTCAGGGCAAAATGAGGGAAGAGACAGAAGATAATGAAGTGAGGATAAGCTAGAGCGGAGGCTTTCCTGGAGGAATGAAGCTAGCAGTCGGGAAGGGAGGAGTTCCTGCACAGGAAGACATTTTACAGACATCTGTTCAAATTTTGAAAGTCGTTAAAGAAGAAAAAAAAAAGAAAGTTTGAGGAAAGCCAAAGGAATGCTGAAAAAAATTGTAATCCTGTGGGTTATCTGTGCCCAGATGGTGTTAGTCAACTCGCCACTCCCTGAAACAAACCTCGCTGCTGCAAACACATAAATACATGCAGAATCCCATTTAAACCCAGCTGCTCTTTATCCTCTCATAAAGACAGAGGAGCTGCAAAGCAAACAGCCGTGCTTTTGTGCAGGAACCTGCTGCATCCAGGGTGTGGCTACAGCAGAAGATAACTCCAAACAGCCAGAATCCCCAATGAAAAGACTTTAATACCCCGAGACTTCATCGCAAGAAGAAACAATAACGAATACCTTTCTTCTCTTCTTTTCCTTTTTTTTCTTCCGTCTTGCAACAGAAAGGGGCTCTGGAAAGCACGGTAGCAGAAACAGAGGCCCGCTACAGCGCCATGCTCTGCGGCTTCCAGAACACCATCAACATGCTGGAGGCAGAGCTCTCCAACGTGCGCGCTAGCATCGAACAGCAGGGCCAGGACTACAGGATGCTGCTGGACATCAAGAGCAGGCTGGAGCAGGAGATCGCCACCTACAGGAGCCTGCTGGATTCAGAGGAGCACAAGTAAACCAAGGTGCATTGACTTTTTTTTCTGCCATTTTACAACAGATAAAGAAACGTTTAATGTATCCTCATTGGATGTTTTCTTAAACTTCTCTCTCGTCTTGTCATCATTTCAGACCAATTGGCCTTGACGAAAGCCTTGAACAAATTCTGTAGTAACTCTTCTCTCTTTCTTTGTTGCAGGAGGCTCAGTGTCCACAACTACAGCTGTGCGTTAGATGGCCCGACTGGCAGGACAAGCTATTCTCAGACTCACACACACACACAAACACACACTATCCGTTTAGTAAAAGCTGTTACAATGAGATGAAGAAACTGTACAAAAGATTCCCGAAAAGAAAACCTTGGTGAAGAAGACTCGGTGTACAGTGCTGTGTGTGTGTATATCATGTAATTCTTGTTCGCCAAATAAAATCTGCTGGTTGAGATAAGAGTTGGTTTATTTTCTTTGACTTTGCTTCGACGTTGTTTTTCCATGACACAGTTTTGTGTTTATGCAGTCTCCATGGCAGCAGCTGTGCTTTTTGGGAGGTGGGATGTGGGGTTTTTTCTTTTTTTTGAGGAAATCTGCCTTACGTAATCAGGCTGCTGTCAGGAAAAGGGTGAACAATAGTCAAGAGTTGGAGTCTGGAAAGTATTAGGATCTGGAGGAAAGGCCACTCAGCTGCTTCAAGTTTTAGTAAAAAAAGTTACATGGCTTTACAAATATTCACTCTCTCCAAATTATGTCATATGTAATCATATTAGAACAAGATATTTCAACATGTTGTTTTGGATTTTTATGCTGTAGACAAATGGAAACTTGGTCATAATGTCTTGTAAAGCCACTGTTTCATTTTTTAAGTTAGAAAAAACTATCCACAACAACTTCACCCCATGTGGTGAAGTAATACTACCAAGATAAATGATCATTTAAATGTCATTAATTGCATTTATTGAAAAGTTAGGCAAAGTGTTACCAGCAACATGCAATCATGAACAGTAGAATTTATTTATCTCTTAATTAAAACCTTTCTGATAACAGGAATTCTCATAAAGGATCTCAAAAAGCAGTTTATCATTCACCAATCCAAAGAGCAGATAAGAAACAAAATCATTGATGTCTGTCTCTATGAAAAAGATCTATTAGGACATTTCTTATGATGTCCCAAATCAGTAAACCACAGTTAGAGTCATTATCCACAAAGGGCGAACACATGGAAAAGTGGTGAATCTCAGTCCAAGAATGCATCCATGACTCATCCGGAGGGTCACAAAACAACCCAGAGCCAGATCTGAAGCACTGCTGGCCTCACATGCTTTAGCTGAGGTCAGAGTTCATGTGTTAACAAAAAGAAAAAGACTGGCCTTCATGGAAGAGCTTCAAGGCTAAAGCCACTACTGAACAAAAACAGAACAAAACCTTGTGTCGTATTTGCCAAAAACCACATCTTAATGATCCTCTTTCATACTTTTGGAGCAATATTTTGTGGGCTGACGAAGGTGGAGATTTTTAGGATGTGTGTCTCATAACCTGCTGAATAAAACCATTGCAGCATTTCAGAAAAAGAGACATCAAGGTCGCAGTCAAACATGGTAGTGGTGTGACGGTCTGGCCCAGCTTTGCTGCTTCAGGGTCCAGAGGACTTAATGTACCCACAAACTCTGCTAGGCAGAATAAAGGCTCTAACACGTCCACTTTACAATCCTACAAAGAAGAGCAAGTCAGAATTTCTCCACAGTGATGCAGATTGATAACCAGTAATCAAAGAACTGCCCTGGTCGACAAGGGGTAACAGGCTTAGGGGTAGTTAGTTTTTGATGTTGGTTAGGTTGATTTGGGAAACTTCTTTATAAACTGCTTTTAACTTTGTTCTGAATGTTTTCCTCAGGCCTTCTTCCATGAAGGCCAGATGATCTGATACATTTGTAGGGGACACAAACTTTATATACCAGTCTGTAAAATCCCTTCAAATTTAGTTACATCTGTAGTTGTAATGTTTTAACCTGTGGAAATCTTTAGGGAGCTGAGAACTTTTGCAAGACACTGTAGATGGCTAAAATAAAATAAAAAATGACCACACAGTTTGCCCTGAGTGTTTTTTTTTTTTTTAAAGAAAGACACACCCAAATGGTTGACTAATCTTTGCCCCAGCAGCTTCTCAGCACCGTAACATCGAGTCTTTGTAACTCCTGTCACCTAGAAACAAGAACACACACACACATGCACACAAACACACACACACACACACACACAGCTGAGGTCAGAAACCCGCAGGATGAAACAATGCAAACAGTGACTAACTAAACAAGAGAGTCATTGTGGAAACAGGTGTTATCAATGCAGGATTCGGACCTCTTTTATTAACTTAGATTGATGCCAAAACACCAGAGAACCGTTCTGGGCGGACAGCCTGGTCTGACGCTGATGGACTATGTTTCCCTTGTGCAAGCCTTGCCTGAAATTACAGAGAAATCCTTTGAGGGGTTTGAAATTCTCAGCTGATGGAGTAATAATAGACAATAACAGAAGATCTCACTTCAGTTTCTAACTCTCTAAGAGGTGCTTCATGTCGTCGTGTTTGGAGCAGATCAGAGCCTCTTTCACGCTAAATGCAAAGTACTTTAGCTTATCTTTCTAATTTTGTAGGTAAATCCAGATGAGTCCATTTTTCCTGAAATGCTGTTCATCAGGCCAAGCCGCTTGCTGAAATGTGCCGTGTTTCCTTTTTACATTAGTTTAACGCTAAACCCACTCCGTTGTATTAGCAACATTCAAACAGTGAAGGTTTGAATGCTGGTAATACAACATTTTTGGGGACAGCATGTCCCCAAAAACCAATAGCACATTCTGTGGGGCGCCATCTTGTGGCTCCGCTTGGCGGCACGACGGGTGCGTTTGGTGGAGGGGTTGTCTGGTGTTGCGCTTGGGGCTTTTTGCATGTGCCAGCAAACAGTAAATCTGTGATTTGACTGATTGGGCGACGGGGTTGAAGTCTTTAGGTGGGTTGTATTCTTTTCCTGGAATTTATGGTGCGAGGATTGCCAAGTGGGTGAAGGTTGGTGGAACCATAACCAAATTTCCTAACATCCATTTTACACCCTCCTTGTGTCTTTAATCACAAAAACTTTATTTTATAAAGGCTGCATTCCCAAAGCAGTTGCTCTCATTGATAAATTCTCAAGCTTTCGTTGTCAGAAAGCAAAACACATCTGGAAATCCTTCCTTTTAGTCTATTTCTGAATCTGCCATCACTTTTAACCCTCTGTTTACCATCAAGTTGGTGGAAGATAGAATGTGACACGAGTTAATTTATTTCTCATCTTTAATCACATAAACGGAAAGGCAAAACTTAGCATCGTAACAGCTCCTCCTGACACTCTGAGTGCAAAAGAAACTCAGTTTAATTTGTTTCCATTAAAGGTTTTGGCTGGAGTTTACAGTTACAATGTTTTTATGTAAAACAGAGTCAAAGGCAGAGTCAGGTTTAAAGTAAGGACAGACGTAGCCTGCATTACCAGAATTGGTTCATAAAAGACGGTAAAAGCTGTTCACACCCAGCAGTCACTCAGAACCCACCTCGGGGTGAAATATACACATTTTGCACCTGAAGCTCCTTAGTGAATCATTCATTAATGTCATCAGGATATTTATTTAAAAACACTCAAACATGTGAGCTCCACTATGCAAAGAGTTACTAGACAACACTGGTTAACCATGAAGCGGTATGTGATTGTTTCTACTAAGAATACATATATAAAGAGAAATAATTTGTACTCAACATTGTTATGTATGTGCTAGAACCGAACCTCTTCAACATCTGGGCCACATTATTGACAAGTGTGAAATCTTCAAAATATTTCAAGAACTTCACACCACAATCCTCAACAGGAAGCGACAAACACCTCCTGCCAGCCACGGACCAAAATTCATCTGAGTTGCAGATTCTTTGACGCTCCCGTCCTGAAGACAGAGATATTTAATTTAATATTCTGACAAAGTTTAATGTACACTCTAAGGACTATGATGCATCCTTTTTGGAAGAGGGTGGTGTTCTGCAGATACAGCTTTCACTGTAGACTCAGATGTCTGTAAGGTCTATTGAACAGGAAAATGGAAAAGTACTGAAAAAAGAACATGGGTGTTACTTAGAATAATGTCACAAAAACATCTCTGATGCTGTATTTCTTTAACTGGGCATCATTACACGCCTTTCTTCTTCTGCTCTTTACTTTCTTTATGTGGATAACGTTTGGCCACAGCTTTTCAATCTATTGGTTTATACAAAACTTTCACTGTTTTAGGTGCATGGTCCTGGTATTCAGAAAGCTCTTGGTTGCAATCAGTTTAGCATAATTTTTGAAATCAGCTAACTTCAAATTATCTGATTTAGTCAAAGCATGCCTACGGAAGCTGTGATTGGAGTTCAGAGGCATTTAACAAGTAATGGGAATCAAATATTCAAACGGGTTTAATCAAAAGAATAAAAAAATTAAATGTAATTGTCATTTTTCCACCATATAACACAATAATGCTGTTGTGACTACATTTATGTCGCAAGTTTTCATGTGTCATCGAGGGAAAGTAGGAAACGGAAACACCCAACGTGTCAGGAACAAAGGCAGCTTTGAGCGCCAGGTGTTCACAGGAGGGCAGGTGTGGTCTAATCCACAGAGGCTGAGTGGTGGCGTAATACAGATCACACCCACTTCTCCTTCCTGAGTGATCTATCTGAGCTGCTGAAAGTTTGAAAAAGTCTATCCTTTTAGTTTGTGAAGGTGAACATTTCGTAAGGCGTACATGCGTCTCGTTCAGCCCCCTGTCACGTCCTGAAGAATATTATCTTAAGGATTTGGTTATTTTCATTGACCAGAGATTGACTCAGTCATTTAACAAGTCAGGGCGGGTTACCGTGCGGCCCGATGACGAGGCAGTGCTTTAGTAAACCAGAACAAGGCGTGTGGGTCAAGCTTTACTCATCTTGCATTCCTTCCCATTCTCAACATTACTACATATTATCTCTAAATTTGTAATAAAGTAATTATTTTCTAAGGCTGGGCAAGGCTTGGCAAGTTTGTTTGTCCAACATAATTCATTTACAGGGTACTTCAAAGTGCTTAACAGGTAACCATAGAAACAGACATTCAGACATGACAGAAGTGAAATGATAAAGTATTATTGAGCCTTTATGGAAAGTGACGGTAATCAATAATGTCTTCAACAGTTTCTGCACATCTCAGGCTTTAATGTTGAGCATTCCAGAGGAGGAGCAAAGAAAGATTATTCAAGTCCTTGAAATAAATTAATTTTTATGTCCAGTCTCATGATGCTACTCTCAACTAAAAGAAAATCTCGTTTGTTGTATTTTGTGCTGTTGTTCTAAGTTTATTTTTCCACATCTCCTCTCCAACTGATTCTGATCGCGTATTCATGAAAAACTTGCAAATGCTAAGGAATGCAAAGATAATACACTGAACAAAAGTATAAACGCCCCATGTCAAATGTAAGAGTTTTATGAACATTTGGGTTATGCAATATATAGAGAAACACTAAATATATTTTCAGTAATTACAGCATTGGTAACATTGTGGTCATGGCCATTATAGCGGATTGACAAGTTGGCTTCTCGTAGGCGGTTACAGACAGTCTGAGGTGTGTGTGCAGACCAACAGTCTCATCAGCTGTGTGTGTCGCTGGTCTTAGCCGATCCCGCAGATAGACGAGCCGGATGTGGGGATCTTGTGCTGGAGTGGTCACACGTGGCCGACGAGGATGGAGTCGATTTGCAGTGGTGCCAGTCTGTTGGAAACGAACTCTTAAACAGCCTGTAGTCCGATAACGGACCCTGAGCCGTGCAGCTACTGCTCTGGTGGACATCCCTCCATACACTCCTGCATAACTTGCTACATCTGAGGCTTTATGACTTGTGACAAAATTTGACATTTTGGGATGACCTTTTATTCTCCCCAGTCCAACGATTGTTGCTCATTTTGTCTGAGTCTGATCACCCACTGGACATGCCCCACCCATGCACTGAGTAGAAAAACAACTCACTGAGTAGAGCTCACTGACAGCAAGTGGGATTAAAAATTATACACAAATGAAGAGAAATATTACTTTTGTACAATAAAACATCAGAAAATGTTGCTAACTCCACATGGCAACAATATTTGACGTGAGATGTTTATACTTTTGTTCCGTATAGTTATTCAGTCAAAATATTTTCCCATACACATAACCCATGGATCTCTGCAACTCCTCCAGATTAACCACAAGCCTCTTGACGTCCCTTATTAATTTTGTCCTGCCTGTTTAGGTGGACAGTCGTGTTTTGGTGCGCCATGCTCTGCATTTTCAGATGATGGACTGGACGGTTCCGCGTCTTCGTCCTTGTCCTGTCTGCTGTGTTCATGAATTTTCTCTAACAACCCTCTGACAACATCAGTGTTCCTCCCACTTAACCACCATGGCGCTGCATTGTGTTGGTCTGTCCTGATAAAACACATTAAAAGTCTGCGCTCGCACTGCGATGAAATGTGAAAAAGTTTGAGAGGCGTAAACACTGCGATTGACTATTGTAATGAGTAACTATTTTTGACATCTGCTGGTAAGTATGCCGGGTATGTAAACGACAGTTTCTGCTGCCTTTTAGGACATTCAGTTTCACCAAGGAATGCCAAACTTCAGTTTCACACTTGGCAACAATGTTGTTATGAATACACCGAATAGTTATGAGCTGCAACTTTTTTTTTTTGTTTATCTGTACTGTCATTTGATGTTGCATCACTCAGATCATTGACTTAAGTAGAAAAGCTTGAAGGTGCAGATGAGAGGAGTGCAAAGGTTCATTTCTGAAGAGCCACTAAAATGAACCACAAAACCACTTGGAGCCATTACTAATGCTTTTATCTGCCTTTTAAAGTCGTACTCGGTGCCGCAGGGACGTAACTCCAACATTCACATGTCGCTGCCTGAATAGTAGAGAAAAGATTTAAGGCTCTTTAAACGCAGCCAGATGATGCTCGTTTCAGAGTGCAGTTCAATAGACAGGTAATATTTTTGGTTTATTTGTATTTAGGATCAAGCTGGAGTGACCCTTATTATTGTATTTTGAGAAATAATCACTGGGAGCATGCAAATTATTTTTTTATTTCATTTTTTTGTTTGTTTTATTGATTTTCTCAACTGCCACATAAGAAAAAAAAAAAAAGGTAATTGCAAACATTTAGCCAACTTCACCCAGGACCAGGGACAAAATGGATAGTTAATACCTAAATCTACAGCGAGTTAAGGACACTGTGCAGCGGTTTAATAAAAGATGTGGCAAACCAAAAGAAAACTTTGAGTAATTAAAAACCCAGCTGACATGCAGGTTGTCACGATGCGATTACGTCTCTCACCAGGACGCCTCGTGCCACTACAGGTATGTTTGAGCTTTCACACGTAATATTCAGCATCAATCACCAAACTTTTTTCAGGTTAGGTACGCTAATGGAACACAGTTCGATAATGAATTCATTAAAAACACGCAGGAAATGGCACATACACTGATGCATTCACTTCCATTTATCCCTGTGAGCGCCAACATTGATGGCAAAAAATTTATTAAAATGATACAAGTTATCTAAAATTCTGTTTCAGTTTGTGACTGAAGAAAATAAAATGTAATGCAAACTGGAATTATGTATTATGGTTTAAAATAACAACAATTTAAATAAAATGTCTTCTTCCCTAAGTGTCTCAAGTTAAAATTACTTTAATATTGCACTTAAATGACCTCATGCCTTTGCGTAGCTAGCGATTCCTGAACCTCCGACTCGGGGCCACATTTACTTTAACCTCCGACAAGCCAAAAACCACAGCTCTCGTGTACTGGGATTTAATTCAATTTGTGGTTCATTCATTTGGATTAATGACCCGTCATGTCAATTGACTGATGAATAGTAAAATAACCGGTTGGACATGGCCCAGTTTGGCAGTGCAACAAAAAGCACCGGCATGTTTCGAACACTCGCAGCTCTATCTTCTCCCCGGGAAGCTTCCTGCTTTTTGCGGCTCGCCCCGGGGCCACAAGATAAAATCATGAAGAGAAATATTTGACACATAACCAAAGTTCAGCCACAGTTCCTACATGCAATTTCTGTTTACTGTTGAAAAATGTTGTATTGTGTGTTACCCTTTCACGTTGCCATAAATCAGTTCTCCGAGAATTTAAATAAACAAAAATCTTGTCTGCAAAGGCACAGGAAGGAAAAGAGTTGCTCAACAAACCCTTAAAAAACTTGATTTAGCAAACTTCAGAACAGAAGCAGCAGTATTTGAGGACGATAGCGAAGTTACGTTTCCAATCTAAACAGCTTTAATGCTAATTATCATGAACGTTGATGTAGATGACAGGGTTTGTTTTTGATGTGAGCATTATGACTCATCGTCCTAGACTGCATAATGTCACAAGGTGGAGGTGGCTGTTGCTAAGCCTCTTCGTTCAGTTTGTAAAATTACACCAAATAGTTCATTGTCTAAGTTCTTTCCCCTCTTTTTCATGAAGACGATCTTAAATGGAGACAATGAGTTGAAATGATTGAGACTCAATCTCTCCTGGTCTTTTTCTACCCTCTTTTAATTTCTTTTAAGCCTAATATTGTGAATTATCAGGGAACTACGAAGGTGCTCTGCTCACTAAGAGAGACACTCATGCAAAAATCACCACTGTTGTTGGAGCTACAGCCCCAAACATTACACTTCTGTTCCCTATCAACACAATTAACGCTGCTTTAACAGAACCCATCAGCTAACTGGTGCTAAATCAAATTAGCGCTAGCAACAACTGAGCTACTTCGCAAAGTTTTCAAATGGAAAGGAATTGATAGACATCTACGGTTGGTGGAGTTAATTATAAGGATTTGTACTTTTGTGACTACAGTACGTTTCTGTATGCTGCAACAGCCTAAATAAGATTAAATAGACTCCATAATAATACATAGCTTAAGGCTAATTGCTGCTCCGCTTAGCAAAGGTTTGACTCTACAGCAGGACAAAAAGCTGGAACACGAACATGAGTTGAGCTTTAACTGAATATCATGTTTGAACTTTTATATCTTTCTGTATCTGACTTTAAAAAAAAAAAAACATTTCACACCCTCTAAGTTAGTCAGTCAGTCACTTACATGAATGTTAGTAACTTTAAAGTACCAGAAGACAGAAGAAAGGAGTTTTCTTGAAAATATTCCCTTAGCAGACATGGTAACCTATTTGTCAGCGTGGAATATAACCAGGTCACATTAACCTGTCGTATCAGTGAAATGGTTTGCTTAAGCTAGTCATGTCTGCAAGAGTTAAGCAGGCGGCTGACAGCATGCTCATCCCCAGGAATGTTGATGTCACCGGGTCAAGAAGGAGATTAAACAGCTGGAAAAAAGAAGAAGCAGTATTCACTTGGATTGGAGTTGAGGGAGTGAGGGAGAGTGGGGGGGTTTCTATTCTGGAGAAGTGTTAGGTTAACTCACATGCTGGGAGGAATGCCTAGCCTCTTTGCTAAAAGGCGTCCGGCACCGTATGGCATCAGACCTCGATGCGAAACTCCCCGCTGCAGCAAAGAGTAGGAACAAATGAGAGGTAGAGACTGGAGCAAACCCACAGTCAGGGCTTTTCAGCCGATGCCAGGCATAAAACAGTTATGGCCTTTCATACGTTTTCATGCCCACTGATCCTCCCAACAGAGTATTCAAACCGTAAAAATACACTTTTCATTCAGCGCATTGTCTTCCACGGTCAGTTCTCTTTATTGCCAGTCGTTGTTGTTGGCATCACAGGGCGTAAGAAAGAGAGAGACAGGAGGTTAACTGGTAGAGCTGGTTTAAAGAAACACGCCCTTAATAAGACTACACTTAACTGCAGTAAACGCCTACTGCTGTCGCAAGTCTGAGACAGCAGCTTTGCACAATGCAAATTATAGTGCAGCAGAGTGACACTAAAACTTCACCAATCACCTGAGCTGATGTTTACCTGGGCACAGCATAAACTGCTTGTGTGTTTTCTATTCTTTTTTTTTTTTTTAGTGCATCTGCTTAAATCTCTCCTGAGCCTCAAAAAACCCAGAGTGGTATTAACTACTCCGTCTAAGTACATAATCAAAACCCTCTGTGAGGCCCGGTGAGGCAAACTTTCCCTCACAGAAATGACTCTGACTGTAAACACGTGGTATAACTTTGTTTTTCCTAATTTTCCGAGAGTAGCCTAAACGTTGACATAATGGCATTCACTGCAGCAGTTACATAAAACAAGTTTCATGTTCTCCAAGTATGTTTCCGTAGTTTTTTGGATGTTTTACCTCAACGCCTAACAGAGAAATTATTTCCCGCCACGGCAACAACAGCGCCCCCAGCTGATAGTTGGCGTAAACACAGAGCAGAGGCTGACTCTTGCAGGAGATAGAAATCCACATTTGCAAGACTGGAGCCACATTTGAACCACATTCAAACCCTCAAAGAGGCAGATGTTGCTTCCGGTGTCATCTTTTTCCTTGTTGGAAACTGTGGACCTGCTAAGAGCAGCATGCATAGTCAGCACAGCTTCTGGGGATTTTTAAAAATAGTTTTTACTTGATCAATGTGTCACTTTCACAATAAAGTCTTTAAGATAAACCAACGTAATGAATTGAGAATGTTTTGGCACTGCAAGTCCTGCTAAATGACCAAGAAACCAATGTAAGGTGACCGCAATCTGGGATTTTAACTGGATGGTGTGCAGCAGGAAATCCCCAACACACAAAATGCACACTGAATGTGTAAACATTCAGTGTGCATGATAATTATCTGTACTGTTTACTGAGCGCTGTGGGGTTTGCAGTCTGGATCTATTTCCAGAACAAACCCAGCTGAATGTTTCCGACATCACAACACTGCCATCTGGAGGCCAGTAGCTGAAATGTCCGTCATTTTGAACTTGCTCAGACATCATTTCACTTTATTCTAAGCTCACTAAATCAAACACAAGTAAAACGGAAAAGTATTAATTTGAGCAAGCACATTTTGTCAATGAGGAGAAATTATTGCTCAATTTAATATGCAAACGTTCCAGTTTATGTGAGGAGATTTGTTTGCATATGTCACGACGTCCCGACAATAAGAGACAGAAAAAACATCTCCTCCTCCTCCCAGTGAAAAGCAAGCCGAGTCAGGAGTATGGTCTTAGTGCTGTCAATCAACTTCATGTACACGCTGCTTAATATGCAAATGGCTGAGAAAGAGCTTACCGTTCCAGGATAACCATCTATCCGCCGTCAATGGGGACCATGCTAACTAGCCTGAGCATTCATGGTAGGGGAGAAGTTGTAGCGTAGCACAGAGCGGCTGGTACACAAGGGTGATTAATTGCGCCAAGACCCTCCCCATGACTCTGATTGGTTGTTTCTAACGGAGCGGTGCATTTGTTCAGATAAAGAAGGCAAAAGAGTTAGATGTTTGATCGTCTCTTATTCTACTGTCACAAGATAGTCATTATTTAACAAATATGTAAAATAAATTTTTTTGTAAAAGTTACTTACTGTAGCTCTATGATGTAGAATGATAATCTGAAAAAGGATTAAAGGATTTTTCCGTGAATTAAAATCACTGTGCAGTTTTAAGTGCTTGACATCAAAGTCGATAGCGTGTACTGCCTGCCGGGGGGTTCAACATCTCTGACAGACAAAAACATCTTGGCTGAATCATTTCCTGGATAAACATGTCATGTGCTTTCTTCCCACTGACCTTTTCCCCTCAAACAAATACCATCAGGTCCTAAAGCTCCTCATTCCAGAGATGGGAAATGTTCTGGAGAACACTGATCTTTTCTGTTGACTCTCCAAAAGATACAATAAATCAGTTTTACACAAGCCAACCGTTATCTGAAGAATCCTGCTACCAAATTAGTCGGTTGCAGATTGTTAGAAACAGTCAGTACCAGACACTTTTCATGTGTACGTTATTGATGGGATGGAAAGGAACTTCTCTGTTACTTCCCACAGACGGTAGGTTGACCTGGGAAGTTGCAGGGTTTGCCAACGTGTCAAAGTCATTGTTGGTCTCCTTGAACCATCTTTGTATCGGTACAGGGCACATTGTTTCATGGAAAAGCTCCCTCCCTGTAGTGGATACTGTTTCTATGCTGGGGTATATTTGGCTTCGCAACCATAACAATGTTTAAACATGAAAACATCCTGGGTTCTTCCAACGGTGTACATTGTGAAAAGGCTGTTCCATATTAAGCAACAAAAGAGTCCAAAGAGTAATTCAAATGAAGTGATTCATCAGACAAAGCTGCAGCCTACTTTCCACATTCTATACCCTGAAAAGTTAAGAAACACAAATTCAATGATTTTTTTTCGTCTTTTTTTCCTAACTGCAGCAGAGCATCGCTTCCCCCCCCCAAATAGAGAAACATATGAAGTAATCTTTGCTCCTCAGATGCTTCTAGCTCAGTTTTCAGTCCTTGGATAACATGAGAAGTTCTGCATCCCACGCATTCGGAAGAACCCACAAAGCGTCTCAAATCCTTTCGCTTATGACGGATGACGATGCCAAACAGTTTCGCTGAGAGATGCTAAATCCAGTGCAGATTTCTTCAGTGAAACAGTGCTCCTGTAAAGCAGTGACTTCAGGGTGAGTTTAGTAGATGATGCTGGAAACCTCACAGACAGAATTGATCCATGTATGCCTAAGACAGAGTCTGATAACTCTAAAGTATATTCCTGATATATAACCTTATAACTAACATTTACCGCATGGCTTAAGTTAAAGAAATTATGTGTCAAAGTCTTACGTTACACCTCTGTGAAAAAGCATTTATCTTTTTTTTTTTTTTTGACACACTTACATGTTTCCGATCAAACAAATGTTAATATCAGCCAAGAATAATATTTTCAGACAATTTCCTGCTCCATGCTTTGTAGGAACAGCCGGGAGACTGCGAGAGTGTTTACCAGTGAACAAAGCAAGATTTATAAAGGCATGAATGAGTGTTTGATCTGTGTTTGAAGTGCAGTTCAATTAATTTATGTTCAAAGTTCACCACTTAAACAGACTGAACTAAATACTAAATTCACAGCTCCAACAGTAAATCTACTTGCAAATGATCGACACACTTGGCAGTCAGTAAGTGCACACCCTCATAGAAAACGCCACCACTGTGTCTGCATGATGTATCCAAATCTTTTGCAAGTTCGGGAGACTTTTTGTTCATAATGTAACTTATGTTCAAAATTCTCAAAATATGCCATGAACATTTGAATGCTTTTATGCACAATGCTGCCAACGTATCCCCTTTGGCATTAATCAGAGCAGAGACCCAGAAGGCAAGTTTCCCCGTCCAACATCAGTGTCTGACCTTACAAATGCATTTGTGGAACAATCAAAAAGATTAAAGATATTATAGCTGCAAGGGGTAAACCAAAGTGCCATGTTACATTAAAATGAGTCACTTCTAAAAGTTGGACAACTTCTTTAAATAATTTCTTAATGGTTTAGATCAAACCTTTAGTCACAGAAGACGCACAAGTTCAATCAGCTTTATCAGTTTAATTTTATAGGGGAACCACAGGTACTTTAAAAGAAGGTTATACAGCGCTGTACATCTGGGAGCCGCACTGACTGCCTTGATAGTCATCTCCTCCCTTTAAATACTAATTATTTAAATGTTCTATAATCTGATATTGATACAGAGATACAATAAAAGCTTGTGTAACTGGTCCTGCAGCTTTACTGATATGTCAATGTTGGGACTGTTTCCTTATATTTTGTTGTTGTTGATGATTTTTATTCTTTTTTCCAAAAAAGGAAAATAAAAAGTTAGGAGGCAGAAACTGCCAATCGTGGAATCCTGTATTTCTCCCAATTCACTCACACAATAGAGAGAAAGAGAGACAGAAAGGGAGAAAGAGGGAAACAAAAAAAGAAAGATACAATTGTCGTGTTCTGAAGGCTGGTCCGTGATGGAAAGGGGCATCAGTTCATAGCGAGGTCCAGAGAAGCACAAATGATCATTTGCGCTTTCTGGGACCTTGACTCCTCCTCCGCCCGACCCCCTCCCCCCGACCCACTCCAAGGCTCACTTCCATAGCTGCGTGCTCAGAGTCTGACCGGATCCGGCGGCGGCAGCCCAACCGCCCATGGCTGAAGGAGGCTGACCGAAGGCCATCTGGCCCCCGGCGCCGTTCAGAGTCATCCCTGACATCTGCTGGTTCACCTGGGGAAGACACGGAGGGGCGGTCAGGAGGAACATGGGACGGAACCGGCGCCGGTCCAGCTGTGTCCAGATTCAGCAACATGTTTAATTCAGATGCGGGCAAGTTTACCGTGACCCCCGTTAAAAGATGTGTGGAAAAACTTTCGAATGAGTTCATCCCACGCTTCAAAAAGTTGGAAAAATCTAACCTTTAGTTTGAGTTTTTTATTTGCAGGGTAAAATTCACATGATAAAATAACTGCTGGTGAAAATCATTGGTTATGCTGACAGGGCGATGTTTGACATTTTCCCTTTGTGCTGGAATGTGCAGAAACATTGGCGCTGCATATTTGCGGTTTATTATTCTGCCAAACATCTGAACATCTTCAGTTTTCTGGCACAATCAAACAGATTTCTTTCTTTTTGTACATTAGCTGTGTAGTTTGTTCAGAGTGCATATAGTTTAAAGGGAATGAGATGGAAGGTTTCTACAAATGTCAGCATATCTAATTTAAGAAATTAAAGAACATTTAATTGCTCACCATCACTATGCTGCCGAGAGCAGGATCTCACACCAAAATGATTTAAATTTAATACCCTCATTAAGTCTAAAACATATTGTAATAATTTGTTTCCCCTTACAGATAAAGCAAATTAATTGTAATTTTGTCAACTTAAAATTTAAACCTGGTCTCGCAAACTACAACTTCCTTAAGTACACAGATTCTTAGCCAGCTATTAAATAGCTGAATATTTAGAAAGGTTAGGCTTGAAAGCCCTTTTCCCATGATGAAGTAGCAAAAAAACAAAAGTAGTAAAAAAAACAAAAAAAAAACAAAAGAAAACCAAAGACAAACAAAATGAAACAGGCTGGGCAATGAATCAAGAAATGCTTTTTCACACATCATTTACTAGGTTTACCAGGGTTTCCACATTTCATTGTTTCCCAACTTCACTAAAAATGCAGCAGTGATTCAGAGTTCTTTTTTAACCAGAATACATGCTAATCATCTCTAAAGTGTGATGAAAAGCTTTCTTTACATTTCTTTTGTGCATTTCTATGTGCAGCAGTTTGCCTATATAATAATAAAAACAAAACACTTTTATTGTACTCTGGGTGTTTTACCTTAAAGTTTCAGTATTCCAAATAGTTTGAAAAATAAAATTTACAGAAAAAAAAATTCTGAAGTTGTAGAAGTGCTGCCACCTAGTGGTTACTGAGTGGCAGTGTGGGCATATGAGGCAAGTTCCACCTGTCATTAGCTAATTTGTAATGTTGGCACGCAATTTTCCTCAAGGATTATCTTTGATTTTCTTGGTAAAGGTACTAATACTAATGCTGGAAGAAAACAAATGTCCTCTACCTGTATTAACTATCATATTCCCAAATGTACATTTTCATCATCTTCACTGTTTATCATAGCTTTGGTTATGGAAATTGAACTACATTTGTCCAACTGTTCCACCAAATGTTTCTAATTTGTCATGTCTGTAATATGTTCTACTTTTTTTTGTTTCTGTACTTGTATATATTTACTGTAAAGGCCTACACCTTTGGCATACTTTTCTCATATTATGTGTTCTATTCCTTTGTTTTTTCTCTTTGTATTTGTAAACACAGACGTTTTTTCAATGAAAAAGGTTAAAAAAAAAGAAAAAAAAAAAGTTAAACAGACTCCAGTTTAATTTTAGCGGTGGCCGTACCTGACCCATGTTCCACTGAGCCTGCTGTCCCGGCTGGATGGCGTACATCCCCTGAGCGGGCATCATGCCTGCAGGCATCGGCGCACCCTGAGGTCCCATCATCCTGGGAGCCATGCCCATCATTCCGGTGGCGGGTGCGTTTCCCATGAAGCCGTTCGGCATCGTCATGCCCACCATCATGGCGGGATTGGGCCCCATCATGGCCGCCCCGCTCTGGGCCATCATCGCACCCATGACGGTGGTGGGCGGCACAGCTGCTCCCATGCCTGGAAAGGCCTGATAACCCGGGGTGGCCTGAACAGGAAACTGCATCTGAGAGGGGCCCATGAACATCCCGGCTGACGAGGGGGAAAGAAAAAAATAAAGAGAACAAGACGGTTGAGGAAGTTTAACATTTATAAAAAAAAAAAAAAACCTTCAGACTTTCATTCAAAAGAAAAGTTGAAAAGTTCACAGCAGGTTTGCAAGTCATCAATTAAGAAGTTAATATAAAGTTGACTGATCTTATGATTGCCTAATGATTAATTAATAAGCGGCCATTTTCTTAAAACCGCATCCTCGACTTTGTAGCTCATCAGTTTTTGGTTGAGAAGTCAACGCTGCTCCATCCTGCACTATTGAAGTGAAACTTAAGGAGTTTGTCCAGAGTTTACATTTCAAAACAGAATCGCATAAAGTGCAATTTGCAATCCACAAGAGACTCTTTCCCGTTCTGGTATGGCTCCACCATATTTGTTTCTGTATGAACTGGCTTCGCTTAAGGATGACCAGTGGGGCCCTCTCCTGGATGAAGGTGAAACTACAACACTGAAAGAAGGCCTAAGCAGATGTTATTAATCGACTGGAACTAATGTTAATTTAATGAATTATTAAGTAACAATTAGTCGTAAGTTGACTAACTGTTTGCATCTAACCGTGATTTTCTTAGCCATCACCAGTGAATGTCCCCATATGTCCTGACTACTATTGCTGGGGAAATTTCAGTCATAAAAAAACAATATGTTTATTTTGGCCTGTTGGTTCTCACCAGCAGGGACTTGCTGGGACATGCTGTTTGTTCCATACAGCGACAGAATCGAGTCCTTGGACAGCGGCTTCTTGGTCCCGTCCTCGGCTTTAGCGGCGCTACTGCTGTCGCTGAACAGGTCCAGGTCGGCCTGCCCTGACCCTGAGCTGGCTCCGCCCCCCACGCAGCCTGCAGCCGGAGCTTGTGTCGGAGTGCTGGCCGTGGTACCGGAGCTCCCCTGGAAGGACGACAGAAAGCCGGTATTAAAAATAAAAATCTATAAATGCATTTTGTTTTTATTGATAAAAAAAATAAAAGCATTCTTTCTACAGAGTTCACTTAAAGCATGCAATGCACTGAAACAAACACAAAACATTTCCTGTTAAAAAACCACCACTCAAAACCAAATAATGACATTTGAGCCATAAAATGTCATGAATATATAAATATATATATATTTTTATCAGACCTTTGGCCACACTATAGTTTAGAAGAACTGAGCCATATCCTTCATCCTGCTTTATCCGTTCCAAAACCAGATGAGCATTTGGGATTGATGAATAGTGTTTACTAGTAACTACCTGTTTAACTGAGTTGGAATCCCTGCAAAAAAAAAAGTGGTAAACATCCAACCAGAATCATCCCTGAAGCTAATTACTTACTACTAATATTATATGAATGAGTATAACTTGTTATGGGGACAATTATGTGTATATTTGAATATACTGAATTACAATAAATCTACAGTTATTTTAAACATCATATGTTCTTTCAAAAACTTCATAGAAGTTGTGTGTTGTATCATCAGTGACGTTAAAAGTCTGAATGTATCTCTGATTGAACGCGCATGTCTTTTCACTAACAGGCTAAATAATCTCATCCATGAGATAATGGATGAGATCATTTTCTACATGCAGAAAATATGGTCCCATAACATCTGCATCAAATAGATTACAAGATAATAAGTGGAAGAGTTAATAGCATCTTTTAATTGAATTGTTTATCTGAACCTTAACCAATATGTGGACTTCTAATAAGAAAATTCACCATTAAAGTCTTCATCGACTGTTTAATGAAGAGTGAAATTTTGCTCTTTTATTTTTTTTCAACCAATATCAATAGTTACCATTTTTTTTCCCCAACACATTTATTTTCAGTTTGACCAGCAGGAAACCATTGCTGCTGCTGCTGCTGAGTCACGACTGGATCGGGCGTTTTTACCTGAGAAAACTGAGCTGCAGATGTGGATGACGGCAGAGGGTTGGACACCATGGGGCCAAATATATCCAGGTCATTGTTCTGGTTTGTGCTTGTGCTACCATTGTTAGCTGATGCTGCAGCGGCGGGCGTGTCTGTGGCAGAACGGAAAGCAAACTGGTTTTACAGGGGGAATACAGCCTCGACAGAGGGAGCAGCATTCCTCCTCGTCTCAGTGAAAAGCCTTCTGCTTCTTCGCTTCATTCTGCCTGTATTCATCAGAAATGGAGCATAACAAGAAGACTGGAATGATATCTGACAATATCCCATCACTCAATTGGAAAAAAAAAACCAACAACAACAAGTGAATTCACGTTTACACAGATATCGGCTTGATAGCAGATGGTTCAGCACGAGACAGAGGCATGAGGAAACCAACGCGGACGACGTGTTCCTGTTTGAATTTGATGCTGGTCTGTGTGCGATCACAGATCTGTAATACACGGCAGGATTAGAGGCTTATTGAGGCAACTTCAGGTTCAGGGATTTTCAGCATGACAAAGCTGGTTTGTTTGTCACCATGGCAACTCGGGGCTGAAGCCTAACCTGATTCACAGCAGTTCGTGTTTGCGGAGAGGTTTAGGAGGTCGATGCACATCGAGATGCCAACCTCAGACCAATCGGTGTGGTTAGAAAAGAAGCACCGAAGAAAAATAACACTGCGTGGGCTAAGGACGGACCGAAAAATGAAAATGTTTCATTTTCTGATGTAGCAGAGAAAGTGCTGAAGTCGCAGGAGTTGTAAGGAGCACAGAGATGTGTGTCATTCTCTCCCCCACCTGCTGCTGATCAGCTGGCTCACCAAAGGCTGCTACAGCTGCCTTGGCTGTAGGGAAATATTTACAGTTGTATACAGAGCAGGCAATTTCCAGTAAACTTCTTAGCGTCAAACTGGCGCATCACATACATTACGGACAAACGTTAGCAATTACGCAAACTTTAAAACCTCAAAAAGAGTCCGCGCCTCCAGCAAACAATCATTTCTCAACAGCAGAGAGCCCAAGCCCTCTGTATGAAGCAAAGTGTAGAACATGGGGCTGGTTTTTAACCAGGCTGTAATTGTTGTTTAATGCAGCAGAAACTGTCTTAGTAGGGCATTTGGATTTTAGTCTCTTAGAGAAACTAAGTTGTTTCATAGCAGCAAGTACTATCCACAAACAACCGCTTAAATAAAACCATGTTGCTCAGAAAGATATCATTTATATTTTCACAGTAGCTGTGGTCTATGTTAGCAGTGAACCCAAAGCAAAAAGAAACATCAAAATTGTTCAACTAATTATTATTTTTTTAAACGACAAATCTCATCATCATTGCCACATTCTTCTACACTTTCAAATTTTTTCCTGACCTACAACTAACTCAAGTTTTCCCTCATTCTTCTCTTTGTCTTCCACTGCCAGGACTTTAACGCCACGCTTGGTGAACTTTAGTATCCATAAATAGTTTTGGCATACAGAGTCACAGGGCACAACACCTATTATGAAATACAACCTATCAAATATTGCATCAAAGCAAACTTTTGCTGTTACAATGTAGCCCATATTGACATTATCATGTTGAGTGCAATTTGATATACTGCTGCAAATTGCAGCTCACAATATCGCGCTCGGTTTTAAGCATCTGATTTTACAAAAACGTCAGAGAATCTGCTGCTGGTGTTACTGAAAGCCCACTAAATGAAGACCCTATTGGCGAAAAGCAAGTAAATGAGATCTGGTCACTCAGAGATCTGGTCACTCCGGATGGATTTTAATTCCAGGTGTAAAAAGTCAGACTCAATCCCTCTATTTTTTGGTGATTTCTCTGCAAGTCTATTATTTTGCACAGTTACTCAACGTTTGCTTCCTTTCAGGGAACACCCCTTTCCTTCTTTAATATGATTGGTTCCCTTGTTCCTCCTCTGACCATTTTGCATAATTATGCACATTTCTAATAGCTAGAAAGATCCGAGTTCATTTCCCCACCTGAGAGCAGGCTTTTCAGACACCCCAAAACCCCACCTTCAATGTTAAATGTTGAACCTTCTTCATGATGCAGGCCTCTTGTGTTTTCTTATTTAGCCTAACCAGGTCACTGCTACCAATCTGTCTTGCCTTTTGTTGCATTTGAAACTGAGCTCATGTGAAACTCTAAACTTGCATCAGGGTTTTTAATCGAAACAAGAAGTTAGAGGCCTGGCGTCAGCAGCTTTAGCACTTCCTCTTCTGAACACAAACATACCAACCAGCATTCAGCCGCTCCGGTGTAAAGCAGCAGGAATAAAGTCTAGCTGGAAGTTAAAAGTCTTTCGCTGCATCATAAGAGGAATCAGAATATATCAGATTAATGCAAATGATGCCGGCTAAAGCGGCGTATCTGTTCCGATCGGGTTTGGCAGAGGAAGTTTTCTCTCTGACTCATCGGCTCGATCAAAACAAAGTGTGAAAATTGAATCTACCACAGACGGGGTAAACGGCAACCGTTAGGCAACACCGTGGCATGTTCCCCTTCCCCTGTGACCGGCCACTACGGCCAAAAACTAACACTTTTACTAAGCTCAACTGTAAATACAAGATATTCCTGCAGTGGTTCAACTACAGTCCCAATGCATGTATGACAAGCAAAATGAAAATAAAACAGGAAATAATGCAGATTGACATGTTTTTAAACCTACATTTCTAACTAATAATATTTGAGTTTGCACATTTTACACTCACCAAGGCCTAGTAGGTTCACAGGGGGCTCTGAAGACTTTGCAGGACTTATTTTGGGAGCTGGCCTGGACTCTTCACTCTGAGAGCAAAATATATTTTAAAGCAAAACTTAAAAGGCAGCAAAAGCAGAAAACAACTCAAATGGCTCAGTTTATGTGTGCTCCAGACTCACCTTGGTGTAAGAAGACACCTTGTTCCCTCTGTCCGGCTCCTTCTCCTTCTTGCTATCTTTCGGCTGACGACACAGACACAAAAAATACTGAACAACTGAAACCACTTTTATCTTCAGCCTTCTCTGATAAGACGCGTAAAACGGGCTCAAGACGAACTCTCGCTACGGCAACCATGTGACAACGCCCCCTAAGATGCCTCTCTATTTTGTTCTCCAGAGACTTGTGAAGTTTTTATTTCACCTCCTTCACCATCCTCCTCACTATGGGAGGTCAAAGTTTTAGCAGTATTAAACTTTTAATCATTACTCTACAGATTCAGGCAACTTTCTTGATTCAACCTCTTAAGTTCTGTTGTTTTTCTCCATTTTTAGGAGTGACTATGTTGACTTCTGTGTCTATATAGTCAAATGTGAAATATCTGGGTGGCATATGTAGTGCGCTTCTCATCACACTGCATGTGGCTCTCTTCAGTATTAACCCCCATAGTGTTAATATTAAGAGCATTTTTGCAGAGCATCAACTTAGCCTCTCATGGGTTGGCAACTGGAGAGAGACGGTGGCGAAAATGAACGAATAAATTTGCGCTTAAAGGGCCCGTCACATGGGAATCAATGTAGACGTGAACATTTTTAACTTAAGAAAGTTAAAAATGTTCAAACTCTTTGTCTTGATTGTGTCCCATAGCTAACTAGAAAGGATATATTAGTAGCTAGCTATCGGAGTCTCAACCACTGTGAGCCACAGAACGTAATGAAGATGTCGCCACACGACTCAAACTTTTGCTTGACAGAAAAGGCCCACGAGAAAAAAAAGCTACATACGAGATAAAATTGTTGTGCCACAACAAAATTTAAGACCTGTGTTTAACGAATTTAAGGCCAACATGCATTATTTTAGTGAATTTAAGACTTTTTAAGGTCTTAATTGTAGATATTAATTTTAGACTTTTTAAGGTTGTGCATAGTCTGCTCATAAAGTAAAAAAATGTAATATACATTTGAAAAATTATTCTGTTGTATTTATTTTATATTGGCTTTTTGGCAACTTCATCAATTGTGGGACCAACAATTTTGTTCAAAATAGTTTCTTTAAAACTTCAGAGTGAGATTATTGTGCTGCAAAAAAAGATAAACATAATCTTAAGGCTTTTTACACATCTTTACCAAAAGGTGCCAATGTTTGTGTAGGGAGGGCTTTATATGGATGCTTAATACATACACTGCTTCTAATGATTGCATTCTTGTTGTAGTATTTCTTCTTCTCGTATTTATCCCTGATGAAGAATTCAACTGCTCTGAGGGAAGCAGTTAAGGAGGAAACTGAGCAACAAAGATGCAGAGCACAGACACCATAAGAGAGCATGGGAACGTTGGGCTTCTGTGTCAGCCGACGGCAAAAAGATACTGGTCTGTCTGAGGTCTTCTGAAGCTGTCTGGAAGGTTGGCTTCATAAAACTGCCTGGCCTTGGTGTTACCCATTTCCTGTATGCTCTGGGGGGAAGAAAAGGGGGAAATAAAAAGGTGTAAAGTCAGCAATCAAATAAGACTCCAGCAGATGAGCACAGTGATGTAAAATCAAAGTCATCAGAGGAACGTTTGAAGCAGAGTCTCTGCTGCTCCACCATGTCTGAAAGTACAAGCAGCAGTTTTGCATCTAGTTTGTTTGGCAGAGCTTTGTCGATGTGGGGCTTTTTTTTCTTCTTTTTCTCCAACTATATTTCTCCGTCTATATTAAAAAGCCTGAAGTTGGGTAGCTTAAAAGTTTCACCAAGTGTTTTCTGGCTGCGTTAAAAACTGGCAATGAGGAGGAAATTTAAAATGATAAATGAAGGGTTAGAAACTACAAAGATTTATGATGCAATGTGTTGCTTTACTGTGGAGATTAAAAGATATTTATTGAAAGGGTTCAATACAAAATTACAGCACATGACCATTCTTGTGTCTTAGAAGTTTATTTGTGGTTAGTAAATGGCAAACTAATGGACAGCACATATTTGTCAATGATGACATCTCAGAATGTTCAAACAGTAACTGAGAAAACAGTTATTGTTATTAGGCTTCCCTGCCTCCTTCGTATTTCTGTAAAGCACAGCTTAAATACGCAAGATGATGGAACTTAGTTTGAAACTATAAGTCCACAATTCAGGATTATAATCATTTGTTTTAACTATATTAAGTCTGATAATAATAATAATAACATTTGATAGGGGCAGATGCAGTTTTTTTCTGTCTGTAGATTATCCTGAATTCACATCCAGTAGTTTTGGATGTGAACTCATGTTCACATCCATGTTTGAATTCTTCGCTGGGATCAGATTTCAGCTGCTGTTCAGTTCAGTGCTTTCTTTGCTACTTTCATTTCAAATGACACAACAAACAACAAATTTCTGTGGCAGGCATGTCAGATTCCCATAACTACAATTAGAGTTTTTAATTAGAGGCTAAACAACATGATATTGTATTTTTTTTAAATATATCTAGTAGCTATATTTTACAAAGATTGGTTGCTGGTTGATATTCCTAATAGCTTACATATTTTATTTAACCAATATAAAGTTGTTTTTTTGTTTAATTTTGGAAAACAGAAAATAATTGAAAAATAAAATAGGAAAAATACCATCTAGTCAAAATGGTGACATACCTCTAATAACAAATCACAAACTGTTTGTGCAAATCATGCCAATTGTGTCTGAACTAGGCTTGGGTCAGTTAACAACACATCAAATTTCAAAATCAAAGTTTTGGTGTTCAGCATTTATTTATTGTTTTGAGTCGGCACATCAAAAATGAAAACAATAATTAAATGCTAAACATTGCATCACTGCAACATGAATAGGCAGCTTACAGACAAGATAATTAGAAGCAGGGCGAACACTTTAAGTGAGTTTGTTTCTGAAGATTTTGCTCCAGCAAAGAGAAAAATACATAAGAACTTAGCTGATGCAAAGTGTAGATTCCACACACAAAAAATGGAAGTACTTAATTTATTGTTAAGAATTTAGTTGTTTTTTTTTTTTTTTGAAAATGAATGAATGCCTTTTTAGTCAAGGTCTGAATATTCCAGTTTTTACAGAACTAATATCGCATCCTCTTGAAACTAATGTAACCTCTTTCATTATTAATACGAATGTTAGAAATCAATACATAAATATGTCGAACCACTATAAAAAGCTAAGTCATATTGAGGATAATCTTTTAATGTTTTATGGCAATGTCTTAAATTCATCACGTTTCAATATAAATTAATTGACCATAAATTTCCCCAGAATTTCATGTTATAAATCCTGGTATCATTTAAAGGCTCTTTGAGATGATCCTCCTCCGATGCGTTTGAAAGCTTTGCTAACCTCAGTCAAAGACAGGAAACAGTACCTGGATCTGTTCTGAGGTCCATTGGTCCAGGTTGACTGATTTCACTCTGGATATGTGTACTCCCAGGTTCCTGTGGATGCCTGCACACCGGATGCAGATGAAAACTCCCAGATTCCAGGATGCCCATCTTGGACCTGTTGAGGGCGGAAAACAGTGATAACGTGAGACGTTTCCAGAGGAACGACACCAACATGTTCGATCATGTTGAGCTGCCAGAACGGAAAGCTTTAAAAATGTGTCCCAACACGAAAACAAGCCAGGGCTTTCCAGGGAGGATGAGTCGGTGTTCATTAAAGCGGAGGGTGTAGGGAAGCACCGGGGGAGCTTAGGTAGATTTACAGAAGTTAGCTCGCTGCTTAGCAACTTAGTTTAGCTTAGGGGGAAGAAATGTCAGCTGACCAGTTTGAGCCGTTTAGCTTAGAAGAGCAACACAACGGTAAGGCGGTGCTGCTATTTCTCTGCCGATAGATTTAAAAGACTACACATTTTACACAAAACCAATAAAACACTGTGCGCAGTGAACGCCGCACCTTTCGCTTCGCAGTCGGCGCAGTACTTGTTGTCTTCCTCCCTCAGCATTTTGGACAGGATGGCCTGGTGCTGCTCGTTAAGTTTCTGGGCCTTCTCTCTCTCCGAGCGGGTCGTCATGTTCGCTGCTTCGGCGGGGCTTGTTTCAGTGAAGCAATCGCTATTTTAATCAGTCGTCAGTGAAGAGAAGTTTTATGGTAAAATATCATAATCGGAGGTCTGAAAACCTCCGACTGGGAAATGAAGACACCCGGAACCGGAATCTCCTCTCCGCCCACTGGAATCCTAAAGCTGACGAGGCGGATGCATCGGATTGGATGAGCGTTCTGACGTCATCTGACGCAGTGTTTAGAGTGGCGTATGTTTTCATTACTAGGCTTTAAATTTTTAAAAACGTTTACATGGTTTCTAAATTATTACAGTAAATAACAATTTGTACAAGTTAGCAACTGTCTGTTCCGTTGATTCTTGACACTAAGGTAAACATCTTATACTCCACTATATTTACATGTTTAGTAAAATACAATTCTGGGAAGTAATTATAATTACTATTGAGAATTATCTGAACGTACGAATAAAAACACATACTACATATTTTTATTTGGAAATCAACTTTAGTGTTTTAAAATAAATGATCAGCAAATCAGTTTTAGATCAATCACCTTTAAGTAAAGCAGTTGCCATTAACTCACTTACCTTGATAGATAACGCTACCAGGAGAAAAGGAATCTAAAATGTTATAAGAGTAAAAGCCTTTATAGTTGGTTTTTGACTCAAGTGAGTACTATAATGCATAAAATTATTATATAAAGCATCAGTATTTAGTATCATTTGAGGAATACATTTGATTTGCTGCTTTTTTTTATCTTGGAAGTATAAGTAAGACTAAAAATGCTTCTTGGAAATTACCTTCAGTGTAGTCTTTCAAATTTATATATACACACATCAACAAAGTAATCAAGCAAGGCACATAAAATGTATTTATTAAAGAAGCAAAAACATTCAGAAACACATATTAATAAAGTACAGACAAAACGTTTATTAGAATTAGGTGACTGATGGTTTGAATTAAATTGAACTTTACCAACTTTTATGCCAAAATAACAAGTGAAGATCCTGTTTTATTTTATTGCTCGGTGAACAGCAATAAAACATCTGCTAAGATCACAAACATTTCAAGAACTTTAAAATCTCAGACTTATCAAAATAGCCCATGAAATGCAGAATATCTTATAATTGCAATAAGAACTAAATCAACACAAACAGAAATGAGTTGTATAACTAATACATATTTACAAAAAGTGACTCTCTTGACTCGGTTCTTTAGACGGCTGTCAAAGAACTGCAGGGCTCAAATACACACAAATGAAAGACACTGACTGCTTTGAAAATCAGTCAATTAGAAGAAGGTCTCCAGACGAATCTTGAAGTTGTTCTCCTGGTGTCTCACTGCGATCCCGTGTCGAAGCAGCATCTCCACGTACGGTGGCCAGAACGTGTGATCGATCGTAACGTAAGGGTCGTGCGGCGTGTTCATGACTTTGTCCATAAGAACCTGCAGGTGTCGACATAGAGAGGTATTTGGGTTTTCTTAGACTGTTATGGAACAAACATGCCAAGTAAAAACAGGCCATGCACTGAACAAAGAGCTTCATAACGGTTACCAAAAACCTCCAGGTTGCAGCTTAATGAGTGATTTTAACTAAATGTTTATTCTCATTCTTACACTCTTAGGGCTAAAGCAAAGACTAAAGACTTGAGAGAAAATAAAACCTTGATAAGCCTTTGTTTCACGTTGTTAATTACTTTAATAGTAATGTAACACAGGAGGGGATTGAAAAAGAAAATGAAAACCTTTTCATAACATTGAAGCTTTGCGTTTTCGTTGTTTTTGTCTTTAATAAAAGCAGAACAAAAGTGCAACTAACCAAAGAATTTTACGTATGGCACTGACTACAGTTTGACTGCGCCTCCAGCTACCAAAGCTTTCTTTGGTAGTGGTTTATCAGTGCCACAGTAATAGTTTGTGGCAGTGAAAACAGAACTGATGCTAAGCAAACACTCGCACTAGTTTAGCACTAGAACCGATATAGCTAAACCAGAAAGGAAGCTACATGTTGTAGCTCATGTTGATGCAATTACTTATTTTTATGGGTGCACTGATTGCAGTTTTCTGGCCAATCGCCGATTATCGATCTTTTAAAAAGCCTAATTACCGATTACGATTTTGGCCGATGCCAGTTTTTTGTCTGAAATGTTGCTGAATTTATCAAGAAAGTTGCTGAACTGGCAACAACGGGGTGACGATTGTTAACTGTAAATGTGCAGATATGACCTAGTCGGCCGGTTTGTCAGTCAAACCTCTCCCACGGGAGAAAAGAAAAGCACAGTGGTTGATTTTTAGACCTTTGCCAAGGTTGATAACATTGGTGGATAAGATTGGCTTCACATGTAAACATCAGCCAATCACCGATCTTCCAAAATTAAGGAAATCGGCACCAATAAATCGGCCGGCCGATAAATCGGTGCACCCCTACTTATTTTCACTGTCTGAGCTATTTTTATGACCGCCTGAAACAGCAAACAGCTATAGCTTACATTATCTTGCAAAGTAAAACAACAGGAATGCAATTAGTATTAGGAAAAAAATAATTACATATTCACAATATTGATTTTGTTTGCAATTAACTCAAATTTTGCTAACAAAAAAAGAAGGAAACTATTGAAATATTAACCGTTTTAACATGTCAATGTTAAAACAGAACGACATCGCACACCCACCTCAAGAATTTTACTGAGGGAAACAAGGTCCTCACTTAACTCCAGGGGAATGTTCTGAAAATAAAAACTACATTTTAAAAAATGGAATATATAAAACAAACACTTTATTATCCACACTGCGGCAGGTTAACCCACCTTCTTCTTTTTGCTGGCAATAGACTCGTCCTGAGGGAGAGGGACATGTTTCTCCAGAATGTCTCCCAGCGACTCCATCAGCTGTTCCTGATAGGTCTTCATTTTCTGGATTTTGGCCTTTGTCTCCAGAAGGATGCTGGAGGAACATAAATATAACCAGAGAATCACTGCAGTAATCCATAAATGCTTAATTTCACCAGACCTTCCTTTACATTTTGCACTTTAAACTAAAATTTCACATAGAGAAAGATTAGTGGAGTGATAGAAGGATCCCTATTTAATTTATACTATTAAATAGGGAATACTCCTGGAATGAAACATATCTTTTCCCCCACACCTATCCAGACCAGGAATAAATCAGGTTCCGTATACTTTCCAGGCCGAGTGGGAACCTCCAATGCCTCTTTTCATTTGGCGTCACATTGCCATCGCACTCACTTGTGCTGTGAATATTTCTCCTTTTCCACCCGAAGTCGTTCGATATGATCATTGGCAGCTAATAGCACCTGCTTCTTCTCCTCCAGCCATTTCTGCTCTCTGTAAAGCACGAGGCGAAACACAAAGTGCGAAGTCACAGAAAGGTCTCGTCCATTCAGTCCTGGGAAACATTTATGTGCTCTGATGAAGCAGAAAGTAGTGAAGGAAAGCTTTGCCGGGTAATGGAAAGGTCACGCACAGCTCTTTAGTCTCTCTCAGTTTGTCTCTCTTTGCTTCACAACAAGAAACGACCATCTCCAGTTCGGAGCAAAGCTTGAGCATCTGCAGAGGACAACACATGGGACATGTTTTGAGAAAAGTGGGAGGCAGGGGGAATGTTTTATGCTTTCTAAGGAATTTTTGTTTCACACATGGACACACCTCATCTTTTCCTGCATGAAGTAAAATTTCTGCGTTAGCCGCAAACGCTGTGGAGGAGGTTAAAAGAAAAAATTCAGTCAACAACAACATTTAAACTCAGTCAAATTTGACATCGTTACCCGTTTTATTTTCCTTATATGACAAACTCAACAAAAATTTGACAGCAATACAAGATGTAGGATATCTATGAGACTGTGGCGTGTGATATTAATATTAACATTCGGGCTGTAAATAGTAGAATGATGCAATGGTTTCATTGCAGTGGGAGAAGTGAGGACTTACAGCTCGGCTGCATGGACATCCACAGCTTCAGTTCAGCGTCTGTAGCCGCCAGTCTGTTTACTGACTGTTACATGTGAAAATACACAGTAAAATAAAATAAAAATAAAAAGTCAAGTTAAATAAACAAACCTGAAAGCAACAACATACAAATCAACTGAAGAACCAGGCAAGAATGAACTTGTACCAATTGTGAAGTTACAAGCAAGGTTTTAAAAGTTGCAATTTTAACAGAGCTGAAATATTTTTTCCATCATACCACCCCTTTGGTGCATTGGAGTCGAAACGATTAATCAGATTAATCACTGTCAGCTAATTTAGTAATCGATTAGACTCAAATCTGTTTAAAGAACATATTCAGAGCAGTAACTGAGCCACAATTGTGAAAAATATACATTTTGCATTTAAGGTTTAAAAAAACCTTCTTAGTCTGTAAATATGTGCTAATCAAAACAAGTGACATAGTTTTATCTTCACCTGATTTACCTTTTGCTATTCAAGGGTAATCCAAAAATCAATCAACACACTATCTCTACCCTGTACTGATGTTAAGTCAAGCAGGAAGTGCTGAGCTCTTCACCTGTTGATGGCAGAAGTATTTATTTAGATGCAGGCTTTGCTACTGATGATAATCAAGCCTACAGTAAAGAAATGCTTTGTTGCTGCTTTTTAGGCTATACATTTTTTTTAAGAAATTGATTTTTGCATCTTTAATGCATTTCTAATATTGCATAAAAAAGGTTTCCTTGGTTACGTGAAAAATCTGCAGAAAGTTTGTCTGATTAATTATCAGAACAACTGACAGAATGAACGTTTGTTGGACCAAAGACTGATCTGAAATATGCAGGACAGTGAGTCCCAAGGACCAGCTTTAGGCACCACCACAATAAATCATTCAGTCACATAAACAGATACAGCGGCAAAGTGCAAAATAGGTGACAAACTAAAAAGAATCTTTGCATTAACAAGTTCTGGTACAGAGAGGGAAAAGTCATCATCTGGGAACTGGAAATTTGTGACCTTCATTCCAGTTTTTCCCTCTAAAAAAGCTAAAGGGAGACCTGCTGCACAGAAGCAAGACTACAATCCTCAGTTTGCACACATTACGTGCAAAAAGGCGAGCGAAGTTATGCTTTTGTTTGTGTGAGTAAAATGAGTAAGTGTGTAACTATGTTAATTTATTTAATACACAATTTATTGAGTGAAATCTGGAATAGCTTTGCATGGCGTGCAGTGTGGCTAAAAAATAAAAACAATAAATAAACAAAGGGAAGTGTCATACCTTCAAAATGCAAAGCAGTCATTATTGTACAATCCAGTTAACAACCTAATTATTTGACTGAGGTGTTTCAAAGCAGCAAATGACCTCAAAAATTTACAGAAATGTCTCGTTTTCATAGAAATACAAGGATGAACGCAGAAGATGAAAACCTTTAACCATCTGACCTGTTCCTGGTGATTCTCACAGATGTCTGGTTCACACAGTATGATTTCATTCTGCAGCTGCAGACAAACATGACATCAATATTTATTATTTGTTTCTTTGCTCTAAAGTTTCATGGAGCGGAAAGATGGTTTACCTTCTCCAGTTGAGCAAACTGCTCCTCACATTGCTCCACCAGCTCCGACTCGGCGGCCTCTGAGAGCTGTCCAGCAGCTCCTCTGTCTGCCCGGACCTCTCCCTGCAGGAGGAAGCAACACAGGCCGAAACATGACAATTATACACCCGCTTCAATACACAGAAAACCGCAAGCAAACGGCTAACAGTGTCCGCGCAAAGTCACGTTACATTATAAATCGAGAAAAGTTGACTAAAGAGCGGCGTCAGTTAGCACGGACCGATGTTCTTTGTCATAAACATAAAATATAAAAAAAAATGCAGAATTAAACAGAAACACGAAAATCAATAAGGTGAAACTCACGGGGTTACATCCTACCATGTTCAGTAAATCCAAACTTTTTTTCTAAATATACAAAACATACAACGTCCGTGTTTGTTTCAAAATGCCGCCGACACTGGTGGCGTCATGACGTCAGCGACGTAGAGAGCGTTACGTAAAACTGCGCAGGTCAAGTAGATGCAATGTAAACAAAGTCCATCCGAAAACGTCTTCTAGAGACAGCTTGAAGTCAGTGACCCAGACTGTTAGAAGAAGTCATTTCTCCGTCTAACTATAAAGAAATTTTGATTGAAATCAGAGCCGCCTCAAAGTTGAACGTGGCCCTAAGCAGTTTTTTTTTTTTTTTTAGATAGGGGCCATATTTTCTTCTTTGCATTGGAGATTCCACGTTAAGGGACCAGATTTGATTCTGTGTCACAAACAGCCACTGACAAAAGCTACTCCTCACTGATAGTAGAAACTAGATATTTGAATAAACTTTATAAAAGGTATTTTCCCCCCAAACTGTTTGACATCAAATCTATCTTTTCTTGTTTTAAATTAATTAGGATTACCTAAATTACTTCCATTGACGTGATACCAGAATTAACAATGACTGTTTTGAAGGATTCTTGACATGTGTTGGGGTGTATTACGCAAAATAACAAATTTGTGAGCATTATATCATGGCATGGTGTTATTCCCTCATCAAAAACATACCCAGAGTGTTGCTTTGACTCAGAAATGCATGTTTGATAAATTTTTGGTTTAGAGAGAAATTGGTGGTTTAAGGCCAGCTCATGATCTGGTTTGGAGCTGCAGTCCCCAGCAGAGCACACCTCTTCCCTGTTGTCTCTTGGCACACAGCTCCTTCAAACTAGCGGCAGCAGTTATACATTTTGCTCAAATAACTTGTATCATATAATGCAACTACATTCAGTTGTTTTATATGACAAGCGATAACGTTTTTTTTAATCCCAGTTTTATTGTATGTTAAATCGTGCAGCCTGTATGTTAGCCAGAATGTGCCGCCTTAAAAATTGGAACACGTTAAAACCTCATATAACAGTAACCCTGCCTTAATTCAAAGGATTGATTCGTTTGATTTTAATGAAGAAATCCATTCGTTGTCTCACACTGCGGTGACTGTAGTCTGCCGTTCACCAGCAGGTGTCTCTGTTCGTCTCCTTGTCGCAGCTAAATGGAGTCAAAGATGATCTTCTGCATTCTGAACTGAATTTTGTCTGAATCATTTTTGTAACAAGTTTTGTTTTTATCTGATTTCATAGATAAAATCTGATTTCATAGGATTTCATAGAAACAGGCCAGAATAAAATGGTCTGTTTCATTTATTTATTCCTCATCTATTTTTCTGTTGGTTTTTTTTACCTAAATGTTCACATTCGGTTAATGTCTTTATTATTATTATTATTATTATTATTATTATTATTATTATTATTATTATTATTATTATTATTATTATTATTATAGTATTTATAACACAATAATAAGCTTACCACTGCTTATGCGATAGAGGGAGGACCGTTTTCGTCATCATCCATCAGAACTAGTGCTTGTATTACACTGAATTTCAGCCATCCATCATTTTGTAAGTAACAAAAAATGTTTGTTTTTTTG